>NC_057828.1:40468234-41718234 GCF_910594005.1 Cervus elaphus | reverse complement strand
GTCAGAATGGCCTTCATCCAAAAGTCTACAAACAATAAATGCTGAAGAGGGTGTAGAGAAAAGCGAACACTCTTGCACTGTTGATGGGAATGTAAATTGATACAGCCACTATGGAAGACGGTATGGAGATTCCTTAAAAAAAAATAGGAATAAAACCACCACATGACCCAGTAATCCCACTCCTAGGCATACACCCTGAGGAAACCAAAATGGAAAGAGACACATGTATCCCATTGTTCATTGCAGTACTATTTACAATAGCTAGAACATGGATGCAACCTAGATGTTCATCAACAGATGAATGGATAAAGAAGTTGTGGTATATATACACAATAGAATATTACTCAGCCATAAAAAGGAATGCATTTGAGTCAGTTCTAATGAGATGAATGAACCTAGAACCTATTATACAGAGTGAAGTGAGTCAGAAAGAGAAAGATAAATACCATATTCTAACACATATATATGGAATCTAGAAAAATGGTACTGAAGAATTTACTTACAGGGCAACAGTGGAGAAACAGACATAGAGAATAGACTTGTGGACATGGGGAGAGGGGAGTAGAGGGTGAGATGTATGAAAAGAGTAACATGAAAACTTACATTACCATATGTAAAACACATAGCCAGTAGGAATTTGCTGTATGGCTGAGGAAACTCAAACAGGGGCTCTGTATCAACCTAGAGGGGTGGGATGGGCAGGATGATGGGATGGAGGGAGGGGATATATGTATACCACCATTATATCTACGTGGGCAGGAATCCCTTAGAAGAAATGGAATAGCCATCATGGTCAACAAAAGAGTCCGAAATGCAGTACTTGGATGCAATCTCAAAAACAACAGAATGATCTCTGCTCGTTTCCAAGGCAAACCATTCAATATCATGGTAATCCAAGCCTATGTCCCGACCAGTAATGCTGAAGAAGCTTAAGTTGAACGGTTCTATGAAGACCTACAAGACCTTCTAGAATTAACACCCAAAAAAGACGTCCTTTTCATTATAGGGGACTGGAATGCAAAAGTAGGAAGTCAAGAAACACCTGGAGTAACAGGCAAACTTGGCCTTGGAGTACAGAATGAAGCAGGGCAAAGGCTAATAGACTTTTGCCAAGAGAACACACTGGTGATAGCAAACACCCTCTTCCAACAACACAAGAGAAGACTCTACACATGGACATCACCAGATGGTCAACACCGAAATAAGGTTGATTATATTCTTTGCAGCCAAAGATGGAGAAGCTGTATACAGTCAGCAAAAATAAGACCGGGAGCTGACTGTGGCTCAGATCATGAACTCCTTTTTGCCAAATTCAGACTTAAATTGAAGAAAGCAGGGAAAACCACTAGACCATTCAGGTATGACCTAAATCAAATTCCTTATGACTATACAGTGGAAGTGAGAAATAGATTTAAGAGACTAGATCTGATAGACAGAGTGCCTGATGAACTATGGATGGAGGTTCGTGACATTGTACAGGAGACAGGGATCAAGACCATCCCCATGGAAAAGAAATGCAAAAAGGCAAAATGGTTGTCTGAGGAGGCCTTACAAATAGCTGTGAAATGAAGAGAAGTGAAAAGCAAAGGAGAAAAGGAAAGACATTCCCATTTGAACGCAGAGTTCCAAAGAATAGCAATGAGAGATAAGAAAGCCTTCCTCAGCGATCAATGCAAGGAAATAGAGGAAAACAACAGAATGGGAAAGACTAGAGATCTCTTCAAGAAAATTAGAGATACCAAGGGAACATTTCATGCAAAGATGGGCTCAATAAAGGACAGAAATGTTTTGGACCTAACAGAAGCAGAAGATATTAAGAAGAGGTGGCAAGAATACACAGAAGAACTGTACAAAAAAGATCTTCATGACCCAGATAATCACGATGGTGTGATCACTCACCTAGAGCCAGACATCCTGGAATGTGAAGTCAGGTGGGCCTTAGAAAGCATCACTATGAACAAAGCTAGTGGAGGTGGTAGAATTCCAGTTGAGCTACTTTAAATCCTGAAAGATGATGCTGTGAAAGTGCTGCACTCAATATGCCAGCAAATTTGGAAAACTCAGCAGGGGCCACAGGACTGGAAAAGGTCCGTTTTCATTCCAGTCCCAAAGAAAGGCAATCCCAAAGAATGCTCAAACTACCGCACAATTGCATTCATCTCACACGCTAGTAAAGTAATGCTCAAAATTCTCCAAGCCAGGCTTCAGCAATACGTGAACTGTGAACTTCCAGATGTTCAAGCTGGATTTAGAAAAGGCAGAGGAATCAGAGATCAAATTGCCAACATCCGCTGGATCATCAAAAAAGCAAGAGAGTTCCAGAAAAACATCTATTTCTGCTTTATTGACTATGTCAAAGCCTTTGACTGTGTGGATCACACAGTCGAAAACTGTCGAAAATTCTTAAAGAGAAGGGAATACCAGGCCACTTGACCCACCCCTTGAGAAACCTATATGCAGGTCAGGAAGCAACAGTTAGAACTGGACATGGACCAACAGACTGGTTCCAATTAGGAAAAGGAGTATGTCAAGTCTGTATATTGTCACCCTGCTTATTTAACTCTCATGCAGAGTACAACATGAGAAATGCTGGGCTGGATGAAGCACAAGCTGGAAGCAAGATTGCAGAGAAAAATATCAATAACCTCAGATGCGCAGATGACACCACCCTTATGGCAGAAAGTGAAGAGGAACTAAAGAGCCTCTTGATGAAAGTGAAAGAGGAGAGTGAAAAAGTTGGCTTAAAGCTCAACATTCAGAAAACTAGGATCATGGCATCTGGTCCCATCACTTCATGGGAAATAGATGGTGAGACAATGGAAGCAGTGTCAGACTTTATTTTTGGGGGGCTCCAAAATCACTGCAGATGGTGATTGCAGCCATGAAATTAAAAGACGCTTGCTCCTTGGAAGGAAAGTTATGACCAACCTAGACAGCATATTAAAAAGCAGAGACTTTACTTTGCCAACAAAGGTCTGTCTAGTCAAGGCTATGGTTTTTCCAGTGGTCATGTATGGATGTGAGAATTAGAAGAAAGCTGAGCGCCGAAAAATTGATGCTTTTGAACTGTGGTGTTTGAGAAGACTCTTGCGAGTCCCTTGGACTGCAAGGAGATCCAACCAGTCCATCCTAAAGGAAATCAGTCCTGAAAATTCATTGGAAAGACTGATGCTGAAGCTGAAACTCTAACATTTTGGCTACCTCATGCGAAGAGTTGATTCATTGGAAAAGACCCTGATGCTGGGAGGGATTAGGGGCAGGAGGAGAAGGGGACGACAGAGGGTGAGATGGCTGGATAACATCACCAACTCGATGGGCATGAGTTTGAGTACACTCCGGGAGGTTGTGATGGACAGGGAGGCCTGGCGTGCTGCGATTCAAGGCGTCGCAAAGAGTCGGACACAACTGAGCGACAGAACTGAACTGAACTGAACTGATGGCTGATTCATGTTGAGGTTTGACAGAAAACAGCAAATTTTGTAAAGCAATTATCCTTCAATAGAAATAAATTAAAAAAAAAAAAAAAGATTTTGCACTTCCAATGCCAGGGGTATGGGTTCAACTCCTGTTTGGGGAAATAAGATCCCACATGCCACACTGATCAAAAAAAAAAAAAAGCTGAACTTGAAGAAAACAAAGATAATGCAAAATACAGAAGAAAACTATTATTTATATTAACATCCTCAGAGAGAAAGGAGAAGTCATTGCATTCATGGAATAAAAACAGAATGTCGTAAAAGGAAATTTTCAAGCAAACAAAAAGAGTTTCCAAAAATTAAAAGTATGAGAGCATAAATAACAATGCTGGAGTACAAAATTAGGAACTCCTCCAGAAAACAAAAAGAAGTTGATATCAGGAAAGGAAAAACTTGTTTTAAACTAGAGAAATGAACCAGAAGATCCAATATCTGAATAACTGGCATTCCAATAAGAGAGAGAATATCAAACAGAAAGAGTTGGGGATGTGGAGACATACTCTTCAAAAAATGTCCTATAAGTGAAAGATGAATTTAGGGATTGAATGAACTCATCAAGTGCCCAACAAAATACGAAAAACATACACAAACACACATACACACAATATGGAATATCAGTAAAAGATTTAATAATACAGAAAATAAATAAAATATCCTAAAAATCTCCCACAGAAGTTAAAAAGAAAGCTATAAAAAGAGTTTTGAGAATCATCACAGCATCAGTCTTCCCAGCAAGAAACTGGGAAATAAAAACCACCAGAGCAATGTTTCCAACATTCTAAGAGAAAGATTAATTTCTAGCTTAGAATTCTAAATTATCAGTAAATGTGACAGGAGAAAAGGTTATTTTCAGACACACAAAATCTCAAAATATTTTACCTCATTTTCTCCTTTTTTTGGAGGGGGGGTGGGTAGACTACTAAAAAGATGTGTTCCACCAAACATGGGAACAAGCTAGCAAGGAAGTAGAAATCCAGAAGGAAATCCAGAAGCAGGGAATCCAATCTAACCAGAAAAAGAAGGAAATTTTCAGGACGGTGTAAATTTTAGGATGGTTTAAGGCCAGGAGAGCAGTCAATATTGATTAGAGTAAGAAAACTGTGGTGACCCAAGGACAATAGAGCAGATAAAACCAAGGAGGGTCTTGGAATGCAGGAATGAAAAACCAGACCCTTATCGTCCTTTCCTCCCCCATGTTGTAACTACTAACTGAACAGTATAACCTGTCTCTCCTCCTACCCCATAGGGAGAAGGTATTTGCCCTACTCTTCCCCCACCCAGTATACACGCCTCATCCAATCAGCAAATGACCTGCAAGACCCCCACTCCTTGTACCCTGGGTATAAAAGTGGACTAAGGACCCCTGTTAAACATTGGTTCTCCCTTGAGCTGGCCCACTGTTCTAACAGCGTCTCCCATTCTAATAAACTGTATTTCTCTCTCATTCTGTCTCATGTCTGGAAATTCTTTTCCAACCCACACCTAGACCACGACAAAAACAAAGATATGAATATAATTTTCCCAACCAATTAAAACAAAAATGAAAGTGATAGAATGCTTAAAGCTTAATGCTTTGAAGGAATTAGAGAGTTAGACTTCTGTGGGGAAAGCTGGGAATGCACTGGTGATAGACTGTTCAAACAAACGAAGAAACAACTATCCACCTCAAAGACAGCAGTATCACCCAAGAAAGGAAATTTAATCATAATTCCACACATGGTTCAGCTGTGGATACTATTTCCAGAATCATAAATATTCATTTAGCAAAATATGATATAGCTATATCAGTAGAATTGGGGAGGTAAGTGTATATATGTGTGTGTAAATATATGTGCATATGAGCGAGACACATAAGACATCAGGCTGTCTTATGTCTTACCTCCTTAAATATGGAGGTAAATATCAAAGAAAGTTAAAAGGGTTGAAAGTGGTAACCTCTGGAAATCAGTAATCCAGAGTTAGGAAAAGAGACTGATTTTTCTAAACTGATATATATTTATAGCATTAATGAAAAATAAGGGTTAAAATTTTTAAAGTATTTTCCTCATTACTCTCTAATTCCAAAAAGGCAGAGAAGTCTATGCTTAGTGATGTCCCAGAAATGGCTGATGAAATTATTTCCTTTTTCACATTTACTTATACAAGTAGGCAATTTACATAATCAATGAACTCCTGCTAGCAGACTCAAGACCTATACTGATCTCAAAAAGATATTACCAGAAGAGACTCAAAGGCAACATTTAAAGTGTTTTAAAAGCACTTCACTGGGAATATAAAGACGTAGGTAAAAGTAATAACAAAGTCACTTGCTGAGTTCTGATTGTGTGGCAGACATAGACTTGAAACAACTCAATGAAATAGATATTATTATTTCTCAATTACACAGATGAGGAAAGTGAGACTTAGAAAAGAAAAATACATTTGTTCAAAAGCTTGCGGGCTGTCGGGTGTGGAAGATGGACAACCTTATTCCATTTTAAATCACTATATTTTCAGCTTCTCAATTCTTAGCTAGATTTTATAAGTGATGAGCTGTGGCATCTGGCAAGTTGTTTACATCATCTGGGCCTATTTTTCTACAGAATCAAAGATTTATCTAGCTGTCTCTTTCAAGTACAGAATTCTGGGAAGGAGAACAAATTCCAGGTTCAAAAGAGATTACATAGAGTAACATATAAGGTAAAAAGTAATTTAATAAAATTCTTGCCCTCCAACTAAAATAAAGATAATAAATTAAGACCTAATAAATAATGTATGATACTGTATTTCAATTCTATTTCTCGTCAGTAAAGAATAGCCACAATGATGGGTACTTATGAGCCCCGACAAAGACATAGAAAAGACATAAAAGGCACTTCAATACTCTGATTCTTATGTATTACAGATCTGAAGTCAAATATTGGATTGTTAAAATCCAAGTCCCAATGCTGTCCCTTATCAGTTCTGAGACATTAGTTTCCTCATCAGGTATAAATACATCAAGAGGATAATCACATATCACAGTTTATATTTGATGTCTGGGATAATTATTAATAGCATCCCCTTTAACTCTTAAAGGACTTCATAGAGGAGAATACATTACATGTTCACTCTAAATCATCAATAAAATGAGGAAATAACAAAGCTATGATTTTAAAATTACTTAATAGGACTTCTGATTTCTGGTCCACCACATAAGGAGCTTGGAAGTTTCCACTGTGTCCCAACAAGTGAAAAGTCAACAACCCTGCTTAGATTCATCAGAGTAGTGAGGCCACAGAGCAAACCATTGCCCACCCCCCAAATCTGGAGACAGATAGGTGAATACAGAGAACCACAGCTTACTGCAGCAGAAAGCCAGATATCCTGCAGATAACTCCGCAGGAACCAAGGACCCAGGCAGTAAAACCTAAACTGTAATTGATAAATTTCTGGAAGTTCAGTGTGGGCAGTCTTAACAGTTAAAAACTCCAGGGGGACCCAGTCATAGAGGGTACCCATACTTTTTTGTTTTGCCTCCAGGAGCTCAACCAGGTTCTCACAGTGAATATCTGAGAAAAGAAACGTCCTTGTGCTTTAGGCAGGGGAAGAAAGAAACAACCTTATTTAAAAATGGGTGAAAGACCTAAACAGAAACCTCATCAAAGATATATAGCTAGCAAGTAATTCTTGCCTCTTCACCTTCACAGTGCTATCCTTCTCAGCTCCAAGTATCCTTCCCTTTTCTTCTTCTTTTGGTTATTTCCTATCCATCCTTCAAAATACTATACAGGCCTCTCCTGCAGGTTCTAAATCAGGCTCCCAAAAATGTAAGTTTGGAACTTTTTCTCTGTGCCTTCAAAACTCTCTGTGTACACTGAAATCATAGTTCTTATATGACACTAGGAATCTGCTTATTTGCCTCTCTCACCCTCTAAGTCGTGATCTCTTCAAGAATAAGGACAATGTCTAATCTACATATTTCATACATATTCATAAGCAGTTCTTATAGGTGCCAAACACAGAGTGGGAAGTCAATAAATGTTTTTCTACCAAATGAAGAAATGAGTAAAAAGCATATTTATTTTTCTTAGGTTTAGACAAGGATTGGAATAATAATTCCAAAAAACAAACAGGATACCATTCTACTATGTTACCTAGGTTTGTTTTCAACACAATGATTTTCCTATAACAACATTACCATTTCTTCCGTTTATATATGCAACTAAATTATAGGTAGTGTGTTGTTTCATCTAATTAAGAAATGGGACAAAACCAAGCCATGAACCACATGAGCAGTTGCCAGAAAAGTAATCTGGGACACTATGTACACTGAAACAACAGCAATGAAAAGCAAAATCAATGAAGAGTTAGTGTAAACATGTATACAGCTAAATTAAAAACAGACTTAGAAAACTAGATGTCCTTCAGTTAATGCATTTTTTTGTTTGTTTTGGGCTTTGGTGGTATTCAGGGTGGGAGTGGAAGTAAATGCTCTTCTTTCTGTTTGGCAAGGGACTATGGAATATTTTACTTCTGAAAGCAATCAGTGATGAATAGGAACAGTTTCATCTTTTTTTCCTATAAGTTTTCCATTAACATTATTTTCTTGTTACTTCCAACAATTCTAAATAGCACAGTCTTCATTTTCAAAGTCATCTGGTAATATTACTGCATGTGATACTAGGTAAAATATTAACTAAATACAGATAACATAAAAATTACTGCTGTTATGGTAGTAGACACTCTATTTGCTCACCAGTTTATCCTCAGCATCTAGCAAAGTACTTGAAAGATTTAATATTCATGAAAGAAAGGGAGAGAAGAGAGAGACAGCAAAGGGAAAAAGAAGATAAAGGAGAGAAAGGAGAATTATTCCAAAAAATAATTTGGAATACTTAGATAAGAGTGATTCTTTCACTGAGAATCTGTATTCCAAAACATACTAAGGCAAGAAGAAACTAAAGAAAATGAATCCACATACTGTAGTCTCCCTCTTATTTGCAGTTTCACTTTCTATGATTTCAGTTATCTGCAGTCAACTAAGGTCCAAAAATAATAAATGAAAAGTAGGGACTTCCCTGGTGGTCCCATGGTTAGGTATCTGCTTGCCAGTGCAAGGGACTTGGGTTTAATCCTTTATCTGAGAGGATCCCACTTGCCACAAGGTTACTAAGCCCATGTGCCCACGGCCACCAAAGCCCACACATTCTAAAGCCCATGCTCCACAAAAGGAGGGGCCAATGCAATAAGAAATTCGTGCACCACAACTGGAGAAAGCCTATGCACAGTAACAAAGACCCAGCACAGCCAAAATTGATTAATAATTTTTAAATTAAATTTAAAAGTAATACAACAAAAAATAAAACTCAGAACTCAACAAAGTTCAAAACATCCAGGATTCAAACAAAAATCACCAGATACACAAAGAAGGAAAAATGTGACCACAATGTGGGGGCTGGGAAAGGTAGGAATCAGTCAGCAGTGTCTCGCTTAGAAACTTGGGATTCACAGATAATGTTAAAATAACTACTAAAAACATGCATAAAATGTTTAAGGATAGAAAAGAAAACATGGAAATACAGGCACACTTCATTTTACTGTGCTTTGCTTTATTGCACTTTGCAGATGCTGCACCTTTTTACAAATTGAAGATATGTGGCAACCCTACATCATCAGATGATGGTTGGCACTCTTAGCAATGAAGCATTTTTAAATTTAACTTTTATCTTATAGTTGATTTACAATGTTGTGTGATTTTCAGGTATAGAGCAAAGTGAATCAGTTATGATACATATATCTGTTCTTCTTCAGAGTCTTTTCCCATATAGGTTATTATGGAATATTGAATAGAATTCCTTGTACTATACAGTAGGTCCTTATTAGTGATCTATTTTTATATAGCAGTGTATATATGAGAAATGAAGTATTTCCTGCCATATGAATAAACAAGGATGTCACAGTTGTCTGTAATTCCAGCCCTCCAAATGTGAATTCCTGAGCCCTAAGGGCACTCAGGAAGAATATCTGCATGACCTGACAGCCATCAGGCTGCAGTCACTCCCTCTAGTGAGCTCAGGATGTGAAAAACACAGGATCCTGGCCCCAGGATAGCCGAGGTACACATGAAAGGAATGATTTCAGTGAGCCCAGACTCATGCATCTTCCCCTACAAAAAGTGAAAGTCATTCAGTTGTGTCCGACTCTTTATGACACCTTGGACTATACACTCCAGGGAATTCTCCAGGCCAGAAAACGAGTGGGTAGCCTTTCCCTTCTCCAGGGTATCTTCCCAACCCTGGGATCAAACCCAGGTCTCCCGTATTGCAGACAGTTTCTTCACCAGCTGAGCCACAAGGAAAACCCAACACACATAAAGGAAAAAATACATAGAAAACACCCCCTACAGAGAAAAGTGCTAAATTCCTTAACTTGGGATATCTGGTTTTCTTTAATTAGCAATAATTTTTTATGTTCAGACTACCTGCCCTTTGTTGCTAAACTTCTATATAACCTGGCTCCTCCCCTTGCCAACCTGGAGCAGTTCTCTCAGGGTCACTTGAGATGCTGTCTCCTGGGCTTGAAGTCCTAAAAATTTCCACTGAATAAAACATAACTCTCAAAGAGGTTGTGACTATTTTTTAGCAGACAAGATGTTACTCCCAAGCTCCTAATTTACCCTCCCCAATTTTTCCCCTTTGAAAGCAAACTTTTGAAAACGAAGTCTGTGAGTCTGTTTGTTTTGTAAATGAGATCATTTGTATACTTTTTTTTGATTCTGCTTATAAGCAATATCATATGGTATTTGTCTTTGTCTAACTTACCTCGTTTAGTATGATAAATCAATAAAAAATTTTTAAATTAAGGTATACATGTTTTTCGCACATGCTGCTGCACATTTAATAGACTAGTATACTGTAAACATAACTTTTATTTGGAAACCAAAAAAAAAAAAAATGTGACTTGCTTTATTGCAATATTTGTTTTTATGCAGTGATCTGGAACAGTATCTGCAATATCTCAAGATATGCCCATAATAGGTCTTCCCTGGTGGCTCAGATGGTAAAGAATCCACCTGCAATGCAGGAGACATGGGTTCAATACCTGGGTCGGGAAGATCCCCTGGAGAAGGGAATGGCAGACAATCCAATATTTTTTCCTGGAGAATTCCATGGACAAAGGAGCCTGTGGGCTACAGTCCATGAAGCCACAAAGAATCAGACACAACTGAGCAACTCTCACACACACACACACAAACACACACACCTGTAATAAACAAATAAGAATATATGAAGATATCTATACGCCAGGCATAGAATAAGACATTCAATAACTTTAGAATATCATCTTCCCAAATGCATAATGGTCATATATCAAAATGGACCACATGTGGTAAAAAACAAACAAATCTCAATTCTTACAAGGAATAAAATCATACCAAAATTAGTATCAGTCAACTGGAAAATGCCAAAATATTAGGAAATTTAGACATATTTCTAAAGTACCATAGGTCAAAAAGGAAGTCACAGGAAAGTTTTAAAATATTTTAAACTGAATAAAAGCACAACTTATCAAGATTTAGAGTATACAGCCAATTCAGCACTCATAAGAAAATTTATAGCTTTAATATATTACTATTACCAAATAAGGAAGCTTTAAAATCAATTATCTAAGCTAAAGCCTTAAGAAACTACAGAGAGAATATTATATTAAATCCAAAGTAAGTAGAAGTAAGAAAATAATAGAGTACAAATAAATGAAATTGAACATAGACACAAAATAGATATAATCAATTAAACCAAATGCTGATTCTTTGAAAAGGTCAATACAATTATCTATTCCCACTCTTTAATGCAACAGTATACTAGAGGTCTTAGCCAGTGAAACCAAGCAAGAATAGTAATAAAAAATGGATAAGGTTACAAAGAAAAGAATAAAATTGTCCTTATTCACAGAGAACAAGATTATATATGTAAAATATTTTAAAGAATCCACAAGTCTATCAAAACTAATAAGTAGATTAATTGATATGACAGAACATAAGGTCAAAATACAAAAATAAATTGTATACATCTATATACCAGCAATAAAAAATTGGAAAACAAAAAATTTTAATATAATTTATAATAGTATCCCAAATCATAAAATGCATAAGTTTGATAAAATATATGCAAGACATATCTGCTGAAAACTAAAATATACTGCAGAGCAGACATAAAAAAATGAAAAAAAGCCATATTCATTGACTGAAGCATTAGATACCATTAAGTCAATTTTTTGAAAACTGGTCTAAAGCAACACTGTTCAATTACTTACTGCAATAATGGAAATGTCCTATATGTGAACTTTTCAATATAGAAGCCACTAGCAACTTGTGGTTATTGAGCACAGGACATTAAGTGTGACTGAGAAATTTATATTGTTTTAATTAATTTTAACTTTAATTTTAATAACCACATGTGGCTAATGGCTACCATTTTAGACAGGACAAGCTACTAAATTTAACGTCACTCCAAACAAAATTCCAGTAAGCCTTTTGGATAAACTGGTAAGCAGATTAAAAAATTCAAATGAAAAGATGAAATACCACTTATGAGCAAAGCAATAATGAATAAAACTTGCATTATCTGATCTCAAGGCTTAATATAAAGTTACAGTAATTAAGACAGTATGGCACTGGCATGGGGATAGACACAATAGATCCATGGGACAGAATAGACTCCATTGTTACAGATTACACACAACATGCAATTGATTTTAGACAAAGATCCCAATGTAAATCAATGGAAAAAAGGAAAGCCTGTTCAAAGTAAATGGTGCAGAAATAACTGCATATCCACATGGAAAAGAATAAATTCTGACCCTCCTTTACTTTACTTTACACAATACACAAACAAAAAGAATCACAGACCTAAACTTAATTTAAATCTAAAATTTCTAGAAGAAAGCATAGGACAAAAATCTTTGCAAACTTGGATTAGGCAAAGATTTCTTAGAGAGGGAAAAAAAAGGTGGATATTTTAAAAATTAATAAATTATTATATTATCAAATACATCATCCAAATTAAAACTTGTTCTTTAAAAGATATGGAAAGGATATTTTCAAAGTAAGCTATAGACTGAGAGAAAATATTTGCATTAAATGATAACATATTTGCATCAGCATTTTTTGAAACTTCACAACTTAATACTAAGAAGGCAGTTTAAAATAGGCAGACAGGGGGCCAGCCCTAAGATGGCGGAGGAATAGGATGGGAAGACCACTTTCTCCCCTACAAATTCATCAAAAGATCATTTGAACGCTGAGCAAATTCCACAAAACAACTTATGAACGCTGGCAGAGGACACCAGGCACCCAGGAAGGCAGCCCATTGTCTTCGAAAGGAGGCAGGACAAAATATAAAAGATAAAAAGAGAGAAAAAAAGAGTTAGCGATGGAGACCTGTCCCGCGGAGGGAGTTGTGAAAGAGGAGAAGTTTTCAAACACCAGGAAACCCTCTCATCAGTGGATCTGTAGGGAGTTTTGGAATCTCAGAGGGCAACATAACCGGGAGGTGGAAAAAAACAAAACAAAACAAAAACCCACAGATTACACACCTAACCGCAACTCCCAGCGGAGAAGTAGCCTAAACGCTCACGTTCGCCACCAGCAAGCAGGGGCTGAACAGGGAGGTGTGGGCTGCATTGCTCAGGGTAAGGACTGGGCCTGAATGCCCTAAGGACAATCTGAGGGAACTAATGTGAGATAGCAAACCAAACTGTGGGATAGCCAGAGAGAGAGAAAAAAAGAGAGAGCGAGAGAGAAAGAGAGAGAGAGAACTTTCCCACAAAAAGCTCTAACCTAAGGCACTGTTGGGTCTGCTCACAGAACAAAGGACTGAGCGAATACCAGAGGAGAGCTAGCCATCTGTGAATCGGCCCATCTCCCGCCAGAGGCAGACAGGCAGGTGGGCGATAGCCAGAGCCGGAAGGCAGGGGCAATCTCGGCACCAGAGATGGCATCCTCTACCAAACTGCGAGTGGGCTCCCAGTTGCTAACCAAGTCTTCCTGGGATCCTGGACAGTTGACATCCACCAGGAGGGTCGCAGCCAGAGATCAGAACCCGAGGAAACACACAGCACACCTGAGATGGCGCTCCTGCTGCACACCCAGGAAATGGAGTGGCTGGGATCAGGGAGGTGATAAGACACACCGCCCACCTGGGGAGAGTGCGCTCACCCAGCACCTGGTTGCCTGAGCTGCTCATACCTGGGAAGGGCACAAAACTCAGGCCCAACCGAGTCTGTGCCGTTGTGGAGAACCCAAGAACCTGAACCTGAGCAGCTTAGACCTGGGATGTGCACGCAACCCAGGGCCCACTTTAGACAGTTCCCCTGCAGAGCAAGCTGGAGCCTGAGCAGTGTGGACAGGGAAAGCACCAACAACATGGCGAGGGCAAACCCAGTGTGGGCCAGGCACTGCGAGCACTCCCCACACACGCCAGTGAGATTTGTTTGCAGCGCTCCTCCCTCCCCACAGCACCACTGAACAAGTGAGCCTAAATGAGTGATCACCTTTGCCCCCTTGTGTCAAGGGTGGAAATTAGACACTGAAGAGACTTGCAAACGGAGAAAGCCAAAATAAAGAAGAGGGAACTGCTTTGGCAATTACAGGTGCAACAGATTAAAACCCTGTCATTAGCACTGACTACACTGGAAGGGGCCTATAGACCTTGAGAAGTATAAGCTGGAGCAAGGAACTATCTGAAACTGAACTGGCCCCACACGGCCCTCAACAGCTCAGAGAAATTCCTAGTATATTCTACTATTATCATTTTTTAAATATTTTTATTTTTAAGTTCTTTATTACTCCTTTAATTTTCATTTTTATAACCTACTGTTACCTTGCCAAAAAAAGACCCTATTTTTAAAGCAAATTTCATATATATTTTAAAATAATTTTTGTGATTTTTTTTTAAATATTGTATTTTTGAGAGTCTAACCTCTAGATTTTTAATCTTTGGTTTTTGGTATTTGTTATCAATTTTGTAGCCAAAGGTACAAAGAACTCTTATAAGAATCCAATCTTCTATACCCATTTTTACTTAGGAGTGTGATTACTGGCTAGATTGCCCTCTCCCCTTTTTGACTCTCCTTTTTCTCCCCCAGGTCACCTATATCTCCTCCCTCCCCCTTTGCTTTTCTAGCCAACTATGTGAATCTCTTTGGGTATTCTGGGCTGTGGAGAACATTTAGGGAACTGATTAATGGCTAGATCTGTCTCTATGCTTTCGATTCCCCCTCTTCTCTTCCTGGTCACCTCTATCTCCACCCTCCCACCTCTCTTCTGCATGTAACTCTGCAAACCTCTCTGGGTGTCCCTCACTGTGGAGAATCTTTTCTTCATTAACCTAGATGTTTTATCATCGGTGCTGTATGGATGGAGAAGTCTTGAGGCTACTGTAAGAATAAGACTGAAAATCAGAGGCATGAGGATTAAATCCAAAACTTGAGAACACCAGAGAACTCCTGACTCCAGGGAACATTAATCAACAAGAGATCATCAAAAAGCCTCCATACCTACACTGAAACCAAGCTCCACCCGAGCCAACAAGTTCCAGAGCAAGACATACCAAGCTAATTCTCCAACAATGCAGGAACATAACCCTAAGCATTAAAATTCAGGTGGCCAAAAGTCACACCAAACCCAGAGACACCTCAAAACTCACTACTGGACACTTCATTGCACTCCAGAGAGAAGAGATTCAGCTCCACCCACTAGAACACCAACGCAAGCTTCCCTAAACAGGAAACTCTGACAAGCCACTCATCCTACCCCACCCAAAGGGAGGAACCCCCACAATAAAGAGGAACCACAAACTTCCAGCATACATAAAGGCCATCTCAAACACAGCAATCTAAACAAGATGAAAAGGCAGAGAAATATTCAGCAGGTAAAGGAACATGATAAATGCCCCTTGAACCAAACAAAAGAGGAGGAGATAGGGGGTCTACCTGAAAAAGAATTCAGAATAATGATAGTAAAAATGACCCAAAATCTTGAAAACAAAATGGAGTTACAGATAAATAGTATGAAGACAAGGATTGAGAAGATGCAAGAAATGTTTAACAAGGACCTAGAAGAAATAAAAAAAATTAATCAATAATGAATAATGCAATAACTCTAATAATAAATAGAGACTAAAAACACTCTAGAGGGAACCAACAGTAGAATAATTGAGGCAGAAGATAGGATAAGTAAGGTGGAAGATAGAATGGTGGAAATAAATGAAGCAGAGAGGAAAAAAGAATTAAAAGAAATTTGGACAACCTCAGAGACCTCTGGGACAATGTCAAATGCCCCAACATTCATATCATAGGAGTCCCAGAAGAAGACAAAAAGAAAGGCCATGAGAAAATACTTGAGGAGATAATAGCTGAAAACTTTCCAAAAATGGGGAAGGAAATAGCCACCAAAGTTCAAGAAACCAAGAGAGTCCCAAACAGGATAAACCCAAGGCAAAACACCACAAGACACATATGAATCAAATTAATGAAGATCAAACGCAAAGAACAAATATTAAAAAGCAGCAAGGGAAAAACAACAAATAATACACAAGGGAATTCCCGTAAGGATAACAGCTGATCTTTCAATAGAAACTCTCCAAGCCAGAAGGGAATGGCAGGACATACTTAAAGTGATGGAAGAGAAAAACCTATAACCCAGATTACTGTACCCAGCAAGGATGTCATTCAAATATGAAGGAGAAATCAAAAGCTTTATAGACAAGCAAAAGCTGAGAGAATTCAGCACCACAAAACCAGCTCTTCAACAAATGCTAAAGGATCTACTCTAGACAGGAAACACAGATAAGGTGTATAAACTCAAACCCAAAACAACAAAGTAAATGGCAATGGGATCATACTTATCAATAATTACCTTAAATGTAAATGGGTTGAATGCCCAACCAAAATACAAAGACTGGCTGAATGGATACAAAAACAAGACCCCTGTATATGCTGTCTACAAGAGACACACCTCAAAACAAGGGACACATAGAGACTGAAAGTGAAGGGCTGGGAAAAGATATTTCACGCAGATGGAGACCAAAAGAAAGCAGGAGTAGCAATACTCATATCAGATAAAATAGACTTTGAAATAAAGGCCATTAAAGAGACAAAGAAAGACACTACATAATGATCAAAGGATCAATCCAAGAAGAAGATATAACAATTATAACTATATATGCACCCAACATAGGAGCACTGCAATATGTAAGGCAAATGCTAACAAGTATGAAAGGGGAAATTAACAGTAACACAATAATAGTAGGAGACTTCAATACCCCACTCACACCTATGGATAGATCAACTAAACAGAAAATTAACAAGGAAACACAAACTTTAAATGATACAATGGACCAGTTAGGCCTAAATGATATCTATAGGACATTTCATTCCAAAACAATGAATTTCACCTTTTTCTCAAGTGCACACGGAACCTTCTCCAGGATAGATCACATCCTGGGCCATAAATCTAGCCTTGATAAATTAAAAAAAAAAAAATTTAAATCATTCCAAACATCTTCTCTGATCACAGTGCAGTAAAATTAGATGTCAACTACAGGAAAAAAAACTATTAAAAATACAAACATATGGAGGCTAAACAACACACTTCTGAATAACCAACCAATCACAGAAGAAATCAAAATATGCATAGAAATGAATGAAAATGAACACACAACAATCCCAAGCCTATGGGATTCAGTAAAAGCAGTGCTAAGGGGAAGGTTCAGAGCAATACAAGCTTACCTCAAGAAACAAGAGAAAAATCAAATAAATAACCTAATTCTACACCTAAAGCAACTAGAAAAAGAAGAAATGAAGAACCCCAGGGTTAGTAGAGGGAAAGAAATTGCAAAAATTAGAGCAGACATAAATGAAAAAGAAACAAAGGAGATCATAGCAAAAATCAACAAAGCTAAAAGCTGGTTCTTTGAGAAGATAAATAAAATAGACAAACCACTAGCCAGACCCATCAAGGAAAAAAAGGGAGAAGAATCAACAAAATTAGAAATGCAAATGGAGAAATCACAACAGACAACACAGAAATACAAAGGATCATAAGAGACTACTATCAGCATCTATATGCCAATAAAATGAACAACTTGGAAGAAATGGACAAATTCTTAGAAAAGTATAATTTTCCAAAACTGAACCAGGAATAAATAAAAAATCTTAACAGACCCATCACAAGCATGGAAATCAAAACTGTAATCAGAAATCTTCCAGCAAACAAAAGCCCAGGACCAGACAGCTTCACAGCTGAATTCTACCAAAAATTTAGAGAAGAGCTACCACCTATCCCACTCAAACTCTTCCAGAAAATTGCAGAGGAAGGTAAACTTCCAAACCCATTCTATGAGGCCACCATCACCCTAATACCAAAACCAGACAAAGATGCCACAAAAAACAAAACTACAGGCCAATATCACTGATGAACATAGATGCAAAAATCCTTAACAAAATTCTAGCAAACAGAATCCAACAACATATTAAAAAGATCATACATCATGACCAAGTGGGCTTTATCCAAGGGATGCAAGGATTCTTCAATATTTGCAAATCAAGCAATGTGATACACCACATTAACAAATTGAAAGATAAAAACCATATGATTATCTCAATAGATGCAGAAAAAGCCTTTGACAAAATTCAACATCTATTTATGATAAAAACCCTCCAGAATGCAGAAATAGAAGGACTATCCCTCAACATAATAAAAGCCATACATGATAAACCCACAGCAAACATTATCCTCAATGGTGAAAAATTGAAAGCATTTCCCCTAAAATCAGGAACAAGACAAGGCTGCCCACTCTCACCACAGCTATTCAACATAGTTTTGGAACTTTTAGCCACAGCAATCAGAGAAGAAAAAGAAATAAAAGGAATCCAGATTGGAAAAGAAGAAGTAAAACTCTCATTGTTTGCAGATGACATGATCCTCTACATAGAAAACCCTAAAGACTCCACCAGAAAATTACTAGAGCTAATTAATGAATATAGTAAAGTTGCAGGATATAAAATTAACACATGGAAATCCCTTGCATTCCTATACACTAACAATGAGAAAACAGAAAGAGAAATTAAGGAAACAATTCTATTTGCCATTGCAACAAAAAGAATAAAATACTTGGGAATAAATCTACCTAAAGAAACAAAAGACCTATACATAGAAAACTATAAAACACTGATGAAAGAAATCAAAGAGGACACAAATAGATGGAGAAATATACCATGTTCCTGGATTGGAAGAATCAATATAGTGGAAATGAGAATACTACCCAAAGCAATCTATAGATTCAATGCAACCCCTATCAAGCTACCAACGTATTTTTCATTGAACTAGAACAAATAGTTTCACAATTTGTATGGAAATACAAAAAACCTCAAATAGCCAAAGCAATCTTGAGAAAGAAGAACGGAACTGGAGGAATCAACCTGCCTGACTTCAGACTATACTAAAAAGCTACAGTCATCAATAAAGTACGGTACTGGCACAAAGACAGAAATATAGATCAATGGAACAGAATAGAAAGCCCAGAGATAAATCCACGAACCTATGGACACCTTATCTTTGACAAAGGAGGCAAGGATATACAATGGAAAAAAGACAACCTCTTTAACAAGTGGTGCTGGGATAACTGGTCAACCACTTGTAAAAGAATGAAACTAGAAAACTTTCTAACACCATACACAAAAATAAACTCAAAATGGGTTAAAGATCTAAACGTAAGACCAGAAACTATAAAACTCCTAGAGGAAAATATAGGCAAAACACTCTCTGACATAAATCACAGCATGATCCTCTATGACCCACCTCCCAGAATATTGGAAATAAAAGCAAAAATAAACAAATGGGACCTAATGAAACTTAAAAGCTTTTGCACAGCAAAGGAAACTATAAGTAAGGTGAAAAGACACCCTTCAGAATGAGAGAAAATAATAGCAAACAAAGCAATGGACAAAGAATTAATCTCAAAAATATACAAGCAGCTCCTGCAGCTCAATTCCAGAAAAATAAACGACCCAATCAAAAACTGGGCCAAAGAACTAAATAGACATTTCTCCAAAGAAGACATACAGATGGCTAACAAACACATGAAAAGATGCTCAACAGCACTCATTATCAGAGAAATGCAAATCAAAACCACAATGAGGTACCATCTCATGCCAGTCAGAATGGCTGCTATCAAAAAGTCTACAAAAAATAAATGCTGGAAAGGGTACAGAGAAAAGGGAACCCTCTTACACTGTTGGTGGGAATGCAAACTAGTACAGCCACTATGGAGAACAGTGTGGAGGTTCCTTACAAAACTGGAAATAGAACTGGCATATGACCCAGCAATCCCACTGCTGGGCATACACACTGAGGAAACCAGATCTGAAAGAGATAACATGTACCCCAATGTTCACCGCAGCACTGTTTATAATAGCCAGGACATGGAAGCAACCTAGATGCCCATCAGCAGACGAATGGATAAGGAAGCTGTGGTACATATACACAATGGAATATTACTCAGTCATTAAAAAGAATACATTTGAATCAGTTCTAATGAGGTGGATGAAACTGGAGCCTATTATACAGAGTGAAGTAAGCCAGAAAGAAAAACACCAATACAGTATACTAATGCATGTGTATGGAATTTGGAAAGATGGTAACGATGACCCTATATGCGAGACAGCAAAAGAGACACCGATGTAAAAAATAGTCTTTTGGACTCTGTGGGAGAGGGCGAGGGCAGGATGATATGGGAGAATGGCACTGAAACATGTAAATTATCATATGTGAAACACATCGCCAGCCCAGGTTCGATGCATGAGACAGGGTGCTCAGGGGTGGTGCATTGGGATGATCCTGAGGGACGGGATGGGGAGGGAAGTGGGGGCGGGGCTCTGGATGGGGAACACATGTACACCCATAGCTGATTCATGTCAATGTTTGGCAAAAACCACTACAATATTGTAAAGTAATTAGCCTCCAATTAAATTAATTAATTTAAAAGAATAAAATAAAATAGACAAACACTTCACAAAAGAAAATTTACAAGTAGCCTATCGGGACATGAAATGATGCTCAGCGAAAAGGCAAATCAATACCACTGCATAGACATTACAATGACTACAATTAAAATAAAACTAACAATATCAAGTGTCGGTGAGTATGTGGAGCAACTAAAGCACTCACATTGCTGCCGGGAATAAAATTTGTACAACTACTTTGTAGAACAGCTTAGTGGTTTCTTAAAAATATTAAACATACACTTACCCAGTAATTCCACTCTTTTTAAGTAGAACTATAATTGATTTACAATGCTGTTAATTTCTGCTGCATAGCAAAGTGATTCTGTGATAACACAAAAACATTTTTCTTTAATATTCTTTTCCATTATGGTTTATCATAGGATATTGAATATAGCTTTCTGTGTTGTATAGTATGACCTTGTTGCTAATCCATCCTGTACAAAATAGCTTATATCCATTAACCCCAACCTTCTACTCCACCCATCCCACAACTCCTCCCACTTGGCAACCACAAGTCTGTTCTCTATATTTGTTAAGTGTATTTCTGTTTCATAGATAGGTTCATTTGTGTCATATTTAGATTCCACATATAAGTGATATATGGTATTTGTCTTTCTACTTTTGACTTACTTCAATTAGTATGATACTCTCTAGGTCCATCCATGTTGCTGAAAATGTCGTTATTTCATTCTTTTTTATGGCTGGGTGGTATTCCATAATATATATCCCACATCTTAATGCATTCAGCTGTTGATGGACATTTAGATTGCTTCCATGTCTCAGCTTTTATGAGTAGTCCAGCAATTCCACTCATAAGTATTTTTCCAAGTGAAATGAAAACATATGAACATAGAAAACTCATGCATAAATGTTTATGGCAGCTTTATCTGTTATCACCCCAAATTGGAGAAAACTAAAGTTCCATCAAAAGGTAAATGAATCAACAAAATATGACAGAACCACACAATGAAATACTATTCACCAATTTAAAAGAATGACCTAAAACATACAGCAGCAGGGAGGAATCTCAAAAATATCATGCTGAGCAGAAGCCAGACACCAGGAGTACTTACTGTATGATTCCATTTCACATAAAACTCAAAAGACAAATCTAACATATAGCAAAAAGCAGATCAGTGGTTTCCTAGAGCCAGGAGGAGGAAAACAGGGTGGAACTGACTAGAAAGGAACACAAGGGAACCTTTACAGGTGATAGAAATGTTCTTTATCTGGGTTGTGGTGGTAGTTGCATGAGTGTACATAATATCAAACTGATCAAATTGTACACTTAAAACACATTATCACCCTCCTCAAGCCTATAGTCTCAGATAGCTTCAAGTTGAAAGATAAGTTGAAAGAGAGGAAAGAAGGGTAGGGAAAGAGTATTAATTGTAAACAAACAACAACAACAAAAAATGATTTAAGATCTATGTCTAGGAAAAAGCTTTGACTGTAGTTATTTGTACATGGAATTAACTATAAGCAGATAGTTAAGCCTTAATGAGTTTAAGAAACTGTATTCCCAAAGATACAAAAAGCCTGGACTGAAAAAGCCTTCGTTAGAGTCTTAACACGTCCACAACCCTAAGTTTTTATAAGTAGACCACAAGCTATGAAAACTGTGCCTCTTCAGAGAAGGTTATAATCCCTCTTTTCCACTTCCCATATGACTTCGGGGAAATGGACAAGGAAGAAACTCCAAGAAGGTACTCCCAGAAGAAGAAATTCCCTGGGAGAACAATGGATAGCGGACAAGGGAGTTTCTCCTAGAAGGATTTAACCAAGAAACTTCTTTCTTTGCCATGCTAAGAAGTCTTCACAATGCCTGCCCAGTAGGATTCCATCATTGTTGTGGACCTGAGACTATTACATATTTCTCACTTTTACTTTTCTCATTCAGGGGTTTTTACTGCAGACAATAACTAATAATGCTGCACATAGCACTCAGGAAACTATTTGAAATCCTGAATAGATAGCTCAGACTGCTGACTACAAAATATTCTGGTTCAGAACACCATGCAGGGACTTTGTTGGCAACTGTGTGGAAATTCTTTTAACTAAAGTTTCAGCTGGATAACTTGAAACTAGTTGATAGCACCAGATCTATTTTAATGTCACCCTTAACTCCAAAACCAGATACAAGCTCCTCATGTCTTCTGTCCTTCATCTGAACAGGAATTTCTCCAACAGCAAAAGTTTCTATTAAGTCCATCGGCTCCACTGGGATCTACTAAATAGGGAATATGATTTGCATTATATAGTTCACTACAGGCACCATTGCCAGAAACTGTTTCACATAAACACACACACACACACACACACACACACACACACACACACACATCCCATGCACACCACTGTACAGGTAATCCAATTGGCTCTGGCTTTGTACATCATTATGGGTGTACATCATGAATGTGTAAGGAGGCTTAGACAAGTGATAATGTTGGTAACCCTAAGAAGAAACTAGCAAGAAGGAAGTGGAAAGCAATGGTTAACTTCACTGAGTGAGACTTCAGTTTTATAGCTATAAACTTCCTGAAAATCCAACAACTATTGGCTTTTATCACAGAAATTCCTGAAGGAAAAATAACTGCTAATCTGAAACTCAACAGCTACAAACCTACTTTTTAACCAATGAAGCATATTAATTTTATGTCATATTTTATATGGAGAAGGCAATGGCAACCCACTCCAGTACTCTTGCCTGGAAAATCCCACGGATGGAGGAGCCTGGTAGGCTGCAGTCCATGGGGTCGTGAAGAGTCGGACACGACTGAGTGACTTCACTTTCACTTTTCACTTTCATGCATTGGAGAAGGAAATGGCAACCCACTCCAGTGTTCTTGCCCGGAGAATCCCAGGGACGGGGGAGCCTGGTGGGCTGCCATCTATGGGGTTGCACAGAGTCAGACACGACTGAAGTGACTTAGCAGCAGCAGCAGTATTTTTATAGGGCTTATTAAGCGCCAAACGCTTTCCTCAATATTATATAGATATTAACTCATTTAATTTCATAACAATCTAATAAAGAAGGTAAATTATACCCATTTTACAGGTGAGGAAACTGAAGTATGTAAGGATTAAGAAATTTGCCCAAGATCACTGCTATTAAGTGGTGGAGCCAGTATTCAAGCCCAGGCAGTATGGCTCCAGAGTTTGTGCTATTAACCATTAGGCTGTACTGCTTTAAAATGTAATTTTTATATCTCTTATGCCCTTGTTAATGTAATTTATTAAGGCAATGTTTCTCAAGAATGCTTCTTAGTTATTTCAGAAGAACAGCTGCACTTTCAGCATGCTGCCTACTTCCTCCCCTTACTGCCTTTCTGCCAATCCTTTTCACTGTGCCATCTGGAACTGTCTTTATTGTTACCATATTACTCCAATACACTCATGCTCTAGTCTAAACAATAGCTCTCACCTCTGTGCCTTCATTTAAATCTAGTTCTTTCCTTCATGTCCCTCAAGTGGAAGAAAAGAGAATGAAAGTTAATGAAGTTTCCTTATTCCTCAGTTCTGCTTCAAACCAAAATCTACATTCAACTTCTACCTTCACATAAAACACTGCTTTGAAGCCTTCCGTCATCTGGTTATAGCACCTTCCTTTCTTCCTTGTTGCTGTCATTTACCAAATGCCCAGACACCCATCTCCAATACTCAGACACACACACTTTACTGTAGGTTTTAGCATCATGGTCTTCATCACCCTTAGATTCCATCACTATCCAGCAATACCAATGTATGTGAAGATGATGTACCCATTTCTCTTCATGTATTTAGTTTCCTCAGCTCTTATATTCAATGATTTTCACCTATGTCATTTGACCAATTTCTTTCTATGACAACATCCTAGACATATTTTATCTAGACTTGCTCCAACTGTAAATTACAAACTCTAATATTCCTGTTTATAATCACAAACTCTTATTCTTCCAATTCCTTTACTCACCTACTATGAATAATGCATTAAGATTCTTCAGTCTTACCCAGAACCTCATCCTTGAACCATCTCATTCTCCCCAAAGTTTACAGGTCCTTTTGGCTTCACTTTCTTCCCTTCTTCCAAAGATTTTACAGGTCATCTTTCCCACTATTATTTTTCCAATATCCTCAACTCTTGTCTTCCACCTGATAGATTCTGCATAATTCTGACTCAAAAACAATCCAAGTATTTACCTCTCAAAATCCCTAACTGCTGACTGTTTCCGGGAGTCATGCTATCCTGAAGCTTGGTGCAGATGGGATCTGTCCTCAATGGAGTCCTTCAATGTTGTCCACTTTCTCCTTTTCTCTTTCCTCACAGCAGTTATCCAAAATATCCTTCTCCTCAAACATCTTACACAACTTCCTTCTCTCCTATCCTCCTTACCATCCCTCTACCCTCATCCTGACTCCCAGTTCCTTCTCAGCCTACAGTCTTGTTTCTTACTTAAGAAAAAAAAAAAACAACTATGCCCATAGGCAATAAAATCTTCAAATGCACCTCTCCAGATACATACAAATGAAGCTCTATCTGCATGTACTAAAGCTTTTACTTTACTCTTGTCTCAGTGGAAGAAATAATTCTCCTTCTACTCAAGGATTACAACAATCACTCAAGAAATGTTGGAGAGGAAGAACAGAGAAAAGAAAAAGGAGAGGAAGACAGAGATGGAGGAAGGAGGGAGAAACAGATCCTGAAAGCCAGGAAGAATGAGAGTCTTAGAGAAATAAAGAAGAGTTTTGGTTTGTTTTAATGGTCATATTTTTATTTTTACTGTCAACAAGATAAATATATAGGTCTGGTTTGGACAGATACTCTGGAGATGGCTTATAGGATATGCTTCCATAGCAACTTTTAAAAGAACACCTATGTTAATAAGAATGTTAGAAGCTTATGGTCATATCACAGTTCAGGAATAAAACTGCATAGGAAATTGTTGTTTTAATTTTCTTTGAATTTTAAAACTAGGACCACATGAAAATACAATATTTCTATAATGTTAAAGTCACTTTAATTAAATAGTTCCACTTTGAATAGCAAAGCAACACATCCATATATCAATATAAAGAAAATTCCTAAGATTCATATCTGTAATATGCAATGAAATGAAGAGAACACTATTTCCTTTCTTATATAATTTTTAGTCTAATAAACAGTACTTCTTTTCCACATTAAAATTTCTACATTCAAATGCCACAAAGGGAAATTTTAGACTTGTTCAAGCAACGTCTTTACAGTGACCCCCAGTGGCAAAGAAATGAATCTGCCAGTTTTAGTAATACACATCTAGTGAACTTTCACATTGATAAAATTTGGATGACAAAAACAAGTTCCATTTTAATAGAACATTCATTGTTGCCAGTGTCTTCACATTTTTCTCCTTTATTCAAGTTTTCTAAAAGAGTTAAAATTCTATTTATCTATCTATATATTTATATCCATATTCAAGTTCTCAATCTATTCTTCCTATCTTTCATGATGAATTTCATAATCAAGCCAATTTTTCAGAATCAAGTCAATTTCATGATTGATCTCACAATCAAAATAATAACATGCTTTTGTTGCATGTTATTTTTCCCAACAAAAATAGCATATCAAGAAGTACATTTTTTGTAAAACAAAACAAAACAAAACTTTTCAAAGCCTGTAAGATGAATTTTTATTTTTAATTAGAGGATAATTGTTTCAAAACATTGTGTTGGTAACTGTTGTACAACAACATGAATCAGCCATAAGTATACAAATATCCCCTCCATCTTGAGCCTCCCTCCCCACCATTCTACACCTCTAGGTTATCACAGAGCACCAGGCTGGGTCCCCTGTGTTGTTCAGCAACTTCCCACTAGTTATCTATTTACTCATGGTAGTGTTACATGTCAATGCTATTTTCTCAAATCGCTCTATCCTCTCCTTCCCCTGCTGTGTCCACAAGTCCATTTAGTATGTATGTATCTCTTTTCCTGCCCTGCACATAGATTCATCAGTACCATTTTTCTAGATTGCATATATATGTGTTAATATACAATATTTTTCTCTGACTTACTTCATTTGTATAACAGGCTGTAGGTTCATCCACATCAGTTCAATTGACTGAAATTCATTCATTTTTATGGCTGAGTAATATTTCACTGTATATACGTACCACAACTTCTTTATCCAATCATTTGTCAATTGACATTTAGGTTGCTTCCATGTCCTGATTATTGCAGAGTGCCACAATAAACATTGAGGTATGTGTCTCTTTGAATTATGGTTTTCTCAGGGTATATGCCCAGTAGTGGGATAGCTAGGTCATATGGTAGCTTTATTGCTAGATTTTAAAGCAATCTCCATACTGGTTCCACAGTGGCTGCATCAATTTACGTTCCTATCAACAATGCAAGAAAGTTCCCTTTTCTCCATATGCTCTTGAGCACTTATTGTTTGTAGTTTTTTGATCACGGCCATTCTGATCAGTGTGAAGTGATACCTCATTGTAGTTTTGATTTGCATTTCTCTAATAATGAGCAATGCTGAGCATCTTCCATGTGTTTGTTGATCATTTGTATGTCTTCTTTGAAGAAATAGCTGTTTAGGTCTTCCAAGCATTTTTTGATTTGTTGTTCGTTTCTTTGATACTGAGTTTCATGAGCTGCTTATATATTTTGGAGATTAATCCTTTGTCAGCTGCTTCATTTACAATTATTTTCTCCCATTCTGAGGTTTTGTATCTGGTTTATAGTTTCCGTTGTTGTACAAATCTTTTATGTTTAAGTAGGCCTCATTTATTTTTTTTTATTTCCATTACTCTAGAAAGTGGGACAAAGAAGATCTTGCTGTGATTTATGTCAGAGTGCACTGCCTATGTTTTTCTCTAAAGGTTTTATAGTTTCTAGCCTTACATTTAGGTCTTTAATCTATTTTGAGTTTATTTTTGTGTATGGTGTTAGGAAGTGTTTTAATTTCATTCTTTTACACATAGCTGTCCAGTTTTCCCAGCACCACTTACTGAAAAGGTTGTCTTTTCTTCATTGTATATTCTTGCCTCCTTTGTCAAAGATAAGGTGCCCATAGATTTATGGGTTTATCTATGGGCTTTCTGTCTTGTTGCATTGATTTATATTTCTGTTTTTGTGCCACTGCTATACTGTCTTGATTACCATAGCCTTGTAGCACAGTGTGAAGTCATGAAGATTGTTTCCTCCAGCTTCATTTTTCTTTCTCAAGGTTGCTTTGGCTATTCAGGATCTTTTGCGTTTCCACACAAATTAAAATTTTTTGTTCCAGTTATGTGAAAAAATGCCATTGGTAATTTGCTAGGGATTGCATTGAATCTGTAGATTGCATTGGGTGTTATAGTCATTTTCATAATATTGATTCCTCCAATCCACGTACATGATATATTTCTCCATCAGGGTCTTATAGTTTTCTGCATACAGAATTTTGTCTCCTTCAGTTCAGTTCAGTTCAGTTCAGTTCAGTCGCTCAGTCATGTCCAACTCTTTGCGACCCCATGAATCGCAGCACGCCAGGCCTCCCTGTCCATCACCAACTCCCGGAGTTTACTCAAACTCATGCCCATCAAGTCAGTGATGCCATCCAGCCATCTCATCCTCTGTCATCCCCTTTTCCTCCTGCCCTCAGTCTTTCCAGCATCTTTTCCAATGAGTCAACTCTTCGCATGAGGTGGCCAAAGTAACAGAGTTTCAGCTTCAGCATCAGTCCTTCCAATGAACACCCAGGACTGATCTCCTTTAGGATGGACTGGTTGGATCTCCTTGCAGTCCAAGGGACTCTCAAGAGTCTTCTCCAACACCATAGTTCAAAAGCATCAATTTTTTGGCACTCAGCTTTCCTCACAGTCCAACTCTCACATCCATATATGACCACTGGAAAAACCATAATCTTGACCAGACGGACCTTTGTTGGCAAAGTAATGTCTCTGCTTTTTAATATTCTATCTAGGTTTGTCTCCTTAGGGAGGTTTATTCCTGGGTATTTTATTCTTTTTGTTGTAATGGTGAATGAAATTGCTTCCTTAATTTCTGATTTTTCGTTGTGAGTGGTGTTAATGAATAGGAATGCAAGGGATTTCTGTGTAATAATTTTGTATCCTGCAACATTACTAAATTCATTGATTAGCTCTAGTAATTTTCTGGTGGCATCTTTAGGGTTTTCTATCATGTCGTCTGCAAACAGTTTTGCTTCTTCTTATCCAATCTGGATTCCTTTTCTTTTTCTTCTCTGACTGCTGTGGCTAGGTCTTCCAAAGCAATGCTGAGTAATAGTGGCAAAGAGTAGGCATCCTTGTCTTATTCCTGATCCTAGTGGAAATGCTTTCAGTTTTTCACCATTGAATAATGTTTGCGGCAAGTTTGTCATATATGGCCTTTATTATGTTGAGGTAGTTTCCTTTTATGCCCATTTTCTGGAGAGTTTTTTATCACAAATGGATGCTGAATTTTGTTGAAAGCTTTCTCTGCATCTAATGAGATGATCATATGTTTTTTAGCTTTCAGTGTGTTATTATGGTGTATCATACTGATTGATTTACATAAAGAATCCTTGCATCCCTGGGATAAACCCCATTTTATTATGGTGTATGATCCCTTTTATTGTGTTGTTGGATTCTGGCTGCAAGTATTTTGTTTAGGATTTCTGCTTCTATGTTCATCAGGATACTGACCTGTAGTTTTCTTTCATTTTTGATATCTTTGTCTGGTTTTGGTATCAGGGTGATGGTGGCCTCATAGAATGAGTATGGGAGTGTTCTTCCCACTGCAATTTTTTGAAAGTTTGAGAAGAATAGGTGTTAGCTCTTCTCTAAATGTTTGATAGAATTTGCCTACGAAGCCATCTGGCCCTGGGCTTTTGTTTGTTGAAAGATGTTTGCTCACAGTTTTCATTTCAGTACTTATAGCTCTGTTCATATTTTTTATTTCTTCCTGGTTCAGTCTTGGAAGCCTGTACTATTTCTTAGAATTTGTCCATTTCTTCCAAGTTTTCCATTTTATTGGCATATAGTTGCTCACAGTAGTCTCTTATGATTCTTTGTATTTCTGCACTGTCTGTTGTAACTTCTTTTTCATTTTTAATTTTATTGACTTAAGTCTTCTCTCTTTTTTTCTCAATGAGTCTGGCTAATGGTTTGTCAATTTTGTTTATCTTCTTAAAGAACCACTTTTCAGTTTTATTGATCTTTGCTATTGTTGTCTTCATTTCTTTTTCATTTATTTCTGCTCTGATCTTTATGATTTCCCTCCTTTACTAACTTTGAGACTTTTTGTTCTTTTTCTAGTTGCTTTCGGTGTAAGCTTAGGTTCTTTGTTTGATGTTTTTCTCATTTCTGGCGGTACAGTTGTATTGGTATAAATTTCCCTCTCAGAATTGCTTTTGCTGCATCCCATAGATTTTGGGTCATTGTGTTTTCATTGTCATTTGCTTCTAGGTAAATTATTTTATTTCCTCTTTGATTTCTTCAGTGGAAAAGGGATGGCAATCCACTCCAGTATTCTTGTCTGGAGAATCCCATGGACAGGGGAGCCTGGCGGGCTGCAGTCCATGAGGTCACAAAGAGTCAGACATGACTGAAGTGACTAAGCACAGCACAGCACATTTTTTAATTTCCTCTTTGATTTCTTCAGTGGCTATTTAGAAGTATACTGTTTAGTCTCTGTGTTTGTGTTAAGTTTTTTTTCCTGCTATTGATATCTAATTTCATAGCATTGTGGTGAGAAAAGGAACTTGATATGATTTCAATTTATTTAAATTTACTGAGACTTGATTTGTGACCCAAGATGTGATTTGTCTTGGAGAATTCTCCATGTGCACTTAGGAGAAAAAAGTGTACTGTGCTGCTTTTGGATGGAATGTTCTATAGATATCAATTAGGTCCATCTGACTTAATGTGTCATTTAAGACTTTTGTTTCTTAATTAATTTTCTGTCTGGATGATGTGTCCATTGGTGTAGGTGGGATGTTAAGTCCCTTACTGTAGCACTTGTGTTTGTTTTTGTTTAATTTGTGGACAAAGACTTACAGACAAGTGCAAAAGTAAGTCCTCTTTTGCAACCCACAACTCATTGTTCAGTATGAGTTTTGATACAGATAAGAAGGAACATGATGAAGAAAAAAAAAAATAAATAAAGTCCCTTACTACAGTCCATGGGGTCACAAAGAGTTGGACATGACTGAAGCAACTGAGCTTGCATTATTGAGTTACTGTCAATTTCCCCTTTTATAGTTGTTAGAATTTGCCTTATGTATTGATGTGCTCCTATGTTGGGTACATAAATACTTACAATTGTTATATCTTCTTGAATTGATCCCTTAATGGTTATGTAGTATCATTCCTTATCTTTTGTAACAGTTCTTATTTTAAAATCTGTTTGTCTGATATGAGTATTGGTACTCCTAATTTCTTCTGATTTCCTTTTGCATGGAATATCTTTTTCCATCCTCTCACTTTCAGTGTATGTGTGTCCTTAGGTCTGAAGTGGCTATCTTGTAGGCAGCATGTACTCAGGTCTTGTTTCTGTATCCATTCAGCCAGTCTGTGTCTTATGGTTAGGGTATTTAATCCATTTACATTTAAAGTAGTTATCAATATGTATGTTCCTATTGCCATTTTCTTAAATGTTTTGAGTTTGTTTTGTGGGTCTTTTTCTTCTTTTACATTTCCTGCCTAGAGAAGTTCCTTTAGTATTTGTTGTAAGGCTGTCTCTTAGACCTTGCTTGTCTATAAAGCTTTTAAAATCTCCAGCAAACTGAATGAGATCCTTGGTGGGTAGAGTAATTTTGGTTGTACGTTTTTCCCTTTCATCACTTTAAATGTATATCCTCTGACCTGCAGAATTTCTGCTGAAAATTTAGATGATAGCCTTACAGGGATTACTTTGTATGTTATTTTTTGCTTTTCCCTTGCTGCTTTTAATACTTTTGTATTTAGTATTTATTAGTTTGTTTAATATGTATCTTGGGGTGTTTCTCCTAGGGTTTATCTTGTATAGAACTCTCTGCACCTCCTGTACTTGGGTGGCTATTTCCTTTCCCATGTTAGGGAAGTTTTTGAATATATCTCTTCAAATATTTCTTAGATCCTTTCTCTTTCTCTTCTGGGTACCCTATACTTCAAATGTTGGTGCATCTAATATTGCCCCAGAGGTGTCTGAGACTGTTCTCAATTCTTCTCACTCTTTATTTCACTGATAGGCAGTTATTTCCACCAGTCTATCTTCCAGCTCACTGATCCATTTTTCTGTCTCAGTTATTCTGCTACTGATTCTTTCTATAGTATATTTAATTTCAGTAATTATGCTTTCCATTGCTTTTTATTTAGCCTTTATTTCTTCTAGGTCTGTGTGTTAAAAGTACTAAACGTTTCTTGCATTTTGTCCATTTTAAAGATTTTAGAACTTCTTTACTATCATTATTCTAAATTATTTTTCAGATAGGTTACCTATTTCCTTTTCATTTATTTGCTCCTTCATCTATAACAATTTTCTGTCTTTTTTTTTTTTTTTTGATGGGTGGGACTGTGTTCTTGTCTCACTAGGTGTTTGGCCTGAGGTTTCCAGCAGTGGTGTTTGCAGGCAATTGGATGGAGGCAGGTCTTGGTGTTGAGATGTGGACCTCTGGGATACTTCACTCTAATTAATATTCCCTGGTGCCTGACATTATTAGTCCAGCAGTTCAGACTAAGCACTCCTGCCACAGGACCTCAGGCTTGACCCCTGGCCCACTGCTGTCGTGTTTCCAACTCTGAGATTCAACATACTTTTCTATGATATACATAAATCTAGACATACTTTATATGTGACATATAAATCTAGATAAAATCTTAGATATAATTCTAAGATTCAACACTCATTTTTAAAGCTCAGGTGGAAGTTTCTTCTACACCTGGGCAAGCCTATTTATAAATTGCAGATGAACTACTCTCTTTGCAAAGAGGCTAATTTCTAACATAAGATTTAACAAGCTTATTTGAATTGTATATGCATCAAAATCTTAAAATTCAAGTAAAAATGCAGAATAGCAACATGAATTTGAAACATGTATCTGTAATTTTCAGACTTCAGACTATAATATTATGATGATATATTTCATACATCTCCTATCAAAGTTCTGACACACAGGACTGTAAGATCATATGTATCTGTGATCCCTGCTTTCATTACAGTAGACATCTAATGTATTCCTTATTTAAGCCTAGTAATAGTAGATGTTTAAGAATAAACAGAAATGACGTAAAACAACTTTGTCAAAGACCATAAACATTTTAGTCTCTGTTCCTAGCATTTTCTCCATTTGGGGGAGGGGGAAAGCTAACCTAATTGATTTTAAGAATCTTACTTATGTTAAAAAAAAAATAAGCTCAAAATCATATCCCTTAAGAATTCAAAACATGTCTTCTATGAGATAACACTCATAGAAACCCACCAGGCTCCATGGACAGTGGCGTCTGGCAGGCTACAGTTAACACTGATATAAGTGTTATGAGTCCATGGACAGCTAACACTCAAAGAAGCCCTCCAGGCTCCACGGACCGAGGAGCCTAGCAGGCTACAATGCATGGAGTCACAAAGAGTTGGACATGACTGAGAAACTAACTCAACATGAGTTAACACACTCAGTTATTTCTTCTTAAAAAATAACACAGCTGACTTCCTGGGTGGCAGAGTGGTAAAGAATCCACCTGCCAATGCAGGAGATGCAAGAGACTAGGGTTTGATCCCTGGAGTAGGAAATGGTAACACACTCCAGTGTTCTTGCCTGGAAAATTCCATAGACAGAGGAGCCTGGTGGCCTATAGTCCATGGGATCCCCAACAGTCAGACACAACTGAGCATGCACATGCATAAATATTAATTGATTTGACCCTATATGCAAAACAGAAAAAGAGACACAGAAGTACAGAACAGACTTTTAAACTCTGGGAGAAGGTGAGGGTGGGATGTTTCAAAAGAACAGCATGTATATTATCTATAGTGAAACAGATCACCAGCCCAGGTGGGATGCATGAGACAAGTGCTCAGGCCTGGTGCACTGGGAAGACCCAGAGGAATCGGGTGAAGAGGGAGGTGGGAGGGGGGATCGAGATGGGGAATACATGTAACTCCATGGCTGATTCATGTCAATGTATGACAAAACCCACTGCAATGTTGTAAAGCAATTAGCCTCCAACTAATAAAAAAAAAATTAATTGATTTGACCAATACCAGGTAGGATTTGTACTCTTGATTTAATTATTTAATGTCTACAATTGACTCTCAGTGTCTGTGGATGCAAAATCTGCAGGTGAGGAGGGCAAACTGTATTCATGGCATTATGTCATTTTACATCAAGGACTTGAACGTCTGTGGATTGTGGTATCTGCATAGCTTCTGGCAATAAATCCACCAAGAGCACTAAGGGACAATTGTATTAGCTTAAATATGTGACCATTTTCAAAAGAGTTAAAAATTTCAAGGTAAAACAGGAATCCAGTGAGGCAAAGAGAATAGACTCAAGGAAAGAGACACTGCCTGGAAAATAGGTTTCTTCTATGAATTGCTCTTACATGTGCATTTTATAACCATATTCATCATATTCTGAATGCTGACTTAATGCCTGGATGCTAGAAGCTTCTGTTTGACTTAGCAGCACCTCCATAACCAGATAGAAAAGTAAACTGTGTCGGCAATTGCTAAGTGTTGCCCAAGGTTAATGAGCATCAGTTTACATCACCTATTAACTAATTTCCAGACTGATTATGAAGACTTTTGGAAAGGCAAAACCTTGAGGAAGTAGGCTGGACAAATAAAGAAGTCTGCCTCCAGCTTCCTGGTAAATGCTGACCAATTCACAAATTTCATCTCAAGAGAAAATGGTGCCTTCTTTCCCATCCAGAAATCTAACACTCCTCTTAGAAGTGATTTTCATCCTCCAGGAAGACTTCTGGTCATGCTAGAAATGAAATTCATTTGCTGTGAAATAAATCACCATAAAAAAATTTCCAGACACATTTGTCTCCCTCGTAAGGCCTCTGAACAGCCCTCTATTGCAGATGACAAGCTTGATGGGTAATGCTTAAATACCGCTGTGCCCAGAAGTTAAAAGGCACAATGAGAGACTTCATGGGTAATGATCTCATGTTCAAGTAATAAATCAGTATCATTGTTGGCACCGACTCTTCTGCTTTTTATACAGAAAATATTGAGTGCCTCTTTATGATGAACTGCTTAAGGAGGGTACAGCAGTATCTATAAAACACACAGATGTTAGTGTCACCTCAGGTCATGTTGAACAGTGGCGTAAACATAGTGTCTTCATTTTGTGACCCTTAGAACCTATCAGGAGAGGTGGGTATTACATTACCATAAATAAACTCAATATGTTGAAAGCTATCTCTCCACCAATCAATCTAACCAGCTATTGTCATCTGTATCCATATCATCTGCCTTTCCTATTCTTAAAATTGGGAACAATTTAATTCTCTTCTATCTTTGGCGAGAATTCCCACGGGTGCCCATAAAACATTTCCACTCCCCTGGGATTTTTCTCATATATTTACACTGTCTTTATCCTGTTTCTCCTACATTTATTCTATTTCTATTCTTATTTACCAATTTTATCTCTCTTATGGTCAGTTCTCATCAACACACAAATATGCTATTAATAATGCTCATCTTTCAAAAACATTCTCTGATTTTAAATGACTAATGCCCTATTTTTCTCTCTCTCTCTACAATGAAACTTGGAAAAGCTGTCTGTATTCTGTCTCCACATCCAAGTTGCTTTGGAACCTTCTACACTTTCTATTTTTGCTTTATTGACTATGCCAAAGCCTTTGACTGTGTGGATCACAACAAACTGTGGAAAACTGTTCAAGAGATGGGAGTACCAGACCACCTGACCTGCCTCCTGAGAAATCTGTATACAGGTCAGGAAGCAACAGTTAGAACTGGACATGGAGCAACAGACTGGTTCCAAATAGGAAAAGGAGTATGTCAAGGCTGTATACTGTCACCCTGCTTATTTAACTTATATGCAGAGTACATCATGAGAAATGCTGGGCTGGATGAAGCACAAGCTGGAATCAAGATTGCAGGGAGAAATATCAATAACCTCAGATATGTAGATGACATCACCCTTATGGCAGAAAGTGAAGAAGAACTAAAGAGCCTCTTGATGAAAATGAAAGTGGAGAGTGAAAAAGCTCGCTAAAAGCCCCACATTCAGAAAACTAAGATCATGGCATTCAGTCCCATCACTTCATGGCAAATAAATGGGAAAACAGTGGCTGACTTTAATTTTGGGGGCTCCAAAATCACTGCAGATTGTAACTGCAGCCATGAAATTAAAAGATGCTTACTCCTTGGAAGGAAAGTTATGACCAACCTAGATAGCATATTAAAAAGCATAGACATTACTTTGTCAACAAAGGTCCATCTAGTCAAGGCTATGGTTTTTCCAGTAGTCATGTATGGATGTAAGTGTTGGACTATAAAGAAAGCTGAGCGCCAAAGAATTGATGCTTTTGAACTGTGGTGTTGAAGACTCTTGCGAGTCCCTTGGACTGCAAGGAGATCCAACCAGTCCATCCAAAAGGAGATCAGTGCTATTCTCTCAGATTATTCCATATTATCAAGTGTGAAACAGATCACCAATCCAGGTTGGATGCATGAGACAAGTGCTCAGGGCTGGTGCACTGGGATGACCCAGAGGGATGGGATGGGGAGGGAGGTGGGAGGGGGGTACAGGATGGGGAACACAAGTAAATCCATGGCTGATTCATGTCAATGTATGGCAAAAACCACTACAATATTGTAAAGTAATTAGCCTCCAAATAATAAAAATAAATGAAAAAAAAAAAAAAAAGATCAGTCCTGAGTGTTCATTGGAAGGACTGATGTTGAAGCTGAAACTCCAATACTTTGGCCACCTGATGAGAAGAACTGACTCATTTGAAAAGACCCTGATGCTGAGAAAGATTGAAGGCAGGAGGAGAAGGGGACGACAGAGGATGAGATGGTTGAATGGTATCACCGACTCAATGGAGATGTGTTTGAGTAAACTCTGGGGGTTGGTGATGGACAGGGAGGCTTGGCATGCTGTGCTCCATTGGGTCGCAAAGAGTTGGACACAAGTGAGCAACTGAACTGAACTGAACACTTTCCTACCAAACCTTTCTTACCAAGTTCTGCAATGGTTTTCATGTGCCAAATCCAGTAGTCAATTCTCTACCCTCATCACCATTAGATGAGAACATAAAAGTCTGGTTTAGATATAAAAATTGAAAGTAATGATGACTTAAAGACAGTTCAGGACTATTTTCTGTCTACTACTGAATCTTCCTCCCCTGGTTCCTCACATAGGAGTACTGTAAGTTTGAAGCCGAACACAAGCTGTGAGGGCTGGGGAAACTGCCAAGTAAGAGGGGCAAAGAAATATGAATGCACTGCCTTTTATGCCATTCGGTTGAGTGCACCACTTCACTACAATGTAAGGGAAATCCTAATACCCCATAGTTACCAAATCCTGTGTTTCATTTCTTATGGTGTTACTGGGCTTCCTTAAAATGAGCAGTAGAATTGGCCTTGATGTACCAAATCACCCTCTTGATCTCTCAGTAGCATTTGACACAGCCAATCACAGTATCTTTCCTGAAACCCTCTTTACACATGGCTTCTGGAATACAATACTCACTTGGGTTTCCACCCGAGATTCTTCTCAGTCACCTTTGCTGTTTCTCTTCCCCTTCACCACTACTAAAATACCAGGAAGCCCCAATGCAACTTCCTTGGCCTTGTTTCCTTCTTTATCAACATTTATGTACGTGATCTCAACTCAATTAGTCTCAAGAAGTTAGACACTATCTGAATTGGTTCCTAGGAATGTAACAACAAATTACCGCGAACCTATGGACACCTTATCTTTGACAAAGGAGGCAAGGATATACAATGGAAAAAAGACAACCTCTTTAACAAGTGGTGCTGGGAAAACTGGTCAACCACTTGCAAAAGAATGAAAGTAGAACACTTTCTAACACCATACACAAAAATAAACTCAAAATGGATTAAAGATCTAAATGTAAGACCAGAAACTATAAAACTCCTAGAGGAGAACATAGGCAAAACACTCTCCGACATAAATCACAGCAAGATCCTCTATGACCCACCTCCCAGAATATTGGAAATAAAAGCAAAACTAAACAAATGGGATCTAATGAAACTTAAAAGCTTTTGCACTACAAAAGAAACTATAAGTAAGGTGAAAAGACAGCCGTCAGATTGGGAGAAAATAATAGCAAATGAAGAAACAGACAAAGGATTAATCTCAAAAATATACAAGCAACTCCTGCAGCTCAATTCCAGAAAAATAAATGACCCAATCAAAAAATGGGCCAGAGAACTAAACAGACATTTCTCCAAAGAAGACATACAGATGGCTAACAAACACATGAAAAGGTGCTCAACATCACTCATTATTAGAGAAATGCAAATCAAAACCACAATGAGGTACCATTACACACCAGTCAGGATGGCTGCTATCCAAAAGTCTACAAGCAATAAATGCTGGAGAGGCTGTGGAGAAAAGGGAACCCTCTTACACTGTTGGTGGGAATGCAAACTAGTACAGCCACTATGGAAAACAGTGTGGAGATTCCTTAAAAAACTGGAAATAGAACTGCCATATGACCCAGCAATACCACTTCTGGGCATACACACTGAGGAAACCAGATCTGAAAGAGACACATGCACCCCAATGTTCATCGCAGCACTGTTTATAATAGCCAGGACATGGAAGCAACCTAGATGCCCACCAGCAGACGAATGGATAAGGAAGCTGTGGTACATATACACCATGGAATTTTACTCAGCCGTCAAAAAGAATTCATTTGAACCAGTCCTAATGAGATGGATGAAACTGGAGCCCCTTATACAGAGTGAAGTAAGCCAGAAAGATAAAGAACATTACAGCATACTAACACATATATATGGAATTTAGAAAGATGGTAACGATAACCCTATATGCAAAGCAGAAAAAGAGACACAGAAATACAGAACAGACTTTTGAACTCTGTGGGAGAAGGTGAGGGTGGGATGTTTCAAAAGAACAGCATGTATACTATCTATGGTGAAACAGATCACCAGCCCAGGTGGGATGCATGAGACAAGTTCTCCGGCCTGGTGCACTGGGAAGACCCAGAGGAATCGGGTGGAGAGGGAGATGGGAGGGGGGATCGGGATGGGGAATAAGTGTAAATCTATGGCTGATTCATATCAATGTATGACAAAACCCACTGGGAAAAAAAAAAAAAATTAAAAAAAAAAAAAAGAACAGTTGCTAAAAAAAAAAAAAAAAAAACAATAGGAATTTATTTTCTTATAATCCTGGAGCCCAGAAGTCTGAAATTAGGTGTCAGTACATTCCCTCAAATCATTCCCTCAAATCATTCCCTCAAAGGCTCTAGAGGAGGACCCTTCCTTGCCTTTCCAAACTCTACAGGCTCCTGGAGTTCCTTGGCTATGGCTGTATAGCTCCAATCTCTATCTCCATCTTTACATGGCCTTCTTTGTGTTTCTCTCAAATCTCCCTTTGTCTTCCCCTACAAAGACACTAGTCATTGGATTTTAGAAGCATTGTAAATCCAGGAATATATATCTTAAGATTCTTAATTACATCAAGACTCTATTTCCAAATAGGGATGCATTCACAGGTATCAGGGGTTAGATCTTAGACATATCTTTAGGGGGGATATAATTTGACTCACTACACTGCCTTGAGGCTAATATCTCCCAGATTCGTAACTTTAGCTTGAAACTCTCCCTTGAATTCTAGTCTCTAACATCACTACTTAGGCAACTAATAAACATCTCAAATTTTATATGTCCAAAAGGGAACACTTGATTCCCCAAAACATGTTTCTCTCCTAATATTCCCAATCTTAGTAAATGGCATCACCATTGAAACCCTTGGAGTCAACTTGGACTCCTTTCTTTTACTCACAGCAAGTCATCAGTAAACCATCAGCTCTGCTTTCAAAATATATCTTGAATCTGACAGCTTCTTCCCTCTGTACCATTATTCTCTTATTCTAAGCCACATCATCCCTCTCTCCACTGGATCTCTTTGCAAGAGTAATGTAACTGATGCCCTTGTTAATACTTGTGCCTCTCTTCTAGTCACTTCTTCTCACAGCAGCCAGACTGACTTATGAAAACATAAATCAGATATTGTCTCTACACTCAAAACCCTCCAGCAGCTGCTCATCACACTTTGAACAAAATACAAAGTCTCTGCCATGGCCTAGAAGACCCTACATGATCTGGGCCCACCTACCTCTCTGACTGCAGAGAGTACTTTTCTTCCTCTGAGCTCCATCCTTGATGGCTTTCTTGCTGTTCCTTAACATGTCAAGCCAGTTGTATTGCAGTCCTTTGTGCCTGCAGTCCCCTCTACCTGGAATGCACCACCTACAGATATTCACAGGGCTTGTTCCCTCATTGAGCAGTCCTCTGCTTTTGTGCTGCTTCCATGGACCATCTACTAAAATAGCATCCCCAGTATCTCTCTCTTCCTTTCTCCTATTTTATTTTTCTTCATATCACTTATGACAAGTGGATAGTTGATCTGTTTCCCCCATTTGGATGTGAATTTCATAAGGCCAACATTGGTTTGTTACACTGTATTCATGACGTCCAAATTGATGTATGGCATATAGGAGTTGCTCATTAACTACTTGTTAAAAAAATAAACAAGCAACTACAACAATATTTTTAAATCAGTTAAGGCAATGTAGCCATATTGAAAACTGTTAGGAAAAGTAAATCACATTAAACCAGTTGAAGATAATATTCACCAAATGCTTTGGGAAAATAATGAAGCATTCAGATGCAAATGTTAACATGAATGCTTCCAAACCAATTTTTTCTCCAGTATTTATAATACTGTTGATGTGAGAAAGATAAATGATACAATGGCAAATTACACCTACTGGTATTAGAGACAGGTAGGCTCACATCATGTTCTGCTACTCACCAGCTATTATAACCATGAGCAAGTTCCATAGCTTCTCGAAGCTTCGTCTTTCAGTCACTCAGTCAGGTTCAACTCATTGCGACCCCAGGGGCTGCAGCACGCCAGGCTTTCCTGTCCTTCATTATCACCCGGAGCTTGGTCAAACTCATGTTCATCCAGTCAGTGATGACATCCAAACATCTGACCCTCTGTCATCCCCTTCTCCTTCTGCTTTCAATCTTTCCCAGCATCAGGATCTTATCTGATGCTCTTCACATCGGTGGCCAAAGTACTGGAGTTTCAGCATCAGTCCTTCCAATAAATATTCAGGGTTGATTTACTTACTTTACAATTGACTAGTTTGATCTCCTTGTACCCCAGGGGATTCTCAATAGTCTTCTCCAACACCACAGTTCAAAAACATCAATTCTTCAGCGCTCAGCATTCTTTATGGTCCAACTCTCACATTCATACATGACTACTGGAAAAAACATAGCTTAGACTAGATGGACCTTTGTTAGCAAAGTAATGTCTCTGCTTTTTAATATGCTGTCTAGGTTAGTCATAGCTTTACTTCCAAAGAAAAGCATCTTTTAATTCCGTGGCTGCAGTCACCATCCACAGTGATTTTGCAGCCCAAGGAAATAGTCTGTCACTGTTTCCTTGTTCCCCATCTATTTGCCATGAAGTGATGGGACCAGATGCCATGTCTTCGTTTTTTAATTTTGAGGTTTAAGCCAGCCTTTTCACTTTCCTCTCTCACCATCATCAAGAGGCTCTTTAATTCCTTTTCACTTTCTGCCAAAGGGGGGTTTCATCTGCATATCTGAGGTTATTGATATTTCTCCTGGCAATTCCAGCTTGTGATTCATCCAGCCCAGCAATTCTCATGATGTACTCTGCATAAAAGTTAAATAAGCTGGGTGACAATATATAGCCTTGACTTACTCCTTTCCCAATTTTGAACCAGTTGTTGTTCCATGTCCACTTCTGACTGTTATTTCTAGACCCACATACAGGTTTCTCAGGAGGCAGGTAAGATGGTCTGGCATTTCCATCTCTTTAAGAATTTTCATAGTTTGTTGTGATCCACACAGTCAAAGGCTTTAGCATAGTCAATGAAGCAGAAGTAGATATTTTTTTGGAATTCTCATGCTTTTTCTGATTCAACAGATATTGGCAATTTAATCTCTGGTTCCTCTGCCTTTTCTAAATCCAGCTTGTACATCTGGAAGTTCTTGGTTCACATACTTTTAAGTCTAGCTTGGAGGATTTTGAGCATTACTGAAAGGTTGTTGCTACCATCCGTGAATGACGCCAGGATTTGTGGCCTCGGGAGAAGAATTTGTTCCAGGGCCAGTGACAAGGCTTGATCGCTCAGAGCTTTTTGTGTAATAAAGTTTTATTAAAGTATAAAAGAGAGAGAAATCTTCTGACATAGACATCAGAAGGGGACAGAAAGAATACCTCCTTGTTAGTTTTTAGCAAGGAGTTATATACCTATTGCTACTGCTAAGTCACTTCAGTCGTGTCCGACTCTATGCGACCCCATCCCTGGGATTTTCCGGGCAAGAACACTGGAGTGGGTTGCCATTTCCTTCTCCAATGCATAGAAGTGAAAAGTGAAAGTGAAGTTGCTCAGTCATGTCCAACTCTTCGCGACCCCATGGACTACAGCCTACCAGGCTCCTCTGTCCATGGGATTTTCCAGGCAAGAGTACTGGAGTGGGGTGCCATTGCCTTCTCCGATATACCTATTAGCAAACTGCTAATTAAGAGAAAGGAAATGCCTCAAAACTGAGAGATTTGCACCAGGCCCCTCACCCACAACATGCATTTTAAGATAACATTGGCACAAGGTGAGTCATCGCAGGCCATAAAAAAATTGACATGAATCTTGAAGAAAAGCAGATTTCCAAACAAATGCAGAGTTCAACATAGCTTTAAAAAGACATTTCCATGAGAAAAATGCATTGGTTAGCACAAGGTTTGAGATAAAGTTAAGGTGGAACCAGGTGTCACCATGCAATACAGGATAAGAAGAGAAAATAATAAAAACATCAGCCACTTGCAGTTTTATTTCCTTCTGCAGTCTGGGGGCCTCTGACCTCCCTACCAAGGCTATTAACACTCTCATTAGCTTGCTAGCATGTGAAATGAGTGCAATTGTGCAAGAGTTTGAGCATTCTTTGGCATTACCTTTCTTTGGGATTCCAGTGAAAACTGACTTTTTCCAGTCCTGTGACCACTGCTGAGTTTTCCAAATTTGCTGGCATTGAGTGCAGCACTTTCACAGCATCATCTTTTAGGATCTGAAATAGCTCAGCTGGAATCCATCACCTCCACTAGCTTTGTTTGTAGTGATGCTTCCTAAGGCCCACTTGACTGCACTCCAGCATGTCTGGCTCAAGGTGAGTAATCACACCATCATGGTTATCTGGGTCATGAAGATCTTTTTTGTATAGTTCTTCTGTGTATTACTGCCACCTTTTCTTAATATCTTCTGTTTCTGTTAGGTGCATACCATTTCTGTCCTTACTGCACCATCTTTGTATGAAATGTTCCCTTGGTATCTCTAATTTTCTTGAAGAGACTATTGTCTTTTTCATCTATTGTTTTCTTCTATTTCTCTGCATTGTTCATGTAGGAAGGCTTTTTACTCTCTCCTTGCTATTCTTTGGAAGTCTGAATTCAGATGGGTATGTCTTTCCTCTTCTCCTTTGCCTTTTGCTTCTCTTCTTTTCTCAGCTATTTGTAAGGCCTCCTCAGTTAACCATTTTGCCTTTTTGTATTTCTATTTCTTGGGGATCATTTTGATCACTGCCTCCTGTACAATATTACAAACCTCCATCCATAGTTCTTCAGGCACTATGTCTATCAGATCTAATCCCTTGAATCTATGTGTCACCTCTAAACTGTATAATCATAAGGGATTTGACCTAGGTCATACCTGAATGGTCTAGTGGTTTTCCCTACTTCATTCAATTTAAGCCTGAATTTTGCAATAAGGAGTTCATGATCTGAGCCACAATTAGCTCCCAATCTTGTTTTTGCTAGCCATGTAGAGCTTCTCCATCTTCAGCTGCAAAGAATATAATCAATCTGATTTATATGGTGATGTCCATGTGTAGAGTTGTCTCTTGTGTTGTTGGAAGGTGTTTGCTATGACCAGTGTGTTCTCTTGGCAAAACTCTGTTTGCCCTGCTTCATTTTGTACTCCAAGGCCAAATTTGCCTGTTACTCCAGGTATCTCTTGACTTCTTACTTTTGCATTCCAACCCCTATGATGAAAAGGATATCTTTTTTGGTGTTAGTTCTAGAAGGTCTTGTAGGTCTTCACAGAACCATTCAACTTCAGTTCTTTGGCATAAGTGGTTTACGCATAGACTTGGATTACTGTGATACTGAATGATTTGCCTTGGAAACAAACTGAGATAATTCTGTCGTTTTTGAGACTGCACCCAAGTACTGCATTTTGGAGTCTTTTGTTGACTGTGAGGGCTACTCCATTTCTTCTAAGGGATTCTTTCCCACAGTAGTAGATATAATGGTCTCCTGAATTAAATTCATCCATTCCTGTTAATTTTATTAGTTCACTGATTCCTAAAATGTCAATGTTCACTCTTGCCGTCTCGTTCCTGTTTGACCACTTTTAATTTGCCTTGATTCATGAACCTAACATTCCAGGTTCCTATGCAATATTGTTCTTTACTGCATCAGACTTTACTTTTGCCACCAGACACATCCACAACTGGGCGTTGTTTCCGCTTTGGCTCAGCTTCTTCATGTCTTCTGGAGCTATTTCTCCACTCTTCTCCAGTGCATATTGGACAACTACCAACCTGGGGTGTTCATCTTTCAGTGTCATTTCTCTTTGCCTTTTCATATTGTTCATGGGGTTCTCGAGGCAAGAATACTGAAGTGGATTGCCATTCCCTTCTCCAGTGGACCACATTTTGTCAGAACTCTCCACCATGAACCATTTGTCTTGGGTGGCCCTACACAGCATGGCTCCTAGTTTCACTGAGTTAGACAAGGCTGTGATCCATGTGATCAGTTTGGTTAGTTTTCCGTGACTGTGGTATTTACTTTGACTCTTCTATGATGGATGAGGATAAGCGTACAAAGCTTCCTGATCTGACGGGGCTGGCTGTGGGGAATCCTGGGCCTTATTCTGGTGAGCAAGGCCATTAAAGTAAATCTTTAATCCAATTTTATGCTAATATGTGGGGCTGTGTTCCCTCCCTGTAGTTTGGCCTGAGGCCAATCTATGGTAGGGGTAATGGCGACCTCCTTCAAAAGGCCTTGTACCAGCACACCACGGCTCCCAGGACTGTTGTAGTCAGTGCCCCTGACCCCTCAGCAGGCCACTGTCAACCCATGCCTCTGATGGAGACTCCAGGACACTCACAGGCAAGTATGGCTCACTCTCTTGTGGTGTCACTGCTCCTTTCTCCTAGGTCCTAGTGCTCACAAGGTTTTATTTGTGTCCTCCAAGAGTTTCTGTTTCCCCGTTCTGTGGAAGTTCTGTAATCAAATCCCACTGGCCTTCAAAGTCAAATTCCCTGGGGTTTCTCAGTTCCTTTTCTGGATACCCAGGTTGGGAAATCTGTTGTGGGCCTAGAACTTTCACAACAATGCAAGAACTCCTTTGGTATAATTGCCACATTGTGGCATACGTCTCTAAGCTTAGTTTCTCTTACATAAAACTGGGCAATGCTACCTACCTGACAGATACTTGTGGTTATAATATATGACACATAGTGTTATTACACTACCATTTCACTTGAATTAATAATATATGTTGAGGGCTAAATCACATCCCCTAAAATGTAGAAGTATTCATTTCATAAAGCAGGTCCTCTATAAACTTTTTTTTTTTTTGGTGGGGGGCAGGGGGAGCTTTTATGATCCCACAATAAGAGAAGATGCCATGGAAACAGCTTATTTTTTAAGTAATGAAGAGTCACAAAAATAATCAGAAATATGTACTGTACATCTACCTAGTCTAGCATCCAGTAGGATGGTCCAGCATGTAGAATTAACACTACTGAACACAAACACTTTGCTGGGCTCAATAGATGCCTGATGAATGTCTGTTGAAAAACAAATTAATGAATTAGCTAACAAAGGCAGTGACTGAATTTTTAAGACACCTGAGTAAAACTTCTAAATAGCTGGAGGAAGTATTTCTTAGAGAAATCAATGCAAAGTAGTCACCAAGGTGAGAATCATAGCAACCCATGTTAAGAATCCTAGTCTGCCCCTTTTACTCTGTATGTGTGAGGAGCAGTTGGCACAATGCCTTAAACACATTAAGCCAGGTTAAGGATGCTCCTCCTTCCACCCAACCCCAGACTCAACCTAGCTAAGGTCTTCTTTCACCTAAAGTCAATCTACTAATTCGCTGGTGAATCTTAAATTATTTTAACTTTTATGATGCATTACTAAAATACTCAAAATAATTCTTTCACAGTTCTGTTATCAAGCCTCATTAATTCACATTCCTATAGGCAACAGTTTGGATTACAGAATACTACTGATTGTTTTATACATTTATTATTACTATAACTGATGTACACTAAACAAAAGAACAGGGACATCCCTGGTGATCCAGCAGTTAATACTCCACGCTTTCATTGAAGGGGTACAGATTCCATCCCTGGTCAGGGAACTAAGATACCACAAGCTGTGCAGTGCAAACAAACAAACAAACAAATTTATTAACAAAGTAGTGTCCCGTGAATATTTTCAAAAGGAAAATAATTGCTAGCATCTGACTAGCCATTTAGACTAAGAGTTATCTTTACAGACAAATTTATTTATTTATCACAGCAACATTTTGAAGTAAGGTTTATTAATGTCACTTTAGAGTTGAAGTAATAAAGCTCAAAAAAGTTAAACAGCTTGCCCAAGAATATATAACCAGGAAGTCACAGATTAGTTTCAAAACCCTGTGTTCTTTCACGATATCATTTAATAAAGCAATTAATTGAAGAGTGATTTGATGAAGTGCAAAGAGTACTAGATGAGGAGGAAGGAGATATCACAAACGTACTGTGTGGTTGTAAGTATGTTATTCAACACTGCGTACATCTGACAGGCTATAAGCCACAGGGTCACAGAGTCAGACACAACTGAAGCAACTTAGCCAGCACGCACACACATCACCTGAACAAATGTCCTCACCCCAAAATAGGACCTCACCATAACCAACTTCAAAATATTCTGGTGAAACTAAAACCAAAGTATGTAAAAGTACTTTGAAATTTTAAGACCACTATACTGGGAAAAATATATTAAAACATGATATCATTCTGATGATTAGGAATTTGACCTTTTAAACAGCATAGTCATTCCTCTTGAAGTTTTACTAAAAATCCTCATTTAGTTAGTAAAAACATTTTTCACAAATTACTCAAAAGATAAGCTCAACCTTTGTCTAGCTACAAATCTGTGACATTACACATATACTGGGAGAATAAGTTATCATGAAGCTTATTTTAATATAAAACATGTATAACTCTATCTCAGCATTTTAGTAACACTTATTTTGAAAAAAGATTTTACTTTTAAGATCACTATGCAAATAATTTATAATTAACTTATCAACAGAAACTTCCTTCTCAAGTATATATTCAAATATATCCAAATCCTGCCTAGGTGAAAATAGCCTATGTCAAATAGGCTTAATTCAGTGCAAAGTAGCTACTGTCTAAAATAGACCATATCTCAGAAAACTATATAATTATGTACCCTGGTGGATAAGATTATAATTCAGATATCTTGAACAAAGAATGATCCTCTATTATCTAAATGGGTCATCCTCTTTAGCTAAGGGCAAAACTTCAGGAAAGGTGTACATGAAGTGATGAGAACAGACTTTTAACCTAACCAAATCAATCCTGAAGACTAACAGGGTGACAGATGTCACAATCAGATTACCCTCATCATCTCAATTCAAATGTCTTTTATATGGAAATGTCCTGATTTCCATATAATGTCCTATAAAGTTACATAGGATTAGGATAAAGAATATTGGACTAGAATAAGGAATGGTGGTATAGAACCTCTGAAAAGACCATTCCTTCATAAAAGCAACAATAATACAGGCAATAGTTGTCAAAGTCAACTTTTTTAGAAGTCTCAAAATTAATCAAAGGCTTACAATGAAGTGAGGGGCATTTATTCAGCAAAATCTCTGGATCTCAGAAAAAACAGAAAGATTTGTGATGTTTCAACTTTCCCTATTCCCATTCGCCTCTCCTTAGCTCTGCAGTAAACTTAAAGACCAAAATCCCACAATTATAGTGAAAAAACTAGCATCCCGAAGCTACTGGAAGGACTAGAATGGGGTTGGAATACATCAGAAGTACCACTTTCAGAAAACTATAATCATTTAACTTGTCTAGTAATTAAAATACTCATTTATAGGGCTTTTCTTTATTTTACCTGGCTCAGAGTTTCCTCAGTACAAATAACCTTTTCCCCCAGGAAGCATGTGGAAAACAATAAGTGGCAATTGTTTAACATAACAGCTGCCTCAGGCAGCAGTAACAGTTGGGGCAAAATTAAAAAAAGATGATGACCAAAAAACTTTAAAGGAAAATTTGGGGAACGAGATGGCCATAAAGGCCTTTGAATTTTGTATAATCTAGAATCTAGCAGGCCATGCCTGGGGTTATATACATTCTCTGAAAGATCTCAGAAAGCCCTAAACTCTCATCTCTAGCTAACCTTAAGGGTCTATACAAGCAGACAGTGAAAACTAAGGCACAGCTGTAAACTGCCTGCACACTGAAGGCATATTCCAAAATGCCCATCAAATTCTTCAGCAAATGCTGGCAGACTTCCTGGCTCTGAGCATTTAAAAAAATTTCTGTCCAATAATTAGTTGACCAATGAGAAAATTGAGTAAAGACTTTAATGACCACAAACAACAAAAAATAGACTTTACAGAATTAGCTCAGGAAAATTACTAAGCAAATAGCAGCAACAACCAACAACAAAAACAAACATTGGAGGAGGAGAGGAATCTGATTTTGAGTGGTGCCACATTATACTGCTTAAAATGTTCCATTTTCAACAAAACATTATAAAATGTATGAAGAAAGTATGCCTCATACAGAGGAAAATATTCAATAGAAACTGTCTCTGAGGAAGTCCAGACATCAACCTTACTAGACAAAGACTTTAAAACAGGTATTTAAAATACTTTTGAAGAACTAAAGGAAGTCATATATAAATAACTAAAAAAGTAAGAGAATGATATTTCACCAAATATCAATATAGATATACAGCTTAGTTTTAAAAAATAAAGTCTGGAGGTGGAAATTAAAATAATAGGAATAAAAACATTTTGTAGAAATATTCAACAGAAGATCTGAGAAAGCAGAAAAAAGAAACTTCAGACCAGTCAGTTGACATTGTTCCTCTCATCCAAGGATTAGATAGAAAAAAGAAGAAAATAAAGGAGTAAGTCAAGTGTGTGAACATACATTTAATGGAAATTTCAGAAAGAAAAGAAATGGGAAGAAAGAATAATTAAAGAAATAGTGGCTGAAAATGTCCAAAATTTGATGAAAACTAAACTGCACATTCAAATAGCTCAACAAACTCCCAGAAAGATAAAAAAGCAAAGAGATTCATACATATAAACATCATAATAAAACATTCAGAAGACAAAAAGAAAATCTTTAAAGCAACAAGAGAGAAGAAATTCAAAGGATCTTCAATGAGATGAACAGCTGATGTCTCATCAGAAAACTACAGAGGTCAGAAGGCAGTAAGATGGCATGCTCAAAGTGGTGAAATAAAGATCATGAACTAAGAATTTTCCTTCAAAAATTAAAGAGAAATTAAGAGATTCCAAGACAAATAAAAACCAAAAGAACCCCTCACTAGCAAATTTACCCTACAAGAAATACTAACTGAAGTCTTTCAGGCTGAAATGAAGACACTAGACAGCAATACAAATCCACACAAAGGAGGAATACTGGTAGTCCAGTAAAGAGTCTGCATTTTTACTAGAGGGCACAGGTTAGATCCCTGGTCAGGGAACTAAGATTCCACAAGCCAGACAATGCAGCCTAAAAAAATACACAAATAAATAGTCAATCAATTAAAAAAAAATCCACACAAAGAAATAAAGAACATTGGTAAAGGTAACTACAGTTGACCCTCCATATTCACTGTTTCTATACCCATGGATTCAACAAATCACGGATCAAAAATATTCAAAGAAAATTCCATAAAGCTGGCAAAAGCAAAACTTGAATCTGTCACACACCAGTAACTATTTACATAGTAATCACATTGTATTAGGTATTATAAGTAATCAAGAGTCCCCCATGGATATCAAGGGACAAATGTACATAAATAAATGTAAAAGAAAATATAATGTATTTGTGTTTGTCTGTAACTTTTATCCCCCTAACTGATTTAAAAGAAAACTACAAAAGCAATAATTATATCTGTGTTGACAGGCACATGATGTATAAAGATAATTTGCATAATAATAATAACACAAAGGAGAGGGATGGACTGGAGCTCTATGGAAGCAAAAATTTTGTATACTATTGAAATTAAGCTGGTGTTGATCTAAACCAGATTGTTCTAAACTAAGAGGTCAATTGTAATCCCATAGCAATCACTAAGAAAATAACTTTAAAATACTCAAACAAATGACACAGTAATTACAATGGTACTTTAGAAAACACATTTTTAACAAAAAAAAGGCAATAATAAAGAAATATAAAAACAAAAAATATATAATACATACATAAGATAGTAAAACAACAGCCATAAATTCTATCAGTAATTACGTGGAAATGGACTAACACTCCAATCAAAAGGAAGTTATGGTTGAATAGGCTTTTTAAAAATTGATCCAACTATATGCTATTTACAAAACATACATTTTATATTAAAAGACACAAATAGGTTGAAATTGCGGATGGAAATAGTTATAGCAGGCTAACAGGTACCAAAGGAGTTGAAGTGGCTACACTAAAATCAAATAAAATAGAATTTAAGACAAAATTGTTACTAGAGGAAAAATAGGACATTATATAATGATCAAAAGGTCAATCCATCAAAAAGATATAATAAGTACAAATACTTATTACAAATACTTATTACAAATACTAACAACAGAGTCTTAAAATATATAAGGCAAACTCAACACACTTGAAGGGAGAAACAGACAATTTATCAATAATAATGAGAGACTTCAAAATCTCATTTTCAATAATAGAAGAACAAGACAGAGGAACAAGAAGGAAACAATATTTGAATGGCATTATAAACCAATAGACCTAGAAAACATCAAGAGAACACTAAACAGCAGGAACAAAATACATTCTTCTCAAATGCACGTGGAACATTCTTCAGAGTAGACCATAGAGGTCATAAAATAAGTCTGAATAAATTTAAAGGGATAAAAATGACACAAAGTATGTTCTCTAATCACAGTGGGATGAAATTGGGAAGACAGAGAGGGTAAATAAATATGTTTGTCAACCCCAATATACTATGTCTCTATATCTCATATTTAAACTCAAGTTGCATTGAGTCCTACAGCATCTTCTTTTCTCTTTTGATTATTTTACTACAAATATGAAAATTACCTCAGATATGCAGATGACACCACCCTTATGGCAGAAAGTGAAGAAGAGCTAAAGAGCCTCTTGATAAAAGTGAAAGAGGAGAGTGAAAAAGTTGGCTTAAAGCTCAACATTCAGAAAACTAAGATCATGGTATCTGGTCCCATCACTTCATGGCAAACAGATGGGGAAACAGTGGCTGACATTAATTTTCTGGACTCCAAAATCACTGCAGATGGTGACTGTGGCCATGAAATTAAAAGACGCTTCCTCCTTGGAAGGAAAGTTATGACTAACCTAAACAGCACATTAAAAAGCAGAGACATTACTTTGTCAACAAAGGTTCGTCTAATCAAGGCTATGGTTTTTCCAGTTAGTGATGGATAGGGAGGCCTGGTGTGCTGCGGTTCATAGGGTCGCAAAGAGTCGGACACGACTGAGCGACTGAACTGAACTGAACTGATGGGGGCAAGAATTCACCCTCTTCCTTTGGAGCTTCAGTAATGTCCAGGACCAGCCAAAGCCTCAGGATAGCAGCACACAAAAGTGTGTCTCTGGTGGAGATCTAATAACCATGCAAACCTGAGGGTTCTTCTCTGCAAAGATACTGTGAATTGTCTGCAAAAAACTGGGGTAAAGATGGGCTATCTTTAAAAGCAGGAGTTAAAATGAGCTGTAAGAAACGAAGTTCATTTGGGATAAATTCATGAATATTCATATGGAAATTTTTAAGCAGTATTTAATAAAAATAAGCTTGTAAAATAAGCCAGGTCTGTAACAGAAAGAGAGGCCTCACTTAACTTTCTGGATATAGATTTGTGGCAGACAGACTGGGGATATCATTTGCACTCCTCCATGAAGCTTCACTACGAAAAAAGCTAGTGGAGGTGACGGAATTCCAGTTGAGCTATTTCAAATCCTGAAAGATGATGCTGTGAAAGTGCTGCACTCAATATGTCAGCAAATTTGGAAAACTCAGCAGTGGCCACAGGACTGGAAAAGATCAGTTTTCATTCCAATCCCAAAGAAAGGCAATGCCAAAGAATGCTCAAACTACCGCACAATTGCACGCATCTCACATGCTAGTACAGAGAAGGCAATGGCACCCCACTCCAGTCCTCTTGCCTGGAAAATCCCATTGATGGAGGAGCCTGGTGGTCTGCAGTCCATGGGGTCGCAAAGAGTTGGACATTTCACTTTCACTTTTCACTTTCATGCATTGGAGAAGGAAATGGCAACCCACTCCAGTGTTCTTGCCTGGAGAATCCCACAGATGGGGGAGCCTGGTAGGCTGCCGTCTATGGGGTCACACAGAGTCGGACACGACTGAAGTGACTTAGCAGCAGCAGCAGCACATGCTAATAAAGTAATGCTCAAAATACTCCAAGCCAGGCTTCAGCAATACGTGGACCGTGAACATCCAGATGTTCAAGGTGATTTTAGAAAAGGCAGAGGAACTAGAGATCAAACTGCCAACATGCCCTGGATCATCAAAAAAGCAAGAAAGTTCCAGAAAAACATCTCTTTCTGCTTTATTGACTATGCCAAAGCCTCTGATTGTGTGAATCACAATAAACTGTGGAAAATTCTGAAAGAGATGGGCATACCAGACCACCTGACCTGCCTCTTGAGAAACCTGTATGTAGGTCAGAAAGGAACAGATCTGGACATGGAACAACAGACTGGTTCCAAATAGGAAAAGGAGTATGTCAAGGCTGTATACTGTCACCCTGCTTATTTAACTTATGTGGAGAGTACATCATGAGAAACGCTGGGCTGGATGAAGCACAAGCTGGAATCAAGATTGCCAGGAGAAATATCAATAAACTCAGATATGCAGATGACACCACCCTTACGGCAGAAAGTGAAGAAGAACTAAAGAGCCCCTTGATGAAAGTGAAAGAGGAGAGTGAAAAAGTTGGCTTAAAGCTCAACATTCAGAAAACTAAGATCAAGGCATCTGGTCCCATCACTTCATGGCAAATAGATGGGGAAACAGTGGAAACAGTGGTTGACTTTATTTTCCTGAGCTCCAAAACCACTGCAGATGGTGACTGTAGTCATGAAATTAAAAGACGCTTGCTCCTTGGAAGGAAAGTTATGACCAACCTAGACAGCATATTAAGAAGCAGAGACATTACTTTGCCAACAAAGGTCCATCTAGTAAAGGCTATGGTTTTTCCAGTGGTCACATATGGATGTGAGAGTTGGAATATAAAGAAAGCTGAGCACAGAAGAATTAATGCTTTTGAACTGTGGTGTTGGAGAAGACTCTTGAGAGTCCCTTGGACTGCAAGGAGATCCAACCAGTCCATCCTAAAGGAGATCAGTCCTGGGTGTTCACTGGAAGGACTGATGTTGAAGCTGAAACTCCAATACTTTGGCCACCTGATGCAAAGAGCTGACTCATTTGTAAAGACCCTGATGCTGGAAAGACTGAGGGCAGGAGGAGAAGGGGACAACAGAGGATGAGACGGTTGGATGGCATCATCGACTCAATGGACATGGGTTTGGATGGACTCCGGGCATTGGTGATGGACAGGGAGGCCTGGCGTGCTGCAGTTCACCGGGTCACAAAGAGTCAGACAGGACTGAGCGACTGAACTGAACTGAAATGATGAAGTTTCAGCTGAAGTAAGTGTGGACTTCTCAAGAATATGACTGTGCTGCACTCTCTAGACTCCACTGATGGAAGTGCTATCTCTGTTCCAATCAGATAACATGATCTTGTCTCTTCAGGACAAGAAGGCTTATGAGACAGGGGTTTTAGTATCACTTTTATAACTAGATTCCAGCCCCAATCCATATTCTGGCTTTCCCAAGCCACAAATGCTGAAGAAGGAGTCCCAGTCATGTCCCCCATCTAGCCACCTGGAACTTCCACCTGCTTTGTTTCAAGCTCCAGTCTCAGGTGTATAGGTTTAGACTATATTCCCCAGTTATTTTTCTTTCAGCATCTTAAATACAAAAGAGCTAACAAGATTAATAATGGCTAATGTAAAGGTCTTCCTAAGGCGATGGTAAAGAATTCTCCTGCAAAGTAGATGTGAATTCAATCCCTGGGTCAAGAAGATCCTAAGAGAAGGAAATTGCAACCCTCTCCAGTATTCCTGCCTGGAGAAGCCATGGACAGATGAGCCTGGCAGGCTACAGTACACGGGGTTGCAAAAGAGTCAGACACAACTTAGCAACGAAATAACAACTTAACTGATAATGAAATCAAGTCATGAGATTTTGTATTATCTTGAAATATACCCAAACTCTTGACATTTGAAACTAATTCCCTCTCATCTAATGGGCCACATACTCACCTTGAGGATCAACTTCTTTCGCTAGCTTCAACGCATCTGAGTTTGCAAGATCAGTGTTGGCTGGGGTAACAGCCAGAATCAGACAGTTCTCCCGTGTGATGAACTGCATAATCATTTCTCTGATCTGGTACTCAATATCTGGAGGCTGATCTCCCACGGGCACTTTAGTAATTCCGGGTAGGTCAATCAGGGTTAGGTTTAACACTGTGGAAAGGGGGAAAAAAAGTATTACATGTACCATCAATGCTGAAAGATATCAACAAGGCAGAGTCGTGTGTTATTTTCATAGAAATGAAACAAGCTGAACTTTATATAATGTGTATCTGAAGAGTTCCAACACATGTGCATAGAATAAAACAGGACAGAATTCAAACTGGCTTTGCAAATTTTCTCTATTTTTATGATATGATTGTGCTAGGCCAAATGATCATTTTAACATAATTTAAGAAGCACTGATTTGCATACCTAATAGCTTTCTCAGAGAGTTGCCATGTTTGTAACTCGGGGCCTATAATTCAAACACAGAACAATAAGTGAGTATGCTGTCTGTCTTGTACTTGCCTTCAAATGGTGTAAAAATTCTCAGAGTAAGGTTTGTCCTTACTTTTAAAAGCATTACGCATTATTTACAAAGTGTTAGTCACTTAGCCTGGGCTTCCCAGGTGGCTAAGTTGTAAGGAACATGCCTGCCAATGCAGGAGACACGGGTTTGACCCCTGGGTGGGGAAAATTCCCTGGAGAAGGAAATGGCAACTCACTCCAGTATTCTTGTCTAAAAAATCCCATGGACAGAGGAGTCTGGCGGGCTACAGTCTATGGGGTCATAAAGGGTCAGACTCGACTTAGCGACTAAACAACAGCAACAAGTCACTTAGCTTATTGGAAAGCAGTTAGTCATGAAGCTGGTGTACAGCCTCCACAGCCAGACCCATTGTGGAAACCCAGGAAACTACTAAGTCAGTGACTCCAGGCCTGACCCAGCTATCGTTCTTTCTATACACAAAAGTTCCAAGTCTTTCTATACACTTGGCTCCAAGTCCTCTTGGGAAGTCATAATTGAGCATTTCATGGTTCAATTTAAAAGCAACAGAGCTGGGGAGAAGATTAGAGATGAAAATCTGTCCCACCAAAATCTTAGTCATTCTGGAGGCTATTCTGTATTACCCACCAAGAATTGGTTATCTAATTTATAAGTTTTTACTGACAGTCTGGGGAGAAAAAAAATCACAGTTGATTCTTCAGGAAGAGAATAAATAAGAATATATAGGACTGAAAGAAAATTCATTAAAGAAAACTCAACCATAGTACCATGCACCTCTAAGATTTTTGCAAAAGCTGAAGATACTAAAAATGGAAGTTTTCATGCATTCCTCTTTGGAATTCTAAAAGTTTAAAATATACATAAAGAAAACTTTGTAAAATAATGTACTCAATTCTCTTTTACAAATTATCTCCTCCTGACTCCCATAAATAATTCTATGAGCTGTATGGATTGTATCATTTACTAAAGTACCTAAGCACAATCTTAGACACCAAGATTTTTTGAGAGAAAACAAAGCCATTTTATATAAATAATGTATGTTAATTAACATACATAGTAAAAATTTTTGAGGACAAGAATTTGGAATTTTGTTATTTTACTTACCATGTGGGGAATAGACTCGTAAATTAATGGGTATGGAGGAAATGCCTTTATTCATTCCAGTTACTCGATCTGTTTCAGCTTCAATCTCATGGCGAACTTCATCAAAATCTGTAAATTTTTTTCCTTTGCAGTGTAGAAACTCAGCATATTCTATAAAAGACAAATTAATACAACCTAAAATTCAGGTACTCTTGCAGTAATTATAAGCAAACAACGCTTCTTTAATTACAAGTCAAAGTATCCAATATTGCCTCTTCAGTCATCATAATGAGAGAACATGGTAGTAACTAAAAAGCACAGTTAACACTTGAGAAATGTTAAAAAGAGTACAAATTCTAATGGTGCAAAATTGCTAATTTTCAGATGAGCAGTTAAGTACTACAAGCAGTCTTTAAACTGCAAAGCCTATTAAATAAAGAGAATTTTGGCCCTCCAAATGATAGAACAAATAACAGCAACCAACTGTCAAAGAAATTAGAGCTGGGACATACAAAAAGCCTGCGTACTAATCCTATTAGCATGTCCTTTCTGAGTATCACCACTTTATCCTGATAGAAGCTAAACCTGGAACGTTAGGTCCATGAACCAAGGTAAAGTGGACACGGTGAAGAGGAGGTGGCAAGAGTGAACACTGACATGTTAGGAATCAGTGAACTAAAATGGACGGAAATGGGCGAATTTAATTCAGATTACCATTATATCTACTACTGTGGGAAAGAATCCCTTAGGGGAAATGGAGCAGCCCTTATAGTCAACAAGACAGTCCGAAATGCAGTACTTGGGTGCAGTCTCAAAAACAACAGAATGATCTTGGTTTGTTTCCAAGGCAAACCATTCAACATCACAGTAACCCAAGTCTATGCCCCAACCACTAATGCCAAAGAAGCTGAAGTTGATTTTATGAAGATCTTCTACAAGACCTTCTAGAACTAGCATCAGAAAAAAAAAAAAAGATGTCCTTTTCATCACAGGGGACTGGAATGCAAAAGTAGGAAGTCAAGAGATACCTGGAGTAAAGGGCAAGATTGGCCTTGGAGTATAAGATGCAGCAGAGCAAAGGCTAATAGAATTTTGCCAAGAAAACACACTGGTCCTAGCAAACATCCTCTCCAACAACACAGGAGACAACTCTTCACATGGACATCACCAGATGGTCAATACTGAAATCAGATTGATTATGTTCTTTGCAGCCAAAAATGGAGAAGCTCTATACAGTCAGCAAAAACAAGACCTGGAGCTGACTGTGGCTCCAGCCACGCACTCCTTATTACAAAGTTCAGGCTTAATTTGAAGAAAATAGTGAAAACTACTAGGTCATTCAGGTATGACCTAAATCAAATCCCTTATGATTACACAGTGGAGGTGACAAATAGATTCAAGGGATTAGATCTGGTAGACAGAGTGCCTGAAGAACTATGGACAAAGAGTCATAACTGTAAAGGAGGAGGTGGCCAAAACCATCCCCAAGAAGAAGAAATGCAAGGAGGCAAAGTGATTGTCTGAGGAGGCCTTAGAAATGGCTGAGAGGAGAAGAGAAGTAAAAGACAAGGGAGAAAGGGAAAGATAAACCCAAATGAATGCTGAGTTCCCAAGAATAGCAAGGAGAGATAAGGTAGCCTTCCTAAGTGAACAATGTAAAAAAAAAAAGAAAGAAAACAATAGAATGGGAAAGACTAGAGATCTCTTCAAGAAAGTTGGGAGCTATCAAGGGAATACCTCATGCAAGGATAGGGACGATAAAGGACAGAAACAGTATGGACCTAACAGAATCAGAAGAGACTAAGAAGAGGTGGAAAGAAGTTCTTCTATATAGAACTATACAGAAGACTATACAAGAAGGGTCTTAATTACCTGGAAAACCATGATGGTGTGGTCACTCACCTAGAGCCAGACATCTTGGAGTATGAAGTCAAGTGGACCTTAAGAAACATTACTACAAACAAAGCTAGTAGAGGTGACAGAATTCCAAATGAGCTACTTCAAATCCTAAAAGATGATGCTGTGAAAGTGCTGCACTCAATATGTTAGCAAATGTGGAAAACTCAGCAGTGGCTACAGGATCGAAAAAGGTCAGTTTTCACTCCAATCCCAAAGAAGGGCAATGCCAAAGAAGGTTCAAACTACTGTACAATTGCACTCATTTCACATGCTAGCAAAGTAATGCTCAAAATCCTTCAATCTAGGCTTCAGCAGCATGTGAAGCGAAAACTTTCATATGTACAAACTGGATTTAGAAAAGGCAGAGGAACCAGAGATCAAATTGGTAACATTTGCTGGATCACAGAGAAAGGAAGGAGATTCCAGAAAAGCATATACTTCTGCTTCATTGACTATGCCAAAACCTTTGTGTAAATCACAACTGGAGAATTCTTAAAGACATGGGAATACCAGACCACCTTACCTGTCTCCTGAGAAATCTGTATGCAGGTCAAGAAGCAATGGAAATGGTTAGAACTTCACATGAAACAACTGACTGGTTCACAATTGGGTAAGGAGTACATCAAGGCTGTGTATTGTCACCCTGCTTATTTAACTTCTATGCAGAGTACATCATGCGAAATGCCGGCTGGATGACTCACAAGCTGGAATCAAGATTGCTGGAAGAAATATCAACAACCTAAGACATGCAGATGATACTACTCCAATGACAGAAAGAAAAAAGAAACTAAAGAGCCTCTTGGTAAGGGTGAAAGAGGAGAGTGAAAAAGCTGGATTAAAACACAACAATCAAAAAATGAATGTCATGGTATCCAGTCTCATTACGTCATGGTGAATAGATGGGGAAAAAGTGGAAACAGTGACATATTTTATATTCTTGGACTCCAAAATCACTGCGGATGGTGACTGCAGGCATGAAATTAAAAGATGCCTGCTCTCTGGAAGAAAAGCTATGACAAACCTAGAGATTAGGATATTAAAAAACAGAGACATCATTTTTCCAACAAAGATTCTTATAGTCCAAGCTATGCTTTTTCCAGAAGTCATGTACAGATGTGAGATTTGAACCACAAAGAAGGCTGAGCGTCAACAAATTGATCCTTTCGAACTGTGGTGCTGGAGAAGACTCTTGAGAGTCCTTTGGACTGCAAGCAGATCAAACCAGTCAATCCTAAAGGAAATCAACCCTGAATATTCACTGGAAGGACAGATGCTTAGGCTGAAACTCCAATACTCTGGCCACCTGATGCAAAGAACTGACTCATTGGAAAAGACTGAGGACAGAACAAAAAGGCAGTGACCAAGAATGAGATGGTTGGATGGCATCACCAACTCAATGGATGTGAGTTTGAGCAAACTCAAGGAGATAGTGAAGGACAGGGAACCCTGGAGTGCTGCAGTCCATGGGGTCACAAAGAGTCGGACGTGACTTAGTGGCCAAGCAACAACCACATATGCCAAATTATGTAAATACAGCTTCGGAAAGCAAGAAGATTTAGAAACATTTGTTTTACCTTTTAAAAGGAAATAATATATGGAATATTTTAGCTTTAAAATATACTATTCAAAATACCACATCCATTTCTGCAATTAAAAGATATTTTCTCAAGAAAAAAGACTGAATATTACAAAGAAACTATTTATCTGCAATGCAAGGAAAAAAAAATCAGTATCTATAGGCAGAAGGAAAAACTCTAAAATAACTATATAACAGAAAATTAGTTATTTTTTTAAATTTTAGTAGCATCTTAAAACTATTGTACTATCCCTTTCTATATCTGCTTCCAAAGATATGCAGTAAATGATAAGCAACACAACTCAAAAAAAAAAGGGAACTGATACTAGTAGACCTAAAAATGTTATAAATTTACAAGGGAACAAGTCTTAACAAATAGTTTAATTTCTCTAACAGCCAGCTGAAAAAATGCTCCCCCAAAATGTAGACTAAGGCTAAGTATCTTGGGCCCAGATATCTTGGGCTCAGGTGAGACAATTATTGGTAGTCTTTCTACCGTTACCACCATAAATATTTAACCTTCACCCACTACATGACAAGGCCAATAGGGAGACAACTATAAGATGTGGTTTATGCCTCAACAGTGAAAGTACACACAACAATTAAGCTTCAGCAGGCTTCAGAAGTCTGGCCTGAAGAGATGACCGCATCATTTGGCATCTTCTTTTACATGTTTACCCTCATAAGTGCTGTTTTTATAAGATTATAAATTCTTAGAAGTAGAGACTTTATTTACTCATTCAGCAGCTAGGCCAGTACCAGTGTAAGAGTTTAAGGATAAGTAGAGGATAAAACAATAAAAAAAGTAAAGAGGAACAATGAATGCCAGATTCTGGAAAACAAAACTTAAAAAAAAAAAAAAGCAAACATGAGTCAAAAAATTATATAGAAGAAACAGAATGGTACTTTCTCATAGCAAGGAGACAGAAGAACTATTCAGTTCAACATAGCCTGTGGAAAATTCAAATCTGAGAACTTCCAGCTATCATAATTATTATGTTCATATAATTTTTTTAAAAAAAGCTTCTGGATCAAGGGCTACATTTTCGATGTCATTGCTAGTCAATAATTCAAGTAACAGAAATGTGTTCCCAGTTGAGCCACGAGGGAAGCCCAACACACTTGTTGCCACTAGATGGCGCTTACTTGCTTTCTCTTTAAGAAACTAAGACCCTTCCAGAAAGTTGTAAAATCAATGCAATTTTCAAATTAGATTTAAATTTACTCCTGGACTTCTGAAAATGCTTATATCTTGGAATTCAGAGACTGTAATTGTGCAATACCATCTCCAACCTCTGTATCTTGTTAGATATAGGGTCCCACAAAGAGATTTAGGGATTTCAGTATTTATTTATTTAAGAAATATTTATTGAGCTCCTACAACTTCTCAGGCACTATTTTAGAAAGCTGGCATATAGTAAAGTGAAGGAAAAAAGTCTCTAGCCTCATGAAGCTTAAATTCTAGTGAAGTAAAACAGTAAACAATGTGTGTGTGCCAGGTAAGTGCTATGGAGAAAATTGAATAAGGGGGATGTTAAACACTGGAGAAGGAAGGTTGCTTTGTTATGTGCAATCAAAGACTACTTCTCTGATATGATAAACTGACATCTGAGCAAAGACTCAAGAAGCCATGCTTTGCATAAGAGGATCCCGGTAGACTGACTGATGCAGACTACACTTGGCATATTGGAGGAAAAGCAAGGAGGCCAGCGTGCCTGGAGCACAGAACACGGGGGAGAGGCAGCAGATGAGGTCAGAGCTGTGGTACAGACCCAGACGATGTAGGACCTGTGGGCCATTTTAAGGACTTTGATTTTACCCTAAATGAATGTGAAAGGCACTTGAAGCGTTTTGGATAGAAGGGAAACATGATGTGACCTAGGTTTTAAATAAAGAACTGTACTGCTGTGTTGAGAACAGACAATGAGGCATAAGAGAAGTAGCTGGCTATTAGAATAATAAAGGTGTGATTATTATCTCACCTGGAGGTGAGACCTGGGTGGGAGCAGTGGGAGTGCTGAGAAGTGGTTATATTCTTTTTTTTTTTTTTTTTTCAGAGTAGCTATTTTATTTTTTTTTTAACATTGTATTGGTTTTGCCATACATTGACATGAATTCGCCATGGGTGTACATGTGTTCCCCATCCTGAACACCCCTCCCAACTCCCTCCCCATCCCATCCCTCTGGTCATCCCAGTGCACCAGCCCCGAGCATCCTGCATCATGCATCGAACCTGGACTGGTGCTTCGTTTCACATATGATAATTTACATGTTTCAATGCCATTCTCCCCTATCATCCCACCCTCACCTTCTCCCACAGAGTCCCAAAGACTGTTCAATACATCTGTGTCTCTCTTGCTGTCTTGCATACAGGGTTATCATTACCATCTTTCTAAATTCCATATATATGCGTTAGTATACTCTACTGGTGTTTTTCTTTCTAGCTTACTTCACTCTGTATAATGGGCTCCAGTTTCATCCACCTCATTAGAACTGATTCAAATGTATTCTTTTTAATGGCTGAGTAATACTCTATTGTGTATATGTATCACAGCTTTCTTATCCATTCATCTGCTGATGGGCATCTAGGTTGCTTCCATGTCCTGGCTATTATAAACAGTGCTGAGAAGTGGTTATATTCTAATGAATTTTGAAGGAAAACCCAAAAGTATTTGCTGATGGATTAAAGGAGGGTATGAGAGAAAGAAAGAAGTTAAGAATGACTTTAAGGAGGTTGACTTCAGCAATTGGAAGAATTTTGAAATAGAAAGACTGAAAGAAAGGAAGATGTATGGAAGATGAGGTTGGGAATCAAGAATTCAGTTTGGCAACTCAGTCAAAAAATGGGAAGATTTTCACAGACATTTCTCCAAAGAAGATATTCAGATGGTCAAAAAGCACATGAAAACATGCTCAACATCACTAATTATCAGAGAAATGCAAATCACAACTACAATGAGGTGTCTCCACACACCAGTCAGAATCAGTCAGTTCAGTCACTCAGTCATGTCCAACTCTTTGTGACCCCATGGACTGCAGCACGCCACTTTCATGTCCATCACCAGTCAGAATGGTCATCATCAAAAAATCTACAAACAATAAAAAGATGGATAGGGTGTGGAGAAAAAGAACCCTCCTACACTGTTGGTGGGATTATAAATTGGTATAACTACTGTGGAGAAGAACAGTATGGAGATGCCTTAAAAAATCTAAAAATAGCTGCCATATGATCCAGAAATCCTACTCCTGGGGTATATATCCAGGAAAAAAAAAACACAATTTGAAAAGATACATGCCCCCAATGTTTGTAACAGTACTGTTTACAATAGCTGAGCCATGGAAGTAACGTAAATGTCCATGAACAGAGGAATGGATAAAAAAAGATGTGGTGCATATATACAATGGAATATAACTCAGCCATAAAAAAGAAAGAAATAATGCCATTTGCAGCAACATAGATAGACCTAGAGATTATTATACTAAGTGAAGTAAGTCAGAGAAAAACAAATATCATATATCGCTCATATGTGGAATCTAAGTTTTAAAAAGATACAAATGAACTTATCTATGAAACAAAAACAGACCCACAGATATTGAAAACATACGTATGGTTACCAAAGGGGAAATATGGGAGTGGGGGGGGGTGCGGTGAGGAACAAGTCAGAAACTTGGGATGAACATACACACACCACTATATATTACTATATATAAGATACATAATCAAGAAAAATCTACTATATAGCACAGGGAACTCTACTCAGCATTCCGTGATAACCTATATCAGAAAAGAATCTTAAAAAAGGATGAATATATGTATATGTCTAACCAGATCACTTTGCTGAACACCTGAAACGAACACAACATTGTTAATCAACTATAACAAAATAAAATGTAAAACTTCAGTTGGGGACCTATTAAGCTTGTGATGCTTACTACACATCACCCATGTGGACAAACAGAACCACCACCAATGGTTGAGAACCATGCAGCTGAAAGACACACAATTCTCATTGTCTTATCTGATAAGTGTGGATCTATCCTGAAATTTTTCCAGAAGATGGCAGTCAAGTGCTTGAGGAAATGGTGGCTTCTTTTATTCAGCACAAAAATGCGTTGGGGCTGGATATGTGAATCTTTCATCTAAGGAGAAGTCTAAGCTAGATAAGTCCAAGATAGATATAGATATATGTATTTGGAATTAAAGTTAGGCAAGTGCATAAGATCACTAGGTCAGTAAATGAGAGACAGACAAGGAACAGGTCAGAGCAGTGGGCCCTGTATGTTGCAATATTTAGAGGTCAGCAAATGGAGAATAAGCACGAGTGGTCAACATGATGGGGGATTAAAAAAAAAAAAAAAAGGAAAATCCTGAGAGAGAGGTGACTCAAAGCCATAAAAAAGAAAGTATTTCATGAAAGGAGACCTTTCACTCCATCAAATACTGTCAACATGTCATAAGATGAGAACTAAGAACAAATCATAAAATCAGGCAATTTGAGGGTCCTTCAGGATGTTGAAAAGGACTGTTGGAGTGGAGTGGGTTGGCTGCAAATCTGATGGGAATAGATTTTAGAATGACTAGGAGGAGAGTAAGTGGAGACTGGTTGTGGACAAATCATTTAAGTTGTGTTGTAAAGGAGAAGACAGAAGTAAAAGGCCATCTGGAGAGGGTTATGAGGGGAAGTTTTATGAAAGTGGGTAAACTAACAGCATGTTCCCAGGCTATTAATCCAGCCTTGAGGGAAAGCTGATGATGCAGAAGCAAGAAGGGACAAGGGCTGAGGCTATGTCTTACGGAAGAGGGGATAGGAAGCACTAGAAAGGATCATGCTAGTTCATCCCATAGGAATCAAAAGGAAACAGAATAATGAGTATTGATGGAGGACACAAACAGGTAGAACTGATGGTGGTGGGAGTATGTGAAATTCAACAGGTGAGAGTGGGGATTTATCATTTTGTTGAGTCATTTTACACCTTTAAAAACCATTTCTGAAAAAAAAAAAAACATTTCTGTATGTATTCTCACTAGTTAAACCCTACAAATACTATTATTTTTACCACAATATACCACACACACACACACACACACACACACACACACACACAGTGATCCTAAATGACCTAATAGTAACCATAGCAGGAATGTCAAGTTGGGTCTCAACTGCATCCATCACTGGGATTCAGGTATGTCCAGCATATCAGAAAGACAAAAGGGGCAGAAACCACAAAATTCCCATTTCTATGAGTCTCAAAGAGCTTCCTGGGAAATAATTCATCCGATAGGATGGAAAACTCAGGGAAAACCTAAGCTAAATTGTCAGATGGGAGCTACCAGTAGTCCATCCTCTACCCAGGTCCAGAGACGCATAGGTCTATGTCCCCCTCATCTCCAATAGTACAGTGATAATTGTCAGACCACATATCCTACTTTCTTATTAGTAAAACACAGCAACTATAACAACAATTCACAATTCACAGCTACAGGATTTTACTGTCATAAGCTGAGTCTTCATAGCAACAAGGTAAGCCAGTCCTGTTATGGAATCCCAGCCCTCTAGCAAACTATAAATAGGTGGACAGCAAAGGTGGCTTGTATGGTTTTGAACAATTGCCCATAATTGTTATTGAAGAGGATCATCAATCAGCTTATCATCTTACAAGTCCTAAATAAATCTTGATGAGCAATGCAGAATTCAAAGGTCACAGTTTTACTTCCCTGCTGTCTAAAGCACAATTATAAATGAAAATCTTGGAAAGGATTTTCACAAGAGCAATGAATCATTTAACTATACTACCTCTAAAGAAGAGTGTTCACATGTGATGAAGGAAATTCTAACACCCAAGCCAAACTCTATTACAGTCTAGCTAACCAATCAACAGTTAGACTTTTAAAGAACTGGTAAATATGTATCTTCTGAGACTTTCATAATATCAAAAATTAATATGTCTAAAGTTCTAACAAATCTCATCTTATGGTCCTGAGATAAATTCTGTCTCATAGAAAGGTAATTTCCAATGGCACAAGCTCTCTTGGCATGTTCTCAGTGTTCCTTTCATTCTAAATGCTTAGTAATCGGGCACATGGAATGATCTCTTTCTCAAACAATTCCAGGCTTCAGCCCAAATTCAGCCTGAATGGACAGTGATTAAATTTCTTAGCCACAAGCTCCTATAAAGGATGAAGGTTATGTGCATATAGCCTATGTCCTAATAATGAATCCATGAAATTCTACTGCATGTCAGTATAACCTATCTTCCTGAAATTCACAGTATGTTTTCAGTTTCAAAAAACAAGATTCTAGTTTTAAAAATCTTTCCTGTTTTCCCAGTGTTAAAAATAGCCTACATTTGAAGCAAAGGGTAAGATACCTTTTATATCAAAGAGTGATCTGGGAGGAAAAAGAGGATATTTTTTAAAAAATCAGAGCTATCACTTTATTTTTATTTCCCTATAAAACATTTTAGTACTGTCACTTCTGCTGACCATGAAAAACAAATTATGCTAGGATAAACAGCTGACAAATTGTTTGGGGGAAGGATGACATGGTTTGTGCCTGGGCAGCATTCCAATCATCTGTGAAAAGCACAGCATGACCATACGAATTTAAATATTTCCAATATGCCCCTTCCATGGGGAAAAACATGCATATGTTTCAATTAATCAAGGTTAAGTAAAAAGGAATAATTATGGAAAACAGGCATATAACCTCTCACCAATCTTTATTCTAAGAACTAGGGTTGTCCATACTTTAGCTGGAGTTCTGTTTCTAAAATGCTTTAATAGCAGTGTTTTTAAGCATGGGGTTCCCATGAAAATGGAGTATATGGGACACAGAAACTCAAAATGGTTTTCACTGCAACTAGCTGAATCCACTGGCTATAAATACCACCTGGTACGACTATACTTAAAAACATAGTTCCTTAAAGGCAGAGGCTATATTTGAGTCATCTTTGTTTCCCTGATGCCTATCATATTTAAAAAACACTTGTAGATTTCTTCCTTCTTCTGTAAAGAACTTCTCTTTGCATACCATTAAGCAATTTGGAAAAATGCTTCCAGCAAGCCTTCAAGTCATTCCAAATTGAGGCCAGGTGCCTAGAACTGTGGTTAAGTAAGAAACAAAACAAGTTAGATATGAATTATGCAAACCCAGATATAAAGCAGAAGTCAGTTGTGTCCTTCTTTTAATAATCAAAAAAAAAAAAAAAAGGAAATCTCAAGAAGTAAACATTTAACCTGAGGAAGTCCAATAGTGGGTGAAAGGTAGAGGTCTCAGTTAGAGGGTGAAGAATAAAGGGGTGGAAACAAAAAGGGCCAAGGTTTCATAGCAGACTAAAGGTAAGTGCTAGGCAGGTCTCAGAGGCCAGCTGCAGAGACTAGGGTTTAGGATCAGGGCTCTGGTACTCCTGAGGCAGAGGAAATCAAAACAGAAGTCCAGATCCAAGTGATCCAGATAGTCCAATCAAAAAACTAAGGTGAGAATTCAATCATGAAATAAGAGGTAGTCTTTTTCATAGCATACAAAGCCAAAGTCACTTACATTGACTTCAGGGCCAAGAGAGACTAATAAGTATTGTGTATGTTTTAGTCGCTCAGTCATGTCCAAGTCTTTGTGATCCCATGGCTGTAGCCCACCAGGCTCCTCTGGCCATGAAATTCTCTAGGCAAGAATACTGGCGTGGGTAGCCTTTTCTTTCTCCCAGGGGATCTTCCCAACCCAGGGATCAAACCCGGGTCTCTTGCAATGCAAGCAGATTCCTTTCCATCTTACCCACCAGCGAAGCCCAAAAAATGAAAAAACATGAAACCAACAGAAAGCATGTCAAGCACTTGGCCAAAAACTGCAAAAACCTCAGCAGCATCTGACATGATTTTCCTCCTGTTCCTTGAAACATTGCCTTCCCCCTTTAACACCCACATCCCCTCCATCTCCTCCTGTCTTCCACATCTCAATTATTGACACTACCATTGAATCAGGTCACCAAATCAAAAAATAGAGGTACTTTTTTTTTTTAACCCTTGCTCACCTTTCTCCCAAACATCTTCTTACTGCCTCCACTGTGGCCATCCTCCTCCTAAGCTGACACCAACTCTTACCTGGACTACCATAAAAGCCTCCAACTGGTCTTTCTGATTCCACTCTGGCTCCACTGAATCCATTCTCTACATGGCAGCTAGAGAGATTTTTCTAAAACATGTCAGATCATGTCTCTTCCCTTTTTAAAACTTTTTATAGGTTTTCCAGAGAAGTCAGAAATATCCAAACTCCTCTCCCCAGCCTACAAAGTCCTAGACAGTCTGATCCCTGTCTACCTCTATTGATAACACTATTTCTACCCTCTCTACTCCAAACACTTGAGCTGCTAGGACTTCCCTGGTGATCCAGTGGTTAAGAATCTGCCTGCCAATGGAGGGGACATGCATTCAATCCCTGGTCCAGGAAGATCCCACAAGATGCAGAGTAACTAAGCTGGAGCGCTACAACTACTGAGCCCATGCTCTGGAGCACATGAACTGCAACTATTGAGTCTACAAGCTGCAGTGACTGAAGCTCTCACACACTAGAGCCTGTGCTTCACGAGAGAAGCCCGCACACTGCAACTAGAGAGTAGCCCCACCTTCTGCAACTAGAGAAAGCCTGCATGCACCAACAAAGACTCAGCACAACCAAAACCAAAAATAAACAAACAGTTGAGCTTCAGTAGCCGTCTTCTGCTCTGCAAGCCCACCAGGTCTGTTTCCACCCCAGGCCTCTCTACAAGCTGCTCCTCTTCCGGTATGCCCTTCACCCACATTGTGGCATGCGTAGCTCTATCCCACCTAAAATATTACCTCTAATTTAGACAGCCTTCCTTGATCAGACGAAGAAAAGTAGCAGCTCAGTCACACTCCATCATATCATCTAATTTATGTTCTTCAGTGCACATAATCATTACCTGAAGATTTTGTTTTTTACTACCTGCCTTTACCCACTGGAATATAAGTTCTATGAAAACAGAAACACTATCTGCTGTACTCTTAGCACCTAAAACAGTGAATTGCATCTATTGGGCATTCAATATATATATATATGTTTTTTTTTTTTAACTAAAGAACAAATGAGTGAATGAATACAAAAATAAACACTGGTGGACACTTGAGGTTTGTGGGTATTGAGAAGAAAATGATATTAAATATGGCTTTTGACATACTAAGTTTTATACCTTTGAAATATCCAAGTAGAGTTTCAAGCGGTCAGCTAGAAATATGTGTCTGGAGTTTAGCCCAGGAGCTATAAATATGAGAGTCCTAGGTGCATGAGTTGTAAATGAAGACATGGCATAGAAGAGATTGCCCAAGGGAGAATACAAAATGACAGAGAAAGGAGCATTGGGTAGATGCAAACTTTAAAGACCAAGTAAAAGATAACGCATCAGCAAAAGAGAGAGAGTGGCCAAAGAGAGAACAAACACCAGGAGTATTTGGCATCATGGAAACCAAAAGGACAGTGTATGTTTTAAGGAAAGAATAAGCAATAGTGTTAAAAAGCTGTTGAAATGGCAAGGTATTAATAAATGCTAGCAAGTGACTAATGGCATTTATAGAAACTGAGTATGTATCCTATAGTTTCTTATATCCTTAAACAATGTTCTATACATAATTGAAATATTTCTTGTTATTTTGAAGGGTTTTGCTATAGGTTATTTTGTTTAAAAATTTTTTTCCTTTGTATTTTTTTTTTATTGTCTCTTCCTTTACATCAGGTTTATATCTGTCACTTCTTACTGTTGGCATCTGTTTTCAAGACATATTCCCATTCTAACTTGCAACTTTATATTTTATTCTAAACTGAGAAGTCCAATAACCTAGTGTGTATGGTCTGAGTCTATACTGAGGTGGGAAATGCCCAGAGTAAGGCCACACTGCAAAAATGAGCTTTAGATCATAGATTTTGTAATATTATTTTTGACTGCCCAAGACTCTTCTTGCTTCCTCCTGATAATCAGCTAAGTTAAGAAACTGAGAAGAGGTTTCCAAATAAATGAGTTATTACAGTATTATTAAAGGGTAATTAAATGTACAATTTAACAAACAGCAAATGTTTCAACATTATTTCTTGTTTTAAGAAGAAAAAAAGCAAGGTGATTTGCCAAGTAAAAATCTATAATCAAAAGTGATATCACTAGACTTTGTCATGAAAGTTCAAGTAATCGGATTGCTATAAAAAAAATACAAAAAATACAACAGAAAGCCTAGTATTTGAAAAATGAAAAATTTCCCCATAGAATCTTAAACACAGAAATGAAGTTTATAAATAAAATTTAAGTAGTAATTATATAAGAACAAGTGTATAAATGTGTGTGTACATATGTAAATATGCAACTAAAACATTCTAAAAATATTGAATTAAATGTTGCTGGAAATATTTGAAGTTTGACAAAAATTTATTTTCTCTAAGTGTGAGCTTCTACATGCAATTTGCCAGCAATATCATTCCATCTAAATATTTTAACAATATCTTAGTGTATTTGGTAAGCTTCTCAAATGTCTTCATGACAAATTCCTGAAGGTCATTGTTAGAAACAAAGCCAACTTAACTTTTGTATACAGTGAAAGGTATAAATAGAAGTTCAGTTTTTACATATGAATATGCCACTTTTCCAAAACTGTTGAAAATACTACCTTTTCTCTATTGAATTGCCTTACTGCTTTTATTAAAAATCAATTATTTATAGATCTGTAGGTCTATTTTTTACCTCTCTTCTGTTCCACTGGTCTATTTGTCCATATTTATATCAAGGCCAAACTATCTTTTTTTTTCCTATGACAAGTCTGTTATTTATTTTTTCCGTTCATAAAGTGGTTAAATAGAAATTGTCCCTTTACTGTAACATACTAACTATAGAAAGTTGAAACACACACAACACAACATGTACCCTTCACATTCTGTATTCACTGTCTGAAAATGCCATGGAGATAGTTCCACAGTGGATAATATAGACATGTGGAACATTTTCTTCCTGGGTTTATTTTGGTTTTTTTTAAATTATTTATTTTAATTGGAGGCTAATTACTTTCCAATATTATAGTGGTTTTTGCCATACAATGACATGAATCAGCTATGGGTGTACATGTGTTCCCCATCTTGAACCCCCCCTCCCCATCCTATCCCTCAGGGTTATCCCAGTGCACCAGCCCTGAGCACCCTGTCTCATGCATCAAACCTAGACTGGTGATCTATTTCACATATTGTAATAAACATGTTTCAATGCTATTCTCTCAAATCATCCCACCCTTGCCTTCTCCCACAGAGTCCAAAAGACTGTTCTTTACATCTGTGTCTCTTTCACTGTCTCGCATATAGGGTCATTGTTACCATCTTTCTAAATTCCATATATATGTGTTGATGTATTGGCATTTTTCTTTCTGACTTACTTCACTCTGTATAATAGGTTCCAGTTTCACCCACCTCATTAGAACTGATTCAAATGCATTCTTTTTAATGGCTGAGTAATATTCCATTGTGTATATGTACCACTGCTTTCTTATCCATTCGTCTGCTGATGGACATCTAGGTTGCTTCCATGTCCTAGCTATTGTAAACAGTGCTGTGATGAACATTAGGGTACACGTGTCTCTTTCAGTTCTGGTTTCCTCGGTGTGTATGCCCAGCAGTGGGATTGCTGGGCTGTATAACGCCATACTATCTGGAACATTGCAGCTTTGTAACAAGTCTTAAAATCAGGTAGTGTTCATTCTCCAAACTTGTTTTATTTTAAAGTTATTTTAGCTACTCTGGATCCTATGCATTTCCTAGGAATTTTAGAATCAGTTTGTCAATCTCTATAAAACAATTTAATTGTTTAATCTTTATCTACTGCATTTTTTGCAATATTATTAACCAAAAAAAAATTTCTCCTCTAGCCCAAACTTGCATATATACACACACAAACACACACAGCATGTTTAGCTAAAAACATAAGCATTTTTCCATGAATGCCTGTTCTGCCAGATATATTAAATTTTAATAAAAGTACATAATCTTATAAATGAGAGGTACATCACCTCTAAACTCTGTCTCACTAGAACAAATCACTTCAGTGCTGTAGAGAGTCATACAAAAATATTTATTGTCAACTATGGCCCAAGCACTCAGCAGTCAGAGTCAGTATGGGATAGCTTGGTAATGACAGCACATATTTTTGCAACAAAAGTCAGAACAAATGAAAAATTATGAATACATGAAAGTTCTTGGGCATAATATTCAAAATTCACTGCATAAAACTAAAATGCAAAGTAACCCTTCTGATAAGATGCCTTTGCTTCATAAATTGCAAAAATTATTCTATGACTCAAACAATAGAGCCAATCCAATCATTTTGAAAACTTAAAAAGAGGAGGAAGGAGGGAGGGAGAGAACTATAAATTACCCCTAGTATGAAGAAAACTCAATTAATAGAACTGGTCAATTAGTGTTTGAATTATCTAAATGGAGATAAATGTTTAAAATATTTTAAAGGTCCCCTTAAATAATTTTTTAATTTAATCCCAAAAGATTCCCATAAGACCACCCGGCACTTAGCAAAAGTCAATACATTATGTAGTCAGTTTAAACAATGCTAAAAGAAAGGTACCTATAAAGAAAAACAAAGTTTTCATCTGAAATTCAGTAGCTATGGCTTTTCCAACTCAATTTACCTATGAATTAATGTTCAGCTCCAATAGTCACCAATTATCTCAACACATGCAAGTAATTAATTACTTTTGCAAAATAGATGAAATTATAAGATTGAAAAAAGCATAATCAGTAAAAAAAAAAAAGAGTGAAATCTCCTTGCTTGAAAAACATGTGCACTTATTTAGAGGGTCCTCATATATGACTGTGTCACATGGATCACAATGAAGAGCACAATCTCAATAACAATGTATTAATTACTTGATCATCCAAATGTGCCATTATTCTAAAACCTGATTTGAAAATATACTCTATTACTTGATAACTCTTCTCAGTAATTTCATAACATTATAAGAGTCCACACAAAGTATCTGTATCCTTTCTCTTTCAGCAACCAAATCTGCATGGAAATCATCGCTAAAGTAGGTTTCCCCCTGCTAATGTTCTTGCAGAGTCAGTCATGCTGTACAATATTCTGTAGCCAAGAACATGAGTGTTTAAGACTCTGGAATCAGACCTGAGTTTAAAGCTTCTCCATTTCTTTATCTCGTGCCTTGGAAAGTCATTCACCTTGCCTGATTCCCAGTTCCCTCCTCTCTAAATGGTACCTCATTTGTAGGTTGCTATGAGGTCAAGGGCATGGCCATGTCTGCTTCTTTCATAAAAGTTCTCCCAGTGACTAGTTATATAGTCTCAACAAATTTATATTACATAAAAAATACATCATATACATTTACACATACATATAAAAAACAAATGAATGAAAGCGTTTAACATATATAGTATCCACTTTTTTTTAAACTATAGAGAACAGTATGGAAGTTTCTTTAAAAATAGAGCTAGCACATGATCTTACAATCCCACTTCAGGGTATGTACCTGGGGTGTGTGTGTATGTGTTAGTCACTCAGTTGTGTCCAGCTCTTTGCAACCCCATGGACTGTAGCCCACCAGGCTTCTCTGTCCATGGAATTCTCCAGGCAAAAATACTAGAGTGGGTAGTCATTCCCTTCTCCGGGGGGTCTTCCCCAGCCAGGAATTGAACCCGGGTCTCTTGCATTGCAGGCAGATTCTTTATCATTTGAGCCACCAGGGAAACCCGGGGAAAACCATAATTCTAAAAGATACATGTACCCAATGTTCACTGTCTGGCTATTTACAATAGCCAGAAGATGGAAGCAACCTAAATGTCCATCAACAGAGGTATGAATAAAGAAGACGTGATACATTTATAGAATGAAATATCACTCAGTCGTAAAAAAAGAATATAGTAATGTCATTTGCAGCAACATGGATGAATTTAGAGATTGTCATAATGAATGAAGTAAGTCAGAGAAGGACAAATATATATGATATCGCTTATATGTGGAATCTTTAAAAATGGTACAAATGAACTTATTTACAAAACAGAAGAAGAGTTACAGATGAAGAAAATAATCTTATGGTTACTGGGGGAAAGGGAGGCAGGGATAAATTGGGAGATTGGGATTGACATATACCCACTACTATATATAAAAATAGATGATAAGGACCAACTTGATAGCACAAGTAATTCTCCTCAATACCCTGTGATGAACTATATGGGAAAAAAGTTTTTAAAAGAGTGGATATATTTATGGGTATAACTGATTCACTTTGCTTACAGCAAAAAGTAACACAACATTGTAAATAAAAAAAAAAATCAAATAACCAAAGAAACTTTAGGCAAATATGCAATAGCTAATTTAGACAGCAACGGTTTTGGTTTCAGAGAGGATAAATAGGTTGCCTGAGGTCACACAGCTAGGAGGCAGCAGTCCAGAATTTAAATTCAGACATTCTGACCCCGGAGGACAATCTGTTAACCAAATCCTACACTGACTGCTTCTCACTACTTCAAGCTCTCCCCTCTTAAGAGCGTCTAATACTCAGCCTTTCACAGCTTCTTTGTTCTCAACAGTTCTTTCTTTCCACCTGCCACCCACCTATGTGTACATTTCTCAAAGTCCAGGAATCAAACATGCTACTCTCTCTATTATGGTTCATGTTTCTGGAAGCTCAGGAACCTTTCCCCACTAAAAAGTACAAACATAAATACACAAAATTTTCAGTATAAACTCAGCAGTACACTCTTTCTCACAGAAATATGTGTTTAAAGCATCTAGTATACTGACTCTGGCATAGCAAACACTCAACAGTGTGGACCATGACTATAATAGGTGCCTATCAAAATACTACCTAACAAGGTCCTACTCAAAGATCATTTCCATCAAAAACTTCCTTTGGTCACTCCACTAACTGTGAGGAATGTTTTTCTCCTCTGTGAATGTACAACTCATGCAATTCTACCAGTAGAAAGAAACTTAAAGATTTTCAATCCAAAGTAACATGTTTTAAAATATTCATATAATATGTATGACACATTCTACAGCATAGAACTATTTGTTTATACATTTCATTTCTAATGCTATAACGAAAGTGCTAAGAAAGTGCTAAAGAAAGTGCTTTAACATTCCTTAAAGATACAGGAATGACTAAAAAACAAATGAGTGAATGAATGAATAATTCCAAGTTAAAACTGAATTACTATTCGGTATTTTTCAAAAACACATGAGGCCTAGAATGTCTCTTTCAGCATTGAAAATCGCCAGTATTTTTTCTCATTCACTATGAATCAACAATATGGAGCAAAATCTTTTTCTCAGCAGATCTCTTTAGGATCAATTTATGAGCCATCTCCTCCCGCTTCTGGTCTAATCAGTTATAGAGACAAGCTCTGGATAAGATGCTTGAGAGTATGTTATTACTCTCCGGAATTCATTTTAGTGAGAAATTTAATATCACAAAAATACTTTATTTTCAGTCTTCCAAAAACCTGTGCTTTTCTGATGAGGTTTTTTATTTCCTTAGTGAGCAAGGCTTCAATTACACATTATGCTTCTGGGTGACAGAACTGAGACTGTTTTCCATTCTGTAATATAATATATCCTTTCAACTGGCAGTTGAGTTTCTGGCAAAAAATACATTTATTAAGCAACTTCTACTATAGACAACAAAAAGTGATAAGCCATAATTCACAATCTTGAAGAACTTACCCAAGTTGGAGAAAGAAGACAAATTTGTGAAAATTAAGCACAAGATTTAAATAAGATTCCAGGATAGAAAACACTATCATGAGTAATTGACAAATAAATGGTGCACCTTAGTGCCATGTGGATTTAGAAAGGGTAGGGGTCTTTTTAGGCTATGGTAGATTTATGGAAAGAGTTGGGTGCAAATATAGAAGAATAAGTAATAAGTAGAATTGAGGGAAAGCCAAGAAGAGAAAAGAGAACATTTAAAACTACAAATGATAACAAAAGCATCAAAGTGAAACAGAAAAATGAAGTTGAGGATAAAACAGCTGGGAAAAGAATAACAAATACCCAATTTAAAAAAATATATTTGAGCATCTTCCCTGGCGGCCCAGTAGTTAAGACTCTGAGCTTCCACTGAAGACGGCATGGATTCAAACCAATATAAAAATATATTTGGGGATGAATGAATGAAAGCATAAAGCATTTATGAAGGAATGTAGAAGACAGAAAGCACCCCTTTCTGTGGGAAAATGTGAAATGAGGTGATGCACATGAAGCATATGATACAGTGTCCATTCCATACTACGAATGTAAAAACTGTCAGCTATTACTATGATTATTGTTTATTTATGATCAACATAAAGTAATAAAATGGCTGAAATTTGATAAACTCTTCATTTGATTTTTATGCCCTGTTGAGGAAAGAATTTTCCACAGAAAACAAACTGAAATCTGGTAAAAGCTACTGGGTTCTTTGTTTACATCCTCAAAGAAGATATTAAAGAACAATTGAGAGCCACTGATAAGCACTAAGCAGTGAAAATTTAGAGAATATAGTTGTGGACATGACACTACACACACACACACACACACACACACACATATATATATATTACTCTCTGTAGTCCTAATAGTGATTTTTTACTATAACCCATCATTAGCCTTAAAAGCTGATTTAGAATGCTGTACCTGTGTGAGACGGAAATGCACTGCCTACAAAAATTCATACTTACCCCCAAAGAGAATTTGGAGGGTAATTAAACGTCTTACCCCAAATCTTTTCACTTATCACATTTAAAATAGAATTTGAATTCAAAAACTTACACCCATATTTTTATGACATATCTGTTGCATAAGTCCGGACATAAATTAACACACATTCACTCCTGTTAATACCTACAATGATCCTGGGAAACAGGTATTATTATCTCAGTTAAACTGTAACTTTTGACCCTTGGAATAAATTAAATGGCTGAAAATCATATACCAAGCTTTTATTCACAGACAGACATATTATCTCATGTTAATGCCCACAACAACCCTGAAAGTAGGTAGTATTACCCTGAGTGAACTGTAACTTCTTTGTACTTTGATTTCTACTATATAAAATGGGATTAATAATAACACCAGCTACCCCATAATTGTTGTACAGATAGTCCATATATGTAAAGCACTTAGACAAGTACCTGTTAACCATGTACATGCTAAGTGCCATATAAATGTAGCCAGTAAAATCATGATTATAATAATAATTGTCTTGATTATTTCTGTGTAACTAGAAATACCACTTTCCTCCATCAAAGCTGTATGACTCAAGATGCAAGCAAAATCTGAGACAAGTCCTTAATAGCACCAGCTACAACCACCAAAGTTCACACTTGGACAATATAACATAATCTTGCATTTGGTACTTCAAATTTACCTTGATACAGTAATCATTTATGTGTTCCAATAGAAAAATTAAACCATTCAGAGTTTCATGATCACAGAATCATGTTCATTAGAAGCCTCCACAGCAGAGAGAGAAAGTCTTCTAAATTAACAATAGAATATTTTGCACATGTTTAGCACATGGACAAAGAAGCCTGGTGTGCTATAGTGTATGGGGTTGCAAAGAGTCAGACACGACTTAATGACTGAAGAACAACAAGCATATGTATAATGTTCAAAGCACCTTCAAGTGCATTGTCATTCAATCTTCAAAATGATTTTATGGAAACTGATTATCAAAAAGCTTAAATGATTTCCTTACAAAGTCACGAAACCAAAAAAATGGTATAATTACAAGACCTGAGGTTATTTCCCTCTGGCTTCTAGTTCATTCCACCCTACCAAGTTGTTGTAAGCTCAAGGAAGAGTACTGTAATTACAGTGGAAACCTTCAGGTATGAGAGCAATACCATAGGAAGAAATGATATGATATGCTCCAGATATGACTTTTGATAGCTCGTGGGCTCCTCCAAAGCTCCCCTAAATATAATAATAAAATGATGAGACTAACTGAGCATTTGCAAAGAGATTTCTTTAAAGAAATTAGTGACCAAACCCTCAGGCCCCAGCTCCTTGCCATGAGGGGCAGGGTGGGGAGATGCCCTCTTCCATATCTCACACTTAGTGAAGGACCTTCGCAAAACCTAGCGCCTGGCCAGGCTTGGGAGAGCTCAAGCCTGTGCTCAGTAGAACACCCAGGTTATACAGCCTCACCAACAGGGCAAAGGACAGGATGCCTGAACATGGACCAGTTGTGGCCACATGGGGAAAGCAACAGACCTAGGGACATTTTAGTGTTGTTCAGGAGAAACACTTGGGAGGGCAAGGACTCCAACAGGGAGTGTCTGGGTGGACCAGATGGTCAGAAAAACAAGCAACTTCTTTCTCCAAAGGGCACCATGATGGGGGTTCTCAAGGAATAGAAACTATTGAGGGGATTAAATGAGAGGAGGCCTTTCTGCCCCTCTTTTGTCCGCTTATTCAAGCCTCACTGGTTACAAAATAAAATAGCACATACCCCAAAATACAAAGTATACTTTTTAATTATGTGATACAATACCATGAATCAAAGGATCCTTAATAAAAGAAACAGCTTTGAAAAAATCTCTTTTATACATTAGAGGTTTGGTTTATGTGTGATAAGATGTATGCAATATAAAATTTATCATTTTAATCACTTTTCAAAAATAAACTTTATTTTTTAGAGTAGTTTTTGGTTCACAGAAAACTAAGTGGAAAATACAAGATGCTTCCCTATACTTCATATCCTCACAAACACACAACTTCCTTCAACATCAACACCTCCCCCTGACCAGAGTGGTACATTTGTTACAATCAATGAATCTGCACTGGCTCGTCACAATCACTCAGAGTCCATGGTTTACATTAGGATCACTCTTCATCATACATTTGTCCAGATCCATAGAATGGACACAATCAAGAGTAATCTATGGATCTGGACAAATGTATGATGACATGTATCCATCATGACAGTATTACACAGAATAGTTTCACTACTCAAAAAATCCTGTGTTCTGCCTGTATTCATCCCTCCCTCCCCACAACCCTTGGCAATCACCGATCTTTTTACTCTCTCCATAGTTTTGCCTTTTCCAGAAGTTATAGTTAAATATAGCATGTTTATAGTAAATATAGGATATTTATAGTTAATATAGTCAAATATAGTTATAGTTTCATATAGCATGAAACCTTTTCAGATTGGCTTCATTCATTTATTAATATGCATTTAAGCTTCCTCCATGTCTTTTCATGGTTTTATAGCTCATTTCCTTTTAGCACTGAATAATCCATCATCTGGATGTGCCTTGGTTTATTCATCCATTCACCTATCTTGGTTGCTTTCAAGTTTTGGCAATTAAACTTGTTGTAATATCATGCGCAGGGTTTTGTGTGAAAATAAGTTTTCTCCTCCTTTTAGTAAATACCAAGGATTGCAATTGCTAGATCATATAGTAACAGTATGTTTAATTATGTAAGAAACTGCTAAACCATCTTCAAAAGTGTCTGCACTATTTTGTATTCCCACCAGCAATGCATGAGAGTTCTTGTTGTCCCACATCCTCTCCAGCATTTGGTAATGTCAGTGTATTTTTGCCACTCTAATTGGTGTAGTTGTAACTATTTCTACAATTCAGTGACATTAAGTACATTCACAATATTGTGCAACAATCACCACTATTTCCAAAATTTTTTCACCATGCTAAACAGAAACTCTGTACCCATTAAATAATTTCCCATTTCCCTCTTCCCCCAGGCCCTGCTAACCTCTATTCTACATTCTGTGTCTATGAATTTGCCTGTTCTAAGTACCTCATACAAGTGGAATTATACAATATTTGTCCCTTTGTGTCTTACTGAACTGAGCATAATATTTTAAAGGTTCATCCATATTGTGACATGTATCAGATTACATTCCTCTTATGGCTGAATAATATTCCAATGTATCTATATACAATATTTTGTTTCTCCATTAATCTGTTGACATATACTTGAGTTGTCTCAACTTTTTGGCAACTACAATGAATAACGGTGTACAAATATCTGTTTGAGTCCATCCTTTCAATCCTTTTCAATACATAACCCAGAACTGGAATTGCTGTATCCAATGCTTTTTGAGGTACTAAACTGTTTTCCAGTGGCTGCATCATTTTACATTCTTACCAGTAATGCACAGAGTTCCAGTTGCTCCACACCCTTGTCAATACTGACTATTTTCCATTTTACTATAGTTTTGAGCACGGTATGAAGTGAAGTGAAGTGAAGTAGCTCAGTTGTGTCCGACTCTTTTGCGACCCGGTGGACTGTAGCTTACCAGGCTCCTCCCTCCATGGGATTCTCCAGGCAAGAATACTGGAGTAGGTTGCCATTTCCTTCTCCAGGGGATCTTCCCAACCCAGGGATCGAACCCGGGTCTCCCGCATTGCAGGCAGACGCTTTAATCTCTGAGCCACCAGGGAAGCCCTGAGTATGGTATAAGAGATGTTAAACATTCACAGATGACAAAAGCCATACATTGTCAAAAATGCAGGGATCAAAAGCAGGTATTTTTAGCAAATATCATGACAGCTCTTAATAATATATTCTTTCTTTAAAGCCTCTTCACTCCCTTCTATCCTCTAGCTCTTCCTTTCTAGTCACTCTGGGAGTCCACTGCTGGTCATGTGACCCTTCCTTTCACCAACATTCTCTTCTCTTCTCCCTTGAAACTCTATCCCTCCAGTGCACTCATCTTACAAAACTCCAACTCCAGGAGTCTGTGTGACACCATGAGTCTGAGCACAATCTGAAGCTATTTCACAATAGTACAGTTCATCTCTGATACAAATTAATGGTCTCTGACCTAGGCATTGTCAGTCAAAGTTTGTTCTGATCATCTCCCTCATCCGTAAAAACGACTACAAACCTCCACTACTTCTTTTAACTTAACCTCCTCCTACATCCCTATGTCCAGCAGAATTAGGTAGTTAGTTCAATCGCTGAGTCGTGTCCAACTCTTTGCGACCCCATGGACTGCAGCACACCAGGCCTCCCTGTCCATCACCAACTCCCGGAGCTTACTCAAACTCATGTCCATCAAGTCAGTGATGCCATCCAACTATCTCATCCCCTGTCGTCCCCTTCACCTCCCGCCTTCAATCTTTCCCAACAACAGGGTCTTTTCAAATGAGTCAGCTTTTTGCATCAGGTAGCCAAAGTTTTGTAGTTTCAGCTTCAGCACCAGTCCTTCCAATGAATATTCAGGACTGATTTCCTTTAGGATGGAATGGTTTGATCTCCTTACAGTCCAAGGGACTCTCAAGAGTCTTCTCCAACACTGCAGCTGAAAACCATCAATTCTTTGGTGCTTAGCTTTCTTTATAGTCCAACTCTCACATCCATACATGACTGTAGGAAAAATCACAGCTTTGACTAGATGGGACTGTTGTTGGTAAAGTAATGTCTCTGCTTTTTAATATGCTGTCTAGGTTGGTCATAGATTTTCTTCCAAGGAGCAAACATCTTTTAATTTCATAGCTGCAGTCACCACCTGCAGTGATTTTGGAGCCCAAAAAAAATAATGTCTGTCACTGTTTCCACTGTTTCCTCATCTATTTGCCATGAAATGATGGGACCGGATGCCATGATCTTAGTTTTCTAAATGTTGAACTAAGCCAACATTTTCACTTTCCTCTTTCACTTTCATCAAGAGGCTCTTTTGTTCTTCATATTCTGCCATAAGGGTCATGTCTTCTGCATATTTGAGGTTATTGATATTTCTCCCAGCAGTCTTGATTCCAGCTTGTGCTTCATCCAGCCTGGCATTTCGCATGATGTACTCTGCATATAAGTTAAATAAGCAGGGTGACAATATACAGCTTTGATGTATTCCTTTCCCTATTTGCAACCAGTCTGTTACTCCATGTGCAGTTCTTTTTTTTTTTTTCTTTTTTCTTTTTTGTATCCTTTTATTTTTTTTATTTTTTTTTTATTAGTTGGAGGCTAATTGCTTTACAATATTGTAGTGGTTTTTGCCATACATTGACATGATTCAGCCATGGATTTACATGTAGTCCCCATCCCGATCCCCCCTCCCACGTCCTTCCTCATCCCACCCCTCTGGGTCTTCCAGTGCACCAGCCCTGAGCACTTGTCTCATGCATCCAACCTGGGCTGGTGATCTGTTTCACCCTTGATAGTATACTTGTTTCAATACTATTCTCTCAGAATATCCATGTACAGTTCTAAGTGTTGCTTCTTGACCTGCACACAGATTTCTCAGGAGGCAGGTGAGGTGATCTGGTATTCCCATCTCTTGAATTTTCCACAGCTTGTTGTGATCCAGACAGTCAAAGGCTTTGGTATAGTTAATAAAGCAACAGTAGATGTTTTTCTGGAACTCTGTTGCTTTTTCAATGATCCAAAAGATGTTGGCAATTTGATCTCTGGTTCCTCTGCCTTTTCTAAATCCAGCTTGAACATCTGGAAGTTCACAGTTCACGAACTGTTGAAGCCTGCCTTGAAGAATTTTGAGCATTAATCTGCTAGTGTGTGAGATGAGTGCAATTGTGAGGTAGTTTGAGCATTCTTTGGCATTGCCTTTCTTTGGGATTGGAATGAAAACTGACCTTTTCCAGTCCTGTGGCCACTGCTGAGTTTTCCAAATTTGCTGGCATATTGAGTGCAGCACTTTCACAGCATCATCTTTTAGGATTTGAAATAGCTCAACTGGAATTCCATCACCTCCACTAGTTTTGTTTGTAGTGATGCTTTCTAAGGCTCACATGACTTCACATTCCAGGATGTCTGGTTCTAGGTGACTGCTCACACCATCATGGTTATCTGGATCATGAAGATCTTTTTTTGTATAGTTCTTCTGTGTATTCTTGCCACCTCTTCTTAATATCTTCTGCTTTTGTTAGCTGAGGTCATCAAAGATACTGTGTTCCTTTACTTACAAACTTAACTACTGCCTCACTCAACCCTGCCTTCAATCTTTTGGTCACATAGTATAGTTTACATTGCAGAGTCAATTCTTTGCCTGGATCCTTGACCCCTTGTCCTCCTGGGTTCTCCATCAAGCATTTCCCACCCCTCCTTTATCTTCATCTTTTCCTATTCTCCTGACTCTTTTTGTTCTGAAAATATGCAAATCTCATCCATTCTATGAAAAGCAGAACTCCCTTAGCTAGATCACACTCTAGCTATCACTTACTGTATTCGTTTCCAAAGGTTGCTGTAACAAAGTATCTCAAACTGGGTGGCTTAAAACAAGAGAAATTTTATTGTTTCAGTTCTGTAGTATAGAAGTCCAAAAGTCAGCACAACCATGCTCTCTTGAAAAGCTGGAGAGAAGAATCTGTTCCATAACATTCTCTTTGTTTCTGGTGGCTGCCAGCAATCCTTGGCATTCTTTTTTTGTTAAAAGCTAAAAATATATTTTTCTGGGTTCTTACAGGTACATATGGCTCATTAACAGTGTTATACAAAAACACACTACAAGACATAGTGTATTTCTTAAATATTGTGATATATGAGGTCCCAACAACAACATTTGAAAACAGACATATAAACTGGTGAAAAAACACATTTACTATCTAAATCAAGCATACGATTTCTTGCCTAATCCTTGGCATTCTTAGCTTGTGGGTACATCATCCCAATCTCTGCTATCAATGTCACATGACATTCTCCCTGTGTGTCTGTACCCAAATTTCTCTTCTCATGTGAGCACACAAGTTATTGGATAACGACCCATTATAAGTCTTTACTTGATCCCCCACCTTAACTTGCTTACATCTGCACATATGTATTTTGAAATATGGTCACAATCTGAGGTTGACATGAATTGGTGGAGGTGGAGGCAAAATTCAATTCAGGACACTCATTTTTGCAAACATTCCTCTACACCCTCTGTAACTAGTGTCCCCCAACTGCTCTGAGACAGAACTCACTGAGGTCAGCAGAGCCTCGCAACTCCAGGCTTCACTTAAGTAAATAGCCCAGGTGCACCTGACACTGATAATCACTCCTCCTTCATGGAACTCTACCCACTGGCTTCCTCCATAATGCCCTCTCTAGGTTTTCCTCCTATCTTTCAATCCGTTCCTTCTTTCCATGGGTTTCTTTTTCTCCTGACACTTAAATTCTGGTGGTCCCTAGTACACCCCTTTTACTAATTTTTGCATTTCCCCCTGGGTAATTGTACTTACCTTTTGGTTTGAAACACAACTGTATGACTTCCAAATCTACATTTCCAGCCTAGATTTCTCCCCCACACTGCAGACTTGAATATCCATCTGCTTGAGTGTGCTTCAAGCACTTCAAGTTATCATTTTTCCTGAAAAAACCTTCAGTTTTCTCAGTTTACTTGACATCACCACCACTGATTCAGTAATCCAAGCTAAAAATCTGGATATCTTGCTCTTATTTCTAACTGTTTATATATTTTTTCCTATATCTTGTTTTTAGTTTTATCTCTTTTTTAAGTATCCTTTTTTATTGGAGGATAACTACTTTACAATACTGTGTTGGTTTCTGCCATACATCAACATGAGTCAGCCACAGGTATATATATGTCCCCTCCCTCCTGAAAACCTCTCCCATCTCCCATTCCATCCCATCCCTCTAATACAATGTTTCATAATACATAAGAACACATAGGTATTTAATGGACATACACATAATGACTAATAGTAATAAAACCAGCATCCTTAAACCCATCTCCAATACAACAGCCAAAACTGTCCAATACCATTCCATCCACCTATGTACTTCCTCATCCCATGTCCTTCCCCATTCCAAGCTCTTGTTTTGTCACCTAACAACTCACTCCAGAGTCATGCTCTGAGTCGTGTTCCATACAATTCACCCTCTTCCTCCTCATCACAGCAACCGATTTAGTATGTAAAGCTGACTACATTATCCCCTTACTCTGACACATCTGAGGTTCTCCATTGTCCACAGGTTCTTCATGTATGGTATCCCAATCTCACACACACACAAACACTATATAGTTGAGCAACCTCACTATATGCCTCAACTCCAAGCTTTTCTTCCAACTCACTTTCAGGAATGCTGCTGCTGCTGCTGCTAAGTTGCTTCAGTTGTGTCCGACTCTGTGCAACACCATAGATGGCAGCCCACCAGGCTCCTCTGTCCCTGGGATTCTCCAGGCAAGAATACTGGAGTGGGTTGCCATTTCCTTCTCCAATGCATGTATGCATGCATGCTAAGTCACTTCAGTCGTGTCTAACTCTGTGCAACCCCATGGACAGCAGCCCACTAGACTCCTCTGTCCATGGAATTCTCTAGGCAAGAATACTGGAGTGGGTTGCACTTTCAGGAATATTCCATCCCTTTTCTGTGTTATTCTAAACACACACACACACAATATTCACCTGGCGAGCTTCTACTCATTAAAGAGTCAGCCTACGCCTCTCTTCATTAAGAGTCAGCCTACGCTTCTCTGCAACAGAAAGCTTTCCTTTGATGCTACCCATGCTCCTTAGTTGTTAGGTCAGGTATCTCTCCTCTATAGGAATACATCAGAAGTACTGTAGGTTTGGTTCCAGACCACTGCAGTAAAACCAATACTGCAACACAGCAAGCCACATGAATTTTTTGGCTTCTCAAGGCATGTGAAAGTTATGTTTACACTTTATTATAGTGTATTAAGTGTGTAATAGCATCATGAATAAAAAAAGACAATGTAAACACTTAATTTAAAATGTTTTATTTTTAAAAAATACTTTATTGCTAAAGAAATACACTAACCATCATCCGAGACTTCAGAGAGTCCTAATCTTTTTGCTGGTGGAGGGTCTTGCCTCAATGTTGATGGCTGCCAATTGATCAAGGTAGTTGCTGAAGTTGTGGTGGGTTTGGCAATTTTTTGAAAGCAAGATAACAATGAAGTTTGCTGCATTAATTGACTCTTCCTTTCACAAACCACTTCTCTGTATCAATAACGGTGTTTGAGAGCACTTTACCCACAGTCAGTCCTCTTAAACCTTGCCACTGCCAAATAAGTTTATGTAATATTCTAAATGCTTTGTTGTCATTTCCACAATCTTCACAGCATCTTTACCATGCAAAAATTCCATCTCAAGAAATCATTTTCTTTGCCCATCTGTAAGAAGCAACTCCTCACCCATTCAAGCTTTATCATGAGACTGAAGCCATTCAATTACATATTCCGGCTCCACATTCTAGTTTTCTTGCTATTTCTACCACCTCTGCAGTTACTTGTTTCACTGAAGTCTTGAGCATTTCAAAGTCATCCATGAGGGTTGGAATCAGCTTCTTCCAAATTACTATTAATGTTGATATTTTGACCTCTTCCCATGAATCACAAATGCTCTTAATGGCATCTAGAATGTAGAATACTTTCCAGAAGGTTTTCAATTGACTTTGCTCAGATCCATCAAAGGAATCACTATATAGGGTAGCTATAGCCTTTAAAAATATTTTTCTATAATAAGACTGGAAAGTTGAAATTATTCCTTGATCCATGGACTGCAGAAAAAATGCTATGTTAGCAGGCATGAGAACAACATGTATCTCACTGTACATCTTCATCAGAGTTCTTGGGTGATCAGGTGTATTGTCAATGAACAATAATATTTTGAAAGGAATCTTTCTTTCTGAGCAGTAGATCTCAACAATAGGCTTAAAATATTCAGTAAACTGTGTTGTAAATAGATGAGCTGTCATACAGGTTTTGCTGTCCTGTTATTAGAGCACAGGCAGAGTACATTTAGCACAACTCTTAACGGCTGTAGAATTTTCAGAATGGTAAATGAGTACTGGCTTCCACTTAAAGTTACCAGATGCATTAGCCCCTAACAACAGAGTCAGTCTGCCCTTTGAAGCTTTGAAGGCAGGCATTGACTTTTCTCTAGCTCTGAAATTCCTAGAGGGCATCTCCTTCTAATAGAAGTCTATTTTATCTACATTAAAATCTGTTTAGTGCAGCCACCGTAATTGATTATCTTCAACAGATCTGAATAACTTGCTGCAGCTTCTACATTAGCACTTACTGCTTCACCTTCCATTTTCATGGAGATGTCTTCTTTCCTTAACCCTCATGAACCAACCTCTGCTAGCCTCAAACTTTCCTTCTACAGCTTCCTTACCTTTCTCAGTCTTCAGAGAATCAAAGAGAGCTACAGTTACAGTCTTTCTCTGGATTAGGATTTGGCTTAAGGGAATGTGGTAGCTGATTTGATATTCTATCCAGACCACTAAAACTTATCAGCAATAAGGCTGTTTCACTTTTTTATTCCTGCATTCAATGGAGTAACACTTTTTATCTCCTTTCAGAACTTTTCCTTTGCATTTACAACTTTGCTGCTTGGCACAAGAGGCCTAGTTTTTAGCTTATCTTGGCTTTTAATATACATTCCTCACTAAATTTAATCATCTCTGACTCTGCGACCCCCTGGACCATACAGTCCATGGAATTCTCCAGGCCTGAATACTGGAGAGGGTAGCCTTTTCCTTCTCCAGGGGATCTTCCCAACCCAGGGACTGAAGCCAGGATCTCCCACATTGCAGGCAGATTTTTTACCAGCTGAGCCACAAAGGAAACCCAAGAATAATAGAGGGGGTAGTCTTCTCCACCAGATCTTCCCAACCCAGGAATCGAACGGGGGTCTCCTGCATTGCAGGCGGATTCTTTACCAACTGAGCCATGAGGGAAGCCTGTAATCATCTCTAGCTTTTGATTTAAAATGAAAGACATGTAATTGTTCCTTCACTTGACCATTAAGAGGCCACTGTGGGGCTATTAATTGGCCTAACTTCAATACTTTTATGTCTCAGGGAATACAAAGGTCTAAGAAAGAGATGGGGTGACTGCCAATCGGCAGAGCAGTCAGAACACACACAACTTTAATCTATTAAGTTTACCATCTCTGGGCACTGTTTGTGGTGCCTCAAAACAATTATAATAATGACATCAAAGATTACTGATCACAGATCACCATAACAAATACAATAATAATTTAAAAGTTTGAAATATTGTGAGAATTACAAAATGTGACACAGAGACACAAAGTGAGCAAATGCTGTTAGAAAAATGGTGCTGATAGACTTACTTGACACCCACATTTGCCACAAACCTTCAGTTTGAAAAAACACAGCATCTCTGAAGTGCAATAAAATGGGATACATCTTTGTGGTCACATGAAATATAGTTATGGTTATTGTTATGGTTATGATAGTAGCTTTATCATTTTATTGGCCATTTTGTGCCATCTAAGTCTCTGAGCTCCTATAAGGTCCAAGACTATCCCATATTTATCTCTGCATCCTCTGTATTTGCCATAGAGCCTGAAATATACAATACACTCAGCATTATTGAAAAAATGATTTATAATTGTTCAGTATGAAAGTTAAGACCTTATTTTAGAAAATTATATTATTTTTGAAATGATCAGACTTATAATGCTTTATATCTAAATGGATATTTGTCAAATTTTCTAAAGTTTCAGCTATGCGTAACTTTCATGGCATTAAGCCATTCATTCATGCAGACAATACATTTATGGTAACTTCTCCCTGGCTGAGATAACACTTATTCACAAGTCATTGACTCATAAGAGAGTAAGAACTAAGAGTCCATTCAGCTGCAACTATTTGATATTACATAGTAGTACTAGAACAGAGAAGCTTGCTTCAAATTTTTATCGTAACATGTTGAGCCAACGTTTTAAAAAAGAATATCAATTTAAGCTGTCCTAACAGACCTTCTCTACCTTCAGATTGTGGTAACATTTATTAGTAAGCTAAATACTCCTAATTAAAACAGAATTGCTTGACATCTAATCACTACAATTCATTAATTCTCTACTGAGAACATATTTTTAGCTATCTCAGGAAAAATTGCATAACAAAGTGTTGCCCCAGTTTCCTCAATTCTGGTTGTCCTACTTGAAATGTCACAGTACGAAAAGACATTTTCTTTAAAAATTATCCTTCTACTGTTGGTGTTTTCCACTGGCATGATTTAGAATCTTCTGGACTCATCACTAAGGACTAAACTGCTTCTTGAGGAAATGAGTAAGCATGCTAATTGAAATGAGAGGTGATCAGATATAAAATGTCAGTGCCCCCAAGGGAAATTGCATTTTGAGTGTGAGAATACTAAGCAGTGAAGTGATTTAAGAGCATTAGGCTTGACAGTCCACTTTGCTATCCAAAAAGGACTTTATTTTCCATTTTGTCATCAAGGAATATCAGTAGGCATCCAGAAGTCAAGGATGGTTAAGAAATGTGTAAGGCAGAACAAGGTCTTTGAATACTTCATAAGGTCCTACAGCCTGTTCTGACAATCATGATTCCCCCCCAATGATTTGGGAATGATTAGATGGTAAGCTAATTACAACCACAAAGTAAAAACTGTAACCAAACTGGAAAAGATAATCAGGACCCAAATTATCTCAGTAGGCTGGAATCACCATTGAAATTTAACAAAAGAAATTTACTATCATAATAAATGTAAAGTTTCTGCTCTTAAATCAATAACACAGGAAGAGGAGCCAAGCAAAGTACAAAGAAAAGCAAAGATTTGGCAGTTATAGTGGCCCACAAGTTCCATATAAATCAGTAATAAAATATCCCTACCCCAAAACTAATGTGATCTAAAAGTACATCAATTGCAGGTTAATGTCCAGAACATGGAGGGCAATTGTCCCTCTGAGTTATGTGCTGGGTAAAGCCCACATGTACTGCATGCATGTCATACTTCATCAGCTTTTCTGAAAAACTTGAATATATTAAAAAGGATGTTGCCGACAATAATAAGGAAATCCAACCCCACATCCCATACTTTCCTAAAGAAGATTAAAACAAAACTTCAAGGGGATTCAATGCTTTTTATCCTGAAGATGTTTCTTTCCAAGCTACATCTTCTTGACATCCTTCCTGGCTACTAGCATTCCTCTAGTTAAAATTTAGGAAAAATAAGGAAGTAGAAAGGTACTGTACATAGAAATAAAGAGTTGAGCATAGGATATACTGAATGCTTCTCTAAGTTTTCATCTATTTAAATCTCAGATAACTGGTATCACTGAAAGTGCAAGATAATCCACCTAAACTTATAAATTCATAAGTGATTATTATAACTAAAGGTATAAATATGACATTAATTACAAAGGAAAAAATAACATCCAAGTTTGTGATCTGTAGATAACAGTCAGCTCGGATATGATATATGAAAGAAATACATCTTCAGGAACTGGATATGAGTGTAAAGGAACAAATATGTTAGTCCTCCAGATATCCACATATAATACAAATTAAATAAACAACCATTTCTTATTTTATATGGCAATTTTTACTTAATTGGAACTTGACTCTTTTAAAGCTCTGAAAATCTTCTCTCAAAAAAAAAGGACCATTATGTAAATGGCTAAAATCATCAGCCATGTCTTACCAAAAGCCATAATAACTACCTCTCTGAATGAGAGAATAAAAGAGTAAAAAGAAGAGTGTTTTTATTCATACACTGGCAGTAAAATCAGTGCTATTAACATTGAGAAACAGAAAGAATAATTTCCTAAGAGTTACAGAAGATACAGAAATGTATTACAGTCCAGTCATAGAAAGTCCTTTTGCTTTCTACAGCAGCAAAGTAGTAACTGAATAAGTTATTTGATGATTCACATTGTAATATAACTCTGTTCAAAATAACCAATAAAATTACTAATCAACCTATTTAAATTTCATGTCCCAAACTTCATGTCATTAAATTTTCATGGAACATGAACTTCTACTGCATTTTCACCCACTAAAGTTTATACTGGGTGTAATCTCACAAGACCTCAAATTCAACATTCAGTGAAGATAGAGAGAGACCCTTTCATTCAGTCAAGAAGCACTTTCAAAAATGCCTACCATTTTACTGGAGCTACACTTAGGTGCTTGGTATACAAGTACAATGGCCTTTGCAATCAAGAAGGTCACTGACTACTAGATATTATAAGAGAGTCAAATAAACACTAAGTCACAGAATGACCTGATCAGTATTATTAGAGTAGCCTCTGTAAGTTATGGAATATAAGGAAAAGCAAAAATCATTAAAGGAAAAATGATGTTGGAGAAGGTGATAGAAGAGGTGGCATCAGAGCTGAGACTCAGAAAACAAAAGCACATCACAAAGAGAGGATGACAGAAGGAATTCTAGTCAGAAAGAACAGCCTGAGAAATGCTGTGCTGCCCACTGTTGCTAAAATAGAGGACTGATTGAACAACACAAAGAAAATGAGACTGGAAAGACAGAAGCAAACCTTGCAGGCTTTGGGGAGAAATATCAATATCCAGGAAACTAAGCAAGCCAAAATAATCTATTTATATTTTAGGGAAAACAACTGTCCACTGCCTTGTCAACACCTCTATCTCTTGAACTTGTATGCTGCAGTCTTCAAGACGAGATTCTTAAATTTTTCACACATTGTATTTCACTGCTCAGAAATCTACAATGGCTTTCTGTCTTTAACCACAAAACTCCAAACTTCTCTATTAAGTTTTCCATGTTCTCCCTAACCTGGCCTCACTTGGCCAAGTCAGGCTCATCACCAACGTGAAAGGACAGGTCTCCTCACTCACTTCTATGTATCCTACCTTCAAGATCTAATTTTAATTCTGCCTCTCCCCAGCTTCTCTCCATTTGTCTGAAGTATGCACCAGATCAGATCACAACACCTTCTCTGATGACCCAAACCAAGTTGAACTCCTTTTGGGTTGAGAGTCATGACAGCATAGCTTATCAATAAATTGCTAATTCTGCCCTGTGTCTCCCCAATACAGAAGCTAAGCCTTTACTTGAACCATATGCCCATAAGGCCTTGCAAATACTGGGAAAACTGTATAAGAAGTATCTGGTGATATTTCAAACAAATAGTTCTAGTTGACATGGGAAGCAGAAAACATTTTTTAATCTTTTAAATTAGTATGGAAATCTTGATTTTTGTATACTAACTTCCAGAGGACATCAAAATTTTAATTATTTTAATGTCCTCTTTCTAGTTAGGCATCACTGCTATTACCATGCAAGCCATCTCTATACAGTAAGATACAACATATGAGAAACAAAAGACCTTATCTGAGTGAAGAATGTGCAACCAAGTAATGAAAGAGAAAATACCTTGGCAAACTACTGCTTAAAAATTCACAATGTCAGCTTACAGTACTATGCTTTGGAAACCACATATATTTCAAAGAACAGAAAACTAAGACAAAGTGCTACGCATTGACCAAGGTCACACAACAAATCAGCAATATCATTTTCTTACACCAAGTTTTGCTGCCTCGGCAGAAAATCTGCCTCTTCAAAAATTTTGATTATTCAGAAACATTTCTTTACAAATAAAACTTCAGCAAATCAGAATGCTTTTACCAAATATAAGCATACTTCAGGAAGAGAAAGGCAAATAGATGACAAATAAGGCTTTTATAATACAAAGCATTGCATGTCAAATATTTTCAAGTTTGGTTTCTATTTTAATACTGTACCATTTATAACCAAGCAGTCTCCAAGTCTGACATCCATCAAAATAGGTAGAGATACAAGATGTTAAAGCCTTGAGATCAAAATGCGAGATCTATCAAAATAGCCTTCATGTTTCAAGTGAAAAAATAAATAAACAAGAAAGAGGAATCACCAGGATCATTTACAACCAATAAAGCAACCACCAATTCTCACCGTTTGAACTAAGGATTCAGCAAACATGGGAGTAGTAGAGTTTACAATATCTGAAAGAGAATTTAACTTTAGGAAAGTACATATGTGATTAGTCACATTGGGTTTATCACCTAACATTTTGGGGAAACAGAACACAGAGACCAAAGCATGAGCAGGGTCGTCTGGCATACCCTCCGTCCCCCACCCACAAAATAAGCAGCAGTTACTGTATACAATTAAGCTGCAAATTGAGAGCAACTGGGTAGACAGACATATAATATTTTTAACAGCTTTACTGAGGTATAATTGATACACAACTGTATTAGTCAACATTCTCCAGAGAAACAGAACCAGTAGGATACATAGAAAAAGATTTATTATGAGGGGATTGGTTCACACAGTTATTTAGACTCAAAAGACCTGTCCACAAGCTGGAGGCCAGGAAAGCTGGCAGTTTAGTAGCTGAGTTGCAGTGCAAGCCCAAAGTTCTGAGAAATACGGGAGAAGGGGGAATTCCATCCACATTGGTGAGGGCGATTTTCTTTATTCAGTCTATCAGTTCAAAACCACTCTTCTCTCTTTGGGAGACACTCTCAAAGACACACTCAGAAACAATGCTTTACCGGCTATCTAGGCAGCCCTTAGCCTAGGAAGGATGACATAAAATTAACCACAACAATAAATAGCATATATTTATGGTATACAATTTGATGTTTTGACACATGTATATACCTATGAAACCATCACTGTAATCAAGATAAAGAACATATCTATCTCCCGCCAGATTTCCCCATTGTAATCCCATCCTCTACACACTTTCTCCCCCAAAACCTCTGCTGCTTTCTGTCACTATAGATTAAGATTAATCTCTATTTTCTAGAATTTTAGAATTACAAAATATGTACTCGTCTGATATGGCTCCCCCTCCCCTGGCTCTGTATAATTATTTTGAGGTCACCCATGTTGCTGAGTGTATCCATTGTTACTCTCTTTTATTGCTGAGTTGTATCCCACTGTATGGACATTCCACAATTTGCTTATCCATTCACCTACTGATGAAGTCAACTTGGGTCGTTTCCATTTTTTGGCTATTTGTGTACAAGTCTTTGTAAAGGTAAAAGGATCTGTTTCTCTTGAGTAAATACATAAGAGTGGACTGGCTGGTGATATAGGCAGGTATATATTTAACTTTTAAAGAAAGTGCCAATTGTCTTCCGAAGTGACTGTACCATTTTACATTAGCTACCAATGGAGCATGAAAGCTCTAATTCCTCTACATGCTAGTCAACATTTTGTACGACCAGTCTTTTTAATTTTAGACATTCTAATAGGTATATAGTGACACTTCCATCTGGCTTTAATTTCCCTTTCCCTAGAGGGACTAATGATGCTGAGCATCTTTTCATTTGCTTATTTGCCATACTTCCTTATGCCTTAACCCACAGTTCTACACTCACCACCACCCCCTTGGTAAATTACTAGTCTTTGTCCCTGCATGGAGAATCACAAACAACATTTCCATTCACACATTTAGCTAAAATTAGGAGCAAATATTGGTAGGATAATGTGCTTCCATTACTGGTGCAATCAGTAATATCTTAAAATATTTAAAAATATATTCTATAATTTCCATATTAATAGCACTTTATAAATGCAGCAGCCATTTATTTCACGAAATAGTAAATTCGTGACATTTCCCTTTAATTACAAAAATAACATGATTTGAGTTTTTAGTAACTTTGATGCTTTTCTCTTTTGAAAATTTCATAATAAATAAGAATATCCTCTTTAATACAAAAAACAGATAAAATCTAAGTGAGGTAGCTATATTTTCACTTCCTACTCAATATGCTTAAACAAATTACATAATTGAGGAAGTCACATAATGCTGCATTTTTCAGAGCTCTTGAATGCATGAATACTAGGAAATAGAATAATTTTCATAATTTAGTTGTAGTTTACAAATCTTGACCTTAGTACTTCCTCTATCTGGATTCTGTTTTAAACACAAGGGTGACTTACAGTGTCTTGGTCATATTACCACTTAAGAGTTTGGCTCCTTCAGGAAACGCATCTTTTTAAGGAAGCCTGTTAACAGGAGTTCTGGCAGAGCCGGTAACATGTAGTAGCTGTTTTCCTTGGCAGCACTTCTTTCAGTTCCCCGTGTTATCAGAGAAGAGCTGCTTTCCTTTTTCTAAAAGTGACCAGATCAATGAATAGCTCATTCAGATGTGAGTTTATATATACATGGCGGACATTTTCACCTTGGCATTGGCCACTTGACAGTCTATCATGTTACCCTTCCCTGTTCAAACACCCAGAATCCTAAAAAATAAAATGATGGTTTATTATTTAATTTAGGCACTCAAAGAAATAAGAGTTCTTAACACAGCTCATTCTTAAAACATCTCAGTGTTTACTTCTACTTTCCTTATCCATTATAAATTAGTACTTTGATTAAAAATTTAGTGAGACTGCTTAAATTGTCAGGGCTGAAACAATTTACCAACAAAAAATATATGTCTGTAAAATGTGTTAACCCTTTTCTAAGTATTTTCAAATATGCTATTCTACTTCTCTATAATGTTGTATTTGTTTCATCCCCTGCCAAACATATTAAAATATTGTCTGTTCACTACAAGTAGAATGTTTTAAAGATTAGAAATAATTTAAAAGCACTCTGAACTAACTGAAGATGGAATTACCTTAAGGTGCTAACCTTGGGCAGAAGCACAGCTGTAGCCACCTGGCTGGTGCGGTTTTAAGAGCTTGAAAAAGCCCCTGTAGATTAAAAACAGACAGAAAGTCTTCCCCTCTTCCCAACAGAAAATGTCACTAGTAGAGATTAATTTTTATAATGTAAGGATTCTCACTTTTTTCTATTAAAATGCACAGACATTTGGGATATCAATATTTTAAACTTTATCTGTTACTTGTATCTGAGTGCAAATGAACTTATCAGATGCTCTTGGAAAGGCTTTCCAGGTGCTAAACAGATATGAAAACTCAGGGACCTGGGAGACATAACATAAGGAGTAAAAATACATGTAGATATGGCAGACTGGAGCCAAAGGAAATAAATTTAATTTGCTTAACTACTTTACTACTTTATCTTAGATAAATTTTGAAATTCTACATAAACACTAAGGAAAGTTATTATCATTAATACACCTAAATTATTATTGATAAACCTCTTAAAGTCAAATAAAGACTCCAGTATTTGCTAAGAAAACTGATTTTTTTCTCAGTCTGTTATAATGAAATTAAAAACACTTAAACTATGGGTACTTTTTAAAAATACCTGGACCTAGTCAAATTAGAAGCCTTGATAGATAATGCACACCTCTTTCCCCAATATACATATACACAAAACTTGCCGTAAGATATTAACCTAAGTCCTATCGAACACACACGCAAAAATCCTATTAAGTACAATTCTTGAGCTGAGGATAAGGTTGGAAGTATAAAGAGAAGAAATGAAGCCTCAGTGCAAGTGCAGGCTCCTGATCCACAAACCCCAAGAACTGCTAACCCACCATGCTGTCTACCACCAGGCTGCCATTAGAGTAACAGGAACCTGCTCTCTGTTCTCTTGTCTCACATCTAATAGATGTCATTGCATAATAATCACACCACTGCCACTAAGTGAAATGGACAGGTAAGAGATAGTTCACTGAACTGCACAGTATTGAGTATATTCATGGACATACTTATCACAAGTTCACAGTTACCCTATTATCTAGCCAAGTCAGCAGGGAAAGGATGCTTATCAATCAGCGTTACTTTAGCATTCAGTTCAGTTCAGTTGCTCAGTTGTGTCCGACTCTTTGTGACCCCATGAATCGCAGCACGCCAGGCCTCCCTGTCCATCACCAACTCCCAGAGTCTACCCAAACCCATGCCCATTGAGTCGGTGATGCCATCCAACCATCTCATCCTCTGTCGTCCCCTTCTCCTCCTGCCCTCAATCTTTCCCAGCATCTGGGTCTTTTCCAACGAGTCAGCTCTTCGCATCAGGTGGCCAATGTATTGGAGTTTCAGCTTCAATATCAGTCCCTCCAGTGAACACCCAGGACTGATCTCCTTCAGGATGGACTGGTTGGATCTCCTTGCAGGCCAAGGGACTCTCAAGAGTCTTCTCCAACACCACAGTTCAAAAGCATCAGTTCATCGGCACTCAGCTTTCTTTATAGTCCAACTCTCACATCCATACATGACCACTGGAGAAACCATAGCCTTGACTAGATGAACCTTTGTCGGCAAAGTAATGTCTCTGCTTTTAATATGCTGTCTAGGTTGCTCATAACTTTCCTTCCAAGGAGTAAGTGTCTTTTAATTTCATGGTTGCAATCACCATCTGCAGATTTTGAAGCCCAAAAAATTAAAGTCAGCCACTGTTTCCCCATCTATTTGCCATGAAGTGATGAGACCGGATGCCATGATCTCAGTTTTCTGAATGTTGAGCTTTAAGACAACTTTTTCACTCTCCTCTTTCACTTTCATTAAGAGGCTCTTTAGTTCTTCTTCACTTTCTGCCATAAGGGTGATATCATCTGCATATCTGAGGTTATTGATATTTCTCCCAGAAATCTTGATTCCAGCTTGTTGCTTCCTCCAGTCCAGCATTTCTCAGCCTTGACTACTCCTTTTCCTATTTAGAACCAGTCTGTTGTTCCATGTCCTGTTCTAACTGGTGCTTCCTGACCTGCATATAGGTTTCTCAAGAGGCAGGTCAGGTGGTCTGGTATTCCCATCTCTTTCAGAATTTTCCACAGTTTATTGTGATCCACACAGTCAAAGGCGGCGGCTGTGACGGCCGCAAAGCCACACAAGCACGGTGGCCGAGAGGAGCTACCCCACGTCTGAAGTAACAAGCCGTGGCTGTGCTTTGCTGGAGCAGCCGTGAAGAGATACCCCACATCCAAGGTAAGAGAAACCCAAGTAAGAAGGTAGGCACTGAGAGAGGGCATCAGAGGGCAGACAGACTGAAACCACAATTACAGACAACTAGCCAATCTGATCACACGGACCACAGCCTTGTCTAACTCAAGTTTAGCATAGCCCCTCTAATATCCCTAGGTCTGCGGAAATACACAAGTGAGGACCCCAGGTATTAGTGGCCTATATAAGATGGCTCTTAAGTCTGAGGGCTATTCGCTTCCTTTCTTATCTCTCTAATAATCCCTTTCTTGTTTAATTAGCTAAAGGCATTTAGTCAAAATAATTTATAACTTAAAATTACAGATGTGATCTACACATTTATGTAATGTGTTTACACCTTTAAACAACAACCCTCGTGAGCTTCTCAGTCTTGGTATCATCTAACTTTTAACTGCAACCCTAGTTAGAAGAATTGAAGCAAGGCCACCTATTTCAGGTAGATGTACAATCCCTAGAGGAGAGGTCTCATGAAGTAATTTAGCTTTCCCTACTGGACATGCCATTATTCCTTAGAAGACCAACTTTGGAACAGTCTTTTCAGCAGCCAAGAGCTGATAAAGCAAGTACCAATAAATAGTCCTGATAATATTTTTCTAAGATTGACCTCTCCCCTGAAAAACATGGCCATATCAATGGTAACCATCTGCAGAGTCTAATGGAGTAAAATTTTAAGGTGGGGTTCTAAACATGACAACCATAAATCCAAGTCCTTTCTCAATTCAAAGCCCCTGCTAACACATCTACCTTGTACCCTGGTAAAAATTCCCTCTGTTACATACAGATATCTGGACTTTATATCCTTATAGTAGCTCAGGAGGCATCATCAAGATTATAGCAAAATTAGTGTTTTTAACTTGGGAGAAAATGCCTTTTGCCATTTGATATTCTATACTTCTTTGGTAGTTTCCATAATTGAGAGATGTATTACCAAAAAACAAGAGAACAGGTAAAAGAAATAGTTTGGGGTAAACTTTTTACCTGGAGGTATAATTGTAAGGTTTTTTCATCATATGAGAGCTATAAACCAATGCCTAAAAATAACCCTGGCAATGTTTTCATAATCAGTGCAAACCAATGTGATTTCAGTGTTGATCATTAACAAGCAGATTTAATGGTTAACTGAGTCTCACCTCCACTTCCCTCCATCAGTAATTAGATTTACTCTCCACCTTAAACAATTAGAAAATGTGATCAAATACAGGAAAGGACAATGTTCAGACCCTGGACAAGAGCCAATCAAGACAGTAATTTCTCAAAAGAAATCAACAGGGTGAATGCTTCAACTACTCCAGCACACTGCCTGGAGAGAATGTCAATGCAACAGCACAGAGAGGAGAACCCAGTAGACCTCAATGTTCTCACTGAGATGAAAAGACAGAACTCAAGAGTTCAGGAAGCAAATGCAGCTAGAATTTTGTGGTGTGAAACACTGATGAGAACAGGGCTACACAGAGAGAGTGTTCCCAAGACCCTGAAAGAAGTCCCCCGAGTACTGATCAGTGAACACATCTAAGGACAGCTTTGAGGCTGGAGGAAAGAACCACCGGACAGAGTAGGGAAAATGATACCCAGAGCTCACAAAAAGCACAGAGTAGAGCGTGCTCCAATGTGCAAGAGTGGAAATGCTTACTAATATCTTCAAATAAACTCAATAATGAGGTCAAGTTTTCCTTTGACTAAAAGCTTCTCTGAACCCATACTAACAAATTTTAAAAGAAAGCCTCAAGAAGATCAAATGGACGCCTGTTAACTGCACATGAGAATAAAGCTCAAAATTACTAAAACAATATCCAATATAACATGAAATTCACCATGTCCAATATCTAGTCAAGATTACCAAGCATGAACAAAGCAGGAAAATATGACCCATAACCAGGTTAAAATTCATTCAAGAGGAACAGAAACAGAAATTACAAAGCGATATGCCATATGCTTTCTTCAAGAAGACTGAAGAAACCATGAAGTTGATGATAGAGAAATGGAAAATATTTTTAATAAATGCAAATTGAACTTCTAAAGATGAAAAACATGGTATCTCAAAAGGAAACTACACTGGAAAAGTTTAACAGCAGACTATTCCACCAGGCTTCCCAGGTGGCTCAGTGGTAAAGAATCTACCTGCAGGAGACACAGGAGACTCAGGTTAGATCCCTGGGTCAGGAAGGTTCCCTGGAGGAAGAAATGGAAACCCACTCTGGTATTCTTGCCTGAAAAAATCCCATGGACAGAGGAGCCTGGTGGGTTACAGTCCATGGGGTCATAGAGTCAGACTCAACCAAGCACACACGCACCATACCATACCATTGCACTGCCAACTACCATTGTTCCCAATCTTATCCCCTTGTTTCAGAGTGAAAACTAAATAAAAAATATTTAGAAATGTACTTTTTAGTAGTTTTCAAACCATTAAAAAAAAAAGAAAACTCTTAGACCACCAAAAAATCTAACATCTACCAGTTCATTCTCTTTGCTTCTACTGTCAACTTCCTGTACTCCTCCATTGTTAAATAAAGATACATCACAAACTTTAAATCTTGAAATAGCCTCTCATAATTACTAAGATCTTTAAGAAATTGACATTAACAATAAAGTATGTGTTGAAAAAATTCATTTTCTGAAATCCCCCTTTAAGAAACATTTTAATTTGTCATCTTACCAAAATTTTCTAATGATTAATTCTATTTCTGAACTGTTTATCTACCTATCTCTGCTGTATATTGTCTAATAAATTCTTACCTAAATAAAACCTTATGAACCAAAAATGCAAATAATTTGATGTTTTTTCCAATCGTGCATCATCCTTTTTGAAAAAACAGACAATGATGCAGCATACTTTTAAAGGAGATTAGAACTTTAATATAAACCCATACCAAAACAATCTATTTCAAATACTGTACAATAATAAATGATGCTCACACTAACAGCCCTTGAACACTATAAAATCATATACTAGTTTGAATCAACAAAATTGTAATTATGTTTAAATCAGGGGTTGGCAAACTATTTGGTCTTAGAATCTAACTCAACCCACCAACAGTTTTTATATAGCCCATAAATTAAGAATGGTTTTCATTTTTTAAATGGCTGAAAAAAAATCAATAGAGAACTATTTCATGGCATGTGAAGATTCTATGAAATTCAAATATCAGAGATCATAAATCAAGCTCCTTGGAACACAGCCATGCCATTTACACACTTTCTATAGCTGTTTTCATGATACAATAGAAGAGTCAAGCAGTTGTTGAGACAGAGACCATGTGTCCTACAAAGCCTAAAATACCTGAGTCTTTACAAAAAAAACTTGCCAACCCTTGTTTTTTGTTTTATTTATTTTAATTGGAGGCTAATTACTTTACAATATTGTAGTGGTTTTTGCCATACACTGACATGAATCAGCCATGGGTTTACATGTGTTCCCCATCTTGAACCCCCCTCCCACCTCCCTCCTCATCCCAACCCTCAGGATCATCCCAGTGCACCAACCCTGAGCACCCCGTTCATGCATTGAACCTGGACTGGCGATCTGTTTCACATATGATAATGTACATGTTTCAGTGCTATTCTCTCAGATCATCTCACCCTCACCTTCTCCCTCAGAGTCCAAAAGTTTGTTTTATACATCTGTGTCTCTTTTGCTGTCTCGCATAAAAGATTATCATTATCATCTTTCTAAATTCCATATATATGCATTAGTATACTGTATTGGTCTTTATCTTTCTGGCTTACTTCACTCTGTATAATAGGCTCCAGTTTCATCCACCTCATTAGAACTGATTCAGATGTATTCTTTTTAATGGCTGAGTAATATTCCATTGTGTATATGTATTGCTGCTGCTGCTGCTAACTCACTTCAGTCATGCCCAACTCTGTGCGACCCCATAGACAGCAGCCCACCAGGCTCCCCTGTCCCTGGGTTTGTCCAGGCAAGAACACTGGAGTGGGTTGCCACTTCCTTCTCCAGTGCATGAAAGTGAAAAGTGAAAGTGAAGTTGCTCAGTCGTGTCCGACTCTTCGTGACCCCATGGACTGCGGCCTACCAGGCTCCTCTGTCCATGGGAGTTTTCCAGGCAAGAGTACTGGATTGGGGTGCCATTGCCTTCTCCAGTATGTATACTACAGCCTTCTTATCCATTCGTCTGCTGATGGACATCTTGGTTGCTTCCATGTCCTGGCTATTATAAACAGTGCTGTGATGAACATTGGGGTGCACGTGTCTCTTTCAATTCTGGTTTCCTCAGTGTGTATGCCCAGCAGTGGGATTGTTGGGTCATATGGCAGTTCTATTTCCAGTTTTTTAAGGAATCTCCACACTGTTCTCCATAGTGGCTATACTAGTTTGCATTCCCACCCCAGCCCTTGTTTTAAGCAATTTCTTCTTAAAATATACGTCACTGAATTTTTACTTGTTGAAAAATCAGTAATACACTTATGGAACAAATGATTACTCCCTATTTATAAAAACAGGAAATCAACCAATCAACTTCTAACCCTCAACCATAATGTATAGAAATAAGAATCTCCTCTGATACATGCCACACTGGTTTCCCTACTTTTCCTCAGTAAAGTGAGGCATATGCCCACCTCAGGGCTTTGCACGGTCTCTGGCTTCTGCCTGGAATGCTCTTCCTCAAAACAGCCACATGGTTCACCCCTCAGCTCCTCATAGGCTTTGTTACACTCAGAACCTACATGACATTGCAACTCAGTGATCTCAATCCCCTTACCATGAGCATTTTTATTCCATAGCACTTTACATTATCTAACATACTATGTAATTTATATTGCTTTGTTTATTGTGTGTCTTGCCCCATAAGATCAGGGTGACCCACTTTATCACTACATGTCTAGTACAGAGAAGCTCTCAATAAATATTTGTAGAATGAATGAATGACATTTTAATTAATCTAATATTTACCCAATATTTCTCCTTGCACTGGTACAATCTGTCATTTTATCTCTTTAAGGTTGTATTATTTAAATGTTTTAGTTTCACATTTCACTTATTTCTTTACATAAAAGTTTGGTATATATCTCTACTATTTTTACTTTAACAACTAGAACTTATGGTTCCTTAAAAAGAGGTTAAACTCAATGCCAGTAGTTCAGGGGACAGTAACGTGGATCACACATCGAAGGTCTAGGCTCCAAGCAGAAAATACTGTCAGGTATGTTATGCCATTTAAAACAAAATCAAGCAAGCAACATTTGAAGACATTCTGGACTAAGACATCAAACCTCTTTCCCCAAGAGCTTACTCAGTAAATACTAAAGCCACCTGTGCAAAATCTACTCTGCATTTCTATTTTAAGTCCTTAACCTATGTATCCTCAACTCGAGTAAGTGAGCAAAAAATCCAAATACTGTATAACAAAAATACAAACAGATCAGCCCCAATAAAAAGAGAAACAAAAATGCAAAATACAAATTGTAGTAATCATTCCTTATCATAAATTCTTCTTATGCAAAAATGTAAATGATTATAAATGCATTCACTTCTGCCCATAAGACCACAAGAAACTCAGTTTTATTATACAAATATTAAAAGTCACTACTGTTGGGGATAACTAGAAAAAGAACAGCACTGACATAGAAATAAGAAATGTGTGCAAGTTGATGAAGGATAATATATTAATATCAGTAAATGTCCTTTCTAATTAGTATGTGAATAAAACAAAGTGTGGGCTTCCCTGGTGGCTCAGACAGTAAGGAATCCACCTGCAATGTGGGAGATCTGGGTTCGATCCCTGAACTGGGAAGATCCCCTGGAGGAGGGCATGGCAAGCCACTCCACTATTCTTGCCTGCAAGAGTCCCCATGGATAGAGGAGCCCGGCGGGCTAAAGTCCCTGGGTTCACAAACAGTTGGACACGACTAGGCGACTAAGCACAGCACAAAAAATGAAGTGTGGTTACTATAAATGAGAATGACGTGCTTCGTTCACTGGTCTCTACCTTTGAGGAGCAAACATTATAGAAGGATGGACACAGTTACACCAGTTAATAACACACCAAGATGAATGCCATGACAGAAGTCTAAATGTGAAGATGGGGCAACCCAAGCAAAGGACTGGCCAACTTTTCCGATGAAGAACGTTCCCCAAGTCCAGCCTCTAAATGTTCATTTCCACTATTCTGTCTCACTTGGTAATTGCAATATGTAGACCTTCTTCAGTCAGATAACTTCTTAGCCCATAGTTTTTCCTCTGCTATTACACTATCCACCAAGTATTTAACAGGGTGATTATTCTCATCACACTATTCTTTTAGTGTAGGGACTGGGTTATATATATATATATATATATATATATATATATATACACACACACATACATATGGAGAAGGAAATGGCAACCCACTCCAGTATTCTTGCCTGGAGAATCCCACGGACAGGGGTGCCTGGCGGGCTACAGTCCACCTTTGGGATTGCAAAGAGTCAGATATGACTGAAGTGACTTAGCGCACGCGCGCGCACACACACACACACACACACATATATAAAGAAAATGTGTGCAAGTTGATGAAGGATGATATATTAATATGAATAAATGTCCTTTTTAATTAGTTAGTAAGTAAAACAAAGTGTGGGCTTCCCTGGTAGCTCAGACCTGGTGGTTATATTCATATAACCCAGTCCCTACATTAAAAGAATTGTGTGATAGGTGAGAATAATCACACTGTTAATATCTCTTGTACACCTCTCAGTAACCTTAAGAAATCAAACCAGGGTCTTCTGCATTGCAGGCAGATTCTTTACCAACTGAGCTATCAAGGAAGCCCAATAGCTTACCATGAACAGAGAAAAGGTGCTCACTAAACACTTGTCTAATAGGTGTTCTTTACACATTTACTTTTACTATGAATACACCCACTTAAACAATTTAGCAAAGATACACTATAATGAAAAGATAAAAAAGGCCAGGAACAATTTACACAACTTCTCAAGATTATACCTACCTTGTGAGTCAAAATAAACAAAATATATGTATTATATTATGTTTGTATTTATTCTGAATCATGCACTAATACCTGGTCAATAAAAAGACTACACAGAGTCTAACACAGACTTTAGTAGATACATGTACAGCAGAATAATGTTAAAATAATATTAAAATAATAAATGATGAAGCATTAGATATATCATATACATGTCAAGAAAGAGTTTTAATGAGGAATGAGAGTAGCAAGTGCACATGGATATTTAACACAGAAAATCATTTGGCCATGCCTTAATGACTCTCCAAAGGACGGAGACTCAAAATGCTTTCAACACACCTTACATAGATATGTGCTTCAGTCTTACTTTTCATTTTCATAACATCTGTAACATATTGCCTAACCCCAAATCCCTATGTAATGGAATAATAAAAACTAAAATAAAAGAGACAATCCTATCCACTGTGTTACTTACGCAGAGGTTAAAAAATCAGTTTCTTTAAATATGTCAAGATGAAAATAATAGGAAAACTGAAGAACCATGGTATGCAGGACACAAACTGGCAACTTCTCAGTGTGGCACACTGCGGACATTAAAATCTGTTTAACAAACAGATGAATGAATGAATGAATGACTGCTAAAACATGAAGATAAAAATTTACAAAACAAATACACTTTGGAGAAAACAATGAGAAGAAATTCCACCAGATATTCAGGAGATTGTTAAAATTCAACTAACACCATCAAGTAAAAAGTATTTAATGTGAATTTAATTCATTTGCAAAGGAAACACCATTTAGTACAAAAGCATCTTACAAGCCAGCAGAGTGGCTCAACTATGACCTTCCCTATGCTGTTCAGACAGCAACCAGTTTCTTCAAGTTAGAGACCACACCACTCAACAGTAGCAGGGCCAAGTAACTACTGAAGTCAGTGTTACACAGAGAGGAGGCTGCAGGCTATGGCAGTAGGAAGGGTAAAACAAGAACCACGGAGAAGGAGTAGGCAGAAAAGCTGCATTCTAAACTACTTGATTCATCTAACAAATGCAAATACACATGACATGCTTGATTTAGATTTCTTTTTGTTAGAAGCCCAAGGTGGAGGGGTGGTGGAAATGAGAGCGGGAAATGGCAGTTAAGTAATAATCATTTGTTGGCTATATCCATGAGCATGATGTAAAGCAAGTCTATTCATTTTCTTTCTATTATAATTCATACCTCCTCCTCTCAGATTTGAACAGGTATTTACAACTTCACAGCTTATCTTTTGGTCTTCAATATCAATTATTCAAGAAAGCTCACTTTTTTAAAAATGGGAGCAAGGAAGGTAATAAAAAGAAAGAAAAGTCCCAAAATTATGGAACTTGATGTCTCTCTACTGTCTAACTACTTTAAGCAGACATAAGCCTAAAGTAAATAATAGATAAACCAAAAGGGTCTAAAGTTAGAGGACTATAATTTTTGCTTTGAAAACTCAAGGCAGATAGAAGCCTCAATAGCGTCTCCCTAACATTTTAATAGAGACCTGAAAAACAACCAATTATTGCCAACTCAAAAGTCATCTTAACCTCACAACTAGGAGTGGTAATCCTATTGAAATGTATTATTTCTTCATTTCTGTTAAGAAGAAATATATTTTTCTTTATTTTTATAAAACAATATACTTTTATTTACTTTTCTTCCTAAATGGAAATATATGTGTTGTTAAAGGTTTAGATGGTGATTGCAGCAATGAAATTAAAAGACTCTTATTCTTTGGAAGGAAAGTCATGACCAACCTAGACAGCATATTAAAAAGCTGAGACATTACTTTGCCAACAAAAGTCCGTCTAGTCAAGGTTACGGTTTTTCCAGTAGTCATGTATGAATGTGAGAGTTGGACTATAAAGAAAGCTGAGGGCCAAAGAATTTATGCTTTTGAGCTGTGGTGTTGGAGAAGACTCTTGAGAGTCCCTTGGACTGCAAGGAGATCCAACCAGTCCATTCTAAAGGAGATCAGTCCTGGGTGTTCATTGGAAGGACTGATGTTGAAGCTGAAACTCCAATACTTTGGCCACTTGATGTGAAGAGCTGACTCATTTGAAAAGACCCTGATGCTAGGAAATATTGAGGGCAGGAGGAGAGAGGATGAGGTGGTTGGATGGCATCACCGACTCAATGAACGTGGGTTTGGGTAGACTCCAGGAGTTGGTGATGGACAGGAAGGCCTGGTGTGCTGCAGTTCATGGGGTCACAAAGAGTCGGACATGACTGAGCAACTGAACTGGAAATATTGAAAGAACAACCAAACCAGATTTAAAGGAAGCCTGGCTGAAAGCCTTAAACAGTACTACCTACCTTATTTCCCCCTCAAAAAGTGTATAAGAACACTGAAAGAGAACCATTTGGCCTCAATATGAAATAGTTTATAAATCTGGAGGTATTTCAATACAGCCCTACCGTACACGTTTACAGTCTCTACATCTCTATCCATTTAACAAGAATGTTCTTCCACCAAGGACTTTTGGAAGTTCATTTATTATAATCCATCCAGTATTCATGGAATAATAACCCAGTGCATCCTCCAGAAAAGTGAAACCCTTTGATCCCTTCTATACCAGTGATCAAACTTCTTGGAAAACCTAAGATCCCCTCTTGTCCAACTCCCCCACTAAATATTTCTAATTTATTTTTGATAGTTACATTTTCCAGAATTAAGATTATGTGCTTGATAACTATGTGACATTCTATGGGTTTCATGGGAATTCCTGGGCTTATCAGAAATCAAGGAGGAGGACCCCAGCTCCAAGGGATGAGTGGAGATTTCACCTGGATGGTTTTTATATTTCTACATTTACACCTGGAAGGAAACTCAATTATATTAACAACACAACTTGGAGATCTTAGAACCTTAACCTCTGTTGGTCTTTGAAGATCCTGAAGTTCTTAAAATACCAGGGCCAGGTGTGCTGGTGTCTGAGCTAGATGTCCAGGCAACAGGAGGAGGCTACAGTTCAGCACGGAATGAATGCCTATTACATTCAAAGCATGGTGCTTATTCCTATAGAAAGACTCCATGACCAAAAATTCGGATAACTTTTTAAAGAACAATAGGCAATTCCTCAACAAAAAGATCCTGCTATATGGATGAAGGAAAGGTATCTAGATAAAGAAATGATAACAACTGTTAAAATAATTAGATGAAACTGTTGTAAGTGTTCCTCAAAGTATGACTCAAAGACCAACAGCTTTAGAAGAACTCTAGTAGTTCTTTAAAATGCAGAACTCTGAGCCCTACCCCAGACCTACTGAATCAAAACCTCTGAGAGTGATGCTCAGGAATCTACATGCTATTTTATGCACATTAAAATTTAAGAGTAACTATATTTAAGGGATGTTAACTATGACTCTGCACTATATGTGGTAACCTGTACATTATATAGAAAGCAATAGGGTAGAACAAATAGTAGAACAAGGTCAAACCTATAGTTAAGAAAGAATGTTTTCCATGTGATTAACCTGATATGATGAAAAACAATAAACATTTCATCCTCTGCAAAAACAGACTCTCTTATTCTACAATATCAAGTTTAATTAAACTCAAATATTCAAATGAAAAAAATGAGAGGTAGTTTTACAATATTTTCAAACAACCATTTGTTATTCAAAATGGTACTTGAATGTTTCCATTAAGTATGTGTCAGTCTAATTTAAGAAACTAGAAAACAAGTCCTGGCCACTGTATATAAATCAGGATTTAAAGTCTACCTAATGTACAAACATCTTTAAAACATCTCAGCTGTATAAAGTTGACATTTTTCTCTAAAATTAATGATTCCCTGGCTATTGACGTAGGAAGCAGTCTCCTCAAATGCCCTTTGGCTCAGTTCCACCAGGACTCATAATGCTCTCCATGCTGACCCGAAGATGGACCCCAGTGTGCAGTCCATCACTCAGAACACAGTGATGCTCCACCTTCACAAGCCTTCCTGCTGCTTCTCAGACCTGCTGCCTGAACTAAGTGTCTCCACCTCACCCTGTTATTTATCTGGTGCCTTGAAAACAAATTACTTGATTTCTGTCACTGAGCATCTTTATTAAAACAGTTGTTTATAGCAACTCTAATCAAGGACCCAAAATACTGAACAATAATAATTCTCTGATAAATTGTAAGTAGTCTTAGGCAGTTTTAAAACATAGGCACATTATAAGGTGTTAAATCAAATTTTGATTAACTATTATATTTGACACACGGAAGCAGCAAGGAAATCTTCCACAAAAGAAAGAATGCTTCAGTAATTTGAACAATTACCTTTAATGAATCCAGTTTGAAAATTTCTGACTTTTAATACCTTTCTTTCTCACATTTATGTTATTGAAACAAAGGAGAGTGAGGGATTATAACATTTAGAGAATAAGGACTATAATAACATTTAGAGAAATATTTTAACAGAAAAGTTTCCCAGGAGAAAAAAATCACTTGTCCTTAACCATAACCTACAGGCTTTATTTATATACATCCTTAAAAATGACTTTTAATGCAGAGAATGATCTGAAGTCTGATGTCTTTAAAAAAAAAACTCTCCTTCAGGGGGAATATTAAACTCCAAACGAATCACTTCTTAGAGTAGTGACACTTTCAGTATACTCAGTAGTTCATCAAAATATTACACTCAGTCATAAATGACAGTCTGACATGCTATTTAATCAATAAACAGTAAGATCAGGTGTTGAAAAGAAGGAAACCGGTGGTATGCTGATAAATATTTAACAGTTGGCTCACTGGTGCAGGAAGTCCTGCTTTGTAGCATTTGCCCATTTCTTGGTTCAGACGGTAAAGAGTCCACATGCAATGCAGGAAACCTGGGTTTGATCCCTGGGTTGGGAAGATCCCCTCAAGGATGGCATGGCAACCCATTCCAGTATTCTTGCCTGGAGAATCCCCACGGACAGAGGGGCCTGGCGGGCTACAGTCCACGGGGTCGCAATGAGTCGGACACAACTGAGCAGCTAAGCACAGCACAGCACCATAAATCTTCCTACCACGACCAAATTCAGGTTACCACCATCACGTCCCCGATGACAGAGGTGGGAAGACAGGTACACAGCCTGATCTAGGGAGCTGGCATAACCCAGATCCAGCTTGGCACTGGAGGCAGGCCCCAGGCACTGAAAACAGTGTTGTCTTATGAAGATCTGCTCCCTACTGCCTTGCTCTTGACATTGCAGACCTCACCTGACACCTTACTGATGCTTTGTCCAGCTCTTGTCCTCCCAAGCCACGCCTTCAGGTATACTTTTCTCTGAAACCCAAACTACCATAACTTTATCACTTAAAAATGTTTACAGAGATGGTGGTTTTCCTCCCCTTTCTCATAACACTTAGTGATTTCTTGGAATGCCTTCTGTGCTAAATACTAATTGTCCTAAAACAAATCACACAGAATAAGACATAATGCCTTTAACTAATTTTTGGCCTGGTTTAGCAACTAACAAAACAGCAGGTGGAGACAAACAGTTAAATATTCCTATATGGGCATTATGCTGGAAATCAGACAATAATTATGAATTAGCCAAACAATTTCTATACTTATTATTCACATATTTATATTTCTTAACATTAAAAATGCCTGATAAAAATCTAAAGTGTGTCCTGAAAATATAGTTCAAGCACGTCAAGTTTCTTATCTTAAAACTGCAATATTAACTGTGTCAGCAAGATATTATACTAATAACAATCCCCACTCCTACCAACAGTGTAGCTTTGGACAAATAGCTTAACCTTGCTGGGGCTCTTTTTCTAAAATAGGAATCATGATATCAATCTCAGAATATTCTTGTAAAAATTAAGTAAAGAATTAAGTAAAGCATCTTCAAAGTGTTACTGCTGATACATAATTAACACTCAAAAATGGAAGCAAATTGTTAGTTTTCTCCACAGTCACTGTCCTGGGCTAGCAATCCTTTTATAAAAGTTTCTAGTTATGGCAGGAAAACCTCTGCACCAGAACACTAAGTATCCTCATGGTTTTTAATATTTCCCATGTGCATGACACCCAGGTCTCAGTACCCCACACAACCACAGTCTCAAGTCTAACCTTGCCCAGGTTCTAACCGCCCATGGCTGTTGTCTCTAAACCCCTGAGGTGAAGACATAACCCTTTGTAATAAACAACATTAGCAGCCCTTCTGGTTTTTGGAAACAGAAACCAAAATGCATCACTAGTGGTAGTTTTTTTAAATTTATTTTTAATTGGAGGATAATTGCTTTATAATGTTGTGTTAGTTTCTGCCATACAAGAATCAGCCATAAGTATACATATACCCCCTACCTCTTGAACGTCCCTCCCACCCTCCAATCCATCCTATCCCTCTAGGTCATCACCAAGTACCTGGTTGAGTTCCCTGTGTTATATAGCAACTTCCTATTAGCTATCTATTTTACATATGGTAATTTATATGTTTCAGTGTTACTCTGTCAGTTTGTCCTACCCTCTCCTTCTCCCGCTAGCTAATAGAAGTCAAAAGACAGAGAATGTTAGTCAATTTTTTTATTCTGACTAGTATAGCTTTCACTTGATAACACTATAACATCTACAAGATAGATGTGTATAGAGACAAATGTAAATAACCTAAGTAAATTAGTGAAACTATTTCAACAGTACAGTAAAAGAATTGTTACTATAATCAAATAAATGTAGAAATCTATAAAAGTAAGACCCCTTGAAGTAGGAAATGGCAACCCGCTCCAGGATTCTGGCCTGGAAAATTCCATGGACAGAGGAACCTGGCAGGCTATATAGCACATGGGGTCACAAAAAGTCAGACACGACTGAGCTGCAGCACACACAAGGGTGAACGTATCTGAGTATTTTAAAAGATCATCTCAATAAATGCCAAAATGAACTTAATAAAATTATATACCTATATGTTATTTTTTTAAATCTTTTAAAATTTAGGAATAAAATAGTTCATTACCAGGAACCATTAAATAGTATTTGATAGTTTAATAGGAACTATTAAATAGTATTAAAAGGCAAAACAAATAGCAAACAGCATATGCACAATTTAACACAAGAGGCATTTTCATCAAACTAGGAGCACAACCTGGTTCTGTAATAGGGCATTAAAGAGAAATTAAAGATATACTGGTGGAAATAAAAAGATAAACTAATCATTATCAGCAAATACTTTGTCTCCCACTTCTAGAGAAAATGAAGTCATCAAAGGAGGACTCTGCAGTAAGTACAGACTTACCTGCAGTTTCCCCCACATTTTCCTCTTTCCATTTGGGAGGAATAGAAGAGGTACCCCTTCATGCTTGTCAAGAGTACAGGAATTATCCTTGCCTAGTTTTCAGTCCTAGAATCACTCTATCATTTCTCTGTTACTTTCAATGGCACCTACTTTAAGGCTCTAATCCTCCTATCATGTTCCCTTTCAAGGTCCCAGCCCACAGGACACTACCCAACCAGCTTTCTTCCTGTTTCAGCAACACTGTCTCTCCTTACCCCACCTCCTAATACCCTTCTTCATTCATTCCACCTCCATTCCTACTGGCCTCTGTTAAACTTCAAACAAATAAACAGCTCCCACCTTAGAATTACCTAACTTCCCTATGCCTACACAAATACCATCATGGTTTGAAAGCTCACTTTTTTCATTGCCTAACCTTCTGTTTGTTTGGCCTTTTTTTTGGCACTTGCTGCTGGTTTCTCTCTAAGAAAACAAACTCCATGATGACGAGGGTATTTGTCTGATATACAGGAATCACTCAATAAACACTGGTTGAATGAACGTATCTAACAGGACAAAATAGTATTTATGGAACTTATCCCAGTTAGGATCTGAAGGCACAAGCAAATTCCATGAACAGTGACATATATACTCCTTTCTTTCTTTTTGTCATTTTGTTAGACTTCAGTCAAGCCAAGCCTATAGTCATAACAGACTTCCCTATGAACAGTGTGCCTTTAGGGTTAAAAAAAAAAAAAAAAAAGAGGTGGCAGTTCTCAGCTGGCATCAGCTAGAGTACTGCAATGAAAAAGTCTCATTTTGAGGGTCCTGAAGGATTGTGGGGACAGTAAGTTTTTCCATGAGGGGTGAATTTCTAGTCTACTTCACAAGAAGAGAGAGGAGGGGAATGAGGTATGATCCTCACTGATTAACAGGAAGTAGTAAAAGAACGATCAGGGGCTTAGAAGGGACAAGATTGAGAGACTGTTGACAAAAGGCTATAAGGAAGAAGCACATGATGTCCCTCCTGAAAAGAGTCCAACGTGTAAGAACATCTTTCCCTGTCAATACTCAACAAAAAGCCCCCACTGCAACAAGGCTTATTAACATTCTGGTCAATAAGTCTCTTTTCTCAGCCATTCCAGTATTTGCATGATAAGTACTTGCTGAATAAATTAAGAAATGCAAATGAAATTACTATATAACTAACATACCTAAGAGAATCAATTAAAAATATTTTAATCTGTCAAATGTAGAGTAAGATGCTTAATTTAAAAATTAAAATTAAAAATAGCAGCTTTTACTCAGATCAGCAATGAAGAGTTAGAAAATATAATGGAATAAAACCATATTCAAACTACAAGACCAACAAAATAAATATGAACGTCCTAACTAGAAAAGGATGGATGCTATATTTTTAGAATTTTACTAAAATAAAATTTGAGCAAATGAAAGGATATAGCATGGTCCCTGTATTGGAAAAAATAATGAATATTTTAAAGATACTGATTATTCTCATGGCAGGTGGGAGGGCGGCTCAAGAGGAAGGAGATATATGTATACTTACAGCTGGTTCACATTGTTGTAAAGTAGAAATTAACAAAACATTGGAATGCAATTATACTCCAACTAAAAAAATTAATTATTCTCTAAATGAATCTATTGAAGCTAAAATAATTCTAGTGGCAATAATTTTGTCTTTACAAAATTGTTCTAAACTTTGACACAACAGAAAAGAACCCATAAATAATGGGGGGAGGACTATATCCCTGATAGATATTAAAGCAAATTATAAACCTGCTAAACAACACTATAGGGACTTCCCTGGCAGTCCAGTGGTTAAGACTCTGCATTTCCACTATAGGGGACCTAGGCTGGAGAACAGAGAGTCCACATGCTACATGGTGCAACACTGTAGTGTTGGCACAGTGGAAACTAATAAGACAGTCAGAAATAGACTGCAATGAGAATAGAATATAAGATAAAGGAGACTGGGAAAAAATTATTTCTTCATACATGAAAATAAATTTCAGAACTAAATGTTAAAAAAATATTTATGTATGGAAAGGAAAAAATTATGCTAACTATTCACTTTTTGTTAAACATAAATGTTTCCATTTCTAACTAAAAAGAGCAAACCTTCTATACACTTTAAATGATATAACCAGACTATAAATCACCAGAGGGGCAGAGACTTTGGTTAGCCATTGCTATATTTCCAGAACTTCAAATATTATCTGGTACATTGTAGATTTATAAGCAATTTACTTTTTCCAATGACATCATTTGAGTCCATTCCTTTGGATTAAACTTGGACTTTTTTTACATTAAAAAATAGGTTAAAATATCTACAATTTCTACCAAAAAGTCAGCTGAATTGTGATTTACCTGCTCAAAGAGTCATGTCCAACTGTTTGAGACCCCATGGACTGTAGCCTTCCAGGCTCCTCTGTTCATGGGATTTTCCAGGCAAGTATACCGGATTGGGTTGTCATTTCCTACTCCAGGGTCTTCCCGACCCAAGGATCAAACCTGCATCTTTTGAGTCTTCTGCATTGGCAGGCAAATTCTTTACCACTGCACCACCTGGGAAACCCTGAATTGATATAGGGATTGCATTCAATCTACTGATCAAATTGTAAAGTATTGCCATCTTATCATTAAGGCTTTCAATCAGTGAACATGGGACGTTTTTCAAATTATCTGCATAATAGTTTGTAGTTTTCGGGGTATAAATTTTGCCCTTCTTTTGTTAAATACATTCCTAAGTAGTGTTTCTTTTTTGATACTATTGTATATAGAATTATTTTCTTACTTTAATTTTTTGATTGTGCATTGCAAGTATTTAAAAATACAGTTAATTTTTGTATCTTTATCTTGTGTCCTCTAACCCTGCAGAGCTAATTTATTAGTTCTAATAGTTTTTTAGTTATTTCCTTAAGAATTTCTATGTACTTGATTGTATCATCTGCAAATAGAGATAATTTTACTCTATCCTTTCCAATATGAATGTTTTTTATTTTTTCTCTTGCCCAACTGCCCTAGCTAGAACTTCCAGTACAACACTAAACAGAAGTGACAATAGTGGATATACTTGTCTTGTTCCCAGTCTTAGAGGAAAAGCATTCAATCTTTCACCATTAAGCACAATGTTAGCTGTAAGTTTTTCATACATGTCCTTGAGGAAGTTTCTTTGTATTCCTAATTTGACAAGTATTTCATGACAGGGCGTAGATCTCCTTTAATGCTTTTTTCTAAGCTTATTGAGATGATCCTCTAACTTCTGTGTTCATTCGATTGATGTGATACATTACTTGATTTTCAGATATTAAATCAATCTTGCATTGCTAGGATAAAACAAACCAATTCTTACATTCACATAGAATTTTAAAAGACTCAGGATAGCCAAAATAATCTTGAAAAGGAAGAACAAAGCAGAAAAACTTATTCTCAGTTTGAAAACTTAATACAAAGTAAAGGTAATTAAGAAAGAATGAGGACTTTCCTGGTGGTCCAGGGGTGAAGAATTCACCTGCCAAAGCAGGGGACATGGTTCAATCTCTGCTCCGGGAAGAATCCATCTACAGAGGGGAAACTAAGCCCATGTGCCACAACTACTGAAGCCTGCACACTCTAGAGTCCATGCTCTGCAACAAGAGAAGCCACCACAATGAGATGCCCATGCACTGCAACTAGAGAGTAGCCCCCACTTGCTACAACTAGAGATAGCTTGCATGCAGCAACAAAGACCCAGGGCATCCGAAAATATATAAATAAATTTTTTGAAAAAGGAGAGAGTATGGTACAGGCACAAACAGAGATATAGATCAACTGAATAGACTTGAAAGCCCAGAAATAAACCCATTTATTTATGGCAAATTGATTTTCAACAAAGGTGCCAAAAAACATACAATGGAGAAAGAATAGTCTTTTCAACAAATGGTCCTGAGACAATATACCTGCAGAAAATGAAGTTGAGTTCTTACTTTGTACAATATATAAAAATTAACTCAAAATGGATCAAAGGCCTAAGTGTAAGAACAAAACTATAAAATTATTAGAAGAAAACATAAGGGTAAATCTTCACTACCTTGGTTTTTACTAATTATGAGACATGAACACTACAAGTGCTTCAATCTCAATATTCAAAGAAATTGCTAGGAAAAGTAACAAAATCCTCAAAAAGAAATGGGGAAAGATAAAAATAGTCAATTCACAAAAGAAGAAATACAAATACCAAATAAATACACACACAAAAAAAATTCCACATCATTGGTTACAGAGAAACAAAAAATAAAAATAAAGCTCATTTGCCTATCAAATTATTGTGTTGTTGAGAGGGGCAAAACAGTACATTAGATACAAATTAATATATAGATATAAATATAGATACAAATACACCTGTATTGTGTGTGTGTACTTAGTCACTCAGTCATGTCCAACTCTGTGACCCACTGAACAGCAGCCCCCTGGCTCCTCTGTCCATGGGCATTCTCCAGGCAAGAATACTGCAGTGAGTTGCCATGCCCTCCTCCAGGGGATCTTCCCAACCCAGGGATCAAATAACACACACACTGTGCATATTGATAAATAGAATATTGTGTGCCATATCAGTAAACAAAGGATGTCACAGTCATCAGCGATTGCAGCCACCACCAGAGGGTGGACAGATGAGCCCTGAGGAAACTCAGGATGTGAAAACACAGGATACTGGCCCCAGATAGCTATGGTGCATGTCAAAGAAATTATTTCACTGAGCCCAGATCTTGCCATACATAGAAAAGCCCTAAATTCCTTAAACTTGAAATATCCAGTTTCCTTTTATTAACAGTAGTCTTTGTTCCTTCTACCTCCGCTTTGTTGCAAAATTCCTATGTATCATAGCTTCCCCCTTGCCTCTTGGAGTAGTTATCTCAGGGATACTTGAAATGCTGTCTCTTGAGCTTGAAATCGCAAAAAATCCCACCAAAAAAAAAAACCAACAAAAAACATAACTCTTGTGGAGCTCGGTGCACACCAAGGTCATGTGTCTGGAGCCTTGTACCAAGGTCACAGAACAAAAATCTCTGGAACTGCCAGCCCCATAGCAACTGTCACCATGAGCCTCGGAATCTAAACCAGCAGTTACCTGATCCTATATATTAGGTAAAATACTCAAGCTATTACCCATCTTATAGCAACTTAACCAATCACCAAATGCCACCCTTCCAGTAGGAATTTTCTTCTGTCCTGGGGCTGTGAAAACTGGCTAATACCCCATGAAAGGGGTCGACACTCCCTTGAGCTGGCCTACTGTTCTAACAGTGTCTCCCACTCTAATAAACTTTATTCTCTCATTCTGCCTCAAGTTTGGAAATTCTTTTTCATCCCACTCACACACAAAGACAGCGCTCAACTGTTAGGTTGAATGTGCATGTTTTTTTCTTCAGTCAACGACATGCACACAGATATTCAATGTGATCTTGGCAAGGCAACAGAGAACAGTGGCATGAATAAGTTCAGTTCAGTCGCTCAGTGGTGTCCAACTCTCTGCGACTCCATGGACTGCAGCACACAAGGCTACCTGTCCATCACTAACTCCTGGAGCTTACTCAAACTCATATGTATCAACAAGAGTCAGCAATGCCATCCAACCATCTCATACTCTGGCATTCCCTTCTACTCACAGCTTCAACTTTTCTCAACATCAGGGTCTTTTTCAATGAGTCAGTTCTTTGCATCAGGTGGCCAAAGTATTGAAGTTTCAGCTTCAGTGTCATCTTTCCAATGAATAATCAGGACTGATTTCCTTTAGGATAGATTGGTTGGATCTCCTTGCAGTCCAAGGGACTCTCAAGAGCCTTCTTCAATGCCACAGTTCAAAACCATCAATTCTTCTGCACTCAGCTTTCTTTATAGTTCAATTCTTATATCCATACATGACTACTGGAAAAACCACAGCTTTGACTAGACGGACCTTTGTTGGCAAAGTAATGTCTCTGCTTTTTAATATGCTGTCTAGGTTGGTCATAGCTTCTCTTCTAAGGAGCAAACGTCTTTTAATTTCAAGGCTGCAGTCACCATCTGCAGTGATTCTGGAACCCAAAGAAATAAAGTCTGTCACTGTTTCCACTCTTTTCCCAACTATTTGCCATGAAGTGATGGGACCGGATACCAGGATCTTAGTTTTCTGAATGTTGAGCTTTAAGCCAACTTTTGCACTCTCCTCTTTAACTTTCACCAAGAGGCTCTTCAGTTCTTCTTCACTTTCTGCCATAAGAGTGGTGTCATCTGCATATCTGAGATTATTGATATTTCTCCCGGCAATCTTGATTCTAGCTTGTGCTTCATCCAGTCTGGCATTTCACATGATGTACTCTGCCTATAAGTTAAATAAACAGGGTGAAAATATACAGCATTGATATACTCCTTTGTTGCCGCCTAACGTGCATACAGGTTTCTCAGGAGGCAGGTCAGGTGGTCTGGTATTCCCATCTCTTTCAGAATTTTCTACAGTTTATTGTGATCCACAGAAAGGCTTTGGCATAGTCAATAAAGCAAATGTAGATGCTTTTCTGGAACTCTCTTGCTTTTTTGATGATCCAGTAGATGTTGGCAATTTGATCTCTGGTTCCTCTGCCTTTTCTAAATCCAGCTTAAACATCTGGAAGTTCACGGTTCACGTACTATTGAAGCCCACCTTGGAGAATTTTGAGCATTAATTTACTAGCATGTGAGATGAGTGCAATTGTGTGGTAGTTTGAGCATTCTTTTGGATTGCCCTTCTTCGGGATTGGAACGAAAACTGACCTTTTCCAGTCCTGTGGCCACTGCTGAGTTTTCCAAATCTGCTGGCATATTGAGTGTAGCACGTTCACAGCATCATCTTTTAGGAACTGAAATAGCTCAACTGGAATTCCTTCACCTCCACTAGCTTTATTTATAGTGATGCTTCCTAAGGCCCACTTGACTTCTCTTTCCAGGATGTTTGGCTTTAGGTAAGTGATCACACCATCGTGGTTATCTGGGTCATGAAGATCTTTTTTGTATAGGGCTTCTGTGTATTCTTGCCACCTCTTCTTAATATCTTCTGCTTCTCTTAAGTCCATACCATTTCTGTCCTTTATTGTGCTCATCTTTGCATGAAATGTTCCTTTGGTATCTCTAATTTTCTTGATGAGATCTCTAGTCTTTCCCATTCTATTGTTTTCCTCTATTTCTTTGCCTTGATCACTGAGGAAGGCTTTCTTATCTCTCCTTGCTATTCTTTGGAACAGTGGCATGATGAGAGATCTTAGTTCCCCGCCCAGGAATTAAATCTGGGTAGCCTGGATGAAAACCAGGAATCCTAGCCACCAAACCAGCAAGGGCTAGAGGCTACAAGCTATTTTTCCCTATATCTTTGCCCCCAGTGAAAAATGCATTTATCACAGAGGCAGAAACTGAAAATGCAGTTAAAACGTTATTATTAGAGACACAGCACAACAAGTGGGAGAGCACATGGAAAAACAGCTTGTTTGGTTGAGACAGAAGCAAGGCAGAGATGCACACCTGGAGAAAGGGTGTGGGCGTCCCCCCTGGTGAGGAGGAGCACAGTAAAGAGGCTGTTAGTCATTTCTATAAGGCAGTTTTTCCAGGTCTTTGTCTTCAGTCAGGCCAGTTATCTGGTTTCTTTTACCACACCTGACCTACCCTGGGACCCTCCCCTGGGGTGTTCATGCACCCCTCAGTCAAGATGAATCTTGAAGTGAAGGCTTCTGAGAGAAGCAAGACTCATTACATCCTGGAATTAACCTCTGGCTTTTTGTTTCAAGGACACTTTGTGCAAATGTGTAATGTCTCCCTTATCTTTTCACCCTGATTATTTAACGTATATGCAGAGTACATCATGCGAAATGTCGGGCTGGATGAGGCACAAGCTGGTATCAAGATTGCTGGGAGAAATATCAATAATCTCAGATATGCAGATGACACCACCCTTACGGCAGAAAGAAAAAGGAACTGAAGAGCCTCTTGAAGAAAGTGAAAGAGGAGAGTGGAAAAGCTGGCTTAAAATTCAACATTCAGAAAACTAAGATCATGGCATCCAGCTCCAATCACTTCATGGAAAATAGATGGGAAAACAATGGAAACAGTGACAGACTTTATTTCTTGGGATTCTAAAATCACTGCAGATGGTGACTGCAGCCATGAATTAAGACACTTGCTCCTTGGAAGAAAAGCTATTAAAGCTTTTAAAGCTTGGAAGAAAGCATATTAAAAAACAGAGACATTACTTTGCTGACAAAGGTCCATCTAATCAAAGCTATGATTTTTCCTGTAGTCATGTATGGATGTGAGAGTTGAACTATAAAGAAAGCTGAGTGCAGAAGAATTGATGCTTTTGAACGTGGTGTTGGAGAAGACTCTTGAGAGTCCCTTTGACTGCAAGGACATCCAACCATTCAATCCTAAAGGAAATCAGTCCTGAATATTCATTGGAAGGACTGATGCTGAAGCTGAAGCTCCAATACTTTGGTCACCTGATTCGAAGAACTGACTCATTGGAAAAGATGCTGATGCTGGAAAATTGAAGGTGTGAGGAGAAGGGGACAACAGAGGATCAGACGGTTGGATGGCATTGCTGACTCGATGGACATTACTTTGAGCAAACTCCAGGAGTTGGTGACAGACAGGGAAACCTGGCATGCTGCAGTCCATGGGGTTGCGAAGGGTCAGACACGGCTGAGCAGCTGAGGGGCTGAACTGAACTGAACTCCCTTATCTTTTTTCTCAGAAGGGTCTTTGCCTCTCTTTGTCCTTGCCATGATTATTCCCTTGAGGTGTTAACAAGAGACAAAGACTGACTATTTACCTTGTTTCTGATGTTATAACCATTTTCGAGAGCAAATGGGAGGCTGGTGTAAATTCCCCAAGTGGAGTCTACCTATCTCTTCACTCAGAAAATGCAAAGAGGCCACTGGCTGACTGTCAATGTCCAACCTGGATCCTGTCTATCTCTTAAACTCAGGTGGACGTTAAATTACTTTAAAAAAATTCCCAGACACGCACACACACATAGGCGCAGAAAGGAAGCATACCAAACGGGTATTAGAAGTTATGCCACACCGTAAAATTACAGATATATTACAGTGAGAATAAATGAAATAAAAGGAATTGAAATGTAATAAATGTAATAAAAGGAATTTAAAATGCAATGAAAAAGGGAGTGTTTTAGAGAAACATATAGGCAGCTAATGATCACCAAAACATTTTTGCTGCTATGACCCAAAATCCTGCAATGAGAAAACAGGTATCACAGATACAGTCATCCAAGTAGCAAACACCCTTTTTCGTTACCTGCTTTGGAAGTAATCAGCTGCAGCACTAGTGGCCTTCTAGTTACAATGCCTGACCCTCGAGGGAGAAAGTCCCTAAGAAAAAAAGAAAAAGAAAGAATAGATTAAGGAATTTAAAGGAATTCTTATCACTGATCAATTTACCAATCAATATCCATAATTTTCAACCTTTCAATGCAAGACCCATCTTATAAAAGAGGTATTTGCAAAACAAAAAAGGAGGAGTGAGTAAGGGTCCTTATACTGAATATTAACACACATACATTATTATAATGACCTCACTGGAATATGTAATTCTCTCATTTAGTTGGAATTAATAAACATTTGCCTTAGACTACTGTGTATTGTCAACTATTTTTTATTTTCAGAGAACATACATTTAGAAAAACATCTGATGTGGAAGTTAATCCTTAAACTCTTTGGTAATTAAAAAATTCATTGCTTTATCCACTTTCAAGACTAATATTAACACCATCAAATACTGTCCATTTTAAGAGGTAATAAAGGCACACTTAACTGTATCTTCTAAATACCTAACACTTCTCTCCAATACAGTCACACACAAAACATGGGGTTCAGTTCAATTCAGTCGCTCAGTCGTGTCTGACTCTTTGTGGCCCCATGAACCGAAGCACGCCAGGCGTCCCTGTCCATCACCAACTGCCGGAGTCTACCCAAACCCATGTCCATTGAGTCGGTGACACCATCCAACCATCTCATCCTCTGTCGTCCCCTTCTCCTCCTGCCCTCAATCTTTTCCAGCATCGGGGTCTTCTCAAATGAGTCAGCTCTTCATATCAGGTGGCCAAAGTATTGGAGTTTCAGCTTCAACATCAGTCCTTCCAATGAACACCCAGGACTGATCTCCTTTAGGATGGACTAAGTGGAGATAAATGTTGGGTATGTAGGAAGTAACAGCAGAAAAAATACTGCAATTTGATATTTTTTTTGTTTGTTTTCATTCCTGAAGGAGTTTATTAAAAAGGAGATTTTTTTCAAATAAACATTTTCTTTAAAATGGCATGCTAATATGCACTAGATAAATAAATCTACAGCAAAGAGAGTATTTTATAATTACATCTACAATGCCACATAACTCAGTACAGATTCTGCAATGTTAAAGAGAATTCATAAACATATCTGTAACACTGCTTTTAAACACACTTAGAATGCTTCACAACTTTTAGAAGAGTCATAATTTTAAAAATCACAAAATTCCATTCAAACTAAATTTCAGAACCAATGGTAATGTTTCCCAAAAAGTATCTCCAGGACCACCAGAAAGTATTTTGAACACAGACACTGAGGATCCATCCGGGAAAGATGCAGCATCTAGACTCTTTAACAAGCACCAGGGGACTGATGTTCACCATGGTAGGAGAACCACTGGCCTCACCACAGGAAATGTTCCTTAATGATTCAGTGAGTAATAACAGTGTGGGATCTCTTCAAGAAAATTAGACATACCAAGGGAACATTTCATGCAAAGATGAGCACAATAAAGGACAGAAATGGTATGGACCTAACAGAACCAGAAGATATTAAGAAGAGGTGGCAAGAATACACAGAAGAACTATACAAAAAAGATCTTCATGACCCAGATGATAACAGTGGTGTGATCACTCACCTAGAGCCAAACATCCTGGAATATGAAGTCAAGTGGGCCTTAGCAAGCATCACTATGAACAAAGCTAGTGGAGGTGATGGAATTCCAGTTGAGCTATTTCAATTCCTAAAAGATGATGCTGTGAAAGTGCTACACTCAATATGCCAGCAGATTTGGAAAACTTACCAGTGGCCACAGGACTGGAAAAGGTCAGTCTTCATTCCAATCCCAAAGAAAGGCAATGCCAAAAATGCACAAACTACCACACAATTACACTCATCTCACACACTAGCAAAGTAATGTTCAAAATTCTCCAGCCAGGCTTCAACAGTACATGAACTGTGAACTTCCAGATGTTCAAGCTGGATTTAGAAAAGGCAGAGGAACCAGAGATCAAATTGCCTACATCTACTGGATCATCAAAAAAGCAAGAGAGTTCCAGAAAAACATCTACTTTTGCTTTGTTAACTATGCCAAAGCCTTTGACTGTGTGGATCACAATAAACTAGAAAATTCTGAAAGAGATGGGAATATCAGACCACCTGACCTGCCTCCTGAGAGATCTGTATGCAGGTCAGGAAGCAACAGTTAGAAGAGGACATGGAACAACAGACTGGTTCCAAATAGGGAAAGGAGTACATCAAGGCTGTACATTGTCACCCTGTTTATTTAACTTATATGCACAGTACATCATGAGAAACGCTGGGCTGGATGAAGTACAAACTGGAATCAAGATTCCCGGGGGAAATATCAATAACCTCAGATATGCAGGTGACACCACCCTTATGACAGAAAGCAAAGAACTAAAGAGCCTCTTGATGAAAGTGAAAGAGGAGACTGAAAAAGTTGGCTGAAAACTCAACATTCAGCAAACTAAGATCATGACATCTGGTCCCATCACTTCATGGCAAATAGATGCGGAAAGAGTGGAAACAGTGACAGACTTTATTTTCTTGGGCTCCAAAATCATTGCAGATGATGACTGCAGCCATGAAATTGAAAGACACTTGCTCCTTGGAAGAAAAGCTATGACCAACCTAGACAGCATATTAAAAAGCAGAGACATTACTTTGCCAACAAAGGTCCATCTAGTCAAAGCTGTGGTTTTTCCAGTAGTCATGTATGGATATGAGAGTTGAACTATAAAGAAATCTGAGTGCTGAAGAATGGATGCTTTTGAACTGCGGTGTTAGAGAAGACTCTTGAGAGTGTATTAGACTGCAAGGAGATCCAACCAGTCCATCCTAAAGGAAATCAGTCCTCAATGGTCATTGGAAGGACTGATGCTGAAGCTCCAATACTTTGGCCACCTGACTCAAAGAACTGCCTGATTTGAAAAGACCCCCGATCCTGGGAAAGATTGAAGGCAGGAGGAGAAGGGGACAACAGAGGATGAGATGGTTGGATGGCATCACCAACTCGACTGACATGAGCTTGAGTAAACTCTGGAAATTGGTGATGGGCAGGGAGGCCTGGCGTGCTGTAGTCGATGGGGTCTCAAAGAGTCGGACACAACTGAGAGACTGAACTGAACTGAATGACATGGAACTACTATCAGTTTTGTAGGAAATTTGGCAGAACACAGCTTCAACACAGATGGGATTTCAGTAAACAACAGCTTATACAACCAGTAAAGGTCAGTGAGAAGGCTGCAAAACCCAAGGCTTTAGCTCCACTGATACTTTTTAAAAGGGCATTACAGGGATAAAATTGAGCAAAATTTCCTCCACTTACAGCAAATTTATTTTGCAAGCACTAGTGTAAATTCTAATAGCCTCTTACGCAGGTTAATAAATTTACTCCTTGACTCCAAAGGCTAAGTTTCATTCGAAATGTCATTGATGTAACTAAAATAAAGAACAGTGAAATTACAGATTTGTTTCACTCTTTAAAAAAAAAATTCTACTGGAATAAATAATATTATTTACTTATCAAAAAATTCACTGAAAAACTAAGAAATCCTAGAGAGATGCTGTGTCCATGGGTCTGTACTTAGGTGTATGAAATCTAATAGGAAGAGACACACATGCACATAGAAAACCATTTAGAAGGGACCAGATAAAATAAGAAAGACTAACACTCTTTTAAAAACATCTCAGTCAGCTCAGTTCAGTCACTCAGTCGGGCCCGCCTCTCTGCGACCCCACAGACTGCAGCACACCAGGCTTCCCTGTCCATCCCTAGCAATCTTGAATCCAGCTTGTGCTTCATCCAGCCCAGCGTTTCTCACGATGTACTCTGCATATAAATTAAATAAGCAGGGTGACAGTATACAGCCTTGACATACTCCTTTTCCTATTTGGAACCAGTCTGTTGTTCCATGTCCTGTTCTAACTGTTGCTTCTTGAGCTGCATACAGATTTCTCAGGAGGCAGGTCAGGTGGTCTGGTATTCCCATCTCTTTAAGAATTTTCCACAGTTTGTTGTGATCCACACAGTCAAAGGCTTTGGTATAGCCAACAAAGCAAAAGTAGATGTTTTTCTGGAACTCCGTTGGTTTTCTGATGATCCAGCAGGTGTTGGCAATTTGAACTCTGGTTCCTCTGCCTTTTCTAAATCCAGCTTGAACATCTGCAAGCTCACAGTTTACGAACTGCAGAAGCCTGCCTTGGAGAATTTTGAGCATTATTTTACTAGCGTGTAAGATGAATGCAGTTGTGCAGTAGTTTGTACATTCTTTGGCATTGCCCTTCTTCGGGATTGGAATGAAGACTGACCTTCTCCAGTTCTGTGGCCACTGCTGAGTTTTCCAAATTTGCTGGCATATTGAGTGCAGCACTTCCACAGCATCATCTTTTAGGATTTGAAACAGTTCAACTGGAATTCCATCACCTCCACTAGCTTTGTTCATAGTGATCCTTCCTAAGTGATGCCCACTTGACTTTGCATTCCAGGATGTCTGGCTCTAGGTAAGTGATCACACCATCGTGGTTATTTGGGTCATGAAGATCTTTTTTGTATAGTTCTTCTGTGTTTTCTTGCCACCTCTTCTTAATATCTTCTGCTTCTGTTAGATCCATATCATTTCTGTTCTTTATTGTGCCCATCTTTGCATTAAATGTTCCCTTTGTTTTCTGTAATTTTCTTGAAGAGATCTCTAGTCTTTCCCATTCTATTGTCTTCCTCTATTTCTTTGCACTGATCACTGAGGAAGGCTTTCTTATCTCTCCTTGCTATTCTTTGGAACTCTGCATTCACATGGGTATATGTTTCCTTTTCTCCTTTGCCTTTAGCTTCTCTTATTTTCTCAGCTATTTGTTAGGCCTCCTCAGACAACCATTGTGCCTTTTTAAAAACATCTAAGCACATATAATTAGAAACTCTTTTAATAATCTCCAGGATCTATATTATTAATAGAATATTTGCTATTTGGGATGTTTTCAGTGATCACTTTAAGAAAATCAGACCTACTCTGTGCCAAGGCCTAAAAAGAGAAAGTTAATTTGAGAATCAAAATGGATAAAGGGAAAACAGAACAAAACTCCAGAGCAAAGAGCAGAGGCCCATGTGTGAGTTATCAGGACCATGAATGAGGTTTCAGTTATACAGATGCCAAGAATAAAATACACAGGTCTGAATGATGGTATTTAACAAGTCAATGAAGTATTTTCTTTAAGAGAAAGAGGTAGGAAGAAAGACGAAAGAAGAAGGAAAGTAGGAAGGAAAAAACGAGGTTTAGTTACTTAAATCCTTTGTGCTGGGATCTGTTTCAACTAATACTTGTGACCATATGTTTATAATGTAGATGTAGTAACAATCCTTTGAATATCATTAAAGCAAAAGAGAAGGTATCATACGTTTTAAATAGCAAACAATTATCATATGTTTGGCTAAAAAGTAAGCCAACAGATATAGCTTACACTTATCTCTACTTTTGTATTAAGTAAACAGAACTTTTCATTAAGAGTAATAGTGGTTTCAAGTACCCACTTCGTGGCTCTAACCAGTTCTACCTGCAACACACACATTCCCACCAAAAGTCAAAAGATTTGGTAACCAAATCCTGCCATTTCAAAGTCTTTTCTGACTTCACAGCAGGATTTGAGTGCAACAAAGCACCAGAGAGAAATTTCTTCTGAAGAGTGATTAACCTGGTTCTCTGAAGATTCACGTCATTCTGGTGATACAGCAGCATGAAAACCATATGCCCAGCACACTCCTGCTGTGAGAGCTGAACCCTCAAATGAAACACAGAGAACCTCGCATAGAGCCCCAATTCTACCACGGAATGGGCAAAATTCTCGAAACCTCAGTTTCCTTTTCTACTAATTTGAAATAATTCTATGAAATCAAATGAAATGCAACACATGGCAAATTTTTAAAAACCAAAGCACCACAGAAAAAAGTAGTACTATTATTATTGCTACAATACAGCTATGGGGTGTTTTCCCTTATATTTTAGCATTCTCTCATCTACAAAAAACAGCTTTGACAATTTTTAACATTTCATGAATGAAATGTGGATCTGAAGTGCCTGAGACCCCACCCGATTGGTTCCCTTGAAGTTGACCAGCTGCACTGGTTTGGAAATCTCAGTTCCTTATTCCAGCCTCAATCGACAGAGAGCCAGGGCACTGATATAAGAATCATGAATAATTCATTAATCACTAAGTACAACCATCCATTTGAATTTCAGGTGGTTGGTTCTCCTGAAAGCAGATCTAATGAAAAAATTACTTCATTGAATTAATGCAGGAAAAAGTGACGGTGCCTTTACTATTACTGTGAATATAAATTATGCACCATTTTCCTCAAAAATGGACCTTCAAGCTAAAGTGAGAAGAGTAATCTGGAGAGATGTAATATTAAACTGACTCCCTTCTTTAGCCTGAATGCCTCACCGTTGATTGCACTGTACAGATTTTAAGGCAGGAGTAGTGCCTCCCTCTCTATGCCACATAGCAGCATTTGGATTGTGATCCAAATGCCTTACTTCTCTCAGCCCACTTCAACAAAGCACTAACCTACACAGTCTTAACAGCTGGTCTTGAGGCAATAAGTCAATTCTCTTTCATGGTTTCCTGATTCCTGAACAAAAAGTAGAGAACAGTTTCCATGCTATGGTCTAAGAACCACTTTGATAACATTTCTTATTGGCTCTTCCAGAAACTTAGTTACCAAGAAATATGATCACTGTTCAATTACGAAATGAGTGACCCTCAGAAACCTAAAAAAGAGCAATGACTGTATCCAAAAAGCTAAAAGAATTCTCGCCCTTAGCAAATAAATTATGAACATGCTTTTGTTCAATATAGATATTAATGATGACTAACTAGATGGTCTGTTCAATAAATAAATGTTTAACATCTGCCCTTGACTAAAGCCAAGAGGTATAACTCTTAAGCTCCAATAAGTTAATTCAAATAACTGATCCATTCAAACAATCTTAGTCTTAGAGGGAGGCTGTTGATGTTCAGTTGTTCAGTCATGTCTGACTCTTTGTTACCCCATGGACTGCAGCATTCCACACTTCCCTGTCCTTCACCATCTCCTGGAGCTTGCTCAAACTCACATCTATTGAGTTGGTGATGCCATCCAACCATCTCATCCTCCATCATCCCCTTCTCCCCCTGCTTTCAAGCTTTCCCAGCATCAGGGTCTTCTCTAATGAGTTGGCTCTTCCCATCACGTAGCCAAAGTATTGGAGCTTCAGCTTCAGCATTGTCCTTCCAATGAATATTCAGGACTGATTTCCTTTAGCATGGACTGTTTTGATCTCCTTGCAATCCAAGGGACTGCCAAGAATCTTCTCCAACACCACAGTTCAAAAGCATCAATTCTTTCGTGCTCAGCTTTCTTTACGGTCCAACTCTCTGATCCATACATGACTACTGAAAAAACTATAGCTTTGACTATATGAACCTTTGTTGGCAAAGTAAGGTCTCTGCTTTTTAATATGCTGTCTAAGTTGGTCATAGCTTTTCTTCCAAGGAGCAAGTGTCTTTCAATTTCATAGCTGCAGTCACCAACTGCAGTGATTTTGGAGTTCAAGAAAATAAAGTCTGTCACTGTTCCCCCATCTATTTGCCATGAAGTGGTGGGACCAGATGCCAGATGCCAACATTTTTGAATGTTGAGTTTTAAACCAACTTTTCACTCTCCTCCTATACCTTCATCAAGAGACTCTTTAGTTCCTCTTTGCTTTCTGCCATTAGGGTGGTGACATCTGCATGTCTGAGGTTATTGATATTTCTCTCAGCAATCTTGATTCCGGTCTGTGCTTCATCCAGCTCAGCATTTCTCATGGTGTACTCTGCATATAAGTTTAATAAGCAGGGTGACAATATACAGCCTTGATGCACTCCTTTCCCAATTTGGAACCAGTCCATTGTTCCACGTATGGTTCTACATGTTGCTTCTTGAGCTGCATACAGGTTTCTCAGGAGGCAGGTAAGGTGGTATGGTATTCCCATCTCTTTAAGAATTTTCCACAGTTTGCTGTGATCCACACAGTCAAAGGCTTTGGCATACTAAATGAAGCAGAAGTAGATGCTGAGGTGGCAAGTGGGAAATAACATGCAAATAGCTACAATAAGCATAACAAGCTCTACGGTTAAGTTCTATGATTGATAAGGTGAAGGACCAACACACCATAGGGAATAATCTATTCTTCTTGGGGTACTAGTCAGAAACTATTTCAGAAACACATGAGGTAGGAAGGACTTCACAGGAGATCAGGAGGTATAAAGACATGGAAGAGAGATCTACACAACACAGAACATCATGGAAATGTAAGTATTAAAGAAAGGTCAGGATGAGGTGAGAAGTGTCTGGAGAAGACTTTAGAAGCTTCAGGGTTTTTTTGTTTGTTTGTTTTTTGTTTTTATTCCTATGAAAACAAGAGGGAACTGAAGAGTTTTAATTGATCAAATTACAGATCAATTTCAATTTCATGATTGAAAAATGAACTGTAAATGCCACTAGAGAATACAGTCTTCTGCTGAACAAAATTATGCTAAAAAATAACCTAACAGTGGGACACACTTCCTTAGGGTCTATTATAATACATTTTATTTATTTGACTTGCCACGCTTTGATCAATGTGCCAATCCTATGTCTAGAGCAGTGTGCTGATTTTGTATGCATGTTTAACTCATAAAATACTACATATTGTATCAAAGGGGGAAAAAAAGTCACGGGCTTCCTGGGTGGCACAGTGGTAAAGAATCTACCTACAATGCAGGAGGCTCAGGTTCAAGCCTTGTATCAGGAAGATCCCCTGGAGTAGGAAATGGCAACCCACTCTAGTATGCTTGCCTGGAGAATTCCATGGACAGATGAGCCAGGCGGGCTATAGTCCATGGGGTCGCAAAGAGTTGGAAAGGGGGACTCTACAGAGAATGTTGAAAAGGGGAATGACAAAAAATAGGGAGACTAGTCATTAACCAGTCTAGGTCACTGGGGAAGAAGATGATAAAGGTCAAGCCCAAGGCAGTGATAGTCAAGGTAGTGAAGACAGAGAGAAGACAATAAAGAGAACAGACGCTTGACAGGACTTAATGATTGCTTTCACGTGGAATGAATTGATACGAAGGAGTTAAGATAAATTTCACATTTCTGGTTTGGGGACCTGACTGAAGAGTGGTGCCATTAACCAGAAGAGGACATACAGAAAGATCTAGTTAGAGCTGATGATATGTTTACCGTGTACCAGGCATCATTCTCATTTGATCTTCATAACAATCCTGTGAGATATATATTGTTATTTTCACTTCACCAGGGAGGACCCAGAAAACCTGAGGCAGAGAAAAGCTACATAATCGTCTCAAAGTCACAAAGCTAGTAAGGGACAGATCTAAGACTCAAACCTAGAAAGTCTAACTCTAGCATCTGTGCTCTTGAGCATTAGACTGTGCTACACTATAAAAGTAATGAGAGAAAATGAGGACATGCTGATCTTTAGATACCTAGAGAGTATCTAGATTAAGACAACAAGTACAGTTAGACTGAGCAACTGGAACTCAGGATAAATGTCTAGAGATAAAAATCTGTGAGTCTTCAATGGAGCAGGCTGTTGAAGCCAAGAGAACAGATGAGTAGGAATGGTGTGGAGAAGGGTGATTAATATGGACTCCGGAAAATACCAACACTTAATGAGCACATGAAAGAAGCAAACTAAGAGATTGAGAAGGAGTGCACAGAGCAATAAGTTAAATATCAGAAGTCAAAGGTATCCCCAAAGTCATACTAGCCTTTTAAGACACCTCCACTTAGATGTCTCAAAATCAGTCTCTACAATTCAACTCATTATCATCCATCCAACATGTCTCTCCTCCTTTATTCTCAATCACAACCCACATCGTGTTGATGATGTGTCAGCCAAACATCCATGTGATATGTGATATGCAATACATGTATGTGACATCTATACATGTCAGCCAAACCAAGTATCTGGAAATCATCCACCCACCATCTTCCTCTATCTTCATGCTCCAAATTGGTCACCACATCCTGCTAGTTCTTCCTTAATATGGCTTAAAAGCATCCTTTCTACTCTATTTCAACCATGATTTCAGGTGCCTCCAAGTCTCAAACAGACAACCACAATAATCTCCCAATTAATTTCCCTGCATCCAATTTGAGCACCCTCCAATCCAACCTCAACAGGAACATTAAGTCCCATTACATCATTCCCAGACTCTAAACCATTAAATGTTTCCCCACTGTATTTAGCATGAAACCCAAACTATAAACAGAGCAGAAAAAACAGCCCTGACTCCTAGTGGAAGTTTCTGTATTCACTTGAGCTTGCAGGCACCTTCCTTGGCACATTCCATGCTCCCTCATGGGTGCTCTCTCCTCACTTCTTCATCTAGCCAACTCCTATTTAATCCTCAATACTCAGCTCCACATCACCTTCTCTGAGAAGCCGTCTTTGAAATCCCCCTGTTCGTGGCCTCTACTTAGGCTCTCAATACACACTGTCACACTGGTCTATTCACGTGTGTGCTCCTTCATCCCTATGCTCCTCCCAATGCCTCCTTCAGTGCCCAAGTGCTATTTTTTAACACTTTCTAACATCTTGCTTTCAATGAGGATGTTTTCTCATTGCCCATATATTCAAAACATGAAAGGAAAACTTTCCCATATCTAATCCCCAAACAGGCAGACAACAGACATTTTATATGGACAGAAAGAACAGGCAAGATAGCTTTCAATTTACCAGTAACTTCCTAAGACCATTTAAACTAATATCTTTATTATGAATGTTTAAGATCTGATAGTACTCACCAAAGTACAAAATATACATCATAGAGGTCAATAATACTGAATAACTGAAGACACAGAATAGAATTTGAAGGAAAAAACATTTTTAAAAATCCAAGAACCAATATACTTTTTAAAATCATTCGTTAAAAACAGAGAAGTCTCTTCCAAAAAATTATACTCAAAATATAATTTTATGTGCTCCAAAATAGTCCCTGTCAAATTATCTCATGGTCCTTCAAAATGATAACCCAATTTTAGAAAAAAGGAAGGAAAAGAGAAAAGAGGGACAGAGAAAAACAGAGAGAAATAGAGACAGGTCACTGCCAAATACTGCCTACCCCCTACCCCAAGAAGCACTGAGGTCATGTATTCCACACACTGAACACAATGGCACTGTTAAAACAGCTTTGTGTTTGCGTGCCCTAATCTCGGAGCTTTGCCAGCCACTACAATGCCACTTTAATTGCTGAAGGAAGTAATTATGCCAAAATCCACACATTTAATTGGAAATTTTCCACTGCAGTTTCCTTTTTCCCTAAATTCTTGGCACGCAGTAAGAATATTTGCACTTACAGATTTGTAAAAGATCACATTTTGCTGCTATCATTTACTCTATAATTTGTAGTATTCAATAAACATCACCAGCATTTTGTTCGAAAAACAGCTGCAAATCCAAACACAAGAAACACAATGCATTTTTTTTTAAACTAACATCTAAAAAATTTCAAAATTTACCTTTTGTTCACAAAACTCAAAATTTCTAAGCAATAGTGTTAGTCGTTCAGTCATGTCCGACTCTTTGCAATCCCACAGACTATAGCCCACCAGATTCTACTGTCCATGGAGTTCTCTTGCCTCCATGGAGGCAAGAATACTGGAGTAGGCTGCCAAGCCCTCTGCCAGGGGAAGCAATATGTTTTCATTAAATATAGTTAACCAATAATTAATGGTTCCCATTGCAATATTCAAAATGCAAACATTTCTGAGTCAGAGATCTGTAAACTGAATGAAGAAGCCAGTTCTCAGTTCAAAATACTATGTGTTCTCCCCACTAGGAAATGCTCTCAAGAACTTAATGTCTTCATATTTAATCCATTTTATTTGCTTATTCAGAAAGTCAGTTTGTTCAAGAATTTAAAGCACCAGATTAATGAGTCTTAGCATCAAGCAGAGGCACTTAGCTGTCACTCTATTTTAAATCAGATTATACCTTACCCTCCGTAGCTGCCGTGCAAGTGGATGACAAAGGAACAACTAAACAGATTATTAGTTGCCTGCCCAATATCCATTTGCCTATTATTTCTTATTAACAGAATCCCAATTTTGTTGCAAATGGCAATGTGCCCAACTTAAATAGGTAAATAAATAAGCCTACACTTCCCAGCCTCCCTGACAAATGAGGTGTCAACACAATTAAATTTTAGTCAGATGTAATTAGAGGCTGTTGAGAGACATCACAGACAGTTCCTTTAAAGGATCTAATTCAGCAGTTGTGTAGCTTTTGCCCTTCCCTCTTCCTTCATCTCCCTGTCAGTTATACATTATAGCAAAGCTCCTGCAACCATCTCACAGCACAAGGAAACCTTGAAGATGAAAGCTATGCGCTAAGAATGGCAGAGCAAAAAAAGACAAAGGTTCAAGGATAGTGGTGTTATTATGAGCCACTGAACCAGCCCTCTACTGCCTAACAAAGAGAATGACAAACAAAAAGAAAGACACCAAAACTAGAGCCTATTATACAGAGCAAAGTCAGTCAGATAGAGAAAGATAAATATCACATACTAACATATATATATATATATATATATATATGGAATCTTGAAAGATGGTACTGAAGAATTTATTTGCAGGGCAGCATTGGAGACCCAGACATAGAGAACAGACTTACGGACACAAGTAGAGGGGAGGGGAGGGTGAGACATATGGAGAAAGTAACATGGAAACTTACATTACCATATGTAAAACAGATAACCAATAGGAATTAGCTGTTTGTTTCAGGGAACTCAGACAGGGGCTCTGTATCTACCTAGAGGTCTGGGATGGAGAGGCAGATGGGAGGTAGGTTCAAGAGGGAGGGGATATATGTATACCTATGACTGATTCATGTTGAGGTTTGTTTCACAGAAAGCAACAAAATTCTGTAAAGCAATTATCTTTCAATTAAAAACAAAATTTTTAAAAAGAGAGCGAGTACGCTTTAGAAGTGTTTCTCAACCTTTTTTTTTTTTTTACTATTGTGTACCTAATAAGGCCTAATAATGGTCTTATTAGCCATTTCCTCCATTAATTTTCCCTTCATTAAATTTAATACCACAGATGTACTATAGTATATTACTGAGTGTACTTTATACATAACAAAAGACTTTTTTGACCTCTGAGAATCAATTTTTGACCCATAAGGGGCAGTCTTACCCACATTGAGAACATGTAGGAAATGGCACCCACTCTAGTAGTACTCTTACCTGGAAAATTCCATGGAGGAACCTCGTAGACTACAGTCCATGGGATCGCAAAGAGTAGGACATGACTGAGCGATTTCACTTTCACTTTTCACTACTGATCAAAGAAGAATAAAAGAACCCAGGAAACTAAACAAACACTCAGTTCTGTTGGTCATCCTTTCCTGCTGTTTTTGTTCAAACGATAAGTCATGTCTGACTCTTTGCAACCCCATGGACTGTCGCCAGGCTTTTCTGTCCTCCATTGTGGAAATAACGTCAGACAGCCTTTGCCTCAAACCCCAGTACATTCCCTTCACAACTCTGGAGACATGGGCTGGATCATATGTACCCTTCATTTGGCTAAGTTAAGAGGCATGCCTAAAGCCTGGCTATCAAAGAAACCAAAAGACATCCTGTTCCACTTCTCCATGAAGCCCATTTATGAACCTTAGACCTGTTAACTTTAACACCAGGATGACTGGGAAAGGCCCGTGTAGAAGACCACATCCAGTGAGAAACAAGGATGAGAGAACACTTCCCCAATGACTAGGGCTAGGCTGGTCTAGGCAGTTCACTTCAACCCCTCCTCTACTAAGGAATAACTTGGAGAAATGTGGCCCAATTACTGTCCTTGGTCCTGAATGTGTAGCATATTACCAGTTCCTTGGCAGGGAGTTGGAAGGAAAGAGTATGAGTAAGAGTAGAAGCTTCTCTAGCCAATACTGTACTCGTCTGTGTTCACTTTTTCTGAGATATTGGAAGAAAAAAATAGCCAAAAAGTATAGGTCATTTTCTCCCACAGAACAAAACAGAGAGCCACAGCCACATCATATTTTTTTTTCTTTTTTTCTGCCAATAGGAACCAGATTTTCAATCATTAAGGACAGCTTTAAGTGAGTCCTTGAATCCAGTTCTCCTAACACTCTAGAAGCTTCATCCACTACTCCCAATAAACATTTTATTTCCAGAACATATGGTTCCCAAGTGACTTCACCCTAAATTCAGACCCCTGTGTTGACTTCCTTACCACAGAAGCCCTTACCCAAAGCACCTTTCTGCACTCATCTCACCTTTAAGGATACAGTGTTGGCACAGCTTCCTATGTACAGGAACCATTTCCTCATATAACTGTATCTTGAGATGCTCTTCCTCTGTATCCCAGAGTACCATGAACCCCAGTCACATCCCCTCTCCTAGACAAGTTCCCTAGGATAGGAACCTCATTTCTGTAAGGCCAGTGTTTAGCATAGCACCTGGCATAAAGAAAGTGCTCAATGGTGACTTCATAAACACATTAAGTCAGCTATTCTAGGAATTAAAACTGAATTTAATGGGAAGATCAATTTTAATGGGTGATTTTTTTAAAAATACACATTCATAATTAAAGATATAGCCATGGCTATATCTTTTTTTGGCTATAAAGACATAGCCATATTAAAGATATAGCCATAAAGGTACCATGTATGTGATCTATCACTTTATATTCTTACCTGAAATGTGCTTTTTCTTGTCCATTTAATTGACTTTTTTCTGTGATCCTATAACATTGACTATGAAAACTTTAAAAATCAAAGAACTAAGGAATAAGAAAAAGCATTCAACCTTGAAGAGATGATTTTATATATATAAACATGCATATATATTTTTTAAATATACATGTAATAAATATTTACTATTTCTTACCTTAAAAGTTACCTTTGAAACTATATTCCCAATGAAAGTTTAGGAAAAATACTTTTAATAGCTCCAGGTCCTGAGATGTACTAGAAATAGCCATTAGAAGCACATAGAATTCAATAAATTCCTGCTTACTAAATAAACTCTGCTGACTAAAGAAGGCATATTAATGAGTAAATTTAAGAATTATATTCTCTAGCTACAATTCTCTGAGTATACCCATTAGATTATATTGCTTATTTGTGTATGTCAAGAGTAATATGTAACCAACATATCCACCAACAATCAGTAAACTGAGTGTGTGACTAAGGTGACTTTTTTTTTTTTTTTTACTGTCCAAATTATTTGCTATACTAAACTGCTTGGTGGTTTCCTTGGTTATTTAGAGCAGGAGTCCTCAACTCCAGGATCTAATGCCTAATGAACTGAGGTGAAGTTGATAAAATAATAATAGAAATAAAGTGTTCAATAAATGTAATGTGCTTGAAACACCTCGAAACCATCCCCCTTCCCCCAGTCAGTGGAAAAATTGTCTTCCATGAAACTGGTCCCTGGTGCCAAAAAGGTTGAGGACCCTGGTTTAGAGTATATAGTATCTCACAGTATCATTTGTCTTAGCAACAATGTTTACTTTCTTGTAAGACCCCAGCTTTAAAAACAAGCACACAAGCTTTTGAAAATTTAAGCAGTCCAAAGGAGAACATCATTAGGTTCAAGATAAAACAATCAAAGCTGACAGAATCTACTAGAAAATCAATGGCCATTAGTGCTTAAGATAGCATTTAACATAGGAAATGGAACAGAGAGATATTAATGGAGTAATTCTTTTCAAATCTGAATATAAGAAACATTAATGTTTAATGGTCCATTTTCAAGAATAAATGCTAACTTAAGAAAGAGGAACTACCTACCAATAGCTAGCTTGAATAATGACTTTTTGCTAATGTAGCAACTTTAAGGGTTACAAAACTGCAAAGTCCAGGCAAACAAAGGGAGAGAGAGAGATGCCTAGGGTTTCACACGGGCTCATTCCATTGGTGAATTCGAAACATAAGAACGGGAATAAGTACCCAGGAAGGGGGGAGACTAGAGGTCAGGAAGGGGCCTCTGCATAAACAGGAAGAGCATAAACTAAGACGAAGTCCCAGATGATGGTTCGCCCCACAGTAGTCAGCCACTGAGGAACTGCGGAGGGATTTGCGTGCTAGGAAATAAACTGCTTGCTGTAATGACACTGGGTGTGCCTGCTCACCGGACACTCGATCTTGCAAGACCTTCACTAAACCGCGCTTCTCTCTGCATCTCGGTTCTCCCAAGTCCATTCTTTGGGTTTGGGTCAGTGGGTTTTATTTCCTACATGAATTTATCTTTATTAGAGTTTTATTAGATAAATAATATAATAATTATTCCTGTGAAATGTCTTTAAATACTTATTTTTAAGGCAATATAGCACAGTGGTTAAGAGCACACATTCTAGCACTAAAAATGCCTGGGTTTGAATTCAGAATCCACTGCTAAGTGGCTCAGTTTCCTCATCTGTAAGTTGGGGTGGGGGTGGAGATAATACAATCATTCATCTGCAGTGGCCATATGTGATACATAACTCAATTTTTTTGTAATTTGAGAAACAGACTCAGAGACACAGAAAACAAATTTATAGTTACCAAAGGGGGAAGGGGGTGGGGGAGGAACTATTATATACAAAATAGGTAAACAACAAGGTCCTACTGTATAGCACAGGGAACTATATTCAATATCCTGTAATAAACCATAGTGGCAAATATGAAATATATTTGTATTTATACTATACACCAGAAAGTAGGTAAATCTATACTTAACTTTAAAATTTTTTTTTAATTTTTTCTGATGTGAGAACAGTAAAATGATGTATGAAACTTATATTGTATGATGAAATCTGAAACAGCACCCTGAAATTAAACAGACTAATATATCAAATATATATTTTCTACTAATAAATCTGTTGCAAAACAAATGAATATTCGCACTAACAGAGATAAAGACAAACTATGAATAACCGCACATCACTCAGGTGAAGTTCGACAGTAAATGAGTTTAGGTCAATATAAGTTTTGTGAAATGAATTACAAAAATACTTCCTTTTCAGAGGATTCTGCATTTGGAAATTGTACACAGAAGACTGCAGTACTTATAGTAACATTCTCCGGCAGCTCAGCAGGTAGAGTCTGCCTGCAATGTAGGCTACGTGGGAGACTTGGGTTTGATCCCTGGGTTGGGATGATCCTCTGGGGAAGGAAATGGCAAACCACTCCAGTATTCTTGCCTGGAGAATCCCATGGACAGAGGAGCCTTGTGGGCTACAGTCCATGGGGTCACAAAGAGTCAGCCACAAATGAGTACACTAGCACCTCGCACATGGTAAGTGGTCAAAAAATGTTGCCTGCTATCATCAACACCACCATTATCTGTATCATTATTTTAGGCAAAAACAGTAGTTATTCTGAAATCTATGTAGTAATTAATTATCCAAATTTGTTTCAGAATATGTATCTCCATAGCAACAAGTCTCTTTGATGATCTTTTGCTAGCCATAGGCATGTGACTTTAGGGGAAACTAGATTCAGTTTGCCACACTGTATGGAAAGTTCTGGGTGATATGAAAAGGAAATATATCAAAATAAACACCTATAACTTTAACCTTTTCATCTGCTTCCTGAAAAGTCATTAGCTATCTAAGGACTTCATTCTCTAAGAGCTCTCAGTATTGTTCAACTGCTTTCCATGAGAAAGGTTAATGTAAAACATGGAATGAAAGCTTAAACCAACAAACATTCTCCAACTACAGTGTGTTCATTTCAAATACAGAATGAAATGAATCCCCTGGCATCTAGAGTATTCCACAAGCGTGTGGCAAGTGTTATTTCTAGCCACTTAAAAGCACCAGTGAAAAGAGCTAAATACTTAGAAAAGAAAAGACCTCCATTCCCATGAGGAGAGGCATTTATTAGCACTTAATGGCCCTCTTTCATTGCCTTTCCACTGACACATCTCTAGTTGTTCCAATTATAATTTCAAGTAACAAAACCAATAATGGTAAAAGCCTATAGTTCAATGTGTGCATTGTGAAAAGTGGTCTTTAACAGCACAAACCACATAAAAAAATATATGACAACATAGGATCTGGACAGGCAATAATATCACAAAAAGAGAGGAGGTGGTATAAAAGAGCACTGGTCAAAAAAAACAGCTTAGGTTCCAGCTGTGAATTCAACACATCATTTAATCTATAAGAGACTCAGTTTTCTACATTTTTAAAATGTGAGGACTGAACTAATGTCTTCGAATGCCTCTGCTACTTCCAATGTTCTATCAGTGTCTGATGTTGGAAGTAAATCAGGATACACAGGATCCAATCCCACCCTTGGCTTTCTAAGCAATCTTAAGTCTTTCTGCTTTCACTTCCACAACTGGGGATATTTGTATTCAGTTGAAATCCAGTGAAGGCAAAGGATTATGTCTTTTATTTTCTCCCTAATACCATGCATGGCACCTAGCAGGTACTCAAAAATATTACAGGAAAGAAGAAAAGGGAGGAAAGCAGGCAGAAAGAGAGGAAGAGAGGGAGGAAGGGATTGGTTGAATAATTTATTATGGCTGGAATGTTGCATATAGGAGGAATTAAAGTGAGCTTGGCATATGGATTTCTTACTTTTAAGATCATAATAGGAAGTTTTAAATTTAGAGAATATACTATATCAGAAAATATTACAGAAATAATATGTATTAAATATTTTCTGTCCTCAGAAATAAGATACTAAAAAACTTACCATGTGATAGGCTATATAGGGTTATGTATTTATGAATTATTATTGTGATACTTTAATGAAGCATAAATTATTTTTTCATCATTAAATATTTTTCCTCATTGTTAGTATTTAATAGGTGGCTCGAAGGTAAAGAACCTGCCTGCAATAAAGGAGATGCAGGTTTGATTCCCTAGGTTGGGAAGATCCCCTGGAAAAAGAAACGGCAACCCACTCCAGTATTCTTGCCAGGAAAATTCTATGGACAGAGGAGCCTGGCGGGCTACAGTCCATGGGGTCACGAAGAGTCAGACGCAACTAAGCACACACACACGGCAATATCAATATAAGTAGAAAAGAAAATGTCAATCAATTGAAAATGGAAGTGAGGGAAGAAAAGACAGACAGAATGAAATCTCTTGAATGATTGAATAAAAGTAGCATCTAACAAGAGTTTTAACATTAGAACAATATTAACATTAACACAATATTAACAAAACAGAAGTACTTTAAATTAATTACATATTTATGCCACTAAATATTTTGTTAACATGAATATGAATATCATATATGTTCACTATTAGTCAACATGCCAATAACTCAAAAATAAAGTGAGGTTTCACTTCTCACTCTCAGTCCATGCTCGAGTCACATCTTTTCTCCTGAGTCAATGAGATTTGAGATGCAATAAGTCAATATGTTTTAAACTATTGGATGTTGACCAGTAAGTAGGTGATGAAATTGATTTTATAGATCATGACATATTTTTTTTTATAATGGAAAGGAATAGAAATCAATAGAAAATATCCCAGTACATCACACGTACAAATGTTAAGCATTTCATAAAACTTCAGTTCCAGTTTTATAAATATCTACTGGGTCACAATGTAAAATGTATCTCTAACAAAGAGATACAGTCAATGTTTGAAAAAACACTAGGTTCATCTTCACTCTTCCACTTAAGACTATGTATGTTTGTGATATTTTACATATATTCCAATTCCAGATTTCAACATTAAAAGGTTATTGTTTAATACTAAAGAATTTCAGAGTTTTCAAGAATGTCATCAAGAGCTTGAAAACCCTAGATTTTTATATATTAAGTCCCATTGGGGTTCCAGTTTTAAATAGTCTGTCAGGGTAGTCCATCTGCAATGAGAAAAAGACCTGAAGGGATAGAGTGAATTAGCTGTGCAGATCCTGGGGAGATATGTAACTGGCCTGCTAGAAAGGAGCAAGCAAAGGAAAGAAATCAGAGATTAGGTCAGAGGGAGAAAGAGGGTCCTTTCTCTATATGAAATCAGGAACTACTGATCTGACTAATATTTTAAAGGATCACTTCAGCTATTAAGAATAAACTAGGGTTCAGAGAGAAGTATGGAAAGCAGTAGATGTTAAAGTAAGAGAGGCAAAACATGATAGAGTTGAAACATGGTGGTAGCAGTGAAGGTGGTGAGAGGTGGTCAGATTCTGGGCATGTTTTAAAATAAGGCTTGCCTGGAATTATTTCTGCCTTGCAGCACAATGTAGCGGGACATGGACAGACTTTGTTTCCAAGAAGACCTGCATTCAAATATCAGCTCTATTGCTCATTACCTTGGCTAACAGCTCTCTAAGTCTCAGGGTGGAGGTCTATATAAGAAAAATAGCATCACATACTCTAGAGGGTTGTTGAAAGGATTAAATAATATGCACAGAGTACATAAGGCACTTCCATAAATGTGAGCTCCTTTTCTTCCTATTATTATTACTTATTAGAGACATATTTAAAATACAGAAGGCGCAGGAAGTCACATCTGGTGGACATTTCCTAAAAGAATTTTTGACCAAAAATAAGTTTCCAAAAAAAAAGGATATCCATAAAATATAAAAGATTAGTACATCTTTTGGTGTTCTGAAAGTCAATTTCCTATGTGTACAGGGTAGGTAAGGGCGTCCACACACTAAAAACAATTCTGACGTGAGCAGAGTTCAACAGAATTCTGATACTATCTACCCAGAGATCACATAAGATTCCACAAGTTAAGGGTTCAGTCCTACAAGACTCCCACCCCCTCCCTACCACTTTATATGTCAATTGCAAGCCCAAGTTATTATCAGTGCTTCTGAACTACAGGACTAGAAATTGGAGGTTCTAATAACCTCTCCCTTGGTTTCAGATGCCAGTCACAAGTCCAGGTTGTTACCAGTTCTTCTGACCAACTTGCTATAAAACTGAGGTTCCTGCAAACTTCTCCTTGTGCTATGCTGTGCTTAGTCACGCAGTCATGTCCAACTCTTTGCAACCCCATGGACGATAGCCCGACAGGCTCCTCTGTCCATGGGGATTCTCCAGGTAAGAATACTGGAGTGGGTTGCCATGCCTCACTCCAGGGGATCTTCCCAACCCAGGGATTGAACCCAGGTCTCCCACATTGCAGGCGGATTCTTTACCATCTGAGCCCAGGGAAGCCCAACCTTCTCCTTGGGGTCAATTAATTTTCTATAAGGGGCTCACAGAACTCAGAGAAACATTTTACTTGCTAGATTGCTCAGTTGCTTCAGTCGTGTCTGATTCTTTGCAACCCCATGGACTATAGCCCGCCAGGCTCCTCTGTCCATGGAATTTCCCAAGCAAGAATACTGGAGTGGGTTGCCATTTCCTACTCCAGGGGATCTTCCAGACCCAGCAATAGAACCCATGTCTTCTGCATTTTAGTTGGGATTCTTTACCACTGAGCCGCCAGGGAATATTTACTAGATTGCTAGGTCATAAAAAGATATAGCTCAGGAACAGCCGAATGGAAGAGCTGCACAGGGCAAGGTGTGGAGAAAGGGCACAGAGCTTCCATGCCCACACCAGGTGCACTACCCTCCCCAAGTCTCCAGGTGTTCACCAACCTTGAAGCTCTCTGAACCCTGTCCTTTTGGGTTTCTGTGGAGGCTTCCTGGTGTAGTCATCATCAATTTAATCCTTGGCCATTGGTGATTGCTCCAATCTTCAACCCCTCCCATCCCCCAAGGTTTGGGAGAGGGGGAGACTAAAGGTTCCAATCCAGGATGACTTGGTTGGTTTCTCTAGCAATCAGCCCCCATCCTTAGGTGAGGTCCAAATGTCGCTTTATTACCCTAACAAAAGGTATCTTTAAGGCTCTCATCACTTAGGAAATTTCTAGGGTTTTGGAAGCTGTGAACCAGAAAATGTGGATGTAGACCAAGCATGTAAGACAAATATATTTTGCTTATCTGAATGACCAAATGTATACTTCTTATAAATCATAATATCACAGTATATTTTATTAAAGAACAAAAATAGTAAATTCAGAATTATGTCAGACCCTGGATTTTGTACAAAAGTTTCTTGACAGTCTGGTTCATCATTTCATTAAGACTGAGTTAATGGTGGAACATGAAGAGGAGCTTCTTGATCTTTGAAATGGGAGAAAGTTATTTAAAAAGAAACTCTTATGTATACATATAGCCTAGTCACTTAGCTGTACAGGAGAAACTAACTCAATATTGTAAAGCAACTGTATTCCAATAAAAAATTTAAAATAAATTAGAAGGAATTTAAAGTACTTTTTTATAAAGTACAACTGAACTGCACCTAAAAATATCTTACTAATGTTTGACAAGTTACTTTATTCATTTCTTCGGCTGATCTTTGAAAGTTGTGTTGTTGCCAGAATTGTGAAAAGATTAAACAATCCAGTAATAGTCCCTTCGCCAGGAAATTCAATCTAGTACATCCATCCTTCATCAACCTCATATCCTGAAATCATATACTACCTATAAACTTAGAAGGTGACTCATCTCCTAGAAGCTAAAAATCTCTACTTCAAAAGTAGCCCATTATATTGTCAGTATTGAGATTGTGCTTTTAAACTTACTCATGATTTTTACCCTAACAATCTACTTGTATCCACATTGATTTTCCTATCTCTTCGGCCTCTTCACTCTTCAATAAACTTAATTTTGTGTTAAACTAAATTGACTTGAAATGCTCCCTCATCTATTAAGAAAATGTTTCCTGATAACTGCTTCATTTTATTAAAAGTCTTCTTCCTGATTTTCAAGATACTCCCCTAAATCCAGTTTCACACTAAGTATTTTTTTCATTCTCCTCCCAACCACATACACCCAGAAATTTAAAAAAAAAATTAAAAATAAATCTTCAGCTGTATTAAGACAGGTCTCCCTAGAGCCCTGCCTCTCTGTACACCAAATTCCTCATGCTTTTGTATGGTTCCCTCAATCTTGAATACCTTCTGTCTCTGTAAGTCATTTTATAAAACTCTCACAACCAGTCTGTGATTTAAATCAAGGCAGGCATTATCTCTATATTGCAAATTAGGAAGCCAAGAATTATTTTAGACTCCCTACTCTCTGCTTATTCAAAGAGAATTGATATTTGATATGAATTTTGAATGATGAGTAAGCATTTTCCAGGTAGTCGAACAAGGGATGAAGACATGTCAGGATGGATGTATAAGTGCTAAGGAGGTATGAAAAAGATGCATATATACATTCACATGCATATAAAGCTATGAACTGCTTTACTACATAAGAGATGCAAGAAAAATTACTTCTTTTTGGTTTTTTCAAACTCAAGTCAGTTCAGATTTCAAGCCCATGATTCAGCTGTGTTAGTGAGAGATCTAAAACACGGCACATGTTTAAAGGCTCTTTCTTCCTTCACCTCTTAAGTTGTATCAGACCCTAAAGATGATGCTGGGAATTCCCTGGTGGTCCACTGGTTAGGACTGGGCACTTTTACTGCCAGGGTCCAGGGTTCAATCCCTGGTAAGGGAACTAAGGTCCCACAAGCGAAGCAATGAAGCCAAAAGACAGTAAAGGCGATGCAATGAAGACAAATGAAGGCAAGGCCTGTAGTCAGTGACCCATGATGACTCACCCACCCCACCCCCTCCCTGCCCCAGAGATGCTCTTTGTCTAAACCCTCACAGCCTTGTGGAAGGTGACTTTAGCACCATTTGTAGCCTCCATTGCTTATTCTGTACCAAGTTAGGCATGAGGACCTTCACTGTAGATGTCAAAGTCGTCTCAGTGCTCAATCCTCCCTAGTACCTACATAACCATACCCACTTTGAAACCTCCAAGGAACTGCTTCAACTAGGGTACCTGCTTCAACTTCCCCCAAAAATGGACTATCTCTGATTTCCACTCAATGTCTTTCTTCCCTGGAAGAGTATCAGCCCATCTTCTAAAGACAACTGGCATTTCTTTCCCAATCTCTTTCAACAACAATAGGATTTAGTTATTTTTTCAAAGACTTTAGACCCAAGATGATCCTAAAAGCTATACCATGAATTCTAGGACCATCCAAGAGCACGGATACCTTCCTTGGGAATAAGAATTCCATCTTTAATAAAACATGAAAAAATGCTCAACACTGCTTATTATTTGTTGTTCAGTGGCTCAGGCGTGTCTGACTCTTTGCAACCCCATGGACTACAGCACACCAGGCTTTCCTGTCCAAACTATATCCTGGAGTTTGCTCAAACTCATGTCCATTAAGTAGATGATACAATCCAACCATCTCATCCTCTGTCGTCCTGTTCTTCTGCTGCGTTCAATCTTTCCCAGCATCAGGGTCTTTTCCAAAGAGCCGGCTCTTCGCATCAGGGGGCCAAAATATTGGAGCTTCAGCTTCAGCATTAGTCCTTCCAATGAATATTCAGGACTGATTTCCTTTAGGATGGACTGGTTGGATCTCCTTGCTGTCCAAGGGACTCTCAAGAGTCTTCCCCAGCACCACAATTCAAAAGCATCAATTCTTTGGTGCTCAGTTTTCTTTACGATCCAACTCTCACATCCATACATGACTACTGAAAAAACTATAGCTTTGACTATATGAACCTTTGTTGGCAAAGTAAGGTCTCTGCTTTTTAATATGCTGTCTAAGTTGGTCATAGCTTTTCTTCCAAGGAGCAAGTGTCTTTTAATTTCATGGCAGCAGTCACCAGCTGCAGCGATTTTGGAGCCCAAGAAAATAAAGTCTGTCACTGTTTCCATTGTCTCCCCATCTATTTGCCATGAAGTGATGGGACTGAATGCCACGATCTTTGTTTTTTGAATGTTGAGTTTTAAGCCAGTTTTTTATTCTCCTCTTTCACCTTCATCAAAAGGTTCTTTAATTCTTCTTCACTTTCTGCCATTCGGTTGGTATCATCTGCATATCTGAGGTTATTATTAGAGAAATGCAAATCAAAACTACAATGAGGTATCCATCACCTCACACTGATCATAAAGGCCATGGTCAAAAAATCTACAAACAATAAATGCTGGAGAGGATGTAAAGAAAAGGAAACCCTCTTGCACTATTGGTGGGAATGTTAATTGATATAGCCACTAGGGAGAACAGTACAAAGTTTTCTTTTTAAAACTAAGAATACACCCACTATACACATGCATGCATGCTCAACTGTATCTGACTCTTTGCAACCCCAGGGACTTTAGCCCGCCAGGATCCTCTGTCCATAGAATTTTCCAGGAAAGAATGCTAGAATGGGTTGCCATTTCCTTCTCCAGGGGATTCTCCTGACTCAGAGATCGAACCTTCATATTGTGCACCTCCTGCATTGGCAGGCTGATTCTTTACCACTGTGCCACCTGGGAAGCCCTGTATGAAACAGCAATTTCACTACCGAGTATATACCCTAAGAAAATCACAATTCTAAAAGACACATGTAACCCAACGTTCACTGCAGCACTACTTACAATAGCCAGGACATGGGAACAACCTAGATATCCATCAACAGATGAATGGATAAAGAAGTTGTGGTACATATATACGATGGAATATTACTGCTATTGTTGCTCAGTCACTAAGTCATGTATGTTTCTTTGTGACCCCATAGATTGCAGCATGCCAGGCTTCCCTGAGCCTCACTGTTCTTCCAGAGTTTGCCCAAGCTAATGTCCATTGAGTAGATGATGCTATCTAATCATTTCATCCTGCCATTACTGACCCATAAGAAGGAATGAATTTGAGTCAGTTCTAGTGAGGTGGATGAACCGAGAGCCTGTTATACAGAGAGAAGTCAGAAAGAGAAAATCAAATATCATATATTAATACGTATATATGCAATCTAAAAAATAGTACTGATGAACCTATATGTAGGGCAGACATAGAGAACAGGCATAGAGATGCGGACATAGAGAACAGATTTGTGGACTCAGCAGGCAAAGGGGAGGGTGGAATTGAAACATAGACATTACCATATGTAAAATAGATAGCCAGTGGAAATTTGCTGCATGACGCAGAAAGTTCAACCTGGTGCTCTGTGACAACGTAAAGGGGTGGAATGGGGTGGGAGGTAGGAGAGAGGTTCGAGAGAGAGGGGACATATGTATAACTATAGCTGATTAATGAATGTTGTTTTATGGCAGAAACCAACAGAACACTGTAAAGCAATTATCCTCCAATTAAAAACAAATAATTTTTTTTTAAAAACTGAATTCCATTTTTAGGAATGGAGTATCATTCCCATTCCTAAGGACAGACTGCATGTGTCTTTTAACACTGCAGAACAAACAACAAACTTGTGTTTTTCTACCATGCCTTAGTGAATTCTTGATCAGTTGCCCTATTACATATATATAAGTAACTAAGTCTTTTTTCCTCCAAGTAGACTATAGGCACCTAGTATAATTGCCTGGTTGGCACTCATATATATTCTAGATATATTTTAGCTGGCCATTACATAATCCCCTATTTTTGACATATCAGAAGCCAATCTGTCCCTTAAAGTATAGCTAGGTACAATATATGTTACAAAGCTTATAGAATAGATATAAGGATTATCCTTTAACTCCAGCATTAAAATGGAGTCACATTATCTACAAGCATAAATCAAATCTGTTTCTCTGAAAGACTCTAAACTTGGTCAATAAAATATTCTCCACAATTATCCCTCTACTAAGCACCAGTTAGTTACAATAAACACAGGGCCTATGAACTGATATCTAATGGATAATGAATTCTAGTTCTATGATGATTTTGCCTTTAATATACCATTTTAAACTTTTTTATTGGAGAATAGTTGATGTACAATATTATATAAGCTACAGGTATAGGATATAGTAATTCACAGTTTTTAAAAGCTATACTCCATTTATGGTTATTATAAAATATTGGCTATAATTCCCATGTTGTACAATATGTCCTTGCAACTTATTTTATACATACTACTTTGTACCTCTTAATCCTCCCTCTTCCCTCTCTCCACTGGCAACCACTAGTCCCCCATATCTATGAGTCTGCTTCTTTTTTATTATATCCACTAGTTGTTTTGTTTTGTTTTTTAGATTTAACATATAGGTGATATCATACAGTACTTGTCTTTCTCTCTCTGACTTCTTTTACTGAGCATAACACCCTCCAAGTCCATCCACGTTGCTGCAAATAGCATTATTTCATTTTTTATGGCCAAGCAGTACTCCACTGTATATATACATACCACATCTTCTTTATCCTTTCATTTATTGATGGACACTTAAGGTTGCTTCCATATCTTGGCAATTGTAAATAATGCTGCTATGTACATTTGAGTGCATGTATCTTTTGAACTAGTGGGGGTTTGGGGTTTTTTTGACTATATACCCAGAAGTGGAACTGCCAGGTTGCATGGTAGTTTTATTTTTAGGTTCATTTTAAATAGATTTTAAGCAAAATTTTATAGTGTTTAAAGACCTATGTAGAATATCAGCTATTATCTTCTTTTAATTTAAGGTTACTTAAGGTCCTCTTTCCAAAATTGACAAGTCTATGAGATAAATAATCAAATTCCAAGCTCAGTTAAGATCTCCAACCTTGAAAATTGGAGAACAAGATGGTGAAGGAGTAGGTGGACGTGGAGTACATCTCTCACCGTGGATACATCAGCAATACACCTTCAGACACAGAAGTGCATGCAGAACACTAGCTGAGAGTGAACAGGAATACATGACCAGCAGAAAAAAATATATAGAATCACGCAAAACTCAGTAGGACAAAGGAACTAGGGGGAAGAACAGGAGTGCTAGTAGGACTGGACCTGCCCCCAGCAGGTGGGGGAACTGAAGTAGGGGTCCAATCCCCACATGGGGGCAACTGTCTGAGTCAGAGGAGAAACATTTAAGGCTGAGAATGAAATAGCTGATCTGTGGCAGCCTAAATGGAACGAGAATCAGACAGTCCTTGGGGCAGCCATACATACCCCAGACAGGTTCGCAGCTTCCCTGGAAGGCACAGCAGCTGGGAGCTGGAGTTTAGGGATTGTGGAGCAATCCCTGGGCAAGGGCTGCTGTTGACTGCAGAGAAACAGATCGAGGGGATATGAGGAAGGATACTGTGGTGGGAAATGTCTGTGAAGGAAAGTCAGGCAGCCATGGAAGCAAGGCGATACTGCTGAGTCACACATAGAGGGTGGAGCCATCACCACAGCCTCTCTCTCCGCACATGCCAGAATCAGCAGCTGAACAATAGAGAGGCTGGCCCATCAGACGCCTGATGCACTGAACTACAGAGTAGGACCTCACCCAGGGTGCTCCTTTAAGTGCCTGACACACCAACCTACAGAGGAGGACCCCACCCAGGGGGGCCCCTCTATATATGATGAAGTGCCAAACAAAAGAAAAGGACCCCAGGCAAGGGAGTCCTCTCAGTGCCTGAACCAGGCAGAGCTACAGAAAGAGACTGGGCAAAGAGGCCTTCTGATCGCCAGCTACAAGAGGCTCGAAAAAAACTCTGAAAGGGCCATAACTCCTGCAACAGAGGCCATGTCCCTGCATACTGCACTGCCAGGGTCCCCGCAAGCCAAGCAGCAGCACCACCTTCACGCTCAACCCTCACTGGAGCAAAGCTGCCACAGGCAAAAAAATGTCTTGTGTCTATGCACACAGGGTCACTTCGATTGTGTCCAACCCTTTGTTACCCTGTGGACTGTGGCCTGCCAGGCTTCTCGGTCAGGGGGTTTCTCCAGGCAATAAAACTGGAACATATTGGCCAATGCTGGTTGCAATACCCTTCTAGAGCACTATATTTCCTGCTGCCCTAGCCACCAACTCCCCAGAGTACCTGGTGCTGCTAAAATCCCTGCAACCCAAACAGCTGCACCAGCTCCACACTTGGCCCTCACTGGGGCAGACTCAAGTCCTCCAGGGCAGCCTCAGGAGCAAATCCCAGTGGATGACCCACATGCAGAGATGGAAATAAAACCACAATTGAAACCCAGGGGCAGTGTGGCTAAGGAAGAAGACCCAAAACCTTCCCACCAGCTGTACAAGCTGAAGATTAAATCCACATGATCAACTAGGCAGACTCTGTGTCTATGGGAAATATAAAAGGACATTAAGAGTTCCCACAAAAGAAAACGCACTAGTTCTGATGGCTGCAGACATTGGAGGCAAGAACACACAGGAGTAGGACCAGACTAGAATCTGAGATGCCCCCACAGCAGGTCCAGAAACCAGCACAGAGTTGGAAGGCATCCTAGGGAGGTGAGGGGGACTGTGACTCCCAGCAAGGGAAAGGACTCTGATCCCAGTGACTCAAGAAAAACATTTATTATTCGTATGTTTTGACTTGTTTTATAAATTCTTTTGGATTTTTTTCAACTTTTTTCTCTTTTCTATTTTTCCCCTCCTCTGTTGTAGTTGTCGATTTGATTGGTTCTATGAAATCTAATTAAGCTTTTGAGCTTTTTTTCCCTCAGTCACATTTTTTATCATTATAAACCTCTACCCCTACCTGGGCTTTTGCAGTTCTGTGGAGTTTTCCTTTTTTTTTTTTTCTCTTTTTTTAATTTTAATTTTTTTAAACCCATTATTATTTTTTCTACATTTATTCCTTTGTTTGTTTTTCCTACTATTCTTTTTCCCTTTCATTGCTTTATTCCCCACTTGGCACCTTGCTTTAGTTTTGTTTTCCAGTTTGTGCTTTAGTTGGTTTCATTCTTAACTGGCAAGTATAATTTTTTATTTCCTCTGTTCACTGGGTCAATCTACTGTACTTTATTTTTGTTGGACTGCTTTGATTTTGCTTATGGGTATATATGTAAATGGGTATATTCCATTATTTTAATTATTATTTGCCTCATTTTATAACTGCCATTTGTCTGGGGTTCATCTTTGGTTTCTCATTTTTGGGTATTTGTTTTAATCTCACTTAATGCCATAATAAACCATTTCTGGAATCTTCGTTCCTGACGGGAAATCAAGCCCTGAGCCTTTGGAGTGGAAGCATTGACTCCAAGACCTCAGACTACCAGAGAACTAACTCTAGAGAGTATCAAATACTGAGAACTCACACAAAGGAAACCACTTGAATACAAGACTTGGCATCACCCAACCACCAGTAGCACCCTGTGCAGGAAGCCTCATCTAAACAACAAACAAAATAAAAATACAAATCAAATCATCAGCAGACAGGATTACCACCTCACTCAGCCTTGCCCATCAGAGGAAAAACAACCAAACAAACAAACAAAACTCAGCACATATCTCACCCTATACAAAGCTTACACAAACCACTAGACCAACCTTAGGAGGGCAAAAACCAAAAGGAAGAAAGAATTCAACCTTGAAGCCTGGGAAAAGGAGACCTCAAAAACAACAAGCAAGACAATAATAATAATAATGAAAAGGCAGAGAAATATTACACAAATGAAGGAACAAACTAGAAACACAAAACTCCAAATCAATGAAGAGGGAATAGGCAAACTATCTGAAAGAGAATTCAAAATAATGGTAGCAAAGACGATCAAAAACCTTGAAAACATAAAAGAAAAAATTCAAGAATCAATTAACAAAGAACTAGAAGAATTAAAGAATACACATACAGAAACAAACAACACAATTACTGGAATTAAAAATACTCTAGAAGGAATCAATAGCAGATTATCTGAAACAGAAGAATGAATCAGTGAGCTGGGAGATAAAATGATGAAAATAACTTCTGAAGAGCAGAATAAAGTAAAAAGAATGAAAAGAACTGAGGACAGTCTCATAGAAATCTGGGACAACATCAAATGCACCAACATTCGAATTATAGGGGTCCCAGAAGAAGAAGAGAAAAAGAAAGGGTATGAGAAAATTTTTGAAGAGATTATAGTTGAAAATTTCCCCAACATGGAAAAGGAAATAGTCAATCAAGCCCAAGAGGCACAAAGAGTCCCATACAGGATAAACCCAAGGAAAACACGCTAAGGCACATACTAATCAAACTAACAAAGACTAAACACAAAGAAAGAATATTAAAAGCAGCAAGGGAAAAGCAACACATAACATACAAGGGTAATCCCATACATTTACCAGCTGATCTTTCAGCAGAAATTCTGCAGGCTAGAAGGGAATGGCAGGATATATTTAAAGTATTGGAAGGGAAAAATCTACAACCAAGATTATAGTACCCAGCAAGAATCTCATTTAAAATTGATAAAGAAAGAAAAAACTTTTCAGACAAACAAAAATTAAGAGAATTCAGTACCACCAAACCAGCTTTACAACAAATGTTAAAAGGACTCATATAGTCAAGAAACACAAGAGAGGAAAAAGATCTACAAAATCAACCACAAACAATTAAGAAAATGGCAATAGGAACATATATATCAATAATTACTTTAAATGCAAACAGATTAGATACTCCAACCAAAAGACACAGACTGGCTGAATGGATACAAAAACAAGACCCATATATATGCTGTCTACAAGAAACCCACTTTAGACCTAAAGACCCATATAGACTGAAAGTGAGAGGATGGAAAAATATATTCCATGCAGATGGGAAGCAAAAGAAAGCTGGAGTAGCAATCCTCATATCAGACAAAATAGACCTTAAAATAAAGAAGATTACAAGAGAGAAGGAAGGATACTACATAATGATCAAGGGATCAATCCAAGAGGAAGACATTAACAATTGTAAATAAGACAAACACTAACAAACATAAAAGGAGAAACTGACAGTAACACAATAATATTAGGAGACTTTAACACCTCACTCACACCAATGGGCAGATCATCAAAACAGAAAATTGATAAGGAAACACAACTCTTAAATGATACATTAGATGAGATGGATCTTATTGATAAATATCTTCAAGACATTCCATACAAATGCAGAATACACCTTCTTCTCAAGTGCACATGGAACATTCTCCAGAATAGACCACATCCTGGGTCACAAATTAAACTTCAGTAAATTTAAGAAAACTGAAATCATATCAAGCATCTTCTCCAACCACAACACTATGAGACTAGATATCAACTACAAGAAAAAACTGTAAAAAACACAGACACATGGAGATTAAATAATATGTTTCTAAATAACCAACAGGTCACTGCAGAAATCAAAAGGGAAATCAAAAAATTTCTAGAAACAAATAACAATGAACACTTCTTAACACCATATACAAAGATAAACTCAAAATGGATTAAAGACCTAGATGGAAGACCAGAAACAATAAAACTCTTAGAGGAAAACATAGGCAGAACACTCGATGACATAAATCAGAGCAAGATCCTCTATGACCCACCTCCTAGAGTAACGGAAATGAAAATAAAAGTAAACAAGTGGGACCTGATTAAACTTAAAAGCTTTTGCACAGCAAAGGAAACTATAAGCAAGGTGAAAAGACAACCCTCAGAATGGGAGAAAACAATAGCAAATGAAATAACTGACAAAAGATTAATTTCCAAAATATACAAGCAGCTCATACAACTCAACACCAGAAAAACAAACAACCCAATTAAAAAGTGGGAAAAAGACCTAAACAGACATTTCTCCAAAGAAGACATATGAATGGCTAACAAACACAGGAAAAGACTCTCAACATCGCTCATTATTAGAGAAATGCAAATCAAAACTACAATGAGATATCACCTCACACCAGTCAGAATGACCATCATCAAAAAGTCTACAAACAATAAATGCTGGAGAGGGTGTGGAGACAAGGGAACACTCCTGCACTTTTGGTGGGAATGTAAATTGATACAGAAGACTGGGATCAAGACCATCCCCATGGAAAAGAAATGCAAAAAGGCAAAATGGTTGTCTGAGGAGGCCTTACAAATACCTGTGAAACGAAGAGAAGCGAAAAGGAAAGATATTCCCATTTGAATGGAGAGTTCCAAAGAATAGCCAGGAGAGATAAGAAAGCCTTCCTCAGCGATCAATGCAAAGAAATAGAGGAAAACAATAGAATGGGAAAGACTAGAGATCTCTTCAAGAAAATTAGAGATACCAAGGGAACATTTCACGCAAAGATGGGTTCGATAAAGGACAGAAATGGTATGGACCTAACAGAAGCAGAAGATATTAAGAAGAGGTGGCAAGAATACACAGAAGAACTGTACAAAAAAGATCTTCACAACCTAGATGCCCATCAGCAGATGAATGGATAAGGAAGCTGTGGTACATATACACCATGGAATATTACTCAGCTGTCAAAAAGAATTCATTTGAACCAGTCCTAATGAGATGGATGAAACTGGAGCCCCTTATACAGAGTGAAGTAAGCCAGAAAGATAAAGAACATTATAGCATACTAACACATATATATGGAATTTAGAAAGATGGTAACGATAACCCTATATGCAAAACAGAAAAAGAGACACAGAAATACAGAACAGACTTTTGAACTCTGTGGGAGAAGGTGAGGGTGGGATGTTTCAAAAGAACAGCATGTATACTATCTATGGTGAAACAGATCACCAGCCCAGGTGGGATGCATGAGACAAGTGCTCGGGCCTGGTACACTGGGAAGACCCAGAGGAATCGGGTGGAGAGGGAGGTGGGAGGGGGGATCGGGATGGGGAATAAGTGTAAATCTATGGCTGATTCATATCAATGTATGACAAAACCCACTGAAATGTTGTGAAGTAATTAGCCTCCAACTAATAAAAAAATTAAAAAAAAAAAAAAAAAGATCTTCACGACCCAGATAATCACAATGGTGTGATCACTCACCTAGAGCCAGACATCCTGGAATGTGAAGTCAAGTGGGCCTTAGAAAGCATCACTACAAACAAAGCTAGTGGAGGTGATGGAATTCCAGTTGAGCTATTTCAAATCCTGAAAGATGATGCTGTGAAAGTGCTGCACTCAATATGCCAGCAAATTTGGAAAACTCAGCAGCAGCCACAGGACTGGAAAAGGTCAGTTTTCATTCCAATCCCTACTGGAAAAGGTCAGTTTTCATTCCAATCCCTAAGAAAGGCAATCCTAAAGAATGCTCGAACTAACGCACAATTGCACTCATCTCACACTCTAGTAAAGTAATGCTCAAAATTCTCCAAGCCAGGCTTCAGCAATATGTGAACCAAGAACTTCCAGATGTTCAAGCTGGTTTTAGAAAAGGCAGAGGAACCAGAGATCAAATTGCCAATATCTGCTGGATCATCGAAAAAGCAAGAGAGTTCCAGAAAAACATCTATTTCTGCTTTATTGACTTTGCCAAAGCCTTTGACTGTGTGGATCACAATAAACTGTGGAAAATTCTGAAAGAGATGAGAATACCAGACCACCTGATCTGCCTCTTGAGAAACCAGTATACATGTCAGGAAGCAACAGTTAGAACTAGAAATGGAACAACAGACTGGTTCCAAATAGGAAAAGGAGTACGTCAAGGCTATATATTGTCACCCTGCTTATTTAACTTATATGCAGAGTACATCATGAGAAATGCTGGGCTGGAGGAAGCAACAAGCTGGTATCAAGATTGCCAGAATTATCAATAACCTCAGATATGCAGATGATACCACCCTTATGGCAGAAAGTGAAGAGGAACTAAAAAGCCTCTTGATACAAGTGAAAGAGGAGAGTGAAAAAGTTGGCTTAAAGTTTAACATTCAGAAAACTAAGATCATGGCATCTGGTCCCATCACCTCATGGGAAATAGATAGGGAGACAGTGGAAACAGTGTCAGACTTTATTTTTGGGGGCTCCAAAATCACTGCAGATGGTGACTGCAGCCATGAAATTAAAAGATGCTTACTCTTTGGAAGGAAAGTTATGATCAACCTAGACAGCATATTAAACAGCAGAGCCTTTATCTTGCCAACAAAGGTCCATCTAGTCAAGGCTATGGTTTTTCCAGTGGTCATGTATGGATGTCAGAGTTGGACTGTGAAGAAAGCTGAGAGCCGAAAAATTGATGCTTTTGAACTATGGTGTTGGAGAAGATGTTTGAGAGTCCGTTGGACTGCAGGAGATCCAACCAGTCCATCCTAAAGGAGATCAGTCCTGGGTGTTCATTGGAAGGACTGATGCTGAAGCTGAAACTCCAGTACTTTGGCCACCTCATGCGAAGAGTTGACTCATTGGAAAAGACCCTGATGCTGGGAGGGATTGGGGGCAGGAATAGAAGGGGCCGACAGAGGATGAGATGGCTGGATGGCATCACTGACTCGATGGACATGAGTTTTAGTATACTCTGGGAGTTGGTGATGGACAGGGAGGCCTGGCGTGCTGCGATTCATGGGGTCACAAAGAGTCGGACATGACTGAGCGACTGAACTGAACTGAAATTGATACAGCCATTATGGAAGACGGTATGGAGATTCCTTAAAAAACTAGGAATAAAACCACCATACAACCCAGCAATCCCACTCCTAGACATATACCCTGAGGAAACCAAAATTGAAAAAGACATATGTATCCCATTGTTCACTGCAGCACTATTTACAGTAGCTAGAACATGGAAGCAACCTAGATGTCCAACAACAGATGAATGGATAAAGAAGTTGTGGTACATACACACAATGGAATATTATTCAGCCATAAAAAGGAATGCATTTGAGTCAGTTCTAATGAAGTGGATGAACCCAGAGTCTATTATACAAAGTGAAGTGAATCAGAAAGAAAAAAATAAATATCATATTCTAACACATATATACAGAATCTAAAAAAATGGTACTGAAGAATGTCTTTGCAGGGCAGCAATGGAGAAACAGACATAGAGAACAGACTTATGGACATGGGGAGAGGGGAGGAGAGGGTGAGATATATGGAAAGAGTAACATGAAAACTTATATTACCACATGTAAAATAGATAGCCAACAGGTATTGGCTGTATGGCTCAGGAGACTCAAACAGGGGCTCTGTATCAATCTCGAGTGTTGGGATGGGGAGGGAGATGGGAGGGAGGTTCAAAAGGGACAGGATATATCAACCTATGGCTGATTCATGTTGAGGTTTGACAGAAAACAACAAAATTCTCTAGAGCAATTATCCTTCAATAAATAAATAAATTTTTAAAAAAGAAAGAGAAAAAATCCCCACCTCTCATCAATTCCCACATTAACAGTGTCCTACAAATAAAGGATAGTGGATTAATTACCAGGAGGAAAGGGCTTGGTCCTGACACTAGTTCCAGGGCCTTAAACAAGTTACTAAACCCCTTTGACCTGTTCTCTCATTTGTAAAATAGCAACAGTATACTTGCCTTTCATCAATGTAGTACTCATGTCATGTATTAGCAAATAAGATAATGCTTGGGAAAGCTCTCTAAATATTGTAGCATGAAAAGAAAAAATATTAAGTCAGTATTATTGCCAACATCTACCTTGAAGCATAAATTTAAATGAAAAAATCACCTCCAGAAAAATAAAATTCAGAAAGAAAGCACCAAGTACAAAGGAAAAATCAATATCACAAAAATTTTATCTCTACTCTCTCAATTAGTACTTCTCCTATGGTATCACCCCATTTTCACCCCAGTTCAACCTGATAAAAGGCTTTTCTTAGAGTAAGTCATGGTTCAGTCATACAGTGGGATACAATACACAGCAATTAAAATGAATAAACAAGATTTGGAAGAATCAACAGGGATAACTTTCAACAAATGTTGAAATGTTCAGTCGAAAAAAGAAAGGTATAGACTGATAGCTTTTATGCAGATTTTTTAAGCATACAAAACTATTCTGCATTTTGTTTATTAACATATATGAAGTAAAAGTATAAAAATAACCTGAAAGGACAAACACAAATTTGTTTAAGGTGGTGATTAGTTGTGGGCTAAGGGGCTGGAGAAAGAAACGAAGAAGACATCACCATATGTAATATTTGTTTCTATCATATTCGTAATGCCATTCACATCTGTAAAGCCAAAATATTAACAACTTACTAATTCCAGGTGATGAGTACATTCACATTTCTTGTAAAATTCTTTGTATTTACTGATTTTTAAATTTTTTTCCAGTAAACTCAAAAGTATTAAGAAAAACACTTTTCTTAACATAACTGTTATATAATATTTCCACTCAGAGAACAGAAAAATACAAGCAGTTATTAACCACTAAAAGTACTTTTATATGTCCAGTCCCTAACACCTGTCAACCTGTCACCATCAGCAGATAAGTCAATCACCAAAATATGTTGCTTCTGACACAACTTTGTCACAAACTTATCTAATGCTCAGCAAGTCAACTTCTCAAACTTATCGAATGTTCAGCAAGTCAACACTAGCAAATGTTTCACTAAACCAACTGCTAGTAAAATAATGATAAACTTAAGTCTTTGATCAATTTAAAAAATAGTCTCTCCTTTTTAATAAAGATTATCACTCCTGAACACATTCCTTCTGAATCAACAACACTCAGGTCATTACTTTGATATTAAGCCATTGCCCAGATTTCAGACCCTTGCTTATAAAAGATAAAAACATTTCTCATGGCAGGAATTTGGGATCTTACAAGGTTTCAAGGCTTGTTCTTCCTGAATGTCAACAGGGCTACCACAATTCAATAATAAACATTTTTACTTTCATTTTACAGAAGACTGATTTTGATCACTGGCCATTCTCAAAGGATAATTAAAATACTCATTTAACAGGTAAAGCAAATCTAATGAAACTTTTCATATTTGATTTTAACAATTTCTAATATAGGTTACTATTTCAATTAAAGATATTAAGTGGAAAGAACACTGTATCTCAGATTTAGAGAGATGAATAATTGCTACTCCAATGCTGATAATATGTTCTCCAGGGTCAGAATACAGTCTGAGATATGGTTGTTTTATTCTTAAAAAATCCTGACTATTGACTAACATTTTTATGACCCTATAGGGCACTATAGACTTAAGATGTTTTTTTAAATGTGCTATGGAAATATAAACTTGAACTGACTATATGAAGCTTCCTTGATATTCCCTTTAAAAATCACCAGGTTTTGTATACCATCTACCATATACATGAGAGATAGAAACCAGCTCTATCTCTCAGCAATTTATATAAGGAGCACTAACTCTTCGGCATCCTTCAAATAATAGTCGAGTAAGACCCTTTGAGAAAGGGCCCAGCTAGCACTTTGTCAAAATTTTATTTTAATGAAAAACTATAAATAAAATTGATATGATATTTTTCCTGGCATTCTTAACATACACTATATCAAGTATTTAAATGTTTCTTTTATAAAGTCTTCATTTGAAACATCACCTATTATATTAAGCTAAAACATAGCTATGTCCACAGCAGATTTTTAAAAGGCCTGATAATCCTGCACAAATTGTGAGCTTTTATTATTATTATTGTCCCCTTAGGAGGCATTATACTTTGGATGTCACATCACCCTGCCATAAGTGTGCCTGCTCTTAACCAGTCCTTTCCTCTTAGTTCCTAGTCTGCAATTCCTACTCCATTTTGGGTGTAGATGGCAAAAAAACCAACCTATGAGAGTTGTGTGGAAGCAAGTGGGTTCTGGGCAACAGTCTGCATTGCTCACCTAAGGGGACTCTAGAAGAACTCTGCTACATCACCATGGCTACACAGAGCCTATTTAATCCACCTCTTGTTTCTTTACAGCTGTCTTCTTTCAGGGTTACATGGAAAACCAAGGATGTGAAAATGCCTTCTACCACATAATTCACAAAGTTGTTAAACTATCAATACTAGGGATCATTGAATTTTTAGATTTCTGAATTCTATCCAGGTAAGGAACAACTATGATAATATCATCTTTCATGTGTACTGCATTCTATACATTTCAAATCATTAATAATATACATATCTTATCCACTTCAGTTCTCTCAACAGCAAAGATGGTAAGTACAATGGCACTTACTACTCAACTGTTAAAAGTGAGGAAAGAGATAAAGAGGGGTTAAGGGACTTACCAATGTCACAGGAGTTGACCAGTGACAGAGCTGGGGCTGGAGCCTAATTTCCAGGCCTTTACTTTTTCAAAAAGTACTGCCTCCCAAAACCTTACCCATGAAGTTCTCTCACCATGGATTCTCCACCACTTGAGAAAGCATGTCCCTAATAAGTCAAGAAGTACATGTCAAGAAATTTTATTCTTTACTTTTTACAAAGGTTATTCAGTAGATATTAGGGGGAAATTGTTTACATCACAGGTTAAACTAGAGAGAAGACAAATGTCTGGATAACAGGAAAAACTAAATGGCTCAGATCTCATACTCTTGGGGGTGTACAAAATAGTAAAGATGTAGAAATAGGAAAACACACAAAGTTAGATCCCACTTAGAATAGTCTGTGTACTGGTATGTGTATATTTAACATCACTTAAGACATTTTTGAAAGAAAGATCTCAGTACAATTATGCATCTGTGTTCATAATCCCCCTCCCTCCCTCTGAGACCTCTCTTCAGCAATTTCCATCCTCTCAGACTCTCTCCTACATTTTCAACCTCCCCTCTCAAATGGCGCTTAAAAAATATTCCAGTTTGCCATCCTTTCGGGGAAAATACAAGCAAACTAGCACCATCATCTCTTTCAATCCTTATTTCACTCATCCCCTCCCACCTGCTCTATCCCTCACCACTCTCTCTACAGATGGGTTTGGCAAAAACCAACACAATACTGTAAAGTAACTAACCTCCAACTAAAATAAATTAATTATTTAAAAAAAAAAAAACTGAAAAAGATTATTCTAAAATCATGCCTCGTTGACCTCTAATTCATGCCTCAAACACTATAAATCAAGTCAATCTACTTCACCCTGAAAACTGCCCTCACCAAGATCACCAGGACCTTTTTTTTTTTTTTTAATTTTTTTATTAGTTGGAGGCTAATTACTTCACAACATTTCAGTGGGTTTTGTCATACATTGATATGAATCAGCCATAGATTTACACTTATTCCCCATCCCGATCCCCCCTCCCACCTCCCTCTCCACCCGATTCCTCTGGGTCTTCCCAGTGTACCAGGCCCGAGCACTTGTCTCATGCATCCCACCTGGGCTGGTGATCTGTTTCACCATAGATAGTATACATGCTGTTCTTTTGAAACATCCCACCCTCACCTTCTCCCACAGAGTTCAAAAGTCTGTTCTGTATTTCTGTGTCTCTTTTTCTGTTTTGCATATAGGGTTATCGTTACCATCTTTCTAAATTCCATATATATGTGTTAGTATGCTGTAATGTTCTTTATCTTTCTGGCTTACTTCACTCTGTATAAGGGGCTCCAGTTTCATCCATCTCATTAGAACTGGTTCAAATGAATTCTTTTTGACGGCTGAGTAAAATTCCATGGTGTATATGTACCACAGCTTCCTTATCCATTCACCAGGACCTTTTTTAAGAAAAACTTTTTATTTTGTATTGGAGCATATAGCTGATTAACAATAGTTTCAGGTAATAATTACAATAGTAATAGTTTCAGGTGAATAGCAAAGGGACTCATCCATACATATACATGTATCCATTCCCCTCAAACTCCCCTCCCCTCCCCTCCCATCCAGACTGCCACATAACATTGAGCCAAGTTCCATGTACTATACAGTAGGTCCCTGTTGGTTATCCATTTTAAATATAGCAGTGTGTACCTGTCCATCCTTTACATGTGGAATCTAAAAAGAAATTATACCAATGAACCTACAAAAGAGAAAGAGACAGACTTAGAGAACAGACTCATGGTTGCTGGGGGTAGGGCTACTTAGGGAGTTGGGGATGGACATGACCTTCTTATGTCTAAGGATGATGGGACTCTCAGAATTTACCTTGCTGCTTCTTTCAGCAACACTTGATATTGCTGACTTTTCTCTCCTCTCCTTTCTTCTCCTCTCATCCTCTCCTTGGTTTACCTCTCCTTTCCTGATGCTTTCTCAGCTAACTTCGCTCACTCTATTCCCTTCTGCTTTGCCTTCAATCTCTCTCCTCCTTCTCAGTGTCTTCCATTGTCTAGTCCTTCCTGGGTTTCTATCAGCCCTCCTCTCACTCCACACGTTCTCCTTCAATGGTTTTGTCCACTCCCTGCTAATGGTTCCCAATCAGATCTCTGCAATCTTGATCTATCTTCTCAGCTCCAGACTTCCACTTATATCACAAGCACCCCAAACTCATCCTGTCCCAATCCAAACACAGTGATGTCCCAATCTAGTTCTCCTTTTTTATCTCCTATAATAGTGAATGGCACTACCAACCACTCAACCAAGTAAAAGACTGCGACATCATCCTTGATTTTCTCCCCCTCTGTCTTAACCCAACCCCTCATAAATTACTTATTGCCAATTCTCCACCACCTCACCATATCCTCTTTTGCTATACACTGGGCTCTTTGTAGTGTTCTGAAGATTACGTCTACCTCCTTGCATCCTTGCTTTTGCACAGGCAGTTTTCTCTACCTGTAGTATCCTCACTCCCTGCCCACGGGCCCTTCAAGACTCAGTTCGGGTATTAGCCCTCCAAGACTTTTTGTTACTTTGCCTAAGCTAGGCTATGATATCCCTATTCTGAACTCCATATTATTATATTTGCAGAGAACTACATTATAAAGCCACCTATACATGCTTATCTATTTTCTACCTTCCCAACCATACTGTTAACTCCTAGAAAGTAGAAACCATATCTAATTAATCCTTGTATAATCAACATTTAGTATAATTCCTGGAACATCACAGACTCTCAAAATCTTATGAATTAAAAAAAAAATTCTGAGTAACTTCCACTGTCCAAATTTCTGGGCTTGTCATCTGTTTCTGCTCTCAACAGTCCTACCCATTCTTTATCAGCCTATTCAAATATCATTTCATTTATGAAACCGTCCCTAGTTCCTACCCCGACTCATGTTTCTCACCTCTTTCATAGTGATTAACTACAATGCAAAACAGAGAAAGAAATCTGAGTACTCACTTTTCTATTGAAGGACAGGATAATTTAACTCATCTTTTAGCTGCTTTCCTTACTTAGGATTCTTTAGAGGAAGGCATATTCACATTTGAAAGAAATCAAAAGCAAAATGCTAGTAAAAACCTCCTCTACATTAAAACTCAGCAGCATCTCACAATAGAGCTTTCAAAAGGAGTTACAGATCCTGTGTGTAGTGCTGCTTACAAGCCATCACATGGCGGCATCGGGGACAACACACCAGCACCAAATCCAAGACAAAGAGCAGAGATGAAGCCGGCTCTGTTCCTGCTGACGCGACTGAGGCCACTGCTCTCTCAGCTGGGCTAACAGCAAACAGGCCTCCGCCAGCCTGCAGCCCAACTAGGGAAGCAAGCAGACCGAACAAATCCCAGAGCAGTGATTTCAAGCACTTAATGGCACCGCTGCCCTACAACAACAACACAACACAACTCATCTTCCCTTTCTCTTAAAAACTCAACAGCAAAATCTCCTGTCGAATTAACAAGAATTAAAGTGAAATTGTCATTGGAAATAATACAAACATGCAAAAGGGGGACCTAGCACACAATTGTTGTTGTTGTTTAGGCTCTCAATTGTATTCAACCCTTTTGCAACCCCATGGACTGCAGCCCACCAGGCTCCACTGTTCCAATGGAATTTCCCAGGCAAGAATACTGGAGTGAGTTACCGTTTCCTTCTCCAGGGGATTTTCCTGACCCAGGGATTGAACCCATATCTCCCGCATTGCAGGTGGATTCTTTACCACTGAGGCAAAAGGAAAGCCCCTTTATCACATAATGGAATGCTAGTAACTATTAAGGGGCTTCCTTGGTAGATCAGCTGGTAAAGAATCCACCTGCAGTGCAGGAGACCCTGGTTTGATTCCTGGGTTGGGAAGAGCCCCTGGAGAAGGGATAGGCTACCCACTCCAGTATTCTTGGGCTTCCCTGATGGCTCAGACAGTAAAGAATTCACCTGCAATGTGGGAGACCTGGGTTTGATACCTGGATTGAGAAGATCCCCTGGAGGAGGGCATGGCAACGGACTCATTTCTTGTCTGGAGAATCCCATGGACAAAGGAGCCTGGCAGGCTACAGTCCATGGGGTTGCAAAGAGTCGAACACGACTGAGTGTCTTTCACTTTCACTTCTTATACTTCTCACTTTCATAGTATAACAAAATAGTTAATATGAAAAAATTCATTCTCTACATAGAATAAAAACATATAAATTACATTTAAAATCATATAGTGTAACAGTATACTATAAGCTAAATCTATGCCAAAATGTTAAAAATGGTTAACTTTCAGCTGACTATTGGTGATTTTTGCTTTCTTATCATTTAATCTGTGTTTTCTAAACATTCTTCAAAGACCATATTTAAGAGAAAAAAATTAGTTTCAAAGAATGAAATGCTCATCTCTTGATTAAATTCTATAAATCTCTATATATCTTCATAAATATATTTGATTTTTATTTATATCCTAAAGACTTAAAACAACTTGTTTCTTTTAGCTTTATTAGGTCTCAGAGGTGATGGCACAAGATTTGTAGGATCACTAGGTTCACAAAATGGTGCCTTCTCATGTCCAATAAAAAGCTTACTTGTGAAACTAGGTTCAAAATCAAAATGAGAATGAGAAATGTACTAACTTTAAAATAATGTCTTATTATAAAGAAATTAAGACAATGTCAGAAAATCAAGGTTAAATTCTACCACTCACCAACTAGGGCAAATATCTTGCTTTTATTATGTTCATCTATAAAATGTAGAAAATGCCAGATTGTTACATAAAAGAAGTTCTTGTCTGATGCTAGATTCTATACCTCCATATTAATGAACAAGATGATTTGAGAAGGTTCATTTTTTCATTCATACTAAGCTTTCACTACGGAATACCATGTGCTAACCTAGGTTTCCAAAGAAGCGATTCTCCAAAGCATTTCCCTTACTTAGAATCCAAAGATTGACAAGAGATAGACATGATTATTCACAACTGTCAAATTTCTGACATCTGTTTTACTCATTAAAAGTCTCCCCTTGCCATCTGTAGAGTAGGATAATAGCTGAAGTTGTTTTAGAAAATAACCTTCAAATAAAAATGGATTAGGTTGAAAAGCTTTTATTAATTAGAGAAAAGTACCTAAAAAGAAATCTAAATTTGACATTCAGAAGGGGCAAAACAAATCTTACCTGATCAAAGTCCTGCTTGTTTGGTTGTTCATGTTTAATGGTCAGATTTGACAAAATAAAAGGGTGGTAAGTATATCCATGCCATTTTTCTTTAACTGTCTCTTAAAATTTAGCAGTCTGGGAGCCACTGGTTCCAAGAGCATTTTAGCCACCCAGAAGCTGGCTGATCTACAGTTTGGAACCCTGCCCCTAAAACAGTATTACACTTATAGAAAATGCTCAAAAACATATTTGTTGAATGAAGAAATGTAATCCTGTTACCTAAAGATGATGTAGCTTGAGGATAACTTTAAATTTAACTCTAAGAAGTTTCAAAACAAAGTAAGAAATAATACATTAAGGGAGGCTGGCCTTAGAGAGCAAGATTTCCCTACCCTGTCTACAAGTTTTTAAGTCATTGTTAACACTGCCTAAAAGTTTAACACTTGGTAGGATATATCTGGATTAGTATGTACTCTTCTTTGAAAATACAAATATTTGAAGAGGATTAATGAATGTAACCATTTAATATAACTGTTTTATTGCCAAAATTACAAGAGTTTTGTCACCAAGGTGTTCACCAGGTATACAAAATATAACTATATATTTAAGATTTTGGGATATATTTATAACTTAAAATAAGTAAATAAATGAAAGGGGAGCCAAGGTTCTCATTGTTGGAATGGGGAAGCTACAAATAAGCAAGAGGAATAGGGTAAATTATTCATATAATAATAGATTATAGCTGACATCAGTATGAACCCATGTTTAGTTTAACATAGATACAGATGGTCACACACTAAAATATCTATATTGGTATTCATGTGTGTATATATAGGTTCAGTTCAGTTACTCAGTCGTGTCCAACTCTTTGCGACCCCATGGACTGCAGCATATGTATATACTATACATAGGTTAGTATACACGTATACATATCTCCTTGTTCTGTCAGCTGGGAAGGCCAAGAAGCAAGTATATCCCAGTAGCAATGAGCACAGCTAACATCCATATCTTGGTTTCTAATACCATTCTCCAGGGTTCCTTGGAGAAATAGCTGACTTTGAGACTAGGGCAGGAAACGATGATCCCAGAGCATTTTACACTGGCAGAAAGTAAGGGAATGCTCAGAACACACACACACAAAGATGAAATAAGCAATGGGTCAAAGAGACACTGAAACCAACTGAAAGAGCTCCCAAGGGAACAGACTGAACAACAAAATGGAGTATTGTTTTGTAATCCAAAGTATAAAATGAATATCCATGAGTCCATACTAATATAAACAATTTAGTGATGAAATAAATGGAGAACAAGTCAATCTGCCATTCAGAAGAATTCCTAATAATTTATGTAAAGAATCCACCCTCAGGGAAGTGGAACAAAACTTATACTCCTTAAGTGTAGGTTATACAAGGTGATGTCTTTCCTAAGAGGATAGTATGCAAAGGGAGAAACCTGGCAAACGGTGTTTCAGTCAGGTAATAATGGTCAACATAAATTGCAATAAGTCATTTTGATAGCTTGTGCCCTTGACATGATATGAAAATGGCAATTTCCCTCTGTGCTCTTTCCCCAAAAAACATATAACTCCATTATAAAAACATCAAACAAATCCCAATTAAAAGCCATTCTACCAAATACTTGACCAGTACTCCTCAAAATTGTCAATATGATGGAAGAAAAAAAAAGAACAAGGAAAGTCTGATAAATTTTCAAAGTCAAGAATAGCCTAAACAGACACAATGACTAAATGCAGAATGCTATCCTGGATGGGATCCTGGAATAGAAGAGACCGCGAGATAAAAAACCAAGGAAATCTGAAAAAAATATAGACTTTAATAAAAATTATATCAAAAAAAAATTATATCAATGCTAGTTTGGTATATCAATATACCATACTAATATAAAATTTCAGTAATAGCAGAAACTAAGTGTGGGGTGTATTAGAATTCTCTTTACTATATCTGCAATATTTCTGTAAATCTAAAACCATTCTTTTTTTTTTCATTTATTAATATTAGTTGGAGGCTTATTACTTCACAATATTGTGGTGGTTTTTGCCATACATCCACATGAATGAGCCATGGATCTACACGTGTTCCCCATCCTGAACCCCCCTCCCACCTCCCTCCCCATCCCATCCCTCTGGGTCATCCCAGTGCACCAGCCCTGAGCACTTGTCTCATGCATCCAACCTGGGCTGGTGATCTGTTTCACAATTAATAATATACATGTTTCGAGGGGAGGAGCCGAGATGGCGGAGGAGTAGGACGGGGAGACCACTTTCTCTCCTACAAATTCATCAAAAGAATAACTGAACGCTGAGCAAACTTCACAGAACAACTTCTGATCGCTAGCTGAGGTCATCAGGCGCCCAGAAAAGCAGCCCATTGTCTTCGAAAGGAGGTAGGACAAAATATAAAAGATAAAAAGTGAGACAAAAGAGCTAAGGACGGAGATCCGTCCCGGGAGCTCTTAGGCGGCATTGCTTGGGGTAGGGTCCGGGCCTGAGTGCCCTGAGGACAATCGGAGGGAACTTCTGTGAGTTGCCAACTTGAACTGTGGGAGACCAAAAGAGAGAGAGTAAATTAACCGGCCCGAACACACTGCCGGCCGTTCGCAGAACAAAGAGACCGAGAGGGTCCAGAGAGGAGCTCGCAGGCTGCGGACCGGCCCAGCCCCGCCGGAGGCAGGAGGCAGGGGGGAGGGGAAGGTCGCGGCGAGACACAGGGCGCAGGCACCCGACCGGCGCGGGCGGGGACTGGGGCTGGGGACGCAGAGGGCAGAAGGCGCACGCACCCAACTGGCGCCAGCGGAAACTGAGACTGGGTCCGCGGAAGGGAGGGGGCACGCCACACCTGGGGAGAGTGCGCCCACCAAGCCCCTGGCTGCCTGGACCGCTCTGACGGGGAAGGCACAGAGAGCAGGCGCAGCTTTTCCTTCCGCGCTTTTGTGGAACACCCGAGGGCTGGAACCTCGCGCAGCGCGGGGCGCGCTCCATATAGAACAGCCGGGAGCCTGAGCAGCGCAGACGGAGAAAGCAGCGTCAGCCCCTCCCGGCAGCGCCAGCCCCGCCCCCGCAGGGCCAGCCCCTCCCAGCAGCGTCAGCCCCGCCCCGCAGCGCCAGCCCATCCCCGCAGCGTCAGCCCCTCCCGGCAGCCCCAGCCCATCCCCGCGGCGCAAGCCTGTCCCCACAGCGCCAGCCTCTCCCTGCAGCGTCAGCCCGTCCCCGCAGAGCGACGGAACTAGCTTACCTGAATAAGAGTCCACCTCCCCCCGCCTGTGTCAGGGCGGAAATGAGGCTCTGAAGAGACCGGCAAACAGAAGCCAAATAAACAAAGGGAACCGCTTCAGAAGGGACTGGTGCAACAGATTAAAATCCCTCTAGGAAACACTGACTACACCGGAGGGGCCTGTAGATATCGAGAAGCGTAAGCTGGAACGAGGAGCTATCTGAAACTGAGCCGAACCCACACTGACCGCAACAGCTCCAGAGAAACTCCTAGATATAATTTTACTTTTTTCTCTTTTTTTTTTTAATTTTTTTTATTTTTTTTATTTTTTTCTTTTTTCTTTCTTCTCTTTTATTTTCCTTTAAAATCCCCTATTACTCCCCCATTACTCCTTAACTTTCATTTCCACAGACTTTTATGATTTTTTAATTAGGGGGAAAAAAATTTTTTTTTTCTTTTTTCTTTTTCTTTCTTTTTTTTTCTTTTTTTTCTTTCCTTTTTCTCTTCTATTTTCTATTTTTCATTTTCTCTTATTTCTTTTAAAGTCCTCCAGTACTCCTCTACTACTCCTTAATTTTCATTTTCAATACACTATAACCTTACCAAAAAAAAAAAGAAGAGAAGCCCTATTTTTAAACTGAAGATTATTCTCTCCCAATCTTGACTCTCTGTTTTCTACCTCAGAACACCTCTATTTCCTCCTTTCCCCTTCTCTTCCCAATCCAATTCTGTGAATCCTTGTAGGTGACTGGGCTATGGAGAACACTCTGGGAACAGACAGCTGCGTAGATCTGTCTCTCTCCTCTTGAGTCCCCCTTTTTCTCCTCCTGTTCATCTCTATCTCCCTCCTCCCTCTCCTCTTCTTCATGTAACTCTGTGAACCTCTCTGGGTGTCCCTAATGGGGGAGAATCTTTTAGCCATTAACCTAGAAGTTTTCTTATCAGGGCTGTATAGTTGGAGAAGTCCTGAGACTACAGGAAGAATAAAACTGAAATCCAGAGGCAGGAGACTTAAGCCCAAAACCTGAGAACACCAGAAAACTCCTGACTACATGGAACTTTAAGTAATAAGTGACCATCCAAAAGCCTCCATACCTACACTGAAACCAACCACCACCCAAGAGCCAATAAGTTTTAGAGCAAGACATACCACGCAAATTCTCCAGCAACGCAGGAACATAGCCCTGAACATCAACATACAGGCTGCCCAAGGACACACCTAACACATAGACCCATCTCAAAACTCATTACTGGGCACTCCATTGCTCTCCAAAGAGAAGAAATCAAGTTCCACGCACCAGAACACTGACGCAAGCTCCCCTAACCAGGAAATCTTGACAAGCCAATCGTCTAACCCCACCCACTGGGTTAATCCTCCACAATAAAAAGGAACCACAGACCTCCAGAATACAGAAAGCCCACTCCAGATACAGCAATCTAAACAAGATGAAAAGGCAAAGAAATACCCAACAGGTAAAGGAACATGAAAAATGCCCACCAAGTCAAAAGAGGAGGAGATAGGGAATCTACCTGAAAAAGAATTTAGAATAATGATAATAAAAATGATCCAAAATCTTGAAAACAAAATGGAGTTACAGATAAATAGCCTGGAAACAAAGATTGAAAAGATTCAAGAACTGTTTAATAAAGACCTAGAAGAAATAAAAAAGACTCAATTAAAAATGAATAATGCAATGAATGAGATCAAAAACACTTTGGAGGGAACCAAGAGTAGAATAACGGAGGCAGAAGATAGGATAAGTGAGGTAGAAGATAAAATGGTGGAAATAAATGAAGCAGAGAGGAAAAAGAAAAAAGGATCAGAAGAAATGAGGACAACCTCAGGGACCTCTGGGACACTGTGAAACGCCCCAACATTCGAATCATAGGAGTTCCAGAAGAAGAAGACAAAAAGAAAGGCCATGAGAAAATACTCGAGGAGATAATAGCTGAAAACTTCCCTAAAATGGGGAAGGAAATAGCCACCCAAATCCAAGAAACCCAGAGAGTCCCAAACAGGATAAACCCAAGGCGAAACACCCCAAGACACATATTAATCAAATTAACAAAGATCAAACACAAAGAACAAATATTAAAAGCAGCAAGGGAAAAACAACAAATAACACACAAAGGGATTCCCATAAGGATAACAGCTGACCTATCAATAGAAACCCTCCAGGCCAGAAGGGAATGGCAGGACGTACTGAAAGTAATGAAAGAGAATAACCTACAACCTAGATTACTGTACCCAGCAAGGATCTCATTCAGATATGAAGGAGAATTCAAAAGCTTTACAGATAAGCAAAAGCTGAGAGAATTCAGCACCACCAAACCAGCTCTTCAACAAATGCTAAAGGATCTTCTCTAGACAGGAAATGCAGAAAGGTTGTATAAACGTGAACCCAAAACAACAAAGTAAATGGCAACGGGACCACACCTATCAATAATTACCCTAAATGTAAATGGGTTGAATGTCCCAACCAAAAGACAAAGATTGGCTGAATGGATACAAAAACAAGACCCCTATATATGCTGTCTACAAGAGACCCACCTCAAAACAAGAGACACATACAAACTAAAAGTGAAGGGCTGGAAAAAAATATTTCATGCAAACGGAGACCAAAAGAAAGCAGGAGTCGCAATACTCATATCAGATAAAATAGACTTTCAAATAAAGGATGTGAAAAGAGACAAAGAAGGACACTACACAATGATCAAAGGATCAATCAAAGAAGAAGATATAACAATTATAAATATATATGCACCCAACATAGGAGCACCGCAATATGTACGGCAAATGCTAACGAGTATGAAAGAGGAAATTAATAGTAACACAATAATAGTGGGAGACTTTAATACCCCACTCACAACTATGGATAGATCAACTAAACAGAAAATTAACAAGGAAACACAAACCTTAAATGACACAATGGACCAGCTAGACCTAATTGATATCTATAGGACATTTCACCCCAAAACAATCAACTTCACCTTTTTCTCAAGTGCACACGGAACATTCTCCAGAATAGATCACATCCTGGGCCATAAATCTGGTCTTGGAAAATTCAAAAAAATTGAAATCATTCCAGTCATCTTTTCTGACCACAGTGCAGTAAGATTAGATCTCAATTACAGGAAAAAAATTGTTAAAACTTCAAACATATGGAGGCTAAATAACACGCTTCTGAATAACCAACAAATCATAGAAGAAATCAAAAAAGAAATCAAAATATGTATAGAAATGAATGAAAATGAAAACACAACAACCCAAAACCTATGGGACACTGTAAAAGCAGTGCTAAGGGGAAGGTTCATAGCATTACAGGCTTACCTCAAGAAACAAGAAAAAAACCAAATAAATAACCTAACTCTACACCTAAAGCAATTAGAGAAGGAAGAAATGAAGAACCCCAGAGTTGGCAGAAGGAAAGAAATCTTAAAAATCAGGGCAGAAATAAATGCAAAAGAAACTAAAGAGACCATAGCAAAAATCAACAAAGCTAAAAGCTGGTTTTTTGAAAAAATAAACAAAATTGACAAACCATTAGCAAGACTCATTAAGAAACAAAGAGAGAAAAACCAAATTAACAAAATTAGAAATGAAAATGGAGAGATCACAACAGACAACACTGAAATACAAAGGATCATAAGAGACTACTACCAGCAGCTCTATGCCAATAAAATGGACAACTTGGATGAAATGGACAAATTCTTAGAAAAGTATAACTTTCCAAAACTGAACCAGGAAGAAATAGAAGATCTTAACAGATCCATCACAAGCAAGGAAATCGAAACTGTCATCAAAAATCTTCCAGCAAACAAAAGCCCAGGACCAGATGGCTTCACAGCTGAATTCTACCAAAAATTTAGAGAAGAGCTAACACCTATCTTACTCAAACTCTTCCAGAAAATTGCAGATGAAGGTAAGCTTCCAAACTCATTCTATGAGGCCACCATCACCCTAATTCCAAAACCAGACAAAGATGTCACAAAAAAAGAAAACTACAGGCCAATATCACTGATGAACATAGATGCAAAAATCCTTAACAAAATTCTAGCAAACAGAATCCAACAACATATTAAAAAAATCATACACCATGACCAAGTGGGCTTTATCCCAGGAATGCAAGGATTCTTTAATATCCGCAAATCAATCAATGTAATACACCACATTAACAAATTGAAAGATAAAAACCATATGATTATCTCAATAGATGCAGAGAAAGCCTTTGACAAAATTCAACACTCATTTATGATTAAAACTCTCCAAAAAGCAGGAATAGAAGGAACATACCTCAACATAATAAAAGCTATATATGACAAACCCACAGCAAGCATCACCCTCAATGGTGAAAAATTGAAGGCATTTCCCCTGAAATCAGGAACAAGACAAGGGTGCCCACTCTCACCACTACTATTCAACATAGTGTTGGAAGTTCTGGCCACAGCAATCAGAGCAGAAAAAGAAGTAAAAGGAATCCAGATAGGAAAAGAAGAAGTAAAACTCTCACTGTTTGCAGATGACATGATCCTCTATATAGAAAACCCTAAAGACTCTACCAGAAAATTACTAGAGCTAATCAATGAATATAGTAAAGTTGCAGGATATAAAATTAACACACAGAAATCCCTTGCACTCCTATATACTAACAATGAAAAAACAGAAAGAGAAATTAAGGAAACAATACCATTCACCATTGCAACAAAAAGAATAAAATACTTAGGAGTATATCTACCTAAAGAAACAAAGGACCTATACATAGAAAACTATAAAACACTGATGAAAGAAATCAAAGAGGACACAAACAGATGGAGAAACATACCGTGTTCATGGATTGGAAGAATCAATATTGTCAAAATGGCTATTCTACCCAAAGCAGTCTATAGATTCAATGCAATCCCTATCAAGCTACCAACGGTATTTTTCACAGAACTAGACCAAAGAATTTCACAATTTGTATGGAAATACAAAAAACCTCGAATAGCCAAAGTAATCTTGAGAAAGAAGAATGGAACTGGAGGAATCAACCTGCCTGACTTCAGACTCTACTACAAAGCCACAGTCATCAAGACAGTATGGTACTGGCACAAAGACAGAAATATAGATCAGTGGAACAGAATAGAAAGCCCAGAGATAAATCCACGAACCTATGGACACCTTATCTTTGACAAAGGAGGCAAGGATATACAATGGAAAAAAGACAACCTCTTTAACAAGTGGTGCTGGGAAAACTGGTCAACCACTTGTAAAAGAATGAAACTAGAACACTTTCTAACACCATACACAAAAATAAACTCAAAATGGATTAAAGATCTAAATGTAAGACCAGAAACTATAAAACTCCTAGAGGAGAACATAGGCAAAACACTCTCCGACATAAATCACAGCAAGATCCTCTATGACCCACCTCCCAGAATATTGGAAATAAAAGCAAAACTAAACAAATGGGACCTAATGAAACTTAAAAGCTTTTGCACTACAAAGGAAACTATAAGTAAGGTGAAAAGACAGCCCTCAGATTGGGAGAAAATAATAGCAAATGAAGAAACAGACAAAGGATTAATCTCAAAAATATACAAGCAACTCCTGCAGCTCAATTCCAGAAAAATAAATGACCCAATCAAAAAATGGGCCAAAGAACTAAACAGACATTTCTCCAAAGAAGACATACAGATGGCTAACAAACACATGAAAAGATGCTCAACATCACTCATTATTAGAGAAATGCAAATCAAAACCACAATGAGGTACCATTACACGCCAGTCAGGATGGCTGCTATCCAAAAGTCTACAAGCAATAAATGCTGGAGAGGGTGTGGAGAAAAGGGAACCCTCTTACACTGTTGGTGGGAATGCAAACTAGTACAGCCACTATGGAGAACAGTGTGGAGATTCCTTAAAAAACTGGAAATAGAACTGCCATATGACCCAGCGATCCCACTTCTGGGCATACACACTGAGGAAACCAGATCTGAAAGAGACACGTGCACCCCAATGTTCATCGCAGCACTGTTTATAATAGCCAGGACATGGAAGCAACCTAGATGCCCATCAGCAGATGAATGGATAAGGAAGCTGTGGTACATATACACCATGGAATATTACTCAGCCATTAAAAAGAATTCATTTGAACCAGTCCTAATGAGATGGATGAAGCTGGAGCCCATTATACAGAGTGAAGTAAGCCAGAAAGATAAAGAACATTACAGCATACTAACACATATATATGGAATTTAGAAAGGTGATAACGATAACCCTATATGCAAAACAGAAAAAGAGACACAGAAATACAGAACAGACTTTTGAACTTTGTGGGGGAATGTGAGGGTGGGATATTTCAAAAGAACAGCATGTATACTATCTATGGTGAAACAGATCACCAGCCCAGGTGGGATGCATGAGACAAGTGCTCCGGCCTGGTGCACTGGGAAGACCCAGAGGAATCGGGTGGAGAGGGAGGTGGGAGGGGGGATCGGGATTGGGAATACATGTAAATCCATGGCTGATTCATATCAATGAAAAAAACAAAAAAATAAATAAATAAATAAATAAAAATAATATACATGTTTCAATGCTATTCTCACAGAGCATCCCACCTTCGCCTTCTCCCACAGAGTCCAAAAGTCTGTTCTATATATCTCTGTCTCTCTTGCTGTCTCGCATACAGGGTTATCGTTACCATCTTTCTAAATTCCATATATATGCGTTAGCATACTGTACTGGTGTTTTTCTTTCTGGCTTACTTCACTCTGTACAATGGGCTCCAATTTCATCTACCTCATTAGAACTGATTCAAATGTATTCTTTTTAATGACTGAGTAATATTCCATTGTGTATATGTACCACAGCTTTCTTATCCATTCATCTGCTGATGGGCATCTAGGTTGCTTCCATGTCCTGGCTACTATAAACAGTGCTGCGATGAACATTGGGGTGCACGTGTCTCTTTCAGATCTGGTTTCCTCAGTGTGTATGCCCAGAAGTGGGATTGCTGGGTCATATGGCAGTTCTATTTCCAGTTTTTTAAGGAATCTCCACACTGTTCTCCATAGTGGCTATACTAGTTTGCATTCCCACCAATAGTGCAAGAGGGTTCCCTTTTCTCCACACCCTCTCCAGCATTTATTGCTTGTAGACTTTTGGATAGCAACCATCCTGACTGGCGTGTAATGGTACCTCATTGTGGTTTTGATTTGCATTTCTCTGATAATGAGTGATGTTGAGCATCTTTTCATGTGTTTGTTAGCCATCTGTATGTCTTCTTTGGAGAAATGTCTGTTTAGTTCTTTGGCCCATTTTTTAATTGGGTCGTTTATTTTTCTGGAATTGAGCTGCAGGAGTTGCTTGTATATTTTTGAGATTAATTCTTTGTCTGTTGCTTTGTTTGCTATTATTTTCTCCCATTCTGAAGGCTGTCTTTTCACCTTGCTTATAGTTTCCTTTGTTGTGCAAAAGCTTTTAGGTTTAATTAGGTCCCATTTGTTTATTTTTGCTTTTATCTCCAATATTCTGGGAGGTGGGTCATAGAGGATCTTGCTGTGATTTATGTCGGAGAGTGTTTTGCCTATGTTCTCCTCTAGGAGTTTTATAGTTTCTGGTCTTACATTTAGATCTTTAATCCATTTTGAGCTTACCTTTGTGTATGGTGTTAGAAAGTGTTCTAGTTTAATTCTTTACAAGTTAAAACCATTCTAAAATTAAAAGTTTATTTAAAAACAATTTGGGATGAGAGAAGATATTTACTGCATACGATTACCAAATTCATGCATCTAGCCTCATCTTAAATACTGTCCGTTGACATCAGCCACTTTCAGCTTTCTAAATGGGAAACTCTTAGATCTGATGTTTTAACTACTGTAGCCTTTTCACTTTGATGCTCTTCCTCTTGTGGGTGGGCTGTTGGTGAGCTCAGCACAATTTGATTGCAAAACCACATAAAGTCAATTGTATGGGAAATTTTTCAGAAACCAATATATTTTTAAAATTAGATTTCTCAATAACCACATGGAATGACTCTCAGAAACTATATCCTTTGTTATTTTACCTTCAGGAATCATGACAATTTTTTGCTGATGTAATGGGTATCTAATAATCAAGACCAAAGAGATGTCCTAAATAGATTTATACTCGCCCATCCCCTCCACACACACACATACAGAACTGGAAGTTACAATTCTAGCATAAACTATGTCACCTTTATAATTCTGAAACTTATTTTGTAGTAGCAGAGTCAAAAGAAAAAGGGTCAATTTAGCAATTTCTTTCCCCATTGCATGTTGCTTATAAGTTAATTCAACTGACATCTAAAACTGCGTATGAATTCTTATTAATACAAGAGGCTCAGGGAGTAGCTGGTAGTCATTGTTATGACTTTTAAATATGTTCTGTTAAATGCATATTATAAAGCCAATTTTACTATAGGAAAGTCATCAACTCAATTTTAAATAAATTTCATTACATTTTATCTCTAGGAAAGCATCTGTTAGTTTTCTAGGAAAAGAAACAAACTAGTCTTTTTTTTTTCTACTTGGCTAGAAATGCTATTTCTATACAAATTCACAGACTAAGTACTTCCATTTAAGACTGAAGATAGTTTTAAAAAGCCAAATTTTAAAACTGTACAACAGATTCACTATGATCATTATTTTAGCACCTTCTTATAGTACAATATCAAACTAAGCTTTAAATATGTCCAAAAGGGGTTGCTACCCAGGCTCCATTCTTCTCTTCTGATGTGAACTATAGAGAATTTGAACTTAAAATGTAAATGAGAAAGCACAGTCAAGTAAACAGCTCATTTTAAGGCACTACATACCAGCTTTGGAAGAGAGGTCTGATTAAGGATCTCTAGGCAAGAGCTACAAGGTATCCTTAATGTTCAACTACCTCTCTCTTTCTCTGGCCCTCAACAGATCCCACACTGTTTGAAAATAGTTATTTGAAGACTTGTATATATGCAGAGTACATCATGCGAAATGCCCGGCTGGATGAAGCACAGGCTGGAATCAAGACTGCCAGGAGAAATATCAATAACCTCAGATAAGCAGATAACACCACCCTTATGGCAGAAAGCAAAGAAGAACTAAAGAGCCTTTTGATGAAAGTGAAAGAGGAGAGTGAAAAAGTTGGCTTAAAACTCAACATTCAAAAAAAAAAAAAAACTCAACATTCAGAAAACTAAGATCATGGCATCCAGTCCCATCACTTCATGGAAAATAGATGGGGAAACAATGGAAACAGTGACAGACTTTATTTTCTTGAACTCCAAAATCACTGCAGATGGTGACTGCAGCCATGAAATTAAGATGCTTGCTCCCTCAAAGAAAACCTATGACCAATCTAGACAGCATATTAAAAAGTAGAGATATTACTTTCCAACAAAGGTCCATCTAGTTAAGGCTATGACTTTTCCAGTAGTCATATATGGATGTGAGAGCTGAACTATAAAGAAAGCTGAGCACCGAAGAATAGGTGCTTTTGGACTGTGGTGTTGGAGAAGACTCCTGAGAGTCCCTTGGACTGCAGGGAAATCATACCAGTCAGTCCTGAACGAAATCAGTCCTGAATATTCATTGGAAGGACTGACGTTGAAGCTGAAACTCCAATCCTTTGGCCACCTGATGCAAAGTGCTGACTCACTGGAAAAGACCCTGATGCTCAGAGGGGTTGGGGGCAGGAGGAAAGGGGGACGCCAGAGAATGAGATGGTTGGATGGCATCACTGACCCGATGGACATGGGTTTCGGCAGGTTCCGGGAGTTGGTGATGGACAGGGAGGCCTGGCGTGCTACAGTCCATAGTGTTGTGGGGAATCAGACACCACTGAGCAACTGAACTGAACTGAACCCAAGAGTATTCTTTGATTCATTGAGCCTACTGCAAATAATCTGGGGTGGTTTGGAGAATAGCAATTTCTATACTTGTAGTTTTTCTCATTAATTTTTCCATACATCTTAGTTCCGAGTGTTCAATATCACTACAAATTGCTACAAATGGCAGGCAAATTATAATTAGAAAAAGACAAATTGAGGCTTAAAACTCAGATTATGATGTTTACAACACATCTAGACATCCATGCAAGCAAGGCAGCTACACTTAATACATTAAGTAATAATCTTGTACCTTCTTCTACAACTATCCCTGGTAAATGCTCAGTTTCTGTTAATTTATTTTCAGTAAAGAATAACTTTGAGGCTTTTCATCCTCCCTAGTAAGTGGCTATATCCCCTTCTCTAGCATCTAGAAGAAGCTTTAATTTTAAAAAAAAACAAAAGCCCTTTCTCCTATCTTTAGCCTATTTTCATTTGTTTGCTCTAATCTTTTCATAAACTTCAGCTAATTCTCAGTTTAAGCCAACCTGACACCATCCTGCCTAAACCTTCTTCTTATGAATTCTTTTCCAGAAAGTCAGAGTTAAGGAGTAGCCCATAGCCATTGTTTTAACTTTGAAATGTGTTCTGTAAATGCATATTTTAGAACTAATTCTACTACAGGAAAGTAACCAATTTCATTTCAAATAAACTCTATGCTTGTAATTTTCCTTAGTTACATGCTCCTCCCTTTGGTATATTTTCTATACACTTTGTGCTTAGAGAATTGTCTCTATCACTGGCTTTGTTAAGATAAACCACCTTGCCCACACACCTTTCTCTCCTGTTTAGATAATTTACAAGTAAATCATCAGAATTTCATTTTTTTACTATCAACCATTTTCATAAGTCACAGTCCCTTCCAAAATACTTACTTTTCCTCTAAACTTAATATCTACTTTTAAAAAATGATATCCAGTAGTGTTGCCATCCAACAACAACACCGATGCAATGGACATGAATCTGAGTAGGCTCCGGGAGTTGGTGATGAACAGGGAAGCCTGGCGTGCTGGGGTCGCAAAGAGCTGGACACGATTGAGTAACTGAACTGAACTGATCCAGTAGTGTCTTGCCTTGACATTATAGTCTAAGGTCAGTCACTCAGTCAGTCAGTTCAGTCTCTCAGTCGTGTCCAACTCTTTGCAACCCCATGAATCGCAGCACGCCAAGCCTCCCTGTCCATCACCAACTCCCGGAGTTTACTCAAAGGGCATCTTTCCCCAAATTCATTTAAAGCTATATCATCAATACATTCTTTGTTAGTCATTAAAAGATACAGGATAACAATTCCCTCCACTGCTTCTTCCACCTTCAAAGAGATGACACTGCTGGCAATATGAGAGAAGAATGCATCAGATGCTCTGTCTCTACACTAACTCACATCTGTACTGTACTGTTTTCAATACTTTCACATGCCTTACCACATTTGATCTTCACAATAATCTTAGAAGTTTGGGAGAAAGGTGTTTACACCGCATGGATGGAAACAGTTAATGATTACAGATATTGGAACCTATTTCAGGATTCTTTCCATTACGCTGCCTTTCTCTTCTTTTAGCAGAATTAGACTTTCAGCCAACATCAGGAATGCTAGAAGTTTCCCATCACTATTATTTCTTGCATCTATGCCAGTTTCATAATCTATACTAAGAACTCTTAATTGTTTCTAATAGCTAGAAAATTCATTCTCTGGGAAAATGATATTTCCTCTTCTCTAAAAAAAAATGAATTTCATATGACCTTGGTTTTATTCCCAGCTCCACTATCTTTTCACTATAGAGCCCTGGAAACTGGCTTCAGGACTACTGCAAAAAAAAAAAAAATTACTATTTCTTCACACTTAACCAACAAATGATATTTCGAATCATAAAGAGAACCAAAAATTCCTCTAAATTCTTAGCAAATAATGATATTAAGTAGCTGACTTCTAACTACAGAAATAGAATAAGAAAAAAAATGAAAACTAAGAAATAAAGAAAAAACTTTAAGTGGCAGATAACCAAGGATTTCTTGGCCATATGGATATTAAAATACAAGACAGGTTACAGAGAGCATAATGGAATCACAATCCTTTTTTACTTCTAAAACTCAGATTGTAAATATTGTTTTACATAAATCCTGAAGGTTCCACGTGTTCTTATTGAGAAATAAAAGACAATGAAAAAAAAAACAAAACTATGTATCAGATGATGCTTTAAAATAAGTTAACAATCTAGCTATAATAAATTAACAATGAATGAAATAAACCCCAAATTTTTTCTGATATTAACAGGTTGCATACATATATGTAGGTTGCATAAATATGTCTACAATCAAAGAAATGTTTCAACAGCAGAGATTTTGTGAAAGAATTGTCTATTTAGTAAAGTAAATAAAACATAATAAAAATAAGTATAAAGTTTACCTTTTTTTAACAGATACCACAAATCACTGGGAAAGGATCCATAAGAATGGGATGCTTTTGCAATAACCCTAGCAATAATAAAGGCAAACCAAAGAACTTGTAAAAACAAGCTAACAACTGACTTTACTGATCATGCATCTGTGAAAATTATAAAAAACCTTTTGAATAATAAACATTTGAAAAAGACATTGCCTCCAGAATGTATATCTAATATTAAAAAAGAGCAGACACTCTCTGTATTTAGAAGTAATGGTCATTAGCTCGGGACTATGGTTCTTGGGTTCTGACTACAGCGTAACTTAGAACAAGAGAAGTTTCACCTGAATATCTTTACTTTTTAAATGAGGATGTTGGATTAGATGATTTCTAAAATCCTTCTATCTCTATAATTCTCTGATTCCTTAAGTAGCAGCAGAAGTCTGCTGACCTGAATCTAATCAATTTTAGATCTCCAGTAGAAAATAGGAAGCACTTTGTCTATAACCCACAGACAATTGGGATTTCCCTCACAGCAATTACATCTCCAGTAATTCAATTGCCTGATAAATCTACCTTCTCTTGCCCTTGTATATGATGATAATATGTTATTCAACCACAACACATTAAAATATAATTCTACTATAACCAAGAGGAAATAACTTTCTAGTAAGGTGTGTAATGACTCTTTCAAACATTAAACCAAAAAAGATGATAACTCTGTGGTAACTTCCAAAAAAAATTTTAACTTTAAGAGAGCTATGTAAATCTGAAGAAATGCTTATAGTCATTAATCAAATGCCTTGTAAATGAAATTACTAGACATATGTTCACCACTAATGACTTAATCTAATACTCATGTTATAAAGACTAAGACTTCTATGTTTGCCCTTTCTTATTTCAAATTCAAGCCACAGCCAGAAACAATGAGCTTTGACTCCAGCTCTTCTGTTAAGAACTCCTACACTATTCTAAATTCCTAAAATCCTAAGGTAAATAACAAAGGCAAAGTGACTGACCATGGGAATTTTGGCGGGGGCGGGGCGGGGGGAAGCAGAAGAGAGGGGCAGACACATAAAAGCCATCACGAAAATTCATTTTAGTCACCCAAGTCCCCTAAATTGTTTCTTATATCTGCTTTGCCCTTAAAATGCTTTCTATTTCTTAAAACTATTTTAAATGCCTCATTATGATGAATCTCTAGTATTCCCCTCCATTATGTACCCATTAAATTACCATCTGACTGATAAACAAACACTAAAGCCTCAGGTACTTGGTACTTACTGCATTATTATCTGTCACTCTTCATACACTAATTACTTGGACTGCAAATAAAAGATTTTACCATTGATTGAGGAAAAGTAGCTTAACAACTTGACAGTTTTCCTAAAAGAGAATACAAACTCATAATTTTGACACATATTAAGAGGAACCAAACTTTCAGCTCATGATCTCACGAAAGAAAAAACAAATTTACTTACTGCCCTAAAGTGTAGTAAGTTAAGCATCTATTAGAAGTATTTAGGTCACAACATCTCAGAAGTCTTTTGATTTCTAGCAAAACTCCTAGAATTCAAAACAGACCAGTCTATGCAGCCACTTGGAAAATAGTATGGAAGTTTTTCTTTCTTTTTAGATATTTTTCTTTCTTTTTAATGTGGACCATTGTCATTTAAAGTCTACTAAATTTTGTTACAATACTGCTTCTCTTTTATGTTTTGATTTTTTTGGCTGCAAATCATGTGAGACCCTAGCTTCCCAACCAGGGATCGAACCAGCAACCCCTACATTGGAAAGCAAAGTCTTAACCACTGGGCCAACAGGGTAATCCCTGGAGGTTTCTTAATAAACTAAAAATAGAACTGCAATTTGACACAGCAATTTCACTTCTATGTACATATCCAGAAAAAGAAAAAAAAAACAACAACACTAATTTGAAAGGACACATGCAGCCCAATGTCATAGTACTCCTATTTACAATTGTCAAAATATGGAAGCAACCTACATGCCCATCAATAGAGGAAATGGATAAAGATATGGTATGTGTATATATATATACACACACTATATATATATATGTATATCCATTATGAAAGTTGCTCAGTCATGTCCAACTCTTTGCAGTCCATGGAATTCTCCAGGCCAGACTAGAGTGGGTACCTTTCCCTTCTCCAGAGGATCTTCCCAACTCAGGGATCGAACCCAGATCTCCCTCATTGCAGGCAGATTCTTTACCAGCTAAGCCACAAGGGAAGCCATATTCATTATACATATACACACACACACACACAATAAAATACTTTTTGTTGTTGTTCAGTTGCTAAGTTGTGGCCAACTCTTTGCAACGCTATGGACTGTAGCCTGGCAGTCTCCTCTGTCCTTCACTCTTTCCCAGAGTTTGCTCAAGTTCATGTCCATTGAATCAGTGATGACATCCCACCATCTTATCCTCTGTCATGCCCTTCTTCTCCCGCCTTCAGTCTTTCCCAGCATCAGGATCTTTTCCCGTGAGTTGTCTTTTCGCATCAAGTAGTCAAAGTATTGGAGCTTCAGCTTCACCATCAGTCCTTTTAATGAATATTCATGGTTGATTTCCTTTAGGATTGACTGGTTTGGTCTCCTTGCAGTCCAAGGGACTCTCAAGAGTCTTCTCTAACACCACAGTTCAAAAGCATCAATTCTTTAATGCTCAACCTGCTTTATGGTCCAACTCTCACATCCGTACATGACTATTGGAAAAACCATAGCTTTGACTATATGAATCTTTGTCAGCAAAGTGATGTCTTTGCTTTTTAATTAGCTGTATAGCTTTGTCGTAGCTTTTCTTCCAAGGAGCAAGGGTCTTTTAATTTCATGGCTGCAGTCACCATCTGCAGTGATTTTGGAATCCAAGAAAATTAAGTCTGTCGCTGTTTCCATTCTTTCCCCATCTATTTGCCATGAAGTGATGGGACCAGATGCCATGATCTTTATTTTTTGAATGTTGAATTTTAAGCTAGCTTTTTCACTCTCCTCTTTCACTCTCATCAAGAGGCTCTTAGTTCTTCCTCACTTTCTGCCATTAGAGTGGTATCATCTGCGGATCTGACACTGTTGATATTTCTCCCAGCAATCTTGATTCCAGCTTGTGATTCCTCCAGATCAGCATTTCCCATGATGTACTCTGCATATAAGTCAAATAAGTAGGATGACAATATATGACCTTGTTGTCCTTCTTTCCCAATTTTGAACCAGTTAAGTTGTTTTATGTCCGGTTTTAAATGTTGCTTCTTGACCTGCGAACAGGTTTCTCAGTAGACAGTAAGGTGGTCCGGTACTCTCATCTTTAATGAAATACTACTCATCCATAAAAACACAATGAAATTTTGCCGTTTATAAAACGTGGATGGACTTGGAGGGCCTTATGCTAAATGAAATCAGTCACACAGAGAAAGGCAAATATTGTATGATATCACTTGTATGTGGAATCTAAAAATTACAACAAACTAATAAATAAAAGACAAGCCAAATAACAGATATAGAAGAGAAACTAGTGGTTACCAGAGTAGAGAGGGAAGGGTGGCGCAGGGCTAACAGATTAAGAGGTAAACTACTGTGTATAAGCTGCAAGGATATATTGTACAACACAGGGAATATAACATACTTTATAATAACTAAGTAGAATATAATCTTTAAAAATTATGAGTCACTATATTGTATACTAGTAATATATAAAAACATTTAAGGCAGGAGGGGAAGGAGGCAACAGAGGATGAGACGGTTGGATGGCATCATCGACTCAATAGACATGAGGGAGAGTGGACACTCAATGGTCACTATCTCCCAGATGTCAATGGACATGTCAATGGATGGACAGGGAAGCCTGAGGTGATACATTCCAAGGGGTCACAAAGAGTCAGATGCAACTGAGCAACTGAACAACAACAATATCAACTATACCTTAATTAAAACAAAATAAGCAAAAACAAAGGACTACTCTTGCTACTCTAGAATACTCCACTACTGTCAACAAACAGCCTTTCAAGATTCCTGATCAGATCACCCACAACCTTTGCAGTTCAAGGCAAAGTGCCCTTAGCCTAAAACCTGTCAACATATCATATACCCAGTTCCAACCCACACCCTCAGGAGCCTCCAAAGCATGGTTATGGGCACCCCAACACAGTGTCCAGGATCCATCCACTCCTTAACCCCTCACTGTGCAAATGCTATGCCTTGGCCATCTCTTAGGCCTCAGGAGTATACTTTGATCTATCCACCTTTAGGAGAAAAGCAAAGAGGTCTACACCGGTCTTGAAAGCAACTGAAGGTCATTTAGACAGAAAACAGAAAATTTTGGAGTCTGAGTCACTGGAACATAATTTAGGAGGAGGAAGGATACAATCTCTAGGTGGCAATGTGACCCCTGGCACATCCCTGACCCCTCCAACTCCTAGTCCCATGAAGCCAGAGGAAGTACAGAGTAAGACCTGCTAAAGTCTGAGGACTACAACAGAGGCCCCCAGTGCATAGATCTAAAGGAGGAACAATTTCTAGTTATTTGAAATTTCAAGACTTCTTCAGAGGCTTTGACTCTACAGGATATGGTCTAAACACAGCTGTATGCTCTCTAATACAGCTAATACAGCCTAATAGACTCTAATACAGCCTAATAGTTTTATAGAACATAATCAGGTTAAAATAAACATCATGGACATCTTTTTAAGAAAATTAAGGGTACAAGGTAACTATAAAAGTATGTATGCTTTACCTAGAAGATAAAGGTTATTAGGATTCCATTAAAAATCTGACTTAACCAAGCTCGATGCATGAAACAGGGCACTCAAAGTCAGTGCACTGGGACAACCCTGAGGGATGGGATGGGGAGAAAGATGGGAGGAGGGTTCAGGATGGGGGATACATGCACACCCATGGCTGATTCATGTCAACGTATGGCAAAAACCACTACAATATTATAAAGTAATTAGCCTCCAATTAAAATAAATTTTTTTTTAATCTGACTTAGGAAAAAAAAAAAAAACAAGTGTATACCCACCTTCTCTCCTTAGAACGTGCCTTATCAACTAACCAGTCAATAGCCAGAAGCAGTCTCCTAATGTTTGGCACCCAGGAGTACTGCCTTAACGCTCTCACTATACTGTAGGGTCTGGGGAGATGCTAAAGGAGCCAGATAACTATATAGATCAGTTCAACTTTTACCAAGGACCTAACTTGTGTCAAACACATGATACAAGCTAAGGGTAGAAAGATGGGTAAGTTCAACCCTGACATCAAGGACCTTATAGTGGATTGACTGAAGAAACAGCCTCATTCATTCACGTATCTCTACCCTTTGATAGTGCTCTCTCACACTGACCCTGGGGTCAGCCACATGACTTGCCTTGGACAATGGGACAGTAGCAAATGTATCAGAAGCAGAAATTTGAAAAGTCTATGCACATTAGAGTTTGCCCTCTTAACGCTCTTGGGAACCACAAGGTGAGTCACAACCACGTATCAACAAGAAACCACAGCCATGAGTCAATAAGCCCAAGTTGCTTAAGCATGAGAGACCCCAAGAGAATAACAGATAGTCATCAACCAGCCAGCCCCCAGCTAACCCAGTGGCCATCTGAAAGAGTCAATCCCAGCAAAAATCAACTAAGCCATGCTGAGCACAGTCCAAACTGCTGATTCCACAAAGTCATGAGCTACCTTAATGGCTACTGCTCTAAGCCACTGACTTTTACGGTAGTTCATTACAGGGCAAAGTTTAACTGATAGAAAACTCAAAACTTTATGGGGGAGCCAGACTTGTACACAATACAGCATGAGGGCTTACAGTAACAGACCTAAGGACAGGCAGTAACAGACCTAAGGACAGGATTCATGGATAACTCAGAAGTAAGGGTGATTAACCCTGCTGGGTCCAGCATGGAGGGTTGGACAGGAGTGTCAACAAAAGAATCACAGAGAACATGACGCATATTCTTTATTCTGAAGGAGGGGGAAAAAGCACTTCAGGAGGCCACAGACTCAGTCAACCTCTGCTTCTTTCATAATTGATACAAATCATCAGAGGGAACACCAGAACCAAACTGGAATCCATGGGCTGCTATTTCCACTGAAAAACTATGGGGTGTTCTTTCAACCAGAAGCTTTCTCTTTCTCTCAGAGTCCAGTAAGTTTTTACAGGACTGGAAGACAATAAGTCTTTGAAGACGCATTCAAGTTGAATATCTGTTTGACTCAGCTATATTCAACTCCCTGTGATCTCCCAGCAGGCAAACTGAGAAAATGATAATACACTGTCACTACAGATTGTGTGACAAGCACTCTGAACAGACAGGTACACTGGCACATTGGGAACAAGCAAATCTTACTCAAAAGTCAGACTGGGAATGTCCTGAGCTTCTGAAGCAATTTAAATGTCCAACAATAAGAGAATATTTAAATATGTCACTATAACTGTAATAAGGAATATGAGGGAGTTATTAAAATATGCTTTCAAAAAGCATTTAATAAGATGGGAAATTCTCATAAAACCAGATATAAAAAATTGCATATACAGAATGATCTCAATAATTTAGAAAATATATTAATAGGGAAAGAAAGGAAATACATCAATGTCAACTATATTCTTGGATTAGTAGGATTATAGGTGAATGTTTTCTTTCTCATGTATTCCTGCTTTTCAAATTAAAATACAAAGGCATTTACTTGTTAAAAATTGAATCACACAAGCCAAAATTAATGGTTAGTCTATAAGATAACTGGCTTATACTCCTCAGCAATATCAGTGTCATGAAAGAAAATGAAAAGCTAGGGAAATGTTCCAGATTAGACAGTTAGAAAGACACCAAAATTAAATGCAGTATGTGATCTTGACTTAGAACCTTGATTACAGGGAAATATGCTCTACAGAATATTATTGGGACAACTGGAAAATTTTGAATAGGGACTATATATTCATGTGGTTATATTAAGAGAATGTCCTTGTTCTTAGGAAAGATACACAAAAGTGTTTTTGCACATATGTGTGATATGTGTGCAAAACATTAAAAAATGGTTACTCTGGGTGAAGGGTATACAGAATATTTCCATACTATTCTTGCAATTTTTCTATTTTGAAATTATTTCAAAATAAAGTAAAAAATGATAATTCTAGGTAAGCCAGAAAAAAATCTATTTAAAGAGAAATAACACTTGATTGGTATTGCAAATTCATTATTTTCTAGGAAATTCTAAGATTTGGTTCCTAAAACAGTATGTAACATTTTCAGGTCAGATAACAGACTGTCTCCTTGGAGAAACTGAGGTAGGAAATGGACAAATTTCTTCACTAACAGATGTTCTGACTGAGGCTGGAATTTCTCCCTGCTCAGTAAGCCACTAGAGGCCAAGGGTGCTTGGCAACACATCAAAGTAGGGCTCTCTGGGTGCTGGTATTTACACATATATACTGTATGAAAAAGGCTGCCATTTCAGTGACATACACAGAACGATAGTTTCCCCCATGGCCTTCATGCTGACTCCCCAGCTCTCTCAGGCCCAGCCTGGTTCTATGGTGCCACTTATGGCTCGGCCTGGCCCTCTGCCTGGAATCTTGTATTATCTCATCTGAAAATTTCCCAGTCACATAAGTATTCCCAAATACGGCTGAAAACCACACCCCTCAGCCTCTCTGCTCAGTTCTACATGAAAAGATAAAACTGGACAGAAGAATTTTCAGATCAAAAAGCATTATGTATTGTCCGTTTCCTTAAATGTTAAGTTCCTCCAGAAAGAAAGAGCTTTATCTTAAGCATATTCTACTTAAGAATACAGAGGCACCCCAGACTCTCCGCTGCCACTGTTTGCCCTGGGGCTGAATATTCTACACTACACTTAGTGTGTATTCAATATCATGATCACAAAATTAAAGAGGTTAGTAAACTAATACTGTTTATGCTGTATTTGCTCTATTTGATGCTCTCTATGGCAAAAAATAATAGTAATTTTAATTAAACTCACTAGCATAAGTATCAGTGGGAAAAGTTCAATTTCAAAAGATAGCCAAGTTCTAACAAGAAGACAGTGAATACAAACTATAACTACACCTATAGATACTTCAACGATTCCAGCTGGCACATCTGACCATGTAACTGCTAATTACCAGATACTCTTCTGAAGACTTATTTTTTTAAAAAATCTATTTAAAAAATCTGCATGGAGACGTAAATACAAAATATAGGTCTATATCTGAAAATCATTTCCTTTAGTCAAATTCTAAATTTATTTCCTAGAAATCACAGGGAATAGTAAGAGCATTTGTGGTAGAGAAAGCAACCAGCTAATTCAACTTCTATTCCAATCTCCTTGTTTATCTTCCTATACTGCAGAGGCTAGAATGCCAAAGCCTTGTTTTCCAGACTCCTTTGTAACTAGCATTCTCAACACAGTTTAGGTTTCACCATTCTGAATTTCACCTGAATTCAGAATCAAGTTAAGTAGGAGAGAAGCAGCACTCAACGTTGTGTTTTGTTTTGTTTTTGCTGCTCTAGATCCACTGGGTTGGCCAAAAAGTTCACTTGAGTTTTTCCGTAAGATGTTACAGAAAGACCCAAACAAATTTTTTGGCCAAACCAATAGAAAGCAGAAGACAGCTTTGAAGCTAATAGTGCAGGCAGCAGTGTGATTGAGAATCAAGGCCTAAAAGTAGAACATCCCAAAAGACAAAAGTTGTTCCGTGACTACTGGTTGTGACTAAAGTGGTCAAACCAGAAATTAGCAAAGAGACATCCTGAGCCCCAGCTTCTTAAACTTAATAAAGGTAGCAATTCAGCAGTTCCCTTAGCAGATCTTTTTTTTTTTTTTTTTTTTTTGCTTATATAGCTAGAGTGGTTTCCATTATCTGCAGCTCCAACACACGCCTGTCTGAAAGCTTTCATGATTTCAAATATCCAAAGTAATCTAAAGTGGTATAGACTCTCAGTGGATAGCACTAATTGCACACATCATAGAATTCTTTGTTCTCTTCTCTGATCTGTAACAATAAAAATAAAGCCTAGATTTTAAAAACACAGCTACTCAACAGTCATTTTTCCCCTCAAATTCACTATGATTTGATGTTTGAAAATTGTAGTAAAGAAAGGACATCCTAACTACTTCCAACTCTTGCCTCCTTGAACAACTAGAACAATGCCTTTCATACATCAGACCCTAAATACATGTCAGCAACTGAGTATGGGAAGAATGATACAGGTGATTCAAAATAGTAGATAAGCCAAAAGTACATTAGTTTTGATCTGGGGACAGCATATTAAATTGTGGGAATATTGCAGATAAAATTATTAGCATGAAATCTATTTACTTTATTTTACATCTAAAAACACTGACAGAAAATATAGGGGCCTCCATGTTAAAATTTTAGGAAATTTTTACAGAAGTTGTTATAGCATAATTTCCCAGAATGACAAAGGATCTCATCAGATGGGTAATTTCCTCAGGATATTTCTGGTTTTTCAAAGATTTATGTTTTTTTCCATTAAAAAAAGAACTTGATCTTTAAGGTCAAAAATCCACTTACAGAGGTAGATAGAATATGTCTGATGAAAGGTCCCAACAGTACCAAGTATCTTAAGCCTGTGTGTGTGCTAAATCACTTCAGTCATGTCTGACTCTTTGCAGCCCCATGGACTGTAGCCCACCAGGTTCCTCTGTCCATGGGGATTCTCCAGGCAAGAATACTGGAGTGGATTGCCATGCCCTCCTCCAAGGGATCTTCCCAACCTAGAGATCGAACCCGAGTCTCCTGCAGCTGCTGCACTGCAGGCAGATTCTTTACCAGTGAGCCATGGGGGAAGCCCCAAATGCAAGTGAATTCCTGAATATTCAATTTGTGCAAAGCACTTTATTAATTGCCAAGGAAGGACTCAGCGGAATAGGAAACAAGGTCTCTATCCCGAAGAAAGCATGAGAGAGAAAAGCTCTCACACCCTTTTGTTTCATCTATGTAAAAAGAAAAAAAAAAAAAAATCATTAACACTTTTGCAAACTGTTAGTAATCCTTATTCGGAGAAGTTGTTGGACATCTTATCTTCAATACTTACTCCTTCATTCTTCTTAATAATTTCATGTGACATACTTTCAAATGAAAACTCTTTTTTTAAATTGTCTCACAACCTCATTAGTCAGCCAAAAAATAGCATAATGTTTCACAATGCCTACACTGAGAATCACTGTCCTTAGTGCTACGGAAAAGCTAAATGAGCAAAGGAGTGAATGGAAATGATACAGCTTAGCAAGCACAGATCTTCACTAAAGAACACCCACTCTCACTTGCAGCCTGTTCATAATCAGACACCCGCCTAAAACTTAACCATGATTCAAACCTTGCACATATGAATGAGGCAATTCAGTTCTTGTGAACTTGAATTCTTTAGTGCAGTAGCTAAAAGGTCAAGGAACTGGGTTAATGAGAACATGTCACTGGGGTGGCAAGGCAGCAGTGAGTGGAGAAAATCAAAGTCAGAGACTCTTTACTCTCCACTGCAAGTGAGAAAGTCAAGGGAGTAAAAATGCTGGCAATATGACCTCACTTTTAATTTTTTTTAGAAACATGATTATTTAGTTTATAGATTGCTGGTGCCCTTAGTGCTTCTTTTTGCTGTTAGCATCTTCTTTCAACCATTTCACTGGAGATTAGCACCTCTATAGAGGATGTATTAATACATGAAAAAGAAACTGAGGTGAAATTCAAGGTAACCCAATTTCACTACTTGGCAATAAATTCAGCAAGAAAGATTTATTGTAAAGAAAAGACTAAGATGAATGGAATCGTCACCTTGAGTAAGTTCAACTTATAAACAAGCAAACTTAAAACACTTAAATGAGAGGTTAATTATAATTCTTTGCTTTAAAATAGTCTCTGCTTTATAAAAAAGTTTCCAGTTACAACTGTTTAACAGACATAAAATCTTTGGGTTTAAAGCATACTTTAGGGAGTCCCCTGGTGGTACAGTGGCTAAGACTCCATGCTCCCAGTGCAGGGGGCCCAGGTTCAATTCCTGGTCAGGGAACTAGATCCCACATGCCGCAACTAAGTGTCTGCATGCCACAACTAAAGATCCTGCACACCACAATGAGATCAGAGATCGCATGTGCTGCAACTAACACCCAGCGCAGCCAAATAAGTCAATAAATAATTTTTAAAATAATAAAATATACTTTAACTTAACAAAATGTATTTTATATGTTTTACATATTTCAAGAATACACCAAAAGAAAACCTTACCTGTGTCATGGGGGGAGCTAGATGACTAAAATTATGGTTATTTTATTTCTATGGTTGTAGGACCTATCCAGAAACAAAACAAAGTTTGATGATTTAGGTTTTCAACATTAACTTTATCTAATTTCATACCAGACTCTTGTTTGTATCATTCAAGTCTATAAGCAGAAAAAACAATGTGGGTCACGGATGAAAATAAAATCTTATTTTCCATGACTACAAGACAGAAAACAAGAATCACACAGGTCAGAATCCCTATATTCCAGAATTAGATGGATATTTCTGTAAGCTAGCTAATAACCTTGGACAACATTAACTTTCCAAATGAAATCCTTGAAATGATAAAAGGAAATACTTCAAAAGACAAAAATACTTTAAAGTCACAAGTATCTTTATTTGGAACTACCATTATAAAATCTTAATAATCTTTCATCCAGAAACACAGTACTTAGTAAAAACTGTGGCACCAAGTTTTTACATTCTTTCTCAGTTATAGTCAACAAATGCTATTTGTTCTACAAAGATGTGATATGTGAGGTGTTTGCCATGGGAATTATATGATTATCCTAGCCCCCTTGGAGTTTAAGCCTAGAAGAAAAACATCCAGATGGGAATAATCCCAGAGCCACACAGCATGCCACAGGTGGGCCCAAGAGGGGTCTGGGGGTTACATTAATCAGAAAAGAGGTGGGATGGGGCTGGGGTTACCAAGAAGGGCTTCACACTAGGTGGCATTTGAACTACACCAAAAAAGACAGAACTGGTATGCCAGATTTAGACAAGGAGTGATATGGAAGGAGGGAGGGAGGAAGGAAGGAAAAAGAAAATGGGAAGGGGCAAAGTGCCCTTTTCTGTTGTTTTGACTTTTTATTGGAAAATTCCAAGCTTTTATAAGAAAGAATAGTATAATAAATCACATACCTACATTCCGCTTCAGTTACCAACACATGAACAACCTTGTTTCATCCCTTTTCTCATTCACTCCCATGTTCCACTCTTCTATGAGATTATTTTGAGGCAAATCCCAGATACCACATCATTTTACCAGTAAGGATTCCAGTATATTTCTTTAAAAGATAAAGACTCATTTTTTTTACTTACTGTGATACCTGTTTTTATATTTGTTTAACAAGCTGTCTTAAGTGCTTTACAGATACCAATTCATTTAATTCTCAAAATGATCCTAAAGGTAGTTACTATTATTCCAATCATTTCACAGATGAGGACACTAAAGCCCAGAAGGCTAAGTAACTTGCCCAAGATTGATCAGCTAGAAAGCAACAAGAAAAAATTTTGAACCCAGTGTTCAAGTTCAGATCAATGCTCTTATACACTGCACAACTCTATATTGCCAGTAAATACTTGGTTTACTTCTTCAGAGTCCAGTTATAACTTATGCAAGGGTCATTTTTACATCCTATGTTCCAACCTGTCTTCAAAAAGAGACAGTCTTTCTACCAAGTAGGAAAAGATACAATTGCTTCCTTATTCCAAGGGAATAACACTGGCCTTTTTAGTAGCTTTAGTATATATAATTCAAACAAAGCAATCATGAACTCTAGAAATTGCAGAATAAATGCAAGAATAGCAAGTCATTCAGACTTACTAATTATCTATATGCATTTGCCAAGTAATGAACTATTTGAATGCCATATTTTGATGACAAAAGCATGGAATTTTCAAACTACTTTTGAAAATCCAGTGTTATTGATTATACCACTGTATACCTTCTCACTGCAACATAGAAACGTAAGAACTCTCAGACACTACTGAAAGATTATTTTGATTTGAACAAATGCCACAATTAATTTACTTTTAAGGAATCTGATGGTTTTCCCAATTCTTTCAAACAAGAGATTAACTGAATTAACTTAATTACTAAAATATGCTTACATATGTATATATACATATCTATATACTATATATATATATAAATGGCAGCCAAGTTTATGTCTGAGCACCTACGTATCTGAAAAATACATAAGTGTTTGTATATTCTGTATATGGACGTGACATGATTTTAAAATACAGAAAAACTAATATTTGATTAAGAATTTTAAAAATTGAGTTCACATTACATTAAGTTTTAAAGTGAGTTTCAGAAAAAGAACTGTACATAAAGTACTAAATAATGTACTTAAATAACTACTTTAACTATGATAAGAGGCCTTCTCACATTCCTTTCCTGCAGTCAAGTGACACTCAGGAGAAAAACAGAAACATTCTTACTTTAGAAAACACAGTAATAATGTATTAGGGCAAATCCATTAGGAAGTAAAGGAAATAGCTCCTAAAGGAAAGATTTGATAATACTATGAGGAATGCTTATTTTACTGTCACTGAAAAGATAAAAAATACTATTTTTTCTTACTTTCTGGAGAAAGGAAAAGTGTATAACTTTTCACATGTTTTAAGCCTAATAGTTAACATCTGGCATTTTCACAGCTTCTAGAGCATAGCAACTGTTCTTCAGAACAAAAGGATTGAATACTTCTTTAGGAGATGTAGGCTTCTCACTCCCAAAACTATCTGTTCTTTGCTTGGGATCAGTTTCTCACAACTTAAGTAATTTATGTTACTATTTGCAGTGTCAATTCTCAACTCAAGAGACACAATTAACGCTGTCATCTCCAAGGCTTTCTCTTCCCGCTGAACAATACTGACGCCCCGTGCCCTGTTTCACCTTTCCTTAGGTCCATAGACCTACCCATCTTGTAACCTATCATATAATCTACTTATTTATTACACCAATTGCTTACCCATCTCTGCAGTTAGAATGTGAGTTCCTAGAAAATAAGAATCTATGATCCCTTTATTGGCTTTGTTCTCTAGTTCTTAAAATACTGTCTGATACATAGTAGCTGTTAATAAATATCTGTTGAGTTGGGGGTTTTAAATAACATTAATAGTAATGTTTTATGGCAAGCATGTATGGAAATGTGGAACAGGTCAGGCATCAAGCTGTGCGCCGTATATCCATTTAAAAAACTCTTAACAGACTGGGCAAATACATACAATTTTACTGATGAGAAACATGTCACCAACAGAGATCAAGTAACTTCACAGCAAGTAAAGTTCATTCAAGATATTTTCACCTTGAAAATTTTCAAGATATTTTCAACTTGATTTCTTAAAGGACTACTCCATTATATCTTTAAATATCCAAACACATCCAGTAAGTACAACATGTGAGTTATAAATAAATAAAATGAGTTATAAATAAAATGTGAGTTAAAGTTTGTCAAGTGTCTTCACAAATTATGGCAAACATGAGACTCAGACCCTAATAATAATTATAGAATTACTTTGCTCCTCTTTGCTATGATTATACTGCTCCCTCAGTCTTAACATCAGAAGAATAATTTCGGTAATCCTTTCCAATTTATAACATGCTTTCCAAATATTATCAAATTTATCTACCAATTAAAAAATACATCTATAATTCTTACTCTTCAACTGACTCCAAAGAGAGAACATCTTGCCCAAATTGGACCTGAATGAGACACAGATATTGAGAAAGAGACTTCTTAAGTACCAATTTCTATAAATTTTCAGAACAGATAATAATTTCCAAATTTTCTCTTTTCTAAAGAAAGAGACTAGGAGAAAAGCAACATAGTTCTACAAACTGAGTTGGAGTACAACTGGGGCCTGGTCAGCATGCCAAAATTGGTGGAAGCCATCCTCCTACTGTTCCAGTTACGAACATCTTGACTTCACTTTTCCTAGGAAATGCTAATAGGAAAATAAACAGAAAAATTTTCCAACTAAGAATCATCTCTTCATTCCTCCATAAATTACTTATTTTGCTTTTTTAAAATATGTACTTTTTATTGAAGTTTAGTTTTTTAGTATATGTGCTGCCGAAGCAGGCACTTTATTGAAGTTCAGTTGACTTACAATGTTTCAGGTGCACAGCAAGGTGATTCAGTTACACAAACACACATAAATTATTTTTTAAATTATTCTCCTCTTTAAATAGGTTATTACAGGATATTGACTATAGTTCCCTATGCTATGCAGTAAACCTTTCTTGCTTGTTGCGTATCTATTTTTTAATCAGAAATCTAGCATTTTATTCATACAAAGTCAAACAAGTGGAATCAAAATGTCATAATTTTTTAGTTAGGCAAAAATTCGTAAGTTTTCTAAGATATATATTATACAAATTAATATAAATGTATACAAAAGCTTTTCTACAATAACTGATAAAGGCTTTAGAAGAACATCCAAAAAAAGAGGTGGAGAAATTAGAGAACATAAACTAAATGAAATGGGATCACTGAATATGAAATAGAAAAAGTGAAACAAACTAGATAAAAAAAGATCATCATATAGTCCAGTTGTTTTTAAAGATGACTGCTCATTAGAAACATATCTGGAGCTCTGGAGAAAAAAACAATACCTGGGCATTTGTATTTTTTAAAAAAGTTTCAAGGTAATTCTGATATGCATCTGGATTTTAAAAAGTGATTATAGGTTTTTCTATTAAATTGTAGCTTTGGTGATAGAGTTCTATTATTTTTCTGTTGATCAATCTTGATATAGTGGTATTAAGTGAATAACAGTTACATAATCACAATAGTAAAAGATGTTTATCAGTTTTCACAATCAGTAGCCAGACAAAACATAAAAGATAATTACAACTGCATGCCATAATGGGAACATGATTAACTTAACAATATAAAATAATTACATATAATTTGGTGGAGGGGGGGCGTCAAGCAGAGTGATGTGGTAAGTGGAAGTGCACATGTTTTCACCCACCCAACCAGTCTATGTCTTTTGGTTGGTGCATATAATCCATTTACATTTAAGGTAGTTATCAATATGTATGATCCTATTACCGTTTCCTTAATTACTTGGGGTTTTATTTTCTGTAGATCTTTTCCTTCTCTTGTGTTTCCTGCCTGGAGAAGTTCCTTTAACATTTGTTGTAAAGCTGGTTTGGTGGTGCTGAATTTTCTTAACTTTTGCTTGTCTGGAAAGCTTTTGATTTCCCCATCAGATCTGAAGGAGAATCTTACTGGGTAGAGTATCCTTGGTTGTAGGTTCTTCCCTTTCATCACTTTAAATATATCATGCCATTCCCTTCTGGTTTGTAGAGTTTCTGTTGAGAAATCAGCTGATAGCCTGATGGGAGTTCCCTTGTATGTTATTTGTCATTTTTCCCTTGTTGCTTTTAATATTTTATCTGCCTTTAATTTTTGCCAGTTTGATTACTGTGTGTCTCAGTGTGTTCCTCCTTGGGTTTATCTCGGTTGGGACTCTCTGTGCTTCCTGGACTTGGTTGACTATTTCCTTTCCGATGTTAGGGAAGTTTTCAGCTAATATCTCTTCAAATAACTTCTCGGGTCCTTTCTCTCTCTCTCTCTTCTCCTTCTGGAACCCCTATAATGTAAATGTTTGTGCGTATAATGTTGTCCCAGAGGTCTCTTAGGCTGTCTTCATTTCTTTTCATTCTGTTTTCTATATTCTGTTCTATGGCAATGATTTCCACCATTCTGTCCTCCAGGTCATTTATCTGTTCTTCTGTCTTAGTTATTCTGCTATTGATTCCTTCTAGTGTATTCTTCATCTCAGTTTGTTTCTTCTTTAGTTTTTGTAGGTCTTTGATAAACATTTATTTCATCTTCTCAATCTTTGCCTCCACTGTTTTGCCGAGATCCTGGTTCATCTTCACTATCATTATTCTGAATTCTTTTTCTGGAAGATTGCCTATCTTCATTTCATTTAGTGGCTTTTCTGGGGTGTTATCTTGTCCCTTCATCTGGAACATAGGTTTCTGCTTTTAATTGTGATTAACTTTCTGTACTATGGGTTTTGCTTTATCTGTGCTTCTTCTTGCTGCTTCTGTCTGCCCTTGGATGGATGAAGTTAATAGGCTTGTGTAAGCTTCTTTTTTTTTTTTTTTAATTTTTTTTAAATTATTATTATTTTTTTTTCCCAGTGGGTTTTGTCATACATTGATATGAATCAGCCATGGATTTACATGTATTCCCAATCCCGATCCCCCCTCCCACTTCCCTCTCCATCCGATTCCTCTGGGTCTTCCCAGTGCACCAGGCCGGAGCACTTGTCTCATGCATCCCACCTGGGTTGGTGATCTGTTTCACCACAGATAGTATACATGCTGTTCTTTTGAAATATCCCACCCTCACATTCTCCCACAGAGTTCAAAAGTCTGTTCTGTATTTCTATTTCTCTTTTTCTGTTTTGCATATAGGGTTATCGTTATCACCTTTCTAAATTCCATATATATGTGTTAGTATGCTGTAATGTTCTTTATCTTTCTGGCTTACTTCACTCTGTATAATGGGCTCCAGCTTCATCCATCTCATTAGGACTGGTTCAAATGAATTCTTTTTAATGGCTGAGTAATATTCCATGGTGTATATGTACCACAGCTTCCTTATCCATTCATCTGCTGATGGGCATCTAGGTTGCTTCCATGTCCTGGCTATTATAAACAGTGCTGCGATGAACATTGGGGTGCACGTGTCTCTTTCAGATCTGGTTTCCTCAGTGTGTATGCCCAGAAGTGGGATTGCTGGGTCATATGGCAGTTCTATTTCCAGTTTTTTAAGAAATCTCCACACTGTTTTCCATAGTGGCTGTACTAGTTTGCATTCCCACCAACAGTGTAAGAGGGTTCCCTTTTCTCCACACCCTCTCCAGCATTTATTGCTTGTAGACTTTTGGATAGCAGCCATCCTGACTGGCGTGTAATGGTACCTCATTGTGGTTTTGATTTGCATTTCTCTAATAATGAGTGATGTTGAGCATCTTTTCATGTGTTTGTTAGCCATCTGTATGTCTTCTTTGGAGAAATGTCTGTTTAGTTCTTTGGCCCATTTTTTGATTGGGTCATTTATTTTTCTGGAATTGAGCTGCAGGAGTTGCTTGTATATTTTTGAGATTAATCCTTTGTCTGTTTCTTCATTTGCTATTATTTTCTCCCAATCTGAGGGCTGTCTTTTCACCTTACTTATAGTTTCCTTTGTAGTACAAAAGCTTTTAAGTTTCATTAGGTCCCATTTGTTTAGTTTTGCTTTTATTTCCAATATTCTGGGAGGTGGGTCATAGAGGATCTTGCTGTGATTTATGTCAGAGAGTGTTTTGCCTATGTTCTCCTCTAGGAGTTTTATAGTTTCTGGTCTTACATTTAGATCTTTAATCCATTTTGAGTTTATTTTTGTGTATGGTGTTAGAAAGTGTTCTAGTTTCATTCTTTTACAAGTGGTTGACCAGTTTTCCCAGCACCACTTGTTAAAGAGATTTTCTTTTTTCCATTGTATATCCTTGCCTCCTTTGTCAAAGATAAGGTGTCCATAGGTTCGTGGATTTATCTCTAGGCTTTCTATTCTGTTCCATTGATCTATATTTCTGTCTTTGTGCCAGTACCATACTGTCTTGATGACTGTGGCTTTATAGTAAAGTCTGAAGTCAGGCAGGTTGATTCCTCCAGTTCCATTCTTCTTTCTCAAGATTACTTTGGCTATTCGAGGTTTTTTGTATTTCCATACAAATTGTGAAATTCTTTGGTCTAGTTCTGTGAAAAATACCGTTGGTAGCTTGATAGGGATTGCATTGAATCTATAGACTGCTTTGGGTAGAATAGCCATTTTGACAATATTGATTCTTCCAATCCATGAACACGGTATGTTTCTCCATCTGTTTGTGTCCTCTTTGATTTCTTTCATCAGTGTTTTATAGTTTTCTATGTATAGGTCTTTTGTTTCTTTAGGTAGATATACTCCTAAGTATTTTATTCTTTTTGTTGCAATGGTGAATGGTATTGTTTCCTTAATTTCTCTTTCTGTTTTTTCATTGTTAGTATATAGGAGTGCAAGGGATTTCTGTGTGTTAATTTTATATCCTGCAACTTTACTATATTCATTGATTAGCTCTAGTAATTTTCTGGTAGAGTCTTTAGGGTTTTCTATATAGAGGATCATGTCATCTGCAAACAGTGAGAGTTTTACTTCTTCTTTTCCTATCTGGATTCCTTTTACTTCTTTTTCTGCTCTGATTGCTGTGGCCAGAACTTCCAACACTATGTTGAATAGTAGTGGTGAGAGTGGGCACCCTTGTCTTGTTCCTGATTTCAGGGGAAATGCCTTCAATTTTTCACCATTGAGGGTGATGCTTGCTGTGGGTTTGTCATATATAGCGTTTATTATGTTGAGGTATGTTCCTTCTATTCCTGCTTTTTGGAGAGTTTTAATCATAAATGAGTGTTGAATTTTGTCAAAGGCTTTCTCTGCATCTATTGAGATAATCATATGGTTTTTATCTTTCAATTTGTTAATGTGGTTGTATAAGCTTCTTGATGGGAGGGACTGGTGATGGCAAAAACTGGGTCTTGCTCTGATGGGCAGGGTCTTGCTCAGTAAAGTTTTAATTGCACTTATCTGTTGATGGGTGGGCTGTCACTCCCTCCCTGGTAGTTGTTTGGCCTGAGGCAACCGAGCTGTAAGGTTAATGGCAAACTCCAAGAGGGTTTATGCCAAAGGGGAACCTTCCAGTGCCACTGTCCCTGTGGTGAGCCCCTGCCAACCCACGCCTCCACAACAGGCCCTCCAACACTAGAATATAGTGAAATTCAACTTTCTGTTACAAAACAGTATGCTCCTAAATCCTGTTAAAATTATCCTCATTCCTTAAGACCTGACTCAAATGTAACAATCTCTGTCATTTCCCCTGACCTTCCCTCAACCCTCCACATAGTTTTATCATCTGTCCAGTTCTCCACACACTCATCACACAACTGATTTTCCTGATGGGCTATTATTAGCCATCCACATAAAAGCAAAAGCCATAGCCCAGACCTACATGGTACCTAGCTTAGCAAATGTGGCTAAATTGAATAAAGAATATACTACTTATGAAATCCACAGAATTAATCTCCCTGGAGAAAATATTTAAATAACACATGACCTTTGACTTATTAGAGGATTACATTTTAAACATCCTCTTCGGCAGCTAAAAATCAAAACAGCAACAACCAAATACTTAAACAAAATGGGAAAATTGGGATACAGAAGTTACATAGTGATTGATATTACACTAAGGCACTGGCTGTCAAGGGAGGGAAGTCTGAAAATTCATGAAGATATTTCACAGTGACTGCAGAACCAGGAATGTTAAACATCCTGAATTAGGGAGCGAGTCCTGTACACTGAACATCTACCCCACATCCTGTATAATTTTCTAATCAAATCTTCTACACCTCCATATAAGTGAAGTTATCTGAGCTGGAGTCTAATTCTGCTTTATATACAAACAAGAATTTAACTTGTTTTCTCAGAATAAAACTACCATGTAAATTGAGAGAAGACTGTACTTTGTTTTTGGAATTTCATGAAGAATTGTTTAATATTTGGTAAAATCAGGTCCCTAACAGCAATATACCCATCTGTTCTTAGGGCTCCAGGAATTGAGCACATAGTACATATATGACTGTGTACTGTATCTATTCAATATCTATAATTAAAAGACACTCCTTGGAAGGAAAATTATGACCAACCTAGATAGCATATTAAAAAGCAGAGACATTATTTTGTCAACAAAGGACCATCTAGTCAAGGCTATGGTTTTTCCAGTGGTCATGTATGGATGTGAAAGTTGGACTATAAAGAAAGCTGAGAGCTGAAGAATTGATGCTTTTGAACTGTGGTGTTGGAGAAGACTCTTGAGAATCCCTTGGACTGCAAGGAGATCCAACCAGTCCATCCTAAAGGAGATTAGTCCTGGGTGTTCACTGGAAGGACTGATGCTGAAGCTGAAACTCCAATACTTTGGCCACCTGATGCAAAGAGCTGACTCATTAGAAAAGACCCTGATGCTGGGAAAGATTGAGGGTTGGAGGAGAAGGGGATGACAGAGGATGAGATGGTTGGATGGCATCACCAACTCAATGGACATGAGTTTGGGTAAACTCTGGGAGGTGGTGATGGACAGGGAGGCCTGGCGTGCTGCGGTTCATGAGGTCACAGAGTCGGACACGACTGAGCAACTGAACTGAACTGAATACAATATACAACTGTGTATTGCCCATTTCTAAACAATGGGCACCAATTCCTCCCTGACCTCCACCCCAAACCTCCATCCCAAACAACCCTCTCTGCCCCACCACTTAGGACAATTTCCAGTGCAAACTGGATATTTTTACTTTTATTAATAGCATATAATTTTGAGCGCAGAAACCATTCTATATCTCTTGATACATAATCTGCTTTGCAAAGTAATTGGTATATAAGTGTTCAGTAGAAACCATTTTACTGAAGCTCAACTCTTTACTTTCTATTTCAGGCAACTAGCATGAACCTTCTGCCTAACAGTGAACAATGCACAAGAGACTTCAAAAGTATACAAGTCCCAAATAAGAAAAAGACTCCCAGATCATCAGCTAGTTCACAATTAAAATATAAACACATTAGTTTTCAACTGGTTCTGCCTAACATATTCAGTCATGTTTTCTTAATGAGGATACAGTAAGAGTCCACAAAAATTATATATATGCCACCAATTTTACTTTAAACCAGTAAGGAATACAGGGGGCAATTTATGTCAAACAGATACTATTTAATATTTTCATAATAATGGAAAACATAGTGATAGCAAATATACAAGTATTTAAATAGGTTCTGAAGCAAGCCATCAGAACCGATAGCAAAAATAGTTCTTCAAAGCACATTTGTCTTCCTAGGTACTATTAATACATATTCACTTCTAGTAACTCCCACCAATGGTACCTAATTATGGCTTTATGATCAATATGATTAGTGAAGAAGGCTGAATATCAGATATGAGCTGCTGTACCTAAAATTACAGGACATGTCAGGACTTTCCATATAAAAAAAATTAACTTGAGTTAGCAGACATAAACTACTATATGGGCTTCCCAGATGGAGACAGAGGTAAAGAATCCACCTGCTAATGCAGGAGATGCAAGAGATGCAGGTTCAATCCCTGGGTCAGGATGATTTCCTGAAGTAGGAAGTGGCAACACAGTCTGGTATTCATGCCTGGAAAATTCCATGACAGAGGAGCCTGGCAGGCTACAGTCCATGGGACCACAAAGAGTTGGACATGACTGAGTGACTAAGCAGAGACACACACAAACTACTATATATAACATAGATAAACAACAAGGTCCTGCTGTATAGCACAGGGAACCATATTCAATATTCTGTTATAAACCCTCATGGAAAAAAAGTATGAAAAAGAGTATATAAATACACATATATAGCATTCACGTTGCTGTACACCAGAAACTAAGAGCATTGTAAATCAACTACAATTTTAAAAAAATTAACTTGAGCCTATGTAAAGTTATGTTTCCACCTTTAACTAGTTGAAGGTTAAATTAAACTGAAAGTAATTGTTAATAAGTTGATTTCTAGCCTGAGGTAGCACGAAACATTTATCACTTATAAGCATCAGTTTTAATTTCCCAAACAATAAAAATAAGGTATGACAGTAAAATATTTTAGTGATAATAACTCAGCATCATATCTCCATGAGAACTAATGACTATAATTCATGACATGAATCCATTTATAATTAAGTAAATGGAAAAAGAGAAAATAAACAACCAGAAATTTTCAGGTCAAGAGCTTGTTTCTTGTAGATATGGGTGCAGGAAAAACATGGCTAGAATAAACAAAAGAAAAGGGATTCTAGAATGAAGCAGCACAATTCAATAATTAACTGCAAATGACATACACAACTATCTGCTTCCCTTATGAGGAAATGCCTCTGAAGAGACAAACTCAAGCAAGAGTGAAATTCACACACTGGAGATCTTGGGAAACATAGGATCTTGGCCAGATCCTATGCAGCCAAGCAGTGAGCAAGCAAATGACAGATCCTCAGGCATGTTCAGGGTAGCAACTGATAGGGGAGCACAAAGGAAACAGCACTTGGGCTATGTGCCAGTTGTTTTCACATACCCTAATTCAAAGGGGAAAGAGGTAGTTTGTAGTCAAAAGCATTCACAAATTTTTTTTCCATAAGACCAAACACACGATGTTCAAATACATAGCCTCAAAAAAAGCTCATGTAGTAACAATTAGCCCCTGCAACTGTAGTTTGAGAAATTATATAAAGGACACCAGGAAGTTTCTTTTGTCTTTTCTCATACTGCAATTGCTCTATCAATGAAAGACAAAATAAGAAATCACATTTTTCAAAAGATAGAGGCTACTCCTTGCTTAATAAAACAAGCCACAGTTGCCAATACATACTGATTTACAAGAGAGCTAATTCTTTTTTCATTTCTGGCAGAAAAAATTGCCCAGATTATGACATTTCTAACTCAATTACGCATGTCTACAAAGATGCCATTAAAGAGGTGGATTTGAGCATTCCAAATAGATCTGGCAAGAAGTTACTTCTTGCTCAAAATTTTCCACTCATTCACGCAATGCACAGACTACAGTGTCAAGGTTGAAAACAGGAAAAATCACTTGGCTTGGCACCAAGTACTTCAGGGTGTTTCGTTTTCTACCCCTTGGCCTGGGCAAGCCAGAGAGAAGATGGATGCCTGGCATGCCAAGAGCTGAGCTCAGGACACCACTCCACACTCTCACCATGGAGGGTGGGTCCCAGGGAGTGAACCAAAGAAATCTAAAACTCGTTATCTCTAAAAGTTTCTGCATCTTAGGAATCAGCATTTGTTCAACCAAGAAGCACTTTTCTAAAATTTTTAATTGGATGATAATTGCTTTATAATGTTGTATTGGTTTCTGACATACAATGACATGAATCAGCCAAAAGTATACATATGTCCCCCCTTCAGGAACCTCCCGCCCACTGCCGCATGCCACCCTACCCCTCTAGGTTGTTATAGAGAACCGGGCTGAGCTCCCTACGTTATACAGCAACTTCCCCCAGCTATCTATTTTATACATGATAATGTACATGTTTCAGTGCGACCCTCTCAATTCATCCCACTCTCTCCTTCCCCCGCTATGTCCACAAGTCTGTTTTCTGTGTCTCTATTCCTGCCCTGCAAATAGGTTCATCAGTACCATCGATTCCACATATATACAAATATTGTATAAGAAGCACTATTTAAAGAAATGCTTCACCATCAACATTCTTAACAGTATGGGGGATGATACAGTACAGGTAGAAAAACACAAACATCAATCATGCACTGAAGAGTAATTCACAAGTTAGAGCCAATATGAAGAAGTTTGGGGAATAATTAACCAATTTATTTTATTAACTTCTTACAACTTACATATACATGAGTGACATATGATAAAAAATATTTTTCTAAAGTCTGAGAGCTTTTCCAATAAGTATAAAACACAGGAAAGTGTGTGTTTAAATAATAGTGGATTTTTTTCTTAGCTGTATGTAAAATAATGGTGCATCTTAAAATTGTGGTATCTTCGACAGCACATAGGAACTATATAAACGTGCCATATATGATCAAAGGTAATCAATGAAGTAAGAACCCAAAAATGCCAAACACTGGGATGATAAGAATCCCTTCGACACTTAAGCATGTAAATTTGGGGCCTGTTAATAATTTCTAAAGTGGGACTTCCCTGGTGGCACAGTGGATAAGAATCCACCTGGCCAGACATGGGTTCCGTCCCTGGTCCAGGAAGATTCCACATGCTTTGGGGCAACTAAGCCAGTGTGGCACAAGCACTGAACCCACCCTGTAGAGCCTGCGAGCCACAGCTACTGAAGCTCACTCATGTAGAGCCTGAGTTCCACAACCAGGGAAGCCACCGCAGTGGGAACCCGTGCACTGCAATAAAGAGCAGCCCCCACTCGCCGCAACTAGAGAAAGCTCTCTCAAAGCAACAAAGACCCAGTGCAGCCAAAAATAATCAATCATGTGCAAAACAGACAGCTAGTGGATGCTGCTATATGACACAGCCTGGCACTCTGTGACAACCTAGAGGGGCGGATGGGAGTGGGGAGGGAGGTTCAAGAAGGAAGGGATATATATATATATATATAAAATTATGGCTGATTTGCATTGTTTTATGGCAGAAACCAACACAACATTATAAACCAATTATCCTCCAATTTAAAAAGAAAAAATAATTTCCAAAGTGAATTATACATATGAAGCATACATTACTCCACAAAGAAGTCAGGTTTAAATAAAATCAAATTCAAAGAAAATGCAGAAAAAATACAATATGAAAAGTATATGAAAAATACTTTAGGTACATCTAACCTTAGTTTAGGATTAACATATGAAGATGAGGCCATGCGCCCAGTATCTCCCCACAGCACAATACTTCAGTATCTACTAGCAGAAGAATCCTGGTGTGGATGAATCATGGATACAACCGAGTAAAGCCTAACACAGATTTGACCTCTATATTTCAAATATTGAAGGCTCGAAATGTGAACAGCCATATTAAAATATTGAGTTTTTTTAGGGGAATTCTATGGCAGTCCAGTGATTAGGACTGTGCACCTCCACTGCAGGGATCAGGAGTTCAAATCCTGATCAAGCAACTAAGATCCCACATGCCATGGAGCCCAGGCAAAAATAAAAAATGAAATAAAATAAATGACTTCAAAAAATACAGGGTTTTTTTTTTTTAATGAAATGAAGTAATCATAGTGGGGATAGGAAGACAGGGATTCTTCAGTTACTTAATCAGTAACCATTTCCACAACAGACTAGTCAGTTATTTCAAATTTGAAAAGCCATCATCTCTCATGTGAATACAAGTTTGGTTCAAATCCATTCCAAGCCTGATCTTCAGCTCACTTGTCCTTTTGGGAGGCCTTCCCTGAAAGTCTGACTCCTTTCCATGTCCAAATTATTTCAGGCTCTTCTCCACATGCTGTGTAGAGTTCCTGCTGACTTCAAAGCCTGCACTGCATGTGTGGTTACACACATGGTGGAAAACTTTTTAAATGTTTGGCCTTTTTTGAAACTAACACTCACCTAAGCTTTTAAGATAAGACCTAAAAGCAAGTTTTCAAACAGGACCCTAAGAATACCCTCTGTGGGTACTTTGACAGACAATGATACTTACTTTTCAGGACCTGTGCATCATCTCAGACAACTGACCATGTATGCAATCCTGCAAAAAGTTATTGAACACCTACCATATGAGAGTTATAGCATGTCATGCATAGGGACCTAAGGATGCAGGTAATGTGATGCACAGAGCTTATAACATAATGAAGCATATAAAACAATAATATTTAGAATATCCATAAGATAAGGCCTATATAAAATTTATAAGTGAGAGATACAGAGTACAAGTTAGTGTTACCAGTGCAAAGTGGGGTGAGGAGCAGGCAACAGAGGTGGGGAAGTGAGAGGCACAAACTACTGGGTATAAGATAGGTATAGTTGGTATAAGATAGGTAGACTCAAGCATATATTGTACAACACAGAGAATATTGCCAATATTTTGAAGTAACTGTAAATGGAAAGTAACCCTTAAAGCTGTATAAAAAGTTTAAAAAATAAAAAGAGAGGACTTTTAAAAACATGAAAGAAAGTAAAGTTAATTTAAGCTAGGAAATTAGAAAGGCTTCATAGAGAAAGCAACATGTAAACATCAACTTACTGATGCCTATGAAAACAGTTGTGACGTCTTCGAGGAAAACAGTAATCATTCTTATCTCTGAATCCACAATAGCTAGCACAATCCACTGTTTATGACAAAGACTCAGGAAACTTTTCATGAGTTGAATTAAAATGGGAGGAACAGGAAGAGCAAAAGCATTCTAGATGGAGGAAACAGTACGGGTAATGATGCAAGAGAATGAAACATGTAAAAGCAACATTCCGGAGAGTGGTACCTACAGTGTGTGACGAGAGGAATGGAAGACTCTGCTTGAAAGTAGTTGATGGCCAAATCATCAAAGCTTTAAATGTCATGCCAAGGAGTTAGGATATTATTATGTTGGGAAAAGGAGCTAGTGACAATGAGAGTTATGCTTTAAGAGAACTCTGAAAAGAGTATTTAAGACGATTTAGACAGGGGTTCAGAGAAGGCAATGGCAACCCACTCCAGTACTCTTGCCTAGGAAATCCCATGGACGGAGGAGCTTGGTGGCCTACAGCCCACGGGGTCGCGAGGAGTCGGACACGACTGAGCGACTTCACTTTCATTTTTCACTTTCATGCACTGGAAAAGGAAATGGCAACCCACTCCAGTGTTCTTGCCTGGAGAATCCCAGGGACAGAGGAGGCTGGTTGGCTGCTATCTATGGGGTCGCGCAGAGTCAGACATGACTGACCCGACTTAGCAGCGGCAGCAGTAGACAGCGGTTGACACTGGAAGAACTGAGGCTATTAAACAAGCTATTGTAATGGAGCAGGCAAGAGGAAAATAAGTTCTGAACTGAGCCACAAAAGTGGAAAAACACCAAGAAAATGCAAAGGCACCACTGAAATAGAAGCCCCACATTTAGCTGGTGTGGGGAATGGAGAGTTGAAAAAAATATGGGAGTTTTAAGGTTTGTTGATTAAGAGAACAGAAATGCATTAACACACATAGGAAATGAGCCATCTGGGGAGGATGATGAATCTCTTACTGAAAGTATGAGCATTTAAGTGGAAATTTCAGCATGCATCTGCAATATGGAAATGAGATCCAGGCTCAAGATTCCAAAGTCACCTGCCAAGCTGAACTCCGATAATGGATGAGATCACAGAGAAAGGAAACTACTACTGGTTGCTATAAAATATGAGAAAATACTCTTGACTTAGCTTGAGAGGAAAGTGTATGGATAGGAATGTTTCTTCCTCCTTTCTGATAATAAAACTAAATGATCATATTTTGCTTTTGCACTCATCTCCTCCTGCAAGAGTACCAAAATTGCAACTAGCTGTTGAATAATCATTGACAGGAGGACACTGGAATGCACCAAAAAAAGATACCCCATGTCCAAAGACAAAGAAGCAGCCACAGAAAAATGGTAGGAGGAGCAAGTTCACGACAAAATCAAACCCAATACCCACCGGCTGGGTGACCCACAACCTGGAGAACAATACCACCAAAGAAGTTTTCCCACTGTTGTGAAGGTTCTGAACCCCATGATAGGCTTCCCAGCCTGGGGATCTGACAAAGGGACTGGCAATCCCCAGGGAATCTGACCTTGAAGGCCAGCAAGATTTGATAGGACTGGGGGAAACAAAGAAACTCCAGTCTTAGAGGGCACAAACAAAATCTTATGCACACCAAGACCCAGAGCAAAGGAGCAGTGACCCCACAGGAGACTGAACCAAAACTACCTGCTAGTGTTGGAGTGCCTCCTACGGAGGCATGGGTCAGGAAGAGCTCACCACAGGGACGGGGGCACTGGCAGCAGCAGGACAGAAAGGTCCCCCTTGGCATAAACCCTCTTGGAGTTCACCATTAACTCTATAAAAGAAGCTGTAGAACTAAACCCAGTTTTTACCATCACCAGTCCCTCCCATCAAGAAGCTTACACAAGCGTCTTAGCCTCATCATCAGAGCAAAGACAGAAGAAGCAAGAAGAAGCACAGTCTCACAGTGGCTAAAATAAAAACCATATTACAGAAAGTTAATCATGATGAAAAAGGAGAAATTTATGTCCCAGATGAAAGGACAAGATAAAACCCCAGAAAAACAATGAAATGAAATGACAATAGGCAACCTTCCAGAAAAAGAATTCAGAATAATAATAGTGAAGATGATCCAGGATCTCAGGAAAAACTATGGAGCCAAATATTGAGAAGATGCAAGAAATATTTACCAAAGACCTACCAGAACTAAAGAAGAAACAAACTGAGATGAAGAATACACTAGAGGGAATCAATAGCAGAATAATTTAGACAGAAGAACAGATAAATGACCTGGAGGACAGAATGGTGGAAATCATTGCCATAGAACAGAATATAGAAAACAGAATGAAAAGAAATGAAGACAGCCTAAGAGACCTCTGGGACAACATTATACGCACAAACATTTACATTATAGGGGTTCCAGAAGGAGAAGAGAGAAAGGACCTGAGAAATTATTTGAAGAGATATTAGCTGAAAACTTCCCTGACATGGGAAAGGAAATAGTCAACCAAGTCCAGGAAGCACAGAGAGTCCCAACCGAGATAAACCCAAGGAGGAACACACTGAGACACACAGTAATCAAACTGGCAAAAATTAAAGGCAGATAAAATATTAAAAGCAACAAGGGAAAAATGACAAATAACATACAAAGGAACTCCCATAAGGCTATCAGCTGATTTCTCAACAGAAACTCTACAAACCAGAAGGGAATGGCATGATATATTTAAAGTGATGAAAGGGAAGAACCTACAACCAAGGATACTCTACCCAGTAAGATTCTCCTTCAGATCTGATGGGGAAATCAAAAGCTTTCCAGACAAGCAAAAGTTAAGAAAATTCAGCACCACCAAACCAGCTTTACAACAAATGTTAAAGGAACTTCTCCAGGCAGGAAACACAAGAGAAGGAAAAGATCTACAGAAAATAAAACCCCAAGTAATTAAGGAAACGGTAATAGGATCATACATATTGATAACTACCTTAAATGTAAATGGATTATATGCACCAACCAAAAGACATAGACTGGTTGGGTAGGTGAAAACATGTGCACTTCCACTTACCACATCACTCTGCTTGACGCCCCCCCTCCACCAAATTATATGTAATTATTTTATATTGTTAAGTTAATCATGTTCCCATTATGGCATGCAGTTGTAATTATCTTTTATGTTTTGTCTGGCTACTGATTGTGAAAACTGATAAACATCTTTTACTATTGTGATTATGTAACTATTATTCACTTAATACCACTATATCAAGATTGATCAACAGAAAAATAATAGAACTCTATCACCAAAGCTACAATTTAATAGAAAAATCTGTAATCACTTTTTAAAATCCAGATGCATATCAGAATTGTCTTGAAATGTTTTGAGAAATACAAATGCCCAGGTATTGTTTTTTTCTCCAGAGCTCCAGATATGTTTCTAATGAGCAGTCATCTTTAAAAACAACTGGACATGCATGAGACAAGTGCTCGGGCCTGGTGCACTGGGAAGACCCAGAGGAATCGGGTGGAGAGGGAGGTGGGAGGGGGGATCGGGATGGGGAATACGTGTAAATCTATGGCTGATTCATATCAATGTATGACAAAACCCACTGAAATGTTGTGAAGTAATTAGCCTCCAACTAATAAAAAAAAAATAAATTAAAAAAAAAAAAAAGCAAAGGAAAAAAAAAATAAAAACAACTGGACTATGTGATGATCTTTTACTTTTATCTAGTTTGTTTCAATTTTTCTATTTTATATTCAATGATCCCATTTAATTTAGTTTATTTTTCCAATTTATCCATTCCTCTTGTTATTTTTTGTTCTTTTTCAAGCCTTTATCAAGTCTAGTAGAAAAGTTTTTGCATATATATGTATACATAAATATTATGTATGTTTTAGTAAACATGAATTTTTGCCTAACTAAAAAATTTATGACATTTGATTCCACTTGTTTGACTTATTATGAATAGAATGCTAGATTTCTAATTAAAAAATAGATATGCAACAAGCAACAAAGGTTTACTGAGTCACACAGAGAACTATATCAATATCTTGTAATAACCTATGATGGGAAAATAATTTCAAAAATAATACATTATATATGTATAACTGAATCACCTTCTGTGCACCTGAAACACTGTAAGTCAACTAAGCTTCAATAAAATATATATATTAAGGGAAAAAAAGCTTAATGATGGGACTTAATTGATAGGCAATAATTACATAGACAAATAAAGTTCTACATGAGTGCATCTTAATGGTGCTGCTTCCTTGAACAGTTAGTGTTAAGCTTGATGGCATAAAATAGGTATGTTTTTCCTCCTAAGTGAGTTTGCTTGGTGAATGCTAACTTTTCTCTGATGATGCTCTAAAAGATTTGATACACTGTAAGAGGAACAGAAGTAAATTATATCATATTATGATGTGGTATAAAATGGTATAACCAGACAGCATATTAAAAAGCAGAGACATTACTTTGTCAACAAAGGTCTGTCTAGTCAAAGTTACGGCTTTTCCAGTAGTCATGTATGGATGTCAGAGCTGGACCATAAAGAAAGCTGAGCGCTGAAGAATTGATGCTTTTGAACTGTGGTGTTGGAGAAGACTCTTGAGAGTCCCTTGGACTGCAAGGAGATCCAACCAGTCCATCCTAAAGGAAATCAGTCCTGAATAGTCATTGGAAGGACTGAAGCTAAAGCTGAAACTCCAATACTTTGGCCACCTGATGCAAAGAACTGACTCATTTGAAAAGACCCTGATGCTGGGAAAGATTGAAGGCAGGAGGAAAAGGGGACGACAGAGGATGAGATGGTTGGATGGCATCACCAACTCAATGGACATAAGTTTGAGTAAACTCAAGGAGTTGGTGATGGACAGGAAGGCCTGGTGTGCTGCAGTCCATGGGGTCACAAAGAGTCAGACATGACTGAGCAACTGAACTGACTGACAAAATGGTATAATTCTAAAATCTACTTTTATCCACTTGTGCTAGAGTAATTTTTAAAAACCTGGTATGAATATCAGACTGTTAAATTTCTCATGCTTAGAGGAAATTCAGAAGATGGGGTTCTAATCTTAACACATGCCCTGAACAAATATTGTTATATTGTATTTTGTACTGCAAAAATGAGTTGCTTCTTTTAGAAAAATCAAAAGTTCTAAGTTCATATCTCAAAATGCTAATAAACAGTTATTTTCTTTTTAAAAAAAGTATCTTCTATGATGACATGGGAAGTATACATCAAGCATTCCTGTTATATTCCAAAGTACTATGTCCCAAGGAAAGTAACTTGTATGAGCTGATATACCCTCTTTTTCATGAATATAATTTTTATTTTAAAGAATAAATAACACTGGAAGATCTATAAAACCTAGTGGACTTCCCTGGTGATCCAGTGGTAAAGAATCTGCCTGCCAGTGCAGGGGACATATGTTCAACCCCTGGCTAGGGAAGATTCCACATGATGCAGAGCAACTAAGCCCATGCGCCCAAACTACTGAATTCCATGGTGCATAAGGCCTGTGCTGCTGTTAAGGAAGTTAAAATTGAAGTCTTGTTCAGGCTACAGAGACCATAACAAGCAGAACAGGCCTCTGACTTGTCACCGCCCTGACTACCAGCCTGCCGTGAGTGCAAGCTGTGTGGCACCACAGATAGGATAGGGGGTGGATCTTGAGACTGTTGAATCCCTGGAGAGGGTCTGCCAACCAATCCCCAGGCCTAACAACATTCTAAGTTTTACAAGACAAAAAAACTACATTAATGTGAAGCCAGAGCTTCAATTAGCTCAAACATCAATGATGATATCGGTTTGTGGCCTGGGATTTTAAGCGGGAACCCCAAACTGCAAATGCTGAAGTCTCACCCTTGGAGTAGACCCACTACCTGGGACCCTTTCCCAATTGGGACCCCAGATGTGCTGTGACACAGGACTTCCCAGCACTGTTTAAATCTGGATGTTTGTCAAAGCCCAATTTAGTGATGTATCCTCTGCTGTTTCTATTTCTCTTTTCTTTTCCGTTCAGTCACTCAGTCGGGTCCAACTCTGCAATCCCATGGACTGCAGCACGCCAGGCTTCCCTGTCCATCACCAACTCCCAGAGCTTGCCCAAACTCATATCCATCCAGTTGGTGATACCATCCAACCATCTAATCCTCTGTTGTCCCCTTCTCCTGCCTTCAATCTTTCCCAGAATCAGGGTCTTTTCCAAGGAGTCAGTTCTTCATATCGGGTGGTCAAAGAATTGGAGTTTCAGCTTCAGCATCGGTCCTTCTTTTAATGATAGTATATTGAAAAATATATTGAAAAAGTATAATGATAGTCTTTTAATGATAGTATACTGAAAGTAAGCTAGATAATTCTCCAATAAATATTGGCATTGCTTATTTGTAAAAAAAAAAAAATGAATGAATATAGGAAGCTATTAATGCCTCAAATCGTCTGTGGAAAAACAGGATATAAATAAATCTAAATTTTAAATGGTTTTATTTGAGGTGATGATAGCTAAGTTCTTATAAGGAATGTTTCTCACCAATTAAGAAAACCTGCTAGATTTTAAACATCTGTTATAAAAGAGAAATTAAGGAGTGATCAATTATAAAACAATTTAGCCTCACAAAGATTCTCACTCTAAAACTCCAAACTACATGCCAAGAAAAACTTTTCAAGCAAAAATTAGAAATCTTTGCAGAGCAAAATCTGAAAATTAAAGCATCTCTAAGATGATAATACAAACTGATAAGAAAACAATTTACAAATATTCAATTTATATACCATTTTTAAAGGGAAAAGATGCTGAATAAATAAGGCACACAATGACTCTCCAATAATAAATGTTGCACCCCATTCCAAATAAGTTTCTGTGCATGTATCTTATGTATATAAACTATGACCTCTTTGTGCTTTTTTGGCTCTAGCCTAATAGAAAAGTTCCTTTTTCCAGGGGGCCTCCACTTAGTATTTTCCACAAGTCCTGTCTGTTCTATAGACAACTGAGAGTTTGTCCTCCTCCCAGTAAGCCTCAGCATAAGCTCCGTTAGCTTCTTTTAACCAGTTACCAGGTCCTGTCCTCCTCACTAGCACAACTTGTTAATCCTCTAGCAGCTGAAACCTTAATGGAAAATTTGCAGGGTAGGTCCAAATATACATATTTTTCTTCTGCACCAAATGTTTTCTTCCATTCACCCATCCACAGCTCCAAACCAGGAAATCTACAAGTCATTCTGAAGAAATATTACCTTTTGGAAAAACAGCTTTCAGTTACAGGTCTTTCAAAATCTGTCTTAAATGTCATGCCAAGAAAATGTGGCATTTTAAATAGGCAAGTATCCTTGTGATCATTGCATGGTGACACTCTCTTGGGCTACATGTAATTCTTTTCTTAAGCACTATTTTTAAAACTCTCATTTATTGAGGAGTCTATGTCCTACACATTTACAACCCACTTCATAGACTTTGCAAATGAAGAAACAAACTTAGAAAGCCACAAAACCTCAAGAGCCCTTGGCTTTTGGTGCACACAACACTGTCTTTCTGGATAATTCTTCTGTGTTCAAAGAGCTCATGATCAGTTCAACAGAGCTCTAAGCATCTCCAGTCTTTCAACATACATTTAGTGAATATCTTCTAGCTGTGAGCTTAGTAAAGGCTTCCTAGAAGAGATGAAAGCTCTCTCTTGAAAAGTAAGGCAGACAAAAGATAACCCAAAGAGCTTTCCAGGTAGATAGAAACATGTGTTAAGTCATGGAGACATGAAAGGGCTTGATGCATTCTAGGAACCCCAAGTAGTGCAGTAGGACTAAACACCATAGTGAATGAGAGGAGGAGCAAGAAAGGAGAATAGACAGAGGCAGATGGCCGATCATGAGGGGAACAGTATATCATGCCAAAAAGCTGAGTAACAGATTTTAACAGTAGAGTAACTTGATAAAACTTGCATTTTAGAGAATCCACTTAACTATTTTCGACTTACAAAAAGGCCAATTTCACATACATTTTGAATATATTTCTCTACTGAACTCACATTCACATTCCCTCAGATATTCTTTGCCTGCATTTTCTTCTTTCTATTCCTCCCTCTCCTCCTCACTCTATCATGAGCTAATGCTGTCATCTTAACAAACTGGAACTTCCCTATCCTCCCCCTCTCAACTCTACACACCTTTTATGCCTGAACCAGCTTCTTTATGCTTTAGTCCCAGTGGATGAGGCGCCCCTTCTCCTCTTTAAGAGCCTTTCCACAACAGAACTTCTGGGCTCCATCCCACTGCATTTTCTCAACACTTTCCTGACCCTCTCTCCTGTCTTTCTTCCCTGTATCATCTATGTCTTTTCCTGGATCATTCCCACTAGCAAACAAAAATGCTCTCTGTTGTTGTTGTTTAGTCTCTAAGTTGTCTGATTCTTTGTGATCCGATGGACTGCAGCACGCCAGGCTCCTCTGTCCTCCACTATCTCCCAGAGTTTGCTCAGGTTCATGCCCATTGAGTCGGTGATGCTATCTAACCATTTCATTTTCTGCCTCCCCCTTCTTCTTTTGCCTTCAATCTTTCCCAACATCAGGATCTTTCTCAATGAATTGGCTCTTCTCATCAGGTTCCTAAGTACTGGAGCTTCAGCTTCACCATCAATCTTTCCAATGACTACTCAAGGTTGATTTCCTTTAGGATTGACTGGTTTGATCTCCTTGCAGTTCAAGGAACTCTCAAGAGTCTTTTCCAGCACCACAATTTGAAAGCATCAATTCTTCAGCGCTCAGCCTTCTTTACAGTCCTTCTCAGACCCTCTTGTAGCTTCTTCTCAGAAGAGCTATCTACACACATTATCCCCACTTACTTCCCATTCCCTTCTCAACTCACTCCAAGTAGGCTCCAAGTTGAGATTCCTACCACTCCAGTAAAACCACTCACTACTCTCAGTTCTAAACAGCCTCTTGATTTGCCTCCTACCTCTTTGGCGTCTCCTTCTTGGCTCCCTTTGCAGAGTGTCTTTCTTCTGCTTTTCTTCTTTTCCCCTTCTTTCCCATAGTCTCTCCTGAACTGATTTAATCTAGACCAGAAGGTTTTCTTTTACTTGAGATGCAATTTAGAAACCATAAAGTTCACCCTTTGGGAGTATATAATTCAGTCATTTTTTAAAATGTGGATCTTTTTTTTAAAAATTTATTGAAATTGTTACAATATTTATTCTGTTTTATGTTTTGGGGTATGGGGGGGGCAGGAATATGAGGCATCTTAGCTCCCTGACCAGGGATTGAACCCATATCCCTTGCATTGAAAGGCAAAGTCTTAAGCAATGGACTGCCATGGAAGTCCCAGTCATTTTCAATATATTCACAATATTGTACCAACCACCAACACTATAATCCCAGAACATTCATCACCCCAAAAAGAAACCCATATCCATTGGCAGTCATTCTCCATTCCATATCCTGCCTTAGCTCCTGGCAATCACTAAACTGCTTTCTGTCTGTATATGGATTTGCCTATTCATTTCATATAAAGAGACTATGCTATGTGGTCTTCTGTGTTTGGCCTCTTTCACTTAGCATAATGGTGTCAAGGTTCATCCACATTGTAGAATGTATCACTACTCTATTCCTTTTTATAGCTGAATAAAGTTTCATTTATGAATATACTACATTTTGTTTATGGATATACCACATTTTGCCTATCTAACCATCAACTGATAGATATTGTGAGTATTTCCACCTTTTGGCTGTTACAAGTAATGCTACTATAAACATTCATTTATAGGTTATTGTGTATACTTAGGTTTTCATCCTTGTCAGTGAACGCATAGCACTGGAATTGCTAGATATTATGATAACTATGTTCAATTTTAGGAACCTGTCAAATTGTTATCCAAAGTGTCTTCACAATTTTACACTCTCACCAACAATGTATGAGGATTCCAGTTTCTCCATATCCTCACTGAAACTTGTTATTGCTCATCTTTTGTTTAATAATACCCATTCTAGTATACATGAAGTGACCTCTCATCATGGTTTTAATTTGTATCTCCCTAATAACTAGTGATATTGAGCATCTTTTCATGTGCTTATTGGTCATTTGTATATATTTATTAGAGAAATGTCTATTCAAATCCCTTGCCCATTTTTATTTTTTAAAAATTTTAATTGGCGGCTAATTACTTTACAATATTGTGGTGGTTTTGCCATACATTCACATGAATTAGCCATGGGTGTACATGTGTTCCCCATCCTGAACCCCCCTCCCACCTCTCTCTCCATCCCAACCCTCAGGGTCATCCCAGTACACCAGCCCTGAGCACTCTGCCTCATGCATCAAACCTGGACTGGTGATCTATTTCACATATGATAATATACATGTTTCAATGCTATTCTCTCAAATCATCCCACCCTCACCTTCTGCCACAGAGTCGAACAGTCTGTTCTTTACATCTGTGTCTCTTTTGCTGTCTCACATATAGGGTCATCGTTACCATGTTTCTAAATTCCATAAATACATGTTAATATACTGTATTGGTGTTTTTCTTTCTGACTTACTTTGCTCTGTATAATAGGCTCCAGTTTCATCCACCTCACTAAAACTGATTCGAATGCATTCTTTTTAATAGCTGAGTAATATTCCATTGTGTATATGTACCACAACTTTCTTATCCATTCGCCTGCCAATGGATATCTATGTTGCTTACATGTCCTGGCTATTGTAAACAGTCTTTGTCCATTTTTAAACTGGATTATTTGTCTTATTGTTAGGTTACTAGTTCTTAATTAGATATATACTTCACACACACACAAAAAAAGTTTCCCCTTCTCTGAGTTACCTTTTCATGCTCTTAATAGTGTCCTTCAAAGCACAAAAGTTTTTAATTTTGATGAAGCACAAGTTATATTTTCCGATTTTTTTTGTTCACTTATATTTTAATTGTCATAGCTAAAAACCACTGCCAAATCTAAAATTATTAAGATTTACACTTGTATTTGTAGGAGTCTTATAGTTTAAACTTTTACACTTAGGTCTTCTATACATTTTTAGTTTTTGTATATGATTTGAGGTAGGGATCCAAATTATCCTCAGTTAAAAATAAATTGTAAAAGTTTTCACCCAGATAATGATACCATTTAATTTTAATTTTGTATCAATCACACCATGGCTATGTGCAAGTTAGATTGAAGGGTTATGGATGGGAAAAGCGTTAAGTAAACCCCTGTAGTCCAGAAGATAAAAGATGCTAACTTGAACTCAGTCAATGATTGTAGGAATTAAGCATCACTGGTTGTAAGAATGAAGAACAGGTGATGAATTTCAGAGATACTTAAAAAGTAAATCTGTTTGGAGATCAGGGACCTTGGCAAGGGCAGTTTCAGTGTACTGATGGGGAATGAAGATACATTTCATTCCTTATCCACAGCTGCAGAAATAATAGAAATTGCAGAAGTGATAAGCAGCCAGACTTTGGGGCTACTAACAGGAGCACCAAAGGAGCTTTTGGAAAAACACAGATTACTCTGGTTTAACACCAGACCCAATGAGTAGGTCTCCATGAATGGAACCCAGGAACCCACATTTTGACAAATTCCTCAAGAAAATCATACACATATATTTACACATGTACTTGCTTTTGGAATGCTGAGATGGACCAGCCTTTCAAATATAATCATTCCTTGTAATTCAAATATATTTGTTCCTGGGCTCAGCAAGAGTTCAGATAGCAAGGGTTGGAAAGATAGGGAACTTCCCGGATGGTCCAGCAGTTAAGACTCCACACTTCTACTGCAGCGGGTGCTGGTTCAATCCCTGGTTGCAGAACTAAGATCCCACATGCCAACAAGGAACTGCCAAAAAGTTTAAAAAAAGAAAAGATGGGAAAGGAAAGAGCTAAGCCAACATAGCTAAAGAAGGGAGATGACAAAATAGGAGAATCATAAGTAGATTTCTATCATTAAGAAAATGGAAGGGAATTACATCCAATATCATATAATAATTTAGAATATAATCTGAAAAAAATGAATCTATAGTGTACCTTGTGGCTCAGCTGGTAAAAAATCTGCCTCCAATGCAATAGACCTGGGTTCAATCCCTGGGTTGGGAAGATCCCCTGGAAAAGGGAACAGCTACCCACTCCAGTATTCTGGCCTGGAGAATTGCACGGACTCTACACTCCATGGGGTCTCAAGCGTCGGACATGACTGAGCAAGTTTCACTTCACTTCACTATACTGGATACCAGAATCTAATTCAACACTGTAAATCAACTATACTTCAATTTTTCAAAAAAGAATTTAAATAAGAAAATGGTAAAGTTCAGGTGAGAGAAAGGACAACTCAAAAACTAAGGCACAAGGGCTATTAACAGTTTTCCAGCTAAGAGCATTCGTTCATCAAACATAATGTTATCTCCTAAGTGTAAAATAGAAATATCTTTCTAGAAGCCATGATCTTTATGTCCAGTACCAACCCATCTTAAGCTGGGCCAACAAGTCAATTCATGAAAATTCAATAAAAATTAAGTATATAAAACAGAATTGCATAAGTAACTATGGGGAATACCAATAGAAGTTTGCAGTCTGCCTCAGGGACCAAAAACTACAACTCAGTCATAAACCTTGAAGTGCTAAGCAGCATGGAACTAAACTTAGAGAACCATCCAGAGGTCAGAGAAGGCTGCAGTCTGTGACTTCTGGCCCCATCTCAACTTATCAAAGTCTTATTCTCTCATGCTCATTTCAAACCCTGCTCATTCGCTCAGTCATGTCTGGACTTTTTGTGACCCCATGGATGGAATTTTTCAGGTAAGTATACTGAAATGGGCTGCCATTTTCTTCTCCAGGGGCTCTTCCTGACACAGGGATCGAACCCACATCTCCTGTATTGGTAGGTAGACTCTTTACCACTGTGCCACCTAAGAAGACCCTTTTCAAACCCTACATCTCTTAAGAAATCTTTCCTGGACTCTCCAAAGACATGTAACATTTTCCTTTAAGCATTCAGACCACTCTGCACCTCTAAAGGTGTCCAAATTCTGTCTAAACTTCCACCTCCAGTAATAATCATAAACACATAACTATGTGATAGCAAGAACCTTCAACATCAAGAACCTTCAAAGAGGCTCAACCTGCTTCCCATTTACACCATGCCAAGAAGCCAGTCAGTCTTTACCCCCAGCCTCTATCCTTCTGGGGATGGAACACTTACTGCTCCCCAGGTGACTCATTTGACTTCTTAGCTGTTCTGCTGAGCAGTCTCCCTTACATTAAGTTTAAATCTGTCTGCCTATAACTTTCAACCATTTATTCAAATTCTGTCTTCTGGGGACACAGAGTCAATTTAATCCCTCTCCAATTAATGGCTCCTCAAATATTTGAAGACATCATCCTGACCCAGCCAACAACTTTCTAATAAATGCCTTGCATAAAAATTCTTAGCCTCAGTTCAGCTCAGTCACTCAGTCCTTTCCAACTCCTCCCAACCCGATGCACTGCAGCACGCCAGGCTCCCCTGTATATCAGCAACTCCCGGAGCTTGCTCAAACTCATGTCCATCGAGTTGGTGAGGCCATCCAACCATCTCATCCTCTGTCATCCCCTTCTCCTCCAACCCTCAATCTTTCCCAGCATCAAGGTCTTTTCCAATGAGTCAGTTCATGACATCAGGTAGCCAAAGTACTGGAGTTTCAGCTTCAGCATCAGTCTTTCCAGTGAATTTTCAGGACTGATTTCCTTTAGGATGGACTAGCTGGATCTCCTTGCAGTCCAAGGGACTCTCAAGAGTCTTCTCCAAAACCACAATTCAAAAGCATCAATTCTTCAGTGCTCAGATTTCTTTATAGTCCAACTCTCACATCCATACATGATTACTGGAAAAACCATAGCTTTGACTAGATGGACCTTTGTTGACAAAGTAATGTCTCTGCTTTTTAATATGCTATCTAGGTTGGTCATAGTTTTTCTTCCAAGGAGCAAGCATCTTTTAATTTCATGGCTGCAGTCACCATCTGCGCTGATTCTGGAGCCCAAATAATAAAGTCTGTCACTGTTTCCACTCTTTCCGCATCTATTTGACATGAAGTGATGGTAACAGATGCCATGATCTTTGCTTTTTGAATGTTAACTTTTTTTTTTTTTAATTTTTTTATTAGTTGGAGGCTAATTACTTCACAACATTTCAGTGGGTTTTGTCATACATTGATATGAATCAGCCATAGATTTACACTTATTCCCCATCCCGATCCCCCCTCCCATCTCCCTCTCCACCCGATTCCTCTGGGTCTTCCCAGTGTACCAGGCCTGAGCACTTGTCTCATGCATCCCACCTGGGCTGGTGATCTGTTTCACCATAGATAGTATACATGCTGTTCTTTTGAAACATCCCACCCTCACCTTCTCCCACAGAGTTCAAAAGTCTGTTCTGTATTTCTGTGTCTCTTTTTCTGTTTTGCATATAGGGTTATCGTTTTAAGCCAGCTTTTTCACTCTCCTCTTTTACTTTCATCAAGAGGCTCTTTAGTTCTTCTTCACTTTCTGCCATAAGGGTGGTGTCATCTGCATATCTGAGGTTATTGATATTTCTCCCAGCAATCTTGATTCCAGCTTGTCCTCCATCCAGCCCAGAATTTCATACTATGTACTCTGCATATAAGTTAAATAAGCATGGTAACAATATACAGCCTAGACATACTCCTTTCCCTATCTGGAACCAGTCTGTTGTTCCATGTCTGGTCCTAACTGTTGCTTCTTCACCTGCATACAGATTTCTCAGGAGGCATGTAAGGTGGTCTGGCATTCCCATCTCTTTAAGAATTTTCCACAGTTTGTTGTGATCTGCACAGTCAAAGGCTTAGGCGTAATCAATAAAGCAGAAGTAAATGTTTTTCTGGAACTCTCTTGCTTTTTCAATGATCCAGCGGATGTTGGCAATTTGATCTCTGCTTTCTCTGCCTTTTCTAAAACCTGCTTAAACATCTGGAAGTTCATGGTTCATGTACTATTGAAGCCTGGCTTGGAGAATTTTGAGCATTACTTTGCTAGTGTGTGAGATAAGTGCAATTGTGAGGTAGTTTGATTTGGCATTGCCCTTCTTTGGGATTGGAATGAAAACTTTTTCCAGCCCCGTGGCCACTGCTGAGTTTTCCAAATTTGCTGGCATATTGAGTGCAGCACTTTCACAGCACCATCTTTTAGGAATTGAAATAGATCAACTGGAATTCCATCACCTCTTCTAGCTTTGTTCATAGTGATGCTTCATAAGGCCCACTTGACTTCACCTTCCACAATGTCTGGCTCTAGGTGAGTGAGACATTGTGATTATCTGGGTCATGGAGATCTTTTTTATATAGTTCTGTGTATTCTTGCCACCTCTTCTTAATATCTTCTGCTTCTGTGAGGTCCATATCATTTCTCTCCTTTATTGTGCTCATCTTTGCATGTAATGTTCCCTTGGTATCTCTGATTTTATGGAAGAGATCTCTAGTCTCTCCCATTCTATTGTTTTCCTCTATTTCTTTGCACTGATCACTGAGGAAGGCTTTCTTATCTCTCCTTGCTATTCTTTGGAACACTGCATTCAAATGGGTATATCTTTCCTTTTCTCCTTCGCCTTTCACTTCTCTTTTTTTCTCAGCTATTTGTAAGGCCTCATCAGACAACCATTTGCCATTTTGCATTTCTTTTTCTTGGGGATGGTTTTGATCACTGCCTCCTGTACAATGTCACAAACCTCTGTCCATAGTTTTTCAGGCATTCTATCAGATCTAATATCTTGAATCGATTTGTTACTTCCACTGTATAATCATAAGGGATTTATGTCATACCTGAATTGTCTAGTGGTTTTCCCTACTTTCTTCAATATGTCTGAATTTGGCAATAAGGAGTTCATGATCTGAGCCACAGTCAGTTCCCAGTCTTTTTTTTTGCTGACTGTATAGGACTTCTCCATCTTTGGCTGCAAGGAATATAATCAATCTGATTTCTGCATTGACCATCTGGTGATGTCCATGTGTAGAGTATTCTCTTATGTTGCTAGAAGAAGGTATTTGCTACGACCAGTGCATTCTCTTGGCAAAAATGTGTTAGCCTTTGCCCTGCTTCATTTTGTACTCCAAGGCCAAATTTGCCTGTTACTCCAAGTAATTCTTGACTCTCTGCTTTTGCATTCCAGTCCCCTTTGATGAAAAGGACACCTTTTTTGGGTGTTTTTTTCTAGAAGGTCTTGTAGGTCTTCATAGAACCATTCAATTTCAGCTTCTTCAGCATTACTGGTTGGGGGATAGACTTGGATTACTGTGATACTGAATGGTTTGTCTTGGAAACAAGCAGAGATCATTCTGTCATTTTTGAGATTACATCCAAGTACTGCATTTCGGACTCTGTTGACTATGTGGGCTACTCCATTTCTTCTAAGGGATTCTTGCCCACAGTAGTAGATACAATGTTCATCTGAATTAAATTCATCCATTCCAGTCCATTTTAGTTCACTGATTCCTAAAATGTCAATGTTCACCCTTGCCATCTCCTGTTTGACCACTTCTACTAATTTACCTTGATTCAAGGACCTAACATTCCAGGTTCCTATGCAATATTGCTTTTTACAGCATTGGACTTTACTTCCATCATCAGTCACATCCACAACTGGGCATTGTTTTTGCTTTGTCTCCATCTCTTCACTCTTTCTGGAGTTATTTCTCCACTTTTCCCCAGTAGCATATTGGGCACCTACCGACCTGGGGAGTTGATATGTCAGTATCATAATCTTTTACCTTTTCATACTGTTCATAGGGTTCTCAAGGCAAGAATACTGAAGTGGTTAGCCAAGTTTCTTAACCTCATTACCCTGATAACTACAGTCTGTGCATATCAACCCTTGTACCCTTTGGAGTCACCAAGTTCTTTGAAGGAGCTGTTATATGCATAGAACCTCACATTTTCTGGCATGTAGGGGTCTGTAAATGACACAGTGAGTGAATAAATCCATCTGCTAAAAGAATTTTCAAACATGTTCTTTTTCAACTGGTTTAATCATTTACCTACAACCAGACAAGTTTCTTAAACTCTCTATGCCCTCAAAAATCAGATAGACATCATATAAAGAAAATATAATCCAGAAATAATCTGTCAGATATGCAGATTAAATGAAACACCTTAATAAATAAGAAATCTTCATGAGAGACAATTTTTACTATATGGACTATTGGAATGTCAGAGGTGTAATCACATAGGCATATTCCTTTTTCAATTAATTTTTAAAAATAAAAATAATAAAATTATCTTCATTTTAACTCACCCAGTAAAATAATATACTGTGAATTTTGCCTTCTGTTATACAAAGATATGTCCTACCATGGAAATATAATTAAATAAATGACTAGAAGTAACATTAGATTTAATCTAGTTCAGAGGCATTCAATCATTTTGAGAACAACCATAGTAAGAAATACATTTTATACTGCAGCATGGTACACATATACAAATATACAACTAACACAAAAGTTTCACAATACAGTACTTATCATTACCTGGAAGGAACTCTGATACTCTTGTTTGAAAAAAATGCATCCAGTCCAACATCCACCCCATGCTCAACAAACATATTGATGAAGAACATATGCTTCAACTTGGATAAACATATACAGTCACATAGCTAAATCATTCATATAGCTCCTACTACCTGCCAGCACTGTTTATGGAAGATGACAAATAAAGTGCAAGCACTCCTGACCTCACGGAAACTGCAAATGGCTGGACAGACAGACAAGGCAACCAACTGTGCAGTAAGATCCCCATGCAATGAAGGATGAACAAGGACCACTAAAATGGAGCCTCTAAATCACACAGGGAGAGTGGAGGAAGACCAGTGGGATGACAGTAAAGACCAGACTAACCCTAGCTCTCCTTGATTTCCACCATGTTGCCTCAGCTCATCCAAGGTATTTCTTTTAACAAACATCCAGGGAACAGCTACTGTGGGTATAAATTAAATCCACCTCAAACTAAATAACTCACAAATACTCACAACTCCCTCCTTTTTAGATTCTATTTGTGTTTTTTCTTCAAATCTTTTCTTCTCCTTAAAATATATGAAAATAATGGGCTTCTGTTTTATTAACTAGAAAACAAAAACAGACACACATACACACAAAGATCTAAGCCTCCTCTGGATAACCCAAAACTATTCTTACACAAATAGAGGCATACCTAGAAACACAAAGAAAATGTAATTCCAAATGGAACCAGTTAACTAGCTCAGAGCTAAAACTGGAGGTTAACAAGTTGTGCAAATGTCAATCAACTCAAGATATGAATCTTTCCACTGAAAATAAAGTCATTGGGTATTACTTCGACACCTACTTCAAGAAGTTTGATACTTCTGTAAGGTCTAATAGCACCTGACACTATTTTTCTATCTTACCTCCTGATTCCTTGGCTATAGGTCATTTCTCTTCCTTGACCTTCACTAATATTCTTGCTAAGTAGTCCTGCTGCACCAGTCAGACTCAGTTGTTTTTCCCACTTCTACCTCCATCTTTGCCTAAAACTTCATCTAACATTTCCAAAAGATAAAGATATACTAAGAATGGTTTATCAATATCACAGAATTAAATACTTTGCTTAAAATTCATTCTCTAGGAGAATATCTGAAAATAATTTCAGCAAAATTCCTTTTAATTGTATTATCTCTATGTGATTAATTCTACTATGTTCATTATCTCTGGTATTTGCCATTCAAACCCTAGCATGTTACTTAACTTCTTCCAGTTCAACCATCCATATTTCTAAATTGAAGTTAATAAAACATGCCTTTACTATACTCTCAGGGACACCGTTAAGGATTAATAAAAATAAATGAGAAGTACTTTGGAACTCTTGGGAGGGAAGAGTATACAAACTGGACTTGTGTGTATCTGTTTAAATACACACTGGAGTGATGCTAAATGTGGGTAATGCTTTCTTTTAAAAAGATCCAAATATACTTTAAGATCTAAAACTAAACTTTGTAATTTTTAAATCTTTAAGTTAGATCTAAAAGTTAGCATTTTGATGCAGCTGTGATCTTCCAACATGCACAAAAAAATTGTAAACAGACATTACTATCTATTGTTTTTCCTAAATTTGCTTTTGTTTCAGAAAATGTCCAGTCTAGACAAAAGACTTAAACTAACAGCAATAATTTATTGAATGCACTATTACAGGCCATGCACATTAAACGCTATCTATTCTCTCTCCTAGATGTACTTTTGTTTTAAAAAGTTAGAAATTGCCCATTTCTAGATAAAAGACTAAAACTAATAACCATTAAACAAATGGGTTCCAGTACCAATTTCAACATGGGGAGGTGGTTTCTCACACCAACAATAAGCAGTGCTCTGGACAACAGCTGGATATCCTATAATTCAACTCAGTTCTGACACGATCTACCTGGAGAAAGCCTCAGACTTCACAAGTTGACAGTTCAGTTCCACAAGACCGCCCTCTCCTGCAACTTCAGGCACCAAATCTAAAGCCCAGGTTGTTAGAAATGTTTCTAACCGACTAGTTACAGATTAGATGGTCCCAGGACCTCCTTCTTGGTCCAAACTACTTGTTAGAGCAGTTCAGAAAACTCAGAGAAGCATTTTATTTATTTTACTACTGTTTTATTATAAATATGTATATACCAGGAAGCCATATGGAAGAGACATATAGCACAAGGTACGGGGAAAGGGAGAGGACTTTCATGCCTTCTCCAGGTACACCACTCTCCCCAAATGTCCACGTGCTTGCCAGCCCAAAAGCTCTCTGAATTTTGCCCTTTTTGGTTTTTTTATGGACGCTTCATTACATAGTTGTGATAGATTAAGTCATTGGCCACTGGCAGACTTCCCTGGTGGTCCAGTGATTAAGAATCCACCTTGCAATGCAGGGGACTCAGGTTTGAACCCTGGTCCTAGAAGCTACCACATGCCATGGCACAACTAAACCCAAAAGCAGCAACTATTGAAACCCGTATGCCCTAGAGGGCATACTCCACAATAAAAAGTCCATGCACCGCAACTAGAGAGAAGTTTCCACTCGCAACTAGAGAGTAGTCTCCACTCAAAATAACTAGAGAAAGTCAGCATGTAGCAATAAAGACCCAGCACAGCCATAAATAAATAAATTTTTTTAAAAAGTCACTAGCCATTGGTAACTGATTTCACTTCAAACCCCTCTCCTCTCCCTAGAGATTGCGGAGGGTCTGGGGGACGAGCAGGCACAGGGATGAGACTGAGAGGTTGGTTCCACTGGCAAAGGGCTCTCATGCTAGGGTGCTTTCCAAAAGTCACCTCATTAACCTAACAGAAGACACCTTTTTTCAAAACTTAGGAAATTCCAAGGGTTTAAGAAGCTATAAGCGAGAAACTATGAACACAGACCAAATATATTTGAGAATTATATTTTGGTCATGTGAATGATGAAATACATGTTTTTCTGATAAATCACAATATCATAGAAATCACTTATTAAATGCTTATTATGGGTCACACACTTTACAGCATCTTACTTGGAACCCAAAAGCACATAAAACAATGAATACTGTCTCTATATTGCAAATGAGGAAATTAAATCTCAGTGAAGTTCAATGCCTTGCTGAGACGCCATGTTTGTATCCATTATGGAGTCAGAGGTGGGACTGATATGCCTAGCAGCAAAGCCTGCCCTCAATCACCAGAATATGATGACTTCTTTCCAAATTCTGGCTTTTTCAGGATCTAAGAAAACAAATATCTTAAGTAAGATAAAGCACCCATCAAATTATTTAAACGGATTAGTCTTTTCAATTTCAAGCCACAGAAACAACAGACAATAAAGTGCTGCAGAAGCCCTACTCACTTCTAATAGGTGTTATTAGACAATGTGTTATTCCCAAAGATAGCACGACCTTTAAGCTGTGGGAAATGAAAATAAGACACCATCACAAAGAAGCATTGAGACACACACTTTAAACTCCTGGAAACAGAGAATCTTCAGGAGGGATGTTTACAGGAAAGACAAAATCTAAAGCAATACTGTATCATAATTCTTGGATTAAATAAGTCATTCTTTCTCTCAAAAATCTCACCCACTTCTTAAATAATAATCTTTCCATTATATTACTTAACTTACACACAATGTTTCAGAAGCTTTCCCCAGTTTAAGCAAGACCAATCAGTGACCAACCCAGGCACGACTTTCTAGATATGCACAGCTGGTAGGAAAATATTAATAAAGTGTGAAAACATCCACTATTTCATATAGTCTTTTCCCGGGCCCATCTGTTTCCCAAAAGTTACAATTTACTCTAGTATTATGTGTTGTGTTTGGTTGCTCAGTAGTGTCGAACTCTTCCACCCCATGGACTATAGCCCACCAGGCTCCTCTGTCCAGGAAATTCTCCAAGCAAGAATACTGGAATGAATTGCCATTTCCTCCTCCAGGGGATCTTCCTGACGCAGGGATCGAACTTGGGTCTCCAGCATCTCCTGCATGGGCAGGCAGGTTCTTTGCCACTAGGACCAGTGTAATAGCCTGAGAAACATCCTGTTCCCTGTCTCTTTACCCTAGTATGTATGGAGGGAAAAAAAATTCATTGCTGGTCTACCGTCAAGAAAAGTAATGGAGAGGAGTAACAAGGAGAAGGAAAGATTGGTCCAATGAAAAGGAATGGGAAAAGGAGGTAGTGAGGATGAGATGAGGGAGAGGTGCTTTAAAGCGATAAGCGGAGAAAGAGAAGATGATGAACTGCCACAGGGCTCCCAGTTCTAAACACCAAGTTCCAAACTCAACTCTGATTCTACTTCTGACCTTGGGCAAATCTCGTTTCTCTGTATCCCAATGTAGCTCCAAGAAGTGAGCAAAAGTAAAGCCAGAAGAAAGTTTCTTATAGAACCTACTGAAATGCCTATCTTCACTACTCATTTTTAAAAAACTAAGCCAGTTCTGACCAAAAAAAAAAAAAAAAAAACACCAATTTGGTATTAATAAACCTTCTAATTTTCTAGAATGGTGTTTAACTCAATAATGCAAATCACTTAGTATCAAACTTCCCTCTACCTGTACCTTCCTTTGTAAATACATTCTATTCTCAAGTTTGCTTTTAGAACATTTCCCCTAACATTTTGTCTTCCACTTACTCCACTCCTTTAACTAAATGTCTTATTCTTAAAAAATAGAACTCCGCCTCCCTTAAGTATTAAAGGTCCTTAGTTGATCTGATCCATCCCACCCTCAATGTATCCAGTTATACTTTTAATCTCCCCAACCTCTATTCTTTCCTGCTACTCTTCTCACAGGCCCTATGCAACATACAGTGTCTCTTTGTGATAAACTGACAATCTAAATTCAATGCCTTGTTGTCAAGTCAGACACTGAGACATAGATTACCACCTCCCTGCTTTGATATCGATACTTCAGTGCATGCAGCCTTGAGCTAAAATTATACTGGCTGCCAAATGACACTGAAATCTCCAATACTGTCTATTTTCTACTATATCGCAACTCAATTTCAGAACTGTAGTTTTTCAGAGGTTTTTCTTTTTTGTAGGAATAAATTGACACAGTATAAATTATTTTGTCCCATTTAGTTTTCATTATACCCAACTGTCTTCATTTTGCAAAATCTTTGAAAGTTGTGGTCTCGTACCTTATGCTGTCAATTCTCTTTTTATATATACATCAGCTTCTGTACATTCATACTTCCTTCTACATTCTTATCCAGGATACCTAGAACTCAATAATACCCGCTCATTGACTTTATTTGCCCACATTTCTCAAGAGTATCAACAAGAATCACACCCAAGACTAAATCCCTGCTTGGCCACTTGCTAGTCCTGTGACCGTGCACAAATTACTTATCTCTCTAACCCTGAATCTCCTCCCTTATTAACATGGGGATGGGAAAATAAGGTACAGAAGGCACGAAATGTGTCTAACAGCATCCATGCCTGCCAACAAGTAAGGCGAAACAAATGGCCTCCTCCTTCCTTCCACTTTATTTTTTTTTTCTTTTTTTTCTTCTTTTTTTTTTTTCCTTCCACTTTATAATGTTCATTTTTACTATAACATAATCCTACAGAATTTTTAAATTAATGCTGAGTGTGAGAAAAAAGCAAAGCAGACGTAGACAAAACTTTGGACATCCAGAAAATAAATGGATTGTTCTACACAGTACACTAGCACAGAGTTCTCTTGATGTGGCTCTGGTGGAAGAGGAAAAGAAAAACTCTTCTATTTCTTTTAGCTGCTTGCAGTCCTTCCTTAAAATTGATCATAATTTAAGCAAAACATCATAATTTAACTCTACTTATTAGGCCCAACACAAAGTACCAACTGCCTAAGACAAACAATTTACTAAATATATGTCCCATTGGTAAAGGACCCAAGAACCTACTCTCTAGAATAGCTAACTATTAAGTTCCCATTCCTTCAAAGTTTTGGGTGACAACATCTGCCCAACTTCATTTTTAAAGAAGTTAATCCAGTGCATTTTTTAATATCTGTTAATCATAAGTAAATTTCAAAACAGAGATATCCTATCCAGTCCAGTTCACCTAGGTATATTGCTTCTCAGGCATTATTAGTAATTGACTGTTACAATTAAATCCTACCAACTGAATTGTGATAACCTAAAAGTGTATTGCACAATGTGAATACTGTAAAAATATCTTTGTAATTTCAGGTTTTAGCAATTAACTGTTGGAAAAACAGAGTTCATGTTTCTGACACTTTAAATAGGCTCTTGGGAACCATGAAGTATGATTTTCAACAATTATCACATTTTCATTGTTAGCACTCATTTATCTAATAACTTTAATACTTGGAAGCCATTTGTTGAAAAATATTCACTAATTCAGATGCTTTGATATTTTTTTAAATAAAACTACTTCTGAATTAATAAGTTCACTAACATGCATGCTCTGTGCCTAATCTTATTTGCAATTAGAGAACTTTTACTGCTTCAATTTTTTAAAAATCTCGTGAAATCAGTCAAAGGATTTAAGAATAAATTAGTATCTAAGACATATAAGTGACTTTGAATTTTTAAAAAATTATCTGGTCATGTCTATTCAACAACAGCATCAAATGGCTCACTTTTAAGGTTCTCCAGCAAAACAACTCTAATTTGATAAATCAACATACCCATGTTTAGAAACTTTACAACTAAATAAATATACCTTATATGAGATTTGCACATTGAAATAAACTCCCCTCAATATACTCACTTTATCTTTTATTTGACCCCCACTCATCAAAAAACCTACTTGTGCACAATTGAAAGTCTCTTTTACCATTTAGGCTAGAATAAAATAATGTGAATCCTCTGCCTACACAATTAGCATTGAAGAACTAATGTTTCTAACAAGTATATCATTAAAAAGCATTTACACATTAGCAACTAGTACAGTTTTCACTTAGCACCACTATAAATAAGTTATATTCCCTCTCAACATATACTTAAATAAATAATTCAATTACATCTTAGAGCTCCCTTCAAGAATGTCTAATATAGTAAAGAAAAATATTTATCTCTTAACTCATGTTGATTCTACTTAAGGGGGTCACCTCAAACCCTCTGTGAAATGAGGCAAGACAGACTGATGTAAATAAATTATGAATGAAATTATTATTATAGCAGTTTATTATTTTAGGCGGTCATTTGAAGTGTGATCAAAGAAAGAAGTCAAAAGTATTTATCAGAGAAAATGATAAACCTCAATATAAAGGAGTTCAATACAGCCCAGAGGTTTTACAGCACAAGTATAAAGCCCAGATACCTCAAGCTGAATCCCAGATCCATTGATTTTATGTTAAATTCAACTTCAGCAGCAACCTAAACGCCCACCCACAGATGAATGGATGTGCCCACCCATAGATGAAGAAGGTGTGGTACATATACACAATAGTACATTACTCAGCCATAAAAAGGAATGACATTGGGTCATTCACAGTGATATGGATGAACCTTGTCTGTCATATAGAGTGAATAAGTCAGAACGAGAAAAACAAATTATCATGTATTAACACACATATGTAGAATCTAGAAAAATTGTACTGATGAACCTATTTGCAGGGCAGGAATAGAGACTGCAGAGGTAAAAAACGGAGTTGTGGATACAGCAGGGGAAGGAGAGGGTGGGATGACTTGAGAGAGCAGCACTGACACATATACATATCATGTGTGAAATAGCTAGCTAGTGGGAAGCTGAAGCGTAGCACAGCGAGCTCAGCTCTGGTCTGGGAGGACCTACAGAGGGACGGTGGCGCGGGGGGAGGCGGGAGGGAGGCAGTGTATGTATACAGATAGTTGATTCACATTGTTGTATAGCAGAAACCAACACAATGTTGTAAAGCAATTACGTTGCTGTTTAGTCGCTAAGTGTTATCCAACTCTTTGCAACCCCACTGAGTGCAGCCCACCAGGCTCCTCTGTCCTTGAAATTTTCCAGGCAAGAATAATGGAGTGAGTTGCCATTTCCTTCTCCAAAAGCGATTATACTCCAAATTAAAAAAAAAAAAAATCACCTTCCGCAAGTTACTCAAACTCTCTAAATCTCAATTTCCTCTTCTGTGAAATGGAACTCTTAAGAGTACCTTCCTCTTTGGAAGGTTAAGAGGATTCAATGAGATTATCTATGTAAAAGCACCTAAAATAGCACTTGATGCATTACAAGTACTCTATAAACACTGACCATTGTCATCATCTCACTGCACTGTTAAAAAAAAAGGGGGAGGATGTAAAAGTAGTTGAATAAATTCTTCTACACATAAACCAGACCAATGGGCAGACCCCATACCATCTAGTGAACCCCTATATTCAGACCACTGAGTCTCAGCTTCTATTCATTAGACCTTAAGCTGCCTCTCACGGAGAGTGTATATCTCATCTGAACACCCAAAAGAATATTACATTATATTAATATGTAAATTCATCACTTTAACAAGAAAATCACAAACAAGTAGTTCATTCAAGACTCATTTTATTCATAACAGTCTCAAAACTTGTCAACCCACAATTGGATTTTAGAGTTATAGTTAAATGAAGTAAACAAATTCACATCCAAATTCATTTAGTGGTGTCAAAAAAATCAATATAAACAAACAGAGAAAGAGACAGTCCACTAAACATGGATTGCTAAATGTTAAGAAGAAAATGCATCATTATTTAAGAGGACAAGCTTAAATGGTGAACAAACGCTACTAATTTACCCAAGTAATGAGCCCTTGTTTTATGACTGCATTCAATAACTGCATAGAGGTCAGAGCCTTAAAAATAAAACAGCTATATGTAAAAGAGGAAAGTTTCATTCTTAAAGGATGCTCTTTATTGAAAATTTTCTGGATAATAAAAAGATCAAAGGTTACAGTGCAATATGAGCAGTTTTTTCTGCTCAAAATACAGAACTCCTTTTTCCCTAAGGTTCATTTATAATTAGAAATTAGATTCCTCAATAATTCAATGACTGAAACCTTTACTAAAATCAAATGACTTTTTTAATTAAATTTTCAGCTAATATATAAGTTCTCCTGGCAGGTGTCATCTCTACAGATAATAAAGCCTTGCTATATTTATTAAATCAGGTTTTCCTTTATGCCCATCCTTTCCTTTGACTTGACATTCTTATAGTATTTAATTATTGGTAAAGTTTTAAAGAGCATATTACTAACGTATTCTGGTAAATATTCTGGTGTACATAATATTTACAATGTCCCTATTTTTCATTCTATCATAAAGAATGTTCAAGCTAAAATATTTTACTCTTTCAGATTTTTTACATTCTCATCTGGAAAGAGGATAGCTAGTGAGGAAAGATGTTTAGAATTTTATCACAGCATCAGTGACTATGTTCAGGATTTGAAAATCTGAAGAACAGAATCAAGATAAGTGCATAAAATTGACATTAGGTTCAAAAGTTCTTGCACAAAAAGTGCATTTATAAAGCAGATTCATCCAAACTAAATATATGAAAGATGCAAAAATATGGTCATTGCACTTGAATTACTTACAATTTTAACCTTTAAGCATTTGTTTAAAAAAACAAAAGTAGTTAAATGATTATTAAGGCTTCCTGTTAAAGCCTTAACAGCTCTGGAGCTTGTAAACCCCCCAAAATAACTCACCAAACCTCACTTCCACTATAGATACCACTTGAAATTTACTGAATTTCATTGACAATAAATCAAAGAAAGTAAAACCCTTACGTATGTGACTGTTTTGTGTACACGTTTGAAATCACAGATTCATCTGTCACTTGACCATAAGTCTATGATGACGTAGGCAAAATGCTTTACCATCACTTTTCTCACCACTAAAATTAAGGATAAAACCGAGAAAAGTGATTAAGCGACTTAGTCAAAGATAACAGCCAACTGTCAGCAATTTTACTTTTTTTAAAATTAGGTTTCTTAGCTTTCTAGTTCAAACAGAAAGGAAAAAAAATATCCTTAAGAGTATCATCTCAAGAGGCAGCATCATCTGAGAGAAAAGAATATACACTTTATGGATACTACCATTTCCAAATATGTGGGAATATCTAAATTTTATACCAACACTAACAAAAAAGAAAAGCCAAAAAACAAACCACGAACCTTATGAATTCCAAATCACTAACCAGTCAAACAGAAAGAGTCAAGTACAGTCTCTGTATTGTACCGTCGCCGGCCCCCTCCCTCAGCTGTTGTACATTTCTACCTAGTTTATTACTAGGAAACAGATTTCAGCTTTCATAATGCTTTCCAATGGGCTTTTCTTAGCAAATGTCTGCACTCCTCAGGCAAAGCCGTTAAGGTAACTTAATCTCTCATGCATTGCTCAGTGCGGGGCGGGGGTGGGGGGGGGGCGATGCTGATTCCCAATTTAAAAAATGAATTCTTTGGGTTTTCCTGAATTAAGAGTAACTACGAAACCTGGAACCATAATTTCAATTCAGATGTTAACTTGAAGGTTCACAGGACAAATAAAAGCTTAGGGAATCGAACATGATGCTGGGGAAGGGGGCGCAGAGAGAGTGCGAGAAAGATGCTGGTCCATTCCGAGATGATGCAGGAATGACATGGCACCTGGACAACACAAGTCCCAGCGCACCCCCCTCTCAGAGTCTCTGCCTCGGTTTCTCTCACGTATGCCTGGAGCTGTGAGTAGGTGCACACGCAAACACAACCACCTTTTATTCTTGGACTCCTTAGCGAGAACAGTGTGGTAGCGTCGCGGGTTAAAGCCTCACCACAACAAACGATTTCTTTCTCCTCGAACCCCGCCTCCCCTGCTAGGGGCAGGCGACGACTGTCTCGAACAGTAGACAGCTGACAGGAGCCGAGAACCAGGGCGAGAAGGAAAGCATCTTCAAGGGGGGAGGGGCGGGGAAATGAACCCCACAGCCTCGCGGAGAGCCTGGGGAGGCTGACAGGAAAAGGAGGAGGATATTGAGCCGGGAAAACAGAAAGGGCACTGGGAAGCGCCCTGGAGCGCTACGCCTTCAGGCTGTCCCCGGGCTGGCGCGCACCGGGCGGGAGGGGGAAGTCATCCTGGGGCGGACCCCCTCCCCGACTCCCAGACCGGAGGACAGGGAGGAAATGGCTTTGTATCGCAGGATGAAAGGCAGACAGGAGGGCCACCAGGCGGGGAGGGACAGAGGATGCCCGGAGCGGGACGACCCCGCCCGCCCTCACGGACACTGCTGCTCTTCCCTCTGATCCGCTGCAGCCCCTGGTCCAGCCTCGGGCTCCTGCCGTGGACGCTCCAGCGGCCTGAAGTGGGGTCGCCCCCGCCTCCCACCCTCCCCCTCGCGTGCTCACCTGCCCACGAAGTTCTCGAGCACCGAGCTCTTGCCGGCGCTCTGGCCGCCCACCACGGCGATCTGAGGCAGCTCCAGAAGGCAGCTCTGTCCCAGTGCGGAGAAGGCATCCTGCAGACGGTTCACCAGAGGGATGAGCTCCTCCATCTCCCGATTCCCCATTGTGCCAGCGCCGCCGGCTGCCCGCTAGTCCCTGCTAGTCTCTGCGACCTGGCAGGGAGCCGGGGCCGCGCCGCCCTCGCCGCCGCTGCCGCGCTGGGTTCAATCAGCCGGGTACAGCCAGACGTCGGATCCCGCCACCGTTCGGCCTCTAGTGCGCTCCTGACAGCAACGGCCCCGAAGCGCGCCTGCGCAGGCGAGTGGGGGCGTGGCCTGATTCCAGGACCGCCCCGCCCTCGCCGCGATGGGCGGCTGCTGTGCGCTAGGCTTCGCAGCCAGACATCCCCGCCCAGCGCGCACGCACTGCCTCCCAGCTGCGGCCACATGCCACCGCCTCTGTCGTCTGGTGCCAAGGTCCAGAGATAGTGTTAACAGCACTTGGTCAGGGAACGGCATGAAATAGCAGCACCAGCCGACAGCACTGTTCCCTTTCAGTAGCTACTGTAAACCAAAGTCCAGTAGAAAGCACTCCACCGCTAACAGCTCAGCGCTGTCGCCAGTGGCAGCAGCAGCAGCTCAGCTGCCGCCGCCAGTGCAATGCCTCCAGAGTGCACCTCTTGAAAGGAAACCTCTTGTTCTCACGGCCCACTCCAGAACCCTGGCTTTTCTTGCGGTGGCCGGCCTTCTGGAGTCTAAATTCTTCAATCTGACATCCGTTTCAGGCCCTGTGTATTCTGACCCCACCTAATCATACAACTTGAACCCCTAGGTTCTTCTGGCCCTGCAGAAGCAAAGGTAAGTCCGTTGTGCTTGCCCGGCACCCCTCGCCCTCTTCAGTCTACCAAGTTCATTCTGTCGTTTGTGACTCTTCATTCCATTTCTCCTCCTAATCTACCTCCAATGGGCTCTATCAATAACCATGTATTCTGCTCCCATTCTCTTAAATTTAGCAAACTAAGTGACTGCGTAGGATCTTGTGCTTTATGTTGGGGACACAGGATAAATGGTCATGCTTCTCTCAGTCTCCTTGGCCAGATCCTCTTTGCAAATACTCATACTACTCAGGATTTAATTCATGAACGTTTTAGTCCACCTGAGGACTTCCCTATGGCATTAACTACACATAATGACTAGAGACTAGTTTAAATAACTCTTCTGAGCCTTAGATTGTATTCCAAATTGGTCCTAGACCTCACTGCCTGAGTGTCCCACAAGTACTTCTGCTTAATTTATTCATCAGTTCAGTCGCTCAGTCGTGTCTGACTCTTTGTGACCCCACGAACCACAGCACACCAGGTCTTCCTGTCCATCACCAACTCCCTGAGTCCACCCAAACCCATGTCCATCAAGTCGATGATGCCACCCAACCATCTCATCCTCTGTTGTCCCCTTCTCCTCCCACCCTCAATCTTTCCCAGCATCAGGGTCTTTACAAATGAGTCAGCTCTTCGCATCAGGTAGCCAAAGTATGGAGTTTCAGCTTCAACATCAGCCTTTCCAAAGAACACCCAGGACTGATCTCCTTTAGGATGGACTGGCTGGATCTCCGTGCAGGCCAAGGGACTCTCAAGAGTCTTCTCCAGCACCACAGTTCAAAAGCATCAATTCTTCGGTGCTCAGCTTTCTTTATAGTGCAACTCTCACATCCATACATGACCACTGGAAAAACCATAGCCTTGACTAGATGGACCTTTGTTGGCAAAGTAATATCTCTGCTGTTAATATGCTGCTTAGATTGGTCATAACTTTCCTTCCAAGAAGTAAGCATATTTTAAATTCATGGCTGCAATCACCATCTGCAGTGATTTTGGAGCCTAAAAGATAAAGTCAGCCAATGTTTCCACAGTTTCCCCATCTATTCGCCATGAAGTGATGGGAACGGATGCCATGATCTTAGTTTTCTGAATGTTGAGCTTTAAGCCAACATTTTCACTCTCCTCTTTCACTTTCATCAAGAGGCTCTTTAGTTCCTCTTCACTTTCTGCCGTAAGGGTGGTGTCATCTGCATATCAGAGGTTATTGATATTTCTCCTGGCAATCTTGATTCCAGCTTGTGCTTCATCCAGCCCAGCGTTTCTCATGATGTACTCTCCACATAAGTTAAATAAGCAGGGTGACAGTATACAGCCTTGACATACTCCTTTTCCTATTTGGAACCAGTCTGTTGTTCCATGTCCAGATCTGTTCCTTTCTGACCTACATACAGGTTTCTCAAGAGGCAGGACAGGTGGTCTGGTATGCCCATCTCTTTCAGAATTTTCCACAGTTTATTGTGATCCACACAGTCAAAGGCTTTGGCATAGTCAATAAAGCAGAAATAGATGTTTTTCTGGAACTCTCTTGCTTTTTCAATGATCCAGCGAATGTTGGCAATTTGATATCTGCTTCCTCTGCCTTTTCTAAATCCAGCTTGAACATCTGGAAGTTCACGGTTCACATACTGTTGAAGCCTGGCTTGGAGAATTTTGAGCATTACTTTACTAGCATGTGAGATGAGTGCAATTGTGCGGTAGTTTGAGCATTCTTTGGCATTGCCTTTCTTTGGGATTGGAATGAAAATGGACCTTTTCCAGTCCTGTGGCCACTGCTGAGTTTTCCAAATTTGCTGGCATATTGAGTGCAGCACTTTCACAGCATCATCTTTCAGGATTTGAAATAACTCAACTGGAATTCCATCACCTCCACTACCTTTGTTTGTAGTGATGCTTCCTAAGGCCCACTTGACTTCACATTCCAGGATGTCTGGTTCTAGGTGAGTGATCACACCATTGTGATTATCTGGGTCATGAAGATCTTTTTTGTACAGTTCTTCTGTGTATCCTTGCCACCTCTTCTTAATATCTTCTGCTTCTGTTAGGTCCCTACAATTTCTGTACTTTATTAGAGCCCATCTTTGCAGGAAATGTTCCCTTGGTATCTCTAATTTTCTTGAAGAGATCTCTAGTCTTTCCCATTCTGTTGTTTTCCTCTATTTCTTTGCATTGATCGCTGAAGAAGGCTTTCTTATCTCTCCTTGCTATTCTTTGGAACTCTGCATTCAAATGAGTATATCTTTCCTTTTCACTTCCCTTCTTTTCACAACTATTTGTAAGGCCTCCTCAGACAGCCATTTTGCTTTTTTGCATTTCATTTTCTTGGGGATGGTCTCGATTCCTGTCTCCTGTACAATGTCATGAACCTCCATCCATAGTTCATCAGGCACTGTCTATCAGATTTTGTCCCTTAAATCTATTTCTCACTTCCACTGTATAATTATAAGGGATTTGATTTAGGTCATACCTGAATGGTCTAGTGGTTTTCCCTACTTTCTTCAATTTAACTCTGAATTTGGCAATAAGGAGTTCATGATCTGAGCCACAGTCAGCTCCCGGTCTTGTTTTTGCTGACTGTATAGAGCTTCTCCATCTTTGGCTGCAAGGAATATAATCAGTCTGATTTCGGTGTCGACCATCTAGTGATGTCTGTGTGTAGAGTCTTCTCTTGTGTTGTTGGAAGAGGATATTTGCTATGACCAGTGCATTCTCTTCGCAGAATTCTATTAGCCTTTGCCCTGCTTCATTGTGTACTCCAAGGCCAAATTTGCCTGTTACTCCAGGTGTTTCTTGACTTCCTACTTTTGCATTCCAGTCCCCTATGGTGAAAAAGACATCTTTTTGGGGTGTTAGTTCTAGAAGGTCTTGTAGGTCTTCATAGAACTGTTCACCTTCAGCTTCTTCAGTGTTACTGGTCGGGGCATAGACTTGGATTACCTTAATGTTGAATGGTTTGCCTTGGAAACAAACAGATATCATTCTGTCATTTTTGAGATTGCATCCAAGTACTGCTGAACTCATTTTTTCTAGTCTCAGCATTTAATGCTATAAATTTCCCTCTAACCGTAAAAATACTTGTATAAAAATGCCCATTAAAATCAGAAGACTAAGAACCCAGATGTCCATCAAGAGGTGAATGAATAAACAAGTGTGATACATGCATACAGTGATAGAGTTTATATGACAACCAGCAATGACCAGCGCAGTGGTTGGACAGAGAAGAAGCTCCAAAGCACTTCCCCAAGCATAACTTGCACCAATGAAAGGTCATGGTCACTGGTTGATGGTCTACTACCCGTCCGATCCACTACAGTTTTCTGAATCCTGGCAAAACCATTACATCTGAGAAGTATGCCCAGCAAACTGATGAGATGCACTGAAAACTGTAACACACAGCCAGCACTGGTCAATAGAAAGGGCCCAATTCTTCATGACAATGCTCAAGCACATATCGCACAACCAACGCTTCAAAAGTTGAACAAATTGGGCTACAAAGTTTTGCCTCATCCACCATATTCACCTGACCTCTCACCAACTGACTACCACTTCTTCAAGCATCTTGATAGCTTTTTGCAGGGATAACTTCCACAAGCAACAGGAGGCAGAATATACTTTTAAAGGGTTCATCAAGTCCCGAAACACAGATTTTAATGCTATAGGAATAAACAAACTTACTTCTTGTTGGCAAAAATGTGTTGATTGCAATGGTTCCTATTGAACCTATTATTATTCCTATTATTGATTAATAAAAATGTGTCTGAGCCTAGTTATAATGATTTAAAATTCACGATCCAAAAGCACAGTTACTTTGGTAACAAACTAATATGTCCCTGGAACCCATCTCCTCTCTCCTCTTCTTTTCTGCTCTCAGTGCCTAATTTTTTATTGTCATTGGTTGAACAGCTACCTTCTTCTATGCTTCCCAAGTCTCTATACCCTAGATAGATAGATCTTCACATGACACTTGACACATTGCATTGAGTCTCTAATTTACATCTTTGTCTTCCACTAACCTGGTAGACAGAAAAATGGGCCCCAAAATATTCTAACCCCTGGAACATTCTAATCCTTACAACCTGTGAACATCTTATCTGCTGTGGCCAAGTGGGGCTTTACAGATGTAGTTAAATTAAATAGCTTTGGATGGGGAGATTATGCTGGATTATCTAGATGGGCCCAGTTTAAGACAAGAAAGCCTTTCCAGGCTATGTCTTCTATGACCACAGAAGAGTGGTGCAACTTTGCTGGCTTTGAAGATGGAGAAAGAGGGGATCACAAGCCAAGGAATGCAAGCAGCCTCAAGAAGCTAGAAAAGGTGAGTAAACAAATTATCTTTATCCCCCAGAGCCTCCTAAAGAACCACATCCCTGCCAATACCTTGGTTTTAGCCCAGAGAGACCAACGTTGGACTTTCAACCTACAAAACTGTAAGTTAATACATTTGTGTTGTTTTGAACCACTAAGTCTATGGTAATTTGTTAGAGCAGTCATAGAAAGCTAATACAGTTAATGACAAGCTCCTTGAGGGCAAGATTTACCTTTGTGATTCTCAAAGCCTAACACAGTGCTTCACACATAAAAAGACCACAGTCTGTTGGGGACATAAATTATTACAACACAATGTTATAAGTGTTCTAAGAGTGCAGTGGACTAAATTGTACACTCAAAATCCATAACTGAAGCCCTACTCCCACAGTGTAGCTGTATGTGGAGTAAAGAAGTAATCAGGATTAAGTAGGGTAATAAGAGGAGAGCCTTGATCCAGCAGGATATGTGTCCCTAATCCTAGGAGACACCAGAGAGCTGGCTTGTTTTCTCTCTGTGCCATGTTAGGACACAGTGAGAAGACAGATAACTACAAGCCAGGAAGAGGATCCTCACCAGGAACTGAATTGGTCAGCACCTTAATCTTGGACTTCCAAACTCCAGGATTTTGAGAAAATAAATTTCTGTCATTTAAGCTAGCAAGTCTATATTTGTTATGGCAGCCCAAGCTAAGACACAGGGTTTGGTTAAAGAAACACGAGATGAAAAGCAGTAATTCTATCTAGAGAGCGTCATGGAAGTTTCAGTGAAGAGGTGACTGTTGAGGTGAGCTTTAATGAGTCTATCCTGCATTCTATATGCTGTGGGGTGTATAAAAGATTGCTTCCTCTGTGCTTCAAGTATCTTGCATTTCACTATAGGAGACAATGTTACACGCACTAAAAAGAACATCTATCGTCCTCATATACATTTGAATTTCATGCATGGTGAAGCGATGGATGCCATCTCTATGCTCCAGAACTTAGTAAAAGTCAGCCCCACACAACTACTTCAAGAAACCAGCCTGAACTACTCTTGCTAATTGCTTTCCTTCTTTACTTCCTATTTCCAGAATCAATCCTACAATAACTTGCAACCAAGAGAAATTTAACACACACAGACACACTTGACACTGTTTTTGCATAAATTAATCTGGATGAAACAACTAGCACGGGAAAACTTGAAAAGCAGAGGAAAATTTTGACAGAAAGACTACCTACACCTTTGAGGGTGAGTGCAAAGCTGGAAAGGGGAGCCCTGTCAGGCACCCCAGCTTCCTGACTGTATCACAAGATATCTCAGCCCTGTTTCAGCAACAAGTAATTAATGCCAACTCCTACTTTCTAACTGACACTTGCTTCCATGCCATCTTCTTGGCAAAGCAGAAGATTCCAAAAGTTGACAGCCTTCTTCAGGTGTGGTTCTCTAGCTAAAAAATTAGAATTATTTATAAACACTTCAGAACTCTTATATTTAAATGAATATTTTTCTTCAGGGTCATTTTGAGAAGCAACAAGCTTACTACAATAATACCACATTTCTCTTCTTTTGAAATTGACAAACCTTACCCCAAATATCAAACTCAGTTTTCCACAGTCACTCATCATCTTAGATGAACAGAATGTTAGTCACATTGATCTACTACCTCATTCATAGGACTTAGTACCAAATAACTTTTGGCTAATTTTAAGAATTAAATATATATCTATATACATGTGCATACACATATTATATACATATTGTTTTAAATATGCTATAAGCTTGAAGGCAAGCTATAAGAGAGGAGTTAGAAATTTTTGAAATGATAAAAACATCCCTAGAAAAATGTTTAACCTCTCAAAGAACATCACATACTTCAATATATGAATTCAGGAATTCATTTTTTTAAATCAGTCACATTTCTGCAAAATCATCTTCCATATATTTCCCACAGAGCCTAGCTTGGTGGCCAATAAATATTTATGAAGCATAACTGAATAAAAACTTAAGCATTTGTCATGTTGTCCATTTTGACCATCACTGCATAAATAACATTCTTAATCTGTGTACTATTTAAGACCTATTCTGGTCCTTCGAAAGATTCTCTCATAGATGGATTTTAGATCTTACTGCAATATCAGCCTGTCTGAGGGCATCTTTTGGGTTCTATTAGACCCAGTGAACATCCAGTATAGGTATACAGACTTTTAATACTGTAGCCATGGTAGTTGACATTTATGCCTCTCGGAGTTTCTCTCCTCTAGCCTGGGGGGTGATGAGAGGGCAAAGACTCCCAGTTTCATTGTCCATATTTTTTATCAGCTGTCATCAAGAAACAAAATAACTCTGGAAGCACATTCCAATCTCCTACACCTATATCCTACACCTATAACGTCTGTCAGTTTGAGATCCGACAGATGGAAACTCACCAGTAGTCTCGTGGAAGCATGGCTAAATCTACACACATGCAGAGCAGAAATACCAATAGGCAAGTGTAAGAGAAGGGTTAAGGAGAACTCTCTATAGTAAGTCTGATTTAGTAGCCAGTTTGAGCGTCCTTCTATCAAGTAGGTATAACTGTGTTCTCCTATAAATATAATCCCTATATACTAACGTTAGAATAGGAATCACATAGGATTCCTTTTTTTTGTTTTTAGGACATAGGATTCCTTTTAAAAGTGAAGGTCCCTCTAGTGCTATTAAATTCTCATGTATTGAATTATAAATCTCTATCTCTCCCTACATACAAATGTGCATATATATAATTATAATAAAATAATACATATTTCATAAGCTATAAATGGCCATTTAAGGGGTTTGTGAAGACTTTTTAATGACACAAAGAAATACTATGACTGAAATATTAAAGAGCAGGGTACAAAATGTTATATGATGTATTATCATATTACATAAAAGGCCATGTCTAGGAAAGAAAACTGGAAAGAAATGTGCCCAGAAATTTAATGTTATTCCGTATGAGAAAGTATGGGAAAAAATTATTGTCCTTTTCTATTTATTTCTCACACTCTCTATAATGAGCATATTCTTACAATTTAAAAAGTTGAATAAATGCCATTTGATGGAACCATAATGGTTTATATACATACCGCTGTATCCAAAACAGAAGTGGCGTAATGGAAGGTTAAAGGACCTTTGCAAATAGAAGCAAGACAGTCTGCAAGCTCCCCTATTCCCAAAACTTTGCCATTCACTGACAGCAGGTAACCAGCTAACTGTAAAATTTTTTAAGGGGAAATATTTCTCTCTGATTTAAAGAGAAAAAAATGTCACAAGCCCAGGCCACCATGACCCCACAGACTACCACTAGCCAAGAGTTCATTCCGTACACAAAAGTGCAGACCTATTCACAATTGTAGGAAAGTAGTTACATGCACTGAATTTGGTTTGCTTAAAGCATAGGTCATTATCTTATGGCATCAGCAAGCCAACATAAAATATTACACTTTATATAAATACATTTATATGACATTCTAGACAATGCAGAACTAATCTACATTGACAGAAAGCAGTGTGAAGCTGAGGGTGGGCATGTGGAAACTATGTCTTGACTGTGATGGTGATCACCTGGTTGTATATTTGTTAATACTCATTGAACTGTATGCTTAAAATGGTGCACTTGGTTTTATATAAATTATACTGCAATAAAAATAATAACCCCTGGCATTTATGAAATGGTAATATAAAGCATGATAATCTGGGGACAACCCAACTGATAGCCACAATCCAAAATAAAAACAAACCTACCCCTCCCAAAAACTTGTAATGACTCCAAAATTCTGCCAATGTAGAGGCATTCTTAAGACTTTTGGAGTATCATGTTAATGGGAAAACATCACTTGTAAATGGGAAAAAAAAAATACCTTAAGCCATTACTAGCTATCTGTTTCCCTGGTGACTCAGACAGGGAAGAATCTGCCTTAATGCAGGAGACCTGGGTTGGGACAATCCCCTGGAGGAGGGCATAGCAACCCACTCCAGTATTTTTGCCTGGGGAATCCCCAGGAACCAAGGAGCCTAGCGGGCTACAGTCCAGGGGGTCACAAAGAATCAGACATGGCTGAGCACACACAGCACAGAAAATACTACAGTAGTGCCAGCTCAGAAGTGGGGGTCTGGAAGTGGGGCAGGGGGACAGGACTGGAGAGAGCCTCATAAACACCCCACAGTGAGAGTGCCCCAAGACCGCCTTGCCTGGTTTACCACATCTCCTCTCTCTTGTTGTACAGAAGTGTAAACCTCAGCAAAGTTCATCCCTGATCATACACGTGACGCCCAACTGAACCCCAGTTCCCTCCCTCCTGGACCTTTTGCCAAAGACAGTGGTGATGAACAACACTGACAGCTTTTGTGTACTGCTTTATAGCCTCAGACCATTTTCATGTCAGTTATTATATTTCATTAGACCAACATAGCTGCCTTTGAAGTAATAACTAACAGTCAAATAGCACCACCATTCCCTCTTCTATTAAGGAAACAGAGACCCTAGAGAGCTCAGGTGGTTTGGCCAGTGCCACAGAGCTGAGAACGACCAGAGATGCTTCCTGCATGTGCTTCGGTGGTCGGGGGGGGGGGGGGGGGGGGCATACACGGATCCCCATGTGAAAACCTTGACACAGGGAAAATTTAGTGCCTGAATTTGCCAACCTAATATTGATATTGAAAAATGCATGGTAAACTTATATGTAGAATCTAAAAATACAACAAACTAGTGAGCAAAAAGGAAGCAGACTCACAGACCTAGAGAACAAACTAGTGGTCACCAGTGGGGAGGGTGGCAGGGGCAGTAAGAGGGGGTAGGAGAGTGGGTGGCATAAGCTATCAGGTGTAAGATAGGCTACAAGGATGTACAACACAGGGAATATAGCCAATATTTTGCAATAACTGTAAACAGAGTGTACCATTTAAAATTGCATAAAAAATTTTAAAATAAATTTGAAAAAATACGCAGCAAAGTACTATTTGTGAACAAGAACAGCTTTTTTTTTTTTCAAGAACAGCTTTTATCTTTACATAAATTATTCCTTTTTTTTCATTTATTTTTATTAGTTGGAGGCTAAGTACTTTACAGTATTGTAGTGGTTTTTGTCATACATTGACATGAATCAGCCATGGATTTACATAAATTATTTCAATTGCCACAAACCTAAGTCAGCATACTGGGGTTCAGGTTCCTACTAGCTGTGTTATCCACCCTCCTTGCCCTTAATTTCATGTGTAAAATTAGCATATTAATATCCATTCCTTTTAATTCATAGAACAATTGTGGAATAAAATAAATTATGAACATTAAAATATTCTATAAATTGCATAGTACCAAATCACCATTAGATGTTTATAACTATCCAAACCTACACAGGGATTATATATGAAGAAGAAGTGAAGAAGTGAAGTGAAGTCGCTCAGTCGTGTCCAACTCTTTGCGACCCCGTGGATTGTAGCCTACCAGGCTCCTCCATCCATGGGATTCTCCAGGCAAGAATACTGGAGTGGGTTGCCATTTCCTTCTCCAGGGATTATATATATGTTTTATTAATTACCAAAAGGTTTTTCATTAATTTTTAAATGACTTTTGTAAAAAAAAATCTATATGAGAAAATACCTTCAAGAATCTTACTATTCATGGCTGTCAATTTCAGGATTCTTTCATCTGGTAAAAAAGAATTGTAGAGGAGTTCACTCTTAGGTAGAGCCCAGAAATAACCAAATGGGAAGTGTAGGGGAAAGTAACAATTTACTAGGGATCAAGCATGACAAAGTAATGGAAACCAAGATGAGTTTTCACAGATAAGAACATCCAGGAAGCAGTAAGTTAGGTGGCAAAAATGGGCCAAGATTGACTTTGATGTAGAAATTACAACTAAGTTTAATTGCTTTACAGCTTTTGTTGTTCTCCATGTATAGCGGAAAAGGGCTTAAAGTAGAATCAAGATAGCCCATGACACAAGGATATTTTTGTGTAAGACTGAGAATTTTCAGATTCTCAGTCAAAAGTAGGCAAAGTAACACAGTATCTCTGAAACCAAAGATCTTCAGAAATGCCCACTCTCTGGAGGCTTCTTTTATAGTTTCTGTAATGACCATTCAAGAAGGAATTCCACTCAACCCTGTTACTCTCAGCCTGCAGACCCTCCTCCAGCTAGCATCCTCACTTGTCTTCAAAAAATATTTGCAGATCTAAGAATTAGTCCTGTATCCACATTGCCAAAGAACAATTCATTGTGAGAAGTCAATACTTTGAGGTCTCAGAGCTGGACCTGGAAAAAACAAAATCAAAACAGTACACCCTTGATTTTACCACATCACTATTCCATGCACCAGTCATTCTGATAAAATCTTCTCTGGGCTTCTCAATATGACCTTCAAAATCTTCTTTTAGAGTAGCTAGAAGAAAAAAAAATTTTTTTCTGTTTTCCTTTCATTCTCACATAAATTTTAGGGGTATAAATGCTGCCTACTATGAGCTAAGATAATAGAAAGAAAAGAAATCACATAAAAAGTAATAGGCAGCTTGGACCCCATCTGCATCTTATGTAATTTATTTATTTCTATTGGTAAAAAATTCAGAAAATACCTTATTGCTGAAGAAATATGTTCTGAAAAATAAAATTTCAACTGGGAAGACTGAATCCCAACCTCATGGTTGGGAAAAGTTGGCCATGGATGGGAAAAGTTTCCGATTGCCAAGTCTTTTCATGCAACCTCAGTTTGCAACCTCAGTGTGCGATGCCTCTGATTCCATTAGGGCATGCTCTACTTATATTCTGCTGCAGGACAGGAATTTGTCACACATACACACACACACACGGGGACCCTTCAGGCCACTGACATCTGCAAAATGACAGCGCCACCAAGGAGGCCATGGAAGCAGCAAGAAAACAATTACGTTTTCTGTGAATGAGCGTGCATATGTTTCAGATGAGGTATTTATCATCTATCCTGATAAAATTTTTTCTTTTTTCCTTATTTTTCTTTTTAAAATCAGTCTTCAACAGTGGCTCACTGGAGACGGATCTGGCTGTAGTGTTGGTGGTGGCCCTCTATCCACTGACACCATTTCTCTCACAATCCAAAGGGGTTAAATATGGCCATGGATGGGAAAAGTTTCCCATTGCCAAGTCTTTCATGCAATTGAGATGGACTCTTCAAAGATTTTTCTGTCCTATGCAGATGTCTTGATCCAAACAGAAGAAGAAAATCAGAGAAGTCCCTTTTAGGGCAATTGATTGAAGTTAAGTCTAGTCTTATTGGCTGGGGGCTCTTTTATTATCTGCTTCTTCTCCCTGTTCCAAAAATTAGGTCCATTTTAGACAGGAGAGAACTAGGACATCTACTACCTGCTGCAAGCAGAGCCCAGTTCATAGAAATAGTCAGAAGCAAATAAGGGAAAGAGCTTTATCATGCTATCATTGATAATCTTTATGTTAAATATGGAACCGATATTATTTTCATAAGTCTGCTCAGCTCTTCTACCTCCATCTCCTCCTGCTCCTGAAATCCCTCCACTGTGCCTTCTGCACCCTGCAGTCTATTAGCAGTAAGTTCTCTTTCACCTTCAACTTTTCTCCAAAGTTACTAACAGAAACCTTATTCTGCCCTGAGGACACTGTCTACAGATTACTGGAGTAGTCTCTAGTGGTAGTCTCCTTCAAGTGACCTAAATTCTTAAGACTAAAAGTAAAGTATGTATATTCCATGCTCCTCATTGCTATTTCTAAATCATTGCCTTTCCCTTTCCCTAAAATTTTCCAGCTTTGAATCTGTATTTTGGTCTATTATCACCTCCCCTCCCTTTTGTAGACATCTACCCACTTGATCATTTTCTCTCATGTTTCAAGACCACTGCCGCTCTCTCTAACAACATGCATGTCTTAATTCTTAGTGATTCCAATTCCATGCTGTTGATACTTTCAACGCTGTCCTCTTTGCTCTTCCTCTCTCTTACAATTATTTTGTCCTCTACCCTATCTCAGTCCATCTCCCCTTGTCATCACCACATCTACAATTACCATAATCTCAGATTCAAACATCCCACACTCAGACCTCCATCCACTTCTCTTTCCAGGTCACACTCTATTCTATAGAATCTATAGTGCCCACCTGCAATAATCCATCAGCCCCACTAGGACCTACAGTCAATCAATTCTACCATCTGTGTTCACTGTTCCTCACCCCCATCATGTCTTTGCTTCCATTATCCTGTTTAAATGCCATGATTTGTCATTGTAAACACTCTCTTACTATACCCTCCACCCTCTTGCTTCTCTCTCAATTTATCACACTTAACAAAACCCAGCCCTGCGAAAATCCAATCTTCTCTACTCTGTGCCTGCACCCAAGAAGCTGAAAAATGGCTAGGAAAAACAAACAAACAAACAAGCCATCATGTTGATAAGGAACCGCGTTATGTTAACATTTCTGAACCTCAAATAGACCTGGCAATACTACAGCCTTTCAATAGCCAGTTCACTCTCACGCATCTAGATGCCAATTTCGTATTTTCTCCTTTATCCTTGGTGGTGGTTTAGTCACTAAGTCGTGTCCAACTCTTGTGATCCCATGGACTGTAGCCTGCCAGGCTCCTCTGACCTCCATTTCTTCCCCACCCTCATTCTCAAATGAGGAATTATATCCTATTTCTTGGCCATATATTCTGCCTTCCCTAGTTTTTTATAGATGGACTACTGAAAATCCTAAGACAGGATCTCCACATACACACTAGATTCTACTCTCTTCTTAATTCAGTCACAATGATTCTCTTTTCTTTACCGCATGATAAATTTCTCTATTGGATCATTCCCATCAGCATATAATCATTTTTTTCTTACCTATTTCATTTGGTGGAAACTCCCTCCTTCCAGTTGAATAAGCAAAAAAAAAAAATAATAATAATAAAGTCATTCTTGAATTCTGGCTTTCTCTCACACCACGTATTCAGTCCATCAAGACATCCTATTAGCTCTACCTTCAAAACAGATCTAGAACCTGACTACTTCTCACCATCTTTGCTATTACACCCTAATCTAAGCCACCACCATCTAGCACCTAGATTATTATAACAGCTTCCTGTATGGCCTCCCTATTTCTATCCCAACCTTCCTACTAACCATTCCCAATGCAGCAGCCAAACTGATCCTTTTAAACAAAGACCCCATCATGCCCCACTTACTCAAAAAGCTCTCAACTGGTTTCCCATCTTACTCAGCCTGAAAGACCTACAAGGCCCTTCATTTCTGATCCCCCAGCTCATCCTGCTTCCCCTCTGCCTTTATTCCAACTCTCCCCTTGACTCACTTTGTTACTACAGTCACAGAGTTTTTTGATGCTCCTTGAAAATACCCAACACATTCCTCCATGTGGACTTTTTCACTTGCTCTTCCCTCTGCTTGAAACATTCAATTCAAATGGTCACAGGCTCATCCACTCACTTCTACATCTGTGTTCAAATATTACTTTACCTGACCATTGCACTTAAAATTGTACAGCCTCACACACAATTTCTACTTTCCTTTCCTCTTTCGTTTTTCTCCATCACATTTTTATCTTCTGATATCCTATACAATTAACTCTAAGTTCTTTGTTATCTGTTACACACAGGCACACACAGCTGAAAGTATGCTCCATGAAGAAAGGAATGTGTCTATCTTGTTCACAGTTATATATCCAGTTCTAGTAGAGTGCTTGGAGCATAGTAGATATTTAAGTATTTGTTGAATGGATGATTTTAGTACCTTAACGAGGTGTTCTATATTATTTTATACCTATCTGTGTGTGCAAGTCTGCCATCTACTTTTCTGACTTTCCTCCACAGCACAAATCACGGCTTCCACAAGATGAGTTTCCACATTAAATACTAACTGAATAGAACTTCAGTATATATAACATCCTGATCAGCCAAGTCCTTTCCAAATTCCTCACCCACAGAACCTGAGAGAGACAATAAAATGATTGCTGTTGTCTTAAGCCACTAAGTTTTGGAGTCACTGATTACATAGCAAGAATCTATTGTCACACTTTTACAACATAACTTTTGGAAGACACAAATAATTCCCACCTTAAATTAGCTATTCCATACTAAGTTCTCTCTTTCTCTAGCAATAAAGTTACCAATAAAATTACTTAACCCCCTACATATATTTATTGGTCAAGTAAACTATTTATGTGTCAAATGTCATAGATTCCCAAACTACATAATAATCCAATTACAATAAAAATGTATATTTTGCTCACAAAGTATAGAAAAGTGAGTAAGTTATGGGGTGGTCTTCCTTTGAGCCGTCAGTCTAATAGTAGCCCCACTAAATTCAATATGTGGTTTCCAAAGTCACTCTAGAAGTTTTCCCCATTCTAGCCAATTACAAAAAGGAAAAAACATGCAGGACACAAGGGAAGTTTTTATGGACCAGTCCTAGAAACGGCGCACCACTTTCTACAAACATTCCACTGGTAGGATTCAGTCCCCATGGCCAGCCCCAAGTGTAAGGAACAATGGGAAGTACAATCCAGCTAAGTGCCCAGTAAGTAGAGTTGCCAGTCTTAGGTAAACTATAAAACAAAACAATGTATCCTGTATTTCTCTGCAATCCTACAAGGAGAAGACAACATTTCTGTTGAACAAATAATATCCAAATGAGAAGCAGGAATGATATCTCACTATATATTCTTAATATGTCACAGTCTCGATTGAAGTCTACACACTACTATATTTAAAATATCAATAGATAACCAGTGAGGACCTATTGCATATCACAGGGAACTCTGCTCAATATTCTATAATAATCTAAATGGGAAAAGAATTTGAAAAAGAATAGATAATGTATAACTGAATTACTTCACTGTACACCTCAAACTAACACAACACTGTTAATCAACTATGCTCCAATATAAAATTTAAAAGACATGTGCCAGTCTCAGAATACTTAAGACCAGATACAACAACTCAAAATCAGTGCAATTGCAGATTGCACTTGAGGACTCAGAGGAATGGTAAGATTCACTTATAAAAACACAGAAGCAGGGAACTGCAAAGAAATGGAAATGAAGTCTCTAGTTCTGCTAAAGAAAATGATCATATCTGGAAAGACCTTGTAACTTATCCACAGAAAATCATCATCTAAGCATCTAATGCAGATTCATTCAATGATTATTTATCTACCTGATTTATTTTTCTGGAAAAATGACCTTATATGTTGCTAACAGGAGATAGAACATAGCAGAAAAATGACAACAGACTTTAGTAAACTTCTCATGACCTGGACACCATCAGTTCTCCTTATCTGATTTCCTCTCCTGACTAAGATAATCATTTTGACATATCTGGCCTCCAGAAAAAAACAATTATTCTTACAATTTCCATTCAGGCAGGCATGTTCAGCCTACAAGATGCACCCAGCAAAGACCCTACCGATTAGGTGATTAATTTAGAGAAAGCTGAGTTTAGGTGACAAAATGAGAAGAATATCATTCTTCTTGAGAGTGAGACTGAAATGCTATTTGTATAAAGATCCAGTCTTGGACCTGGTGATACAGTGGTAAGAAGCCACCTGCCAATGCAGGGTTGATCCTGCATCAGTTAATCCCTGATCTGGGAAGATCCCACATGCCGTGGGGCAACTAAGCTACAACTACTGAAGCCTACATGCTCTAGAACCTAAGAGCTGGAACTGCTGAATCCACATGCTCCAACTAATGAAGTCTGTGAGCCCTAAAACCTGTGCTCCACAACAAGAGAGGTCACCGCAATGAGAAGCCTGCACTCTGTAACTAGGGAGTAGCCCCTGCTTGCCAACAGTTAGAAAAAGCCTGAAGGCAGCAACAAAGACCCAGTGCAACCAAAAATTTTAAAAATAAACAATAGTTATTTTAAAAATTCAGTCTTGGCTCTCAAAAACATTTCAGAATATTCCCATTTTTGGAGGAAAAGATAAATGTTATGGATAAGAAGTTGAGCTCTAGCCATAAGAAAAAATTACAATCAAGATAAACCTAATCAGGGTCTGATTGGAGACTTGACCCTAATAGTTGGTCCAATACCAAATCAAGTGAGGAACTTAGTGCTATATTATTTAGCTTTTTTAATCTCTTCTAAATCTAAGAATTCTAAAGAGTTAACCTACTTATCGAAAAAACTAGCACACAATATGGTTTCTATTTTCATATCATTTTCGACATTGTTTTAATGTAGGTCTATTTTTGTAGCTAACAAACCTAGCTGTGAAACTATTCTGGGGATGATATGAAACTAGATACAAAACTATTCTAGGGATGCTAAATTTCCTTTTTCTCTAATTGGATACACATTGCCCTATCAATTTGCCTCAGAAGTTGGCATAAAAAGAAGGAATGGCCCTAATGAAGGAGAAATCCAGTCCAAGTCAGATGTATGGAAATGGATGGCTTCCATGGGAAGATCCTTACAACTCACAATGAGTTCACTTGTGGGTTTCTTCTTGAAATTTCTCAAGGGACCTACCAATACTTATAGGAGCTCATCCTTATCCCACACACTAAAGCCAATGGGAAATTCTATATTAAGCACAGAAGATTGTCTTAATATAGAATACAAGTCAGAAGTACTGTCAAATGTCAGAGGTCCCTCAGCAACAATGGCAAGATTGAAACTCATGAGTTTCAATTGCCCCATTTTAAGAGACATTCAAGCCCATGAAGTGGGAAATTTGCAATCCATCTCATTTGTTTTCCTAGAGTAGACTTTAAATAAAACTTCAGAGCCAAAAAATTTAATGTTCTATTAATTGCATTTGTTGTTGTTTAGTCACTAAGTCCTGTTTGACTCTTTGTGACCGCATGGATTGTAGACCACCAGGTTCCTCTGACCATGGGATTTCCCAGGCGAGAATACTAGAGTGGGTTACCATTTCCTTTTCCAGGAGATCTTCCCAACCCAGGGATGGATCACACGTCTTCTGCATTGGCAAGGGGATTCTTTACCACTGAACCACCAGGGAAACACATAATAGCATAGTTTTAATAAATATTGCTTCTGAAAAGGTTCTTCATCTATTTCCATATCCACACCACCATCCAGGAGTTTTTATTAGGATCTATTTGCAAATAGTAGCCTACTCCACATGACGTAAAGAGAGCTAAAGAAATCTATATGAAAGAATTTACCATGTAAATTATAGTACAGATCCACCCAAGGGCAGAAATGTACAGCTCTAGAATATTTGTTGAGTTAAAATCTAACAGAGAATGAAAAGATGCTCAGTATTATTAGTTACTACAGAAATGCAAATCAAAATAACACACTCAGTTCAGTTCAGTCACCCAGTCGTCTCCGACTCTTTTCAACCCCATGAACAGCAGCACGCCAGGCCTCCCTGTCCATCACCAACTCCCGGAGTCCACCCAAACCCATGTCCATTGAGTCGGTGATGCCATCCAACCATCTCATCCTCTTTTCGTCCCCTTCTCCTCCTGCCCTCAATCTTTCCTAACATCAGGGTCTTTACAAATGAGTCAGCTCTTTGCATCAGGTGCCCAAAGTATTGGAGATTCAACTTCAACATCAGTCCTTCCAATGAACACCCAGGACTGATCTCCTTTAGGATGGACTGGTTGGATCTTCTTGCAGTCCAAGGGACTCTCAAGAGTCTTCTCCATACCACAGTTCAAAAGCATCAATTCTTTGGTGCTCAGCTTTCTTTATAGTGCAACTCTCACATCCATACATGACCACTGGAAAAACCATAGCCTTGACTAGATGGACCTTTGTTGGCAAAGTAAAGTCTCTGCTTCTTAATATGCTGTCTAGGTTGATCATAACTTTCCTTCCAAGGAGTAAGCATCTTTTAATTTCATGGCTGCAATCACCATCTGCAGTGATTTTGGAGCCCCAGAAAATAAAGTCAGCCATTGTTTCCCCATCTATTTGCCATGAAGTGATGGGACCAGATGCCATGATCTTAGTTTTCTGAATGTTGAGCTTTAAGCCAACTTTTTCACTCTCCTCTTTCACTTTCATCAAGAGGCTCTTTAGTTCCTCTTCACTCTCTGCCATAAGGGTGGTGTCATCTGCATATCTGAGGTTATTGATATTTCTCCTGGCAATCTTGATTCCAGCTTGTGCTTCATCCAGCCCAGTGTTTCTCATGATGTACTCTGCATTTAAGTTAAATAAGCAGGGTGACAGTATACAGCCTTGATGTACTCCTTTTCCTATTTGGAACCAGTCTGTTGTTCCATGTCCAGTTCTAACTGTTGCTTCCTGACCTGCATACAGGTTTCTCAATAGGCAGATCAGGTGGTCTGATATGCCCATCTCTTTCAGAATTTTCCACAGTTTGTTGTGATCCACACAGTCAAAGGCTTTGGCATAGTCAATAAAGCAGAAATAGATGTTTCTCTGGAACTCTCTTGCTTTTTCGATGATCCAGCGGATGTTGGCAGTTTGATGTCTGCTTCCTCTGCCTTTTCTAAAACCAGTTTGAACATCTGGAAGTTCACAGTTCATGTACTACTGAAGCCTGGCTTGGAGAATTTTGAGCATTAATTTACTAGCATGTGAGATGAATGCAATTGTGCAGTAGTTTGAGCATTCTTTGGCATTGCCTTTCTTTGGCATTGCCTTTCTTTGGAATTGGAATGAAAACGGACCTTTTCCAGTCCTGTGGCCACTGCTGAGTTTTCCAAATTTGCTGGCATATTGAGTGCAGCACTTTCACAGCATCATCTTTCAGGATTTGAAATAGCTCAACTGGAATTCCATCACCTCCACTAACTTTGTAGTGATGCTACCTATGGCTACTTGACTTCACTTTCCAGGATGTCTGGCTCCAGGTGAATGATCACACCATCGTACTTATCTGGGTTGTGAAGATCTTTTTGTATGGTTCTTCTGTGTATTCTTGCCACCTCTTCTTAATATCTTCTGCTTCTGTTAGGTTCCTACCATTTCTGTACTTTATTGATCCCATCTTTGCATGAAATGTTTCCTTGGTATCTCTAATTTTCTTGAAGAGATCTCTAGTCTTTCCCATTCTGTTGTTTTCCTCTATTTCTTTGCATTGATCGCTGAAGAAGACTTTCTTATCTCTCCTTGCTATTCTTTGGAACTCTGCATTGAAATGGGTATATTGTTCGTTTTCTCCTTTGCTTTTTGCTTCCCTTCTTTTCTCAGCTATTTGTAAGGCCTCCTCAGACAGCCATTTTGCTTTTTTGCATTTCGTTTTCTTGGGGATGGTCTTGATTCCTGTCTCCTGTACAATGTCACAAACCTCCATCCATAGTTCATCAGGTACTCTATCAGATCTAGTACCTTGAATCTATTTCTCACTTCCACTGTATAATTATAAGGGATTTGATTTAGGTCATACCTGAATGGTCTAGTGGTTTTCTCCACTTTCTTCAATTTCAGTCTGAATTTGACAATAAGGAGTTCCTGATCCAAGCCACAGTCAGCTCCCGGTCTTGTTTTTGCTGACTGTATAGAGCTTCTCCATCTTTGGCTGCAAAGAACACAATCACTCAGATGGCCAGAATTTTTAATGGGAAATAAGTCTTGGTGAAGATATGGAGAAACCAGAATCTTCCTACATTGCTGATGAGAATATAAAATAGTGCTATTACTATGGAAAACAGTTTGCTATTTTCCTTAATAAGCTAAACACTGAATCATCATGTTACCCAGTAAGCAATTCCACTCCTCGGTATATAGTCCCCAAAACTGAAAATAGGTATTCAAAAATGCCTGGCATATGAATTCCATAGCAGCATTATTCACAATAACCAAAGGTGGAAACAACCCTAATTTCCATCAACTGATGAATGGATAAACACATTATTTAGCCATTAAAATGAATGAGGTACTGATATATGCCACACCAGGGATGACCCTTGAAAACTTTATGCTAAGTGAAAAAGAAGCCAGACATAAAATGCTATATATTATAGGTTCCATTTATTTAAAATATCAGGATTAGATAAATCCATAGAGACTAAACCCAGATTGGCAGTTACCAGGGACTGAGAAGAGCAGTAAATGGGGAGTGAAGGCTTAATGCGTGTGGAGTGTTTTTTAGGATGATGAAAATGTCTTGGAACTAGATTATGGTGATGGTTATACAACATTGTGAATGTACTAAATGCCACTGAACTAAATACCACCATGTGTAAAATAGATAGCTAGTACGAAGTTGATGTATAACACAGGGAGCCCAGCCCAGCACTCTGATGACCTCGAGGGGTGGGATGGGGAAGGGTGTGAGGGAGGGGATATATATATATATATAATTATGGATGATTTGCATTGTACAGCAGAAACCAATACAACATTGTAAAGCAATTATTCTCCAATTTAAAAAATAAATAAAATGGTTAATTCTCTTTTATGTGTTAACAAAAATAAATGGAAAAAATTAAACAGGCAGGGCCCACTTAGGCGCACACACACACACACACACACACACACACACACACACACACACACACACACACACACACACACACACACACACACACACACACACACACACACACACACACACACACACACACACACACACACACACACACACACACACACACACACACACCCACACACACACACACACACACACACCCACACACACCCGGTCACTTGTGGTCCTTTACCAGGCTTTGGCAGTCTTGTATGTTAGGTGGAGCTGTGGCACAAATCATTCTCTGGTCACCAGAGGCCTGATGTCAGCGCCCCCCCCCCCTCAGCCCTGAGCCTGGGGGAGAGCTGGAAGTGAAACAGACATCCTCTATGACCCCCAGGCTTCTGAGTGGGTGGGTGATGTTCTTTTTCTTCTTCAGGGAGATGACAGGAAGGGCAGGCTGTGCTTTTATTCCACAACCTTCAGCCTGTTTCAAGAGCTCCTACCAGCTACAGACTCATCTCCAAGCCCAGGAAGCCATGGCATGGCTCCAAGGTGTCCAGGTTGTGTCCCCAAAAGCTCAGTGCCAATGCTTTGTGCATTCATTGCAGTGTTTCTGAGCAGGTCCACATCAGTATCATTTCCACTGGTATTTGCACAAACGAATTTGGACAATGTTATTTAACATTCCTTCTCATTCCTACATCCTGAATTCTTGACTAGTAACATAAATGGGACAAGTGCTTGAGGGCTAAACACTGCTTTTAAGTTTTTCAATAACATGACAATTATTTGAGAAGACTATCACTGCCCTTACTCATCTCTTTCTACTGAGTCCCAGAAATGAAGAATAGAGGAAACATGTCTGACATGTCATAAAGCTCTTAATAAACTAAACATCTTCCAGAGAGCAATCATTTTCTGCCTGGAAATTTTTTAAGATTGCAGTCTATGCACACACTAATCTTATGCAAATCACTTACCAAAAGCATATGCTAACTTCCCTCACTGTGGCTCCTCTTTTGCATGCAGTGGTTTTTGAAACACCCTTGGAAGAACTCTCAGAACCCAGTGCTGAAGAAAGTGCTGTTATCATATGCATTCTCTTACTTAATAAAATAGCACAAATACCAGATATTTCTTACTGATTCAATTAGTAAACATTTCTTGAGTGCCTTCAGAATACCATGCCTGACACTGAACATAAAAGAAACAAAAGAGACAAGTCAAAGAACCCAAATATTTCATTCTCTTTTTGAAAAGATCTATTTCTAAACATGGAAGGAGAACAAGTCGACAACCTGGACAGGTCAAAGGCTGGCACATCAGGATCCAGATTCCAACTCAAACTCCATTCTTCTGGACCCCTTTTCTGACTGTCCCTAACCAGCTCTAGTCATCTCTAACTGTATTGCTTCATTTTGTACATGTGACTGCATTATTTTGTGTATGTATTCACATGATAGACATGGATATCATCATCTCTTTCTACGCACTCCATATATAGATAAAAGAGTACATACACAGGCACCTTCATATCTTTCTAACTATAGTACAGGCTTCTGAGGGATAAGTGGCTATGCCTTGTATCTGTCATCACCTTTTTTTTTAATAGCCCACCCATCTTTGTTCCCATGTTCAGCATCAGGTGTGGGATATAAACTTAGTAGGGTCTCAAGAGGGGCTGGTGCCATTAAAAAGAATGAAACAATGCCATTTGCAGCAACACTGATGGTCCTAGAGATTATGCTGTGTTTGGCTGTGTTAGTAGCTCAGTCATATTCAACTCTTTGTGACCTCACGGTCTGTGGCCCGCCAGGCTTCTCTGTCTATGGAATTCTCCAGGCAAGAATACTGGAGTGGGTTGCCTGCTCCAAGGGATCTTCCCAGGAATCAAACCTGGGTCTCCTGTATTGCAGGCAGATTCTTTACCATCTGAGCCACCAGGGAAGCCCTGGGCTATTATACTAAGTGAAGAGGAAGACAGTATCATATGGTATCACTTATATGCAGAATCAAAAAATATATATACAAATGAACTCATCTACAAAATGGACTCACAGACTTAGAGAACAAACTTATGGTTACCTGTGGGGAAGGATTTGGGGGAGAGATGGAATAGATTGGTAGTTTGGGATTGACATGTACATACTGCTACATTTAAAACAGAAAACAAACAAGGACTTACTGTATGCCACAACGAACTCTGCTCAATATTCTGTAATAACCTAAATGGGAAAAGAATTTGAAAAAGAATAGATACATGTGTATGTATAACTGAATCACTTTCCTGTACACCAGAAACTAACACAACATTGTTAATTAACTATTCTCCCATATAAAATGAAAAAAAAAAAATTAAGGGCTGGTAAACCAACTTGGAAGTAAGGAAATTACTCTGGTCACTACGACATTTTCTTCCTTGAAACATAGCAGCTATTCAACAACTTCATAGTCAACCTTCACGAAACCATTTGGGGCTTCTCAAAACTTTTTACCTACACTATCTCATTTCATTCTCATAACAAAGTAGATTGTGTGATTTCCGCATTTTACTAATGAGCAAAACCAAGAGCCAGAGACGAAACTGGTATGTCTAGCTAGGAGGTTGTACTATTTTGTTTGCCCTTTCAGATCCTCTCTCCCCTTTCTCCACCTGCTCCCTTTCCCAGGATGCTGACCTACCTCAAATGCCCCCTTGCTCACTGGCTTCCAGTTAAAGTTGGCCAGTGGAAGGATCTAAGGAGAGAGAGCAGGAGGAGAGTAAGGTTGGGTATTTATTTCTCTTATTCCTTTCCTATTGGTTGACCAGAAGTCAACTGTGACCCTTAAATGATGACAACAGCTCCTCTCTGGTGGCCCTCTCCATTTTCCCCTCCCTCCCAACTCCAGTAACCACTCCCTCTCCTTGGTTCTTCAACCTGATAATGGCTCCCCACTTTTGCTTTCCAAGAGACCCCACGCTATCCTTGCTGCTTCCCTCAACCCAAGCCATGCCTTGTAAATAATCTTTCTTTTAAGTGCTGCTCAACTGCCCATTGTGAATGTGCCATCTTCCTTGCTAGGATCCTGAGCAATGTAATTAGTACCATTCACACCTTCTACCTCCTGCTCAATCCTTTGGGTTCCCAGTCTAAACACTTGCTCACAGCAATATCAAATCAAAGCGAGGGGCGCTATCACATCACACAGGCCTCCTGTTCCACATCAGGACATTTCAGGAGTGCAAACATTCCCCAGTGGAGCCTGCTGGTCCTGCTGGTGAGGTCTGGAGCATATGAGCCTATACCTGCAGACAGCTGTAGCTTGCTGTCAGTAAACAAGTCAGCCCTGGCCATCAACATTAGTGGAAGCAAGACAATGACTCATCAGAGAAGCTGCAGTCACTTGACCCCCCATGACTCAGACACATATTGTTAACAGTCCGCTGAGCTGCATAAAAGCTGAATAAACTAAGGCTCTGCCTCATCCAGGTTCCTGGCAATTAGTGAGGTAAAAAGCACTAGAAATCTATTTGGTTCTGTCCTCAAATATTCTCCCCCCTGAGTCCTTCAGTGTCCTTCTATCATCCCTCCTCTTTCCACCCCACGCACGCAAAAAAGCACATTGCTGAAAATGAATCAGATAGAGGTACGCAAGGGCTGCACTTCTGAGATAACAAGCACAAGGCCACCAGCCAACACTGCATTTTGCTCTAATCATTTTGTGGCGCACAGAATCCACAGCTCCAAAGTCAGCTTTCTCTTGTCTTCCGGTTATAGCTTCAGCAAGGAACTCGGTTTAAGAGCCAAGTATCCTCTGCTGACAAGTTTCTCATCCAATTTTTCCACCTCAGTTCCTCTCTCAGTTGAGGCTTTCTCAGATTTCATGAGTTTGAGACCTATACCATTGATCTGACCTTGCAAAAGTTTTGTTATAGTAAGTAGATATCATAGTCAGAAATAACATATTCAGTGAAACAACACTGAGTAATTACTCAGTGCCAGGAATTGTGCTAAGGCCTTTACTTTGTTATCCCATTCAGTTGTCTTACTAACCATCTGAAACTGGTGTGTGTGTATACATGTGTGCACACATGTTTTACAGGTTAAAAAACGGGCTCAGAGAAGTGATTTAGTGAAGGTCACACAGTTATTGGTTAAAAAAAAAAAAGGAATTTGAGCCCAGGTCTACCTGTCCTTCATTTCCTTACTCTTAACCATTTTTCGATTTCTATGTATATGTCATCATTTAATTTTCAAAATTCAGAGTTCTTCTCCAGACAAAAACTCTTAAGGAAGCACATGCCCTTTTAGATTTTTTTCAATTAAGTTTAATACTCATTTATTGAACACCTACTGTGTACCAGCCACTCTGCAGGGTACTAGAGCCACAAAGGTAGGAAAGACAGTTTCTGCTTCCCAAGAGCTCAATATAAGGATGAGCTTCCGAATTTCTTTTAAGGCTTCTGGTTTCCCTTTGACCCTGGTATTATGTAAGAGTGAGTTTTTGCCTTTTGTTTATGTTAGCCTCATAGCTGAGGGATTTCTGCTTCTTACTCTATGATGGAGATAACAGAATAGGTGATAACATATGTGTATATTTTAGAAAGAAGTAACAAATAGATTCAAGGGATTAGATCTCATAGAGTGCCTGAAGAACTATGGACAGAGGTTCATGACATTGTACAGGAGGCAGTGATCAAAACCATCCCCAAGAAAAAGAAATGCAAAATGGTTGTCTGAGGAGGCCTTACAAATAGCTGTGAAAAGAAGAGAAGTGAAAGGCAAAGGAGAAAAGGAAAGATATACCCATTTGAATGCAGAGTTCCAAAGAATAACAAGGAGAGATGAGAAAGCCTTCCTCAGTGATCAGTGCAAAGAAATAAAGGAAAACAATAGAATGGGAAAGACTAGAGATCTCTTCAAGAAAATTAGAGATACCAAGGGAACATTTCATGCAAAGATGGGCTCAATAAAGGACAGAAATGGTAGACCTAACAGAAGCAGAGGATATTAAGAAGAGGAGGTAAGAATACACAGAAGAACTGTATAAAAAAGATCTTCACGACCCAGATAATCATGATGGCTTGATCACTCACCTAGAACCAGACATCCTGGAATGAGAAGTCAAGTGGGCCTTAAGAAGCATCACTATGAAGAACACTAGTGGAGGCGATGGAATTCCAGTTGAGCTATTTCAAATCCTAAATGATGATGCTGTTAAAAGTCCTGCACTCAATATGCCAGCAAATTTGGAAAACTCAGCAGCAGCCACAGGACTGGAAAAGGTCAACTTTCATTCCAATTCCAAAGAAAGGCAATGCCAAAGAATGTTCAAATTATCACACAATTGCACTCATCTCACACACTAGCAAAGTAATGCTCAAAATTCTCCAAGCCAGGCTTCAACAGTATGTGAACCATGAACTTCCAGATGTTCAAGCTTGATTTAGAAAAGGCAGAGGAACCAGAGATCAAATTGCCAACATCCGCTGGATCATTGAAAAAGCAAGAGAGTTCCAGAAAAACATTTATTTCTGCTTTATTGACTATGCCAAAGCCTTTGACTGTGTGGATCACAATAAACTGGAAAATTCTTAAAGAGATGGGACTACCAGACCACCTTACCTGCCTCCTGAGAAATCTGTGTGCAGGTCAAGAAGCAACAGTTAGAACTGGACATGGAACAACAGACCGGTTCCAAATCATGAAAGGAGTACATCAAGGCTGTATATTGTCACCCTGTTTATTCACCCTGTACTTATATGCAGAGTACAGCATGAGAAATGCTGGACTGGATGAAGCACAAGCTGGAATCAAGACTGCAGGGAGAAATATCAATAACCTCAGATATGCAGATGACACCATATGGCAGAAAGTGAAGAATAATTAAAGAGCCTCTTAATGAAAGTGAAAGAGGAGAGTGAAAAGGTTGGCTTAAAACTCAACATTCAGAAAACTAAGATCATGGCATCTGGTCCCATCACTTCATGGCAAATAGATGGGAAAACAATGGAAACAGTGACAAACTTTATTTTCTTGGGCTCCAAAATCACGGCAGATGGTAACTTCACCCATGAAATTAAAAGACGCCTGCTCCTTGGAAGAAAACCTATGGCCAACCTAGACAGCATATTAAAAAGCAGAGACTTTACTTTGCCAACAAACGTCCATCTAGTCAAAGCTATGGTTTTGCCAGTGGTCATGTATGGATGTGAGAGTTAGACTATAAAAAAAGCCGAGCGCCAAAGAATTGATGCTTTTGAACTGTGGTATGGAGAAGACTCTTGAGAGTCCCTTGGACTGCAAGAAGATCCAATCAGTCCACCCTAAAGAAAATCAGTCCTGAATATTCATTGGAAGGACTGATGCTGAAGCTGAAACTCCAATACTTTGGCCACCTGACGTGAAGAACAGACTCATTGGAAAAGACCCTGAACCTGGGAAAGATTGAAGGCGGGAGGAGAAGGTGTCAACAGAGGATGAGATGGTTGGATGGCATCATTGACTCAATGGACATGAGAGCAAGCAAGCTCGGGGAGTTGGTGATGGACAGGGTAGCCTGGCGTGCTGCAGTCCTTGGGGTTGCTAAGAGTTGGACACAACTTAGCAACTGAATTGACTGAACTCAAAGTCACCCAGGATTTTTTTAATTGATGTATAGTTTATTTACAATACTTTGCCAATCTCTGTTGTACAAGGTGACTCAGTTTTACACATATATACACTCTTTATTTTCTTTTCCATTATGGTTTATTAGAGGATAGTGAATATAGATGCCTGTGCTATACGTTAGCAACGTTTTGTTTATCCATTCTAACTGTTTTACTTTAATGTTTTAAAATACAGTCAAGATTCAAAATTAGGACAATATAAAAGGGTATGCATTTTAAAATCTTGTTCCCATGTCTCTGTTCATCGTCCCATCTACTCTTCCCACATCCTATACTCCCATCTCCATCCCTGAGGTAAGTATTTATGTCTATTTTATATACTTTCTGTTCCTTTATGCAAATAAGTGAATACAACTATAGAAACACACACATTTCAAGACTTCCTGAAGATGTATGCATGCATTTTTACTATGCTAAAGCATATGTATTAATTGGAAAAATAAAATATTATGCATTTTGACATCTGAAAGAATGATTTTCATGGGTTATTGTTAGCCTTCATTGATGGAGTACATCCTACATACCATTATATCTAATGCTGACAACAATTTCATTTTATAGATGAAGAGAAATGAGAGTTGAAAAGGTCAAGTAACTTGTCAATTTCAGACAGCTAGTGGCAGAACCAGGAGAATGCCTCCTCCTCCAGCATCCTATTTTGGGGAAATGGCCCAAGCATTCACCTAATTACTTAAGCAAAAAAAACCAAGTCCCATATCCAGTCAATCACAAAGCATATCAAGTCTTATTTGCATGAACCTCTTATTATATTTCAAATCTATCCTTTCCTCTCTATTCCCATTACTAGCTCCCTCAATGACCCTCATCATTTTCTGTTTGATACACCATGATACCTGGTCAAAAACACTGGCTTTCTCACAGGCCCTTTTCTCTCTAGGCTGATGTTTCCTGCAATGTATTCTCCCTTCTCCTAGAGTGAGCTAACACACAAATCCAACGGTGTCTATCTGCCTCAAATCCTTCTATCCTCCCAATTGCTAAGAACATGAAGCTAAACATTTGTGTGGCATGGTTGGGTCCCAGACATGTTTCCTGATCATCCCACCATATACCTTATGATACAGAAAAAAACCAAAGTACTCCAAGTCTCTAGAGCCCTCCAGCTCTCCTGCTCTGGGGTTTTGCCCATCTGAATCCTCTGCCTAGAACACACTTCTTTTTCTTGGCAAATTCCTCAGCCTTCAGTTTAAGTGATGCCTTTTCTGGAAGCTGTCCTTGCCTCCCCCAAACAGACCTAGATACACTCTCCCTGTGCTCCCATTGCTTTTTGTTCATACCACATGAAAGCAGTCATCTCATCATAATGAATGGATCAGAAATTTCCTTTTCTAAACAAGCAACCCAAGTCATGGTTGAAGTAGTCTCCAAACCTTTTTGTATTATGCACCACATGCATGCATGCTGTCACTTCAGTCGTGTCCAACTCTTTGTGACTCTGTGGACTGTACTCTACCAGGCTCCTCTGTCCGTGGGATTCTCCAGGCAAGAATACTGGAGTGGGTTGCCATGCCCTCCTCCAGGAGATCTTCCCAACCCAGGGAATGAATTTCTGTCTCTTATGTCTCCTGAACTCGCAGGTGGGTTCTTTACCACTAGTGCCACCTGGGAAGCCCCTTTCATTATGCACTACAAGCATTTTATTTCCTTATTTTTAAATTATATATTTCTATACTTACAGATAAAATGCAAAGTAGAAATGTTTAAAAGGTAAGATACAAACAAATCTAAATAGAATTTAGAATTTCTAATATTTTCTTTTCACACATAAGTGGACTGTTGTGCATCCTTACTATTGAACCTGCCTGTCAATAAACTGAGCATCTTTTCTAATGGTCTCAAGGGCCACATGCAAGATCTCCAACTACAAAAAAAAAAAAAAAAAAAAATCAAAGAAATATCTATTGCGGTCCTTCTGTGTACCAAGCAATGTGTTGGATAATTTCATTCATATTATCTCACTTAATCTTTTCAAAAGCCTTGTAAGATAAGTATTATTGATCTTTAAGATTGACATTTCATGAGATCCATGTAATTTGCCTAATATCTCATAAATAAATGATGAAAAGAGAATTTAAACTCAGGTAATGTTTTTTCACTGTATTGTGTATATCAGTTAAGAGTGTATCTTGCTACAAGTAACAGAAACTCAATTACAGTGATTTAACCAAATAGTGGTTTATTTTTTCCTATGACTAAAAGTTCCCATGTGTGGAATCAAGAGTGGTAGAGTATCTAGAATGGCATCAGATACAACAGGTTTTTCTTTTTTCTGTCTCACTATCTTTAGCAAAGTGGTTTTTGTCACAAAATGGCTATTCCACCTCTAGGCATCACAGCCATGTTCTTAGCATAAAATAAAAGCTGGAGAGGGGACAAAAGATAAAATGTAAAAGCTGAAAAGGCACTTATCAGATTTCACCCCCCTCCCCCTCCCCTGCTTCTTTTAAGACTATGTAACAAAGTCACCCCTAGTAGCAAGTTGAGTAGCTTAAGCTGAGCATAACTGGGACAAACTTGGATTTCTCTTAGTTAGGAAAGGGAATAAATTGGGGGGAGTCAACCAGGAATATCTGCCAAGTTGTTTCTGCCTTGATGCCAGAAATGCCACTACATTGTAGTTGCTGCATGAATAGTCCTTAGCATTCCAGCAAGAGACTATTTTCTGGTCATGTAGTCCCCATCTGATGCAAGAATCCAGTCATGACCAGATGGTTATTCAGCTTCTGCTTGAAACTTAAAGAGACAGGAAAGTTCATGACTTTACTTTGTAATCTATTCTAAATGAGGGAAGCTTTAATTGTTGAAACTTTTATTCTAGTAATAATCACAATGTATCACATTTACAATTTTACATTAGACCTAGGGGCTGTTTCTTATTCATCTCTGTACCAGGTACAGTTGATTGCCATAAAGAGGTGACTCAAGAAAAGATCTGAGGCATAAATTGAGCAGTCTTTTTCGTATTGAGATTAAATGATTCTTTAAGCCATTAAAAAAATCTTTTCTCTTCCAGGCCTATCCTACTCAACTAGGCTGTCATGTTCAGTTAATAAGCAGTACAAAGAGTGAAATATTAGGGTCACATCCCAGGAGATGGTCAGGATGTAGAAGAAGCCCTGCAGAGCTCTGGAAATAAGCACTGTTTCAGGAAGAGGTGAATGTGCTTTAGGGAACAGCTTGTGATCGTGACCCACACTGTTGAGAAGAAATGGGGCCCCTGCAGAGCAGTTCCCAGTCCACCCACCCTTCCTCTCTGCTCATCTGGGTTTCCAATATTGCCTTTGGAAAATTTTTGCTGCCAAGGAATGACCAGGAAATCAGCCAACGTGAGGTGTATGTGTGTGTGTCCTGGATTGTGGTCTTTCTCCACTTCTTCTCCAGGGCAAGAAGCTCTCAACCCAGACCACAATACCACACACCTGGTGTGTTCACCTACAGAATGAGTTTGTATTCCCGAGTGAAATATTTGGAGGAAAACAAATTAAGTGGAGACATAAGCTCACAAATTTCTAAAGAGTAGGACATAATGCTTGTGAGTTAGGATCTGCAGTCAGGCCAGAACAAGATCTGAGGGCTTCCCTGGTGGCTCAGTGGTAATGAGTCCACCTGCCAACATAGGAGATGCAGGTTAGATCCCTGGTCCAGGAAGATCCCACATGCTGTGGAGCAACTAAGCCCGTGGGCCCCAAATGCTGAGCCTGTGCTCTAGAGCCCAGGAGCCACGACTACAGAGCCCATGTGCCGCAGCTACTGAAGTCTGTGCTCTAGAGTCCATGCTCCACAGCAAGAGGGGCCACCGCAATGAGAGGCCTGTGCACAACTAAAGAGTAGCCCCCTGCTCGTTGCAACTAGAGAAAAGCCCACGCCTCAGTGAAGACACAGCACAGCCAAAAATAAAATAAAAATTAAAAAAGAATAAGAGCTGATCTTGTGATGATTTAACTTCTCAATGCTTCTGTTTCTTCACCAGTAAAGCAGGAAGAGCAGTATTGCCTACCTCAGAGGTTGTTGTGAAAATCAAATCATACAGACTAGAAAATACTTACCACAGTGCCTGGTGTATATAGGCTTGGTAAATAGCTAATCATTGGCACATGGCCCCTTGGATTAGCACAGGTTCTACTCCTGCTATGGGTGCTTTCTATATCTCTGACCCCTTAAAATCATACCTGTTTCTTGCTCTTCCACCCCACATCCCAAACCATCTTAACTCTCTCAGTATTCTAGTCCTCTGAAAAAGCAAGCCTTTTTATTTCTGATTATGATCCTTCTCTGCACTTGGCTCATAAACTTGCTAGTATCTTCAAGTGTCCTTCCCCAAATTGTCTGCTCACCTTTTCCCCCTGACTCTATATAAGCACAAATTGGGTGCCTCCAAGTTAGCTCTCTTTTTATTTACCTCATTTTATTCTTCTCTGTCTTTGTAAAACAGTAAAAACAAGGATCCAAATCCTTCTTACTAAAAATAATTTTTAAAAGATTTTACAGGACATTACCATTTACTCAACACTTGCACTTAATAAAGCTCATAGGAAAGGGCAACCCACTCCAGTATTCTTGCCTGGAGAATCCCATGGACAGAGGAGCCTGGCGGGCTACAGTCCATGAGGGTCACAAAGAGCCGGACATGACTAAGCGATTTTCTCTTCACTTGTCTTTATAACAGCCTGGCAAAGAACCATTATCCCCATTTTTAAAATGAGCAAACAGATTCAGAGGGCTGATAAGACTTGCCCAAGGACCCAAGGATTGTCAGAATGGATGTAAGACTAATGTCTGATGCTCTGAAACTCATGGTTTGGTCTCACAGCCAGTTTGAGACAGTGCAAAGGTCACTGTGGGCTGGGCAACCTGGGCAGATGATACAGAACCAAAATCACTTATCAGACAGGTGAACTGGTACCTATAAATGCTGCCTTTATCCTCTCAGTCTCTACGATATGAACTGGACATGTTAGCATAAGCCAGTGGCACTGGGATAATCTGCCTTCTTCCTTCTATTGTGACTATAAGATATACCACCCAAAGAATCTAAGCCATTGTGCTCCATCAAGTATTTATTGACACCTAGAATGTATTCAATACCACAGAACAAAGAGAGAGCTCAGACCTAGTCCAGTGGCTCCCCAGAGCTTCCATACTAGTCAGGGACAGAGACTAAGAATATAAAGTAGTAATTAATTGTTAAATTGAACAGCAGGGGTTGTAAATGCTGAAATAACTCACAAAAGACAGAGTCACAAGGTCTGAAATAATAAGGGATGGTTTGATGGAAAGAAGCTTCAAGTGGAATGAGAGGATACACTGTGAAAGAAATGGGAACTATATGTCTAGTAATAGTTACTCCCAGTCCATTTTGTGTGCCAGGCATTTATATACATAATGTCTCAGAGTATTCAAAATAATCACCCTGGGAGGCAAGTGCTTTTATTCTAAAGAAACAGAGTCAGAGAAGTTAAACAGTTTGCCCAAAGTCACAAAGCTTTTAAGTGATAGATCCAGGATTTAAAATAAGGTTTATCTAACACTAATGTTAGTGGGGTTTTTTCTACCTATGCTGCTCACTATTGACAGGTAAACCCAAGAACTAAAACAAATGTTACTGGCCCATCAAGAGGTCCCTCGGAGAGGAAAGGGGATAGTGAGAACACTGGAGCTAGAATCAGCAGACCGAATTTTAATACATTTCTGTTTCTAACCTATTTGGTAAATGCCTTAACCCTTTTCAGTTTCCTCATTTGAAGAAAATTCTGGCATCCATCTCAAATAACTACTGTAAGTATGAAATGAAAAACATGTAGATATGACTAACACATATAAAATATCCACTTTTAAGTGTGAATTTTAATAAGCAATTAAGATACAAATTGAAGCCCTTACAGTATGTGTTTCATTGGATTTACTTCATTGAATTTCCAAACACTGTAGCATTTTCAGGCCTTTCAGGGGATGGGAGTAGGGAGCAGGGTGGGATCAGAAAGGGCAGAGAAACTTCTGGGCATTTCTCCAACTATCAGAGGCCCTTATGTTATTGGCGCTACCAGTCCCTTTGCACAACTGATCCTCCCAGGCCCCAGCGTGTTTCCTCTCAGTGTTCTCTCCTCGGAAAGAAGAATTAAGAAGTGAGCCATCTACCAAACAGAAAGCCAAAGACCACCTCGAGAAGTGCACCCAGCTGAGCACACAGCATATGGTCCATAGACAGTAGTTAAACACAACTGGATTCTCAAGGATCCTAAAAGCCAGCCTCTAAGACTAACCGTTCTGTGGAATTCAGCAATAAATGGGGATGTCCCTTGCCTGAAGGACAGAGAGGTGTGCAGGGGGTGGAGCAGAACTTTCTATTCTGGCCCCTCCTCTTCATCCCACAGCCCACTGAGTTGTCGCCATGGAGGCAAGTGCTCCTGGTAATGGCCAAGTGTGCCAGACAGGGGCCTTGACTCATCCCATTGCCTGGTCAGCAGGAGCTATTTAAGCCAGAGGGATCTTAGGGAAAAAAGTCCTTTTATGAATTTCATGACTTTCCTGCTGACAGGTGACATTTACAGTCCAAAACTAGTACAATCAGAATTTCAGGCCTTGGTTCATGAATTGATGGAACAAAAAAATGACCACCTTCTATTCATGTAACTATAATTAGTGCCTTTTTTCCCCAACAGTTCAAAATACTGGATAGTATTCCTTTCTGAACTCTTAAAAATTCAGAAATAATGTTACTGGATGGGGGAAGAGTTTCAAGAGAGCTAAGAGCCTGCTTGACCGAGTGGAGCCAGACTCTGGAGGTCACTGATATTAATGATTCCACTGGTGTCCAGGGACCCTCCTGCTGTGGTTGCTGGGAGAAGACAAGCAAGTGGGAAATACTCTTCTCTGCAGTCAATCATACATGCAGCTGTTTATTTATTCACTCAATAAGCATGTATTGAGGACTTTGTGTGCCAGGCTCTGCACTAAGCATTTGAGAGAGAAAGGAGTTTTAAAGGAAACTAACTTTACAGCTAGGGTTAAAGGCGATAGAAAATCAGGCTGAAAACTGTGGCCTATAGGAAGAGAAGCTAGTCATGGCCTAAAGCATAGCCTTGGAAGTTTCCCTTGGGTTCCCTGACACAGAAAATATTCATGACTTGACTAAGATCACAGGTATCATTGAAGTCAGAGTCTGACCTAAATCCAAGCCCTGAATGCCGTTCTGACAACACCATGAGCCTAACACAGTGAGAGGAATTCAGGCTTTGGAAAGAAACACCTGGATTTAAGCCCTGGGATTACCTTTAATTAGCTTAGCTAAACGTTTCTGAACCAAAATATTCCTGTGTGAAAATTGGGATAAAAAAATACTCATTGTAAAATGAGGTTGTTAGGATTAAGTGATATACTGTGATTTACATTTCCAATAAAATGGAGTAACAGGGACCAAATTTTCCCTTCCACTTGAAACAACTGAAATACAAGACAAAATATTAACATATAACGAAATGGTTTCTAAGACACTAGACATCAAGCAATTAAAGACAAAGGAATACTCCAGCTGCAGCCAGGGCCAGCCTGCCCAGTGATACCCCTGATCAAGATTGATGGTAAATAAATGATGTGAGTCCCACAACCGAGCCAGCTTACTGTTTTCAGAGAGTTCCCAGGCCATGGAGTCAATGTGAAGCCTGCTCAACTATGAAGACACAGAGATTAGACTCCAAAGATCAACTGACTAGCATTTTCAAGGTTGGGTCACTTTAAGTATGTAGTAAAGGACTTGAAGATCAGGGAAAACAATACCCAGAGTTCACACAGAATCAGGAATAATTCTTTCATCCTGAGTAGAGAACTCCATAATTCATAGGGCATTAGAATACTCAGAAGGATTTTGCCTCAATAGTAAGACAAAAATCCACCTTACACTAAAACACTTCTGTGTTTCTGTCTAACAAAGCTTAAAGCATGACCGAAATATCAAATTGTTTCCAAGTAATTTAACTTTGTCCTGAAAAAAAATCTCAAGAATATTTACAGGTATACATATATATCCAGCACTCAAAAACACAAAATTCATACCATAAAGCATCCAATCAAATATCAGCAAGCATTTAAAGCAGAAAAATGCAACCCATAATGAGGAGGGAAAAAAATCAGCCACAAAATAGCACAACTGATAAAATTAGTGGACAAGGACATTAAAACAATTATGACAATTGTTTTTCACACAACTAAGGACTTACAGGAAGATTAAATATGTTTGAGACTATAAAAAGATATAAAAAGACCCAAACTTCTAGTGGTGAAAAACCATAATATCTGGGATAAAAAATACAGTGGATGGGATCAATGGCAGATGGAAAATTATAGAAAACAATAAGAGAATTTGAAGACTGAAAAATAGAAATTATCAGAAGTAAAACAGAAAAAATGAAAAAAACAAAGCATCATTGAGCTATAGAATAACCTCAAGAATCCTGACATATACATAATTGGAGACATCAAAACAGGGGAGAGAAATTTTTTTAATGACAGAAATTACCAAAGCTCACTCAAAAAATTTGTGAAGCCTGACTATCCCTATATCTACCAAAGAAATGGAATTAATGTATATTAAAACAGTTCCATAGAGGATATTCCAGACCCAGAAAATCCACCAATGAGTTGCACTAAAGGAAGAAAGAATTCCAATTCTGCAGAAATGGTTCCACATAGTTAGAAATAAGGGACAGTGAAAAAGTACAGTGTGAGTAGCTAAGTCATGTCCAATTCTTTGTGACCCCACAGACTGCAGCCTGCAAGGCTCCTCTGTCCATGGAATTTTCCAGGCAAGAATACTGAAGTGGGTAGCCACTCCCTTCTCCACTGGATCTTCCTGATCCAGGGATCGAGCCCAGGTCTCCTGCATTGCAGGCAGATTCTTTACCATCTGAGTCACCAGGAAAGCCCAGAAATAAGGAAATATTTCCCAATTCATTCTATAAAGTGAGCTTTACACTGATACCATTTCAAGAAAAGAAAATTATTGACTATTTTTCATGAACATTGATATAAAAATTAACTTTAGCTAGGAGCTTCCCTGGTGGCTCAGCTGGTAAAGGATTAGCCTGCAAAGCAGGAGATCCCGGTTCAATTCCTGGGTCGGGAAGATCTGCTGGAGAAGGAATAGGCTACCCACGCCAGTATTCTTGGGCTTCCCTGGTTGCTCAGATGGTAAAGAATCCGCCTTCAATGCGGGAGATCCTGGTTTCAATCCCTGGGTTGGGAAGACCCCTTGGAGAAGGGAAAGGCTATCCACTTCAGTATTCATGGACTGTATAGTCCATGGCGTCACAAAGAGTCGGACACAAATAAATGATTTTCACTGACTAATCAAGCAATATTTTAAGAGGATAATGCATCACAATCAAGTGGGCTTTAGCCCAGAAACCCAAGGCTGATATTTTTAATCAACTAGTATAATTCACCATCAGTTCAGTCCAGTCGCTCAGTCATGTCCAACTCTTTGTGACCCCATGAATTGCAGCACGCCAGGCCTCCCTGTCCATTACCAACTCCCAGAGTCTACCCAAACCCATGTCCATCGAATCGGTGATGCCATCCAGCCATCTCATCCTCTGTCATCCCCTTCTCCTCCTGCCCTCAATCTTTCCCAGCATTAGGGTCTTTTCCAATGAGTCAACTCTTCTCACGAGGTGGCCAAAGTATGGGAGTTTCAGCTTCAACATCAGTCCTTCCAATGAATACCCAGGACTGATCTTTAGGATGCACTTCCAACAACACAAGAGAAGACTCTACACACAGACATCACCAGATGGTCAACACCAAAATCAGATTGATTATATTCTTTGCAGCTAAAGATGGAGAAGCTCTATACAGTCAGCAAAAACAAGACTGGGAGCTGACTGTGGCTCAGATCAGGAACTCCTTATTGCCAAATTCAGAGTTAAATTGAAGAAAGTAGGGAAAACCACTAGACCATTCAGGTATGACCTAAATCAAATCCCTTATGATTATACAGTGGAAGTGAGAAATAGATTTAAGGGACTAGATCTGATAATTTACCATGTTAACAGACAAAAAGGACAAGAAATCTAAAGAAGTATTTGACAAAATTCAACATCCATTTCTGATTTTTTAAAAATCTCAGTAAATTTGTGTAGAAGAAAAACTCCTCAACCTGAAAATCTGTGAAAAACGTACAGCCAATGCCATTTTTTGATGGAAGACTGAATGCTTTCCCTTCAGCAGAAACAAGGTAAGGATGTCTGCTCTCACCATTTCTGTTCAATATTGTACCGGAGGTTCTAGTCAGTCCAATAAGGCAATAAAAACACAAAAAGCTTAAAATTGGAAAGGAAGAAGTAAAGCTCTTTACTCACCAGTGACATGATTGTCTACGAAGAAAATCCTATGGAATTTGGGGGTAGGGGGAGCTACTAGAGTAAATAAGTTCAGCAAAGTTTTAGAATATAAGACCAATATACAAAAATCAATGTATTTCCCTATGCTGATGACAAATAATCAGAAACTGAAATTTTAAAATGCTATTCATAATAGCATGAAAATATAAAGTATTTAGAGAGAAATATGACAAAGGTATATAATGCCTGTGCATTAAAATTTATAAAATAATGCTAAGAGGAATTTAAGCACACCTGAATAATGGAAAGATACATACACTGTGTTCATGGATTAGAAGATTCAATACTTTTAATTATATAAATTCTCCTCAGGTTGATCTATAGATTCAATGCAAACCCAATCACAATCCTAGCAGACTTTCCTGTGTGTGTGAACATTGACAATCTGATTCTAAAATTCATTTGGACATGCAAAAGATCTACATAAGCCAAAGCTACTTTAGAAAAGAACAGCTTTGGAAAACTTACACTATTTGACTTCATGACTTAGTATAAAATTATATTCATCAAGACTGAGTGATACTGGCATAGAGATAGACAAATAGTTTGATGGAACGGAGTCCAGAAATAGACCCACACATACCTGAACAATTGATTTTGACAAAAGTGCAAAGGCAATTTAGGAAGAAAAAGACAGTCTTCAGCAAATGGTGCTGGAATAACAGGATATATATATATATATATTTTTTTCAAATTGGATCTATACTTCATACCATACAGCATATTTACTCAAATAAACCCTAGACCTATACATAAAACTATAGAACTTCAGGAAGAGAAAAGAGAAGATAATCCTTGTGACCTTGGGCTAACAGCCAAAGATTTTGTGTGTGTGTGTGTGTGTGTGTGTGTTAATCACCCAGTCGTGTCTGACTCAGGGACCCCATGAACTGTAGCCCACCAGGCTCCTCTGTACGTTGAATTCTTTGGGCACGACTACTGGAGTGAGTTGCCGGTCCCTTCTCCAGGAGATCTTCCTGACCCAGGGATTGAATCTAGCTCTCCTGCATTGCAGGCAGATTCTTTACCCGCTGAGCCACCAGGGAAGCCCAAAGATTCCTTAGATATGGATCAAAAACACAATCCACAAAAGAGTAAATTGAATTTCATCAAAATAAAGAATCTCTGCTCTTTAAAAGATACTGTTAAGAAAATGAAAAGATAAGGTACAGACAGAAAATTTGCAAATCTCTTATCTGATAAAAGACACAAGTATAGAATACCTAAAGAACTCTCAAATCTGAATAAGAAAATAATTTAATTTTTTGAACAGGCAAAAGATTCAAAGAGATACTTCACCAAAGAAGTATGGTAGATAAACAAATGAAAAGACACTTACCAACATTAGCTATTACCACTACATATCTATTAACAATGTCTGAAATGAAAAAGACTGACCAAACTTAAGTGTTGACAAAGACACGGAGCAATTAGAGCTCTCCTCATTGCTGGTAAAAATGTAAAATGATACAATCATCTTGGAAACAAGTTTAGTAGTTTCTTAAAAAGTGAAATATACACCGACCACAGGACACAGCCCATTCCACTCTTAGGTATTTATCCAAGAGAAATGACAGCAAGTGTCCATTCAAAAACATCGCAGCTTTATTTTTAACCATTAAAACTGTAAATGACATAAACAATAGATGAAAGGATATAAACAACTTGTGGTGTATCCAAACAACGGAATACTCCTCAGCAATGAAAGTGAATTAACTATTGACACACACAATATGATGAACCTTGAATTATGTTGAGTGAAAGTCAAATAAAGAGTACATACTGTATGATTCTGTTAACATAAAATTCCAGAAAATGTAAATTAATCTATAGTGACAGAAAATAGATCTTTGGTTGCTTGAAGATAAGACTTAGGATGGGAAGAAGTAGAACCAAGGCATTACAAAGAGACAGAAGAATAATTTTGAGGGTGATGGCTATGGTCATTATCTTGATTGTGGTGATGGTTTCATGGGTATATACAAGTTATAAAAGATTAAATTGTATGATTTAAACATGTGCAGTTTGTGGCTTGTCAATTACACCTCCCAAAGGCTGCTTCTTAAAAATTACATATTTGTATGGAACCCCCCACATAGTGGGCCATACATAAATGCTAGCTTTCTTTAACAATTGTGTTTTGCAACGATAGACAAATAAGATCTTAATTCCTGGCTAGGGGAGCTCTTTTTTCACCAGAAAAAGGGCAGAAACAGTTTCTGAAAAGCTAAACTGCCCAGTCATCTCTCCTTTCAATTTTCCTAAGCTGGCAGCTCTGTATCAGCAATGCCCTAGAGAGCCAGGCAAGAAGACAGGCCAGCCCAGCTTCACTTCTCACCACCCTCACCTCCCAAAGCCATGGTCTTTGACAACCTAACCCAATTTGATGGCACATCAAAATGCAAGGGCCTTGATTATATATCTTACTGCCCCAGAATGGTGTCTGGTATTTAGCTCGTACTTGATAAATGCTGAGAGAAGATATTAAAGATCAAAGTTTCTATCCCTGTTCTGTGTGCCTGCACGGTGACCTCTGGTCCTCCGTCTAATACAGGTCCCAGCAGAACCTCAGTACAGAGGATACTGAGGAGCCCGGGTACATCTGATATGGGTGAGGAGCGCTCAAGGCTGCAGCCATGGCTTTGCTTGTGAGGGGAGAGTAGGTCTATGAGGGCAAAGTTGAAGCAGAGAAGTTGGTGCCACCCAAGGACATTCCAGGCAGAAGCTGACGGGCTTCTGAAAGGCCTGACCTGGCCCCCGGCAGCGCTATTTTAGAAGATGAAGAAATACCGCTGAGTACAGGAGAGAGAATCATTCCCATTTCTACACAGGATCCATTTACAATGGCATTAAAAATATAAAGTCTTTAGAGAGAAATCTGTACAAATACTTGTGCATTCTAAGTTATAAAACAAAACAAAAAACAAACAAACAAAATAACAGCTGAGAGAAATTAAACTTGAAAATCACACTTCATGGCTTTTGTGAACTAATTTTCAGTGAGAGGTCAAGTTGGGTTTTCTGCAGGACATGTTGACATAGGCGCCTTTAAAATTAAATTAATACATGGAGAAGGGTATGGCAACCCACTCCAGTATTCTTGCCTGAAGAATCCCATGGACCGAGGAGCCTGGCGGGCTATAGTGCATGGGGTCGCAAAGAGTCGGACACGACTGAGTGGCCAATACTTTTCACTTTCAGATATAAGAAAAGGATTTAATAAAATTCAATATCTATTTATTATTTTTGAAAATATTTAGAAACTAGAAATAGTCTTTAACTTACTGAAAGGTATCTAAAAATAACCAATAGTCAACCATACTTAAAGCAGTGATTTCAGGACAAATACTGGGACTTCCCTGGTGGTCGAGTGGTTTGGACAGCACACTTCCAGTGCAGGAGGCATGTGAGTGCCAAAGAATTGATGCTTTTGAACTGTGGTGTTGGAGAAGACTCTTGGGAGTCCGTTGGACTTCAAGGAGATACAATCAGTCCATCCTAAAGGAAATCAGTCCTGAATATTGATTGGAAGGACTGATGCTAAAACTGAAACTCCAATACCTTGGCCACCTGATGTGAAGAACCGACTCATTGGAAAAGACCCTGATGCTGGGAAAGATTGAAGGAGGTAGGAAAAGGGGACGACACAGGATGAGATGGTTGGATGGCATCACTGAGGCGATGGACATGAGTTTGAGTAGGCTCCAGGAGTTGGTGATGGACAGGGAAGCTTGGCGTGCTGAAGTCCATGGGGTTGCAAAGTCAGACATGACTGAGCGACTGAACTGAACTGAAAGTAATAGATGGTAACTAAACTTATTATGGTGATCATTTTATAATGTAAAAGGATATCAAATCACTATGCTGTACACCTGAAATTAATAAAATATTGTAAGTCAATTATATGTTAATAAAAATATATAAAGATAAAACTTTCAAATGTAAAAAAAAAGTTAATATAATCCATATAATAAGCATGCTTCCTGTGAAAAGCACCTGCCACGTATTAATAGAGCTATGTTTGTTTTTCATCAGACATATAAGTTCATGAGAACAGGAACTAGAACAGTACATGGCACATAGTAGACACTCAATAAATGTTTATTGAATGAAAGACTCATTTAACAAGATATTTGTCAATTGAATTTGTATGCAATGCTTTGGAGAATTGCCAAAGTTATGTAAATTTCCTTGATCAAAATTGTGGTAACAACTTTATTTAAATACTCTCATATTTCCTTATTCATTCCTTCAGGGGGTTCTACTAGCATCCTCAGGAGACTGGTAGAGATACAGGCCTTATTGTAAAGAAGAAAAGCTAGAAACAGTTGTTTCAGAACTGTAGATTACATCTCAACTTAACCAGTATTATCCCTGGAATATGGTATTCTGCAGGTTGCATCAGCAGTTCAGTATGGACCTCAGCTTGTTCCCGCTCACCACCAAAACAGAGAAAAAAGGTTTTATGAATATACTGTCTAGATAAATAAAATATATCACTAATATTAATTAGCTGTTGTTTCTCTGCTCTTATTAAAAGGAATTACCTGTGCACCCCAATGTTCATCGCAGCACTGTTTATAATAGCCAGGACATGGAAGCAACCTAGATGCCCATCAGCAGACGAATAAATAAGGAAGCTGTGGCACATATACACCATGGAATATTACTCAGCCATTAAAAAGAATTCATTTGAATCAGTCCTAATGAGATGGATGAAACTGGAGCCCATTATACAGAGTGAAGCCAGAAAAATAAAGAACATTACAGCATACTAACACATATATATGGGATTTAGAAAGATGGTAATGATAACCCTATATGCAAAACAGAAAAAGAGACACAGATGTACAGAACAGACTTTTGGACTCTGTCGGAGAAGGCGAGGGTGGGATGTTTCGAGAGAACAGCATTGAAACATGTATATTATCTATAGTGAAAGAGATCACCAGCCCAGCTTGGATGCGTGAGACAAGTGCTCAGGCCTGGTGCACTGGGAAGACCCAGAGGAATCGGGTGGAGAAGGAGGTGGGAGGGGGGATCGGGATGGGGAATACATGTAACTCCATGGCTGATTCATGTCAATGTATGACAAAACCCACTACAATATTGTAAAGTAATTAGCCTCCAACTAATAAAAATAAATGAAAAAAATTAAATAAGATAAATAAAAGGAATTACCTTGTTTGGCCACTCTTCACTTGTAGATACTTAAATACAAAGAATTTAACACATTTCAAACCCTTAGTTCTGCAAAATGTTGCAAATCATTCCAATTTTATTGAGAAAAGCCTTTTTAAAAAACAAGCTTCAAAGATCTCCAGTGGGATAGGAAATTCATACTTCAAGAATCACCTGAGAGCTTTGAAAAATGCAGATTCCTGGTCTCTACCCCTGTCTTACTCTATCACCTTATACATAGCCAAGATTCTGATGTAGGTGGCCTGGGATTCAGTCCAGAATCTGCATATGGAAAATGGTCTCCAGGTAGTTTTATTGAGCAACCAGATTTCAGAACCGCCTTCTACATTGTGTCGCTTTATTAAAACCTTCCATAATCACTGACTGCAAAATCAGGGACTTCTTTCCTCTTATTCTAAAGGAGAGGACTGGATCTTTTAAACACACCAAGCCTGATGCATATATAGGAGCTACAATCTCACATCCCTGCAAGACCAGGTATGTAGCATAGATACATGAGGGGGAGATAGAGCACAGTGGGGATGACAGCAAATATGACTGATCTAAAAGGGACAGATATTTACCAGTTCTAGCCAAAGGTCAATGTGAGCATAGCATTATCAGAGTTTCTACATTTTCCAAAGAAATCCATTCACATAAAATGTCCTGTGAAGGCTAAACTAAACACATCTGTGGGTAACACAGAGACCAAACAATCTCTGGTTCTGTAGAGTGGCGGGGACAAAACCCTGTTAGACCATTGTATTCATTTACTGGTGGCTCAGCAGGAAAGAAGCACCCTGCCAATGTAAGAGACCCAGGTTTGACCCCTTGGTCAGGAAGATCCTCTGGAGAAGGAAATGGCTTCCCACTACAGTACTTCTTGCATGGAAAATCCCATGGACAGAGGAGCCTGGCAGGCTACAGTTTATAGGGTCCAAAAGAGTCAGACACAACTTAGTGACTAAACAACAACAACGTTCATTTACTGAGGCTGCCAAAACAAATTATCACAACTAGGTGGCTTAAAACTACAGAAGTTCGTCCTCTGAAATTATGAACCAGACGTCCTCAGTCAAGATGTTGGCACAGTTGGTTCCTCCTGGAGACTGAGGGAGAATGGCTTTATGCCTCTTTTCTCACTTTTGCTGGCTGTTTATAATCCTTGACAGCCCTTGGCTTGTAGATACATTTCTCCAAACTGCCTCTGTCCTCATATGGCCTTCAGTCCTGTGTGTCTCCCCTCTCCCATCTGTTTCCCCATCTATTCTAAGGCCTTGTCATAGGATTTAGAATTGCCCTAATCCAGGATGATCTCATCTCCAGATTCTTAATTACATCTGCAAAGACCCTTTTCTGAATAAAGTCAGGTGTGTAGGTTCCAGGGGTTAAGGCTTAGATGTTTCTTTTGGGAAGCCACTGTTCAACCGACTACAGGCAGGTTTACATTAAAAAATATCCAAACCATTATTTCAATCAAATTTGATTTTTTTAAACCAGTCTTTTTCTCATCTAGTAATTTACTACTATAATAGAAATGACATCTGGCAGAAAATTTGACATGCCCAGGTGAGTATTGTTACAGTTTTATTTCTTATATGCTTCCTAGCTTTAAGCTGTTAGAATTATCCCATTGCTCCACTTTCAACCATTGTTTCTAAAATCAGGGATGCTGGGCAAAGAGGTTCCTCCCTCTATGCAATGCTCCACCATTGCAGACCTCCTTGCCTGGAGAAAAATCAGTCTCTCTATATCCATGGGAAGGGAAAAAAAAAAATGATGATGAAAGAGCAGAGTGGGTAGGGTATTGGGTAGAGAGAGAAAAATAGGCAATGGAGGAGTCTGTCAGACACGAGAGAAAAAAAGCAGGAAATGTGGTTTGGGTAGAACAAGTTCTTGAAAGACATCTGGCTCTCCCAAGGAAATTTTGTAGCCACCCCAGAACTTAAATGTGATTTCTAGCGCCATCTACTGGGAAGTATAGGAACCAGCTCAGACGGAAGTTAGGGGAAAAAAAACCAAAACGAAACAGTCGGCCACACCTTCAGTCATTTTAAGGGGGGCCGCGTTTACGGAGACTTGACTCTTTCCTGTCGTCCTAATAAGGATCTAAGAGGATTTACCAAACACCTGGCCGTCTTCTGTACATTCCTCACTCTTTAAGTACATGGGGGAGCGGGAGGCAGGGCGTGGGTTCCAGAATTCATCCAGGTGTTGCAATTTGTTAGTGAGGCTTGTAACGACAGAAGTTGTATCTCTTTCCTCCACGGATCCTTAGCAAGAACATGGTGTCTGGCACAGAGCAGCCTCTCAAAAAAAAAAAAGCCTATTGAGTATAAAAAAGAAAATCCCAACTTAAAATTTTCAGTTCGTAGCAGGGTGGGATGGGGAGGGAAGGGGGAGGGAGAGTCAAGGACATATGTGTACCTATGACTGATTCATGTTGATGCTTGGCAGAAACTAACACAATACTGTAATGCAATTAGACTTCAATTAAAAATAAGTGTAACAAAAAGAATTCTACTTCTGGATTTCCCTGGTGGTCCAGTGGTTAAGAATCCTGCAAACGCAGGAGACATGGGGTGGGTCCCGGGTCTGAGAAGGTTCCACATGCTGCCCAGCAACTAAGCCCATGCTCCACAAGCCAAGACCCTGCAATGAGAGGCCCACACACCTGCCATTAGAGAGTAGTCCAAATGTACCAACAGAGACCCAGCACAGCCAAAAATAAATAATATTTTTAAAAAAGAATTCTACTTCTTGTTGACCATTACTGGTGGACAAAGTTGTAAAAAAACAAATGGCAAGCCAAGCCACAAGAGAAAACTGGATTACCTATGACTTACTCTACTCAAGTCTTTGGATTTTATTAAGCAGTCCTTAGGATGCTCGCTGAGGCCCAGTTACAGTGGAGAGAGTGGCCACTGTGCTCCATGGAGGAAATCATCCCTTAGAACAGCCGACCTTCTCATCCTGCTGTCCTCCACTCAAAGGGCAAAGAGCTGAGGTGTGCACCAGTGTACAGGTGTGTGAAATGGTAATATAAGTCTCTTTCCAGGTGGTGCCGTGGTAAAGAATCCACCTGCCAATGCAGGCCTGGGTTGGGGAGATTTCCTGGAGAAGAAAATAGCAACCCACTCCAGTATCCTTACTGGAAAATTCCAAGGACAGAGGAGCCTGGTGGGCTACAGTTCATGGGGCCTCAAAGAGTTAAGATAGGACTGAGCACACACAGACTCATATTGGTCTCTGACCTGCCATAGAGTTGCCATTGGCACTTCCATAGAGTTCCTAAAACTGCTGCCATTTCTCCGGTGTTGTAGGATAATTTTTCATTCTAAGGGGTGACTCTTGGTAGGCACCTGGATGAGAGCTAGACCTCAGAAAGACCAAGCTGAGGCAGGCTGGGACCCAGGATCCTTAACTGCAGTGCTTGCACCTGGACACACATCTCCTGGAGCAACAGAATACAAAGAAACTATAAGGAACTAAAAATAACTGCCTGCATGTGCAGTTGGGGCAAATTATTAACAAGATACAAAAAGACCAAAACCCAACTGCCACTTCTGCTGAGCCAGGAGCAGAAGCAGGGGACTGTGCATGATTCCTGCACACAGCCCCACTAAGGGGTGGGCAGACCACCTAAGCCACCCCTCCAGCCTGAACCGCAATCAGCCCCAACCTTCACCCTCTTCAAGAGACCAGCTTGCCCTGTTGGAGAGTGAGCCAGGCACCTGTTACTTGTCCTCACTCCCTCCTGCTGCAGCATGAATTCCAGTAAAGACTTGCCTGCAATTTTCGTCAGGCCTCCTACTCATTTCTGTTGATTAAAGACTCCAAGAACCTGGGTCTTGGAGTAATAAAGCCTTGATATGATAGAAGCTAGGAACTTTCATCCCCATCCCCACCCCCACCCACTGGGGAATGGAGGGTTAGTAATCGCTGGTGCTGCCATGATGAGGGCTCCAAAAGCTCCCATGAGCGCAGGGATCTGAGCGCCTTTGGATGGGTGATCACATGGAGATACAAGGAGGGGGGCTGCCCAGAGAGGGGGTGGAGCCCCACAGCCTTCCCACAAACCTTGCTCTGTGTAACGTTTCTATCCGGCTGTTCTGAGTGGTATTCTTTTATAATAAACTGGTTATCTAAGCAAACTGCTTTCCCGAGTTCTGTGAGGCTCTCTGACCAATGATCAAACCTGAGGAGAGGGTCATAAGAACCTCAGTGTACAGCCAGTTGATTAGACTGCCATGCCTGTGTATTTAGTTGTGTTCGACTCTTTGCGACCCTTTGGGCTATAGCCTGCCAGGCTCCTTTGTCCCGGGGTTTTCCAGGCAAGAGTACTGGAGTGGGTTGCCATTTCCTTCTCCAGGGGATCTTCCCAATCCAGGGATTGAATCTGCGTCTCCTGTGTTTCCTACTGAGCCATCGGGGAGGCTCATTAATTGATCAGAAGCATAGGTGACAACCTGGACTTGCAATATGGAGATGGGATCTGAAGTGGGGTCAGGGGACAATCTTGTGTGGTGTGCACTAACCCCAGAAAGACAGTGTCAGATTTGAATTGAATTGTATGACAGAGTTGGTGTCAGAGTTGCAGCACTATTAAGTATGGGGGGTGGGCGGGAAGGGGAGGGGACCCACACATGATATCAGGGTATTGTGAATGGGAATAAAGGCAAACCACAGGGTGTTTTTCTGAGACAAGGTGGGAGACCACAGTCCAGTTACCAAGGGACAGTTTCTGCTTGCATCTCAGAGCTAAGCTATAGACACTGATGAGAATAACATCCCATCAGTTAGGGCTTCCCTGGGGGCTCAGATGGTAAAGAATCCACCTGCAATACAGGAACCTGGGTTCAATCCTGGGTTGGGAAGATCTCCTGGAGAAGGGAATGGCAACCCACTCTAGTTTTCTTGCCTGGAGAATCCCCATGGACAGAGAAGCCTTGTGGGCTATAGTCCATGGGGTCACAAAGAGTCGGACAAGACTGGGCAACTAACACTCCCCCTGACCTCAGAACACAGCCACTCATAGAACCTACCCCTCAGTGGGCTTCAACTTTGGCTGCACAACATTATCACTGAGAAAGCTTTTGTAAAATTCTGATGCATTGCCATGTCCACTGCAGCATTATTTAACAGTAACCAACACATGGAACAACCTGTGTCCACTGATGAATGAAAGGATAGAGATGCGACATACACACACACGTACGATGGAATATCAGTCATTAAAACAAAAGAATGAAGAGGTGCCATTTGCAACAAGGACGGAAATTGAGGGCATTATGCTCAGTGAAATAAGTCAGGCAAAGAAAGATAAATTATCATGTAGTCTCACTTAGAGGTGCAATCTAAAAACAGGAAAACAAGCTCGTAGATGCAGAGGACAGACTGATGGATGCCAGAGGCAGAGGGGCAGGGGAAAAGAGACTGCAGTGGTGGCAAAATGGGGGTCAAAAGACATAAACTTTCAGTTAAAAAGTAAGCAAGTCAAAAAAAAAAATAAGCAAGTCATGGGCATGTAATGGACAACATAGTTAATAATACTGTATTAGTGTTAGTTGCTCAGTCGTGTCCAACTCTTTGTGATCCCATGGACTGTTGCCTGCCAGGCTCCTCTGTCCATGGAATTCTCCTGGCAAGAATACTGGAGTGGGTTGCCATTTCCTTCTCCAGGAATAATACTGTATTGCATATTTGAGAGTGGCCAAATGAGTAGATTTTAAAAGCGTGTATCACACACATCTCTCTTAGGTTCCTATTGTTGCTATAACAATCTACCACAAACTTAGTGGCTCAAACAACCCAAACTTATTACCTTATAGGTCTACAGTGCAGAAGTCAGAAATTTCTCTGGACTAAATTATCTGCTGATTTGCGTTCCTTACTGGAGTTTCTAGAGGAGAAATGGCTTTCTTACCTCTTCCAGCTTCTAGAGGCTTTCTGAGTTCTTCCATCATCAAAGCCAGCCAAGTATTTATCACATCCCACTGATTTGGCTTTACTGCCTCGCTTACCCACATCTAAAGACTCTTGTGATTATGTTAGGCCCACCTGGGTAATCTAGGAAAATCTCCATATATTAGAGTCAGCTGGTTAGCAACGTCAAATCCTTCTGCTGCCTAATTCCCCTAGCCAAGTAATGTAACATGTTCCCGGGTTGCTGGAATTAGGATGAGGATGTCTTTGGGGACCATTTTTCTGCCTATCTGGGCTTCCCTGATGGCTCAGCAGTAAAGAATCCACCTGCAATGCAGGAGACACAGGAAATGCAGGTTCTATCCCTGGGTCGGGAAGATCCCTTGGAGAGAAAGGCAACCCACTCCAGTATTCTTGCCTGGAAAATCCCATGGACAGAGGAGCCTGGTGGGATTCAGGCTATGAGGGTCCCAAAAAGCCAGACACGAATTTGCGACTGACCACGCATTCTGCTATCAACATAAAGCTGAGAGCTACTAGTTTATCTATAAGAAGAGGGACTCAAGAAGTAGCTGTCACCAAGCTGAACCATGAAGGCATATTGGAGACACACACTGAAAACTTGATGGTGGGGTGAGGGTGAGGGTAGCTAGAGCCAGCCTCAGCAGCTTTACATTGTTGCAGAATGTGTCTTGGTCAGGGAGGTGATGGTGTTGTCATGTGATATACTCACATTCACTTCTCTGATAGTCCTGGGAAGTTTCAGTTCAGTTCAGTTGCTCAGTCATTTTGCGACCCAATGGACTGCACCACGCCAGGCTTTCCTGTCCATCACCAACTCCTGGAATTTGCTCAAACTCATGTCCATCGAGTCAGTGATACCATCCAACCATCTCATCCTCTGCCGTCCCCTTCTCCTCCTGTCTTCCATCTTTCCCAGCATCAGGGTCTTTTCCAATTAGTCAGTTCTTCGCATCAGGTGGCCAAAGTATTGGAGCTTCAGCTTCAGCATCAGTCCTTCCAATGAATATTCACGACTTATTTCCTTTAGGACTGACTGGTTTAAACCGGGAACTTTAATTGTACACTATCCCTGAGGTGATGGGGACCAGCCTCACTGAAGAAAATGTAGGTCATAACTCAGGATGCAACTTTTCCAGACTTCTGAGACTGGTAGCTATCAGCTTGTTTTTTGTTTTATGCTCACTGTATGTATACCAGATTCTCAAGTGCTCCGCAGACCGTCCTGTGCAGTGGAAAGTGACCGGCCAACTGGATGAATATGGCTTGAAGACAGGTTCTGATTGGCCAACACTTTAATATTCACACACACATATCCACTCAGGATTTCTGAGGTCTCTTAAAAGATCTAACACTCCTGCAAGACAACGCTCAGCTGGAAGAACAGCTGCCGCCTTTCGATGGGGCATTTATTCTCTGGTTCACAGTAGGCCTTATCCGAGCCTTTCTGTTTTACACCTGGCTCACTTCACACACTTGTTACTTGCCTGATCTGGAAGGAATTTGACTTTACAAACTTTCCTATCCTCCAGAATTCATATGCCTTTGTTGTTGTTTAGTCGCTCAGTCGCGTCCAACTCTTTGTGACCCCATGGACTGTAGCCTGCCAGACTCCTCTGTCCATGGGATTGTCCAGGCAAGAATACTGGGATGGGTTGCCATTCCCTTCTCCAGGGGATCTTCCTGACCCAGGGATCAAAGCTACCTCCTGTTTGGCAGATGGATACTTTTTTTTTCCCCCATTTATTTTTATTAGTTGGAGGCTAATTACTTTACAATATTGTAGTGGGTTTTGCCATACATTGACATGAATCAGCTATGGATTTACATGTATTCCCCATCCGATCCCCCCTCCCACCTCCCTCCCCATCCCATCCCTCTGGGTCTTCCCAGTGCACCAGGCCCGAGCACTTGTCTCATGCATCCAACCTGGGCTAGTGATCTGTTTCACCCTTGATAATACATGTTTCGATGCTGTTCTCTCGAAACATCCCACCCTCGCCTTCTCCCATGGAGTCCAAAAGTCTGTTCTGTACATCTGTGTCTCTTTTTCTGTTTTGCATATAGGGTTATTGTTACCATCTTTTTTAAATTCCATATATATGCATTAGTGTACTGTATTGGTCTTTATCTTTCTGGCTTACTTCATTCCATATAATGGGCTCCAGTTTCATCCATCTTATTAGAACTGATTCAAATGAATTCTTTTTAATGGCTGAGTAATATTCCATGGTGTATATGTACCACAGCTTCCTTATCCATTCATCTGCTGGTGGGCATCTAGGTTGCTTCCATGTCCTGGCTATTATAAACAGTGCTGTGATGAACACTGGGGTGCACGTGTCTCTTTCAGATCTGGTTTCCTCGGTGTGTATGCCCAGGAGTGGGATTGCTGGGTCATATGGCAGTTCTATTTCCAGTTTTTTAAGGAATCTCCACACTGTTCTCCATAGCGGCTGTACTAGTTTGCATTCCTACCAACAGTGTAAGAGGGTTCCCTTTTCTCCACACCCTCTCCAGCATTTATTGCTTGTAGACTTTTGGATAGCAGTCATCCTGACTGGCGTATAATGGTACCTCATTGTGGTTTTGATTTGCATTTCTCTGATAATGAGTGCTGTTGAGCATCTTTTCATGTGTTTGTTAGCCATCTGTATGTCTTCTTTGGAGAAATGTCTGTTTAGTTCTTTGGCCCATTTTTTGATTGGGTCGTTTATTTTTCTGGAATTGAGCTGGAGTTGCTTGTATATTTTTGAGATTAATCCTTTGTCTGTTTCTTCATTTGTTATTATTTTCTCCCATTCTGAAGGCTGTCTTTTCACCTTGCTTATAGTTTCCTTTGTTGTGCAAAACCTTTTAAGTTTCATTAGGTCCCATTTGTTTATTTTTGCTTTTATTTCCAATATTCTGGGAGGTGGGTCATAGAGGATCCTGCTGTGATTTATGTCAGAGAGTGTTTTGCCTGTGTTCTCCTCTAGGAGTTTTATAGTTTCTGGTCTTACATTTAGATCTTTAATCCATTTTGAGTTTATTTTTGTGTATGGTGTTAGAAAGTGTTCTAGTTTCATTCTTTTACAAGTGGTTGACCAGTTTTCCCAGCACCACTTGTTAAAGAGATTTTCTTTTTTCCATTGTATATCCTTGCCTCCTTTGTCAAAGATAAGGTGTCCATAGGTTCGTGGATTTATCTCTAGGCTTTCTATTTTGTTCCATTGATCTATATTTCTGTCTTTGTGCCAGTACCATTCTGTCTTGATGACTGTGGCTTTGTAGTAGAGACTGAAGTCAGGCAGGTTGATTCCTCCAGTTCCATTCTTCTTTCTCAAGATTGCTTTGGCTATTCGAGGTTTTTTGTATTTCCATACAAATTGTGAAATTATTTGTTCTAGTTCTGTGAAGAATACCATTGGTAGCTTGATAGGGATTGCATTGAATCTATAGATTGCTTTGGGTAGTATAGTCATTTTGACAATATTGATTCTTCCAATCCATGAATATGGTATATTTCTCCAGGCAGACGGATTCTTTACTACTGAGCCACCTGGGAAGCCCTTCATATGCCTAAGTTAGGTAAAATTCTTATAAAGACCCATTTGCATCAATGCAAAAGTGAATAGCATACTGTGATCATTTCACAATATATACAAATATTGAATCATTGTGTTGTACACCTGAAAGTAGTATAATGTGTCAGTTACACTTCAGTTTTTAAAATATGTAATAAAATGAAACACCACTCCCACAAACACATACACCCACACAAATGTGAATAGCTCTCCAAAGAGAAAGATGGCATATAGCCAATGGCATTGCCTTGTACACACAAAACCCTTTCCTCACAACTTAGCGAGCCACACTGAGCAAAGTTAGTCTACAGTTTGAGAAAAGCTTGAATCACATGTCCTGGTGAACACAGTGGTCTCTGTCAGCACAAATCTTCTAGGAAATTAAGCTGAAAGATGCCCAACTATAAATTCTGCCCATTGGTCTTTCTTCAGCCTTTAGTGTGTTAGTTGCTCAGTTGTGTCCAACTCTTTGCAACCCCATGCACTGTAGCCTGCCAGGCTCCTCCATCCATGGGATTTTCCAGGCAAGAATGCTTGAGTGGATTCCCATTTCCTTCTCCAGGGGAGCTTCCTGACCAGGGACTGAACCCAGGTCCCCTGCTTTGCAGGCATACTCTTTACCATCTGAGCCACCAGGGAAGCCTTCAGCCTTGACAGACACATGTAACCAACCTTACTTGTCTTACATACCCAGTCTTTCAAAAATTTAAAACGATTATCATCACCCCTGAGTGCCTCTTCCCACCTCAAATGCTTCTCTCCAGTGAGCCCAATTCCTTGGACTACTCTTCCTAAGACATAGTTGAGACTCCGTCATCATTCTGGTAATTCTCTAGCTTGGCTATACCACCAAGTGTGCTGTTGAAAGTCTGCACAGCACTAGAGGGTGGTCTGACTGCAGGGCAGTCAGACAGGACCCTCCAACTCAGACCCTCTATAACCTATCCTAATACCGGGTGAGTTTACAAACTAGAAAATGATGGAGGATGCCAAATCTGAGTCCCTTGGGGTAGAAGGCAAGCCAGGAGATGACCTTCCCTTTACATGGTGCCAGGGAAGACTCTCTCCTGAAGAAGACCTAGTATTTCTAATAGATGTGATCTAAAAACATTATTCTGCACATATGGACTTCTTCTCAACAAGCTGCAAACTGTGTAAGGATGACAACACAGTTTTGAAATATGCTTTGCCTCGAAAGGGTAGAGTCCATTTAAAGGGCCTGTGGGGAGAGGAACTGGGGTGGTGGATTTCCCATAGCACTGCTATTAAGTTAGTCTTGGCTTACTTACTATTAGAAGAGATGAACTGGCATAATAGTTTCAATTGGTTCAAGTGAGATTCAGGTTAGATGCAGTTTTGGTTTAACTATCCTTTATCTGAAATTACATGAGACAGTGTATTGAATCACTCACTTAGAAATGTTCCTGGAACATGTTCATTTTTATTACTAATTTGTGCTTTCTGGCCATTCTTAAACATCTTTACTTCCACTACAACTTTTTACAGTGAGTCTGGCATGTAGCTGCCACTCAGTAAATGTGACTAAACCAATAGAAGAGACTTCAGACTGCTGACTCTGACACATGAGGTCATGGGGCCAGGTACATTCACTCCCTCTGGGGGAACAGAATAAATGGCTTGGGCTATGAGAAAAGTTAGAGTGGGTTGAACTTAATGGCTGCAGTGGGAAGGATGAGGGAAGGGATAGTTAGGAAGTCTGGGATGCACAGGTACCCACCGCTATATTTAAAATGGATAACCAACAAGGACCTACTGTATGGCACAGGGAACTCTACTCCAGGTTATGTGGCAGCCTGGAGGGGAGGAGAGTTTAGGGGAGAATGGATACCTATATGTATATGGCTGAGTCCCTTTGCTGTCCACCTGAAACCATCACAACATTGCTAATTGGCTATACTCCAATATAAAATTAAAAGTTTAATAAAAAAATTGAAAAAAAGAGAAAAGTGCATTACCAGATTTTTAAAACGTAGGAGCATGTCAGCAGCAGTTTCATCTCCAGGGAGACAAAGTAGATGCTCTCTTAAATCTATCTCGCATCTATAGGGAGGCTACCCTATTTATAGTCTTTTGGCACAAAATGCTTTACTGTCTATCTCACTTGAGATGGTTCCTATAGGACCAAAAGAGGGAAAAAGCAAAGCAAACTGGTAATCACGTGTGGTGTCTCCAGTCCTAAGAAGCTTGGGACACACTTGTTAAGCATCACACCTGCTGGAGCTCCAGCAGGGAACCTACTCAAGGACGTGGCACAGGAAGCCAAGGTGATCAACCCAAGCAGTACTGAAGAGGACAGCAGAGCAAAGACTTTTTTATTCTCCCAGACCTTCAGGCCACCTCACGAGCAGGAGGGTGCACATAGATGAGTATGAAACTAAGAAAAATACGAGGCTTAATGCACACTGTATTTCTTCAGTCTCTGGCAGGCCAGCAGCCTGAGGTCAGTCTGGCAGGAAGCTGAGAGGGCTGCCTGGTCCGGACACTCACACGATCTTCACAGTGTTGAGCATGTCTGACAGGACATACGTGTCATCCCAGCCCCTTCCGGGCTTCCTCAGGGTCTGCTCCAAGGCCCGGGCCATTTCCAGGAGCTCTGGTGTAGCGAGTTTGCTCTCAGAGTGCAGCTGACAGAATAAGATCTCATTGACTTCATCCTCAATTCGCCGGACATACAGGAGGGGGAACACCGCCTTGAGCCCGGCCAGCACTGAGTCCTTTAGCCCCAGGTCTCGGCACACGAGGTTGAGGATAAAGACACCTGCAGGGTGAGAAAGGAAGAGAATGACCGTGGTTCAGGGAACACCGGAGACAAGGTTCTGCTCTGAGGAATACAGCCATTCCTGATCCAGGGAGGCAGGTGGAGCAAGGGACACATCCATGGCAGCAGTGACTGTGCCGAGAACACACAGCATATGAAGAAAGAGAAGGAGTTAGGGGATGCATGAACCATAAGAAGGTTTCAAACTCATTTCTTGCTCTCTTGTGCTGCTACCAAATATGACCATTCTCCATGCCTCTGTTTCACAAAGAATTGCTTTGAGAAAGAAGAAATTAATACCGCCAAGTAATTAGTATCAATTTCAGAGAGAAATTATATTCCTGACATATATAACACATACTTTTATTTGTGACAATAAAGGTTCTAAATCAACTGTTTGCAAACCAAATCAAAACACCTGGGAGGTTGTGAACATACGGATTAACAGCTCCAGCTTTTAAGTCATAAAGACCTGGGTTGGAGACCTAAGTCTAATCGTGTGTCACTCTGGCAAGTCTCTACCTCAGTTTCCTAATTTGAAAACAGGCAGCTCTGAAGATGAAAAAGCATACTGCCCAGTCCAGGACACGTGGGGTTGCTAGCATCACATGCTGGCAGGGATGTGAACTGCTAATAGTACAACTGCTTTGTGACACTGTGTGTGATTGCATCTACAAACAGAATAAATGCATAATCTGTGATCCAACAATTACAACCCCACATCTATGCCCAATAGATCTGCACACACACTTCACCAAAAGGCATCTACCAGAATGTTAATGGCAGTTGCTGCTGCTAAGTCACTTCAGTCGTGTCCAACTCTGTGCGACCCCATAGACGGCAGCCCACCAGGCTCCTCCGTCCCTGGGATTCTCCAGGCAAGAACACTGGAGTGGGTTGCCATTTCCTTCTCCAATGCATGAAAGTGAAAAGTGAAAGTGAAGTCGCTCAGTCGTGTCTGACTCTTCACGACCCCATGGACTGCAGCCTACCAGGCTCCTCCATCCATGGGATTTTCCAGGCAAGAGTACTGGTTAATGGCAGTACCTCCTATTAAATCCTCGGAAAAGAAAAAACCCCAATGCCAACAGCGGAAGGGATAACCTAATCACGTTAGTCACCCAGTGATACACCAGAGCAAAAAAGGAACGATGTCAATACAACACCATGAGGGAACCTCACAAACATCATGTTGAGCGAAAGAAAAGAGAGAACATTCCATATGGATAAAACTAAGCTGTGCTGATAGAAGTGAGGATGGTGAGCTTCCCTGGTGGCTCAGTGGATTAAGAATCTGCCTGCCAAAAAAAAAACAAAAAAAAAAAACCAAAGAATCTGCCTGCCAATGCAAGGGACATGGGTTTGATCTCTGGTCCGTGAAGATCCCACATGCTGTGGAGCAACTAAGCCCCTGCGCCACGACTATTGAGCCTGTGCTGTAGAGCCCATGCTCTACAACACGAGAAGCCACGACAGTGAAAAGCCCATGCACCACAAAAAAGAGCAGCCCTCATTCTCTGCAACTACAGAAAGCCCAAGCGCAGCAACGAAGACCCAGCCAAAAAAAGATCAATAAAACTATTGAAAAAGAAGTGAGGCTGGTGATTATCCTTGAGAGGAGGACAAGTTATTGAAAGGAGGTAAGAGGTCTTGTAGGGGTGCTGGTAAACGGGTGTGTTCAATCTGGGGAAACCAATCAAGCTACACACTTAACGTGCATTTTTCATTAGAAAGAAAATCTTTCTAAAGGGCCCATCCCTTCTCCCTTGCCACCTTCTGTTCTTCATACCTTCAGGAGTCAAGATGCTTTTGACCTTCTGCAGGAAAAGCTGGGCCACAAATGCTGGGGGTGGACAGCTCATTCCCAGAGTTGGGTCCTTACTGTCCACATCGAACATTATGACGTCGTAGTGAGGCCGTGCTGGGAAAGAGAAGCAGACAAGTCTCTGGTTTTTGCTGGATAAAATAACACCATTCACATTCCTCCACATTTCCTCTGCGACCTGTGGTAGGCACAGTTGGCTAAGTCAACAGGAATGACATGGAGGATGTGGTGCCTAAGGGCACCAAAGTCACAGTCCAGAGCAGTTACCTCATCAGGGCTCTGCTGGGAGTGCCCGTGTCTAAGACGGTGCCATCATCTCATCTTCCTCTACATTTTAAAGCCCTTTCCACAGACACACATTTCTGGGGTCCACTCCAACAGGATCATTATTCAGAGTCCAGCTATACCAGTGATTTTCAACCCTGGCAGGACACTACAGTCCAATGGGAAAATTCTAAATACTCAGAGAACCTGGGCTCCACTCCTGAACAACGGAATTAAAATCTCCTGGGGTGAAGAAGAACAGATGGGACAGGAAGTGAGAAGCCTCTGGTACTTTTCTTAAGCTCCTTGGGTGATTTGAGAAACAGTCAGAGATGAGAACCACTGATCTAGACAAAGCAGCTGCCTCTGCCTGTAAGGGCTGACCCAGCACATGGTATCTTTAACTTAACTCTGGAAACAGCATACGTTGCCTCCTAGGAGAAAAATATTCTCAAACTAAAGTCAGCAAATCTTTTCTAGTTACTTGAACAATTATTGGCTCAAGAAAGAAGGGATTTGTTCAATGGGTGAGAAAGAACTGATGATGAATCTGTTCCACTCCTTACTAGAATGTTAGGTTTTATAAGGGGTAGGCCTACAATATGAACAACTGGTTTTTAGCAAACTGAGACAGTGCTAATGATTATTCAATAATCAATATATATTTACTTAGGACTACAGCATGCCCATCACTGTTCATAGCACAGGTTTGATTTTGGTTTCTTCAAGAGCAGAACACGTTGGCTCATCAAAGTCCAAGGACAGCCATGGCCCCCACGTGTGGCACTGAGTCCTCCAACAGCCTGAAGGGTTGTTATTAGAGACAAAGGCCAGGGCTGTTCAGATCTGGTTTAGAGGTCCTAACCACGGCAGCACGTCCTGGACTGAGTGCCTACCACAAGCCTGGCACTGTTTTAAGTGCTTTCACATGTATTAGCTATCCTGGGTCTGGGCCCCCTCACTGGCCGCAGCCTCAGAGAGCAAATCTGGGAAACTCTGACAGAGTTCAGCTCACTTTGCAATTAAGGCAGCATCTGTCTATTCCAGCACCAAAATACTCACCCTGGGCATCCCGTTTTGCCACACCCTTCCTAGAAAATGCTCTAACCCAGCGAGAACCAGAGCAACTATTACAGAATGAGCAGACTAGGAAGGGTGGGTGGCCTGACTCCCCAGGGTCATGCAGGACTGAACCAACCTAACTTCTCCTTAAGGGGCTCACACTCTGCAAAACATCAGTCACCAGGAGCCTATACATTAAGTTGCAAAAGCATCAGCAGAGCTATTAGAACACACTAACATGCCTTTTGTCCAAGTCTGGGATACAAATTATTAGAGAAAGACAGAGCCTTAATCCCAGCAGCAGCAGGGCTACTGGAATTCCCACTAACACCTGCATCAGGGTTTAAGCTTAGCACTACTGACATTTGGACCAGATCATTCTTTATCATCAGCAGCTATCCTGTGCATTGTAGGATGTTTAGCAGCATCCTTGGTCTCCACCCACTATTATGCCTGAAGCATCCCTACCTAATGGTAAGGGTGTGCTTTTACAACCAAAAAATGCCTGCTGACATTGCCAAACACCCCGGGGGCTTAGAACCACTCCTCTACATGAATGATGTTTTACTCCATTTCTGGCTTCACCTCGAGCTGAAAGATTTACAGAACACATCTCCCAACACACACCCCCAACATTTCTTCTCCTTTACCTCACTCAGCTCCAGACACTGACTTTCTTGGGATGATGAGGTGGTGGCAAGGTCACAGGGTCAGAAGAGATTCAGAAGAGGAGCCCACTGATTTTTTAGCATGATGAGGGCAGGAAACAGTCTGTTTTACTTGTTGCCATAGCCTAACCCCTAACAGCACTGAGCATATGATAGACACTCTATATTTACTGAATAAATATGTCAACAAATGAGGGAACAAATCAACAGGTGAAAGACTGGGATGATGCTTGTATCTCTTAAAGATGAATCCTACAGGCCCTTGCAGGCCTGACAACCTTGGATCAATCTTTCCTCAACACCTCTCCAAATTCTCCAACAGTAGTACCTTCTTCTTCTGCCAGGCTGGTTATAAAGTCGAGGCCATCTGCGATGTGGACCTTCATCCGGTCGCTCTGGCAAAAGCCAAACCACTGGGTGGCTACTTCCAACATAGAGGGGTCGATCTCCACAGCATGGATGCAGGACTTTGGGAAATGATCGTGGATAAAGAGAGGGAGGCTGCCCCCACCCAGGCCTACCACCAACAGTGCCAGTGGGGTCTCTGTAATAAAGAATAAAACCATCATGTTACCATCTGCTCACTGTAAAGTTCTACGCCAGCCTTAGGGAGGACAAAAGAGACAGTCAGATTGTTCGCTCTGGCCAGAAGATACAAGATTTAGAGGCTTGGCCTCCCTTGTCTCTTTCTAGAAATTCAGAAGTCAATTTAACATATGTAAACTCAACCCTGGCCTCATGATCCTTCCTTTACTAGTTCCAGAAGAGCAATCAGTATGTTATTATTATGGTTCCTCAAACATCGCAAAGCCCTCAGCTGACATTACAGCAATAATCCCCACCATCAGCATCATTAAACCCTTCTAGGAAACGGGAGGGACAATGGACAACATCTTGTCCATGATCACAGGGCGTGTAGATGTGATGCCCTCTGCCCAGCTTTCAACTCAAAGGCCACAGCTACCTTTAAGAAGACACATCCACCAAGTGAAGGAAATCCATCCAAGTTCCAGAAGTCACAGGAAAACAAAAGCCCAAACCCTACACTCAAGTTCAGAGAAACAGGGGATGAAAGAAGATATGAAACAAGAAAGAATCACCAAAAAGAGAAACCTGAGGATTAAATGTAACAACTGAGAATCCAGGGACACACACAGCACCAAGACAGATCACGAGTATAGGGTATTTCAGCAGGACATACTCAGGGACTTTGGGGGGAAGACAGGTACAGAGTGGACAGAAACAAATATTTTTGCTCCTGTGGTCAGAGCCTAACCTATTATCAGTGGTAAGGCTATGACTGTATTACCTATATTATAGATTTTTTTAAGAGCAGAAATTCAAGAAAGAATTACATCTGGCACTCAAATAATGCATCACTGAAAAGCCAGAAATTTTCCTAAAGTACACAGGTATTTCTCCGGAAATGTGATTTTTAAATGTTCTATCTGATTATAGGGGTATATGGATATGCAAAAATTCATCAAGCTGAACAACTTAAGATCCGTTCATTTTATAGATTTCACTGAAGATATTTTATACATTAATTTTTAAAACTGTAGTTAATTTTACACTAATTTTTAAATAAATGAATAGAAGAAAAAATGTAGCTATCAGCACATATGTCTGTTTCAAGATTACAAATCGAGTTTGTGGGAAAAGTTACTTGGATGTTCATGAATGATGCAGAAGACAGTTGGGAATAAGAAAGACATGAATACATGTGAATCTGTTGATCTGTAATCATGGTTCTTAAGCTGCAAAGCAGCCAACCCTGATAACATCTGTTATCTTACACATTTCCTACTGTGGAAGGCTGTGGTGATCTCCTCACCTAGAAGCAGCTCCGGGTTTTTCAGCAGCGCAAGGCCGGCAATCATGGCTTTGTGGTGTTCGCAGCACAGGTAACTCTTATCAACAGACTGCCCCGGAGCTGCAGGGAGGTCCTCTGGGGTATCAGCAGGCCGATGCTTCTTCCTGTCCTTTTTCCGTTTCTTCTGGGCTAGATCAGAGACAGAGACGAATGAGGTTGTGTGTGAGGTATGCCACTCCTTGGAAAGTAAGGCACACGAGCAGCAGTGTGCTGCAGCTGGCTGACTGGGACTCGGGAACCAACGGTGAGATATGCAGGTGTTCTGTGAACCGGGCGACGTGTTGGCAGCTTGAAATCTGGCCGTGGTGGCCATTTTCATGCACAGAAATTAGCAAACAGTACAATTTGTGGCTTTTTTCCCCAAAGAGTTGGTGGTCCAACATGTAACATGTGCCAGGGTGTCAGAAAAGGGAAGTGGCAAAGAAAACATCCAAAGACTGAGAACACTGGGAATACTTGAGTGAGGGGTGCTAGAACTTCTTTAGGAAACATAAAGCTGCTTACAGGAGAGTTTATTCATGAGTATTTTTAAGTGGAAAGAACTTAAAGTTACCAATTACTGCCTCTGTGCCAGTTACCGTACCAGGACTCTTAATCCTGTAGCTTTTGTAACAACCCTCTTATTCTAATTCTCGGCAGATAGAAAATCTGGCAGTGCAGCTAGGATTTGAATGTGGGACTGCCTGTCTCCAACACCTACCATCTTTCAACTGTATCACACAGATCGTAATGCACACCACCCCAGTGGACAAGGACATCACAAATGTTCACAGAAGGGCAATCCTACAGAATATCCTACAAAAGGTCCCTTTACATTTCCTCTCCCTACTCTCTCAACTGCACCAGGACACAGTGAGCTGCTGGTTTTGCCGTTTTCCTAGGGACCAGCTGCACTCCACAGCAGCATTGGGCACCAATGTGTGAGGGGCAGCCTGATTTAACATTAACAATCAGAAAGGTTAAATTACTTTTTAACACATTCTCCTTCTTCTCACCAATACTCCCTTAGGAAAATCATTCCCATGAGAATTAAGTGATGGTAAGAAGACTAGGATCCTGACAACAGTGGGGGGAAAAAAACTTGAAACCCTAATTGGAGGGGAATATCTTCTTTGAAGCAATTTTACTGATTTTTTTGTGAGACGAAGGTGAACCAACCTGCGCCTCAAGTGACCCAACAACAGCTCGGGAACCCAGCAAACATGGGTGCACTTGACCAGGGGACACCCCTCAAGAGAAAACTGTCCTGCAGAGAGTCACCTGACCCTGAGCTCTGGGCAAACCCAGGACCTCATAAGGTTCTGAACTCTCTCTTTTCACTCTCCTTCCAGATGGCCTTGCCAACAGGACAGCAAAGGAAACTTCCAAGAATCAGAAGAGCCAATTTCAGATTCCAAGCCTGAGTCTCTGGGAAGTTATACTGGAGAGGTGGAGGGGAGGCGCATTCACTTCCACTCTATACATCTGATTTGTGAACTGATTACAATAAGCAAGTATTGCTTTTGAAGTACAAATATACACACCGGAGAAAACAGCAGGTGAAACAAATGACTGCTTTCCCCCTTAAGGGGGTGTTTCTGAGCAGCACCTGGGAGACCACTTAAAAGGGATCCTAGAAAACATGGTCTGGATCTACCCCGTCCAAGCCTGTAACCCTGGCTACCTGTGTCTATTTACATTTAAATATAAGTTCATTGGAAATAAATAAGATTAAAGGTGCAGCTCTTTAGCCATACCAGCCATGTTCCTATGCTCAGCATCCACACTGCACAGCTCACTGGGTATTAAAAATTAAATATTTAATTAAATATTGAATATAAACTTCACTGCAGAAAGTTCTACTGGACAGCACTGGACTAGGTGACGTCTAGGGCACCCACCAACTCTACAATCCTCTAAACCAGGTGCTAGGAGGTGGCTGTAAGGAGGAGAGCAGGCCTACCGAATTAATACACAGATGCATATGGAGCAACTCATAAAATAGGTGGTCTCTGAACTCCAGGCATTAAGGCGATGATCACATTTATTTGGTAAACCACCGCACCCCGCTCCTTATCATTTTAGAGCCAGGCTTTGCTCAAGAAGAGAAGATCGACCTCCCTTCTGTTCATCACCACTCACACCCTAAGAGCCCTGAAGATAGGAGGATGCCCCACGGAGCCATGTGCCTCTGGTCACAGATATCCAGGTCTGTCCTACAACTCCGCCAAGCTCCCAAGTCTTTCTGGCCACCCCACGTTGTCCACATCACATCCACAGGGACACCGCCACCACGTCCACGATGCCTCACCTCTGTGAGACACATCCTGCAGCAGCCTGGCTTCTGACTGCACCACGTTCCTGTTGCTGAGGAAGACGAGCCGCCGGAAGTAGCGCTTGTCATCTCCCTGCACGTCCTCGATGACGTAGTCGCCGCTCAAGGGGCTGTGGTCTTGGTGCTGAACGATCCGGACCCCAATGTCCCCACCCACAGACAGGAAGGGCACCTGAAGGAACAGTAGAGCTGTGGTCGAAATGCCAGCTCCATTGAGAAAGATGAAAGTCTAATCCCTTGCCTTTGTGTCTCTGTGAGGAATCCCCACACCAAGGTCCTGTGTAGCAACGACTCCAAAGATTCGCCACTCCGTCAAAGTACTTTTCTGGGGCATTTGACTAGATCTCAAAAAGCTTAATCCATCTTTTCAAAAACCAACTGAATAAAGATTCCCCAAACCATTAGTGAAATGCAGTTGGTTCTCCACAAGAAAAACAGGAGTTTCTCAAGAGTAATTCCTAAAAGGACTTTCAAGAGTCCAAGACAGTGAAAGTGAGAAGCAATCCTGCAGAGGGGCCAGAACCATGAGAGAAGGAATGTGAGCTGGGATAAAGGTACCAAAATCCCTGGGCAAAGCAACCTCTCCAAATTTGAAGAAAATTCTCCCTTCCCCCAGTGAGTCTCATCTTTTTCCTGCATTTTACTAAACAGGAAAAAAACAAATGAGGAAAAAAAATACATTTCCCCCTAAACTTTTCCATTCCTTTCCCAATCTCCACACTTAATTTTTTTTAAAGACTTACAAAAATATTTAATCATCATGAGGAACTCCAAACTTTGAGAGAAAACTCACAAAAGAACCTTCCCACAAGCTCTGGCTCTCTCTAATGACACTAACCCCAGTCTTCAGGAAGCATTGCAGACTCACTAATCTGTCAGAGCCACAGGCTAAGAACCCAGGAGACGGGCTTCTTATTCCCAGGTCTGTTACTAGAGCACTGAGACTCTGGGTAGGTTGTCTTTCCCATCTGCCAAGAGGGATAAACTTTTTCTATAAAGTCCTTGCAATAAAGTCAATCACACTGTCTTATGACCAGGATAGCACAAGACAGACAGTGTCAACTGATAATACCATATCACCATGTTGGCAAAAACCTTCAGTTTCCTTCCTAGTGAAACATCAAACCCACAGAGTTAATGTTCTGAAAATGAAGGTGAGCTCTTTTGGCCCTTTCCCATTCTCCCTCACACAATGATGGTTCTAAGAAGCAAAATGGCCAAGGAAATCCTGTGCAAAGTGCATTAGGAGTAATCCACAGTGTGAGGAGCTAGAGATGGAGACTTCCTTCATGCTGTCCAAGAGGCTCTGCAGACAAATGCTACTATGGGTCTCAATAAAGGCAATCACTCACCTTCCGCTCACTGCCTGGGACATAATTTCTACCCACTTAGCTCTCAGCTGCTGATATGCCCTCCAGAAACAGTCTAAGGTCACAGACCCTAGTCCTAGCTTCTTCCAAGACAAGCTCTGCCTTCCTGTTAATATGACCTCCAGAGACCCTGAAAGCTGCTACCCAAGCCTTCTTACCTGCAGCTGGGCGGGCATCCCAGCCGGGGCCAGCTCCATGACTCTGGCCGACAGCTCGGCCTGGATGCTGTCCATGCCTTCATACTGCTGACCTCGGTGAAGGGCCACTGTGATCAGCCTCCTGAAGCCAGCACTGGCTGCCAGCTGCTTCCGGCCCTCCTCCATGCCAAATAGCCACTCGGTCTCCCGACCCTGGGGGACTGGAAAGAGGCATTTGTTGACAGGGAGTCCTAGGAAATGTTCAAGCCCACAACCAACATGCCCCACGTGGCAGAGAGCCAGCCCCTGTTCAGGCCATCCCCTCCAACTGTGACCTACTGAGGGGCTATCAATTCCCTAGTGCACAAGGCCCACTGCCAGCAGACCCATGGCAGGACCCAGTGTGGAAAAATGTGTGGGTGTGTAAGGAGAGGGAGGCAAGTACCAAGTGTAAGAAAAATAGTAATAATGCTAACATTTCTTACATGCCAGGCATGATTGCAAACAGTTTACAAACAGAAACTAATCAAATCTTCACAATAGCCCAAGATGCAGGAAGCATTATTACTATTTCCATTTTATAAATGAGAAAATTAAGACACAGAAGTTACTGTATTTGCCCGAGTTCACGCTGCTAGTAACTGGCAAAGCTAGGACTCAAACCCAGGCAGTCCAGCCCCAGAATCCATGCTCACATCCACTGTGCTATTTGTGCTAGGTGGACAGTTAGGATAAGGGACTACTCGGAAAAATGGATTCCACATTAGGAAACCAATTACCAGCATGACGTATCAATACTTCACATTTGTCTAGAATATTCTACTTGTGAAAGCATTTCCTCATACTATCTCTGTTGATCATTACCAAGGTGAACCTGGTATCATTTACCCCTTTCAATAACAACACTAACGTCTGTAAAACTTATCATGTGCCAGGCACTATTCTAAGAACTTTTATGCTTCTCACAACTACAGAAGACAGTTACAACCTCACTTTATGGAGGAGAAAACTGAGGCACAGAAAGAACACTGACTTGTCCAGTAGCATCCCGAAGGGACTGAGCCAGGAATGGAAACCAGCCTGGTCCCAGAGCTCCCTTTTTCAGCTGCTACTCTGTCCTGTTTGCAAAAACTCTGCAGAGAAGCATAGAGACTTCCCCAGGTCATGCTGCTCATAGGCTACAAGGCTTCTTGCTTCTACTACTCTGTTACAAAGTAACATCTCTACAACAGTTTGACCTGCCTAAATGTATCTGTATTACTTCTCCCTTCTACAGACCAACCCCATTCTCACACTTGATCAGGCCTTTGCCATGGAAGATGGGAATACATAAACCTCAGATTCAAGCAGGCAGCTCCCCCTTCCTTATGCCGTGGCCAGTCTAACCTCTCAAAGTACCGCCCCCTTGCAAGATCAAGCCAGCCAAGGCATACCCATCCACCAAATCCCCAGATCCAGCCCCTGTAAGCCAGCCCCCTTCAGGAAAGAGAGGGAGCAATCCCAACTCACTGATGAAAATGGCAAAATGATTGTCCCGCGATGGTTTCACAGTGGGGCTGTCCACCACGTGGAGGGTGTAGCGTGGCTCCCCCGTGTCCCCATTGCACAAGTCCAGGGACACACTCCCCAGCCCGGCCTTGCGGTACAGCTGGCTGCACAGCCAGGCATATTGCTGCCGCTCCCGCACCGCCTCGGCCAGCCGCTCGGCACTCTCCAGCCGCACAGGCTTGCCCTGCTCCTGAGCACACAGCTCAAAGATCTGAAGGGCAGAGCCAGTGACCGGCCTGAACTTGGTCATGATGAAGGCAAAGACAGGCAGGGAGAACCGAGGCTCTGCTTCCAACAGCTGCTCCTGGCTGCTGGCCACCTGGTGCACCCTCACCATCCACCCCTCCCGAGAGAAGTGACCCACTGCTTTCTTCAGGACGTGAGCCTGAGCCAAGGAGATGCAGAGGTAGCGACCGCCCACCTGCAGGACACGGCCAACCTCAGCCAGCATCCTGTCCACCTGCTGCAGGGTCTTCTCCTCCTCATCTGTCAGGACAGCGTCCAGGGTGCCCTTGTCCAACACCACCTGGAACGAGGCGTCGGGGAACTCCATCTGTGTCATGTCCATCTTCAAGAAGCTCATCCTGGGCCGTCGGCTGGCATTGCGCTCCTTCATTTGCTTGATGACAACCTCGCTAATGTCAATATTCACTATATCCTGATAGCCCACATCATACAGCTGCTCGCTTAGCTCTGAGTTACCACACCCAACCACTAGCACCTAGGGAGAAAAAAAAACAAGATGGAGGTGATCAAGGCAAAGGAATGAGAATGCCATCACAGAGTTGATTCTAGGCTCTATCAGAACTCACTAGTAACAAATCACATTTAGCTATAACAATGCAAGTAACACAGAAGCCGACTAACCAGGCTTGTTCTTTTCTCTGAAACAAGCCTTTATTAATTAAGTGTAGGAACAAACTAACCATGGTTGTTCTTTTCTCTGAATCAAACATTTACTACTCAAGAATTGATAGAAAGTCACAGAATCCAAATACAGTAGTTACGACTGAAATCTCCTATTTGTTTTACTGTTGAAAATGTAACTTAAAAAACAGAAAGAGACTCATAGACTTAGAGAAGGTACTTATGGTTGCAAAGAGGAAGGATGGGGGCAAGGAATAATTTGAGAGTTTGCAATGAACATGTATACACTGCTATATTGAAAATGGATAACCAACAAGAAACTACTATATGAAACTACATGAACTCTTCTCAATGCTGTGTGGCAGCCTGGGTGACAGGGGAGTTTGGGGAATGTATGTATATTGTATATATGTATTGTATATCCCAATTATGGGATAATGTATATGCATGGCTGAGTCCTCTTTGCTATTCACCTGAAACTACTGCAAAACTGTTAAATCGCCTAGGTGGCAAGAATACACAGAACTATACAAAAAAGATCCTCATGACCCAGATAACCACAATGGTGTGATCACTCACCTAGAGCCAGACATCCTGGAATGTGAAGTCAAGTGGGCCTCAGGAAGCATCACTATGATGCTAAGTGATGAACCAACTCCACAAAGCTAGTGGAGGTGATGGAATTTGAGCTGAGCTATTTCAAATCCTAAAAGATGATCCTGTGAAAGTGCTGCACTCAATATGACAGCAAATTTGGAAAACTAAGTAGTGGCCACAGGACTGGAAAAAGTCAGTTTTCATTCCAATCCCAAAGAAGGGCAATGCCAAAGAATGTTCAGACTACCGCACAATTGCACTCATCTCACACACTAGCAAAGTAATGCTCAAAATTATCCAAGCCAAGCTTCAACAGGACATGAACCATGAACTTCCAGATGATCAAGCTGGATTTAGAAAAAGCAGAGGAATCAGAGATCAAATTCCCAATATCCATTGGACCACAGAAAAAAGCAAGAGCATTCCAGAAAATATCTACTTGGGTCTTATTGACTACACCAAAGCCTTTGACAGTGTGGTGGTGGTAGAGTCGCTCAATCGTGTCCAACTCTTTGCAACCCCATGGACTGTAGCCCACCAGGCTCCTCCGTCCATGGGATTTTCCAGGCAAGAGTACTGAGTGGGCTGCCATTTCCTTCTCCAGGGCATCTTCCCGATCCAGGGATCGAACCTGGGTCTCCCACATTGTAGACAGACGCTTTACCGTCTGAGCCACCAGGGAAGTCCTTTGACAGTGTAGATCACAACAAACAATGGAAAATTCTTCAAGAGATGGGAATACTAGACCACCTTACCTACTTTGTGAGAAATCTGTATGCAGGTCAAGAAGCAACGGTTAGAACCAGACATGGAACAACAGACTGGTTCCAAATTGGGAAAGGAGTACGTCAAAGTTGTATATTGTCACCCTGCTTATTCAACTTATATGCAGAGTACATCATGAGAAATGCCGGGCTGGATGAAGCACAAGCTGGAATCAAGATTGCCAGGAGAAATATCAATAACCTCAGATACGCAGATGACACCACCCTTATGGCGGAAAGTGAAGAGGAACTGAAGAGCCTCTTGATCAAAGTGTAAGAGGAGAGTGAAAAAGTTGGCTTAAAGCTCAACATTCAGAAAACTAAGATCATGGCATCCAGTCCCATCACTTCATGGTAAATAGATGGGGAAACAATGGAGACAGTGACAGACTTTATTTTGGGCTCCAAAATCACTGCAGATGATGACTGCAGCCATGAAATTAAAAGATGTTTGCTCCTTGGAAGAAAAGCTATGACCAACATAGACAGCATATTAAAAAGCAGAGACATTACTTTACCAACAAAGGTCTGTCTAGTCAAAGCTATGCTTTTTCCAGTAGTCATGAATGGATGTGAGACTTGCACTACAAAGAAAGCTGAGCGCCGAAGAATTGATGCTTTTGAACTGTGGTGCTGGAGAAGACTCTTGAGAGTCCTTGGACTGCAAGGAGATCAAACTAGTCAATCCTAAAGGAAATCAGTCCTGAATATTCATTGGAAGGACTGATGCTGAAGCTGAAACTCCAATACTTTGGACACCTGATGTGAAGAAATGACTCATTGGAAAAGACCCTGATGCTGGGAAAGATTGAAGGCAGACGGAGAAGGGGACAACAGAGGATGAGATAGTTGGATGGCATCACCGACTCGATGAACATGAATTTGAGCAAGCTCTGGGAGTTGGTGATGAACAGGGAAGCCTGGCATGCTGCAGTTCTAGGGGTTGCAAAACGCTGGGCACAACTGAGCGACTGAACTGAATTGAACTGAACCCCAACACAAAAAGTTAAAAAAAAAAAAAACTAGGTCTGGCATAATCCTATTCCACTCATGTCTTGGGTTCCAACTCATGATATTCTGCTATTTCCTGAAGCCAAACTTAAAACACAAATTGTTGCCTCCCTCTCTACAGAGCAATCTCCCAATTTGGATCCTTCAAAATTCTGCCTCATCTCTGGAAAAGCATAGTACTGTGACAATTGCATAAGCTTTTAAGCTAGGTAGGCCTAAGTCTAAATCCCCACATGACCATTTGCTACATTTATGATCTTGGGCAAGAAACTGGCTCTCAGAGCCTCAGTTTCCGCATCTGTAGAATTCGTGTATCACTCACCTTGAAATTTATTATGAGAACTCAGTGACAGAATACACATACACACACACACACACACAGGCAGCACTCAACATAAAATCTGGCTCTTAGAGTTTCTTCCTTGAATGTTCGTTTCCTACCCTCTTCCTTCCCTACTTCCAGTGCAACCCCATCTCTGTCCAACCTATTACTGTACTTATCACTTCTGGAATGTGCCCAGGGTTTATATATCAACGCATTTGCCGCTAAAGGGATGAGCACAGCGCCTTAAAGTGTGGGCTCACAACAACTATTTGGTAAAAGATTAATTTATCAGTAAAGCCACGGATTCTACCAGTTCCCCGGGCATTCACAGTGACAGAAAAGCACACTTTCTTCACTAGGAGGAGCTACCTACCTCACTAGGAGGTTGCACTACTTAATAATTCATTCTTCCTGTGAGGTTACTAATTCAAGAATGATCTGGGGGTGGAAGTTGTTATCTGAAAAACCTGTAGAAGGATATTTTGTAATTACCTTTTAGCCGGAATGTTGCATGAAATCCTGAAAATACCGGCCCAGTTAGGGCCCCCACGCCTGTCACGGTCTACCAAATGCAGAATTTCTGTTTTCAGTTCCTACTTTCCAGAGCACACACCGGGCTGCCAGGCCGCGCTTACCTTTTCCCTGGGCTTGATGTATTTGTGCAGCACCCCGCACAGTTCCAGGTAGGTTCCATACCACTCGAAAGCTTTCTTTCCTCGCTGCTGGAAGAACTTCTCCCAATAGTCAACGGAGCCAAACTCCTTAGAGCTTTTAGGTAAGAGATTCATATTCCCACTACCCGAGCTGCGTCTTCAAGATTCCTGCTCCCTGTGTGTTTTCATCCGAGGGGCTTCCCCACACGTTGACTCTGGGACAGAGCTGCGGGAATTCTTTCCACGGACAAACAGCCTCATTTATTTGTTTCCAACTCAAAATCCAAAGGGATGATCCTTACACGCCCACCGCACCCGCGAGACACTGACTCTAATAAACGTTTACCCCTTGATCCACGCCCAGTGCCCCGACCCACGTGGGGAGCCCCTCACACTTTTTCAGAGTTCGGTTTCAGAACCGGCTATCATATCCGGGTGCGAGGCTTCGCGATTGGTCGGTTGCCCAGACTATCCCAGCAGCTCATTGGTTAGTGATTTTCGTCCCTGACACCTAAGTGGCTGCAACGACCTCGCCTCACACCGGCGACTTCGTCGCTGGCTCCTCGCGTTTATTTACGTGAGCCGGAACGGGGCGGGGCCGCGGGCCGGAGGCGGGGCGGAAGCCGGGCTGTCCCAGGGAGCGCCGCCCGGGGGCAGCCTTCTCAGCTCTGGACGTTCCGGCCTTGGGAGAGAGCCCCGCCCGAGCTCGGAGCTCCTGACCTCGGTCGGTGTTGCGTCTCTGAACTCTCTAATCGAGAGCCACCCAAGGGCTGAGCGCCGCTGGCGGGGCGCACCCTGGAGGAGGGGACCTCCGAGAGGAAAAACGTGTAGTTTAGAAGGAAGGGGCCTGTGCCGATTCACCAGGTCTGTTTCCCAAGAATTTGCATTTCTAACCAGTTCCCTGGTGATACCAACGATGTGAAACCCAGGGACCACACTTTGAGAACTGCTGTTAAGAGATGAGGCAAAATGGATGTTTCCAACTCCACAATTTTAAGAGACTATCTAAAAGCCCTCTGTGAGAACCTGAAAAAACATGTATTTTCATGTACTACTTGCTGAGTTCACATTATTTCTTCTCTACTTAAGGTGAGCTGGAAGGAGGCTTGTCTTAGGTAAGCCTCAGAGGCTTCAGCTACGGCAGCAGGCAGGGTTCCTAAGGGGTGTGACGTCCGTTCTTTCAAAGAGCACTTATTGAGAGCAGAGGACACTATTATTGAATTCTTCCCCAATACCAAAGTAACAAAACAACATAGCCTCTGCCTTCTCCCCTCAAGTATTGATTCAACATTTTAAGGGTGTAATATGAGCCCATCACTGTGGTGAAAGCTAAGGATGCAGTAAGTAAGCAAGACAACGGTATGGAAGAATACATCAAATAGTTACAAAAAAAGAAAATGTAATGAGGATCTGAGGATAAGTGCTGTGAAGGAGAAGTATAAGCGTCCACGAAAGTAGATCTCTTTCGAAATGTCTTGATTTAGGGGGTGACTAGAGAAGGCTTTCCTAAGGAAGGGACAAAAAGATTTTAAAAGATTTTGTAATCTTACTGCTTCGGTAAATATTGCACACCTAAACTTGTTCCAGTAGTATCAGGATGACATAGGAAAGAACCAAGAAGTATTCTCAACCGCTGGAATTCTCTTCAGGAACCTTTGGCTGCTTCTTTTCCCTCTGTCTCTATTGTCCTTTCATATAAGGAAATGATATTGGAAAAGATCTTAAGAAGTGATTTCGATCACAGCCCAAGCTCCAGCCCCTTATTTAATGCTCTAAAAATACAATTAATTTTTGCACTGTGTCTAAGACCCAGAGGGGAAGTAACTCACCTATCTCCTTTGTGTGCCTGCTCCCTTCTTTAAGCTTAGAAAAGCAGTAACAACCAAAGCACTTTAAACTAAAACATGTAGGGAAGTTTCCTAAAAGTGTTTGGATGACTAATGCAGAAATACTTTAGACATAACACTAAACTCTGTCTTTTTAAATACCCATAAGTAAAACATTTCTTTCAAGTTTTACCAATGAAATGTAATTAGTAGGTGTGTTGTCATTAGTATCATTAATTAATTTAAGCCAATTAGATATTAAAATATTTTGTGTTTTATTAGGATCCTCTGAGTGGTTACCAGTATGTATGATTTCTTTAAACTGAAGTATAGATGTACAACATTATATGTTACAGGTATAAAATACCATGATTCACAACTTTTTAAAGTTATATTCCATTCATGGTTAGTGTAAAATATTGGCTATATTGTACAATATATCTTTGTAGCTTATTTAGTTAGTTTTTAATTTGGGCTGCACTGAATCTTCATTGATGTGCACGGGTTTTCTCTAGTTGTAGTGAGTGGGGGCTACTCTCTAGTTGTGATGCACAAGTTTTTGTGGTGGCTTCTCTTGTTGCAGAGCATGGGCTCTAAGGCCTGTGGGCCTCAGTAGTTGCAGCTTACAGGCTCTAGGGCACAGGCTCCATAGTCGTGGTACACGGACTTAATTCCCCTTGGCATGTGGCATCATCCCAGAGCCGGGATTGAACTTGTGGCCCCTGCATTAGCAGGCAGATTCTTAACCACTGGACTACCAGGCAAATCCATGGTCCCTTATTTTATACCTAGTATTTTGTACCTTTTAATCCTGTACTGCTATTTTGCCCCTCTTTCCTCCCTCTCGCCATCCTCTCCCCACTGGTAACCACTAGTTCTCTACATCTCTGAATCTACTTTTTTATTATAGTCTTAGTTTGTTGTACCTTTTAGATTTCACATATAAGTTATACCATATAGCATTTGTCTTTCTCTGTGATTTATTTCAGCTAGCATAATGCCCTCCAAGTCTATCTACATTGCTTCGAATAGCAATATTTCACTGCCCTTTTTATGATTGAGTAGTATTCCATCCATTGTGTGTGTGTGTGTGTGTGTGTGTACTACATCTTATTTATGCATTCATCTGTTAATATATACTTAGGTTGCTTCCATATCTTGGCAATTGTAAATAATGTTGCTATGAACATTGGGGTGCATATATCTTTTCAAACCAGTATGATTTAAAATGTAAACTGAGCTTTGAGAGAACAGCACTGAAACATGTATATTATCTAGGGTGAAACAGATCACCAGCCCAGGCTGGATGCATGAGACAAGTGCTCAGGCCTGGTGCACTGGGAAGACCCAGAGGGAACGGGTAGAGAGGGAGGTGGGAGGGGGGCTCGGGATAGGGAATACATGTAAAACCATGGCTGATTCATGTCAATGTATGACAAAACCCACTACAATATTGTAATTAGCCTCCAACTAATAAAAATAAATGAAAAAAAAAAGAAAAAAAAATGTAAACTGAGCTTAGATAGAGACATTCAATATTGTGAGTTTTTTCCCCTAAAAATATAAATCCAGACCTCTGAATGTGTAATTTGCGGTTAGTCTTACTTAATTGAAACAGAAGGTTTTTTGGTAATAACATTCAATTAATTGATTGTTGCAAAATGAGGAATAGATAATTAAAATCACTTCTGACAATTTAGGGGGCAGAGGATGGGAGAGAGCTTGTGGTAGGCAGAATAATGTCCCTCCAAAGATGTTCATGTTCTAATTCCCCAAATGTGAATATGGTAGGTTACATGGCAAAGGGTAAGCTAATCAGCTCACATTAAAATAGAGAGACTAGTCTAGTTTATCCAGATAAGCCCAGTGTAATCACAAGAGTCTTTAAAGGTGGAAGAAGTGGAACAGGGAGGCAGAACCAGATAAGGTGGTAGCAAGAGAAGGACTGGCTTAGTGTGGCTAGCTTTGATGATGGGGGAGGAGGACCATGAGTCAAAGTAAGTGCCTCTAGAAGCTGCAGAAGTCAAGGAAAAGGATTCTTTTCTAGAGTCTTTGAGGGAGCACAGCCCTGTGGACGCCTTGATTTTAGTCCATACTTTCAGGTTGCTGACCTCCAGAACTATACGGTAATACATTTGTATTGTTTAAGTTACCAAGTTTTTGGTAATTTGCTACAGTAGCAACAGGAAAAGAACAGAGCATAAACATGAGAGGAAGTGTGTGGTTGGGCAGGTTACAGTGGAAGGGGAGCAGCAGAAGATAAAGCTAGAAACTAAAGTGAAGGTCAGGTTTTGAGAAGAATAGAATTCTTCTGTTCCAAGCATTTGGACTGAACTTGTCCTGCCGCAAGAAGCCAATGGAGAACCAGGTTTGTTACAGTTGAAAAGAAGTGATAATATGAGAGATGTTCTTATGAAGAACGAAAGCATTTTGATGACTAAGTACATATATAGGGTATAAAAGACTGTGGAAACAGTGGAAACAGTGACAGACCTTATTTTGGGGGGCTCCAGAATCACTGTAGATGGTGACTGCAGCCATGAAATTAAAAGACGCTTACTCCTTGGAAGGAAAGTTATGACCAACCTAGACAGCATATTAAAAAGTAGAGACATTACTTTGCCAACAAAGGTCTGTCTAGTCAAGTCTATGGTTTTTCCAGTAGTGAAAATGAAGATTGAGGGCAGGAGGAGAAGGGGACAACAGAGGATGAGATGGTTGGATGGCATCACCAACTCAATGAACACGAGTTTGAGTAAACTCTGGGAGTTGGTGATGGATAGGAAGGTCTGGTGTGCTGCGGTACATGGGGTCGCAAAGAGTCGGACACGACTGAGCGACTGAACTGAACTGATAAAAAGACTGAGGGACTCAAAGTGGCTTCCACCTAGGCCTCTGGATGACTGGGGAAGTCATCTATAGAAACAGGGCATGTCTCTATGTGTAGAACTGTTGCTACAAGGGATTTAGAGGTCACTACACTCATGCATTGGAGAAGGAAATGGCAACCCACTCCAGTGTTCTTGCCTGGAGAATCCCAGGGATGGGGGAGCCTGGTGGGCTGCCGTCTATGGGGTCGCACAGAGTTGGACACGACTGAAGCGACTTAGCAGCAGCAGCAGCAGCACACTAGTAAAACCCAGAGCCAGAGCTAAAAGCCAGTCTCCCCATCCTGCATGCCTATCCCAGGGCTCATACCCTTCTCAAATTCTGTCAGTGGTATCCAACTGGAGTTAGCGGTCCAAAACATGAAAAGGCTTCATGAGTGGGATATAAAGTTGTTTGAAAGGAATTTCTCCTTGGTGTACAGGGAGTGTCTCATATAATGCTGGAAACTATTTTACACTGGAAATCTCCTTTGCGAATGGGTTTGTTTTCCACATTTGAGAAGTTAAGAAATAAATGGTTTCCTATGTCTTTGAACAATTAAAGGCACACATGACATCTTGGGATAACGTGGTACCATTTTATTAGCTGGCATCAACCATTTTTGAAGGTATTGTTGACCTGAGAAGTCATTCTTTAGCTGACACTGGATTCCTAAGATTGGGATGATCATAACAGTATTTTTTAGGTTGTATATCACTTGCAATTTACCAAGAATTTTCTCATCTATTACTTTGAATTCATGGGATGGACACATATATACATGCACACATACACACACATAACTAAGGCAAAACTCCAGTTGTTTAAAAATAAATGAAAAATTATATGTGACCAAGTGAATTCAGCCATGCCTGCCTCTGGGTACAATACTTGATTCCCAGGATTTTATTTGTTTGGCAGTTTCCTACTCTGTCACTGTAGCATCCACTGTGTTCTAATTTTCTGATATGCATGGACTACAAAGTATTTATGTCCACTTTTATGGGGAGAAAGCAAAGGGCATAGTGTACATGGCAAGTTGTTTACCTTCAGGGCCAGCAGGCTATAACATTTTGAAAACTAGAAAGCCAGGAAAGATGAGGGAATGATGCCAAAGACAATGGCCTGTCTCTGTGCATTGGACCCCTACATGAGAAGGCTCATAAAGCCCTCCCTTTGGATCCTGCCTTTGTATTTTGCAATCTGGAAACTGGGAAAGATTACAAGGTTAAACCATTAAAATGTTTTCTCCATACAGACTCACAGATTTCGAAAACAAACCTGTGGTAACCAAACAGAAAGTGTGTGTCTGGGTGGTGGGGAGGGGAGGGTGGATAAATTAAGCATTTGGAGTTAACATACACACACTAATATTTATTGGAGAAGGCAGTGGCCAACCACTCCAGTGTTCTTGCCTGGAGAATTCCATGGATAGTGGAGCCTGGTGGGCTATAGTCCACGGGGTTGCACAGAGTCGAAGAAGTCTGAGTGACTAACAAGCGAGTACTAATGTATATAAAATAGATAACCAACAAGGACATACTATATTGTACAAGGAACTCGACTCACTATTCTGTAATAACCTACATGGTAAAATAATGAATAATGTGTATGTATAGAGTCACTATGCTGCACACCTGAAGGTAACACGACATTGTAAATCAATGAAACGTTTTAATGTTTTCTCCATAATTTTATTCCTAAATTTCAGTTATCTTGCAGGAAAAGAAAAAAGCCTTGGAAAATAAATTATTTTTGCATCAAACTAGCACTCAGCACACCTACCATGAGCAACTCATGTATCCCATTTTATTGGATGCGCTCTGTTCTCAGCCCATAACAAAATATTTTTCTACCACCAAAGAAAAGGATTTTAAAACAACATCTAATAAATAAAGATTTCTTCAGTGCTCCACCTAAAGTCATTTTAAAAAAACATTCAGATCCAGAGAACTTCCAGAAAACCAGGAGAACAAAATTCCCTCTAGGGCAACAAAGAAGTTATATGTAATCTTTCTAAAACTAAAATACTTTTCTTACCATGAGAATGCAAGGAAGATCTGCCCCTAAAAATCATCTCAAACAATGGTGCCAAAACTTTTTACTGTCTTTAATCCATCTCATCTTTGAGCAGTATACCTTTATGCTCATTATTCTGATGCTAAGAAGGGAAAAGTTTTCCCCAGAATGTGGGAATTTCATCCAAGCAGCTGTGCTAGTTTTGAAAACTCAAAGAGAAATGTTCTTAGGAAATATGGTGTGGGCATTTTTGGAGAGAGATGGCAGAAAGGGGACCCTTGGCTAAATTTAACCCCTGTCATGTTACAGGAAACTGTGTAGTATAGAGGTTAAGAACATTGGATCTAGAATCAGAAAGATCTAGCAGTCTCTCAGTATGTAAATTCAGTCAAACCTCAAGCCTCCTGATCCTTTCCTAACGGCCCCCTCTGCCTCCTTTGCCCTTGTCCGACCTCAACCCATTTACCACACAGCAGCCACACTGATTTTTTAAAAATATGTAGCAATTTTCCCAGTGAGATATATTTCAAATAATAAAATTCACCATTTAAAAATGTATACTTTTGTTTTCGATACTCACAATGCTATGCAGCCATCACCATCTAATTCCAAAATATTTCTACTGTCTTGCAATCATTAATCTAATCTTTCTATAGATTTCCTATTCCGGATATTTCATTAAAAAGAAATCATATAGTGTGTGGTCTTTTGTGACTGGTTTCTTTCACTTAATATAATGCTTTCAAGGTTCATCCATGTTGTAGCATGTAACAGTACTTCATTCCATTTATTGGTTGAATGATATTTCATTGTATGGATAAACAAAATGTGGTATTTCTACTTATCCTTAGATGAATATTTGGGTTGTTGACACATTTTGGCTATTATGAATAATGTTGTTATGAACATTCATGTACAAGTTTTTGTATGGATGTATGTTTTTTCTTGGATATATATCTAGGAGTAGAATTGCTGGGTCATATGATAACTCTATGTTTAACTTTTTGAGGAAAACAATGATCATTTAAAAGTATAAATTTGTTCATGTTACTCTCCAGTAGATTCACAGTGCATTGAGAGTGAAATCTAAACTCTTTGAATGTTCTATAAAGTTCTTTCATGGCCCAGACCCTGCCTACATCTCCAATCTCCTTTTCTACCACTCTCTCTGTTTACCAAACTCTGAAGGGAACAGCAATCCACTCCAGTGTTCTTGCCTGGAGAATTCCATGGACAGAAGAGCCTGGCAGGCTACAGTTCATGGGGTCACAGAGTCAGACACGACTGAGTAACTTTCACTCACTCAGACACAGTGGCCTGCTCCATCATCCACAAAAATGCCAAACTCCTTGGTATTGGGAAAACTGGATATGCACATGCAAAAGAATGAAATCAGACCCTATTCTCACCATATACAAAAATAACATTTACAGCTTTAATCCATTTTGAGTTAAGACCTAAAACTACAAAGCTCCTGGAGGAAGACATAGGAGGAAAATTTCATGACATTGGATTTGTCAATGACTTCTTAGATATGACACCAGAAACACAGGCAACAAAAGCAAATATATACAAAATGGACTACACCAGACTTCTGTGCATCAAAGGAAACAAGAGTGAAGAGGCAACCTATTGGGGGGACGGGGGACTTGCAAGTCATATGTCTGATAAGAGGATTAATATCCTGGCCACGCCTAACACTTGCTGTGTTTCGGATTCCCGGCCAAGCTGATCTTGCTGAATGATCATGCCCAGTACGTACCCTTTCACCTGGCCTCGGGCAGCCAGAGCCTTCCAGGCCCATAAAGCTCAGTCCAGTTCCCAACCACCTGCATAACCCCAAGGGTAAAGGCAGCCCACCACCTGAAAACCCTTCTGATGCAGCAGATTTAAACTGGTGACACTCAGTCCTCATTTGGACGTGCTGCCTGATGGGGTCCTGGGCTTCTTCAGCAAACATAGTTCCCAGTGTGTCCTATTGGAGGATACTCTGGCTAGCCTGCCCAGAATCTGCTAAGACCAGATTCCTCTAGATCTACCTTCAAGGGGAATATGCATATTTGTGTAAGTTAGGGCTTGGAATTAGGCAGATGAGTTGTATCCTTAAGAGTCCACTCCATTGACCTGTGTCTCCTAACACCTGCCTTGTTCCGATTCCTGGCTGTCACTGAGTTGGTTGTATGGAACTCCACCTGGCCCCTAGCTCAGTCAAAGCACCCTGCCTGAAAGGTTCTCTTTCCATTCAGATTTGAACAGCCAATAACAAAACCTATGGTGAGAATGAAATAGCACAGCTTTATTCAGTGGCCAGAGAATGGAGAGGCGGGAAGCTAATACAGAAACTAACTTCTCAACTCAACTTGGGTTGAAACACCACATTTATGGTGGGTCAGGGTAAAAGAGAGGGAATTGAGTAAAGAGAGGGAGAAATATTCATGACTCATCTGAGAACAGGAGAGTGGTTTGCTCAGAATTGGAACAACATTCCTTTTTAGTCCTTGTGTGGGTTCTTCCAGGGCTTCCAGGTCTGTGGTGCTCTATCTGGCCAGTCCTGGATGCTGAAAATTCAGCTTCTCTGAATGCCAGTGTCAAATTGAATCTCTGAGACATGGTTTTGAGTGAAGTAGAAAAGGATAGCTTTATTACTTTGCCAGGCAAAGGGGGCCACAGCAGACTAACTCTCTCAAAACTCTGAGTCCCAACTTGGAGAAAACGGTGAGAAGTTTTATAGTAATTGCTCAAAGAGGGCGTGGTCAGCCCACTGACATTCTTTTGATGGGTTGGTGGTGAGTTAAGTAGGAGCATCATCAACCTTCAGATCCAACTGGCCTGGGGTCTACATGCCTGTGGACAGCATGCCATCATTAATTGTTAACTTCTCCCACCTGGAGGGGTTTTCAGTGTCTGCAGTATGGCTCAAAGATATTGTGTATATCCCTTGATGTGGAAAGAGGACCTTGCCCCAGGGATGTTCTTGACAGTTTGACCATGGTCTCTCATCCCCTCCCTTCCCTAATTAACAACTGCTTGAATCTGCCCATTGGAACTCAGGGAAGGTCAGGGAGGCGAATGAAGGCTGTTTCCTGTAATCCAAAAAACAGGGGACACATAAAGGCCTTGTGCCCGGGAGCCCCACAGGGCCCTGCACAGTACCATCCCCACCAACCGTGTAGCCTCCATGGTGTGAGAAGCCCAAGCCCTAAAGAGCATTATGAGGTGCCGGCCTTAAACTGGTGAGAGTCAGCCCCCGTTTGGCTTTGGTGCCTGAAGGGTTCCAGGCCTCTCTAGCAACCAGAGCTCCCAGGTGTCTCCTGATTGAATGATACTCTAGCCAGTCCACCCAGTCCTTCCCTCCCAAGGCAGTAGAGTCACCTGGAAATCTGTCTTCTGAGGGAATATCCCAATTGAGTAGATTAGGGCTTGGGATTAGGTATATACCTTTATCCCTAAGATTCTGCTCACATTGACCTCTCTCCAGACCCTTGCCCTCTTCCAGATCCCTGGCCACCTTGAGCTTCACCCCATGTACCTGTGCAATATGCACCTCTTCAGCAGGGCTTGGGCAGCCTGGGCCCTCACAAGTATTGCTGAGGAGGTAGAGAATTTGGATCCCTTGTGCACTGTTGGTGGGAATGTAAATTGGTGCAGCCACTATGGAAAATAGTATGGAGGTTTCTCAAAAAAAAAAAAAATTTAAAGATAGAATTACCATATGATCCAGCTATCCCACTTCTGGTTTTATATCTAAAATAACTGAGAGCAAGATCTCCAAATGATATTTGCACACCCATGTTCACAGCAGCACTATTCACAGTAACCAAGAGGTAGAGAAACCCAAACATCCACTGATGGATGAATGGATAAAGAAAATGTGGGATATTATATACACCTTTAAAAAAAGTATTAGTGTTTTTAAAAAAAGAAACTCTAATATGTGCTGCAACATGGATGAACTTTCAGGATATTGTGTTAAGTGAAATAAGCCAGTCACGAAAAGACAAACATCATTATTATTCCACTTATATGAGTTATCTAAAGTAGTCAAAATGCATAGAAACAAAGTTGAGTTTTCACTGCCAGGAGTTTGGGAGAGGGGAAACTGGGGAGTTGTTCAATGGGTGCAGAGTTTGAGTTTTACATGAAAAATTTCTAGAGATCTGTTGCACAATAAAGTAAATGTAGTTAACACTACAGAACTATACAGTATAAAATGGTTAAGATGATGAATTTTATATCATGCATTTTCTACCACAATTTAAAAATTGTTTTTAAAAATGCCAAATTTTCCTGCCTAATAATCTTTGCTCCTACTATTCTCTCAGCCTGGAATACTCTTTCTCTTGCTTTATCCATGACTGGTTTCTCTCATACTTATGGTTTCAGTTTAAATGTTACCCACTCTCTTGACAACCCTAACTTTTAAAATAGGTCCCCTTCATTCTCAGCCACTTGTTTATTCTTTTCAAAACAAGTGTTCTTTTACATCACATTATGTAATTATGTAATTTATTTCTGCCTGTCTTTCATGCTATATTATAAAGTCTGAAGACAGCAACTGTGTCTGTATTTAAACCATTGCACCTAGTTTAGCAACAGAGACAACAGATGTTCAATATACTTTTTCAGAATGAAAAATGAGTTACAAATGAGTCTATGTAAACTGGAAATAAAACATTTACCTCATGGGGTTGCATAATTGGGTGAATAATGTATATGGCATAGGGCCTGATACTTAATAAGAACTCGGCCTGTATTTTCAGGGCAGGCTATTTTTATTGTACTATAGACTCTAAGATTCTCAGGAATAGTGCAATGACTTTGGGCAAGGCAGAGCTATGAGCGTGTTAATAAGAAGTATTCTAATAAGGAGGGGGAACGTTCTGTGCCTGGGTGTATCAGAGCAGAAACAGTTGTTTATTCTTTGCTCAGAAACTTTTTACCCTCAGTACCATCCACTCTGCAGGAGAGGATGAATACTTAAAGCATGAGTTCCAAACTGGGGGACCCTTGATGACCCATGGATAGAATTCAGGGGTCTGTGAATTTGGATGGGAAAGAAATTACATCTTCATTTTCAGTAATCTCTTAACAGAAATTGTTAATTCCTTCAACTATATAGCTCAGTTGGTAAAGAATCCGCCTGCAATGCAGGAGACCCCCGTTCAATTCCTGGGTCGGGAAGATCTGCTGGAGAAGGGATAGGCTACCCACTCCAGTATTCTGGCCTGGAGAATTCCATGGACTGTGTAGTCCATGGGGTTGCAAAGAGTTGGACACGACTGAGTGACTTTCACTTTCACCTATAAAGGGAGCCCCTTAAAACCACTCAGTAGTGCTAGTGACTGTGTCACCAATAGAAATCACTAAGATTTTCATATCACATTACAATCAGATATCCTGAAATACTGTTTATGCTCATTACTAATTCAAAATAATGGTAGATGTTACTCCTGACACTAGATTTTTTAAAATTTGAGTTAATAAAGAAGTATGTATCTTTGTATATCACAAATTTTGCTTCTAAAATGTTTTGTAATATTATAAATTTCCTTCCTTTGTAATTCTGCATATTTTATTCTGAGGCATTTAGAGACATGATTTTATTAATAAGGGGTCCCTATTCACAAGATTGCCAAGGTTTTTGGTATATGTGTATATACAGTGTCTTTCATTTAATAGGAGGGCCTTGAATGATTCTTCATGGTCATGAGAATTTTTCCTTTTGGTACTGCCTTAAATCTATAATTACGTAAAGAATAAACAAGAGAGGCCAACTTGATCCATAGAGAAAACTTGACTATAATTTTTAAAAACTTGGTACGGAAAGATTTCTTTCATTTTAACTTTTCATCCTGTGAAGTAAGTTTGAAATGTATCTATTCGAGGTATTTTGATGGCATGATTTCATTCCTTCTAAATAACTGCTCAGATGCCACTTGTGACAATAGCACCTAAAGCAAGGAACTATGATAAAGGAACCCTTGTGATTTCTGATGTCAGTGAAGTATGACTGTGACTCAGACCAACTTCACGGATTGTGTTACAGGCTTTGAAATGAGCATGAGCAGAGTATGTGATATTTTCTTTGCTGAAAAAAAAAAAGATTAAAAATGAAAAACACAAAAACATTCAGAAGTCTAATAAAGGAAAATAGTAATTGTATACATATTATGCACAAAAAGATTTAACTACAGCCTATACATGTATATATAGAGAGAAAAATGTAAAGTAAAAGGATACCCTACTTGTCTTTCTACCAACTCTGTAATATGTGGCAGAAGGGGAGCTGACCCAAGTATTTCTGATTAAACAATGCTGACTGAATGTGCCTTCATTGCCTAAAGAAACCAGAATCTTCTCATTCTGGCTCACCGCCCTTCACCCCCCTCCCGCCTCCCCGAGTCAGAGTCTATAATAAGTAATGAGTTCTAAGTACCCGCCTTAGGAAGAATAAGAAGTTCTTCCTTTTGGAAACCCCTCCTTCTCATTTTCTTGTGTAGTCATGGCAAGTAAGCTTATCTCTCTATAGTAGTGTAAGAGTGCTTGGATATAATTCTACTTTCAGGTCTGATGGAGTAAACTGAGACACACCAATTCTCTAAGAATAAATGGAAAAGCCAGATAAATACAAACAGCATCTCTATAAAGCAATCCAAGAGCTGCTAGAGCATCGAGGCTGGAGGGGCCAAGATTCCACAGGGGGAACTGCAAAATGGAGAGTTTTTTCCTTGGCCAGCTGGAGGTGCTTACTGATTCTCAGTAGAAGGCTGAGCACCTGGGCTTTGCCTGGGTCAAGGGTCATCATTGGGGGGCGGGGGGGAAGAAAAAAAAACCCAGTTATATTTTGGATTCTCACATGACTCAAGAGACAAAACTGAAATCTTGGAGAGCCAGGATTTCAGAAAAAAGAAAGGAAGGAAGAACTGAGGGACCCTGATGGTTTCCCCTCAAAATTTTGCTGAATTAGGAAGCTGTAATACTTGGTGTAGGAGGTTAGGATGAGAAAATCACTGTTTTTCAGAAGCTTTCTGCTTAGCATCTTTACCTACCCAGCAGAGATGAGAGTCATAGCACCAAAATCCAAGAAAAAAATACACAATAGAAATCAGCCCACAGGTAATTCATGTATTAGACTAACAGGCAAGGTCTTTGATTCAAATATTCAAAAATGGGACTTCCCTGGTGGTCCAGGGGTTAAGACTCCATGGGCTCAATGGGTGGGTATGGGCTCAATCATGGTCGGAGAACTAAGATCCCACATGCTGCACAGTACAGCCACCCCCCTAAAAATTTTCCCAAAAAATGACAAAAAGATAAAAGAATTTCTCCAGGGGATCAGAATCTGTTTTTAATGGAAATTCTGGAACCAAAAAACACAATCACTGAAATCAAGAGCAGTCTGGGAAATCAAGAGCAGGTAGAACTACGTCTGTGCACAGATAACTGACGTTGGCTCAGGACGTGATTGAGTTGCATCTCTGGAGCCCCGGTCTCAGTGCTGGAATCCTAAGATCTAATGCAGACTCAAAGGGCTTGTGCACACAAGAAGGGGAAAAATAAAAAACTTTTCACAGAGCGGAAGGAGAAGGTGGGATGAACTGAGAGAGTAGCATTAACATATACATACTACTATGTGTAAAAGAGACAGCTAGTGGGAAACTGCTATATATAACACAGGGAGCCCAGCCGGTGCTCAGTGACAACCAAGGTATCTTTCACTTAGTGTTTGTTTGGCTTAAATATGCACTAAATCAAAACACTATTCAACAAAGAACTTAAAAATATTTGGTAAAAATGACATATAGGGAAAAAATTGATAGAAAAAGAGATTAAGAACAATCCAGCTGGGGCGTATCTGGGAGGCATGCATAATAAACAAGACAAAACAAAAACAATACTAGAACCGTTTTGGATTACTATGCCCAGGCACTATCGACTTAAATAAACCACTAACTCGGGGGGGACAGGAGGTGGACATTGTCAAGAGAACAGAAGAATGGATGTGCAAGGTTGATTTCCCACTATAAGGCTCCGGTGCCTGCGTGGTGTCTGGACCCAGGCATTTTAGGTTAGATAGAACTCTACAGCATACTGGGCAGAGAACACGGAGTCCTACCTAGACGCAAAAATGTCCAACGAGCTGGGCAACCTCAAGGAAATCTCTTTGTACGAGAGATTCCTAAAGTCTAAAATAGGGAGACGGGATTAGTAACACTGAAGATCTACACGTCTAACTCTGATGCTATAAACAAGGGATCACACAGATCTCCTTCCTTCAGAAAAGGCCAGTCCTCAGGCTTCGAGCCGTCCCGGTTTTTCGGCACATCTGCATTAGCTCGGGGGATGGACCCCGCACAAAGCACCGCCTTACTAACGCCTCATCAACCCCAGTCTCGAGCAGGCCTTCAGCGCCCCGCGCCGGGTGACTTCTCAGACCTTCCTCCACCTCCCCGGAACGCCCGACCTCGGCTGGGACCCGGGAACCCGCGACTGTGTTTCCTCCCTGAACAGATAAAATCACCTGGGGCATCTAGGCCTAAGCTTCGCGTCCGCCGCGGCCTCCAAGAGGAAAGCTGAGGGGGAAATCGACTCCCTCGACGATCTCCGCGGCCTGGACCCGCCCCCTCCGCCTGGCGCCAGGCTGCGGAGGGCCGATCGGCTCGATGAGCGGGGGCGCAGCTGCGGCTGAGCGGCCGACGCCGGGTCCGCGCCCACTGTCTCCCCCTCCCCGCTCTCTTCTTCCGATTCCCACTCCTTCCCCCGCCCGTACTGCGCCGCCCGCCCGGAGAGCTGCCGGGAGCTCCCCGGGAGACTCAGGTACGGCCGTCCTCCTGGGCCCGACGGGAGGGGCGGATGTGCGAAGGAAACGGAGACAACGTCCGTGCCCCACCGCCCCCAACGTCCGCGTCGGGCTGAGGGGCCGGCCTCGGGGGTCGCAGAGTGGGAAGAGGCTGGGGTCGGACGGGCGGGTTACCCCGAGGAAGAACGATCAGGACCTGGGTGTTCAATGAGGGGCGGTTAAGGGGGAGAAGAATAGGAATTGTAGGGTGCTCTGGGGAGATGGGAGGACAACAGCGGAGGGAATAGGGAAGACAGGAGAAGAGTGGGAGGCAGCCCGGAATGTGAGTGCGTATCTTGGGGTAGAAAAGGCTAGAGTCAGGAGCAGATGGCAGGGGACGTGACCCGGTGCGACTGATGCGGGGGCGCTGCTGACTGACAGGGCTGCTCGCTGGAGGGATGGATTTGTTTCTTTATTCAAAGACTGGGGAGAGAGCGCGCCAATCCCGTTGCGTTTATAATGACCGGAAGGGTGAGGTGAATCGTTAACAGTTTGACAGCTTTTGTGAAGAACATCTCCAGGCTGTGTCCATCCAAGTCACTTATTTCCGTGAAACTGCACCAGCCAAGATTGCTGATGAGAGTTTAGGAAGAGGAATCAGAAAGGGAACGGAGGCTGGGAAAAGGGAGCCCTCTCTACAGATTTCAAGCTTTTTGCAAAATGAAATACTAGGGGTTTTGGTTTGCTTGTTGTTTGCGTAAAGCAAAAAAGAAGCCAACATTTACTAAACAACAGGTTAGAAGTATGTTACGTACTGCCTCTTCAAAAAATACAGGAAATTGTGAACGTATGATGATGGCATAAGCTTATGGTGATGTGACTTTAGAAAAATGTATTGGTGATGTTGAAATGCATCGCTGAAGGTTCTGTTGTTTGCATATATACCTAGACACAAACACCTGAATTTATATGTATTTTGGGCAGGAGAGATCTATGGAGAATATATATAAGTCTAATTTCTGAGCATGGTTTATTTCTACTAGTCGTCTGGTGCAAATATCATCATTTGCCCTGATTATTAAGTGCAGTTAATAATCTGCCTGCTGCTTTGCTGATGGCTTTTATGTTTGTCAGTCGTTGATTTTGTGCCTTCATGAAGCTGATTCTTGGATTATGGGCCCTGAATTTGGGTTTGCTCATCGTTAAACTTGTAGTTTTACTGTACGTTTCACAAAGATGTTATGTAAGTCTGCCTGCTATTTGCTTTTGGATGTTGAAGCAGCCCTTTTGTAGGGTTTAAAATATAAATAAAATACAGGTATAATTAAAAGCTCGAGTCCTTTGGTTGCTTCTTTTGTCATCTGTTTCTCCATACTTTCTGTAACATTTCTGCATGAATGAATTATTCAGAAATGAAAGTATGAGGAATAAAATGGGTCAGATGCCGGATGTGCGTGACAGAAATATTGTAGAATGAAGAACTCTAGAGCTGTTGCTTAGGTAGCAAGTACTTGGTTTTTGTTGGAAGTGATTAAGTTTCTGGCTTGGAAAATTATTTCTTATCAAAGAAAAGTGTATCAATTTGTTTGGATGGGAAGTCAACTTAAATTTTTACTTTATCTGGTTTATGAAACTGGACTCTGGGCTTGTTTATTCTTTTTTAAGTGAATGATATTAACCACCAAACTGATGTCTATGCTTAAAGATCTTAGAGGTTGTTCTGTGCAAAGGGAAAGAGGGCTGCTGGGTTGTTACAGGGAAATGGTCTTTATAGAACAGAATTGTGTAACCTGATAGACAACTTATTGAGTAAATACTAAAATTGATCATGCACAGTCATTAATAATTTAGGCCTATTTTTCTGCTATTTCAATCAGTAGAGTGACTAACACTGTTACTTATCTTTTACCAAGCCTTAGTTTTCTCTTGGTTTCTTGGTGCTTACTTCAAAGAAGTGTTGTAAAGAATAAAAAATGTGTCTAAGTTACTGAGCACAGTGCCTAACACATAGTAAAATATTCAGTACACCTTAGCTATTCTCATTATTCATCCATCTTCTTGTCCAAGATACTGAAAACTTGTTTGCATATGTCAGCTTTTCCTCAAGAAAATTTTGAATATGTTGCATAGTCAAGCATTTTCCTGGAAAAATTCAATGCAAATAAGCATTTTAAAAACAGACTTTCTGTAGCAAACTGAAAACCTGATTTTGTTTAACCCAGCACTTAGCAAGCATATCCCTTTCCTTGGAGCATCTGGTGGTGTGCATTGGAACAGGGCATTATAATTTACAGAATATTTTTGCATGTATGTATTAATCTGATATGACCATTCCCAACTCCATGCATAAGCCTAGAAATAACTGTTTTACAGATGGGGAAATGGAATCATTGTTGATGCAACTCACTAAAAGTGAGTGAGAGAATTTGCTGTCTTCTGACTCCAAATTAAAATCTTTAAGCATCTGATGTCTCACTTGCAAGGGGACAATCTCCTGTTTTTCTCTCCTCTCCTGTGCAGTCTTCTGTTTCATTTGATAAAAATGTTGTCACTGATTTTCTCCACATGCTCTCTAAAAGTTACCTCCATTTTTCTCGGGGTTTTAACTATTTTTTGTGTACTGAGTCCTCGCATGGAGGGAGGCCAGGGTCACTGGTACGGAGACCCTGTGAGCGAGAGCAGTTGAAGTCAGAGAAGTGGAGGGGGCCCCATCACATCGGGCTTTGTGTGCTGATTTTACTACTTTAGCTTGCACCCCAAAGTTTCAAATCTGATGGAATTTATTTTCTCTTTAAGGTGGTAAAGATTTATCCTGCGGGGAAGTAGAAGAGTACCTCATTAAAAAAGATGCCTCCCAAGTTCAAGCGCCACCTAAATGATGATGATGTCACAGGTTCTGTGAAAAGTGAGAGGGTAAGTTCAGGATCTTAATCTTTAAAAAGGAAAGATTCAAAATTTGTTTTCCTTTGTAAATAATTTTAGAAAAATCTAATGTTTATGGCTATATTTGAATTCTATATGTTTTCTTAATGCTGCTGCTAAGTCACGTCAGTCGTGTGCGGCCCTGTGCGACCCCATAGACAGAAGCCCACCAGGCTCCCCTGTCCCTGGGATTCTCCAGGCAAGAACACTGGAGTGGGTTGCCATTTCCTTCTCCAGTGAATGAAAGTGAAGTAAAAGGGAAGTTACTCAGTTGTGTCTGACTCCTAGCAACCCCATGGACTGCAGCCCACCAGGCTCCTCCATCCATGGGATTTTCCAGGCAAGAAAACTGGAGTGGGGTGCCATCGCAAGTATATGTTACTTAGATTGGGACTCAGCCAAATTCTATTTCTATTAGTGACCATATTTTGTTCCCAGCTTCTTTCTAGTCTTTCAAAGGGAATTTCGTATAAATACAGAATATCTTCTTTCAGATTCTGGAGCCAAATGTGGTTGGAGTTCCTCAGAATTTTTCAGATTTTACAAAGGTAGTTAGTGCACATTTTATAAGAGTCTTCTGCGGGAGTCTAGAGCAGCACCTCCAAACAGACTAATGTTTCTCAGTGAAATGTCTGGTTATTCTAAGTGTATAAATAAATTAGCTAATATCAATTCAGGTCAGCTTTTCCCCAAGTGAGTTTTGACTCCAAAACTTAAAAAGTCTCTTGGTTTTCAAAACTTTTTAGATTTTGGAATTGCAGATAAAGAATTCTGATCCTGCAGTTGCCTCAGAGCCAGAGTAGCTTTTATATAATGCTCAATTTCTTGTTTATTTTGGAATATTCTATGCAGAGTTGTATAAATCTAGAAATTATGCAGCATTTTGGAAGATCACATTGATACTAATAGTGTAGATAGCTTTCTTTTAGAATAAGTAATCAATAAGGGTTTATTGAAGGGAGGAATTAGAGCTGTTGTTTTTCATTCATCCACCTGAAGTCCTCCCTCGCTTCCTGTCTTCCTGCCATTCCTTTATTTGCTGATTCATGCAACAGATAAATATTGCTACCTATTATATGCTAGGCATTGTGCTAAAAACTGGAGGGCATGTCTCTTCTCTATACAGCCGATAGTCTACTTGACTTCGTTTTACACACTCCTTTTTCGCACGAAGAGCTTCTGTCCCACATGTTATGATTTAGAGGTATCTTGAAGTATAGTATAGGAATCATTTGTGATCCTTTTATTCTCTTTCTGCAGTTTTTGTTTTTGTTTTGCTTGAAGGGGGATAGAATCCACCAATAGACAAATTGCTAGTAAACTTTTTAAAATAAACTTTGTGTATATACTCAACAATATAAGATATGCAGTCGGAATCAGTTCTACTGCAAAGAATGGCACTTCCTTTCTGCATTGTTGGTTGACTGCTACCACAATTTGCTGTAAAAATAGGATATTAGATACCAGAATTGAACAAAATTGGCTGTTTAGAGTCCTCCTTTTGAATGTTAATCAGACCATGACATTTGATAATTGGTTCTAAGAATTTATAAATCACTTTTATAAAACTTTTTAACTTGTGTTCCTCTTTTCTGTTACACTTTTTTTGATAATACCTTTATTGAGACATAATACACATGCCATACAATTCACTCATTAAAAGTATACAATTCAGTGGATTTTAGTAATTAATATTTAGTACAGAATTATATAATCATCACCACAGTCAATTTTAGGACTCTTTCATCTTTCCAAAAAGAAACTCTGTACTTTTTAGCAGTCAACCCCTGTTCTCATCCCTTCAACCCTAGGCAACCACAGATCTATAGCTTTGTCAATTCTGGATATTTTATATAGATGGGAGCATACACTATGTTGTCTTTTGTAAGTGACTTCCTAGCATGATGTTTTCATCCATGTTGTAGTATGTATCAGTACTTCATTCTTTCTTATTGCTGAATAACATTCCAATATATGAATGTCTCACACTTTATTCATTCATCAGTTAATGAACATTGGGGCTTGTTTACATTTTTTTGGCCATTATGAAGAACACTACTGCTATGAACATTGACATACAAGTTTTGTTTTCATTTCATTACATATATTTTCATTTCTCTTGGGTAAGTATCTAGGAGTAGAAATACCTGGTACTATAGTAACTCTGTGTGCAGCCTTTTGAAGAACTGCCGAACTGTTTTCCAGAATGACTGCACAGTTTTTACATTCCCGCCCAGGAATGTGTAACAGTTATAATTTCTCCGCATTTCTCCTCACCACCAATCTCTGCTCACCAACACTTGTCACTATCTGCCTAGTAGGTGTGAAATGATATCTTATTGTATTACGTAACCCTTTTTGTGATAATGTATACTTAGCACTTGTGTCTGTTCAGTGGATAAGTGTAAAGACATTGGTTTTCATTGTGTTTCTCATTGGGCAACTGTAATAAACACTGTATTTTTAGTATACAGGGCAAATAAGCTGTGTTATGAATGTAATGATTGTCTGCTACTTATTAGCTACAATAGCATTCTAGAAATATTTGTTGAAAGAAGTCACTAATGTATCTTCCTATATATTATTAATTTTGAACATCTTTTCATGTGGTCATTGGCCATTTCTTTTCTGTTAGGAATTGTCTATTTCTCTCCTTTGATGATTTTTCTGTCTTGTGTCTTTTTCTTACTGGTTTGTCAGAGATCTTTATTTAATAGAGATATCAGACCCTTTAGTCTGAAAGTATGTTGCAGATTTCTTTCCCGGTCATTTACTTTTTGTTAGAATTTGCTAGTATATCTCCTGCATCTCTCTCTTTTTTCCATTCTTTATTTGACATTTATTTTAGGTCAATTTCTTATAAACAGATACTACCTGGAATTTTTTTTGAACTTCACATACAGTTTTTCCTTTTAATAGGAGCATTCAGGCCATTCATATTTATTGTGAAAACTAATTTATTTGGACATTTTCTGCACTAGCTGGTCCCTCTGCTGGCAGTGAATGCTCTTCATCTTAATCTCTGGTTGGCTCTTTGATATTGTTTGGATCTCAGCCTAAATTTCACCTTTTGAGAATGATTTTCCTTGACAGCCTAATCTCATTTAGTCACCCTGTCACTTTTGATCCCATCACTGTTTTAATTCTTTGCATAACTTTTATCACTGTCAGATATTTTTCTTTAAGAGCTCAGACCTTGTCTCTCTTGTTCAAAGCTGGTGCTTGGTCCTTAGAACAGTGCCTGGTACACAGAAGGTGCTCAAACATATTTGTTAAATGAATATTGAGCAATCCTCTTTTCATTTTTCTTGCTCTTTGTGTATTATTTATAATAATATATAGAGATAATGATATTCGTGATATTATTTTTATTCATTTTTTGGCTGTACTGGGTCTTTGTTGAAGTTCATGGTCTCTTTGTTGCGGCACACGGGTTTTCTCTTCAAGAAGCAAGGGCTTCTCCTTGATTTTCGTGGATTTAGTTGCCCCACAGCGTGTGGGATCTAACTTAGACCAAAGATCGAACCTGCGTCCCCTGCGTTGGCAGGCAGATTCTTAACCACTGGACCACCAGGGAAGTCCTTCATTATATTTCTTAGGTTTTCCCAAGTTTCCCTAACTTCTTTTGCTCAGTTGATTATTTTTCCTTACTTTTCCCCTACCCGCCCGACCACTAGACAGTTAAAAAATTTCTTCTCTTCCTCCCCTTTTCCTTCTCTCTCTTTTACTAACTTTACATGTTAACATGTGTGCATGCTAAGTTGCTTCAGTTGTATCCAACTCTTTGCAACCCTATGGATTGTAGCCCACCAGGCTCCTCTGTCCATGGAATTTTCCAGGCAAGAGTGGGTTGCCATTTCCTTCTCTAGGGGATCTTCCATCCCAGGGATTGAACCCATCTCTCCTGCATTGGCAGGCAGGCTCTTTACCAATAGCACCACATGGGAAACCCGTACGTGTTAGCAATAATGTTTAAATTTGTGTTTTCTGTCAACATGCTCACAACTGTGCCCCTCTGAACTACTTTTCATTCTAGGCCTCTTCCCCCTTCCTCCACTTCTCTCCCCACCAAGATAAGCATGTGACTTTGCTGTTACTTCCCCACTTTACTCTCCTCTTCCTGCTTTTGGGTTTTGTTAGAAAAGTTTGAGATTCTTTTAAAGTTTTTCTTTATATTACATGTTTTCTTTTTCAATAGCTGTGCATTATAGTTCACAATCACATTATCATCTTCCCTTTAGATTTGACCACATATTTTATTAGACATACTGAGTATATCAATCTCCATCTTTGTTCTGATAGAATTTTCTTCTTAGCCAATGTAATTCCTTGGGTAATTTTCTCAGAAAAGGTACACGGGTGGTGTATTTGCTTCCTATGGCTGCTGTAACAAATTGCCACAAATTTAAAACAACACAAACTTATTATCTTATAGTTCTAGTGACCAGAAGTCCAAAGTGGATCTTACTGGGCTACAATCAAGGCACTGACAGGACTGTGTTCCTTCAGGAGACTGGGAAAGAGGCTGTTTTCTTGCTTTTTCCCAGCTTTTAGAGGCTGCCTGCCCTGTGTGGCTCATGCCCCTTCTTATATCTTTAAATCCAGCTGTGTAACATCTTCCAGTGTCCCCTGCCTCTCTTTCACTTCTGCCTCCCTTTTTTTTTTTTAAGTTTGTTTGTTTACTTTTATCTATTTATTTGGTTTTAGCTCTGCTGAGTCTTTGTTGCTGCATGTGAGCTTTCTCTAGTTGCAGCAAGTGGGGACTTCTCTTTTTGAGGAGCACAGGCTCTAGAACGCATGGGCCTCAGTAGCTGCAGCATGCGGGCTCAGTAGTTGGTGCTCATGGGCTCTAGACCATGGGTTCAGTAATTGTGACACACGGGCTTAGTTGCTCAGGGGCGTGTGGAATCCTCCCAGACCAGGGATCGAATCCTTGTCTCCTGCATTGGCCAGTGGATTCTTTACCACTGAGCCACCTGGGAAGTCCCTGCGTCTCTCTTTTCTAAGAACTCTCTGATGACTGGCCTCACATGATTAATCCATATTGACCTTCCCACCTCAGGATCCTTGGTTTATCGCTTCTGCAAAGTCCCTTTTACCATGCAAGGGAACATAGTCAAGGTTTCCGTGATTAGCACGTCGACATCTGTGGGGAGGCACCATTCTACCTACAAAGTATTTACTGTTGGAGGTCTTGTATGCTGAAAAGATTTCGTTTTTGCTCTTCTTTAGCCTCCTTTTGGAACTTTATATCTTCGCTTTTGGGGGAGAAGGTTCCTCATTTTAAGAAAAATAGTTGTATCTTATAAGGTAAAAGTATAAAGTTGTTTTTGTTTGGAAGTTCAAATATGTGTACAGGGCTGTTCATGGGCTGAGTCACTATTAGGTGCCAATTGTTATGCCTTGTCTCTGAGCTGCAAAACCTACCGTATATACTCCTCTCTCTGATGCTGGAGTTGGACTCTGCAACTGCAGTACATTTCTCCTTTGCCTCCTGACTCCTTAGGTTCTGTAAATAGATAGATACTGGAAGGCAGAGGGAGGAGAAAGGACTTGCTCCTTCCTGATTGCCTGCGTTCCTTACTCCCACATCAGCTTCAGTGACCTCTCTCTACCTTGGGGTCAGTCAGTCAGAGGATTCTGTGTTACAAGCATTTTCTTAGAAAGCCTGCACTGAAGTTTCCTATCTTTTAGCTTCTGGTGAAGCACATGTGATTACCCTTCCCTCTGTCTGGAAGCGTGGAGTTAAGAAATTTCACCAGGATAGAAATTGTTTCACTGCGCTGTCCCTGACAATTTGTAAGCCCCTGGGAATCTGAAAACTCAAGTCTTTTTCTTTTTTTGGCAGAGAAATCTTTTAGAAGATGATTCAGACGAAGAAGAGGACTTTTTTCTGTAAGTTATTTTTGTTTGATTTACAGCTTTATTGAGGTGTAACTGACATACAGTAAAATACATATAAATGGTACAATATGCATTTTGACATATCCACTGTATGCCTGTGAAATCATCAGAAAAATCAAATAATGAACATTGCCATCACCTCAAAAGTTTCCTCAAACCTCTTGGTAATCTGTCACTTTTCCAGTCAGCGGGCAGCCACTGGTCTGCTTTCTATCACTGTAGTTTGTATCATCTAGATTTTTTTGATAAGTAGAATCATACAGTATGCCTTTTTTTTTTTACTGGCTTCATTCACTCTGTATAATTATTTTGAGATTCACCCTTGCGGTCACATGTATTAGTAGTTTCACCCATGCTGTCCCATGTATCAGTAGTTTGTCTCTGTTTATTTTTGGGTAGTTGTCCATTATATGAACACTTACCCATTCACTTATTGATGGATATTTGGGATGTTTCTAGTTTTTAGCTATTATAAATAAAACTGCTGTAAACATTTGTGTACAGGTTTTGTGTGGACTTATGCTTTCATTTCTCTTGGGTAAATACTTAGGATGGTAAGTATGTTTACTTAACATACATAACATAAAATTTATGTTTAAATGGCTGGTATATGTTTACAGCTGTTTCCCAAAGTGATGTGTACCACTTTATGTTCCCACCAGCATTGTATGGGAGTTCTGGTTGTTCCAAATCCTCATCGCCACTGTGTATAGTCAGTCTTTTAATTTTAGCCACTCTTGTTGGTGTATAGTGGTATGCCATTATGGTTTTTATTTGCATTTTCCTAACTACAGATTATGCTAAACAACTTCTTTTGTGCGTATTTACGGTTTTCATGTTTTCTTTCATGATGTATATGTTAAAATCCTTTGCCCAATTCTGAGTTTGTCTTATGAAGTTGTAGGAGGTTTTTTTTTAATATGTTTTACAAATTCTTTATCAGAGAAATGTTTTTACAAACATTTACCCCTAGTCTGTAATTTAATCTTTTCATTTTCATAACTATCTTTTGAAGAGCAGAGTTTTAATCAGTTTATTAAATTTTTTCTTTTATTGTTTTTGCTTATTTAAGAAATCTTTGCCAAACCCAAAGATTCTAAGATTTTCTTCTCTGATTTCTTCCAGAAGTTTTAACATTTTGGCTTTTACATTTAGGTCTATAATCTGTTGTACATTAATTTTTTATATATGGAATTGAGGTAAAGTGAAGGATAATTTTAGGGGGGGCCAGGGGGCATATGGCTATTTGTGCCACCACCATTTGATGAAAAGATTATCTTGTCCCCATTGAATTGCCCTGATGCTCTGTCAGAATTAATTTACTTGATCCATCCTTTGCAGTTACAATTAGAAAGGGCCTCAGTTTTAATTGCAAAGGCAGGAAGGATGACATATTGTTGCAGGAGTTTTCTCTGAAGGTTGATGTAGCAGGGTAGGCCTGGGAGGAAGCATTTACCTCCCTCTGCTATAATGTTGTTTTTGTAAAGACTTCCCCCTCCCCAAATAAAAAACACTTTATAAAAGTAGTTGTCAGCCATGAGGCAATGGACAAACAGAGCCTACAGGAGGGAAAGCAAGTCCATTAAGAGGAGATAGTATCATTTTTGGCAGGAAGGTCAGATGAAGTGGGAAGAATATTTCCTGTAGGTAACAAAACTTCCAGAGTCACAAAGATAATTGCTAACAGTGCCAATTTCAGTGAGAATCCTTAGACTGCAGCAATAGCTACCTGTGAACAAAGGACTCATTGAAAAGAAGGTCGGATGCTTTGGCCAAATAAGTGGTTACCTGAATGTAAGCAAGAAACAAACTTTTCAGGCCAGCTGTGTACACTGGAGGTTTACTCCCAAACAGTGGTGTACAACGTCCAAAGGGCCTGCTGACAAAGCTGGCACACTTGTTCAAAGTCAGCTCCCACACACGGTGCTTCTGTCTGTGCACTGAAAGGGGAACAAAGCAAGTAACATTCCGAAATAATTTTTAAAGATTAGTCAACACTACTTTCATAGCAGGATTATTCATAATTGCAAAAAGGTGTAAGTAACCCAAGTGTCTGTCAATGGATAGATGTATAAAATATGGTATGCACATACAATGGAATAGCACTCAGTCTTAAAAAGGAAATTCTGAAACATACTGCAAATGAATGAACCTTGAAGACGTTATGCTAAATGAAAGAAGTGGTTCATAAAGGATACATTTCACATGATTCTTCTTATCTGAGATACCTACAGTGGTCAGATTCATAGAGATACAAAGTAGGATGGAGGTTGCCAAGGACTGGGCATAGAGGAAAATGGTAAATTAATGTTTAATTGGTCAGAACCTATTCTTTGAGTTTTGTGGTTTATACCTTATTTTCTATCATCAGAAGAAGGAAAAGTACTTAAAATATCCCCCAATTTTTATTTCCAGTGTGTTAAAATGGATTGGTTTAAATGATACAACACTTGACTCTAATGGAGAGATAATTTGAGAAATGTTAATATTTTCATAGACTCCTACATTTCCCTTTAGTTATGTTGCTAAGTTTAAGATGAGTAATCAAAAAACATACTTTAAAAAACTTTGTTTTGAAAAAAAAAAAAAAACAACTTTGCTTTGAATGGATTTTTCTCTATATTCATCCCTGAAAATTAGCATTTCACTAGAGCCTAAATTCAAGGTAACTGGACTTAAGAGTGTTCTGTGTGCTTAGTCGCTCAGTCGTGTCCAACTCTGTGCAACCTTATGGACTGTAGCCCGCCAGGCTCCTCTGTCCATTGGAATTCTCCAGGCAAGAATACTGGAGTGGGTTGCCATGCCCTCCTCCAGGGGATCCTCCCCACCCAGGAATCGAACCCAAGTCTCTGCATTCCAGGTGGATTCTTTACTATCTGAGTCACCAGGGAAGCCCAAGAATACTGGAGTGGGTAGCCTATCCCTTCTCCAGGGGCTCTTCCTGATCCAAGAATGGAACCGGGGTCTCCTGCATTGCAGGCAGATTTTATAATTGATCATAAAGTTATTCATAATCCCTAGCACTTTGGTTGTTGTGGTATTTCAGAGTTTAATGATTAGAATATCTGTGGTAACCAAGAATTATATTGAAACTGATAACATTCAGAAGAATTGGGTTGTGACAGCCGGTACTAAGTATCAGTGAAGTACAGGCATGATTATATATTGATAAGTCCTATCAATACTAGTAAAATCTGGTTCCTTACGATGAATGATCCATGTTTAGAATTCAACGTGTGTGTGTGTGTATTTTCTGCTTTGCTGTTTGTTTTAATGCTCTCCTTATTAATTGTATTTGGTGTTTTTTGGTTTTTTTCAGAAGAGGACCATCTGGACCAAGATTTGGACCCAGAAATGATAAAATTAAGCAGTAAGTTTGTGAGATACTTATTTGTTTAAAAGATTATCATATTTGTACCTGGACCAGGGGTTGGCAGACTACAGCCTATGGGCCAAAGCTAGTTTTTATAAAGTTTTATTGAAACAGCCATTCCTGTTATCTTAGTTGCTTTCAGACTATAATGACAGATTTCAGTAGTAGTGACAAGAGACTTTATGATCCACAAAATCTAAAAACTATTCTATCTTATCTTTTACAGAAAAAATTTGCTGAGCCTTGATGTAAACTGATATTCTAGGTTGTAAAAACCCAGTCATTCTTTTTATTTTCACAGAGCTACCTCTTAATTATAGCTAAGGAAATGCAGTTCCTGGTTGTTGATTTTTATTTCTGTATATCAAATTCATTTATTTAGCATAATCTCAAGGTCTATTTTGGTTTTAAATCTATAACATGATTCCCATTTTCAGCATGATAATAAAAGCAACATAATAGATTTAGTTTTCTGAAGTACAGTATCTTTTTTATATACTTCCAGAATTTATTCGTTTCTATTACTTATCCTAACCCATTTATTGACCTAAGTTTTTTTTAAATAATTTTATTATTTTTGTCTGTGCTGGGTCTCTGTTGCTCTGTGGCCTTTTCTCTAGTTGTGGTGAGCAGGGGCCACTCTAGTTTGATGTGCAGGTTTCTCATCATGTGGCTTCTCTCGAGGTGCATGGGCTTAGTTGCTCTGAGGCATGTGGGATCTTCCCAGATCAGGGATAGAACCCATGTCTCCTGCATTGGCAGGTGAATTCTTTACCACTAAGACACCAGGGAAGCCCTGATCTAAGTTTTATGGCTCCTTAATTTTCAGTTTAAAGCTTTTCTGTATATATTATTGGTGGTAGATGGTGGGTAATGCTATAGTGAATGTATTTGATGTAAGAAGTATATGAGTCCAGACAAGAAGGGAGCAGGAGCAACTGGAGAAGTGAAACAGCCCTGGAAAATTACCCACCTATAAAAGATAAACTGGAAGATAAACCGAACGGCCCAGGCTCAAGATCTGAGGAAGGGTAGTTGCTCCCCTAAGTCTGGATGTAGATGGCACATAGTGAGAAGGGTGCTATAATATGGTGTCAAGTTATTGATGAGATACTTGGGTTTTAGTCACAGAGCCGTTGGAATGAAGAAATAGGCCCACACTTAGCCAAATCCTAGTTAATGGATTCTGAAATACAGAATCACGGTAGCAACAAATTGGTATACTAAATGGGATGTCTTCATTTTTTCTTGCTGCATAACAAGTTACCCTGAACCTAGCAGCCTGAAACAACACACAGTTATCAACCCACATTTTCCATGGGTCAGGGGTTCAGTCACTGCTTAGCTGGGCCCTCTGTGCAGGGTCTCACAAGGCTGAAGTCAGGGTGTCGCCCGGGCTTTGATCTCATCTGAAGCTCCTGACCAAATTCAGGTAGTTGTTGTTAGGGTTCACTTCCTTGCAGCTGTAGAACCCACAGTGCTCGCTTCTTTGAGGCCAGCAGAAGAGAGTCTCTGCTGCTTCAAGGGATGTTTCGACAGTCAAGATACAGTGAGCCACTTAGATCCAGACAGTTCATTACTCACATAGATTGTCAAAGGAAGAGAAACTGAAGGTGTCAGTTCCCTGGGTTCTTGTCCTATACACCAAAAATGATTATAGGAGGCTGCAGTCTGAGATGTGAGATACCCTGTTACAAAGGAGCCAGTTCTAGCCCAGGTTTATAGGGGTTTATAGTCTGCAGATATATCCTGCAGAAAGCTTCATGTGTCATCAGACTGTCTCATGACAGTCTCCAGAGGGAGATGGAGAGGTGAGTAAGAGATGGCCTCACAAGTCACTCACCCTCTCATGTTCTGGAAGTACCACAACACATTCAAGGTTGCGAGGATGCCATGGCAGAGAGGTTTTCCTTCTTTGAGCCGGGGCGACTTCTCTGTCCACCCACATGTATACCTCACCTGCCCTTGGAGAAGAGGGCTCCACTGGTGACACATCTGTTTTTTCCCTGCCAATATGCTTCATTTCCTGTCTGCCATCTTTCCCCAGACTGAGCCTGGTACTGAGCATGGCCCAGTGAATCTTCTCAGTATGACTTTCTGGCTGAACTCCTAAGCCAGTGTTGGTTGTAAATAGTGGGTATTGCAGACTGTGTCTGTATTAGTAAGTGCCAAGCACACATACATGTGAATATGGATATGTGCATAGTAAATTATCACAATAACTTTGATCACAGAATTTTAGAACAGTAAGGGACGGTTGAGTTCTTTCTCTAGAGCTGAAGGCTTATCAGATTTACTTAGAAGGTGATCAGTCATCAAAACACACAATTGAAACCTTATTGGCACAACCCCATGAGTACTTATCTAACCAGGGCATGACTCAAACGTGTGTCCGAAATGGCCCAAAATCATGGAGCATAACATGCCACATCACTTGCCCAAGGACAAGTACCTGGCATTTGTTTATGAATAGTAACTAAAATTGCTAGCACTGGTGAGTTTAAGGTGTGTTATTACCACTTAATATGTAACATTTCCATACAAGGTGTGGATCAGCAGCATTGTTGCTTTGTTCAAATTTGACTGACATACTGATAACATTAATTCCACAAAAAATGCCCAGTGTCCCTTTTCTTCCTTTATTGAAGTATAGTTGTTTTACAGTGTACAGCAGAGTGATTCAGTTATATATATATATGTAAATGATCTGAAAAAGTATATATATTCTTTATCATATTCTTTTCCACTATAAATTATTATAAGATATTGCATAGAGTTCTTTATGCTATACAGTAGGTCCTTTTAATGGATTTGCTAGTATTCCAGTGTCACTTTTTAGTGAATATTTTTGGGAAAGATCTTAAATATTCACATGCCTATATAAAAATTTATGATTCTCTTTAGAATGTTTCCTTTGCTTTTAAATTAAATAATAGCATTATAAATGTCACTCTAGTGAATTGTAGACATTTTCTTCCATGGGTAGAAAGTCTCCTAACTATATATAGCCTTGGTCTAAACAGTTTTAATTTTATAAGGTCCCCAAGGAATGTTCCATGATGAACAGCAAATGTATAAAACTGCAAAAATACAACATACCTTTTAAACTTCTTTTGTCAGCAGTACCTTAAGAGGCCACAAGATGGGGTGTTACCTATGCAAATAAATATTTGCTTTATAAAATAAGGGATGGGACTTCCCTGGTGGCCCAGTGGTTAAGAATCTGCCTTGCAATGCAGAGGATGTGGGTTCAATCCCTGGTTGGGGAAGTAAGATCCTACATGCCCCAGGGCAAGGAAGTCCATGTACTATGAGGAGCAACAAAAAAAGAGCCCATGTGCTGCAAGCAAGACCCTACACAGCCAAATAAATAAATTTAAAAAAAAAATAAATAAATAAAATAAAATAAAATAAGGGATGAGTGTGTGTAGCAGAGCATGAACTTTTTTGTTTTCTTAATGGAAGAACACTGACATTAAACACACACTAAACAATAGGAACCATGCTAAGTATTTAAAAAACACTGTCACATATAATTCTCATAAGGGAAAGATTATCATCATTTTATTTATTTTTTTAAATTTTACTTTACAATATTGTATTGTATTTAAAGGTGAGAAAATACGAGGTTCAAAGAGGCTTGCAAAATGGCTTGCAGAGCCACATACATAGTAAGTGATGACACTGAATTGCAAACCCAGATCTGTCTGCATCCAGAGCCTGGGCTCTCTATACTACACCATGCAGCTTCCCTATAGTGGTGATAATTAGACATTTCGGGAGCTCAAGTGCTGTCAGACTCTTGAGTCTGACACGTTAAAATGTCTTCTCTCTGCGTTCCTTTATATTTTCGAGGGTAGGTTCTCTCTTGTGTCCTTTCTTCTACCGCATGACTCTTTAACTGGAAATAAGATAAATCTCCACCCCTTCCTTCAAAAACTTGCTTTTCCTTTGAGTCCTTAATTTTCTTTTCCAGTTAGTGACCATCATCTATATTTACTCAATTGCTCAGTTTATAAATCTAGAAGTTCTCTACCCTTTTCTTGCCCTAACTCCTTCACCCATATCCAGTTAATCATTGGTTCCTGAAATATCCCCTCCTCTTATTCCTTTAGCCTAGAAATTTCCCACCATTCATGACGTTTTTCTTTTTTTAACTATGGCCAATTCACTCTTAACCCCTTAAAACTTAGCACCAGGATGTTGATGGCGTCTCTGGTCCAGGCTGGATTGATCTAGGCTGCATGACAGATACCAATTAATTAATTAATTGGTATCTGTCAACCAATTAATCTGTCTATATCCATGGAGTCTTTTGCTTATAGGGATTCTGGGATCATAATGATTCCTTCAGTTACATTGGTTTTGTTTTAAAATCACATGTAGTGTAGGTATATTGATATAAAGAATAGCTATAGGAGCTGCCATACATTTTGTCCATTTCCACCCTGCTGGGCCTTATTTAGGCTATTGTCTCTTGCACCTGATGGAAGATAACTACCTAGAAATTTCAAGATTGGTCCTTGGTGAAGAATAGCTCTGCTTCCATTATAGTTAAATGCAGATCTCTACATTCACTGCCTTATATCTCTTTCTCAAGTAGCTGGATGTGCTTGGCAGGACTTAAACCCAAATTGTTCACTTATTGAACTGATAAGTCTTAAGTGCATACTCTGTCCCAAGCAGTGTAACAGGTACTGGGGCTACAAAAATGAACCAAATAGGCAGTTACTGAGCTTTCTGACAATGCATTTAATTTGTAGAAACAGGACTAAGAATAAACTACCTTTAAGTTAAATATTACTTTTATTTATATTATGTTGTCTTTTAATTTCCTGAGTACTCAAGCCCACAAATGGAAGGAATGTTGCTATAAGCCTTAAACTTAAAAACTTTAGACTTGAATGATTCTGAGAACTTGTTATTTTCTATAGTGTCTAATGAAATTTTCAAAAATTGTAAAATTCTCAAGAATACATTATTTTTTTATCTTTTTTTTTAAACTAGTGTTCAGAATCAGGTGGATGAAGTCATTGATGTCATGCAAGAAAATATTACAAAGGTAATAGAAAGAGGGGAGAGACTAGATGAACTACAGGACAAATCAGGTACAGATACCTCATATATTTCTTGAAATTCTTAATCTGTATTTTGATAGTGTACTTCTCCCATTTTTCTAGCCAAAGTTTAGAAATCTTGTCTTAGGAACAATGGTATTTATGGTTTTAATGTTTTAACTTCAGCTTCCTTTACTTTAAAAAAAAATTATTTTATTCAAGTATAGTTGATTTGTGTGTTAATTTCTACTGTACAGCATTTATATATATACACATATATATACTTTTTCATATTCTTTTCCATTATGGTTTATTCCAAGATATTGATTATAGTTCCCTGTGCTCCACACTAGGACCTTATTGTTTATTCATCTTATATATAATGTTTTTGCATCTGCTAATCCCAAACTCCCAATCCATCCTTTCCCACTGCCTCCCACCCACTGCCCACCCTAGGCAACCACAAGTCAGATTTCTACTTAGGTCTTCCTCCATTTTTCAGTTGGGTTGTTTGAAACTTCATTGTTAAGTTGTATATATTAGCTCCCTTTACTTTGAAACATCTTATTGTCGTATTATTGCTTTAATTGATCAGTTGAGAATGAAAAAATTAAAATTCATTATTGAAAAGAATTAGAGTATTTTTTTCTTTTGTCCTGTTATGTTGATGTACTTTGTATCTCTCCTGATCTCATGGAAAATAGGTCTAATCACTTGTATTCAAACTTTTCAAACTTATCCAGTGTGGTTTTTTTTCTTTTTCTTAGCTCCCACCCCCCTATCCAGTGGTTTTTTTTTTTTTTTTCCTATCCAGTGTTTTTATCTTATGCTTTGTCTGGTGACTTAGTAACCTTTCTTTACTGACAGATGTTAGTCTCTGTTCTTATAACAGTTCCTGACACTTATTAGGTACTCACGTATTGTTTAAATGATGAATGGCTGAATGACTGTCTGATTAATCCTTGACAGACTTACTTAACAAAAAAAATTATTTAACCACTTTTAAAATTTGTACTATTTTGCTTCAGAATCACTTTTGATATAATCTAAGAATTTAGCCTTCTCCACTTGTAGAGTTTTTCTATAGTTCTGCCAAGTATTTGAGTTTTTAAGGAGCATTTTCTAACAGAATTCATGTTTATTGAAAGCACTGAGGGCCTAGAAGTCTTATCTTACTCTTATCATAAAAGTGGATTGAGCAAAAAAAAAAAAAAAAAGTGGATTGAGCAAACTGATGTGCAGCCACTTTTTCCTTTTTTTTTTTTTTTTAAAGAATACAGAATGCCAGAGTTTGTGGGTGGAGGAAAGGAAAGATGTTGTTTTCATGCTTAAAGGGGAATAAATTTGCAGAAGTAGAAATTAATATTTTCTTGTCTTTGTGTGACTAGATAAAAGAATCCTGTTATGTCGTTTAATCCTTCTCTCCATCCTCTATGTGATATAGAAAGCTTATCGGATAATGCAACTGCTTTTAGCAACAGATCCAAACAACTTCGAAGGCAAATGTGGTGGCGTGGATGCAAAGTAAGTAAATCAGAAGATGTTGGATAGGTTGATCAGCATATCCAGTGGTGGTCAAAGACATGAAGGAAAAAGGGCCTCTAGATTATAAGCTCTGTAAGGACAGGGGCTACAACTCTGTTGCTCATTATTATATATTCTGAGCCTGAGACACGGTGGAACTCTGAATATTTGTCGAATTAATATCTTTTGGGTTAGAAATAACTCAAGGAATCAAGCAGTGCCTGAAAGGTTGTTTTCATGGGTTTCTTCGTAGAGAGTAACCCACATTTTATTAATAATTTAGCTTCCTCTAGACTTATAAGAAATATTAACTTATAATTTATTATTAGTACCTTTTTGGAGCAACCTATACCATTACATACAGATGTTTAAAAGATAGAATGCAAGCTAGAGAAAAATATAATTTTCTTTTGGAAAGGAGGAAAAAAATAAAAGCAGTTGAATGTGTCAGAATTCATATGGCAAATGGGGGGGCTTAAAAAAGTCCCACTGTCCCTCATTATTCTAGAGAGTCTTCTGCCATACGACCCTGAACCAATCTGCCTGATCTCAGAAGCTTGGCAAGGTCAGGCATGGTTAGTACTTGGATAAGAGGAATAAGAAGTAAAACATTTTAACAAGAAGAAAATTAGGAATCATTATATGCTGATATATTCCTGCAAAACATTTTATGGAAATGAATTTACTTCTTAAATCAAGTATGGCTACTGCTTATCAAGCAGAAAAATGTTTCTCTTAAGATTTTTTAGAAAATTTCATGTCATGAGCATATCTCATCTTCTTCCTCCTGATACTTTGTATCATTTTAAAGTCTCTCATTTTCCAGTTTAGGAATAACTTTCAAAACATGATGTTGACGTATGCTAAGGATTTCTTCCAAGAGTTTCGGTAGATTTACTTCTTTTTGTCTGTGTACCTGTTGAATCCTCTTATTTTCAGAAATAGAACTTAGGGGAAGATACAAGTTTCATTGCTCCTCTTGTCCAGAATTTAAATTTTCTAGGTTTTTTTAAAGAGTAAATTTTTTATTTCTATACAAATGTTCTGTTCTGGAAATTAGTTTGGTGGAACAAAAGGTCGACAAGCCATTAACCTCCTCTCCCCATACATACACATGACTCATTCACGTGGCCATTAATAAAATGATAATGTACATTTTGTGTAGCTTTTTTTAACCATGGCTAAAGATTTTCATTTTGTACTTTATGGGGTCCAGATCAAATAAATAGCATGCTTTTAAGTGGGAAAATTAGAGTATATTTTTAATTTATATTTTTTAATAGTCTCTACATCATTGCCATTTTCTGGTTTAACTTATTATTTAGGAAGGACTAAGTAAAGGGCTATAGAAATGGAAAAGAGATAAGAGGTTGCCACTGGCTAAGGGTCGAGGAGTAGAGATTGACTACAGCAGGGTATGAGGGCACTTTCTGAGTGATGAAAGTGTCTTACGTTCAACTGCGATGGTGATGGCTGACAACTAGATGTCAAAATGCATCAAAATGAACTTTAAAAGGGTGAGTTTTATTGTATGTAAAGTATCTCTCAATAAACCTGACTTTTAACATAAATAAGTAAACATGTTTAATGAGAAACAGATTTTTGTCCATGTCGCTTGGAAGAAGTGCACTTTGAACATGTGTGAATACTGCCATTTTTGGTTGTAAACATTTCCTGGCCAGTGTTAGAAACTGTTTATTTAGGTGTTTTAAAATTGTTATTAATATTTCCATTTAAACCTTCTAAATGTTAAGCCTAGCACAAATTAATAGGGCAAATTAATATGTATTTTTAGTAAATTTGAAAAGCTACTGTAAAATTCGAAATTATTTTAGAAATATTTTCAGGTTTAAAAAAAATGCAAAGCTTCCATATATTCTCTGGATCACTTTTGTCACTAAAGTACTTTATAGTGTAATGTGGACCCAGACACCTATTGAAAATGTACCCGTATTCATTTGATCTGAGTCTGTGTATACATTTTTTGGTTATCATGTGATAGGTCCCTGCTATTCAAATTGCAAAGCTTCCGTGTATTGTCTTGGTCACTTTGTTCTTGTCATGAATATAATGCCACTAAAATGTCAGCAGTATTTTTATCTTAGAAACATTTCATTAGGTACTTCTAGTTGCTAGTTGTAATATCCACCGGAATGTTTCATGTGTTTATAACAACTGGGTACCTTTTTTCTGAATGAACCATCTTTAATCTATTATCTGTGAAAATTGTTGATGATAACAACACTTTTGTTTGAATTCAAATCTAGTCAATTTATAATTTATGCATTGTAGGATTAGATGAGGAATGTGACAATTTTATAGAGAGAGATAATGTGGACCTAAAATATTAAGTACCTAAGGACTAATCTTAAGATTTCTCCTATCTGTGAAACTGATGCACAGAATGCTCTTAGGCAAGTTATTTATTAAATGAGGTTTATTCATGAAAAGTTTAAATTATATTCCTCAAAATGGAGATAAAAATGCTAAGAAAATAAGGGGAGCACAAACTAACAGAATTCCAATATATTAATACTTTGAGAATAATTTCTGTAAGAAATGCTTTATACTATGTATATTGAACCATCTCTATTGGATGCCAATGGTATTCATAATATCCTGACATTTTTGGACAGAGTTGCTAAAAGATTGTTCTTTTCCTAGCCTTACATTAGAGATATGTGTGAAATCAGAGACAAAAAGACCAGGCCCATGAAGGCTTTGATTATTACTGTTTACTCTGTAGCCTTGAACAGTAAAATCTACACAAGCATAACTTCTCAAATTTGGGGAACTCTGATTATTTCAGAAAGATGCAAATAATCAAGTTTATATGAAAAAAAATTTGGAAACCTTTCTTAGAAGGAGATTGTTGACGAGTTAGTGTAATGTGGTAAATAGAATGACAGATACTCTTTATTAAGAAGTGAAACATTAATCTTTTCTGTTTTTTGTGTGTTGTAGATAAAAGCTATCATGGCTTTGGTTGCTGTTATCCTTTTGTTAGTGATTATCAGTAAGTATTTACTGGATTATTAATTTGGAGGAGTATTATTTGATTTGAAGTTTTAAAAAATTTTCTTTTTAATGTATTTTCAGTTGACTAGTATTATTGATGTCAGGGTTGAGTAATGATTTATGGCCCCAGACAGGAGCTCTTAACCTAGAATCTGTAACTCTGAAAATGCATATAAACTGTATATAAAATTTTACATGAGTATGCATATGTACGTTTTTATAGTGAGAGTCTTTATCTTTCATCAGATTCTCAACAAAAATGACAGGGCTGCATGATTTGTTTGAGGCCATATATGGCTACTGTTACACTCAAGACCATAACACTCATTGTCTATTTATTATTAACTTTTAGGTATGGCAGCTTCATTTCATAATACTGTGTTTGAAGAAAATACAGATAAATTCTCTAGATGATAATTTTTGTTTTGGATTTGAGCTTCATTTCCATCATTGAAGCATAACTCTTGCCCTTCCTTTTTACCCCCTTAATATCCTTTTTAAAGTCAGATCATTAAAAAAATTTTTTCGTATAGTTGGTTGTGTTAATTTCGGGTGTATGACAAAGTGATTCAGTTATATATTTTTTCAGATTATTTTCCACTGTAGGTTATTAAAAGATATTAAACATAGTTCCCCATGCTGTATAGTAGGTCCTTGTTGCTTATCTGTTTTTAGTAGTTTGTATCTGTTACTCTCACTTCCTAATCTGTCCTTTCCCCCTCTCTTCCCCCTCTGGTAACCAGAAGTTTGTTTTCTATGACTGTAAGTCTGGTTCTGTCTTGGATGTAGATTCATTTGTATTACTTTTTAGATTCCACATATAAGTTACATCATATATTTGTCCTTTTCTGGTCAGATCATTTTTAATATCTCCTTTTCCCCCAAGATTCTTGCTCTGTGTTTACAGGGATTTTATAAAGATCCGGAAAGTATCTCAGAATAACCATTTGAAAAATTCCATGGTGATACTACTTTTAAACAGAAAAAAAAATTTTTTTGTTTGAAAGACAGTCAGTCCTCATAATTTGTGGATTCTGTGTTTGTGAATTCATCTACTAGTTAGCATTGATCATTTACCCCAGTGCTTTTGGAGTCATTGGCAGTTGCAGTCAGAAAGGTGAAAACTTTGGATCTCTTGATGTGCATATTCCCAGCTGATGTCTGATGTCATGCTCTGCCTCAGTCCCACCTCATGAAGTAAACAGGTGCCCTTCAGAGTCTGTTCAGTGCCACGCTGCTCACATTTCTGTCAATCTTGTTAATGGTTTTGCTGTTTCAAGTGGCCCCCAGGGGTACTGGTGCTCTGGTGCCGTCTAGTGTTGCTGAGTACAAGGCTGTACTGTGCCTTGTGGAGGAAATATGTGTATTAGATAAGCTTCGTTCAGGCATACATGACAGTCCTGTTGGCCATGAGTTCAGGGCTAATGAGTCAGCACTGTATAGTAAATAAGGTGTCTCTACCCAGAAACGTATAAAACAAGGTTATGTACTCACTGGTTGTCAGAAACATTGTAGACAGAGGCTGGCAGGAATTTAAGCCTCTATTTGCCGTCAGAACAGTGGTTCAGTATCCACTCTTTCAGTGTTTGTGGTGACTTTATAGAACATAACTACTGCCAGTACCAACAACCAGTGGTATGTTGACTGGCATAAAGAAGAAAATACAATCCAGCCATTCTCTTAGCACACAGAGATAGCTACTATTAATATAACTATTGTATATACTTCAAGTCTTTTCCTATTAATAATATATAAACATGTTTTCAAAAACTAAAATCATATGTATACTTTCTAGTAAATACTTTCAAAATATTTTCCCATGTTAGTAAATGTTTTAGCCTCTTTATACTATGATTTTGTATTAATCTATTTGATCAAAATGCTAATATTAGACATTTAGGTTGTCTCATTTTTGCTTCTCCATTCCCATGTGTTATCTATCATTTCAGATAAAAATTGTCCCTGTTACTTACTTCTTTTCACAATGGAAACTACATTTAGGAATATTGTTTCTCACAGTAGCGTATGAATCCGATTTTGATGTTTCTTTTCCATTTTTTTCTCTTGCAGTTCTTATAGTTGTGAAATACCGTACTTGATTTGACGACAGATCTTCATTAAACAAAATCTGGGACAATAATAATAAAAGGTTGCTGCATAATTTAAATGAAACCCATGTATATAACTTTCAAAGCTTCTTTTTCAAGAAATTAAGAGGCAAGTATCACTTCAAATTGGAGCATTGAGAATGTCCAATTATCTCCCTCCCTTCCAACAAAATGTTGCTTTTAATAATTATGTTTGAGGCAAAGATAACCAGCCTTGATTTTGCCATATTCCAAGGGTCTAATTTGAAACTAGATACTTGCCAATTCACTGTTGTATATATATAGTTAAACACTGATAAGGGTATTCCATACTGTTATTTTAATGGCATAAGGACTGAATTTATTGCATTGAGGTAGGGATCAGGCTGGTGGTCAGGGAGCCTCTGCAGAGTACCAGATCATTATGCTGAAAGATGTGTGTAACCATTCCATCGATATTTGCAAGATTCTTTTCATATTAATAATTGCTTTGCAAGCAATGTTCACATGTTTATAGATGTAACAAAAGCTAAATGTTATAAATGTTGCTGCCTTCAGCTATAACTGAAAACATTCCAGTAAACCTATTTTTGATTGTATAAGGGAATGTGTAGTAATTTTTTGACATTTGGATTATGGAAATGGGAAATTTAAAGTGTGAAAAGCGTAGTATGGCGTCATAAATTGGAGGTAATAAAATTATTGAAGAGCATCATTGGAGTATTTGAAAATGCCAAACATACAGCTAAAAGTCATGGTCCAGTCTGTTTTCAGTTAGCCTCCAATAAGGAGGACCAGTCCTAATGTGAGGAATGAAATCTACAGGTAACTTGTCCCCTTAATTTTCTGTTTGTTAGTAGCTTTCCTCTTTAACTTCAACTAGCTATTTTACCAGAAATGCTTAAAGTAGCAAAATTACCTGCTTAGGATTTTTGATTTTTGCATTCCCTGATTATCTCCTGGGAAATACAGGTTATACATAAAATCAAATGTGAAATTAGCCAGTAATAAGAAGAAGTCAGGAGCCTAGTTAATCAGTCAGTCAGTAACCAAATGCTAGGGTCACCATTAATCTCAGTCTGTTTTTATAATGATAAAAAGTGTTAACTTTAAAATATGCCAACCTTCTTGGGTTGTTTAAACATGTGAAAGTGAAAATATAGTTCTCTAGTGTGTGTGAGGAAGTTTTATAATAAAATTGGAGGTTCTATAGAGACTTGTGTACATGGACGTCTTCACAATGTATATGTAACTCTAAATTTGAAATAGTGTTAATAGAAAGTAGCAGTATTTAAATAGGAAAAAAAATAGTCCATACAGGGTTTATTTCTTTGGTTGTTTTCATTCAAAATGTATGAAACATAGGATCTTTTTTTTTTTTAATTCTACAGGATTAGTACTAAGATACAAAAATGTTCTCTTTAGAATGAAAAGACATTTGAAGGGAGAAAGCAGATTAAGAGATATTCAATACACCTGCAAGTTAGAAGGTCTAAATATATTTGCTTAGCATTATAGTCCACTAAGAACATTTAAAAAGAGGTAAAGGTCTTACATACTATGGAGTGTGTGCTCTGGTTTCTCCATCCTTTGTAAATGTCAGTTACTGTAAATAACATAGTAAATACTAAACCCTTTGACAAAAGAGGATACCCAGGAAAATGAGCATTTTTAGAATTTCAGTAGCTAATATAGTTCAGGAATGGAACTGTTTTAACTGAGTGTACAGAATCAGTCCTAACATGTTTATTTTGTGTGTCCTTCATTTGGGATTGGAACTAAACTCACCAGTGGTTAATTTTCTATTGGTTAGTATAGAAATCTGGTTTCTTCATATCATCTATCAGTGAAGATGATTATTTCTCAAAAAGAATCCACATTTCCAGTGTTTCTTTAATAAAGTATGCTTTTAAAGAAATAAAAACAAAATTTTTAAAAATTTTAACAATGAAAAAATAAAAGGAAATATTTATATGATAATATCATATATATGTAGTTCTCTTTGTATTTAAATATATTGCTGCTGAGAATACTGGTGGTGGATATGTTACTCTTAGGGATTTGTACTAGTGGTAGCCTGTTTAGTGGTAGCTCAGTTTATCATTTCATCCTTCTCAGTCTTCATTAGTACTAAGACCCTTAAAGTGACTGACATGTTTATGACATTATTATCATAACCTTGGAGACACACGCCTTAGGAAAAAGAAAAATGTGTTCAAATTGATGCCAGGCTTGCCTTCCTTCCCTCCTTTAATCATTCTTTTTCTCATTCAGCTCAGATCATCCTACACTTGAAAAATGAAGTTTCCCCATCATCAAAATTCTCATTACTTAACAACAATGAAGAGCAAGAGAAAAATTCCAAGTAGCTTTGTAAATACTAGTTGATACCCCAGTGAAATCAGGTCACCCCTTTTATAATGCTGGAAACAGACCCTTGTGATTTATGTTTGACTACTGAAACCTGTTGCCCTACAGTAGTTTTGTGATAATGCTAATTAATTAGTTTTTCCTACAGATATGATCCAGTAATACCTGTGGTCTTTTTGCTCCTCTATCCTGATAAATCTCACTGGAAATCACCCTCAGGTTTTTATCAACTTGGGGATTTCTTGACTAAAGAGAAGTTCAGTAGTGAGAATGGAACATTATAAAATGGAGGATGGGTAATAGTACACGTCAAATTCAGAAATACCTTCTGTTAGCACTCCTGTGGGTGGCTTCTATATAGTCTTTATGTGCAGTCACTCTGCATTAAAAAATTATAACTTTAGCATTTTTTTTATAGCAGAATTGGGCATCTTTCAATTTTGTATGACACGTGGGTATCCTGGAAATGATTATACATGTACAAACTGAGAAGGAAAAAAATTGAAATTTCTCATTATCAGTACACTCTTAAACATGCTAGATGGCCTGTCAGCCTTTTTATCCACACTCTCTACACTTACGTGTATGCATACTAAGATTAAAAAATATGCTAGAAATTGTTTTCTCATGTTGAGAATGAGTGCCATTAGAAGCTAACTATTGAGTCAGTATTCCTAAGTCTAGGAAAACCAACTCTCAGTCTGATTGTGTGTTTTCATGTGGAAATGTGATTGGACTCATTGAAGTCAGTTTTATTTTTCTGTGAGAGAGGAGTTAGAACATAAATCAGTCCAAATGCATTTATACACTTTTGTTTTAGAATGCAGTAGAGTACTCATATTTGTGTAGGAAGTTGCCACAAGGCTGTGTGAAGATACTGAGTCAGAAGGAGCTGGAAGGTGCCCTTCTTCTCAATTCATCCACTGTTCTTCCCATACTGTAGACAAATGGAGCCATAGGGGACACAATCTTTTTATTCTGGCTCCTCTGTTTTAAGAAGCTGCTTGGAACAGGTCAGTAGGAATTGAAGGGAAAGCATGACCAACCCAATTGAAGGGGATAAACACAAGCTTGGGAAAACACAGATCACATCGTGCTTGTGTCCCCACAGCACCCAGCCCAGTGCCGTGCACCTGGCTAGATGAGTGTGCCTAGGAAATCACAGACACACCGGTGTGCCCGTTGATAAAGCGTCAACGCCCATGGTCCTCCCTGCAGAGGTGACATGACTGCCATAACTGTGGGTCTTTTGCCTTTACCAGGAGATTGTAGTGCTCTTTTATAATGGGTAAAGAAAAATTTTTATTTTTACATTATTTCATTAGGTTCTTTTCATTTGAAAAGGTCTTGAAATCAGACCGTCTATTAAATATTTTAGGGCTACAAAGTAAATTGCATAAATCAGTCAAATGTCAGAACTCAAACTCTTAAGAAAACTCAAGCACTTGATCTTATGCCTGGGGTATGTCATTGTTTTAAATTCCACACTCCTTTATTTAATCATTTTGATAAGTGCCTTTGATGTTTTCAGATGTATGGTGGGAGATGAGCAATGTAAATGGCGTGCACCCTTTGCTGTAGACTCTCAAGTCTTCATATCCATTTTCACCAGTGTTGCAAATGTTAGTCCTCGGTGTTCCTGTCAGATACGTATTTGTAGCCCCTCCATAGTAAACAGTAAAATAAACTATTTCATAGAAAACAAAATTAAGCACTTTTTGGCTTATTCAGTATGTGTTACCTGTTGCCTTAACTTCATAGTGTAACTTACTTGAAATACCATCTGGCTAACCTGATTCGGGCTTCCCTGGTGGCTCAGCTGGTAAATAATCTACCTACAATGCAGGAGGCTTGGGTTCAACCCCTGGGTTGGGAAGATCCCCTGGAGAAGGGAATGGCTACCCACCCCAGTATCCTGGTCTGGAGAGCTCCATGGACTGTATAGTCCATGGGGTCGCAAAGAGTCAGACACGTGGGTATCCTGGAAATGATTATACATGTACAAACTGAGAAGGAAAAAAATTGAAATTTCTCATTATCAGTACACTCTTAAACATGAGTGACTTTCACTTTCACCCTGGTTTAGTCCATCCCAGTTTTCCAATAAGGTACATGGAGGAAAAATAAATAGAAGATGTCCTGTCACCAAAAACCATGTGCAGTGCTCAACCTATTGACAGAATCTGCTAAGAATGTCTCAGTGTAAAATTACTGAGTCTCAACTGCAGAAAAAAACAATTGGAATACTCATGCTTTTGAAAGAGAGTAAGGGGGGACAAATTTCTCTTGCACTTACACTTAGGTGTTCCAATCAGAAAACCTGGCACCCACCCCTCAGCTGCATGAGCTGCTTTTAGAGGCAACTAGAGCAGTGTTCCTCCAGTACTCTTGCCTGGAAAATCCCATGGATGGCGGAGCCTGGTAGGCTGCAGTCCATGGGGTCGCTAAGAGTCGGACATGACTGAGCGACTTCACTTTCATTTTTCACTTTCATGCATTGGAGAAGGAAATGGAACCCACTCCAGTGTTCTTGCCTGGAGAATCCCAGGAATGGGGGAGCCTGGTGGGCTGCCGTCTGTGGGGTCGCACAGAGTCAGACACGACTGAAGCAACTTAGCAGCAGCAGAGCAGTGTTTATTCTCTTCAACCTCCCTCCACCCAGAAACTAAAGTTTGTTTCTTTCATACTCCAGAAAGGTGTGGGAGGGGGTGATATTGGGGGCACGTTGTACCCAGAAATGTATAGTCTCTACAAATAGAGGACTGTGGTCAGGAATGGAGATGGGAAGGACTTGGGTTTGTGCATTCTGAGAATGATGGTATTTAATGTAATCCAACCAGTCATTGTATGAGAGAACCAGGCAGGGAGGTCAGATCCTCCCTGAATCCAACAGTCACACTTTATGAATACCTATCCAATGCTGGAAACTTCTGTGAGGCAGTGAACAGCACTTTGCTTTTCAGCTGCAGGTGTAAGAAGAGGTTTGACTAGTAACCAGATGCATAATTGAGCAGGGCCAGGCGCAGTGCACTCACCATGTGTATTGAGTAAAAAGACTGGGTCTTGTCTAAGGATGTGTAAAAAGATGCACATGGAGCCTATGAGCACATCCTCCTGGAATCCCCTGTAACATACGCCTCTCCTCCCCAGGTAGCCTCCACCGCCTGTCTTTGCTCCTCTTTATAGCAATAGTCCTTGAAAAAATACCTGTGCTTATGATTTCTAGTTCTTTTTCACTCACTCTCTTAAATACTTCAGTAGAGTTTTTGCCTCCTAACTTAAGCTCTTGTCAGAGTCACCAGTGACCTCTGCATTGCTAAAGTTGAAGGTCCACTCTCAGCCCCTTCCCTGCATGTCAACAGCGTTTGATGCAGCTGATTGCTCTTTTCTCATTTATGCTTGCTACCTAGGCTTGGTTTGTTCTTATCTCACTGATTGCTTTTAACATTGGACTTTTAACATTGGACTGCTCCAGGATTCACTCTTGGTCTGAACCACACATATGCCCTTTGGTAATCTTATCTAATCTCATAATTTGGATAACATTTATGTGCTGATGAATCCCAAGTTTATGTCTCCTGCTTGACTTCTGAATACAGACTTTATCCAATATTCTAGAGGACCTCGGCTGAGATGGCAGAGTAGGAAAATCCCGAGCTCACCTCCACTCATAGGCACACCAAAACCACAAGTATTTACAGAGGAACTATTGATCTAGCAGAAAAGACCATCTCCAAGAAAAGTTATAAAGAAGGAACCACAACAAGATGGGTAGGAAGGGAAGAATTTCAGTAAGTTGAGACCCACAGCCCTGTGTAGGCGACCCACAAATAAGAGGATAATTACAGCCGCAGAGGTTCCCCCCAAGGAGTGATGGGTCTGAGCCCCATACTGTGCTCCTCAGTCCATGAGTTCTGCACCAAGAAGATGAGCCTCCAGATGCTTGGCTTTGAAGGCCAGTAGGGTTGACATTTGGGAGAACCAGAAGGCTGTGGGAAACAAGCCTTAAAGAGCACACACAGAAATCTCACATGCTTTGGGATCTGGGGCAGAAGTTGTTTGAAAGGAACCTGGATCAGACCTCCCTGCTTATCTGGGAGAGCCTTCTGGAGAGGTGGGAGACACTACCGGAGCTCTCCTTGGGGACACAGACACTGGAAATATCCATTTTTGGCAGCTGGCTCTAACAGGACACTAGTGCTGGCAAGCACCATTTTGGAGTCTTCCCTCTAGCCAATTGGCACTGGGACCTGGCCTTGCCCACCAGCCTGCTGGCGCCAGTACTGGGAGACCTCAGGCCAAGCAATCAGCCAGGTGGGGACACACCTCCACCTACCAGCAGGAAAGTACCTTAAGACTCCCTGAGCCCACAGCCTGTCTAGGACACAGTGCTGGCCACCAGAGGGCACAGGGCCCAGGACCTAGTCCCCCACCCAAAATATACTGGCAGGACCACAGGACATGGCTCTGCCCACCAGCGAGCCAGCATTAGCCTCAGGAACGTCACACACCAGTGGGCAGGAACCAGACACCCTGGGCCCTAGCCCACCCACCAACCAGTGAACACCAGCCCCAAGACCACCATAGCCCTGCAGCCTGGCATGGCAGGGCCCAGCTCACACCAGTGGGTCAGCACCCACCTGAGGGCTCCCCAGGCTGCAGGCCCACCCACTATCAGGTCAACCCAGCTGTAAGACAACTTGGATCCCTCAGCCAGCTGCCGCAGGATCCCACCCTACTCATTTGTGGGCCAGCACCAGCTTTGAGACACCCCAAACCCCACAGCTAGCCATGTCAGGAACCAGCCTCAACCATTAGCAGGATGACACTAGATCCAGGAACACTGGCCCCGCACCTACATACTTCAGAACCCAGTTCTCTCCACCAGTAGGGCAGCACTAGCCCTGCACCCACGCAAGATTCCACAGCCAGCCACCTTGTGACCTGGCCCTGCCAGTCAGTAGCTGCACCCTCTGCACAAGACAGGGCCTGCGACCAACTGGTCTGGGAGCCAACCATGCCTACCAGATCACCCACAGTAGTCAGCTTGCCCCAAGAGAAGGATCCATGCAGCCCACATAGCGGGCACCTTTAGAGCATATAGCTCTGGTGACCACAGCAGAGCAGAGTGCACATCAATGACTGGATCACCCAGACAAAAATAAAAGAATAAGGAAACAGTAGTCTTAAATGAGACATTACACCAAATGGACTTAATATATATATATAATATTGCATCCAAAAGCTGCAGAATACACATTCTTTGCAAAGCACATGGAACATTTTGCAGGATGAATCTTATGTTAGGCCACAAAACAAGTTTCAGTAACTTTCTGAAAATAGAAATCATATCATTCATCTTTACCAACCACAACACAATGAGACTAGAAATCAACTACAAGGAAAGGAATGCCAAAAGCATAAACACACGTAGGCTAAACAATATTCTACTAAACAACCAATGGATCACTGAAGAAACCAAATCAAAAAATACCAGAGACAAAAAGAATTAACACAAAGGTCCAAAACCTATGGGACTCAGCAAAAGCAGTTTTAAGAGGGAATTTTGTAAGAATATACTCCTACTTCAGGAAACAAAATTCTGAAGACAACAACCTAATCTTATACCTAAATGAACTAGGAATAGGATAAATGAAACCCAAAATTAGTAGAAGGAAAAAAAAATCATAAAGAAAAAAAATCATAAAGAGCAGAGCAGAAAAAAATTAGAAATTTTTAAAAGCAATAGGAAAGATCAATGAAACTAAGAGCTGGTCCTTTGAAAAGATAAAGTTGATAAACCTTTAGCCATACTCATTAAGAAAAAAGGTGAGAGGGCCCAAATCAATAAAACTAGAAACTAGGGACTTCCCTGGTGGTCCAGTGATTAAGAATCTGCCTGCCAATGTAGGAAACCCAGGTTTGATCCCTGATCCAGAAAGATCTCACATGCTGTGGAACAACTAAGCCTGTGAGTCACAACTACTGAGCCCATGTGCCTAGGGCCCATGCTCTTAAATGAGAGAAGCCGCCACAATGAGGAGACTGCACACCCCAACAAAGAGTAGGTGCCCACTCACCACAATTAGAGAAAGCCCGTGTGCAGTAATGAAGAACTATCCAGTGCTGCCAAAAAATAGAAATAAAAATTTTAAAAAATAAATGAAATCAGAAATTAAAAAGTTACAGATACTTCAGAAATACAAGGGATCATAAGATTACTATGAACAATTATATGCCAGTAAAATGAGCAACCTGAAAGAAATGGGCAAATTCTTAGAAAGGTACAATCTCCCAAGACTGAGCCAGGAAGAAATAGGTAATGTGAACAAAACAATTACCATTAATAAAACTAAATTAGTAATTTAAACTCTCCCAACAAGCAAAGTACAGGGCCAGAGAGCTTCACAGCTGAATTCTATGAAATGTTTAGCGAGGCATCAATATCAGTTCTTCTCAAACCATTTCAAAAAGCTGCAGAGGAAGGAACATTTCCATACTCACTCTATAAGGCCAGAATCACCCTGATACTGAAAGGAGACAAAGGTCTCACACACACGCACACGCACACGCACACGCACACACAATTACAGGCCAGTATCTCTGATGAACATAGACATAAGAATCCTGAACAAAATATCAGCAAGTCAAATTCAACAATACATTAAAAGGATCATAATCGTAATCAAGTGGGATTTATCCCAAGGATGTAAAGATTTTTTTTAATATTCACAAATCAAGCAATGTGATAAACCACATTGACAAATTGAATCAAAACCATATGGTCATCTCAGTAGATGCAGAAAGACTTTTGACAAAATTCAACATCCATTTGTGATAAAAAAAAAAACTCTCAACAAGTGGGCACAGGGGAATGTACCTCAACATAATAAGAAGCCATATATGTTAATCCTAGAGCTAACATTATACTCAGTGGTAAAAAGCTGAAAGGACTTCCTCTAAGGTCAGGAACAAGACAAGGATGCCCACTCTTACCACTTTTATTCAACATAGTCCTGGAAATTCTAGTCACAGCAGAGAAGAAAAGGAATCCAAATTAAAATGGAAGAAGGAAAACTGTCACTGTTTGTATACATATATAATCCTAAAGATGCCACCAATAACCTACTAGAGTTCAATGAATTTGATAGAGTTGCAGGATACAAAATTAATGCACAGAAATCTGTCACATTTCCATACACTAACAACAGACTATCAGAAAGAAGAAAGTAAGGAAACAATGGCATTTACCATCACATCAAAAAGAGTAAAATATCTAGGAATAAGTCTGAGGAGGTGAAAGACCTTCTTGGAAAACAATAAAATACTGATGAAAGAAATTGAAGATGACACAAATAGATGGAAAGATGCACTGTTCTTATATTGGAAGAATTAATATTGTTAAAATAACCATACTTCCCAAGGCAATCTACAGATTCAATGAAATCCCTATCAAAATACCAGTGGCATTTTCACAAAACAAGAACAAAAGTTTTTAATTTGTACAGAAACACAAAAGACTCTTGATAGCCAAAGCAATTCTGAGAAAGAAGAACAGAGCTGGAGGGAGATATCATGTTCCCTGACTTCGGATTATAGTACAAAGTTACAGTAATCAAAACAGATACAGAACAATGGAACAGAATAGAAAGTCCAGAAATAAATCCATGCACTTATGGTCAATCAATCTATGACAAAGGAGGCAAGAGTATACAATGGAGAAAAGACCGTTTCTTCAATAAGTGGTGCTGGGAAAACTGGACAGCTACATGTAAAAGAGTGAAATTAGAACATTTTCTCACACCATATACAAAGCTAAACTTAATATGAATTAAAGACCTAAATGTAATACCAGAAACCATAAAACTTCTAGGAGAAAATATAAGTAGAACACTCCTTGGATAAATCATAGCAACATTTTTTTAGATTTGTCTGCTAAGGCAAAGGAAACAGAAGCAAGACAAGCAAGTAGGACCTAATTAAATTTAAAAGATTTTGCATAGCAGACCAAACAACCTGACTAAACAATGAGCAGAAGACCTGAAGAGACATTTTTCCAAAGAAGACATACAGATGACCAACAGGCACATAAACAGATGCTCAATATCTCTAATCAGAGATATGTAAATCAAAACCAAATGATACATTACCTTGCATCTGTCAGAATGGCTACTAAAATGACCACAAGTAAGAAGTATTGGCAAGGATGTGGAGAAAAAGAATCATTGTACAATGCTGGTTGGAATGTAAATTGGTGCAGCCAAGAAAATATATCAACAATTTCAAATCAATTGAGTGGTACTCATAAACCACTGGCTATCCATTTTACATATAGTAATGTCTATGTTTCAATGTTAATCTTTCAATTCGTCCCTCCCTCTCTTTCCCCCACTATCTCCGCAAGTCTATTCTCTATGTGCATTGCCAGTTTTAAATGCAAATTATAAGAGCTTTTCTCTTGTGTGCAGAATCACCAAAATTACAGTTTGATTTTAGTTCTGGCATAGAGCAATTGCTTCACATTTGTTGTATGATAATTGATTAATTATCTTGTTTAACCCTCATAAAAACAAATATCCTGAGGTGGTTCTTCTACTTGTCATGCAGTTCAGTATTCAGTCACAGATATGTATTGAACACTACCCTGTGTAGCCAGGCACTCTCTTTCTCATTTTTCCACTCACCTTGCCCTTTGGAGCACGGATAAGGAGTGGGAATGATCATCATCAATGTCAAAGTGCAGAGAATTTACTGCCCTATTTCTACCCCACTCCTCTGAAATCAATACCCATTAGTTACGAGCCATTTATCCTATGGGACTGGCAAGTTTGTCTTAATATTCCACTCACCTTGGTGTGACCTGCAAAGCTCATTATATTTATTTTATTAGAATTTGGTCATTAGCTAAAAGAATTAAACACACTAGCCTGAACAATATATTCAAAAAATTCAAAATGTTGAAAAATAATTGAGAGGACTGGGCCCAGGATCAGGGCGGGACCCTCAAAGGTTCAGGGCAACAGCTATTCACCAAAGAGAAGAAAATACGTCAACAATTTCAAATCAATAGAGCGGTACCCACATCTACAGCCTGACGAGATGGCAAGGTCCTGCTGCCACGCTGTGAGCCCCTTTTCTTCTCTTCGGATGATGCAAAACCAAGATGGCGTCACCTTGCTGAGACCTCTCTGAAGGGTTGTACCTCAGAACCTCGGTGACTCAAGTGGAAGTCCACGAGAACTCTTGACCTCTGATAAGCGAGCAGCAGGATGCTGCTGAGAGGCTTCAGGGACTGAAAAGGAGGGATAGAGGAAAAGAGACCAGAGAGGTGTGAGGAGAAATTTTGCTGTCTGCCGTCTCTCAGGAGCTGTGGTTCGCCTGTGCTGAGTTTTAAGCACACAGTTCATGAGGAGCAGCTGCGGGATGGCAGGAAGACCTGTGCTCACATGTGCGGATAATCCCAGACTCACCTACTCATTTAACTAGCTGAACTTGTGCGTGCGTCTCAGTCGCTTAGTCGCGTCCGATTCTTGGCAACCCCCTGGATTGTAGCCAGCCAGGCTCCCCTGTGTATGGGATTTCCCAGACAAGAATACTGGAATGGGTTTCCATTTCCTTCTCCAGGGGAGCTTCCCAACCTAGGGATTGAACCCGGGTATCCTGCATTCCAGGCAGATTCTTTACTGTCTGAGCCGCCAGGGAAGCCCAACTAGCTTAATCACTTGGTTACATTTTCTGAGTCTCCTACCTCTTCTTTAAATGCACAGGACAACATTCGCATCAGAAGACTCTTCATTGCAGTAAAGTTCATAAACTGCGTGCAACTACTGTCACCTCCTCAGTGGTACATAAACTTTGCTTTCCTTTTTAGTCAAAACAACAGATTTGTTACGAGTTATTCATTTTCTCCGCCCAAACCCTGTGTCTTCCATATATTTATGAAACCAACTGGGTTACCAGTTAAGTCTATTATTTTGCAACAAAGTAAAAAAATAGCTTTATCTATAAGGCTATCAAAATGTTGTCATTTTTTTTTTTTAATGTTGTCATTTTTAATCTCATTCTTTAGTCCACTAAACTGCATACACACTATTCAGTGCAGAGTCTAGTTTATTTTCTGAATGTATTTTGCATTTGATTCATGACATATGTGTGTCATATTAATTTGGTTTTACTTTGCAGTCATCAAAAACTTTATATGATCACTGGCATTTTCAAAGAATACTAAAATATTATAATAACATGGAAAGATAGCCTATGCAGAAACTGTAATATAGTGGTTCAATATACTGGCTCTGTAGGCAGACAGATCTGACTTAGGGTTAAATCTCAACTCAATACTTAATAACTTTCTGATCTTTACAAATTATTTAACTGCTCTGTGCCTCAGTGTCCTCACCAATAAAATGGAATTCTTAAAAATGGCACTACTTTTAAGTGAGTGCCTTACATCCAATAAATACTTTTTGAATCTATATGCAAAATGAGTGTGGACATCAAGAGAATCTAAATACACTAAGAGGAAGTGTAAAGCATTAACTGAGTCAGTGAATAATTAGATCTACTTTCAATCTGCCCGGGAAATAAATCCAACATGTCTGATAGCTGTTTTTCTTTCCCCCTACAAAGCCAAGTCAATATTAATTGGGACTAGAAAATGCCCTGTGTGTAAAGGAATTAAACCTTAGAGATCATTGTAACGAAGAACACCAATATTTTGAAGAAATACCCATCAAATTCTTTTATGCCCACCTGACTGCCCTATTTTCCACTGTCTTCTTCCTGGTCACGGGCTCTGACCCAGGGTTACTCAAGTGTCACACATTTCTGAGCATGAGAAATACAGCACATGCTCTGTCTTCATCATCCTCTCACTCTTTTCTCCCTCCTTCCCTCTCACCCTCTTCCCATCCCTTCTCTCTTTCTGTCATCTTCAGGGCCATCGTTATCATCACTAATATTTTTTAAGTACTCAAGCCATGCCAGGCACAGTCCAGGTGTTTATATGCAACATTTCAATACCCGTCACTTTGTCACAAACATTCTATTCTTGAGAATGTCAGCTAAGAAAATAAGCTTACCTGTATTTCTACTGTAATTAGAAGGCAAATCTTAAGGACCTTCTTGACGGTCCAGTGGTTAAGACTTCACCTTCTGGAACCTTCCTACACTGTTGATGGGAATTTAAGTTGGTAGTCACTATGGAGAACAGTATGGAGGTTCCTTAAGAAACTAAAAACAGAGCTACCATATGATCTTGTAATCCCATTCCTGGCATATATCCCGAGAAAAACATGATACAAAAGGATACATGCACCCCAATGTTCTTTGCAGTACTGTTTACAACAACCAAAATATGGAAGCAAACTAAATGTTCATCCACAGAGGAATAGATAAAGAAGTTGTGGTTCATATATACAATGGAACATTATTCAGCCATTAAAAAGAAAGAAATAATGCCATTTGCAGCATCATGGATGGACCTGAGGCTGACAAAAAGTATATTTTTCTGCATTATAAAAAATAGAATTTTGTTAATTAAAAAACAGTAGCTCAATGAACAATGGCTTATTTTAAAAAGCTAGGGGAAATATGGTTTTGTAACTTTTTCCTTTTAACCTTCAATTTTACTGACAAGTGCTAAACTGAACCTGTCAACTTTTTTTAAGATGAAATGCTTATTGCTTATCTTCCATGGAATCAAGGGGCCTTTTCATCATTGTAAAGGCAGAACTAAAAGAAAAGTTTTAAAATCCTCTATTTCAAGCAAATATTAGCCAACAACAACAACACCGAAAAATGCCAGTTGTTTTCTTTCTTCTCTTTCATTGCTGGTACTTAATATCCTACTCTTCTATCTGATTTATTCAATGGAACATTTTTCTTATTCTGTATCTTAAGTAGTATAAGTTTTCCTATGCCTTTCCTAAAGAGATTACATTTCCCCAAAAGAATATATTATCCTGCTTTCCCCAAAGTATATATTATCCTACTCGCCCCAAAAGATTATGTTCTTGTCTAAAACTCATCTCTATACCCTCAGCCCTAATCCCACTTCTTGATGGCTTTCAACTTGAGATTTCTTCAGATCTACAGCCAGGTCTGGGCTTAGCCAACTTGACTCAGATTTTATAACACATGTCCAAAAGCGCCTGGAGAAATACTGGTGCCAGGAATGAAATCCAGGTATTATTAATTTTAAATTCCATATCCCTTTTCATTTAAGAGCTCCTCTTCCTCTCCTTTACCCCTGTTTTCAAACTAAGTCAGCTTTCGAGACAGGGCTCATTCTAGCACCACAAAGTCTTGTTTATCCTAGAAACTTGGCCAGCAGATTCGAATTCTGAACAGTATGCCCTACTTTAAGAGGGGAGGTGATGGGGAGAGAAAATAGCTTTTCCAGAAGCACGTTGCTAACATTTTTACCAATCTACTTTTAAGATTTGGAATGATTTCTTCCTTCCTTAGTTTCCAAGAAAGCTTGGTTGAAGGCCATTTTTGCTTGATGACTTCCAAAAGCAGCCCAGTCCTATGTCTGTAAATATGTTGTTTCTTACAAAAAGCCTTCATCCTAAGTATCTCCTGCCTTGGTCCAACCATCAATAGTTTATATTATGTATGAAGGAAATTGTGATCAGATACTTGTTGTACTGTAATAACTGAAAATACAAGTCAGTTCTGAAAAGATTGATGACTTCCTTCTTGGCATTCTGCTTGTGATTATAGTTGATATTGCCAAGTAAACATTGGATCCCAGTGTTTGGCAGGAGTCCCTGATCGTAAACTTGCTCCAGATGTGACTGTAATAATCAGGGTGATTTAATAACAAAAAGTACAAATATGAGCATAACTTTCCCATTTCCCTGTAACTATTTTGCTTAATATAAATAAATATTTGGAGTAAGATGAAGTTTATTCACCAAGGTACAACTTAGGCTCTCTTCTCACATTAAACCCAAGCATTAAAGATCATCACTTAACTACCATTTCTCCCATTCTCCCATAAAATTTTTTTAACTTTTTCCATTTAGAGTTTGGATATCAAATGCCTAAATATAAATTCTGTCTGTCCTAATTATAGCAACTATATTCACAGCAACTATGTTCTTCACTTAATCACCTGTGTATGTATGGCTGGGTTTCTTTGCTGTCTACCTGAAACCATCACAACATTGTTCACCAGCTATGTGCTGTGCTTAGTCGTTCAGTCATGTCCAACCCTTTGCGACCTCACGGACTGAAGCCCACCAGGCTCCTCTGTCCATGGGGATTCTCTAGTCAAGAATACTGGAGTAGGTTGCCATGCCCTCCTCCAGGGGATCTTCCCAACCCAGGTCTCCTGCATTTCAGGCAGATTTTTTATAGCTCAGCTACCTGGGAAGCCCATTCATCAGCTATACTCCAATACAAAATAAAAAGTTTAATAAATAAAAAATTAAGATGCAGGGACTACATGTAAAGAAAAACCACCATGCTATTAATTCTTTTTTTTTTCCCATTTATTTTTATTAGTTGGAGGCTAATTACTTTCCAATATTGTAGTGCTATTAATTCTAATTCTCTAATAAAAGGCCCTTTCATGGGGTTGCAATCTGATATTCTTAGTCCATATTTCTTTGGGAGACATTTTTTCTAGGTTATTTTCTTTTTTTAGTTCCCCAAATAAAGAAAACTAAGGAAATTATTGCCTTATAATAGTCTCTATTCTATCGTGAAAAAACTGCTAAGAAGCCACATCTGGAGATCCCAGTTTGATTTCTGGGTTGGGAAGATCCACTAGAGAAGGGACAGGCTGTCCACTCCAGTATTTTTGGGCTTCCCTTGTGGCTCCTGGTAAAGAATCTGCCTGCAATGCAGGAGACCTGGGTTTGATCCCTGGGTTGGGAAGATCTCCTGGAGAAAGGAAAGACTACCCACTCCAATATTCTGGCCTGGAGAATTTCATGTGCTATATAGTCCGTGGGGTCGCAAAGAGTCAGACATCTGACAGACTTTCACTTTTATTTTCTATCTCTTTATTTCTCTGTGGTGCCCACCTTGGAATATCTTCCAATTTGCTTTCCAGCTCATCAGCTTTCTCTTCATCTATATCTGATTGCTATTTAACCTATATATTTCAGGTTTTAGTTTGACCATATTTGTCATTTTTTAGAGGTTATGTTTATTTTTCAAATCTGCCTCTCCTTTTTTGAAAAAGTAATAACTTGGTATTTTCTTAAGATCTCCAGTCTTTTGAGTTTTCAATTATTTTTACAATACTTGTTTTTTTAAGACATATTTTTAGTTAAGTCATAATTTATTAAAACAATAGTATGAAGTTCTTGGGCTTGCTTCCCCCTGTTGCAGTGCCTGCTGGTTCTTGCTGATGATAGATGATTTCTCGGGCCACCACAACACACAGCCCCAGGAGCTTCGTTCTCATCAATGTGCATGTGCCTCTGCTGTGTGCAGCACACAACCTGGGCATCTGCAGTGGACCTAGGGTTCTGCCTACGTGAGTTTGAGCAGGCTCTGGGAGTTGGTGATGGACGGGGGAGCATGGCGTGCTGCGGTCCATGGGGTCGCCAAGAGTTGGACGCAACTGAGCGACTGAACTGAGAACTGACTGGTAAATTATCTTTAGGAGGGATATTTTTTCTTGCGGGAACCCCATAGAAACTGCTTTCTGGTTTTACAACATTTCTGCCAAGCATTCTAAGAATATTATGAGGAATCCATTTTTACACTATTTCTCCCCTTGTGGGGTTTCTGGACCACTCTGCTGCTGCTGCTAAGTCACTTTAGTCGTGTCCGACTCTCTGCGACCCCATAAACGGCAGCCCACCAGGCTCCCCCATCCCTGGGATTCTCCAGGCAAGAGCACTGGAGTGGGTTGCCATTTCCTTCTCCCATGCATGAAAGTGAGAAGTGAAAGTGAAGTCGCTTAGTCGTGTCCACTCTTAGCAACCCCATGGACTGCAGCCTACCAGGCTCCTCGGTCCATGGGATTTTCCAGGCAAGAGTACTGGAGTGGGGTGCCATTGCCTTCTCCGTCTGGACCACTCAGGTAGTATCAATTCAACCCTCAAATCTGTACAAGGTGAAAGACAGTTTCAATTCCTCAGAAGTCTTCTCAGGAAACAAGCTTCCTTTCATTTCCTTGAGTTGGCGAATTTCTTTTTCTCTTGTCATTCTTTCAGTGCTAAACAATATACTTTTGTTGTTCAAGCCACACAGTCCATGGTACTTTTGTTATGGCAGTATTTGTAAATTAATACATTACTATTAGTTCAAGATTGAAAACAACTCAAGTGTCTACCAGGTGGTAAAAGGATAAACATATAATGGTGCATCTGTACTGTGGAATATTACTCAATAATAAAAAGGAATGAACTTCTGATACATGAAGCAACATGGGTAATCTCAAAAGCACACATGCCAATTGACTTGTTAAAACTCACGCACATAAAAAGGGTAAATTTTTCTGTGTGTCAATTATACTTCAATAGGCTGGCTTTTATTTTTTTAAGTCTAGAATATTTTTAAAATTGAGGATAATGAAAAAAAAATTGAGGAATACTTGATTTACAATATTATGTAAGTTTCAGGTATACAACATAGTGATTCACATTCAATAGCCTGGCTTTTAAAAATTAAATTATATTACAAAAGAATTAAAAATAAAAACCAAAGTATCATATAATCTCATCACCTAAATATAATCACTATGAACATTTTGCTATATGTCTAGCTTTTATATATAAAACATAGGTTTATAAACTTAGCATCACATTAAATATACAATGTTATAATTCAATTTTCATATGATAAAATATTGTAAATATTAATATTCTTCTGAAACTTTATTCCTGACTGTTCTACTTTATGGTATATGCTTTTTTCAATCAATGCCCTCATTGAAAATTAAGATGCAGACATAGAAAATGGACTTGTGATCACTGTGAGGGAAGGAGAAGGTGGGACAAATTGAGAGAATAGCATTGACAGTATATACACTACCATGTGTAAAGTAGATAACTAGTGGGAAGCTGCTATATAACATAGGGAGCTCAGGCTGGCACTCGCTGATGACCTAGAGGGGAGCTGGGGGAGGTGGGAAGGAGCCTCAAGAAGGAGGGGATGTATATACTTACGGCTTATTTGCATTGTTGTACGGCAGAAACCAACACGATATTGTAATTATCCTTCAATTAAACATTTAAAAAAGTAATTAAATACAAATTTTTAAAAAGAAAATTAAGGATTCCCCCCCCCAGTGTTTTGCCATTTTAATCAATGCTTCAATCAATATCCTTAAACCTTAGTCGTTACACACATTTATGAAAAGAGAATAATAATGATGTCTATTAAGCAACAATGATAAATGTATCATTTACTACATTGATATAAAGCTACTGGTTTGAATTTGATCGGTTTAGAATATATTCCCGCTGCTCTACACTTTTAAGTATTGTCTTCTTCCTAAGAGGAATTTAGAGAGACTGAGGAGTAGAGTGGAAATTAGGTGCTGAGACCAGGCCACCTAATTTGTGCCCCAGCTTGAGTGATAAGCATGGATGCTAGCTTTCCCATCTGTACAGAATACTATGTGGCCCACACTATGGTTGGTTACCCAGACTTTCTTGTCAAAATGCTTCACTCTTGCTCACCTTCACTAGAAATGAGCTGGAAAAGCTAAATAATTGATTTCCCACTCTCTTTTGCAGCTAGGGCTTCACTAGTAGCTCAGTTGGTAAAGAATCCGCCTGCAATGCTGGACACACCGGTTTGATTCCTGGGTCGGGAAGATCCCCTGGAGAAGGGATAGGTTACCCACGTCAGTATTCTTGGGCTTCCCCTGAGGCTCAGCTGGTAGAGAATCCGCCTGCAATGTGGGTGACGTGGGTTCAATCCTGGTTTGGGAAGATCCCCTGGAGAAGGGAAAGGCTACCCACTCCAGTATTCTGGCCTGGAGAATTCCATGAACTATACATGTCCATGGGGTAGCAGAGAGTTGGACATGACTAAGCGACTTTCACTTTCACTTTGCAGCTAGGACAGCTGAGTGACACAGTTCTGGCCAATGAAAGGCCAGTGGGAAAGTTTATGCTTTTCTAATGAAAGCAAAGATGCACTTGGTACCTGCTCCTTCCCTCCCTCCTTCTTCCAGCCTTGAACTACAATGTGATGCCTGGAACAACTGTCACATTGTAAGGGTGAGAGGCGAACATTTTTCTCAGGCTGGTAAAGTGGGAGGTAGAAGAAACATGGATCCTTGTTGGGCTCCACACCAGTTCCAGAGTGCCACTTCCCAGATTCTTGTTAAATGAGAAAAACAAGCTCCATCTATTCAAGCCAAGTTCCCTGTTATTTGTAGATGAAAGTATTCCTAACTGATAGGTCAGTTGTTGTGAAGGGCAAATGAGGTATATATGAGATTGTGCTTTGGAAAATGGGAACCAATATAAACATTTCAGATATTAGTTGCTGGTCAACTAAATATAAAATTAAGAGCATGCAGGCTATTTTACTCGGGATCCTTTTTCTTTCTCTAAGCTTCTCATTCATCAAAAGTTTATGTTACATTTCTTATACTCTTTCAACATTTTTTCGGTTATTTAGTACCTCTTGATTATTCCCAGAAACTTCTTATGATTAAACTGAAATATACTGTGCATTGCAATTTTTAGAAAAAAATAAAATCAGTTGCCTTATCGAGTGAAATGAGTGCTATAAACAGCACCATACCTATATCATTAAAAGTAGATTATGAATTCCATCTACAGATGAATAGATAAAGAAGATGTGGTATATATAAACAATGGAATATTGCTCAGCCATAGAAGAGAATGAAATAATGTCATTTGCAGCAACCTAGATGGAGGGATGTACAGATTATCATACTAAGTGAAGTAAGTCAGAAAGAGAAAGACAAATATCTTAGAATCACTTATATGTGGAATCTAAAATATGACACAAATGAACTTATCTATGAAACAGAAACAGACTTACAGGCATAGAGAACAGACTGTGATTGCCAGAGGTGAGAGGAGGAGGGGTAGAGTGGGAGTTTGGGATTAGCAGAAGCAAACTATTATATATAGAATGGATAAACGACAAGGTCCTTCTGATTAGCACAGCAAACTATATTCAATACCCTGTGATAAACCACATAGAAAGAATATTAAAGCATATATATCTATATATAACAGAATCACTTTGAAAATTAACACAACATTGCTATCTCAATAAAATAAGTTTCAAATAAAGAATTCCACTGTCAAAAGCGAAGATACAATTGCCAGGAGCATCTCAATTCCAACAGTTGAGTCAAACCTTCTTAAGAGGGTAGTGCAGCCAAACTATCCTAAACTATTGCTCCAAGAACATCAGTTCCTGAGCTAGGAATTCTCATTCCCCTTCCCTGGATGAGAAGTGTTGGAAACAAATACTGATAATGAAGTGAGGATGCAGAGCCCTACATTTATCATCACTCATGACAGTGTGTTTAAAGAGAAGAGATGAAGACTTGGAACAAGTCACTAGCCGCAGAGGTTCAATTTTCTCACTTTAATATGAGGATTGGGATGGAGGTATTTATCTGCCTACCCTGAGGGGTATCATTAAGTGTCAAAGTAATGTAAATAATGTCTTGGCATTTACTGAGTGCTTCTTAAACAGAAGCTTGCCTCCGGTACCAGGGAAGGTATCTACCTCTGCATTCCTGAGCCTCGTGGATCAGATCCCCCTCTGTTTAAATCACCCTCTTTGGGTGATCTAGGACAAAGTCTCACTCTTCTCATCTGTAAAATATCATAATAACAGTACCTACTTTATAAGTATGTTATGAAAGATTAGTGATGTAATCCTGCTAAAGCACTTAACCTGGCCCCTGGAACACGGCTGTTTTTAATAAGGGCCAGCTGTTATTATCGTCAGTACTTGCCCTTCTGCCCTGTTGGTGCTTTCCCATTAGCATATAAACACATCAAGTGTTTTTCCATCTTAAAAAAGATAATAGACCTTAGATACTGCCTCTTAATTTTTTCGTCTGTTCAGTTAAGTCTATGCTCACACCCTCTCCCTTGCCCCTAGCCACACACACGGTGCGGTGCTCAGTAGCTCTGTAGTCTCTTTGCAACCCCACAGACTGTAGCCCACCAGATTCCTCTGTCCCTGGGATTCTCCAGGCAAGAATACTGGAATGGGTTGCCATTTCCTCTTCCAGGGGCTCCTCCCCTCTCAGGGATTGAACCCATGTCTCCTGTGTCTCCTGCATTGGCAGGCAGATTCTGTACCACTGCACCACCTGGGGAGCCCATAGCTGCATACACAGCGCCTAGGTCAATGGCCTGTGGAGTCAATCCCACCGCCTGACCACAGCCCAGGGGCAGGGCAAGCACACGACGCAGGGGATGAGCAGGAGGTTAAGAGCCAGAAGGTCATCTTTTCAAATCCTGGCTCCACAGCTTCAAATCCTTTGTTTACCTTGGGCAAATTTCTTGTCATCTCTGAACCTCAGCTTCCTCACCAATAAGCTGGGAGTGAGAAGAGCTGCCTTGCTGGATAGCATCAGTGAGGTTAAAATGGACAATGCGTGTAAGGTACACAGCACAATGTCTGAAACATTGCAGAAACTCAATGCAGGTGAGATATAGTTACTACTTAAAATGTAAAGTGCGTGATAACTTGCAGTCTATACCCACAGATATGGAACAAAGGAAGGCAAGAACCCAGCTAAGGCAGAGGAGGAGCAATCAGAGGGTCATCGGAGACCCAGGGAAGGTCAGTATTAGTGCAACAAGAGAGAAGCAATATTTCAGAAAGACTGCAGAATCAATATCAAATGCTGCAATGATAGAAAAGATTATAAGCTCTTAAAAAGAAAGAAAGCAAAGTTACATTTAACTTGGATGGCACTATGTTCTTGGTTTTCATGTTTAGTTTTGTTTTAGCAGATTTACCTTTTTATTCAGTCTTGCTGGTACTAATAGCAAAATCATTCTGAGTTCCCTGACCATAGGCTAGCTCGATTTTGTGGAAAAGACTCCTGAGAGATTGGGAGCTTGTTTAGGAAGCTCGCTGGATATGAAATACATCCACAGATAATCTGCAAGGCACAGCATTCCCAGAAGGATGCTTAGGGGTCACTGACATACTATCATTTCCTAATTTTCCATACTGGACGCTTGTTCACTTTCATAAAGGACAAAAAGCCACAAAGAAGATAGCTCTTTCTTTTGAGCTCCCTCCCCCTCCACCCAAACTTTGGATATACCCTACCAGCACTGAGCTTTTAGAGGACAAACTGTCCTCACTTAAACCCAGACTGCCTACTGTAACTGAATGTGGTGCCTGCCTGAATGGTGGCATTCTCTCATCTCTCAGTTTTGCTGGTGGGAGATCATAGTTCCCTCTTTAAAAACAAAATAGATTGCAATAATTTCTTAATTAAAAACCCTTTGAATCATTACTGAAATCTGTTCCATGGATTTAACTGATGGGCAGGAAAGAGATTTTCTGTTCTCTGTGGACTAAAAGAATTCAAAAAGGAAACAAATGGCTGAAAATATTCCAGTAATGAAATCCCCCTCTTTAGTACATTTAGTACACTGATGAATTATTGACTGGTAGATTTACTTAACTTCACTCAAATGAGGAGTAAACCAGTCACTCAGGGAGCCCAGACCCTGGGGAAGAGTTGGGTGCACATACCAACTCCCTTTTGCTCCAAATGTGTTTTCATTTGAGACTCAGAAACTGAATTTATTCAAAAGTCATGTGGGGAAATTACTAAGCATCTAATAAGGTGGTTGAAAGATGATTGTACCTAGTGTGTGATCAGGGCCATTTTAGTAGGAAATGATTCTTTTCTCCTGTATCATCCAGCAATGTCTCATGAAAAGAATTCAAGAGAAACTTCCATCCTTATGGGGTCTCCTTGCTCCACTAGAGGTACAAATGAATAATAACCAGCATTAAAGATCCTAATAATATGCTCTAAAGGCTTTCAGTCTAATTTGGCATATGATCTTCAAAAAGACTTTCTGAAGCATTTTAAGTCTGGAGAAACTGAGGCACCGTCAATTCACCAGTGTCCCAGGGACACAGGAGTGAACAGACAGTGTGGAGATATCTAGGTCTCATCCTCCTTTTGCTATAATATACTGACTCCTAAGGCTTCCCTGGTGGTGCAGTGGTAAAGAATCTCCCTGCCATTGCCAGAGATGCAGGAGATGCAGATTTGACCTCTGGGTCAAGAAGATTCCTTGGAAAAGGAAATGGCAACCCACTCCAGTATTACTGCATAGGAAATTCCATTAATAGAAGAGCCTGGGGGAGTACAATCCATGGGTCACAAAGAGTCAGACACAACTGAGCATGTATGCACTGACTCCTGAAGAGCAGAAATATAAGGAATAATAAAAAGATTAGAAGACGTTAAATAAAATTTTAAGTTACTTAGTAATCACTTAAAACCAGTTCAGGCTGATGATTAGTCTTCCACTCTTAGACTAAAAGTAATACAATAGGAATATTTTAATAACATTTTATCATTGTCTATTGAAAATGTTCCGCTTTTCTGTGAAAACAAAGTTTATATGTATTAATTACCTGTCAGGAAAAATCAGTATAAACTTAATATAGATCAGGGCTAAAATTGTTTAATTTTAATATGATTTTGATGAAGTGGAACAGGGGGTGAGCAGTAACATAGGAGAGCATGGAAGATGCCCTAGTGGGGTGTGGGGGGGTGGGCAGTGGTGCTAGACTTTTTTTTTTTTTCCAGTCTCCGTAGAGACTGTCAAAAATTGCCAGTGCCGACTATATTTCAAGTCGTCACGGCGGGGTATTGGGAAAAGTTTTCAATTAGCAATAATCGCGCCTCGGATAAACCTCATTGGCTACGATACTGCCACTGCGCAAAGCTGGTGCTAGACTTTGTAACCCATTCATGGATTGACTAGTTTCCTCCTTTGTAAGATGAGGTTAATGGCACTTACCAGGATGATCATAAGGTTCAAGACAAAAATGAGCTGGTACATGTAAAAATATGTTTATGTACAAAGGTACTGTTTAGAGAGAAATGGCAACATTTTATCTATTTGTAAATGTTCTCAAAAGCCCACAGATTTTGTTCATGTGTTTTTACACACCAAGCTCAGTCTGATGTGTTGCTCTTGCAGCACGGGGCTCCCTGAGACTCTCATCCCCCCTCCACTGAGTACTGACTGTTTATTTCATTAATAATAGACCCAAGAACCACCTTGACTCTACCCCAAAGATCACAAGTGGATTATGCACCATTAGTAGTTTATAAACTTTTAGCATATATAACTGAATCACTGTGTTATACACCTAAAATTAAGACAACATTGTAAATCAACTATACTTCAATAAAATAAAAAAATAAATAAACGTAAAACAAAAAAGAAGCATGTTTTTGTCTTTGATGTGAGCCAGGAGAATTCAGCATTTTCCTACAGAAAAATGTAAATAATAAGTAGAGTCCCCCCAAACTCATAAAAGTCTGTTTTACCAATGCTCTTTCTATTGGCTATTGGGTACCTGATTTTTTCCCCCTCTTTGTGAGTGAGAAGGAAAGTCAAAGTCATCAGGAAATTGTCTCTGTCTCCTCCTTAACCCCTAAATTTGAAATATCTGTACCATGTCTAATACAGTGCTGGGCACACAGAAGGCCCTAGAATATTTATTAGATGAATGTCCCACCATTTCTCCTTCTGAAGTAGGAGGGAGATGGGCCCCAGCTGGTGTTTGTCAAGCTGAGTAAAATCGAAGCTCTGTTCTCATCCAGACGCTCTAAGGACAAAGCTAGAGGCAGAAGCCAAGCTCTGCTGAAGTAGAGATAAGATAACCACTCCTGAGGTCAAGAAAAACTTCCCTGTCTGCGCATGTGCAGGGAGGCTCCTTGGGGGTCAAGACCTCCATGCTAAGTGGGGACATAGCCCCCATCTCTCCAAGATTACTTCCATGGTAATAAATATCATCTAAACACAGTGAGAAAGGTATTAACGAACAAGAACTGCTAGCTATCTCTTGATAACACACGTCTCCTTCTAAGGAAATCTTTTTGGCCAGTAGGCTTTTCTATTCTAAATAGTCCCCTCATTCCCCTCTACAAAACATAATTAAATGGATTAAATTTGAGTTTCTGTCTCAAGGGCAGAACTTCAATAGGCTACTGGACAAACTCTGACTGGTATGGTTGGCTTGAGAGAAACAGATCAACCAGTCAAATCTCTCAAGAACGTGGTCTAGGAAACAGAGGCTGAGTCAGAAAGCAGAGCTGAAAGGCACTATGTAGGAGGTGGGCTCAGGCCTGGGCTGACCCTGGTTGCCCGGATGAAAGCTGAAGTCAGCAGGAAGATGCTGGTGAAGCAGAGAACAGAGCTGACAGAAAGAGAAGCAGAGCTGCCATGTATGAGATCATGCAGGTCCTGAGAAGCAGGGAGAACAGTGCACCTGATCATGTTTCAAAAGATCAGGGTCAAAAAAAAAAAAAGATCAGCGTCAGTTTCAGTTTAGGAGAACACACTCTATTTTGCTTCTCTACCCACTACTCCCATTGCACACATCCTTTCTTTTTCTTGGATTCTTCCTTTTAACTTTTATTTTTTAATTGAAGGATAATTGCTATACAGAATTTGGTTGTATCCTTTTCCTTCTTTCAGCCCCCCAGCCCCGACCCTGAGGAAACTTGAATGGGAATCTGCACCTTGAAACTGAAATAGGAGAATTTCTGTGCTCAACCAAAGGATGACTTACATCTGCAGCTTTCACATAGGCTCAGGAGGAAACCTGGATTGCCCTCAGGGTTAGTCCAGGACCCCCCCTAGGAACATCACAGGCCACAGAACAGCTGCTCATGTTTCTGCTTCGGCCCACGTGGTGGAGGACACATAGGCCCACTCTACGGAGTGAGCCCAGAGCAGCTATCCCATATACGTTTGGGCAAATCTAGTCTTCAAGTTGCCAGTCGATAGAAAGTGTGGAGGGGCAATATCTGAAGCACATTTGCCAAGTTCATTTTTGAGGGCTTCCCTGCAACACCATTAAATTTAAAAAATTGGATGGAATAGGAAGGCTGGTATCCAGGTCCTAGTCTCATCTGCCAACTCTACGATCTTGAATGAATCAGTTAATACACAGTTTAACTCTGATCCACAGTTTCTTCATTTGTAAAAGAGGAATAATGGCTTTTGTCCAACTTACTTCAGGGTTATTGTAACAAGTTAGATAAGATGAAGATGTGAAAGTGTCCCATGAACTCTTTGGCCCTTATTCAGATATACGTCTTTGGCTGAACAATAAAGAATTGAACAAGGAGTGTCCGCTCCAGGGAAGTGCTTGGGCTGTGTCTGCTCTTGTTTTTTAGTGTCTGATGCTCCTCCTGATAGAAGCTGACCTTCAGGAAGCGTGAGGGCCCATAAGGTAAGCCCATCGGGGGGAGCTAAGAAACCAAACACAACTGCCTTAAGGCACTTGTCCATGTGAAAATTCCAAGAGAGCAAATAATAATGGAAAATAAACTTTTCCCTTGTTTTTAATTTCAGGAAAAAATGATGAGAACCGAAGGTTGGTGAATAAGGAAAACAGCTCAGAAAAAGACATTTCCAAACTGATAATTAAGTACCTGTTCCTTAGGAAGGGACTTCCATGGAAACTTAAAGGAAAATGAGAAAAACATAAAAAACATGATCTGATCAGATCCCAAAGTGGATCCTTATTTATTTTTTTCAGCTTATTTTTAAAATTTAATTTTATTATTTTTTTCAAAGCCTATTTTTTTTTCCATTTATTTTTATTAGTTGGAGGCTAATTACTTTACAATATTGTAGTGGTTTTTGCCATACATTGACATGAATCAGCCACAGATTTACATGTGTTCCCCATCCCGATCCCCCCTCCCGCCTCCCTCTCCATCCCACCCCTCTGGGCCTTCCCAGTGCACCAGCCCTGAGCACTTGTCTCATGCAGTGGATCCTTATTTAAAAAACAAAACAAAAACAGACAGTGTTCCAGTGCGGAGGCATGCTCAGGAATGTAAGGCAAGTGAAGGACATAAACATAACAGTAACACCAACATTCTCCAAATGCAGAAAGCAAATAGGGATGGGGAGATTTTAATAACAGAAGGTGGTTAAATTTGTTCATAATATCTCCTTGTATCAGGAGACACAAACAATTGACCAGGTTTTAAAGGAAAAATGAAAGAGAAGAGAGTAAAACATAGACTGTTCAAAAGTACTGACAACGCTGGATGTATTCAAATCAGCGAGGGTCTGCTGGCAGGGACCCTAAATCCTTTTAAAAGTCCAGTTTTCTTAAGGAATCTCAAGAAACTCTTGAAAGAGAGCTAATTTTAGTAATTTTAATAATTTTAGTAGTTTTATTACAAACATGTGATACACAATCAATTAGGACAAGGCTAACAGTTTTGTAAAGTCAGGCATACATGAATGGCATATCCCAGCTTCTGATTGGTTAGAAATCACTGTCCTCCCAAGCCTAGTCCTCCCACCCTGATCTATCATGGTCTTTGTAACACAAGCCTGATGCTTTTTTTAAACTGGGCTATTGTTTGGTCTTTTGAAAGGGTCTCATTTTTTTTCTTTCTGTGTTTGCTTTCATATATCCATATTCCACCCCCACTTCAATACCCAATACCCTGTAGAAATCCTATGCATTAATTGCTGGAAGAAAATCAGCATAACAGCCCATATAATAAGGCTTAATGGGATGTTCATGGCACTAGTGGTTTAGAATCTATAGGCTGAAAATTGCCAACAGTGTTACTGCAATCATTTAACTGTGATTTGACACTATAAGACGCTAGCATGACATCTGAAGCTCTCAGAACTGCCAAAAGGACTGTCCCCACACACATTCAGCCCTCATAACAGCCTTCCTCTGCAGGGAGGGGCAAGCTCCTGGGCTATACTTTGTGGCTGCCTTTGGAAGTCTCTCTCTTTCCCAATAGGATGAGCATCCCCAGTGCCCAGGACCAGCCCACCTGGACAGCACTAGACCCCCCTGGACAAGCACTGGATGAAAGAGAATGTGCAAGGTTCACTGGCTTAAGACCTCCCCTTCTTTTGTACTTTGGGCCAAAAGATGGTGGGAGGCAGCACCAAAGAAAATAGACATGCTTAATCTGAAAGTGATTCTGCCTGCCTCATCATTAGACACAACGTACACGTGAAGAACTCAAGGCTGACCTGTAACCAAGCCAAACCGGAGTGCCCGAGCCATTGTTTACATGCCATCTCATTAAGTCCCATTACAAATGCATCTCCCCTGTGAAGCCCTTCCATTCAGAGGGACATGGGCGGCCCTAGGCTTCTCCAGCATTTAGGTTACTCCACTAGCCTTACAGTGTCACAGCCTAAGAGATCCTGGAGGGTGGGGGCTGTTTCTCACACAGTTCTGTGTGCGACACAGCCTTTAATACATAGTAGGTGCTTAATAATGAGTCATTTGAATGATGAACCCCTGGGGAAACAGATGAAAACTGTTGGGTGGAGAAAGGTGCCTTCAGCTGGCCAGTCAAGACTGCTTCTCATCAGTCACTTCCCTGGGCCTCCTTCTCATGCTAGTAAGTTACAATTTTAGTTCACTGTGTTTTGTAGTAAGCCTCCTTAACTGTAGTGAAATAAAGGCATACAAAAAATAATCCCAATTAAGGCTATGTGTGTCCGTTTAGGGGAGAGGAGTGTGCCCCCAGCAAACACTTCCTCTCCAGCTGGGAGAGACTTGCACGCAGACTCCAGAGTGGCGCCCAGAGGGTCCGGAGCAGCCCAGAAGATGGCATCACCTGAGGGTTTGCTCTGAGGGCTTTCTTGTTTTCTATTTCTGCTTGAATGATGTACCCATCCACGAATTCATTGAAATTTTATTGAGCACTTGATGCCACCCTTATGGCAGAAAGTGAAGAGGACTAAAGAGCCTCTTGATGAGTGTGAAAGAGGTGAGTGAAAAAGGTGGCTTAAAATGCAACATTCAGAAAACAAAGATCTTGGCATCTGGTCCCATCACTTCATGGTGAACAGATGGGGAAAAAGTGGAAGCAGTGACAGATTTTATTTTCTTGGGCTCCAAAATCACTGCAGATGATGACTGCAGCCATGAAATTAAAATATTCTTGCTCCTTGGAAGAAAAGCTATGACAAACCTAGACAATGTATTAAAATCAGAGATGTCATTTTGCCAACAGAGGTCCATCTAGTCAAAGCTATGGTTTTTCCAGTAGTTACGAACAGATGTAAAAGATGGACTGTAAAGAAAGCTGAGCTCCAAAGAATTGATGCTTTCACACTGTGGTGCTAGAGAAGATTCTTGAGAGTCCCTTGGCCTGCAAGATCAAACCAGTTAGTCCTAAAGAGAATCAGTCCTGAATATTCACTGAAAGGACAGATGCTGAAGCTGAAGCTCCAATGCTTCACCTGATTCGAAGTGCTGACTCATTGGAAAAGACCCTGATGCTGGGAAAGATAGAGGGCAAGAGGAGAAGGGGACAACAGAGGACGAGATAGTTAGATAGCATCACAAACTCAATGGACATGAATCTGAGCAAACTCTGTGAGATAGTGAAGGACAGGGAAGCCTGGCGTGCTTCAGTCCATGGAGTCACAAAGAGTCTTACCGGACTTAGCAATTGAACAAGAACAATTTGCAGACCCTGGGGACAAAATGGTAAGCCAAGCAGTCCCAGCCCTACCCTCATGAAGGTTCCAGTTTCTCCTGGAAGAACTGCAGAAGAAAACCAGCAGGCAGTCAGCTTAAACCCAGGCTGTGCTTAGTCACTCAGTCGTGCCCACTCTTAGTGACCCCACAGACTGTAGCCCATCAGGCTCCTGTGTCCAGGCAAGAATACTGGAGTGGGTTGCCATGCCCTCCTCCAGGGGGATCTTCCCAACCCAGGGACAGAACCCAGGTCTCCCGCATTCTTTACCATCTGAACCATCAGGGAAGTCCAGATTCCAGGCTACAAGGACAGAAATAAACACAACCTTGAATCAAATTGCGTTAATGGATACACCTTAAGAATGCTGCTCCCTAGCGCCCCCTGCTGGCCACATCTTGCACCAGCGGCCCCAGGCCAGCACCTTCCGTGCCTGCTCCCGCCACAAGCTTAGCTCTGTGGTTGGCTGCCAGACACACGCCTTCCTGAGAACAAGCTTCTGAGCTGGAGACACCCTTACTCGAGGCTCTAGGAGCTGGAGCACACAGTTTAACGGCAAATCTGGAGTGGACCGGGTTTCCTCAGAGAGAAAGGGGTCTGCACGTCCAGAGTTCCCGGAGGTGGGGACTCTGGGCGCTGGCCGCAGAGGATAGTGAAAGGCAGAAAGGTGAAAAGGGCGGGAGGAGGCAGCCAATCAGATGTTTGCTGCTGTTCAGGGGACTGGAAAGTTTCCTGTGTCGTCTAGTGAGTCCTCTTCTCTGCTTTTAGGAAAATATTTCATGAAAGGATGTAGTTTTCTAAAATCAACTGTGAAAACTCAAGGGTATGCATGAGTTCCCTTCACTTGAAGGCCTTTGTTTAATGGGATTATAGGAAGCTAATTCCTCTATGGCTCGGTCGGTAAAGAATCCGCCTGCAATGCAGGAGAAATAGGAGACATGGGTTCAATCCTTGGGTTGAGAAGATCTCCTGGAGGAGGAAATGGCAACCCACTCCAGTATTCTGGAAAATCCCATGAATAGAGGAGCCTGGCAGGCTACAGTCCATGACGTCGCAGTGTCAGACACGACTGAAGTGACTTAGCACACATGGCAAGGTAGCTCATTTTCCTAGAGCATTGATTCCTGGAAGAAGTGTCTGGAGTCTTTCATGTATTCTGGGCAATTAGTGGGCTCTTGGGTGGACTTGGCTTATGTGAGGAGATGGAAAACCTTGGAATCTGGAGACCCGGTTTTCTTTCTGGTTCTGGCACTCATTGGCTGTGTGACCTTGGGCAAGTTCCTCTCCTTCTCTGGGCCTTCCTTTCTCCTCTGGAAGTACCCTTGTGACTCTAGTGTTCCCTGAAGGCTTTGAGAGGGAGATTCAGGGAGCAAGCAGTGAGCAGAGCTCCAGTGGAGGTGGTGGTAGCAGGTCAGGGGAAGCAGGATGTGGGGGCCTGGTCAGTCCTTATCACATCAGGCTCCAGGGGAAGACAGGACAGTGAACCACAGTGACAGAAAAAAGGTCAACAACCCAACAGTCACATTTCTTTCCCTAAGCACAATGACTTTTGCCAGGAACCATGAAGAACATTGAGAATGATTGCTTTCGCCTGGCATTCAAAAACTGGGTTGGTCCAAGTGAAAATGCCAGGGATTGTTAAACTCTTCACCCCTGACTGGCACCCACACAGCGCAACAGTGACTGGCCTGCAGCTTAGGGGAGATAAAGCGAAAAAGAGATGAAGTGTGGGTAAAAAAATACAAAAATTCACTAAAGGGCAGTGGGAACCGACTGGTAAAGCCCTGAGAAATATAGATTGTGTGTTTCTGGATTATCCAAGGCAGAGCTGTATTGCAAAAAGGAAATCAATATAAGGGAAGTCAGAAAACCTGATTTCTAGTCCTACGTTTGAAGGACAGGGAAGCCTGGTGTGCTGCGGTCCATGGGGTCGCAAAGAGTTGGATATGACTTAGCGACTCAACATCAATCCTGTGTTCTTCGTTTACAAGCAGTGATACTGAGCAAATTGAAAGCAGTAAAAGTACTTACATTTCTCTTTATCCAGAACTCTTTTTCCTCCATGAAGCTGGCAGCCCAAGAATGATCTTAGTCCTTCCAACAGAAAGAAAACATACATAAGAGTAAAGCCAAACAGATTTGAATCGGTTCTTGCTGACTATAAGGTATTTTAAAAAAATCATTTTGGTAATGTTATTATCTGATTCAGGAACCGAGAATAGTAACCTTTAGTTAGCAGTAAACAGACACCTACTTGTAAGTATCTCAAGTTCAAGGCTAACTTAAGAACCAATCAAATAAGAATACACTCTTTAGAGCAAAATATATTTTCTCAGTCTTGAGTCTGCCCCAGGACACATTTGAAATATTTATTTCACTAATACTGAAGATGTTATTGCTATCAGACAACATCAATTGCTTCAATGCAAACATTATTTTAAAAGTTACTGATGAGGCTGTTACACATGTTCTGATTTGTATACTTGATAGATTTCGTTTGTTTTATTGGGGGGGATTTTTCTCTTTAGGTTTATTAATATAAAGCAAGGATTATTAACCTATGGTTCAGAAATCCTGTGAATTTAAATGGAAAAAAATTACATCTTTATTTTTTTTTACCACTTTTAAACTAAAATTGGACTTTAACATTTCCTTCCATAAATCCAAAATTGTATCAGCAGTATCTGTGACTTTGTCACCACCAATAGAGATCATAGACATTTTATATTTCAAATTACAGTTGTTGCAGATAGCATACAACAGCATTTGCACTCAAAACTACTTTGAAATTAGACACACACCCCCCCCCCCGATCTTATTTTAAATACAATAATGAAAAGGACATGAATATTTCAATTTTTTAAATCTTTCAGTAGTAGTATTTAAATATCATATGTTTTCTTTACAATCCTATATACATTTAAAAACATCTTCCTGGGAAGGGGTCCACAGATGTCATCAGCGAGACTGATGGCATTTGCACACTCACGAGTGCACACTCATAGTAAGAGAAGTAGTCTAGAGGGGATCATTGACTTTGGTGCCTGAGATACAAGACCGAAGTCAGAAAGTCCTCCTGGAGACACGCCCACTCTTGTTTTATAGTGAGGGACAGGGGAAGAATTCTGCTTCCAACTGCTTTTAGAGGATGGCTATTCCCCGAAACCTGGTGGCATTTTGCACTTGTACCCTGCCCAGCCGCTTTCATCTCTGTCAGTGCTACAGGGACAGAGGGGCCTGTCTTAACTATGGATGTATCCTCATTTTCTAGGACAGGGCTTGACACAGAGCGGGTTCTCGAGAAACTTTGCAGAGTACATGGAAATATGAACTAGAAATAAATCCTTGTTGAAACAGACACACAAGTAGTGGTGCTGGATGAAGTGGGCTCGTGTGAGGGTGTGTGAGAAAACAGGCCGGGGATACAGGGACTGTGTTGGGGGGTGTGGGCTGCGGAAAGTGGGGCATTCTTTTTTAAAAGAAATTCAAAACAGACTTCTAGAAGGTCATTTTTTAAGAATCTTGCTGGCAGTGTGAAAACACCCCCCCCCGCCCCCGCCTGTGCATGGCCCCACCCGGCCTCACGTGGCCACCTCATTCTCCCCCCACGCAGGGCTGGCTCCTGGCATATATGAGTCTCTGTGGAGCTGGGGCAGGAACCAGCAAGGCCCATCCAGACACCTCTCAGCGAGGGGAGAGTGTCTGAGGAGCCTCACCCAGGCTCTGCACTGAGGGCCTCCGAACACATCGCTGCCACCACAGTCCCAAGATGCCAGCAGTCCAGCTGCTACTGCTGGCCTGCCTGGTGGGGGGTGTGGGGGCCAGGACAGCCAAGTTCCAGAAGGCCAACGACCAGAGTGGCCGATGCCAGTACACCTTCAGGGTGGCTAGCCCCAGTGAGTCCAGCTGCCCTGAGCAGGACCAGGCCATGTCAGCCATCCAGGAGCTGCAGAGAGACAGCAGCGATCAGCGTGCCACCCTGGAGGCCACCAAGGCCCGCCTCAGCTCCCTAGAGGCCATCCTCCACCGCCTGACCTCCGGCCAGCCCACTGGGCCCTTGGAGACCCAGCAGGGGCTGCAGAAGGAGCTGGAAGCCCTGAGGAGAGAGCGAGAACAGCTGGAAACCCAAACCCGGGAGCTGGAGTCAGCCTTCAGCAACCTCGTCCGTGACAAGTCGGCTCTGGAGGAGGAGAAGAGGCGGCTGCAGGCGGAGAACAAGGATCTGGCCAGGAGGCTGGAAAGCAGCAGCCAGGTGGTTGCAAGCCTGAGGAGGGGCCAGTGTCCCCAGGCCCACAGCAGCTCTCAGGACGTGCCATCAGGCTCCAGGGAAGGTAAAGTGGGGTGAAGGTGACAGGATTCATGGTGACCTATTACAGGTGGCCCAGGCCTATCCTTCCTACCCTATCCTTTCTCCCAGAGACTCACATGTAGCATGAGGCAGACAAATGAAGGAGGGCAAAGCAACCACTTTCACATATTCCTAGTACATTAGTTCCTGAAAATTCTGTTGAGGTTAGTGGTTCTGGGTTCTTGTGCTCACCCGTGACAGTTTTCACCATTCACAGCAAAATGAGAAATAGAAGGACCAGATGAGATGCCTATATATACGGTCAGTAGAAAGTTGCCAACTCTCCTTTTAGAAAACTCTCCTTTTGTGAATCTTTGTTCAGAGGTTATTGATTCTTGCCTTTTGTTGTTAAAATGACCTCTATTTACGAAATGATTATAGGTGATAGGGTTTTTTTTATGTCCTTCCTTAGCAAAATAAAGAGGCAGCAATCCTTTTGTGCGTTCCCTCACTATGTTGTTTTGGAAGTTTTCCTGCTCTTTGGGTAATCTGATAGGGATTGACTTAAATCTGTAGACTGCTTTGGGTAGTATTGCCATTTTAACAGGATCGATGCTGGAAGTTTTCCAGCTCTTGATTCAGTCTGAGAACCTCTGCCTTTAAGTCAGTTTGAGGTGGCTTTTGCTACCTCAGATGCTGTTCTGTTCATCCTGCCTCTGCCAGAAGGTGAGTCCCTGAGTGTCTGGGCTGGGGGCGGGGGCTCTTCTCAGTAGCTGGGAAGACAGTATCTTTGTTACTTTTTGTGAAATTGTGCTCCCAAATATTTGCTGTTTAATAAGTTTTCCAGTCATGAGGAAATAAACAAGCAAATCCAATTATGGGACAACTACCCTAGTGTCTTCAAAGATGTTGACATCAAGAAAGAAAAAAAGGGAGGTGGGGGACCTTGTTTTCGATTAAAGGGGACCTTAGAGATGTGGTGACCAAGTGCAGTGCGTGACCCTGGAGGGGCTCCTGCATCCAGGGACACAAGGCTGCAGAGAACAGGTTTGGGATCCTTGAAGAAATTTGAATATAGACTACTTATCAGATTACATTATTGGGTTAGGTTCAGTTTCTTGGATGAGAGATGGTAGTGTGGTTATGAAGAATAGCGCTGTTCTAAGGAGATACATACTCAAGTACTTAGGTGTGAGGTGTCAGAATGTCTACAGTTTACTTTAAAATGGTCTGACAAAGATTATGAATATATAAAGAGAGAAAGAAAAAGAATACAAATTGACAAAGTCTGAACAATTGGTAAATCTAAGTGAACAGCACATAGGGGTTTATTGTATTAATACTATTCTTTCAACTTTTCTAAAGGTTTGAAAATCTTCAAAATAAGATGATGGGAAACTGTTTTTTAAAGAGAGGCAGGTGTGAGATCAGAAAACCCAAGGGTTGATGCCTGGGTATGACCTCAGGCAAGTCATCTAGTCTCTGCATCGTGGTTTCTCACCTATAACGTGGCAATGAAAAGTCCTATGATAAATAATGATTTTGGTGGGGTTCAAGGGAAATGACTCTAAGGTATAAAGGATTTTTAAAATTTTTATATTGCTAGAGTTGGAAGAGATTCAGTTCTAAATTTTCTTTTTAAAAATGTATATTTATTTGGCTGCTTTGGGTCTTGTTTGCAGTGCACGGGATCTTTGGGTGTGGCATGTGGGATCTAGTTCCCTGACCAGGGATCGAACCCAGACACCCTGCACTGGGAGCATGGAGTCTTAGCCACTGGACCACCAAGGAAGTCCCCTAAATTTTACAGTGAAGGAAAGTAAGATGCCAAGGGACCCCAGGTTGAAGAGCTGATCAGTGATAGAGCTAAGATTTGTTGAACTTGGTCTTTCAGCACTAATGAAAGAATTATTATAAATACAAGTGTTAATGAGGCACTATGTATTTCAGACTGTTTACTGAATGAACGAAAGCAGTGTGTGTTTATGAAAATAGAGGCAACTTTTTTTTTATTGTCTTGTGGTCATTTAACAAATCTTTGGAAATTTATTCTATGTGTTCTCTGATTTTATATTTCTTTTTGTCCTTTCCAGCCGCTCTACTTTTCAAATCAAGACAACAGCCTATTAGAGTGAAGTCCAGACTTGGAAGCTCTTTTCTAGCAGTGGGATTTTCGTGAGCAGGAAATTACATTAGTACAAGAATGTAGAGATGGAAAGGGGGCCTCGAGAGCATCTGGCATCTCTGGCTCATTTGGGCAGATGTGGAAACTGAGGCCCACAGAGGTCACTCAGTGGTCCCCAGTTGCCAGCCCATTGGTGGCAGAGCTGGGACTAGAATTCAGCCCTACCTTGAGGTTCAGAGGCTCCTAGGACCCTGATGGGACCTCTAGTTTGTAGAACCTAAAGATGAAAGACAAGGGTTACATTGAAGTGACAGGGAAAGGAACACTTGGAAAAGAAGATGTGCTTCATGGTCCTAGATTTGAGAGTAAAGGGTGCTTTGGGTGCTGGGCCTCAGATGTGGGTGTACCATATGCAGGGGAGGCAATACCTGGGGAATGGAGGGTGGGGGGTGAGAGCTTACTGGGTGAGCAGGGGAAAGGCCTAAGTAGGTGGACTTTTTCTTACTCCACCTGTAATTCAAACTGTCACCACCACTTTATTGGGTAATTGTTACATAGGGAAAAAAGTCTCCATAGAATTATGGAAGACACTTGCTTTTGCGTGTGTGTGTGTGTGTGTGTGTGTGTGTGTGTGTGTGTATGAGTTGAAATAAAACACACATATAAAATGTTGTATTAATAGTTTTGTAGTGAGATGTCTGGAGGGACTTCCCAAGTGGTCCAGTACTTGAGACTCCCTGCTTCCTATTGCAGGGGGCATGGGTTCGATCCCTGGTCAGGGAATTAAATCCCACATGCCTCACAACCCAGCCCAAAAATTTAATAAAATGTCTGGAAATCTTTTAAATAACCCCTAAGTAGAAAACACAGATTATTAGTGAAAAATTAGAGTTGCTTGCAGAGTCACAAGAGAAGCCCTACTTCCTCCTTTATTTCTCCTCTGCTTTGGACTCGTCGTCTCAGAGAACAGAGTCCAGCATGTGGGCTTGTGGCAGCGTTTGTATGGCCACATCCCAGGGAGAAGCATCAGGGCTGGGGGGAATGTGACAGGGAGGGAAAGAGAACCAACAAGGGGTGGCGGTGAGGGGCGTTCTCCAGCGGGTCCCCATGGGGGGCAGCAAAGGCTCGACCCCACGGGGCTTGAGGAGCGGAATGCAGCAGAGGAAGGGAGCACTCCTCCCTGGATCCCATGCTCTGTTGGCCAGGGATCATCCTATGGGATGTATCGCATTTCCCTGATCCACAGATGGAGGTACCTGGCTGGTTCTTGCAGAGCCCTCCAGGCTCCTCTGTCCATGGATTTCTCCAGGCAAGAATACTGGAGTGGGTTGCCATGCCCTCCTCCAGGGGGTCTCCCTGACCCAGGGATCGAACCCAGGATGCAGAGGATGACCACCAACTGGAGGTAAAGTGGAAAGCACGCACTGAGGTGTCTGGCACACAGTGACCAGCCAGGGAATGGACTCTAACTACGAAGGGCTTCTTTTGCTGGAGTTAAAAATGTCATTTATAGATCAAAACGTCAACACGTATGTATCGTTTCCGTAACACGGGTTGATTCCAGAGACAATAGGTGTTGGAGCAGCACTCAGGAGAGTAGTCTGCTAGCAAATCTTCAGTTTCCTAGAGTATTCATGACAACCTGTGACTTTGTCAGCACCCTTCTTTTTCCTCATCTTCTTCATGACCTAACTTTTTAGGCAGATAGAAAATAGCTACAATAATTATTATAATGTCATTTGCATATACATGTTATGCAACCTTATGTACCATATATATATATATATATTGCCTGTGTGTATGTGTGTGTGTGCGCACATGGTATATAAACAAGTTAATCAACTCAGGTTAAGCTCTCTAGCATGTGTCTATAAAGCAGTGGTGAGGGAGTCAGGACAGAGCATGAAGAAAATATTTCCAAAATTTTGTAACCGATGTGAACTTTTCAACCATAGAAAGACTGGATTTTCATAGAAACAACCCCCTAAAATTTTTTAGCTGTCCGATACAATATAGTTCTTAATCTTTTCATAACCTCTTTTTGTTTCCCCCCTACACACATTCAGAATGAAATTTGAGTGATTCTGAAACATTCCAGAGAAACTTTAGCTTTTTGTTACATTTTTTATTGAGGACCATTTCATTTTCAGTTTGAGCTAAGACTTCTGAGGCTCAGAGAGTTTGAGGAACTTGTCCAAAGTCACACAGTTGGTACATGGCTGGACAGAATTAGGAAAGTATGACTTCTAGCCCTGCCAGGCCCCTTCACACAACAGCTACCCTGCGTTTTGGGCTCTGTATCCTCTCCCACAGGCTTCAGTTCTCATGCCCGGCTCTGCTCTGGGAATCTGACTGTTGCCAGATGCTCCTGGCTGACACAGCCACGCAGCAGCCAGCAGGCTTGCAAGCCAGCCATCCCACCTGCCAAGTGAGAACTGGCCTTGCAGTCATTCTGGAAGCTTTTCCCTGACATTATGTTTTATTGTGACTCTTGTTTACTCCAAAGAAAGCCATGAGGCGTGGTTCCTGCAAAAAGTGATTAAAGGGGTTGGATTGGGGGGGAGGCAGGCAGAAAGGCCCCTGGTCAGAGCCCTGAGGGCCTTGGTGGGACCAGGAAAGGAACTGGGAACCAGTCAGGCATGTGTAGGGGGAGAAGAGTTGATGGCAAGATAGCTCTTTGGGTGCACCACCTGGGAGCTGTGTATGTGTGAGTCATCCACTGGAATCTGAGTCAGCTCCAGGAGTGGGTCACTGCCCCTATCCAAAGAGCTAAGCAGCACCTTCCAGGCTCTTGTAGAGCTTCTGGTAGCAGTCTGGGTTCAACCTGGAGTCAGAAACCACACAGCAGACTAAGTCAGGGATGCTTCACATAAAGAATAACTGATGAAAGAGAAGCAACTATGAGACAAAGTAAACTCCGCTTGGCACCCTAGGTCTGCGTGAGGGGAACCAGAGGGAGCACAGTCTTGGAATGGTCCTGGCTTCATGGTCAACCCATGAGACAGCAGAGAGGCTGGTTGGTTAGCCTGAGCTGGAGCTTGAAAGGCCACCTCTTGAGTCTGAGCCAGGCTGCAGGAGCCCTGCAGAGCCTGTGTGGGGGCTTGCAGAGGTCCACAGAGTAGGGGGGTCTCTGTGCAGGGACTCGGGGTGCCATGTAGCAAGGGCTGTGGAAAGGTTATGGCCAATCTGAGGTGGCAAGGTCACAGAGGAACCAGGCCCTGGGCTCGTGCCTGGGCAGGGCTCCACCAGCTGCCCTAACACTGGTGCCCACCAGCCCAGCCCCTGCAGGAGACCCACTCACCTCCCCTGCAGTGTCCCTCCAGCACCCTCTACTGAGAAAGCTCAGCATTGTGCTCACTTTAGAAGAGAAATGCCTTGTGTTTTAGAGAGCATCTATGAAAGGGTGCATCATCTATGCATTCAGCGCTGACAGGCAACACATTTGTAACTGACACACAACCCCACCATAGGGTGGAAAGGTTCACAGCTGCCATGACCATGACAGATGTGGGTTCAAGTCCCAGTCCCACCACTTACCAACTGTGTGACCTTGGGCAAATAACTTAACCTCTCTGAGCCTGTTTCCTCTGCTGCGAAGTGAGGATCATAACATTCCCTTTGAGGACTGCTATGTGGAATACAAGAGCCTAGGATGGTACCTGGCTCATAGGAGGCACTGAGTAAGTGGCCATAGTTACATTAGGTGCAGACTGCAGTTCTAAAGCCTTATTCTATATTTCTCTAAAACTTGTGAAGGCAACAGATCACATAAATAATTTATATAAAACTGCTTTGAAATGTGGAAAGAGCTATAAATACCTCTTAATCATCTCTTCACAAATAAACTGTTTTTCAGTATTTCAGTGCCAGTACTTTAGCTGTCTTCAAGGAAGTTACCTGGGAAAATGCCTGTAACTTTGGGTTCCTCCCCCTTCACATTTCTTTATTCCCTGTGGCTAAAGATGGGGTTTTTCTTTTTTATTTCTCTCCCTCTTGTTTGGCTAAACTACACAGCTTGTGGGATCTTAGTTCCTCAACCAGGGACTGAACCTGAGTCCCCTTGCATTGAAAGCACAGAGTCTTAACCACTGGACCACCAGGAAAGCCCCCATTTTTCTTAATTTTCTTCTCACTGACTGGCAGGTATATGCCTCTACTTTTCTCACTATACATCTTTTTTTTTTTTTCAGTAAAATTTCTCACTGAATTATATGACCATCCTAGTTACATTCAGAGAGTGAAATAATTTGTATCAGATGCACAGAGGAAGGAGCTGGGTGCAGGGGAGGGCGAGCTCACAGTGACCCTCGATGGATGGCAACTGTGGGTCACGGAGCTGACAAGCAGGGAGCTAGAGAGGGGCGAGGGAATGCTCTAGCTTTGCACAGATGCCATTGCGATGATATTTCTCACTCACCTGAAACCTCACCTCCACAGCTCTGCAGACAGGGAGGTGATTCGGGGAACCGAATTAATGTCCCAAGACTCCCCAGGAACCATTTGGATCAAATGTTTCTGATTCCCAAAATGAACCCATGTTACTTCTTGGCCAAGAGGACTTGCCAGACTGTGAATTCCTCTGGGAATTCTGAAGGGAACCAGGGAACCAACTGTATCTTATTCACCCTTTTTCTCCGTATCTAGCCTTGCATGTCTGGAGAAGGAAATGGCAACCCACTCCAGTATTCTTGCCTGGAGAATCCCAGGGACGGCGGAGCCTGGTGGGCTGCCGTCTACGGGGTCGCACAGAGTGGGACACGACTGAAGCGACTTAGCAGCAGCAGCAGCCTTGCACATCAGAGGTGCTCCAGAGGGGCTGGCTGATGGGATGGATCAATAGCTTGCCCAGGCTGCAGACAAGGAAGACCTTCCACACCCCTAGGGGTGCTCCCAGTTACCCCTGGAGTTTGGGTGTATAACCAGGATGACCTCAACTGGTTACACATTTTGACTTAGAGCTTTTAACTGCTCAGGCAGCCCAGCCTAGGAACATTCGCGGGTGTGAGGATGTCGCCCCCCACTCCCCACCCTCACCCCCACCCCCGGGCAGACACACTTTCCAGGAGGTCAAGTGAACAGCTGCACTAAAGGAAGGGTGGAGACTGCGTTGGGGATCAGGGTTCGGGGATCAGGATGAGTCAGGGCTGGCTGTGCTGCCGGGCCACACAAAAATACCACCCCCGGAGCCCTGGCCCAGCCCAAGCCTCAGGGCTTCTTAGCTGGGTGCTTTCCCTGCCTCCTTCCAGGGAGAGACATTTCCAGTACTGTAGTTCACCGAAGCTAAACTCCATAGACTGTAGCCCACGGGGCTCCTCTCTCCATGGAATTCTCAGGCAAGAACCCTGGAGTAGGTTTCCATTTCCTTTTCCAGGGGATCCTTCCAATCCAGGTATTGAACTCCTGCATTGCAGGCAGATTCTTTACCATCTGAGACACCAGGGAAGTGCTTCATTGAAGCTAAATACCAGCAACCATGAGAGGGCGCCTTGATTCCAGACATGAGAAAATGTGAAAGAATGTGTGGCTTAAAGGTTACTGAAATGTGGGCACATCCAGGAGGGCTGAGTTCCATTACCTGAGAGGTCAATTTAGAAGGGTTAAGCTAACAAGTGATGAAAGACAGAGAATGTCTTCCTGACTCTCTGGGCTGTAGCCTCAGGCATTGCACTGACCACCCTACCCCACCGTCCTGCACACCGGGGAACTCTGGGCTGGGAGCCAGGTCCGATTGCCTGACGTGGTCTGCAAGAGGAAAGGCCGATGATTTAAGCATATCTTTTTTATTCCAATACTTTGACTTTTGGCCTTGCTGCTACAGAAGGGACTGCCTCTCACAGGGTAGTATTTCTAACGATAATATATAACTCAACTGTAAGCACATCTCTCAGATGCAAACCAACCAATCCAGAGCCCACAACCTATCCTCTCTTCCTTCAAACTCACACTCAGGGCCACTATTCCTCCACCCTGATCAATGGGGGCCAGGTACCAGACAACTGGGGACAACTCCTAGGGACAGCTTCAAAACCTTGCAGAAATTATCCAAAGTAACCAATCCTAAACCTGATTATCTTGCCTCACTCATTCCTTCCCTTGGAAATCACAGTAAAGTGCTCGCCCATGTTCCCCCTCCCTCCTAACCAATTCTGGTGCTTCCCTGGGTGGCCCCCTGTGGAGTCATGTGCCCCTTCCTCTAGAGATCAGTGAGTCTAACAACTGTCTTTTCAATGGCAATGTCTCCTGATCTGTTGGCCTCACCATTGTCGTTGTTAGTCTGAGTCATGGACTGTAATTGACCCCATGGACTGTAATCCACCAGGCTCCTCTGTCCATGGGATTTCCCAGGCAAGAATACTGGAGTGGGTTGCCATTTCCTCCTTCAGGGAATCTTCCCAACCCAAGGATCGAACTCTCATCTCCTGTATTGCAGGTGGATTCTTTACCACTGAGCCACCCGGGAAGCCTGTTGACCTCACCATATGTGAACCATAATCCATCCCACATTTTAAAACAGCTACTCCTGTTATATTCAAGGGCTGCTATATGCCATAATGCTAATCAAAGAAGTAATAGCAGTGACTTAATATTTAACCAATGTCATCCACACCTCTCCCCTTCTCCATGGTTCAAACCCCTACCAAATTCCTATAGGAATCCTTCCTTGTCCAAAGCTAGCTTTGGAAAGGGATCTGACAGAATATGTTACGTCTTACAGACACATCTGTATTGTGATGGGGGGGGGGGGGAAAGCAAGTCATGCAGGGAATTTGTTCATTGTTGAATTTCAGACATCCCAGAAGATGCTAAGGATCTTCCCAATATCCTAGCATCAGACCTCACCTACTCATAAATCAAACCTTCTAATGGGAACCATTTTAACTGTGTACAAGCTTACTTTACTTTGAATAATATACTCTGTGCTAGGCATGTTGCTATCCAATTTATTATTTGTGAGCTTTTTATTATGGGCTTCCCAGGAGACGCAGGGAATGGGGGTTCAATCCTGAGCCAGGAAGAGCCCCTGGAGAAGGAAATGGCAACCCACTGCAGTATTCCTGTCTGGGAAATCCCATGGACAGAAGAGCCTGGCGGGCTACAGTCTGTGGGGTCACAAGAAGTTGGACATGACTTAGCGACTGAGTACCCATGCACGGGTTTTTTATTATGGAATTTTTCAAACATTCACAAAAGTAGAGAGAATAACACAAACCCTAACATGCCCATCACCCAGCTCTGACAGCTGTCAGCCCAGCCCAGTCTTGTTTCACTGTCCTTCCCCCTCCCCAACCCCACTTATTATCTTAAAACCAATCTCAAACATGGTCATATCTTTGAAACCCTATTTAAATCCCATCCTCAATATAGTCTAGCTTTAGACCTTCTTCCTCACAGTACAGTGTTGTCTCTTTTTTTTAATACAGTTGCTAAATGGAATCTGGAGAAGGTGGACTTCCAGGAACTGAAGTCAGAGTTAACAGAGGTTCCTGCTTCCCAAATCTTGAAGGAGAGCCTGTCCGGCCATCCCAGGAATGAAGAGGAAGGCACTGGTATGGAGTTAAGTTTCTCCTCTTCTGTACCCACATGGTCTAGTTCTGTGCTCAGAGTTGGTCAGTTCACTATGCGGGAGGCGGGTGGACAAGTAACCTCCCTGGGGGCAGAGGCAGGAAAGGGGAAAAAGAACAGAACCCCTTTTCTGCTCCCTTTCCAGGGTATACTGGCAGGGAGTCGGTCTTTCCTAGCAAAGCTCTGTATTTTGTCACTTACACTTTTCATGGAGACTGCACTGCCCCAGGGGAAGATGAGAGATGTATCCGTTTTTCCCACTTGGTTGTCATATGGATTGCGTCTGAAAAATGACATTTTTCAAGTTGATCCTTCATATCTTTATCTTGGGGCCAGACAGACACCATGTACCATCCCAGCATACTGTTAACTGAAGGTATCCTTCTTTAATTTTGGGTACTGAGGAAAAGTAGCATTGCCCCTCTCCAAGGTATTCCCTGAAAGCCTGACTTTAAGATGATGAAGACTCTGTCTTTCAGAAACAGGGACTATCGGTAATATTGACAGTTATTGCTAGCACAGAAAGGCATGCAGGAGGATGGGGAGTTTTAAAATATTCAAAATAAGGTTCCTTGAGATATGGGCAACAAAGAGCTTCCACTTTCTCTAAGAAAACTGAGATACCCATTATAATACAAAGATGTGTTGTGATTCAAATAGTTCTCAAACATCTCATTTTAAAAATCATATTCAGATTTTATTATATTAAAATGATGGCTGAAGTATGTGGTCCATTGGGGAAGGGCTTGAAAAACTTTGTTTTATTGAGATTATTATAATGATTTGATTTTATCTCACTGTTTATAATTATAAAATAAACCAGACATAAAAATCATAAAGAGTAATATAATGAACACCATGAGAACTTGCCCAGGTTTAGAAAAATATACAAATATAGTGTGAAGCGCTCTGTGCAGCCTTTATCTTTACAACCAATACCAAGTTGGGGTATTTATTGAAAACAATCCACATATAAGTGGACTCATATAATTCAAGCCTGTGTTGTTCAAAGGTCAGCTGTACTTGGATTCACATTACATGGTGATCAAATAATATTTCCTGGGCATTTACTCTATACCAAGCACTTAACATGTATAATTACTTGTAAAATTTACAACCCTACTACCCAAAACATTACTCTTATCTCCCTTTACAAATGAGAATACTGAATCTTAGAGAGTTAAGTAACTTATTGAAAGTCACACAAATGGCAGATGGCAGAGCCCAGGGTTTTTTTTTTTTTGGCATTTTATTTACTAGTGTCGGGGCTTCCCTAGTGGCTCAGATGCTAAAGAATCTGCCTGCAGTGCAGGAGACCTGGGTTCAATCCCTGGCTCAGGAAGCTCCCCTGGAGGAGGGAATGGAACCCACTCCAGTATTCTTGCCTGAAGAATTCCATGGACAGAGGAACCTGAAGGGCTACAGCCCATGGGGTCACAGAGAGTCAGACTAGACTGAGTGACTAACACTTTCACTAACACTTTAAGAATGTTAACTTTTAATGTCATTCACTAGCCAGGATAAAGTTTGAGGAAAATATTTGAGGACAGTTTGGAGTATTGTGGAAAATGATATTTCATAATCTGAAACCACCCATTTGTGCTTCTCTGGACTGGCAAATAGAGGCCTGGGGTGGGGGGCAAGTGTGCCTCAGTTTCCTCCCCAACAACTGAATTTTTATAATATCTCAAAATTGAGGGGGCTTCACTGGTGGCTCGGACAGTAAAAAAAAATCTGCCTGCAATGCAGGAGATGTGGGTTTGATCCCTGGGTCAGGAAGATCCCCTGGAGAAGAAAATGGCAACCCACTCCAGTATTCTTGCCTGGAGAATCCCTTGGACAGAGGAGCCTGGCAGGCTGCAGTCCATGGGGTCAGAGAGTTGGACACGACAGAGCCACTGACTCTCTCTCTCTCTCTCTCTCTCTCTCTCTCACACACACACACACACACACACACAGAAAAAAAAAAAAAAAAAAAGCTTAGGTTTAAACCTGGACTGCCTGTCTCTGGGGTTCTCACTTGTGCGGGCTCTGCCATGCTCCACATCCTGGAACGATGGTGAATACAAGCTGTTAACTTTGTTTTCATTCACCAGGATGCGGAGAACTGGTTTGGGTAGGAGAACCTGTCACTCTGAGAACAGCTGAAACCATCACGGGCAAGTACGGCGTGTGGATGAGAGACCCCGAGGCCGCCTACCCCTATACCCGGGAGACCACCTGGAGAATCGACACGGTGGGCACGGACATCCGCCAGGTGTTTGAGTACGACCTCAGCAGGCAGTTCGCGCAGGGCTACCCGTCCAAGGTGCACGTGCTGCCCCGGCCTCTGGAGAGCACGGGCGCCGTGGTCTACCGGGGCAGCCTCTACTTCCAGGCGGCCGAGTCCAGGACGCTGCTCCGGTACGACCTGCGCGCCGAGACGCTGAAGGCGGAGAAGGAGATCCCCGGGGCCGGCTACCACGGGCAGTTCCCCTATTCCTGGGGCGGCTACACCGACATCGACCTGGCCGTGGACGAGACAGGCCTCTGGGTCATCTACAGCACCGAGGCGGCCAAAGGCGCCATCGTCCTCTCCAAGCTGAACCCGGAGACGCTGGAGCTCGAACAGACCTGGGAGACCAACATCCGCAAGCAGTCTGTCGCCAACGCCTTCATCATCTGTGGCACCTTGTACACGGTCAGCAGCTACTCCTCGCCCGACGCCACTGTCAACTTCGCCTATGACACGGGCACGGGGAGCAGCAAGGCCCTGACCGTCCCGTTCAAGAACCGCTACAAGTATAGCAGCATGATCGACTACAACCCCCTGGAGAGGAAGCTCTTTGCCTGGGACAACTTCAACATGGTCACCTATGACATCAAGCTCTCCCGAATGTGAAAAGCTGCCAAGCTGTCAGAAAAGGCAGAAGGAGATGATGTTCAGGGCTCTTGAAGGGAGAGCCAGTCAGCCAAGGCCCACACAGCTTTCCTCTGCTCTCCAAGCTTGCATTAACCCAGAAGAATGTGCATGGTCACCAGGTCTGACTGGGTGGGAAGAGCCTTCTGGGGATTGAGACGATTCCACGTTATCATAGATATTCTTTTCCTCTGTCTGCTCTTAAAGGGATACTTAATCAAAATAGTGTGACTTTCTGGTGATTTGAGGCAAAAGCTATAATGTGTAGGGGGTTTCTTCATGAAAACCACAAGACTTTTGATAAATGGGCCTCACTGGCTAAAGAATGTATGTTTGGAGAGGAGGTTGGGAAAAACAGGTTGCCCCACAGGGAACCCAGGGCCAACGCCTGCCCTTGCATGTTGCCTGGTTACCATGAGCTATAATAACAAACAGCACTTCTAAAGGAAAAGGGATAGTTCTTGTGGCAGCATGAACATGCATAATATGTGTTTACTATAGTTGGCTTCTAATGCTTCAGGTGGATCCAGTTGTGTATGACAGAATCTTTGCCCCATGAAATAAAATAATCTTACACAATGTTCTCCTTGAACTTTGTGTGATAGTTTGTGGAAGAGAAGAGTACAGATTCTAACCATCAGATAATTCCTTTGGGTTGGGAGCGGTGATTGCAGGATGCTAAAGTTATGTAGTGTGTGTGTGTGTGTAACTGAAAGGTTTGTGCCTGGTTTTGAGGTCTTGCCCATGATGACACCAGGCAAACTGAGGAGTTCATTCCTTCCCACCCCCATCTCCTTTTGCTTTTGATCCTTCTCAAACAATCCATCTTTTCTCCAACTTACCCTCTTTCACCCCATCTGTAATTTGGTTTTTATTTGCTGTCATGGGTATAACTTCCAAAAGTCAAGACCTCAGGTGAGCAGACCTAAGAAATTCAATGACCTCTTTACCTAAATTTAATTCTCTCTTTACAGGTCTGTCTCCAAAGACATCAAAATATGAGGTACTGGGGGCTAAGACTTTAACATATGAATAGGTGGGAAAGACAATTCAACCCATATCAACTGGGTATTACCACTCTACTCCACTGGTAGCAAACTCTTAAAGACTAGAAAATCCAGAAGTCAGTGCATGAACTCATTCACCTCTAAGCACCTTTAGCTGCCGGGTGTTGAATAAAAAGTGGAAGGTGAGGAGACCCCTTTGGGTGGTGAGTGATCACAGCACACACACAGGGGAGGCAAACCCTGCTAGCACAGCCCTGTCCATGTTTATTTCCTTCCACCAGCTACTGCTTTCACTTTGGGACAGAAGAAGAGAGTAAAGAAAGGAGAAGGAAAGGGCATTAGACTACTCCTCCACTGTGGACTGTTCCTTCTGGGGTTTTGTTTGTTTGCTGGTTCCTCCTTCTAGTCTGTATTAGTCAGGGTTCACCAAAGAAATAGAACTAATAGGAGATATATAGGTATAAGTACAAATGTAAAAAAGAGATTTATTATGAGGAATTGGCTCATGTAATTGGGGAGAAGTCCCACAGTCTGCCACCTGCAAGCTGGAAACCCAGGAAAATTGGTGGTATAATTCCATCCTCAGCCCAGACTTCTCCTGAAATCCAGATTCATGTATTAATTAGTGATGAATAATTAGATTATTAGATTTTTAATACATGCATCTGGATTTCAGGAGACGTCTGGGCTGAGGATATAAATTTGAAGAATCTACCTGCAATGCAGGAGACCCAGGTTTGATCCCTGGGTTTGGAAGATCCCCAGGAGAAAGGAATGGCAACCCACTCCAATATCCTTGCCTGGAAAATTCTATGGACAGAGGAGCCTACTGGGATACAGTACATGGAATCACAAAGAGTCAGACAGGACTGAGTGACTAACACACACCCAGACCACCATCTTCAAAATTCCGCTCACCTGGTGCTTCCATGCCACTTCTATTCTCTTATTATTTTAAAATTTTTAATTGGAGAATAATTACTTTGCAATATTGTGTTGGTTTCTGCCATACAACAGTGCGAATGAGCCATAGGTATATACATATCCAGGAACCTCCCTCCCACCCCCGAGCCATCCCACCCCTCTAGCTTGTCACAGGGCACCAGGTTGAGCTCCCGGTGTCATAGAGCAACTTCCCACTAGCTATCTATTTTACACATGGTAGTATGTATGTTTCAGTGCTACTCTGTCAATTTATCCACTCTCTCCTTCCTCCACTGTGTCCACAAGTCTGTTTTCTATGTCTGTGTGTCTATTCCTACCCTGAAAATAGGTTCATCAGTTCTATTTTTTTAGATTCCATATATATGCTTTAATCCATGATGTTTGCTTTTCTCTTGCTGACTTACTTCACTCTATATAACAGGCTCTGGTTCATCCACCTCACTAGAACTGACTCAAATTTTTTTCCTTTTTATGGCTGAGGAACATTCCATTGTGTATATGTACCATAACTTCTTCATCCATTCATCTGTCAGTGAACATCAAAGTTGCTTCCATGTCCTGGGGATTGTAAATAGTGCTGCAGTCAACACTGGGGTACATGCATCTTTCTGAATTATGAGTTTCTCAGAGTATATGCCCAGTAGTAATTGCCCTGTCTTATCATTTTTAATTCTTTCTTTACATTTATCATCTCCTAACATATAAATCCATTATTTTTAAATATTTTTTCTGTCTTCTCCCACTGGAACATAAATTCCATGAGGGCAGGTATTGTTTTGTTCAATAATATGTCCCTAGAGCAGTGCTCAGCTCACATAGTAGGTACTTGATACTTTTTGAACAAAGAAACAAACAGAAAAAATATCCTGGAACTTGCTCAGAAAAAAAACTGAAAATAAAGCTACCACAAGGGGTATCCCTTTCCACCCTTTCCCCTCCTTGATTCTACTCTTAGCTGGTTGTGTGACCTTAGACAAGTCACTTAATCCCTGTTCCAGAGCTAATAGAACTTTCTGTAATGATAGTCATGCTATCTTAACACCCACTATGATAGCCACCAGTCACATGAAGCTACTGAACACCTAAAATATGACTAGGGCAAAGAACTGAATTTTATATTTTATGTAATTTTGATGAATTTATGTTTAAGCAGCCATATGTGGCTAAAGGCTACCCTATTGGAGTGTCTTAAGTGTGTTCTCTCATCTGACTGAGGATGAGGTGATGTGTGTTGGGTCCCCAGCTGGCTAGGATGGGAGCTCCAGGCATGCTCCCCCGACCCCACGCTGCTGCAGTGGACACAAGGGGAGGAAGCTGACTTCCACATCAATAGCAGAGCCCTCTGACTAGGTGGGGAGGGGGACATGAGCACACTTAACAAGGGTGGACTTGGAGAGAGAACACCCACAGGGGCTCTATAAAGAAGTGAATGCAATAAAAGATGGCCTTGTTGGGGCCCAGGGCAGTTTTCCCCAAAATGTGACTCAATGGAATATGGATTATCTTGAATTAAAGTTACTTAATAAGGGGCCAGTGCAAGAGGAATACTCTGACCCTCCTTTCTGTCTGACCCTAAAAGTAGGAAATAAACCTCTCGTGTAAAAGGACACCCTTATGGTCAGAGAGAGAATTCAGGCTGAGAAGCCTATATAAACAAATCTTTGTGTTTTTTAAAATTTACTACTTGGAGTCCAAACTCCATTTAGATTCATTAATTGAGCACCCAAAACCTAAATTGTTTTATCCTGTCCACTCCTCACAAATGTATTGTTTCTTTGTTTGTCTAAAAAGAATAAAAACTTCTTGCTTTTGTCCCATTTCCATGATGTCCTCACATGCATGAATCAAAATTTGTTTCTCTTTTTTCTGTTCATCTGCCTGGCATCAATTTTATTATTAATCCAGTCACCAGAACTCAAGAGGGATAGAGGAGGGAATTTCCTCTTCCCCAACAGCACCTGAGGATATTTCTCAGATGTGGACGTGGATGATCACCTCTTTGATGCTTTCAGGCTCTTCACAAGAGCCCTTGGGAGTCCTTAGAGGTGCTTTGGGGTGTCTTGAGCATGGGATCTGAGCAGTATTCTTCTCCTCCCTAACTAGGTCACTTTGCACTTGACTGCTTTTCCAGTTAAGTGTCTTCTGTTAGAGTTTGAAGTTTACTTAAACCTCCGAGAAATAAAATTTGAAAATGTTGCCCATAAATGTGAAATACAGCCCAGTCCCAGCCCAGAAGACAGGATGTAGCTACAAAAGAACATAAAACTATTGTGCCCCAGGCTGAGCTTTGAAAACCCAAACCCCTCAGAGTTCCCTGGAACTCAGACCTTTAAATTCACAGAGGCCTGGCCTTTTCATTCATCCAAATTTATTAACAAACATTGAAGGCCTGATCACTTTTTTAAAAATTCAAATACAACTGACTACCATAACTGTTCTCTAGCACAACAAAAATTGACTACTGAATATAAACATCAGAGACTTGGCTTGAGACCAAAGGTTAAGTGCTGGAGGAATGGTAAACAGTGCTCAATGGTGGTTGTAGAAGAAAACTAGGAAAGAAAGAATAAAGATTTTCCAAGACATTCTTCAAAATCAACTCCAATGACTTCGCCGAAACAGTTTTCTGGAGTTTCCTGTCAAAGTCCAGCTCAAAATGACCGATGTTTTAGGTGCTTAGGAAGTCTTCAGCTGGAGAGGGAGGTGGGGCTGGGGGGACTTTGGGGCTAGCTGCACTCGGAAGGGCTTGTCTGGATTCCACATCTGAGGGTATTTCCCCAGCGTCATCAATTTGCTTGGTAAATCTTTCTTCTCTGGGAGGAAAGGGACACTGAATGTTATTTAAATAAAACTGGGAGTTTTAAACAGAAGGAAGAAAGAACACCCAGATCCCAGCCCCTGAAGGGAGCATTCAGCATTTGAGATGACATCCTGCCCCCCCTAAAATGACGTACTCTCTATTTACACTTTGCTTGTCATTTCTTCTCAAAGAGAGTTGCACCATCTCCTCTGGTCCCACGGAACCAACGTAGCTGGGGTTCAACCCCTACCAGCCAGCTCTCTGTAGTTTCTCTAGGGCAGGCTCTCTCTCTCAAGATTTTATTTGCATCTGGCCACCTGAGTTCGGTCCCTGGGTTGGGAAGATCCCCTGGAGGAGGAAATGGCAACCCATTCTAGTATTCTTGCCTGGAGAATCCCATGGACAGAGGAACCTGGTGGGCTACACAGTCCATGAGGTCTCAAAGAGTTGGACACGACTGAATGACTTCCACTTTCATTCTCTGGCCAGTTCAGCCTAGGTTCACTTCAGCTCTTCTTTCTGCCTAGATCCTACCCCACCCTGTATACACCCCTTCCCCGCCCCACACCCAGTCTGCTGGTTCTCCTCCCCTTCTGCTAGAATGCACCATGCATCTCTTCTACTCAGGGCTGGGCAAACCCTGCCTTCAAGGGAATAGGACTAGTCAGTCAAGTGATTCCAGATTCAGATTTAACAGTTCCCGGAGTACCCGCTGTGGGCTAGGACTTGGAAATTAACTAGAAACTAACTACATTCAGATTCTCAATGACAGCTCACCCCTCCCAGTTTTTTTCAGCTGAGGAAGCTGAGACAGAAGGTCATTCACCCAGGTCATGTGGCCAGTAAAAGACAGAACTGGAATCCAAACTCAGACCTCTCCTGACCACAAGTTCAGTGCTGCATCTCCCAGTCAGAGCTGATCCCTAATGTTGCCGAGGGGGTGTGGGGTAATGGGGGAGCGGATAACAGGGAAGGAAGTCAGGAGAGGCCCCAGAACTGTGAAATCTCTTTCTTCTTGAGTGGATGTTAAAGCACAGTAACCATAGCCCCCTGGAGATAATGCCCACTCTCACAGTCTAATCAGTCACATCAAATTTGCCATGTAACCCCATCAGTAAAATTTAACACCTCGATGATAGGGGTATTGCTCAGTCGTGTCTGACTCTTTGTGACCCCATGGACTATAGTCTGCCAGGCTCCTCTGTCCATGGGATTTCCCAGGCAAGAATACTAGAGTGGGTTGCCATTTCCTTCTCCAGGGGATCTTCCCCTCCCAGGGATTGAACCCACATCTCCTGCATTGGCAGGTGGATTCTTTACCACTGCACCATCTGAGAAGCCCTTAACACCTCCATATCTATGATAACTAAGAAATTGTACATGATTTCTAAAATCAATTCACTAAAATCTTACATTCCAATAAACACTGAAGTCAAGAAGCACTGAACAAACTGGATGGAGGTCCCTATTTCAAATTTTTTACTTTTGGCCAAATTTGTCAGGTTTTATAAAATCACCATTTTTAAGCTCATACTATATCCATAGAACTCAAAAGTGTCAGCTCTGCTAATTGTTGTTTACCCATATTTGAATTATTAGAATTATTTCAACCCAGGTTTCTTGGCAGAAATTTATGTTAGGCCACTTGTCTCTACTGAGGGTTACATTCATTGAGACTAGATGCTATAACTTTAAAACCACAGAAACCACCCAGACAAAATGCAACATGTTAGCGTGTGCTACAAGTGAGTGAAGCAGGCCAATGGAGCTGGACTTCCTCCAGCTTTTTATCTCCCACCCTTCCATCGGGATAGTCTCAGAATCTACACATGACCTCCTGACCCACAGCGAAGGTACAGCATCAAGTCAAGTCAAACAACAATTTCAAAAGAGCTCAGTTTTCATAGAAATTGGAGTCCTAATGTTTTTGTTGTAAAACTTTATATATGAGATGTCTTGGGCATCCTGCTGGATCTGGGGATCTCAGACCAGAGAGAAGACAGAGCAGCCCACTGTGGACATTGTAGGCTTGCTAGATTTAGCAAAGTAAAACATAGGTTGTCCAGGTAAATTTCAGATAAACAACTAACATTTTTTACTTTATTTGATGCGTGTGCTCAGTCATGTCCAACTCTTTGTGACCCCATGGACTATAGCCCACCAGGCTCCTCTGTCCACGGGATTTCCCAGGCAAGAATACTGGAGTGGGTTGCCATTTCCTACTCCAGGTGATCTTTCTAACCCAGGAATAGAACCCGTGTCTCCTCCATTGGCAGGAGGACTCTTTACCACTGAGTCACCTGGGAATTCCCCTCTTTTACTGTAAGTATATCACAAATCACACAGACTAACTTAGACCAAAAAAAAAAAAACTCCTTCTGTTCACCTAAAATTCAAATTTAACGAGGCATCCTGTATTTTATCCACTGACCCTACCATCTGGGGAAGGTGTCAGGTGGGGGACTTTTTGAGAACTCCAACATGCAGTTCAGGTGGTTAGCTACTCCAAGGCAGGCAAACTGTCTTCTGTAGGCCAGACAACCTGCTGAGGTCTCCACTATCTAAGGGCGTGCTAGCCCAGTCCTGAGCATCAGGCATAGAGTGGTGAAGGAGACAACAGTCCTTGCCTTACAGGGAGCTGACCGTCTACTTCGGAGGGAGGACAAGATTCTGGGCGTCCATGCTCTCCCCAAACCTTGCAGCGTCATACATTTTTACACTGGGAGGACACATCATAACTTCCATCTGATTGTCAAAGTGATCCTCACGCCTCAGTCAAGAGCCACTGATCTGAAGTCCATCCCAGTACCCTTATCGTCTACTGAAGGACCATGTGACAGAAGTCTGCTTCCCACCATGGGTGACAAAGTGTTTTCTCATCCATAATGTCTGCCCTGCTGCATGGATGGATGCCTTTACATAAACCTGAATCTAGAGGCCATCCTTGGCCCTTGGTGAGCATCAGCATGTGTGCTCCATCCCCGCCCCCACGGCAGATCCCAGGGGGTACCTCCTGGTCATGGTGATCCTGCGCCTCATCACCTCGGAGGCCAGGTCTCTGTAGCGGAGGTTAATGCTGTAGCCCGTGGAGCCTTTCTCAGCCATGGCTTTGCACTCAGAGGATTGAGATTCCCCAGCACCTGTGAATCTAAAACAAAAGCACCAGCAAATCTGCTTCAGGGGTCGAAATGGCTGTGTCTGGGTCCAGCTTGGCAGGGCTTGCAGAGGACTCTCCTGTCTGTGTTCTCAGTGGGTTCCCCCAGAGCTCACCCCTCTCCCACTCCCCGCCCTACCCCTGTCCTGAGGCAGACGTTTTCTCATTCCAAGGCCTGCCCTGGGGAAGAGCCAGGTCTCCCCACAATGAGATAGAGCCGGTATTATCACCCCAATCTGGTGATTTGGAAACCCAGGGCAGCTATGGCGCCCCCCAGAGAGAAAGCAGAGGCCCAGAAAGGTAAACTTTTTCCCGGGGTTGCACAGCTGAGCCCTGTCCTGGCTGCCCCCCACCCTGTAGCGAGCACCACTCACAGCCTCACAGGGCTGTTTGGCATCACTGAGGCACACAGAGCCCTCTTCCTGGAACACTTCTAAACAACAGGAAAAGGGGGCTTCTCTGGTGACTCAGTGGCAAAGAATCCGCCTGCCAATGCAGGAGACACGGGTTTGATCCCTGATCCGGGAACATCCCACATGCCGCAGAGCAACTAAGTTTGCGCACTACAACTACTGAAGCCGTCAAACCCTAGAGGTGGTGCTCCGCAACAAGAGAAGCCACTGCAACGAGAAGCCCACACACCACAACTAGAGTAGCCCACTCAGCAACGAGGGCCCAGCACAGCCGAAAGAAAAGAAAAGGGACGTGGGGTGGACAAGGCTAGTTGTTCAAAGGCACTGGAGGCTTGATACTGAGAAGGGAAACGGCAGCAGTGGGAGCTAAGACTCAGACATTGTGGGATATCCTTTTACAGTATCCCACTTGATAACCATAGTAACTGCAATATAAGTTATTATGATCCCTACTGAACCGATTGATGGGGAAACTGAGCAGCAGAGAAGTTAGGCAGCTTCCCCAGGGGGCACAGAGCTACAATCCGAACCTAAGGTCAGTCCAGCTTCAAAGACACCACTGCAGAGCCAGGCGACTCCAGTTCTGCCTCAGTGCCAAGCCATTTCCAAAGGAATGAGAGGTGAGTCTCCATTCCTGCACACCCAGTCACACTCTTGAGGTGACATGGCTGTTCTCAGAAGAGGAGTTGCAAGGGCCTGAACTCACCAGCCTGATGTTCTGTCTGCAAAAGTTTGTTCTCAGGAGGAAGCCCAACGGACTCACCTTTGATGTCAGATCAGCTCAGGATATGACCCCTTCCACACCTCAGCTCATGGTCATTAAAGAAACACCCTTATTCTGCACAGACTCTGTTTCCACAGATCAGTTACTCCACAGCCTCCGTGAAGGAAAAGGCCCAAACCAGCTCACTGCTGCCAACTGCCTCCTGGGCCTTTTTATCCTCCTGTAGTCAATCTTTCTCAGCAGCGTGTGTTAGTAGATTGATTCATGCCCTTCGAAGGTAACAGCTGACACAGGTGTTCCCTGTGACCTTGACGAGAAATCCTCAAAGATGTTGCAGGGAGATGGGTCTTGAATGCAGAACAGAGGAAGGGATTTCAGCCACATGGGCAATGAGGAAGCACAGAGGCCAGAAAGCATGACATCTTGACTTGTTACCTACTGACATTTTAAAAACTAATTCATGTCCACCCCACTCCCAGCAGCATCATCATGATTGATTCCCCCTCCTTCCTGATGACTCAGCACTTCTGCTCAGGTGGCAGGTGCTTTGGCTTTCAAATAAAAGGGGTTGATTGATTTCATGACTCTCACTTTTGAGCCAAAAGATATTGAGCAAGTAATTTTAGCTTTCATTTTTTTATTTTTTAAATTTATTTGGGTGCATCAGGCCTTAGTTGTGACACAGGGGCTTAGTTGCCCCATGGCATGTGGGATCTTAGTTCCCCGAGCAGGGATTGAACCAATGTCTCCTGCATTGGGAGGCAGATTCTTTACCACTGGATTATCTGGGAAGTCCCTAATTTTAGCTTTTATGAGGCTAGGTTTTTCTACCTGTAAAAGAGGAGTAATATTCATAGCACCACTACTCATAATAACCAAGACATGTAAACAACCTAAGGGTCCATCGTGGGGCACACACACACAAACACAATGGAATACTACTCAGCCACAGAAAAGAATGAAATAATGCCATCTGCAGCAACATGGATGGAAACAGAGATGGCCACACTAAGTCAGTCAGACATAGATAAATACCATATGCTATCACTCTAAAACATGACACAAGTGAACCCATCTACCAAACAGACTCACAGACAGAGAGAACAGACTGTGGTTGCCAAGGGGGAGGAGGATGGGGAGGGAGGGGTCTGGAGTTTGGGGTTAGCAGATACAAAGCACTGTATAATATAAAGAATGGATAAACAATTAAGTCCTATTGTATAGCATATGAAACTATGTTCAATATCCTGATAAAACATAATGGAAAAGAATATATGGGTGTATAACTGAACCACTTTGCTGTATTGCAGAAATTAACACTATAAATCAAGTATATTGCAGTTACAAAAAAGAAGCAATATTCTCTCCCAGGGCAGTTGTGAGGATCAAGAAAATATTTGCAAAAATCCCTAATTTAACCCTGTTTTGGTTTTAAGTATTTAAATGCATGTTTATATAAACATATCTGTATATATGTGTATGTGTGTATGTATATATATATAAAACCCAGGATGAATATGAACATATATGTATACTGCCCCTCATGTACTACCGTGAATGTAAGCTTTTCCTCACAAACCCTTACAAATTCCTCACAAATTTAATGACTAGTTTTCCACTCACAACGTAGAATAAAACAAGAACATGTATTCTCTGTAACGTAATAGAAAAATGTACAACTATCAATATTATTACTAACTTTACAGCAAGGGCACCGAAATTTCTCTCTTAGGCTCCCTTAGTTGTGTGGAACATAGACCAAGGGTATCTCTCAGCCTTGCAAATAGCTGAGAAGAGAAGTGAAAAGCAAAGAAGGGGAATGCAGAGTTCCAAAGACTAGCAAGGAGAAATAAGAAATCCTCTTTAAGTGAACAATGCAAAGAAATAGAGGAAAACAATAGAATGGGAAAGACGAGAGCCCTTCAAGGAAATTACAGATACCAAGGGAACATTTCTTGCAAAGATGGGCACAATAAATCACAGAAATGGCAAGGATCTAACAGAAGAGGAGAGTAAGAAGAGATGGAAAGAATATACAGAAAAACTGTACAAAAGAGGTCTTAACGACCTGGATAACCATGATGGTGTGATCACTCATCTAGAGCGTGTGGAGTGTGAAGTCCACACACACGCTTCCTGGAGTATGAAGTCAAGCAGGCCTTAGGAAACATCACTAGGACGAAAGCTAGTAGAGGTGATGAAATTCCAGCTATTTCAAATCCTAAAAGATGAAGCTGTAAAAGTTCTTCACTCAGTATGCCAGCAAATTTGGAAAACTCAGCGATGGCCACAAGACTGAGGTCAGTTTTCATTCCAATTCCAAAGATAGGCAATGCCAAAGAATGTTCAAACTACCCCACAATTGTATTCATTTCACATGCTAGCAAAGTAATGCTCAAAATTCTCCAAGCTAGGCTTCAAGTATGTGAACCGAGAACTTCCAGATGTTCAAGCTGGATTTAGAGAAGGCAGATTTTAGAAAAGAAACCAGAGATCAAATTGCCAAAACTTGTTGGATCATACAAAAAGCAAGAGAATTCCAGAAAAACATCTACTTCTGCTTCATTGACTACCCTAAAGCCTTTGTGTGGATCACAACAAATTGGAAAATTCTTCAAGAGATGGAAATATCAGATCACCTTACTTACCTCCTGAGAAACTTGTATGCAGGTCAAGACTCAACAGTTAGAACCGAACATGGAACAAGACTGGTTCAAAATTGGGAAAGGAGTACATCAAGGCTGTATATTGTCACCCTGCTTATTTAACTTAAATGCAGAGAACATCATGCAAAATGTCTGGCTGGCTTAAGCACACGCTGGAATCAGGACTGCTGGGAGAAGTATCAACAACCTGATATGCAGATCAGTTCAGTCACTCAGTCACGGCTCTCCTTGTGACCCATGGGCTGCAGCACACGTCTTCCCTGTCCATCACCAACTCCCGGAACTTGCTCAAACTTAAGTCCATCCAGTCGGTGATGCCATCCAACCATCTCATCCTCTATCATCCCCTTCTCCTACTGCCTTTAATCTTTCCCAGCATTAGGGTCTTTTCCAATGAATCAGTTCTTCACGTCAGGTGGCCAAAATATTGCATACTATCCTAATGGTACAAACTGAAGAGGAATTAAAAAGCCTCTTGATGAAGGTGAAAGAGAAGAGTGAAGAAGCTGGCTTAAAACTCAACATTAAAAATCCATGGCTGATTCATGTCAGTGTATGACAAAACCCACTACAACATTGTAATTAGCCTCCAACTAACAAAAATAAATGGAAAAACAAACAAACAAAAAAAAAAAAACAAAAAAACCCCGAAGATCATGGCATCTGGTTCCATCACTTCATGGCAAATAAATGGGGAAAAAATGGCAACAGTGGCAGACTTTTATATTCCTGAGCTTACAAAATCACTGCAGATGGTGACTGCAGCCATGAAATTAAAAGATGCTTGCTTCTTGGAAGAAAGCTGTGATAAACCTAGAGTGTATTAAAAAGCAGAGACATCACTTTGCCAACAAAGCTATGGTTTTTCCAGTAGTCTTGCATGGATTTAAGAGTTGGACCATAAAGGAGGCTGGGCACCGAAGAACTGATGCTTTTGAATTGTGGTGCTCAAGAACTCTTTAGAGTCCCTTGGACAGCAAGGAGATCAAACTAGTCAATACTAAAGGAGATCAGTCCTGAATATTCATTGAAAGGACTGATGATGATGCTCCAATACTTTCACCACCTGATGGGAAGAGCTGACTCATTGGGAAAGATCCTGACGCTGACAAAGATTGAAGGCAGAAGTCAGTGACAGAGGAGGAGACGGTTGGATGGCATCACTGACTCAATGGAGCAATTCCAAGGATAGTGAAGGACAGTGAAGTCTGGCGTGCTGTGGTGCATATGGTCACAGAGTTGGACATGACTTACTGAACAACACTACCAAGTTATAAAAAGATTGTGACTTCTGCCTTGGGTGCTTTTTTTGGATATTCCTGGAATACACAGGAGTACCCATGTGCCTTTCCCTATGGCTAAGAAAGTGACTGCTTTGTGGGGGAGGCCTACTTGGCCATTCTATTCTCCCTAATTATACCTCAATGTACCTTTGGCAGGAAGGTTAAAAAAAAACAAACCATGTCATTCTGGGCTGCTGAGGAAGAAAAGTTGGTAATATCTATGAGTAGTTGTTTTTCCCCCGTGAGACTTGAACACTCCCTCTTGGCAAGGGCTTCCCAGGTGGTTTAAGTGGTATAAAGAACCCGCCTGCCAATGCAGGAGACTTGGAAAGTGGTTTTGATTCTTGGGTTGGGAAGATCCCCTGGAGTAGGAAATGGCAACTCACTCCAGTATTCTTGCCTGGATAATCCCCTGGACAGGGGATCCTAGCAGGCTACAGTCCCTATGAGGCCACAAATAGTTGGACACAACTGAACACATCTCTTGGCAAAGAAGGGCCAGAATACACTGATCCATCCTCTTTCTGTCCCTCTACATCATCCTTGAACCTAGGACTTTCTCATCTGGAATCTCAAGCCTGATTAATAAAACTTTCTTCAATTCTCCACTGAATACTAATGCATTTGGGAGCTCCCTTTTCATTTCAGGTGAATATAAATTGTTGACTTTGCTTTTTTTGCTCAGAAACCAGTAAGACCAAAATTTACATATAAATCTACTTATTAGCTAGCATGTCAATAATTGATTAGTACTACCCAAATAATTTTAGAAGGTTTTAATCATACAATCAAGTTAAGCAGTATGGTCATATATAGGCAGGGGGAAGACAGAGTGACTGGAAAATGGTTCCAGGAAACAGAGGTCAGGTATCAGTGACCACAACCTCAAGACTTTAAGCCACCACAAGACTATGCTCAAGTACGAACTGTCTTCTACATTCTCAGCCCCTGACACATATATGTACCTGATCAGCTGACTAAATTATATCAAAGCCTCATCTCTTGCTTAAACTCTAGTTCAGGTAAAATATCCTTCTCCTTTGATATTTCTCTGTCCAGAGAAATGTGTTTTTGACAATAATTCTTTGGAGTAATTCTATGTTGGCATATGGAGTAAATTAGTGAGTTTTACCCAAACTTTACTGAGATTTATTTTGGGTCTTTCCATTTCCAGCCAGAAGAATGGTGATTCTATTGTCTACATTCAGCGGTTGTAAACAGACTGTTTACAGGTTGACAGATTGTTTTCAAATGAACATGGCTACCTCGAGAACAGGGGCCATAAATACTATCCTCAAAAGACAGTCTTTACTTTGACTGAATAAGCTTTATAGTTCTTCAAAGTCAGAAATCAAGTTTTGGGGTGATATTTTTTCCCCCTAGAGCATAATGTACTCTTACTTCAGATTTTAGGAATGGATAGGAAGCTCCAAGACTCATTATTTAGAGAATACTTTATTAGTTTCTGTAATCAAACCCATGTAGATAAGACCTTACATATTTAATACAGTGCGTTACCCCTGTACAAATGGAAAAAATTATGTTTAACGTTTCTAGACCAATATGGCTGTTAATTTCTGTACAATGCCAACCCAACACGGTACAACTGGGATACTTTTTCCAAAGTTGACAGCACAGCTAAAGTTTCCAAAAGTTCAAATTATATATATATATATGTATATATATATAGATTTATTTATTTATATAAAAAGACCAATAGCAGTATGTTATGCATCAATAGCAGCAACAGCTTTTCCAAGTTCTGCAGTCATCTGAACAAAATTATAGAGACATCCAGCACACTCCATTAAAAAAAAAAAAGGTAAAAAACAAAACCTCAGAAAACAGCAAATTTCTGTTACTGTTGTGGTACCTGGCACCATTTTTTTTTTAAATTACATTTCTCAATCATCATCTGGAAAGAAAACATTCTAGAATAACGTCATTAAAAACAGATCTGATAAAGCACGGTCACTACTACATATCATAAAGCAGGTACAAGATATTTTACATTCACAGAGGTATGATACAGTACTGTCCTACATCTATAATACTAGAGGATATAATTAAAAAGGCATTATTTGAGACTTGATTCTACTTTTCCAGCAGAGGGCCCAAAGGATGGTTATGACACAGCTCTGGTACATAAATGCACCTTCTTAGATAGGATTTCCTTTCTTTATTGGCATAGTTCTAGGTACTCACTGCTCTTCATGAACATCAGCTAAAAACCGTTTAAAAAAATAAACAAAAAACCACCATTGGATTCATACAAAGATGACTGAGGAGAGGCAAGCAGGACTCAACCTAAGTAGTATTTGACCAACTCCGTCATGTCTGAATGGTTAAGAGCTTCATGGAAGAAAGGAGATGCCAAGTAGCACTTCAAAGCTTTGGGCCACAACCAAAACACAGCATCATTTCAAACAGAAGCAGTAGCCAAACACTGCCCACTTGGATATGTTCAAGGATGTTGACATCAGTATTTCATCATCTGCTCACTCATCCAGGAAGAAGGGGAGATCAGTTACTGTACTTTGATTGTGTTCAACTCAATCACCATGTTACAAAAATAGCAAGCTGCCATAATAAAAAATAAGGCTCCTCTATCCAGCACCAGTTATCTTCTGTTCTTCACCACCAAGCCCCTAAATGCTATAACCATATCCCAAGAACATGAGGGAGCAAAGAAACCACATCTGATGTCTTAGCTGGGATCATCACATTGTTCAGGCTGAGCTATTCCTCTGTGGTGTTATTTCCCTCATATTTCTGGTGTTTCATCTAACCATAAGGATATCAGTTCTACATTATATGCACTCAAGGAATGTGTGCACATACTCATGTACAAATTCTGACTGAAGATGCATGGCTGTCAACAGAGCGCATGTTATACAGTAGGTGCAAGCTGGCAAAGCCTCATTTTACTGGTGTAGCAGCTGTGTGTCAGTGTAAATTGCTCCTATGTCCCTTGTGCACCTCCAAGCTCTGGATAGGATAATGCCAGAGACCACTCTACCCCTTTGGCTGACGGCACTGTCTAACTTCACTCTCCCTCTTTCCCCTCTCCCTTCCCCTACCCCCTGCAATAACCCACAGCCTTTAAGATTTTGTTTCTTCGGTTTTGATTGCCTGAGGTTTGATTGGTCCAGTTCTAATAGGTTTGGTGGCTATGGTGGGTGCAGGGGGTGGCTTTTCTTCTACTTTTTCCTGACAGACACCAGGAGGGTCGGTCAGGGTTTCAGGAGGTTTACTTGAGTCACTGTCCACTTTCTGGGCTTTGCCTCCTATCTGTTTGTTCTGTTGCTGTTCAGAGAAGAACCGTTGCGTGGACTGAAGAACCTCTGCTCTCTGCTTTGCCTTAAAAAATGAGAAACAACAACTGAAAATGCTGCAGTATAACCAAAGCCTGTCAATCAATCTCAGTTCAAATTTTTTTACCAATCGCAAATCAGTTTTCCCCATGTTGGTTTGGCCCCAAAGTACCTCATTGATCTGTCAGCTTTTAATGGATAGATTTCTTCCTATTTTTGAAAACATTCCATGTGATTTAAAAAAAAAACCAAAAAAAAACAAAAAAAAACAAAAAAAACTGAAAAGAATAGGACCACCTCCCACCATCTTTCCAAAGTTTGCCCTTGTAAAAAAATAATAAAATATAAATTGCTGTTGGTTTATATCTTTTCTGGAAGAAAACTTATTGATATCAAATTTTATTTAGGGAGCCTGCTTGCAAATTTGAAAACATATAAATTTAATACTTAAAACTTCTATTTATCAATATGTGGTCTACAATAAAATGAAAAGGAAGCACTTATATTGTGGCATTACCAACACCTAGGACCAAATGTCTTGTGGCTGAGTCCTCTTCCCACAGCTCTCTTCTGCAGGGGAAGAGCATCAGAAATTAGTAACTACAACTTCACTTGATCACTAAGTTCTGATAGCTCCTACCACATTCTGAGCTGGTAAAATAATTTCCTAGTTTTATTGACGCTGTGCCCCCAAAGAATATACTTACGTCAATCTGTAAATTATATCACCATAACATACACAATTAAGACTAAAAGTTTCTACACCTCTTGCACATAACAAAAGCTCTTCATGTTCTACAGGTAACCTGTACTATTCAAAGATCTGAAGCAATTTCATGACATCTGTATCCTTTTCCACCCCATTATTAAGCTCTAATGTCATTTCCAACATGCGGATGTAGGAAAATCAAGTGGCAAGGAGGCAAGAGAACTGGAAACCAAGGCCAAATGGTTTCCCAAGATTTCTACACATATAGTATTTTTAATAGTTATGAATGGATGTAAATCCTAGGTACGCAGCCTTAATAAAAGTAGATAACATTCAACAAGTGTTTCACTGCAGGGCAATCTTTAAATTTGATTATTTAGGATCACAAACAAGGGACATCAACCCAGAAAGAAACTTTACTGAATCAACTGAATTTTCTAACAGGATTGTCCTAAACATGTTTCTAATTCAGAATAAAGCGTGACTATGGACATTTCCCATTTGAGAGCAGTAAGCTTTTCTTTGTTCTCATCTTGCCTGATATATATAGTGACAAAATTGGCAAAAGTACTAAGACTTCAAAAGTCAAGTATAAGTAAATATAGAAACAGAAATAAATTATTCAGCTAGCTGTACTGGCAGACAGGTTAAGTTTATGCTGCAAGAACTGTCCCCACACAGACTCCTCAAGGCACCCTTCTGCGTTTAGCAAACCTCATGTTTATCAGTGCCTTTTATCATGAAGGATCCCAAAGTGCTTTTTGAGTTCTTCATTTACAACTACACAATCAGTTGTGGAATACGGAAGCCTCAGATGGCAGGCAAAAAAAAAAAGATATGAAACCAGTTTGAGAAGAAACTATACTTGGATGCTTGGATGACTCATGAAGGAAGAAAAATCAAGATAACATGCCTTACCCATTCCAGAGTTTTCACATAACAATGATTTATATCTTGGGATGGGGGTGGAGGTGGGAAGGGAAGGAAAAAAAGAAAGAAAATGGGGAATCCTGTAATAATACATATTATTTATTTGCTCTTCCCAAAAAATGTAGCAGCTAAACTCAGATCTCAAATATTTATTCTATAAACAATTCATTTGGCCACAGAGTTTAAAATGTTAACTTCTTTGCTGACTAGAGTTGCAAAAACAAGAAACAAACAAAAAACAAAAACATAAAAAAGAAAAAGAAAAGTGTGTGTGTGTGTGTGTGTGTGGGGTGGGGGGAGTAAGAAGAAAAAAAATTAAATTAAAAAAAGGAGGTGGGGATGAACAAAAGTAGTTAGTCTGGTTAAGTCTGCTAAGACAATGAATGCCTGGATATGCAGTTATGGGTCCAGAGGCATCTTAAGACATGGTTCAGAGACAGATCCGTGCTCTGTTGGCTGTTAATACTGTACTAACCTTCATGTCTTGTTCAGCCTTCAGCGCAGCCTGGGCCTGATTACCTCTGACTCCAGACAGTGATCCACAAGGACCCCTGGCTACATGTGGCAAACGAGCATGGCTCATGAGGCCTGTGGTCAGCGGAGGAGGCATCTGACTGGCCAGTGCCATTGGCGGCCTCTGAACGGGCGCTGGGAAGGTGTTAGTATGTGGGGCTCTTACCAATGGAGGGACCAGGTTAGGTTGAGAGAGAATCTGAGTGAAAAAAACAAAACATACAACATTGAACTGTTAAAAAAAAAAAAAAAAGCCAACTAGACTAGGTTGGCTTATCCCAGAGTAAATCTGTGCCCATTCTGCCAGTGAAAGGAAGTGTATGGGTTTGTGCCATTCTACTACAGGACCAAGAAGAAACATTCTCCATGCTTGGAGAATCTAACAAAAATTAGGCAAAGCTTGCTATGGCACTTCAGTTGGTTCTAGCATTTCAGCTACAAATTCTGAAGGGGAAATAGAAAAGCTATTAAATAGGATATCTTTTAAAAAAGATATAACTGCAGAAAAGGCACATATACTAAATATAATCTGAAGATAAATGAAAATAGTACTAATCAACAAATATATGAGAGTTCTTATCAACTTTAATTAGTCCTTCCATATGATTATCAAAGGGAAGAGAAGCCAACACGTTTACACATATATTAGAACATCTTTTAGAATTTCTACATCAATTGCATATAGTTACCTTTAGAAAACAAAAACCAAACCGGCCCCCCCCCCCCCCAACTTTAAAACTAGAAAACGTTAAGCACTGGGACCCTTCTCTGAAAAGTCAGCTTCTTCAAAAGATAAAAGGTTTGGGACTGAAATAAGTTTTTAGAGCTGTGTGGGGAATCTTTTGACTATATTTCAATTGTCTGCTTTAGAACTATATGGTTACTACTTGTGTCTAGCTAAAAATTGTACAGAACATATTTGAATGTCATAAATTTACTAAAAACTGTTTCTAAACTGGTTATAATATGGCAGGATTATAAAATCAGAGAATTAGCCAGATTAGCAATCACTTGCAATTAAGTAATACTCATTTCTCATTTATATCTGCCCACCTGGGGTGCAAACTGTGTAGGAAATGGTTGTGTCATTCTCACAGTGGCAGGGGCTGACTGGAACTGCTTCTGATAGACAATGCTGTTCATTTTGCTGGACTGGCTGTTCGGACTTGTGGAAGTAGCCCTTGGAAAGAAGCCATCACTGGTCAGTAACAGTAGTGCCACAAAAGTAATGCTGTTAGATTTTTAGAGACATTGCTTTTGGTAGATTCATCATACTTGGTAGTTGATGAAAATTTACTGGAGTTACCAAACATTATGCTGGGAATGAAAGTGCAGATGTGAGAAAGCATACTAGCTTGATTTTCCCAGGGTTAAAATTTTTTCCCCCTCAAAAATATAGTGTAACAAATACATTCCTTATTATAATTAAGCTTAAATAATAGCTTAACATTGTGGGTAAAACCATGAGAATGTCTTATGCTTATATTAAGTACCTAACAGAAACATGGTACCCAGCTATTTGGAAATTCTGTAAGCAAATTTAAATGCCCATTTTACCTGAAAGGACTAGATGTTGGTGTGGTGCTTCTGCCACTGATTGGAGGAGTGCCTGGTTTTATATCAATGCCACTTCCAAAGGCTTTTAGTTCCATTTCAGACATCTGAGGAAGAGCGTAAAATAAAATGTAAAGTAAACTTAACATTTTTGCAATTCCATAAATTAAAGTGCTGTGTTTAGTATTTTATCTATGATAATTTCATCTGGCACAGAGCAAAGAACCTTAGAACAAGATTTTATGATTTCTTTGTTATCAGGTAAAAACAGAGAGGCCTAAACACATTAATAGTGAGTAGATTAAAAAATAAGTATACTGAATCTGACATTTTTTGGGGAGTGGAAGAAGCTGATGGACTTGATTCTTATCGACTACACAGATACATAAATCTAAACTCATGGCCTTAAATTCTCAAAGAAACTGCATACGTTTCTCTTCACTTACTTTTCCTGTGGTTGCGATCATGCTATGCTGTGTCCCAGCGGGGATCAACCCCCTGAAAGGCTGGCTGACTTGCGCAGTACGACTCATGCTCTGGGCCTGTGCCTGTGGGGCAGTATGCTGTAATGGGGGCTGAAGAGTCTGAGGCAGAGCAATTAAAGGCTGCCCCGTAGATCCAAAATTAGGCAAAGAAAGCTGGGATGCTGGTAAAGGTACTGTAACCTAGAAAGTAAGCAAACAGAAACTGCAGCAATTTGCTTAATCTGTTGTACAAATATCTCTTTAACTATATACATGACTCTTCAAATACTTTTGAGTAAGATTTTAAACAGAATACTTCAATCTATTAATATATTTCACAAATAAATATCTTGATTAGTGACTACCTCCATTATTTTATTAAATGTGCAACAATAAAACAGATTAGCAGTAGAGAAACTCTGTATGAAATAATTATGACTGTCTTTGAATTAATCCACAGTATGTCTTAATAACCCCAGAATACAAGAAAATCATGAACATACACTTTAAGAAAGTAGTTACAACTTTCATTTTTACAATAAATGTTTTTTATATTGTTTTACGGTGTGGTCAAAATGAGCTTTGACCAAAAAAAAAAAAAAAACCTTTCTGTTGTCATACGATATTTAATTTGAATGTCAATATGGTGATATTTTCTTAATTTTCACCCCCTAAAATACCCACCAAAAATAGCTATGAGAAAATGACTAATGGCTTGCCTCTCTCCTCCAGCCCTCCACCAACTTTTTAAAGAGTAAGCCAATTTATGAGATTGTCAGGAGACAGTTTCATAAAAATATATATTTCACTGAAAATTATTATTACATTCATATACTTCAGAAATGTTTTTGTTATTTTTACCCTATCATACTCTGCTACACAGTCCTATGTATTATATTAACCAGTGTGGGTGGTCTTCAGGGTCTTCCTTCACCTCTAGCATGAATGGGTAAAGCATTTACCACACTTACATGTAACTGCATGTCCTGGACAATGGTTTTCAAATCTTTAGACTTGTGGAATCTTTTGTTAAAATAATTGATTATATAAAAATCCATTTTAGGGACTTCTCTGGTGAACCAGTGGCTAAGACTCCATGTTCCCAATGCAGGGGGCCTAGGTTTGACACCTGGTCAGGAAACTAGATCTCACATGCCAAACTACAGATCTTGCATGTCACAATAAAGACCTTGTGTGCCGCAACTGATACGAAATAAATATTTATTAATAAATAAATTTTAAAAAGTCCCCTTTAAAAAGAGGTATTATCTAGGGTGAAACAGATCACCAGTCCAGGCTGGATGCATGAGACAAGTGCTCGGGCCTGGTGCACTGGGAAGACCCAGAGGAATCGGGTGGAGAGGGAGGTGGGAGGGGGATCGGGATGGGGAATACATGTAACTCCATGGCTGATTCATGTCAATGTATGACAAAAACCACTACAATATTGTAAAGTAATTAGTCTCCAACTAATAAAAATAAATGGGAAAAAAAAAGAGGTAAAGAGCATTACTGATTTTATGGGAAGTGGGGGTGGGAAGAGGGGTGGTGTAAGACTGAAACATGTCCCACTACCAGTGGACCCCAGAGAATTCCTAAACTCCTCAGAAAAAAAGCCTGAGGCCACCGCACCATCTCCCCATCTTGGTTCTACTTGAATCCCCCAACAGCAGCAACAGCAACAACAGTGATAATAAAGAAAACTGAGGAAATTTACCATGCCATAGTTTACCTGCTGGAGAGCACTTGGTGACTGGGCAGTGTTATAAAAATTTGTCTGACCAGGCTGTTGTACTTGTCCAGAATAAAGATTTGAAGCCTGGGTAAGATTCGCTCTAGCCTAGAAAATATTTTGTAAGAAGTAAGATTGAAATACTTTCCAATTCAGGTATCAAAGGTTATGACTTCAAAGTAATCTCAAAGAATCTTAGCATTAGACAGAAATGAAGATCTTGTCTTTTTCATTGTGTCTTTTAACACTTTTCTTTTTCTTTCAAAACTTTTTCTTAAATAATTTGCTGAACAGGAATACAAAAACAGTGCATGAATCTAGCTCTTGCCTTACCTGGAGAAGATGAGTATCGATCAGTTGAGAACCTCCTAGTCCTGATGCCTGACCCAGCTGGTGTTCATACAATATGGGAATAGGTTGAGTATTTGAAGTTTGTTGGAAGGCAAGACCTGACTGTGCTTTAGCAAGTTCCTGGTGTTGGACAGCTGGAAAGTTGTGGATGGCAGTACCAGAAAGGACCATAGATGGCTGGGACAGACTGCTCTGCATAAAGGCTGGCTGAGATCTACAGAAGTATTAAAGAGAAAAGGCATGTTTTAATCTGGACTTTTAAGAATGAGTATCTCAAATGACCAAATACTCTACTTAGCATAACTAACGAGGCAGAGAATACAGACTGTCTAAAGCACTTGTTTCAAGATTTATTGAGCCCTATATACAGTGAAGCTCCGCACGTTAAACTTCTGGGAAAAGGCTTATTATTACTCTTGCTGAGAAAATGCTAAGATTTTCTTCTCTTTAACAATGGGAATAATTCTATTTTCCTGTGTTAGCAAGCTCAGAACCAAATCTGTTGTTTTTCTCTTTGATATTACCAGTCTATTTGAATTTATAGCACCAACAGCTCTGATTTTTAATATCTGTACTTCATTACAGATAATATATACATAGTATACATACATAAACATATAGTACACATATTTCAAGACCTCTATGGAATAAAGCAGAGTAGTAGTTAACAATAGGAGGACCCACAAAATTCTGTTTTGTTAACTGAAGCATAATGGACTCATAACTAGTTTCAGGTGTACAATGTAATGATTTGGTGTTCATACATATGCAAAATAATCACCACAATGTGTCTAGTTAACATCAGTCACTACACATAGTTACACATTTTTTTTCTTATGATGAGAAACTTTTTAAGATCTATTCTCTTAGCAATGTTCAAATAGTCAAACAGTATTACTGTTAAAGGTTATAAGACTCCCTTATAAAATAAATCATGGCGATGTAATGTGCAACATGGTGACTATAGTTAATAATACTGTATCGCATATTTGAAGGGTTTTTAAAAACATACAATGCTGAAATCTAACCCCAGACTACCCTATTACTTCTGGGATGGAGGCAGGAACAAAACCCATTAAGCAGGAACACCTTTCTAAGGACGCAACTAATTTTTACATCTACTTATAATGCTTCAAACATAAAATGTGAAAACGTCAGGATACAGTTAAAACTACCGCATCCTGGCAGAAATTAATTCCAATGATTCCCTGTTAATAAATACTACGTTAATTAGGTTCAGAACATGAAACAGCAGAATGACGTGGAAGGGCTACAAACAACTACTTTCAAAGTTGAAACTGGTGCCTTCCAGGTAGCCATTTGTTACAATTACATATACATTTATACACACACACACACACACCATATATATACTTAAAAAGTTCATCTTCTAAGGCAATTGTTAAAATGGGAGTTACAAATACAGAAATGTCAGTGCATTGCAAATCCATCTCCCATGACTATTGAAGACATTACTAATTACTGAAACTGTTTAACATAGCTCAAAGGTAGCAAACTTTTCAACATTGTTTCAAACAGCCAATTAAAAGGAGATTGGTTTTGATATTAAATCTATTTGCTATTTCTAAATCCACTAAAGCGTTTAATAAACACGTGTTTTCTGGATGTTTGAGCTTGTGGAGTCCTGGGTTTTCGTCGTTGCTGTTTTGAGTGCAATCTTAACCACTGGAAGTCTCTCTGCTCAACTTTCAAGTTTTACTACAAATTTCAATAAAATCTCAAATTTAACAACATGAGAGACTGCCTATAGTTGTAGTTAGGGTAAATAATTTTACTTGTACTGAGAATTTTTTGGAATAACCAAACTAAATGACAAGAGTAATATCAGAATTATATAATTAGTATTAATTATACAGATGTACTCAATGCTACTGAATAATCTTTAATAAAAAACAAAAGCAAGAGCCACATTTATTAAGTTTACTAATAATTCTGCTCCTTTGAGAAAGTGTGACTAGCTGAAGACCACCTTCTTTAGGAATGAAATGTGATCTGTAGAAATGAGCTGTATCAACTGATGCCAATTTTAATCTATTAAGTATGGAAAGTCTACCTGAATCACTTAAAAGGCAAATCTCTAAAAGGAAATGCCTAATTTTGCAAGCTTATACACTACATGTCCTGAAAGGGATTTCTTTTTCTTTTTGATGGTTCAGAGCCATTACCATGAGTACTGATGACAGGTGTACCATGATGATGAATGAGTTATGCCATGATCACTGCTATCATTCAACTCTTACCCCACCCTGCCAGTCTCATTAAGTTGGAGATGAGAGACACCTGGGTTAAATCCAGGACCTGCCACTTATTTGTACTGTAACATTAGGATAAAAACAAAACAAAACCCACAACCTCTTCAAATGTCAAATGGGGATGACTTAATCTACTTTATCTGGTTTTGGGAAAACTAAGTTAGTGTATGTCAAGGGCTGAGTAATATATATAAAGTTCGATAAAGATCAGTTTTTATTACTTGCTTAATTGCAAAGATAACAGGATGAACCTTTAAAAAGAATGGTTTCTTCTATACTATACTCATCACGACTACTTCTGCTTCCTGTTTTAAACACTCTACTTCTCTCGCTTTTATTACACTCCATCCTGGCCTCTGCCTCCTTACACACTGCTATCATGTGCCGTACCTTAGCTCTTACACACAGCAAGTCTGATTTACAGTTGTTAGCAGCGAGGTGGCACTTACACCGTTAGGTCCTTAAGTAAGTTTTTCTCTGTGATTTCTAATTTTTATGGGGCTGATGTTAGCCTCTTCTTCAAGAAGCTTTGAAGCTTCACTTTGTTCAATAAAGTCTGAGAGAAATTACCAGAGGCTGAAGTTCATGACATACATGCAACACAATTATATAATGAAGTTTATAAGAAGGTCATCTTGCTTTTGGGGGGAAGGAGGGGACAGACAGGATATGGCAAGAAGGTCCAGCAATTACATTGTTTCCAACATCATCACAAACATAATTTTAAAGCTTTACCTGTATGGCTGAAGTGAAGAACTGAATAGTTCCTGAGCCTGGGAAACAGCAGGCCCAGCACCCAAACTCAGCTGGGCCTGATGCTGTCCTTGTAGTGGGGCATAAATAGGGATTGGGATCTGCTGAACTGAAGTTGGCTGCAATGCAATGTAAAAACAGTATGTGAACACCATATACACAAGCGACACACTTGGAAAATAAAAATGTGAGACATGAAACAAAACATTAATGCTACGTATCACTTCCTTCTGAAAACAAAACAAAATGTAAACATCTAAAATTCCTTTTCAATCCATTACTAGCTCTAAACTGAACCCCCAAATACTATTACACCATAAACATGATAGGGTGAAAGAAGCCTGTGATATTTACCTGAGAGAGACCCGGTTGGAAGCCTTGTTGCTGAGCCAAGGATGGTGGAGCCAGTCGTGCATGTTGGGTATTGAACAGATGACTTGTGTCCATGTAGAAAGCTGGGATCTGAGCTACAGGTTAGCAGGAAAAACAAGAAGCAGTGAGTGTCTCACCTTCAGAATCTTCCAAACAGTAACCCCAAACCAAACTTTAAAGCAGACTTCATATTAAGTGAGCCTTCTGAAAATTCATATAGCTAAGGAAAAACTAGAAATGTGAAAAGATGCAAAAGGAAAAAGATATAACACTTCTACCTGACAGGTATATGCAAATTAAAACAATGACACTCTCGTACTTGTGGAAGGTAGGAAAAAAACACTCATATACTGCCACTGGGGTATAAACTAGCAAAACTTTATATAATCCACAAAAATTGAAAATGAACCAGCGAATCCACCCTAATTTTAAATCTACCAATTAGAACTTAGCAAAATATTTCAAAAGAATTATGCCAATTTATACACTCCTTGGAAGAAGCTATGACCAACCTACATGCGTGTTAAAAGGCAGAGACATTACTTTGCTGACATAGGTCCGTCTAGTCAAAGCTATGGTTTTTTCCGTAGTCATGTATGGATGTGAGAGTTGGATCATAAAGAAAGCTGAGACAGAAGAATTGATGCTTTTGAACTGTGGAGAAGACTCTTGAGAGTCCCTTGGACTGCAAGGAGATCCAACCAGTCAATCCTCAAGGAAGTCAGTCCTGAATATTCATTGGAAGGACTGCTGCTTAAGCTGAAACTCCAATACTTGGGCCACCTAATGCAAAGAACCGACTCACTGGAAAAGACCCTGATGCTGGAAAAGACTGAAGGCAGGAGAAGGGGACGACAGAGGATGAGATGGCTGGATGGCATCACTGACTCAATGGACATGAGTTTGAGCAAGCTCCAGGAGTTGGTGATCGACAGGGAAGCCTGGCGTGCTGCAGTCCATTGGGTCGCAAAGAGTAGGACATGACTGAGCGACTGGGCTGAACTGAACCAACTAGAATTTGGCAAAATATTTCAAAAGAATTATGCCAATTTATATGCTCACTAGCAATGTGCTTTAAGAGCCTAATAATTGAAAGAATTTGGTATAGATTCTTAACAGATTTCTCCTCCATGTTGATACTCACTGCTTTGCGTTATGTTGTTTTATATAACAGTATGTTTGGGAGAACTTTCCATATTGCTTTCATTATCATTATAAACAGTCCTGCAGTGAATGAACACCCTCATACATATATCTCTGATTAACAAGTAGGTTTATCTATATGATAAGACTCCACACTGGCTTCCCTGGTGGCTCAGTGGTAAAGAAACCACCTGCCAATGCAGGAGACATGGGTTTGATCCCTGGTCTGGGAAGACCCCACATGCTGCAGAGCAGCTAAACCTCTGTGTGCCACAACTACTGAGCCCAAGTGCCTAGAGCCTGTGCTCTGCAACAAAAGAAGGCATTGCAATGAGAAGCCTTCAAACCACAGACAGTGATGATGAACACACAAAACATTCTGAGATACTTTCCTAAAAGAATTATGCCAACTTAAACGCTCACTGGCAATGTGCTTTAAGAACCTAGGAAAAATACCTATGGATCCTTACAGATACTGGGTATTAAATATGCTAAGTATTATCAATCATCCTAGTATTTCCCAAATAGAAAGACAAGAAATAGCCTCACTGTCCTTTATTCTGAACTTAAATTATGAGTGAGCCTGAATATTTTTCAATCATTTATTTACAATTTAACTCTGCTTAACATGTTCTTTTCCAAGGCAAACCATTCAATATCACGGTAATGCAAGTTTATGCCCCGACCAGTAAGGCTGAAGAAGTTGAATGGTTCTATGAAGACCTACAAGACCTTCTAGAACTAACACCCAAAAAAATATATCCTTTTCACTATAGGGGACTGGAATGCAAAAGTAGGAAGTCAAGAAACACCTGGAATATCAGGGAAATTTGGCCTTGGAGTACAGAAAGAAGCAGGGCAAAGGCTAATAGACTTTTGCCAAAAGAATGCACTGGTCAGCTCCGCTTCTGGTGGCAGGGTCTGGGGAAGGGGTGGCAGGCGCCATGTCGGGCCGCGAAGGTGGCAAAAAAAGCCCCTGAAGCAGCCCAAGAAGCAAGTCAAGGAGATGGACGAGGAAGATAAGTCATTCAAGCAGAAGCAGAAAGAGGAGCAGAAGAAACTTGAGGAGCTAAAAGCAAAGGCCGTGGGGAAAGGCCCCCTGGCTACCGGTGGAATTAAGAAATCTGGCAAAAAGCAAGCTGTTCCTTGTGCCTGAGGCAATGATGACCCTTAGTTCCATTCCTGTCAAAACACCTGGATTCCCTGCCATGATATCTGTTGCTGCCTATAGCTAAAATGAAGTGTTGTCTTGGAACCTATCGTACATTTAAGAATAAACTTTTGTTAAAAAAAAAAAAAAAAGAATGCACTGGTCACAGCAAACACCCTCTTCCAACAACACAAGAGAAGACTCCACGTGTGGAATCACCAGATGGCCAACACCGAAATCAGGTTGATTAGATTCTTTGCAGCCAAAGACAGAGAAGCTCTATACAGTCAGCAAAAACTAGACCGGAAGCTGACTGTGGCTCAGATCACGAACTCCTCATTGGCAAATTCAGATTTAAATTGAAGAAAAGTAGGGAAACCACTAGACCATTCAGGTATGACCTAAATCAAATCCCTTATGACTATACAGTGGAAGTTTCAAATAGATTTAAGGGACTAGAACTGATAAGAGTGCCTGATGAACTATGGACGGAAGTTCGTGACATTGTACAGGAGACAGGGATCAAGACCATCCGCAAGAAAAAGAAATGCAAAAAAGCAAAATGGCTATCTGAAGAGGCCTTACCAACAGCTGTGAAAAGAAGAGAAGTGAAATGCAAAGCAGAAAAGGAAAGATATACCCATTTGAATGCAGTGTTCCAAAGAATAGCACAGAGAGAGAAAGCCTTCCTCAGCGATCAGTGCAAAGAAATAAGAGGAAAAATACAGAATGGGAAAGACTAGACATCTCTTCAAGAAAATTAGAGATACCAAGGGAACATTTCATGCAAAGATGGGCTCAATAAAGGACAGAAATGGCATGGACCTAACAGAAGCAGAAGATATTAAGTGGCAAGAATACACAGAAGAACTGTACAAAAAAGATCTTCATGACCCAGATAACCATGATGTTGTGATCACTCACCTAGAGGCAGACATCCTGGAATGTGAAGTCAAGTGGGCCTTAGGAAGCATCACTACGAACAAAGCTAGAAGAGGTGATGGAATTCCAGTTGAGCTATTTCAAATCCTAAAAGATGCTGCTGTGGAAGTGCTGCACTCAACATGCCAGCAAATTTGGAAAACTCAGCAGTGGCCACAGGACTGGAAAAGGTCCGTTTTCATTCCAATCCCAAAGAAAGGCAATGTCAAAGAATAAACTACTGCATAACTGCATTCATCTCACATGCTAGTAAAGTAATGCTTAAAATTCTCCAAGCTAGGCTTCAGCAATACGTGAACCATGAACTTCCAGAAGTTCAAGCTGGATTTAGAAAAGGCAGAGGAACCAGAGATCAAATTGCCAGCATCTGCTGGATCATCGAAAAAGCAAGAGAGTTCCAGAAAGACATCTATTTCTGCTTTATTGACTATGCCAAAGCCTTTGACTGTGTAGATCACAATAAACTGTGGAAAATTCTGAAAGAGATGGGAATACCAAACCACTGGACCTGCCTCTTGAGAAACCTGTATGGAGGTCAGGAAGCAACAGCTAGAACTGGACATGGAACAACAGACTGGTTCCAAATAGGAAAAGGAGTACGTCAAGGCTGTATATTGTCGCCCTACTTATTTAACTTATATGCAGAATACATCATGAGAAAGGCTGGGCTGGATGAAGCACAAGCTGGAATCAAGACTGCTGGGAGAAATATCAATAACCTCAGATATGCAGATGACACCACCCTTATGGCAGAAAGTGAAGATGAACTAAAAAGACTCTTGACGGAGGTGAAAGAGGAGAGTGAAAAAGTTGGCTTAAAGCTCAACATTCAGAAAACTAAGATCATGGCATCTGGTCCCATCACTTCATGGCAAATAGATGGGGAAACAGTGGAAACAGTAGCTGACTTATTTTTGGGGGCTCCAAAATCACATGCAGATGGTGATTGCAGCCATGAAATTAAAAGACGCTTACTCCTTGGAAGAAAAGTTATGACCAACCTAGAGAGCATATTAAAAAGCAGAGACATTACTTTGTCAACAAAGGTCTGTCTAGTCAAGGCTATGGTTTCTCCAGTAGTCAGGTATGGATGTGAGAGCTGGACTATAAAGAAAGCTTAGTGCTAAAGAATTGATGCTTTTGAACTGTGGTGTTGGAGAAGACTCTTGAGAGTCCCTTGGACTTCAAAGAGATCCAACTAGTCCATCCTAAAGGAGATCAGTCCTGGCTGTTCATTGGAAGGACTGATGTTGAAGCTGAAACTCCAATACTTTGGCCACCTGATGTGAAGAGCTGACTCATTTGAAAAGACCCTGATGCTGGGAAAGACTGAGGGCAGGAGGAGAAAGGGACGACAAAGGATGAAATGGTTGGATGGCATCACCGACTCAATGGACATGAGTTTGGGTAAACTCCAGGAGTTAGTGATGGACAGGAAGGCCTGGAGTGCTGTAGTCCATGGGGTCACAGAGTCAGCACAACTGAGCTCCTGAACTGAATGTTGTGGAATTTAGTAGGATGTTACCCCTCCCAATATATAAATTTTCTTCTTTGTTGTTCTTAGGTTTATTCTTCCCTCATCTACTTTATCATCAATTTGTCAGGTTTCAGATAACAAACTTTGGTTCTCTGTAGAGGGTTGGTTCCAGGATACCACCCTCACTGTCCCTGGCCCAGATACCAAAATCTGCAAATGCTCAAGTCTCTTATGTAAAATTGGGTACACTGTTTGCATATAACCCAAGCATATCCTTTCATATACTTTAAATCTCTAGGTTACTTATAATACCTAATACAATGTAAATACTACATAAATAGTTATCCATACACAGACAATACGAGCTTTGTTTTTTGGAACTTTGAAATTTTTTTCAAATGCTTTCAATCCACAGCTGATTAAATCTGCAGACTTGGAATCCACGGGTACACTAATTTGTCTACTATCTATGTAACATATGTATAAGAAACACCTGTCACAAGCCCCTGAAGATGTACCAAAGAGAGACAGCATTCAATTCTATAAGGAAACAAATTTGCAAAGCAAATAAAAAAACACAAACTTGAACAGGGAAAGAGAAAAAAAAGCAGAAGCATTAAAACATCTTCATTTTCTAAATTCCTTATATTCAAATCTTAAAAATCTTACCTGCTGCAGACTGAGACACATAGACTTGTGGACTCTGTTGTTGCTGAGCAATAAGGGAAGGCATACAGCTTAACTGTGAAAAATGACTTGCAGAAGGCAGGCTGCTCGTTTGTAATTGTTGGGGTTTCACTTTACAGATATTAGGAGGGTCTGATGTGGTTGTAGATTTTGTACTCAAAGAAGAGGTAGTATATGTACCAGCTCCTACATTGGGGAGAGGGATAAAATGAGAGAAGTGTAATATATTTAAGTAAATTCAAGCAAATTCAGGTAAATTCATCAATTGGAAACTGGAAAATTAATATTTATGCCGAGTAAGTACTTATTATGTACTTATATACTGCATCTCAGACCAAAAGTGGATATGAAGTGGCTTATAATAGGAAGAAACAATTATCAGATGCAACAGGACTACAAAATCTGGAGAAAGATAAATAGAAACTTTAAATATAAACTCATAAAACAAGAAGGCTGCGAGTCTATAACATTTGTCATAGCTTAGTGTCAAACTAATACATAGTTTTCAATCATCACAAAGGATAATCAAGAACTTATTCATTTACGGTGAGACATAAATACAAGCACATAAATGGGCCTTGACAGACCACAACTGCTCCCCAAATGTCACAGAAACTCAAGGTTAGATTTTTTCCTCTTTGTGGCAAAATACCTTAAGGAGCTTTAGAATGTCAAATACATATTTGAACATCTATTAAAGGCTAGGCATAAACATAAGAAACACAGGAAAAAGTGCTATACCTTAAGAATAATTATTATTAATGTAATATAAAAATTTAATGTAAACTGCTCCTAGAAAGACACACAAACTTAAGACTATTCTCTCCTTGTATTTAGTAATACTTTAAAAACAAAACTATTAATAATACTACTGTAAATAACAATACAGGTATTTGATTCAAAAGTCAGACGTAATAGTTATTATTATTTTCAGACATCAAATGATGTTCTAAGAGAGGACTAAGATTGAGGTATCTCTTTTCTTCCATTTGGATGACCAGGCAAGAAGGTCCTTGTTAAAAACTTATACTAGTTGAGGGAAGTGTAGGGAAACTAGCCCCGAGGAAAGGAAGTAGTTGGGTTCCAAAGAAAACAGCAGAAAGTTTCTCGATCTCTTTATTTCCTAATCTTCCTACCGTACTCTCCTCCTGGTTCCTTTGCAGCATCATTCCCTATCCCCAAGCAGTCTGGGGCCTAAGCTGTTAATATTTATATAATGAAGATGTCTTGCAAATGGGTGGTGGAAGAAGTACAGTTGGAATACTGTCTTTGATGTGAACCTATGGGTTTGTCTGATTCCAGACAATTGTCTGATTCCAGATAATATCAAATGACTATAGTACAACCCAAAGTATAGTCCTTTTGGTGCTTAAAACTAGCACAGAAAGCTGGAATACTGAAAATCATTACTGCCATCACTAAATGAAAACTAGCCAGAGAAAGTAAATTCTGTGCTGTACACATTTTACATGTGTTGGAAAAGGACTTTCCCACTGTTTCGGAAATATAGACAGTATTAGGAAAGCTTAAAATGAAACTTCTATTTTCAGAAGAAACATGGTTATGCATATTGTAAAAGGCTGTACCTTCACAGAGTCAAATACTTCATCTCTGGTTCTTTAAGAATGATAAAGCCCCATATGAGATAAAGGATTACACACTAGTGAAACATTTTAAGAAAAACACCTTCTAACTTGGGGTGCTGACAGACTCTCCTTAAAAACAACATAACCCAAAACACCAAAGCCGATGGATATCATTTATTCAAATAACAGACTGGGAAGTCTCTACCCCGTAACTCTTCCCCAGAAAATATGTCAAATCAATAGACTCACACCAAGAGCTCCTTCAAATTAGATACAGATCACAGAAAACTTAAAAGCTTTGTGATTCTGTGTTATTTCTGAATGGGTCTAATTAGCTGTATGAGTTAAATAATAAAAATCAAAAGGTAAAATTTATAAAAAAAATTTAGAGGAACAAGAGAGGAAATTTCCCACCAATTACTTCTGGATATCTGTATTGACAATTGGGGTGGGAAGAAAAGATCAACTGAAGTACTTTAGTAAGCCATCCTTAAATATTTACCAAGCTAAAATTGGGAGAGGGTAAAGAGAGGGGAAGAAGGCAAACTGCTAAGTTTATAAAAGAGCTGATAATTATCTCATGTACAATCTTACATCTTTTATAAATATATTTTTGGGGAGAGTAAATAGGAAAAGATCTTAAAGAAATTTTAAATAATTTAAGATAGTTAAAGAAAAGGTACACAAGGATTTCTACCTGATAGTGAAGTTGTGGGAGTGACTGAAGCAACAGGAATCTGAGGCATCGATGCACTTGAGAACGAATTGTAATTAGCAGTGCTTGGTCCACTGGCACTACTGCTGACCCCACTTGCAATTGGAGGTGCTGTGGAAGTTACCGGGGATCCTTTTTCCCTTACATTTGGAGAATTCTCCCACGCCTTGCGAGCAGACTCCATCTGGAACAAAAAGAACATTTTTTAAAGCCAAAAAAAAAAAAAAAAAATCACTATCGTAACACAGAACTAATACACATACATAAACATATATACATAAGTGTATTCCAAATACAATCTTTCAGATTAGTACCACAAGGCTTTTAAACCTTTCACTTTCTCTTTATCTCCGCTCTTTTACTCAAACTGCAATGGGTTTTAATTCTGTCTCTATAGAATTTGTTAAAGGCTCTGGCAAACAGGTCAGTGAAACATAGAGACAGCTTTAATCATCTAAATATGAGTCCTTATTCCTACCAGTGAATAAGGAAACGGAAATACCATGTCCTTTTGGACTGATTTAAGGATTCTAGTAAGCAAGACACTAAAGGTCCTCCATTAAATATCCATTCTCTCCAATCTTTCTTTTTAAGCCTTTAAGCCAACATTTCTTAAGGCAAGTGAGATGTATCTTCTGTTTGGCTATTTTATGTTCACAGTGTTTTAAAGGCAATGTAACCAGGCAGGCTTTAGGCTTGGTTACAGTAGAAATATTTCTTGTTTCATGTCCAGACCCCATTAAGCATTTCAGGTTCTTACTGCCACCATTTGTATTTGTGGGTGCTGATTTTACCTGTAGTCTTAGTTTCTTAAAAAGTAGAAATGGGTCTTATTTAATCTATTTAGAGCTGTTCAACAGACATAAATGTAAGCCATATGTAATTTTATATTTTCCAGTTGCCACACTTTAAAAAATAAAGAGGTAAAACTAATTCTGCTAACATATGTCATTCAACCCAATATATCTACAATAATAATTAAAACCTATAATCAATATAAAAATTGAGATGTTTTAATTTAAAAAGTAACATTTCAAATCCAGTATCTATTTCCTTTTACACTTACAGCACACACCTCAACTTGGATTAGCCACATTCAAGTGCTCAGTAACTACATGTGGTGTGTGGATAATGAATTGGAGAGCAAAGATATAGATTCTCAACTATCCTGAGGCTCCTTGAACAGGAAAGGAACAGATAACAGAAATTTTGAAGTTTTTTGTTCTACTAGTCAAAATATTGAGTGGGAAGGAAAAATCCAAGATAATCTACAAAATTCAGCAGCAATGACTTACATGTGTATATGTATACTATGTGTTAGTTGTATCCGACTCTGCAACCGAATAGACTGTAGCCCACCAGGCTCCTCTGTCCACGGGATTTTCCAGGCAAGAATACTGGAGTGGATTGCCATTTCCTTCTCCAGGGGATCTTTCTCAACCAGGGATTGAACCTGGGTCTCCCATATTGCAGGCAAATTCTTTACCATCTGAGCCACCAGGTAAGCCCCATGAGAACACTTTTCACAAATAAGATTTTAAAATACCACTGTTGGGAAGTTTGTAGGTCCCTGATGTACCAACTTTATAAAAAATTCAACCTGATTTTAACTTTAATAATTTGAGAAATATTACATATCTCCCTACTTTCCTATTAAAACACACACTATATACAATTTAACCTTGATGGCTAATATCATTACTACAAATTCAAATTATAAGACACTTTCAGGTTTGCTTCTTTCCTTTTCCTCACAGTCACCTTGCTGATTTCAAATGTGCTTTATTTTAAAATGGAAGTCTTATTGAGAGTAAGAAACAAAAGTAAAAAAACCCCACATACTACCACTTAAGAAGTCCAACAAAATGCAATTTGCTAGTATTGAGATTTTATGATTTAGAGCAATTTTAAAGACTACAATGCCTTTTATAACCAGTTTTGTTGTATTGGAAATAAATTATAGCTTACCAATTTCACATGATTCTTAAGCCATACACATTGGTTTCATTTCTTAAGCAGCAAGAAAATTTAGAATCTAATTTTAGAAATTCAAAGAACCTAAAAAGTATAATTACTTAACTATATTCATTTTTCCTTTTGACAAATATACTGTCAGTAATACCCATATAATGTTAATAGAGATTTCCATACTTTATAAATCTCTCAAATAGAGGCATTAACAAAAAAAGTAAACACAGATAATCAGCAAGGACCTACTGTACTGCACAGAGAACTTTACTCACTATTCTATAATAACCTATAAGGGAAAAATACCTGAAAACTAATGTATATATGCATATGTAGAACTGAATCACTTCACTGTACATCTGAAACTAACAAAACATAAATCAACTATATTCCAGTATAAAATAAAATTACACTAAAAAAATAAAAATAAAGAAACTAGAAAAAGTCTTAAGCTAATACAATTTAAATTTAGTTTAATTCAACTGTATTTTTTGGGGGTATTAAAAACATCCAGTGAAAGGCAATGTGAAGAATCAACACCTAGCCTAAAGAATAACTAATGATATTATATTTGCTTATTTGAGACAGCAAATGTAAAAGTACGAAACACAGGTTGAGACAGTCATTCAAGGGGAAAAACAACAAAAAAGGCTGAGTATGAGGTTCAGTTCAGTTCAGTGGCTCAGTTGTGCCCGAATTTTGCGACTCCATGGACTGTAGCACACCAGGCCTCCCTATCCATCACTAACTCCCGGAGCCTACTCGAATTCATGTCCATCATGTCAGTGATGCCATTCAACCATCTCATTCTCTGTTGTCCCCTTCTCCTCCTGCCTTCAATCTTTCCCAGCATCAGGTCTTTTCCAGTGAGTTGGTTCTTCACATCAGTTGGCCAAAGTACTGGAGTTTCAGCTTCAGTATCAGTCCTTCCAATGAATATTCAGGACTAATTTCCTTTAGGATGGACTGGTTGGATCTCCTTGCAGTCCAAGGGACTCTCAAGAGTCTTCTCCAACACCACAGTTCAAAAGCATCAATTCTTCGACGCTCAGCTTTCTTTATAGTCCAACTCTCACATCCATACATGACTACTGGAAAAACCACAGCTTTGACTTTGAGTAGGAGGAACTGGCAGTAAACAGTAAGGACTGGGTAAAGATGGAGATGATACAAAGCAGAGTGGTTGTCTTGTAAAAATTTTGTCTCAAACTTATATTTAAGCAACTTCTTAAAAAGAAGTTGGGGGTATAAAAAAAAAAGAAGTTGGTGGGGGTCAAGGGGACAAGTGGTCAGGAGGCTGGAGAATCAAACACCAAGAGTCTAGAAACAAACACTGACCATATTATAAAACAACTTAGTTACTTCCTCTCTTGACCATCATCAAAAAGATTCACTGGCAACCAGTGCAGCATCAGAAAGTCCTGCTATAATAGAGGATAAATACTGGTCCAGGTTATAAAACTAAATACATAGCACCAAAGAGATAAATAAATGCAGTTAAAAATAATCCTCACTTAATTCCATATCTGTGCATCTGTTCTTTTTAACCACTGACTACTCTTGGGGTGAAGAACTGATATAAAATACTCTCAAATAACTCAATTGTACAAGAGTATTAGTAACATGTAGCATAGCTCAAAATATTAACTGTAACAGGAGATGAAAAAAAAAATAAGACTAAATTTCTTGACAACAAAAAGCATGTGTTGTGTAAAATCTCTTTTGGACTCTTATTCAAAAATTATCCAACAAAAATCAAATAAAAAATTACTTGTTTTAATCAATTACATCTTCAGAACTACCACTTTGCATTCATTCAATTCACACATGACTTACAGGAAAGACAAAAAAATAGCATTCTTAACCATTATTGGTACTTACGATAAAAAAAAAAACATGCAACACCAGGTTAGTTGCTTTCTGCACAACTAATGTTTCCAGTAACTATTACAGTCTCTAAGAGGAACCCAACACAAACCAAATAAAAAATGCTCTCTTGTATTTTTAAGACAAAATTCACAAGCATAGGCCTCATTTTAAATATGAAGGTATCAAGCTACTACTATGTGGTGTTAAAAACTAAGGTGTAATTTGACATCACTCCATTCCCTCAGCTTAGTATTGCTGATTATTGCACAAAACTAGTAAGAATACCAAGAGTATTAACTTATGTCCCCTTGCATGCAATAATCAAGGACCTTTAGAGATGGATGTTGTACATACCTTGAAGGTGAGGCTGAAAGTAGTGGGAGGAACTGAAGTTAGGCTGGAGCTCTGTTGTATAGTCTCCCTCTTAGGGAGGGGGAGGGTGTTGGGCAGGGGCACCTGAAAAGGTAGGCAACACATATCACAATCTAACTAAGTCTGCCACAAAAGCCCCATTAAAGATAATGCTAATGTATTCTAAGGTTATTTTCACTACAGCCAACAGGAATATTTGACTGAAGTTACACTGCACTTATACTAATTGATAACTCTGGACATCTTAGATCAAACTTCTGAAAAGAAATACTATCTGCTTATTTATACATCACTGAAAGAAAAAGAATCTGTCACATATATAAGGTATAAACTTAAAAGCCATGCTCCTATATTTTAATGTATATACAAAACACTTGGGGTATTTGTTGAAACGCAGATTCAGACTCACTTGGTCTGGGGAAGGCACGAAATTCTGCCTTTCAACAAGCTCCCAGGTGATGCTGATGCTGCTGGTCCCTGGACCATACATTGTAAAGCAAAGCTCTAGGGAATATAATTTCTACCATTTACAGAACCCACAGGTTCCATATAAAGCATTTAACATGATAGAGTAAATATAATAAAGTCTCTTCACAGCAACCTAGTCAACTCATAACTAGATTCAAGAACAAAAGTAATGTTGGGAGGAAAGGATATAATTATCACCTCCACCTTGTTACACTAAACAAGTTGTGATAGCAATACATAATTGTGGTATGTACTGTTATTCAACAGAAACTTGAAGATATTGGAAACTTGCTACCTTTATCTCTTTTTTCCTTCTAATTCTCTGGATCTTAAGATTTTATTATGTACTACTACATGACTGATTTTGATGGTTCACTCAGTATAAATAAAATGAAATGCTGGGGAGGGGTTTAAGATGATCACTTTGTGATACTATGGGCAATCTAACGGAGATTATTTGATAAATCTTTAAAATAGCTGTGCTATAATGATCAAAAAGACCACCTGCATTTAAATCTTCAAGATTTAAATTGATTTGAATCATTCAAGATTCAAAACAACTGTAATATTAGGTACTATAACCAATAAATCAGTTAAGATCCTTAAAAAAAGTGTGTTAAGCCTCAACAAGGGAAATAAGCCATCTTTCAGTTTAATTTTAATTTTTTAGACACACCAAGTGGCTTGTGGGAATCCCAGCTCCCTGACCAGAGATTAAACTCATGCACTCTAGAAGTGCAGAGTCCCAGCCACTGGACTGTCAAGGATTTCCCCAGTTTAATTTTTAAAGAGACCACAGTTCTATGCATAAAATGGAACCCCTGGTTTAATGAATAAAAAAGGGACATTTCAAAAAGTCCTAAAAATTTCCCCATATAGGATGATTGTTTTTAACACTATATTAAGCTCAGAATCACCACCAAACCTGGCACAAATAAGCAACACTGTGAAATCATTTCAAACTGATGACTTTTTATAAATGCTCCCTGACCCAAACTGAGCTTGTTTTCAAATATATTCTGAATACACTGCTAAAAATCAAACAGACTATTTACTTATACACAAGACTGGGCATCTTCCCTTCAGTAGTCCTTTGTATACAAGTCACTATGTTAATCAGCCTTGCAGATCAGACGGAAACCATTAAAATGTTCATGAGGATATTTTTCAATGAGTTTTAAGGGTTTTGAGATTAATGATCTTTCCTTCCATATTCATATTTCATAAATTAAATTTTTAGAAAAGGGTAGTTTGGCAGAAGGCATTATAATACTCTGCAAAAGGTAACATATTCTATATTTTTCTAAAATGAGAAAAGACACCACCATTCAAATATAATTAAACCTTACTGACTCAATTTCAGTTATCATTACTTGATAATTCACGTAGTGACAATAGGAATTAAACTGACTAAGCCCTTTTGCCCTTCCCTAGTATTCCATTGCTTACTACAGAAAGTTAAATAAACCTTTCCTCACAAAGTCAGGGGAAGAGGAAATTGGACAAATTATATTCATCAGCTCCAAAAGTGCTCTCCTATCACAAAGACAAAATGTGTGACCTCTTCCTTTCTATACCTTTTCCTTCAGCCAGACTACAAAAGTTGGATTAAATGATCCCTAATGCATTTCACCTAAAAGCCTATATACCTGACACTAAAGAGAAAAACAGAAAACACAGCAGCAAAGACACTGTAATAAAACATAATTCAGAGTTTTTATTCTCAGTTATATAACTGAAGCCTTTTAAGAGCTCTCTAAATGTATCTGTAAAGGTTATTATTATTATTATTATTTTAAAGAAAAGCCTTTGTTTATAGAGGACTATACTTAAAAAAGAGAGCAGATGACCAAATTTCCACCGTTATCTGCTCTCCAAAACAAGAGCCACACATGTAACTTCTAAATGCTTTTCTTTTTTTTTTTTTTGCTTGCCCATTTTTCACCTGTCAGTCTGTGAACTAGGCAAAGTACTGGACTGGACCCATATTTAACAGATTCTTAAATTATAATATGGTTGCTTTGGGAGGCGAGAGCTAGATTTGTATAACTTACTGTCATCTTTTAATAAAGTATTCAAGGGTTTATGAAAATAAACCCTTCAGTCTTCACAACAGGAATGAAGTTGTTAATGTTCAGTATCATTTTTCAAATTAAAAAAGAAACACATAAATCTTCAGCAATAATCTAATTGTCTTATTGTTTTAAGTGAACGACCTTTCACAGCATTATAAAAAGGTGTCATTTAAGAACAAAATTACCAACAAAATTAAATGCTGAATCAGTAGAATGTGAAAACTAAGAATAAATTTTTTTTTTTTACCAAAACCAGGTTAATAGGATTAGTAGATATGAAACCAAGCCGAAGCATCACAAGCCTGGATATTAAATATAAAGTGATGACTTTCAGGGGAAAAACAACAACTCAGCTTTGACTATTTCCCCTAATTACATTACAGTGTTCCTAAATACAAACTTACTGACAACTCTTACTCTGAGAAGAGTTAAATACTAATCATAAAGTGTGTTTTAGGTACAATAGCCAGGTTTCTATCCAAACCTGCCAACATCTCCAGTTGATTACTTACATTATTAACCAAAGTATCCTCCATCTTTGCATTATTAGTAGCCACAGTGTTAGGCAGAGAGGAAGAAGGTGTAGTATAGTCTGTTACAGACTCCTGTGAAGTGATAAGAGAAAAAAAAAAAAAGTTTTAAACTGAACTAGTCACTTTCTAATGACAGCCTAACAGTCGTAAAGTTATTTTGGAAGAAAGCAGGAGAGGATAGCAAACCTTAACACTCAAATCTTAGAGACCAACAGTGGGATAAAACAAACATTTCAACCACCGCTAGTGTCCTATACATTTAAAATATATACTGTAATATAGGAGGCTGTCAATAGTACCAAATACTTCTGTGGATTTCTAACATAACTCTGTGTGGTTCTTATACTCAACTCTATAGCTTACTTTCAACTATTGATTTTTTGTTTTCTTCAGAATAAAACATGGATAAATGAATGTCAAGATTTAGTTGTCACAATTAGATTTTAGGATAAACTCTGTTTATCATCATGAATCTCTCCTTTAAACATGGTAGAGTTAGATCACATGAGCTTTTTACCTCCATGAACTGAGCTGCATGGCAATTAAAAAGAGAAAATATTCAAGTAACATGAAAGGTTCCATCCACCTTTCTTTTCAGTGAGCATATGTTCCAGAGTGAACACCAAATGGCAGATATAAATTTGCTACTCCCACAAGTGTCAGTCCCCATAAGTCACTCAGTGTTATCTTGCCTTAATGAGTATTTTTAAAGATACGCGTTTTTCCATTCAATGTAGACCCTAAATGCAAGTCAGTCATTCCTCTGGTGCTCAACCAATAAAACAAGACTTGTTCCAACTCTGGAAGAAAACTGGCTATACTGGAGTTACTCTGGCTTGTGAAGTCACTCAGTCGTGTCTGACTCTTTGAAACCCCATAGACTGTAGCTTACCAGGCTCCTCTGTCTATGGAATTTTCCGGGCAAGAGTACTAGAGTGGGCTGCCATTTCCTTTTCCCTCTCTTAGTAACTGGAGTTATGTTATTTCCTGACCTCAGAATCTCATTAGTGTGCAAGATAAGGAGGGGGTCCATTACATCCATTAACAAAATAAAAAGAAATATATAGCAATTCTTTCAAAGTCTATAAACTCACTGAAAAGCATTCTGATCTTGTGTAAATAATTTTTCACTTTAAACTACCCAATAGTCCAGAATTAGGAGTTAGTCTCCACAGAAAGAAATAATTTACTGTAAGGAATTTTAGATCACATATGCACACCATGAAATAAAACCTCTGTAGAAATAATAACCCATATAAGCTACAGAACTACATGCCTCAACCAAAAAAAAAAAACAAAACTGTATTGCTGATGTTTTCCCCATTCATAATTAGACCTGGCTTGCATCAACTGACTTGGTAATCACTGCCTGTTGCTTACCTTCACATTAGTGCCATATTCTGTGGATGAAACTGAGATCATTGTTCCTATTTCAGTAGACATTTCTGAAACTGCTTTGGTTTCCTTTGTTGTCACAGGATCTGTACTTCTGACTGTAGCAGGACTTGGTTTCTCTTGTCCTTCCGGCTCCACCTGTTGGGCGTCTTTTACTTTTCTATTTTTTAATGAACGTTCCTTTCCAATAGGACCAGGTTTATGTTCTTTGTTTTCAACTGGACTCAAATCTGGAAGCTAAATTCAACGTTTATGACAAAAACATGTCATGATCAAAGACATTTCATCGAAAACTAAATCCAATTAAAAAACTTTTTTATTCTCCTTATATGTTAGTGGCTTTCATACAATTATATCTGGAACACAAACGGTATTTACCTTCTGGGCTTTGATAGGGCCTGCCCGTGGCTGCTTCTGCCGTTGTTCTTTAGGCTCAGATATTTTGTCGGTAGTTTTTTCCGAAAGCACAGGAACAATTTCATTTTCATTCCCATTTGAAGCTGGAGCACCAAACTGAATTGTGTCAATTCCAATTTCAACTCCACTTTCTTGGCTATTCTTTGTTCCCTAGCAAAAGTACATTTAAAAACTTGCTTCAAAGTAGAGTTCAAATTTGACTGAATGATTTATGTAATACTACAGATTTTAAAAGTACAATAGAAGGTTTGAAGCAATCTACATCTAATTGAGATTAATTGATAATGCATACATGCTAGTCGCTTCAGTAATGTCCGACTCTTTGCAATCCCATGGACTGTAGCCCATCAGGCTCCTCTGTCCGTGGGATTCTCCAGGCAAGAATACTGGAGTGGGTTGCCATGGCCTCCTCCAGGGGATCCTTCCAACCCAGAGATTGAGCACATGTCTCTCACATCTCCTGCACTGGCAGGCAAGTTCTTTACTATAGCGCCATCTGAAAAGTCCCATAACTAACATTGGTTACATTTTAATAAAGTATTCCTTTAACCACTACTGATCTGTATTAGAAAACAACTGATAAAATAAAAACTAGGGCAAGACTTAAGTTTTAAAGTTTTGGCTTTAATTGCCCTGAACTGTAGGGCAAATCACACCTTCAACTTAAATGTAAAAAATCATTTAAAACAAATATAAAACAACAAATACAGCAACAAATAGATGAATGAATTAATGGAGGAGCAGAAAAAAGACAGGAATCCCAGTGTCACCCACTTCTGCTCTGAAAATAAAAATATACATGAAAGCACTTTGTGACTGGTAATGGAGTGCACACACCCTAGGAATTCATCAATTAAACTTCTAATTTATGTAACACCTTGTTTGCGCTAGCTGCTGATCCAGGCAGACACTACCAATCTAACTTGCAGAATTTGCATTATTATGGATAAAGAAAATAAGTAACAAGTTTAGATAAAAGATGTGCAACAATTAAAATATGGTTAAATCACTTAGAAAAAGGTCCCTAAGAGGTCACACTGAAACTGAATCTAAAATACAAGATTAGTGGAAGGTGTTTCTTGCAGAGCAAATATGTAGTCTGAGGATCAGGAATTAAGCTCTCCAGGTGATTCTGATACAGGCCAAAGTGTGAGTAACTGTTTTTAAGAAAACTGCCACAATAACCCCACAAAAGCCATTACTAAATCTGCTCCTACCTCTGATGAAGTAGCTGATCCAAATGATGTTAGGGGCTTATTCCACGCACTGACGGAAGGTGGCTGTGGTGGACTAATGGGACCTACTGAAAAGAAGTCACAGGAAATATGACCATTAAATTTAGAGGTTAATAATTCATAATCCATTTAACCCTTTCTTTTAATGGTAGCTAGACAATAGAAGAATGACTTTTCACATGGTATTTAAAGAGATTCTTGCACACCAAAATAAATGATTCCCCCAAAACATTGTACATTGTTTTATCAACAAAAAGTTTTGTCCATAAAATATGGCTGTTAAAAGTGTAACACACTTGTCTTAGAAATAAAAGTTTTAAGAAAGGAAGCTAAAGATTACAGATTACTGTTACTGCTTCCTAGTAAGAAAAAAAGAGATGGCTAGTTTATCTAGTTCATAGATAAAACTGAAAACAAACTCTCAACTGCCACACCATTCCCCACCACTCACTTCTCCGTTGCACACTTACATTTCTTAGAAATGTCATTCAGCACGGCTGCTGGGGCCACCTTGTTCTCCCACAATTCGGCCGTAAGAGCGCTGTGTGACTGCGAGGGCGGGATGGGTTTTCCTGTGGCTCCATAATCCGTGCCATTAGGGGTCTGAGCGGAAGGGAGTCTGATTGAAGGAGGTGGCTGTTTTGAAGATTGTGTTGTAGTCTGTAGTGAACTCTGGACTGGCTTGTGAGTCTGTCCCTGCGTCTGACCTGGGGCAGTGGGAGATGGGACTGGGACTTGGACTAGGGTGGGGGTTGAGGCTGGGGCTGGGGCTGGGGCTGGGGCTGTCGGGGCTGAGGCAGGGACAGTTGGGGCTGAGATGGCTGGAGGTGGAGCTGAAGCTGGTGCTAAGGCTGAAGCAAGGATGGGAATTGAGGCTGAGGTAAGGATGGGGACAGAGGTTGGAGAGGAAGCTGAGGCAAGGATTGGGGTTGGAGCCGGTGCTGGAGAAGAGGCTGTGGCTGTAGTTGGGGTGGAGGCTGGAATTGGAGCTGAGGCTGAGGCTAAGGTTGGGAGTGGAGCTGAGGTGGAGGTTAAGACTGGGACTGCAGTGGGGGCTGGAACAGAAGCTGCGGGTGATGCTAGAAGGGGAACTGGGGTTGAGGCCGGAACTGGAGCTGGGGTTGTGGCTGGAACTGGAGCTGAAGTTGACCCTGGACCCGGAGCTGAGGTTAGAGCTGAAGCTGGAGGCTGTACTTGCTGGGTTCCTGGAGCCTGTTTTTTGGCAAATCTTGGTGGGAGCTTAGAAGTCTGATTTCTTCCCTTTTCATTTGCATTCTTTTTATTCCAGACCTTAAAAAATTTGCAGGAATCATTTGTGTGAATAACATAGTTGAAATGTAATAGTTCATGAACAGATCTTCCAACAAAGTTACCTACTGCTAATTTAGTTCCTTTACTTTACAAAATGCCTTCTCAATAGAATAAAAACATCAAGGTTGCTAATGAGATTTTAAATTATGAGAAGCCAATATGCTATAGAGGAAAAAACATATATTCTTGATACACAGGTACACAAGCTCTTTTCCCCAATTCTGAAATTAAAGAAATTAAGTAAATTCGCACTAATTTCATTTGGCAGCAAAATCTGATTCTACCTGACAAAAAATTATTGGTTCCACTCAACTGTTGTTTGCCATAGAAACATTAATTCTGGGAGTGTTGGTGGGTGTTATGCTATATAGAATGCACACACCAATTTACCTTCTTAAAACACAGTAACAATAAATGACTTCTGAAGATACCTAGTTCAAGGACTATGCTCAATTAAACTCAATATTATCGCACACATAGGATTTTTACAGGACTTCCTGTTTTAAAGCCTTCTAATCTATCAGGGCTCTTTATCACTGTGACCCATGTGCTCTATTTATGTTTATACTGGTTCAGCATTTAGCAAAATGGGTGTTTGGGTTGATAAAAAGAAAAATTTAACTTACTGTTGATTCATACTATGCATTTAAATAAACTAATTTAGACTATAAGAGAAACTGATATAGGTCAAGAATCTGCAAGTTATTAGAGATCATGGCAGTTGTGTTCATTAGATTTCCAAGATGATTTAAAAACTTTAACACTGCAATGAAATAAGATGGGGCAAATAAGCTGCTCTGAAATAAAGACGATCTTCTCTAAGGCAAATAGTGAGATACAGTAATTACATTTTATTTAAAATTGATCTCACTGCGGTTAAAAACAGTTTAAAGTTGTGAAAAGTCAGATCATTCTCAGCACTTGAATAATTAATACAGCCCTGACCTTATAGGTGGGAAGAAACCTCAACCATTTCCTAGTATATTTTGGGCAATAATCTAAATAACCAGCAACAAATTGAAACACTAAACCTGTATGATTTGTTCTTCCTTCTTTCGGCGTTCTTCATCCTGTAAACGCTTCTGCTGTTTTTTGGATACCACTTCAGTAAAACCATCATCATTCAAATTTGACTGGGGGTCTTCAACCACTGTTACTTCAGGATGGTCATCAATTATAACAACACCTATGGGAATAGAATAAGATTTAAAGTGAAATTTTTTTTCAACTGAAAAGATAAAACAAATGTTTAATCCAATAGTGATTAAAAATAAAAGAAAAAAGGCAAAAATCTAATACTTATAATTCATAAAATAACCCATTTTCCACACCATAAAATAGCCATTACTAAAATTTGAAGATTTCATAGATATATGAAAAAAAGATGTATATCACTCACAACAGGTAGTTTTGGGACTTTATTTTTAACCCTGTTTATGAGGTCAAGTCCTAAAACTACCTGCTGTGAATGATATGTTTTTTTTTTCTTAAGCAATGAAGTGGTAATGCCTTTTTTTTAAAAAAAGAAAAATCAAAAAAATCTTTTATCTTATAGTCAAAACACTTTCTCTCTCCCAGTCTCAAGATGTGTATAGTGCTGTAAAGATCTATGTTAGCACTTTTATCTTATTTGGATCTAATCATTCTAAAAGGTGGGTATTACTATTGTTTCCCCTTTTCAAAGGATGCAATAAGCTCTGAGAGGCTCATTTGCTAACATGCTGCTGACAAGCTAAGCTGCTTTTTGAGTCTTAATGCCTTTAGTTTACACAGACTATTGTCTACAGTGTGGAGCAGTTAAAAACATGAAATATATGTTAAAGTTCCATGGGAATGTAAAGTGATATAGACATACATATATCATAATAACTCAGCAGAAGAATAATTCAAGATATACTTTCAATGCATTATCTAACAATTATTCTACCTTGTTAAATTATCCTATACATTCTAGTGAGTATAAGAAATTTAGACCCATTAACACATAAAAGAAAAATAAAAATAGTCCAGGTGATGTGATTTGGGGTTGCAGGTATAAAGCTTACACAATGAATATAAGAAAAGGGTGAGGCAATTCAAATAAATTAATTTTGCAAACAACATAAATATATGGGTTTTCTTTTTTTTTAGCAGGTGGAGTCTTTTTTAATATAATTAATTAATTTACTGTAATTTTTTGGTTGCACTAGGTCTTTTGTTGCTGTGTGTGGGCTTTCTCTAGCTGTGGAGAGCAGGGGCTATTCTCTAGTTGCGGAGTACAGGCCCTATGAGGGCTTCAGTAGTTGTGGTGCATGGGCTTAGTTGCTCCAGGGCATGTCGGATTTTTCCAGACCAGGGATCAAACTCATGTTCTCTGCATTGGCAGGCAGATTCCTATCCACTGTACCATTAGGAAAGTCCTATACTATGTTGTGATTGCAGAACACATAATTAAAAATTGCTTGGCAATGATATACACACCATTCAGAACGGTGATAACTTGCAGGGGTTGGCAAGAGAATATGACTCAGAGTAGATCAAAGGGAAGCTACCTGCAAACAGTTCTTTTTAAATAGCTAAAAATTCACATTCATAGACATACTGATAGGGAAAAAAAGAAATACTAAGATTGGCTTTCACTCTTTACAAACCTACTACTGTTAGTCTGGTTAATAAAAACTTGATTTAAGGGGAAAAATATTGATTCTGATTTACCTATGGCACTTCTACTTGTGTTTTAAATCTTTAAGTCATTAACTGTGTAAAACAGAGCATATGCTTATCTCAAAGCAAGGTTTTAGTTCAATATTTCAAAGGGTGTTATGCACTCTAAGAGATCTCTTCATAATTCTAAATGTCTTGGTTTTTCACTTAAACTAGAAAGTGTGTGTAAAGCTTGTCTTCATAGTCATACCATCACTATTTTCATTTTCTTGCCAAAGAGCTCCTTTAGAAACCTTTTGAACAGTTCACTCAACTACGTGAAGCCTTTATGGACAAGAGAACAATACTTTGTGATCAACACCCTGTTTTTGTCTGGTGCTATGTAACATTTGGAACTAATTTTAGGAAACTTAGATTATTTTAAAGAACCTAAAGATGACTCAAAATTAATTAAAGGACCTCTCCCTGGTGGTCCAGTGGCTTAGAGGTTGCCTGCCAAGGCAGGGCACACGTGTTTGACCCTTGGTCCAGGAAGATTCCACATGTTGTGGGGCAACTAAACTAGTGTCCCGCAACTACTGAAGCCTGTGTGCCCAGAGGCTGTGCTCCACGATAAGAGAAGCCATCACAACGAGAAGCTGGTGTCTGTAGCAATGAAGACACAGCAGAGCCAAAAATAATTTTTTTTAATGTTATAAAAAAAGAAATGCAAAACTTGAACAAGTTAAAACCAACAGCTCAATTTTCATTATCAATTCAGAAAAAATACTTACCTTTTTATATTGTCTTAATAATACCTTGCAAACTTATTCCAGAAGTTGTTTGGAAAAACTAGTAAACGACTATTTGAGAAGACAAATCTGCCATGTTCTGTGGACTTTGTTATCTTCATTTGTCATTTTCCAACTGTGATGTCTAGATGGATGCTAGTCTCTCTTCTCATGGACCACACCAAGATAAGCATCCAAATTTCCTATGGACTTACTTTAACCACTTTAAATCAAAGCTTTCTAACTTTAGCACTATTAACATTGTGAGTTAGCCGTTCTGTGCACTATAAAACATCTCTGGGCCTAAACCCACGAATATGTCAGTAGGTGACTTTTGTGGAGGTCCAGTGGTTAAGAATCCATCTTCCAGTGCAGGGGGGCGTGGTTCAATCTCTGGTCAGGGAACTAATATCCCACATGTCAGGGAGCAACGAAGCCTGTGCAGCACCAACTACTGAGACCTCGAGCGCTAGAGACGGTGCACCACAACCTGAGAGAAGCCCACGCGCTGTAGTAAAGACCTGAGGCTGATAAATATATATAAATATAAATGTCAGTAGCATCTAGCCACCAGCTGCAACACCAAAAATGTCTCTAGAAACTGTCACATGCCCCTGGGGAACAGAATCATCCCTATTAAGAACCACAGTTCTAAAGAATCTAAAAATTCTTAAAACATACAGCTAAGATTCTTTCTTTTCCATGTGAATCCTAAAATGGTAGTCCAGAATTAGCTCTCAAGTTTGCATGCATTGGAATTAGAATCCCCTGGAGAACTTGTTCAAACACAGATTGCTTCACATGCCAAGAGTTTCTGATTCAGTAGACCTGGGGTAGGGCCCAAGATTTTGTTTTTCACACAAACTTCCAGGTGATGTTGATGGTTTGAGGACCCCATTTTGAAAATCGCTGGTCTAGAAATAATAATGTCAAGGTACTGGGACCAAATCAAATTGAATATGTATAAAGAACCATTAACTGCTGCTGCTGCTGCTGCTAAGTCACTTCAGTCATGTCCGACTCTGTGCAACCCCAAAGATGGCAGCCCACCAGGCTCCCCAATCCCTGGGATGCTCCAGGCAAGAACACTGGAGTGGATTGCCATTTCCTTCTCCAACGCATGAAAGTGAAAAATGAAAGTGAAGTCGCCTCGGTCTCGTCCGACTCTTAGCGACCCCATGGACTGCAGCCCACCAGGCTCCTTCATCCATGGGATTTTCCACGCAACAGTAATGGAGTGGGTTGCCATTGCCTTCTCCGAACCATTAACTAGATGAAAGAAAACTCTCATCTACATCTCTCATACGCAATAACAACAGTACCTAACCAGTTTCCCATTACTACTATCTAGTCTCAACTTAGTAAATCTCGCAATCTTATTCAGTATTTCAAGCTTAAGTCTCATCTGAATGAATGGAAAATACCAATATTCGTCTGCGTGAGTGTCTACTCTTAGAGATTCCTTGTTAACATCTTCATCATATATTTCCTTCTGGCTGTGTTATCCTTCACATCTGACATCCTATCACTCCATGGCTTTCTGAAAGTATTTATCCACAGCAACACTACCTCCCATCCTATTATTTACTCTCTATTTACCATATCTTAGATACCAATTTTCTCAAGATCATAATTCATTGAGAGGTTAACACGTCTCTCCTTTCAAACACATATATACAAAGCATCTTCATTTGGTTTTCTGTGCATCCCCCACATCTGTTTAGCAAGGAAGAGTGGTTAATTTATTTTCTTCAGAGAAGTGAAACTATGGATTATCTTTAACAAAAATTTTATCAAGCACTCACAGGTATGGTAAAAGTTGGTGTTATTTCAGGTAAAGCTCTATCAGTGATTCGTAATCAGTCTCTATCTCTACTTAAGTCCAACTTTCTTTTTTTGATGACTTGTTTACTTATAGTATCTACTTAAATGTTAACAGATGGACAGACAAACACAGGTGGCCTGAAACGTACTTGCATAGTTGTTGAGATCAAACTGTGACAGCGCATCCACCTTCTCTTTGGGTTTCTTAGGGCCTGGTTTGGGGTCTTCTCGTTTTCTCCCAGTGGAATCTTTGGAGTTCTTTTGTCCTGTACCGTTAGGTGCTCCTTCTTGATGGTGCGCAGAGCTGCCACTGACAGGATCAGCACCACCTGTGCCTGCTGACTGGTCATCAAATGGCCTACAAAATAATGATCTGAGATTTTGTTACTAGCTTCACATGTGTGCGTGGCGTGTGGCTTAGCTGCTCAAGTCATATCCGACTCTTTTTTGACTCAACAGACTGTAGCCTGCCAGGCTCATCTGTCAATGGAATTTTCCAGGCAAGAATACTGGAGTGGGTTGCCATTTTCTACTTCAGGGGATCTTCTCAAACCAGGGGTCAAACCTGTGTCTCTTGCATTTCCTGCATTGGCAGGTGAATTCTTTACCACTGAACAACCTGGTAAGCCCACTGTTTCCATATACTTGATCAAAAGAAAAATGCCCTTAGCAGCAGTTTCTAAAGTTCAATCTAAGAATAAATAACAGTGGGATAGAAATGTCTTAGTGATTTTGTTGGGTACAACTTTACTAAGATGGAGCTTCCCAATACAGGAAATAAGACTAGCTCCTCAGAGTTCTTTCCAGCAATTAAATTCTAGAATTCTAATTATTCCCAGAAGGTTCTTACTGTGTCTATTCTTACCATGTTCATTATGTTTATAAATGATCTAATCAACATTGTTCATACCAGAAAATTTCTGTGATCTAAGCTAGTCCAAAGTATTCACTGGTGGATCTTCTCCACAAGAGGGCGGAATATGGAAAAAAAAAAGTGTAAAGAATTCTATGCTTCCAAGTCTTTGTCTTAATAGTTCAATCAGATTTATACATGTACATACATATATATATATAAACATTTTAAAAATCAGTTTTAATATGGAAACGATTCACTTCACAAACCGCAAGTATTTCTACAGGGTTTTTTCCTGTTGACAAATTCTTTTCTTGTGTTCATTTTATAAAAACTTCAAGAACATATACCATGAAAAATGGGCTTATCAATTCATTTTCAGCTCAATCTATAGTATTACTCAAGCTAAAAGCTTATCAAGAGCCTTTCATAAAGCATGATCTCAAACATGTGAACTATGAATTCATTTCTTCTAAATGTGACACATTGTTAATGTAACTATGTATATTATCCTATTCTTTTGTCTTTTAAAGGGAGGTTTAAATTCTGTGTTAAACTGGTACTCAATAAACACAACTGGTAGTATTAGTTCCCTGGAACCTTTTTCTAAATTATCAGGAAGCAAAAGTATTTTTTACTGACTGATATAGTAACTTGCCATGCTAAATGTAACTAACCAGTGCAGATTAAGATAATATTTTGTCTGAATAAATTTATCACCTCAGGCTGCAAATCTGGAGATTTGTTTTTTTAAAAAATGGGCACACCATAATGATAGTTGCTTACTATATACCAGGTGTTACATTGTTTCATAAATATGTCACTGAATCGTCACACATTTTTAAAGTTCTACTGCTTTCTCCTCATTTTACTGGTGAGGAAGCAGAGAATTTATAAATAGAAGTACCAGAGCCTAGATTTAAAACTAGAAATAATGCTACTTTATAATATTCTTAGTACTAAAAAATAGTAATTTGCTATAACCAGCATTTTAATATTTAAAAAGAACAGACCAAATTTAGCACAGTTGAGAAAAATTCTTTTAAAAACACCAATGACATGCTATTTGTGTTACTGGAGGTGGGGCAGGACTTTGCTTCCTAGGCCTTTCTGTAAGCTAGATGGTTTATTGTAGGTTTGCAACTTGAGAGGGGAATATAATGTATCCTTCCTTAAGTTTCAACATTCACTCTCTAGAAACCAGTACAGAGTGACTGAATATGATTACAACATACTAATGTAAGTCCTAGAGCACCTGTGAACACCACAGTTTTCCAGAGAGAAATCAAGAAAGACAGGCTACTCATCATCAGTAAGATGGTCTGCCCAACGGAAGACACTGTATATGTCCTATCCTCTGGGGTGTGTCGATTTTCCCAAAGCTACAAATTTCTAACAGGACTCCTTTGGGAGATGTAACAAAACAATAGGCAAGGACTTCTGTGATCCACTAACCTCTTTCTCAAGCACTCTTACACTTTCAGAATAGAAAAAAAAAACCTACAGGAGAAGAATGTGACTGCTGCCTTTGCACAGTTCAACCAAGAAGTATACTTCTAGTTTCTCTAAAGGTGCAAAAGCAGCCACTCGCGATCCAGTGGTTAGGACCCTGTGCTTCCACTGCCAAGGGCCTGGATTCAATTCCTGGATGGGGAATTAAGATCCCACAAGCTGAGTCACATGACCCACAACCTCCCCCCAAAAAGATGCAGAAGTAATTATATGTAACATAAAATACTCACCCTCGCTTTCCACTTTTTGATGGTGGGCCACTTCTCCTTTCATTCCTAGGACCTGAGAAATTCCTTCCGGATTTGGGTGGACCATTGTTACCACGCCGATTCTGGCGATCTATGCCAGGTCGCTGACTAGAAAAACTTCTCTTTGCTATTTCCCTCTTTGGAGGTACAGCATTCTCTCCCGTCTTTACCACCACTTGTGCATTCAAATCAGCATTTTTTTTTTCATCCCTCTCACGCCTCTCATTGAAATCACTGCTTTCAGAGGCTGTTTCCCATTCTTCATTTGCCTGATCTGAAGAGTTCTGGTTAGATAAGTCTGGTGTCTTATTCCCAGAAATATCCCCAGCAGTATTAACTGGTTCCTGAACCACATTATTAACTGTGCCATTTGTGGACACTGCCACCTCATTGGTTTTGGAAGCAGCCTCCCTCTCCCTTAGTCGTCTAAATCGGGGAGGTTTATCTTGCCTTGGTGGTCGCGTAGGACGCTGCCTTCGGGGCCTCTCTCTAGCTGGGTCAAATTTTCGCTCAAATTTTGGAGGCCGTTTATCTGCTGGGATAGGGATAAACTGCTCATGTCTCCTTGGTGGCTCCCCACTGTCTGGTTTAGGAGCTTCTGTCTGCCTTGGGTTCCACTGATTGTCCCGATAAGCAGGTCTTCGTAAGGTAGAAGGGCGTGATGGGCGACCTCCAGGATCTCTTCCACCACGTCTGAACGTTCCCCCTCTGCCTCGCCTTGTAGGCTCTCCTTTAGGAAGGAAGCCTGGTTTAGATTTATCATCATCCCTTACAAAAGGTTTCTCTAGAGGTCTACTATCTATTCGGACATGATTTTCAGGCTTGAAAGAAGACTGAGGCTTTATAGGTTTTTTGCTTTCAGGCCTTTCCTCTCTTTTGGGAAGCTTACTTTTGCTTAAACTATCCTTGTCACTTGCACTTTCATGAATTTCACTGTCTGTGTCAGTCTCTGAACCTCGCTGTCTTCTTCTTTTGGGAACAACTTCAAAATCAGAGCTCTCACTTCGTGTTTCACTTTCTTCTCGCTGCCTGAGGGGTCCTGGGGCCACATGCTCTGTTCGTGGCTTATTGTCTCTATACTGAGGATAATCTCGAGTGTGCCCTCTACCACCCCTGCCACGTCCTCCATAAGAGCCTCTGTAGCTTCGCCCTCTGGAGTAATATTCACCTCGACCTCGACCTCTGTATCCTTGATCTGGAAACCAATCTCTATCTCTAGCTTCTTTCCAGTAGGTCCTAGGGGGTAAAGTGGATTCTTTTTTAGCTGTTGGTCTTGAATCTGGTCGAGTTCTCTCTGTAACAAGGTCTTTACTGATGACTTTCTCAGGCTGCTTTTCTTCCTTGACTGTTGGTGCTGTGACAGTTTGTTGGTTCACAGTTTTAACTGCAGGCTCTACCTCAACACTACTTACAGATTCCAAAGGCTTCTCGGTATCTTGAGGTGGCTTTTGTACCAAAGTTGAAGGCGAAGTTTCTACTGAAGGAAGTTTCTCTGGTTCTGGTTGAGGTGGTGGTGGAACTGACTGTGGCTGAACTGGTGCTGTAGGTGGTGCGGTTGGTGGAGGAAGAGGTTCTTTCTTTTCTGTCTTTTCAGGTTTCACCATTTTTTCAGTGACCTTTTCTCCTTTTTCTCCTTCTTTCTCCTTCCTTTGCTCCCGTTCTTCTTTCATATCTCTCAGTATAGGTTTCTTAATAGGACCTGATCTTCTCACAGGCCTGTCGTTACCTTCTTCTCTTCTGTTGGAGCTAGGCCTTGGGCCCCAACGAGTTTCCGATTTAGATTTATACAATTTCTCAGGTTTTGGTCCATCAGAAGATCGGATAAAGCCCTCTTTTTTTGGTTTTTCCTCTGGCCTTTCTGCTGGTTCTTTTGAATCAATACCTCTGCTAGTTACTTTAGGAATGCTTGCAGATGGCTCATTCCTCAGCTCCTCTGATTTTTGAGTATGGTTAGATCCATGGCAAACACTTCTTTTCCGGGCAGGCTGACTTTCTCCAGCTGAAATTCGCTCTTCTTGAGGAGTGGCTATAGTCTTTTGATCAGGTACATCAAAACAAGTAGACTGACTATTTGTGTCAGTATGACGAGGTCTAATGTCTTCCACTGATCTGCTTAAAAACTTCTGCATGTCTGTCTCACTTGATTCTCTGACAAAGTCTGGTTTTGGATGAGCCTCTAACTGACCATGTTCTACAGGATAAGCAGCAGTTATCTGTTCCTGATCCAATGGAGCTTCAGGCCTACGATAATGAGAATTCAAAGAAATAACAGCCATCACAGCAAAAATCTTTTCCACATGTACATGTATAGCAAAATAATCCCTCCAATTTAAAAACAAAAAACGGATCCTAAAGAACCTTATGTCTCTACAAAAAGTTCAGTGCAACATTATTCGTAAGAGCCAAGAGACCGAACAACCTAAATGTCTACTACAGATGAATGGGTCAAGAACATGTATGTGCATACAACAGCATGTTGTTTAAAGGAAGAAAATCCTGCTCTATGCTACATCAGAGATGAGGAGATTATACTAAGTGAAATAAACCAGTCACAGAAGAACAAATACTATATGATCCCACTTACATAAACTATATAATAAAACTAGTCCATAAAGAAGTAATTACCAGGGACTAGGAGGAAGGGGGAAATGAGTTGGAATTAAATGGGTAAAAAATTTTGATTGTGTAAGACGAAAAAGTTCTAGAGATCTGTTATACAATGTTATGCTTACAGTTAACATTGTACTATATACTTAAAATTTTGACAGGAGGGTAGATATTGTGTTATGTTTCTACTCCCCTCAATTAAAAAGAAATGAAACTCAGTCCTTAAGAAAAAGAAGTTTAGACCATGCTTATGTGAAAGTTATATCCATCAAAACTGGTAATTTTCACTTATAAGCAGAGTATACTAGAGTAGGTCCATCTTTCCCAATGAATCAGAATTTTAAAACATCATAAAACATATTCCTTAAAAGGGCAAAAGCTCTAACTTATCATTATAAATTACTGAAGATCACCAATTGTCTGATACTTCAAAGTAACTTTAAATTAGTGTTTATCCTTAACTTGACCTTAGAAAACTTCCATAAGATATTGATAATTAAATGTCTAACATTTCTCATTAAGTGGAAGAATTATATCAACACTTTAGTCAGACTATATGTCAAGTATAGGAGAATCTTGACAATTTTGATAGTTACCACTAAATTTCAGTATTTAAATAAGTGTACAGAAAGAACTATGTTACAAAATGTCCTAATCAATCATTACTAAATGCTGGGAAAAGGAAAATACATCCTAGAACGAAATAAGGCATATTAAATGGGAGAAAATCCAATCTGTGGCTCAGCCCTAAGTCAGAATGATCTCCAGGGAGACTATACAGTTTTCATTTCCCAACAATATTCTGTTGGCTTGCTAATGACTTTAATAATTACCTTACATCCTCAGGCTCTTCTGTTGCCTTGGGAGTGGTGGCCCGCTGAGGCTCAGTATGAGGATAGGGATCTGACCCCCACATCATTCGAGGCTCAGAGAGTGAAATCGCATGATCTCTTGCAGAGCGAGCCAAATGCTCAAATGACTCAGAATTGTTTGGTGACCCTTCCATCTGATCTCTTCTCATTAATGGCTTAGGAGGAATCATTCCTATACAAAAGATCAGAAAAAGATGGGAGTGCAGGGAGAAAACAAAGGAAACAGAATCATTATAGACACAGAATCTAGGTTAATACTTTATTACTATTTGGACATCTCTATATTTAAAGAAATACTTTTGGCAAGTGAAACTGATTAACTCAAAAAAATCATCAGTGAAAACTGAATTTTTCTGTGAATGAGATTTTTATTGTTGCTGTTAAATAAACAGATTTAAAAATCCAGGAAGCAAGACAAGCAAAACCATAAGAACAGCCTATTTTACTTTAAAGGAAAGAAAAGATAATGCCTATAAAAATCAGATAACAAGTACCATGACTCTGTGCATGTTAAACATTTTGAGAATTACACTAAGTGATGAATTTTCAGAAAAACATCTTCCATAGAAAATTCTATTAAATTAGTTGATCAGTATGCCATAAATTATGTCTCTTAAATTTAAAATTTTCATATATGATAATATACATGTTTCAATGCTATTCTATATGAAACAGATCGCCAGTCCAGGTTTGATGCATGAGACAGAAGGCTTGGGGGCTGGTGCACTGGGATGACCCAGAGGGATGGGATGGGGAGGGGGGTTCAGGATGGGACAACACATGTAAATTCATGGCTGATTCATATCAATGTATGGCAAAAACCACTACAATATTGTAAAGTAATTAGCCTCCAACTAAAATAAATAAATTAAAAAAAAATTTTTTTCAGTATAAATTTTAAAATCAAAATGTAATTTTTGGTCATATTTTTATCACCTCTAAATTTTCCTCTATACCATCTTGGTACTGGATTATCTGAATTTATTCTGATAAACACAGCTATCTTATTTGTTTTCAGCTAACCTATTAGGAAATTCAGGTGGTAGGCTGGTAAATGACAGAGGAAATAGCTGTAATATATAACATATGGATAAAATTAAAATGCTGAAACACCTGAAAGAATGAAAACAATGCAGCAAACAATAGATATTATAACTAAGATAGCAATTTTCCATCCGTAATTTTTGAAATAATAATCACAAAACAGAAAGTACAGTATTTTGGTCTTACCACACTGTTGGTACAGTATCTGGAATTTAACTACTCTGTGCTGAAAGAAGATACATCATTTTATGACTAAGAAGTCCTATATAAGTTCTTACTAGATTTTAACTCTCAAAGGAAGTAAGACCAAAATTGTGGGGAAAATGAAAAACTCTAAACTTGCACAACTGCAAGTAAGCCAGGAGACGATGCCATTCCAACTTACCAGGATGAATGGGCGGGATATCCATAGCAGGTCTACCTGACATCATTCGAGGATCCATGTATGACTGCATCATGAGCCACCTTGGATCAAAACCCATGGAAGCCAAATGCTGGGGGTGAGGCTGCATGGGCTGGTAAAGGGGTCTGTGTGGCGGTGGAGGGACAGCACTGCTGGACGGCTGAGAAGGAACCGTTTGTGGAAGCACACCTTGCTGTTGCTGCTGCTGCCACTGCTGCTGCTTCATCTGTTCCTGAAAATATAGGCAGGGTCTCACATTTTGAGCCTTTGGTTCCATGTGATAAATTAATAGAACCAATCATATCGGAAAACAGGCTTTTTTGAAACCCTGAGGGAAAAGAACTCAAAACACATTTGACAGTGAGAGATGGCAAGACAAGAGAACAAAGGTTCAGTTATGACATTTTGCCTTATACTTCAGCAACTAATCACTCATCAATTATACTGTAAGAAACCATTTCCTAGAAAGGAAGATGAGGCAGAAGAAAAAAAGGAACATATAAAGCCCATATCAACAAACTTTTACTAATTTAAAAGAGGCAAACTTTTCAGAGGAAATCTGTATGTTTTGGGTATTTTGAATTTTATGGTAAATTATTTCTCATACTACTGAACAATAAACCTTTTAAATCACACGTACAAGATAAAATGTTTTTATTGTTACCTGCTGCCGCTGGAATCGTGGTGGTAAAGACTTCTGAAACTGTTTAAAATAGCCAGATAATACAGCAGGCCGAGGCTGAGATCCTGATTCTGGTTCTGTTTCATGTGCTATCTGTGTGGTCTCCTTTTCACTGCGATTGCTATCTTGTCTAGTGAAAACTGGGTCATCCTCTGCCCAAAGAAAAGGTGAAAGATAATGATACTCATCTATGACACTTAACATTAATACATGCTTTTCATACTGGAGTGACATAATCAGATATATTTTAAAAGTTAATGAGGAAGAAAGTATCCTTACTCCAAAACACCATTTTGTATTTTAATATTGGTAACCATCAATGTAATGAGGTAACATTACTTTAACAAAACCTCAGATTTTCTCAAAGCTGGATTCTTAAGATAGAACTCACATGCCCAGACGCTTTATCACGCAAAATTCTGTACTCGATATTTTGTGATAATAAACCATTTCAAATTCTATCTATTTTTCACTGTTTCAAGAAATATTAAAACTACTGTCAACATGTACTTGTGGTTCACTAGCATTTAGATGAAAACAAGAATGGTCTATAAATACTTAAAATAGAACATGTTGGTTTATAAAATTTTTCTGATCAGGGGATTATTATCTATAAAGAAAACTAATGAATCTAACTATGATCATTCATTTTAATGATCATAAAACAAATGATCATGACAACTGAATGATCACCAGTATCTTCAAATATATAAATCACTGTTCTATGTAAAGGGTATAAATTATGATATACAAAAAGCAGAACCATACACATCCCCTCACCCAAAAAAAGTTCTCATCCCAAAGAAAACCAGTTACATTCATTCTAGAAAATGTCAACTGTTACAACTACAAAGCCATGTTATGTTATAAATTTTTTTCTCAGAGAATCAGAGGTGAGTTTTAAGGGGAAAGCTAACATAAAGACAGTGTAAAACCATGCAGTAACGAATCAAGTCACACTTTGTATTCAAATATTGTAAACAATATTAAAAATGTTTTAAAAATGATAAAATATTAGAGGGAAAAGAGAGCCAAGAAGGTGGAACATTTAAAAATGAAATGGGTACACTTTATTGGTAAACCCAGCTAAAGTTAAACTGCCATCAGAGGACATATAAAATGTGAATGAAAATAAAAGTGCCACTAAATAATGATCACTAAAAACAAAACCAAAATTAGTTCATGTATAATATATAGTTGCTGTTGACAGTAAATTAATCAGGGTCAATACAAGTATTTGTTTGCAAAACTATGACTAAAATAAATTTCCTTATTTCTAATTCATGGTCTTTTCTCATTAACTGCGAATAAAATTCTCTAAGATTGTTCTTTCAGAATTCATCAATTTTAAAGTATAAAAATATTTTTCATTTCTGTGGTGAGAAATTTTGCTTTACCTTTTTTAAGTGTTTGAGCTAAGTGCTTAGGATACATAATAAAAGCCCATGATCAACATCAAATTATCTCTAGACTGCTTAATATAAGAAATGTGTGAGATTTGGTAACTCAACAACCTGCACGGGCTATATCTCATTTTCTAAAAAAGTTGAGTAAAGAAAAAGTTGAGATAAAACACTCTTACTTCTCTTTATAGTGACATTAAGGATCAAATTTGAAGGTAACTCAGAATATAGACTAAAAACTTAAAGGAAAACTTTAAATAGCTTTATAACTTCAAGCAGCATTGTCTTATAGAAATAGCACGGGTTTTACGGTTAAAAAAAATTTCAGTATTTCCATAACAGAAATGTACTGAAATAAAACTATTTCTATCTTAAATCACTGTTTACTAAGATCAAACTTTAAATTTCGAGCATAGTTCTATTAATTAGAGTTTATGAGCCAATTTTGGGAAGAACACATCAGCTAATTATAGCCAGCAAAGGCTTTTCTTTGGTGGGGGAAGGGGGGACCCCCCACACATCAACAGGTATTAACCACTGGACTACCAGGGAAGTCCAGCAAAGTTTTTTTTTTTTTTTGGGGGGGGGGGTGGGAAGCATTTTGATAAGCATATAGATGACCTATGAAAGCTTTTATATATCTAAGCTGGTAGAAAAACAAATATGAAATTATGAACAGAGCAGTCATTTAATTATGACAATCCAAAATTCTCACTAAGCTCTATTCAACTTAAATTTTAGAGGTATTTACCCATGTATAAACAAAGGAGATTTCATTTAGTTAGATGCTGTGGAATCAGAAAAGGGTAAAAGAATCAGCATCTAAGTATGAAGCCAGTACTATTTTGCTGACAAAATAGAACTGAAGGTCATCTAACCATATGATGTCTACAATAAACTCACTTGAGATCCAAAGATATAAATAAACTGAAAATGAAAAGATATTCCATGGAAATAATAACCAAAAGAGAGCAGGGTGGCTACACTGAGATAAAACTGACTTTAAATCAAAGTTTTACAAGAGACAAAGAAGGTCATTAAATACTCATAAAAGGTTCAATACAGCAAGATACAACAATTATAAACATTTACACACCTAGTAACAGGACCATCAAAAAAACCTATGATGCAAAATACTGGGGGATACATTACTTGTACATTTAGAGGCTTCAACAACCCCATCTCAGTGATGAACAGAACAGCCAGCCACACAAAAGTAAGGAAAAAGGACTTAATAAACCAACTAGACCAACTTTGGGCTTTCCTCATAGCTCAGTTGGTAAAGAATCTGCCTACAATGCAGGAGGCCCAGGTTTGGTTCCTGGGTCGGGAAGATCCCTTGGAAAAGGAAATGGCAACCCACTCCAGTATTCTTGCCTGGAGAATCCCATGGACAGAGGAGCCCGGCAGGTGATAGTCCATGGGGTCGCAAGAGTCAGACAAGACTTAGTGACTAAACCACCACCAAACCAACTAGATTCACAGACATATACAGAACACTCAACCCCAAAACAGCACATATACTCTTTTCAAGGTCATTTTCAGAATAGATAATGTTAGGACCCAAATTAACTCTCAAGAGAGTTCAAAAGACAGATATAGAAAGTTTTTTCTCTAACCAAAATGGAAAGAAGTTAGGAACCACTAAAGAAGTGAGGAATATTCATAAATTTGTGGAAATTAAATAACTTTTTTTTCCAGTTCTACTAGTTTATTGCTACCAACCCATTTCTCTCCACCCTCATGCATGCATGCTCAGTCATGTAACCCCATGGACTGCAGCCCACCAGGCTCCTCTGTCCATGGACTTTTCCAGGCAAGAACATTGGAGTGGGTTGCCATTTCCTTCTCCAGGAAATTAAATAACATTGTTAAACAACCAAAAAATTAAAAAAGAAAGTGCAAGGGAAGTTGGAAAATACCTAAGAGATGAATGAAAACAAAAATACAACATACAAAAACTTACAGGATGCAGGAAAAGCAAAGCAGGGAATTTATAGCTATAAACGGTTACGTTAAAGAAAAACAGGAAAGCTCTCAAAATCAATAACTGAGTTATGACTTAAGGAATGAGAATAAGAACCAAACGCAAGGTTACTAGAAGGAAATAAAATTCACAGCAGAGATCAAGAAAATAGAGAACAGAAAAATAGAGAAAAATCAATGAAAACAAATGCTGGTTCTTTGACAAGCTCTACAAAATTGACAAGTATTTAGCTGGGAGAGTAAACTAAGGAAAAAAAGTCTCAAATTACTAAAATTAGAAATGAAAATGGGACATTACTACCAATTCTACAGAAATAAAAAGGATTATGAGAGAACTATGAACAACTGTACATCAACGAACTGAATAACATTTCATCTGAAATGTACAAAGTCTCCAGAACAGAAACATCTACCAAGACTAAAAATCACAAAGAAATATAAAATGTGAACAGACTTTTAACTAGTCAGGAGATTGACTTGGCAATCAAAAACCTTGCAGCAAAGAGAAGTCCTGGACCTGATGGCTTCACTGATGAATTCCACCGAACATTTAAAAAAGTAACATCAATTCTTCTCAAACTTTTCCAAAAACTGAAGAGGAGGGAACACTTGCTAATTAACTTACAAGACCAGCATCACCATGATACCAAAGCCAAACAAGGACACAAGAAAACTGCAGATAAATACAAATATCTCTTATGAACACTGATGCAAAAATTCCCAAGAAAATACTAGAAAACAGAATTTAGCAATATACTGAAAGTATACTAATTACCATTACCAAGTGGCATATATTCCTGGGATGCAAGGATGGTTCAATATATGCTGCTGCTGCTAAGTTGCTTCAGTCATGTCCAACTCTGTGCGACCCCACAGACAGCAGCCCACCAGGCTCCCCCGGTCCCTGGGATTCTCTAGGCAAGAACACTGGAGTAGGTTGCCATTTCCTTCTCCAATGCGTGAAAGTAAAAAGTGAAAGTGAACTCGCTCAGCCGTGTCTGACTCCTAGCAACCCCATGGACTGCAGCCTACCAGGTTTCTTCGTCCATGGGATTTTCCAGGCAAGAGTACTGGAGTGGGTTGCTACTGCCTTCTCCAGCTTCAATATATACAGATTGATCAATATACTACACATTGACAGAATGAAGGGGAAATAACACGATCAACAAAATTAATGCAGAAAAGGATTTTTGACAAAATTCAACACATTTTTATGATAAAAATACTCAAACTAGGAATAGAAGGAAACTGCTTCAACATAATAAAATCCACTTATCAGAAGCCCACAGCTAACACCACACTCAATGTTGACAAGCTGAGAAGTTCTGTAAGATCAGGAAGAAGACAAAGGTGCCTCCTCTTGCTACTTTTATTCAACTTAGTATTGGACAATTTTGAGGTAAGGGGTTCAAGACTGCAGTGGAAAAGTAACTGCAGATGTGGTAGAAACAGCAAAAGAGCTAGAATCTGAAGTGGAGCCGAGATACAACTGAATTGTTGCAATCTTATGATAAAACTTGAATAGATAATAAGCTGCTTTCCAATGGATGAATGAAGAAAAGTAGTTTTATGAGATGGAATCTACTCCTGGGGATGACTATGAAGACTGTTAAAAAGACAACAAAAGATTTAGAATATTATTACATAAACTTACTTGGTAAAGCATCAGCAGGGGTTGAGAGGACTGACTCCAATTTTGAAAGATTTTTTGTGGATAAAAGTTATGAAACAGCATTGATGCTATAGACAAATCATTTGTAAAGTAAGAGCCAACTGATGTAGCAAACTTCATTGCTCTCTTAAGACATTTGCCACAGCTACCACTCCAGCCTTTGGCAACCACCACCCGGATCATCAGCAGCATTAACGCTGACGCAATACTCTCCCACACCAGCAAAAAGATCATGACTCACTGAAGGGTTAGTGATGGTTAGCACTTCTAGCAATAAAGTATTATTAAGGTATGTACATACTATATATATACACACATATATACACATCTCTAAACAGAATGCTACTGGACACTTAATAGTCTATCAGTTCAGTTCAGTTGCTCAGTTGTGTCTGACTCTTTGCGACCCCATGAATCGCAGCATGCCAGGCCTCCCTGTAGAATAGTGCAAACATAACTTTTATGTGCACTGGGAAATCAAAAAATTTACATGACTCGCTTTATTGCTGTGGTCTGGAACAAACCTGCAACATCTCTGAGGTATGCCTGACTGAAAAGAAATGAAAGTAGGGTCTCAAAGAGATATCTGTACACTCACAGTCACATCAATATTATTCAAAATATGTAAAACATAGTATCAACCCAAGTGTCCATCAACAGATTGGGTAACCAAATATGATGTGTGTGTGCATTTATATGATGAATTAGTAGACTTAAAAAGGAAGGAAATTCTATCCTTTCTTTTTTTCTTTCACTCATGCTACAACTAATGAAACTTAAGGACATTATGATAAACAAAAATGTCAGTCACAAAAAGACAAACACTGTATGATTCCACCCACATGAGGCACTGACAAGAGTCACAATCACACCCACGGGAAGGAAGCAGAATCACCACCCAGTTATTGTTTAATAGATACAGAATTTTGATTTCACAAGATGAAAGGAGTCCTGAGATAGATGGCAGTGATGGTTCATTATGAGTGCTTTTAATACCATTTTAATAAAAAATGGTTAAGATGCTAAATTTTATGTTATATGAATTTTATTTATTTATTTATTTTTTATTAGTTGGAGGTATGTTATATGAATTTTATCATAATAAAAAAATTACAGAACAAAACCCACATTTTCAAGTATTCAATTTTAAAAAAACTATCCAATTAAATTCAACCTATAACCAAAAAACATCAATCACTTTTATTTGGATTACATATTTTAAAAAAACACATTCAATGTTCACAATATAAGTAATAGGAAGCCTTTTGCAAAGCTTATATAAGGACAAACAAGACTATCATACCTTTGTTACAGTTGTTTTCACTTTCTGGTTTTTCTACCACAGGTTCTGAAGTAGATTCTTTGTGTTCAATTTTTTCGTCCACTTTCTCTCTCTCTCTCTTCTCTAACTCACATTCCTTTTCCTGTTCTTTTGTCTTTTGCAGTTCTTTCTCCTTTTCTTGCTGCCGTTCTAGCTCCTTCTCTTTTTCTTGCTTTCTTTCCCTCTCCATTTCTCTCTGTTTTTCCTGTTCTCGCTCCAGTTCTTTTTCCTTTTCCTGTTGTCTTTCCTTTTCTTTCTCCCTCTCCTTCTCTCGCTCCTGCTCTTGTTCTTTTTCAAGTTCTTTCTCACGTTCCCGTTCCTTTTCTCGTTCTTTTTCTCGCTCCCTTTCTCTAATTTCCTCTGGAGAGGGTTGTTTGTCCACTATGCCAAGCTTTTCATCCAGTCGTTTAAGTTTCTCTGCACATGCGGCTTTCCTTTGTTCTTCCATTCTTCGCTCTTCCTCTTCACGCCGTTTACGAGCACGTTCCACTGCTGCAGAAAGTTCTGACTGTTGCCTTCTTCTTTGCTTCCATATTTCATCTTCATCTGGGACCTGCTGCTTGGGGGGGAAAGGGCCTGGTCTTCCAGGTACTGCCTGTCGGTCTGGAGGAGGATGCTGAAATTTTAAAATAAATTCTCAGATGAGTATGACAACACAGGATATATCACAGACATATAGCAGGAGCAAAATTCTCCACAGAATATCAGAAATTTCCCTGGAAAATATACACATTAAATGCAAAATCAATGTGGGGAAGATAGTATATCTAGATAAGTTTCTAGAATAGTTAATCCAGCCATCTAATATTTACTGAGTATGTACTTATCTATTGTGCCAGACACTACTGCTCACTCAGTATTTGCTGAGTAAAATTAGAAGCTGCCACAACATGTATTTCAAAATCTAAATTTAGAGACAAAGGAAATTTAGAATACGAGTGCTTTAGTAGTAACTGCTAGAGACGGAACGCCTAAAGAGGGAGAAAAGTCCATAAAGATGCAACATGGCATCACATGAGCCAAGATCGGGGTACAGTTACAAGGAAAGAGTGCATAGTCAAAGATGCTAAGTGAAGAACATAGAGACACTGCTGCTGACATGCCAAAGGAAAGGAAATTCCTAGAAAGCAGCCTGGGTAGAGAATTCTTTTTTTTTTTTTGAGAAGTCTATGTTTAAACAGAGATTCATATCTAGAGCCCATGGTGGAGAGGGGATCACCTGAGAGACTGAGTTTTACTAATTTAATTTTCAATTAATGTGTTCTAAAACAATTACTACAAAGTCTAAAATCAATGCCAGCAACTATGCAAAGACAAGCAGAATGAAAAAAAGCACATGAAGAGCTGAAACACCAAGGAACTTAAAAATGTGCTTTAAAAATACTGATTTTTAATAGCTACTAGGGTGAAGAAACCTTAAAAGCCACGTAACTATTCAGAATTCCTACAAAAGAGAAAATAATGATGTGGTGAAAACACTGGACTGAATACTAAAAACAACCAACCAACCAACCAAACCATGAATCCAGACTCTACCATTTACTAACAGTGATATCTTAGAAAAACTGCTTCATCTCTCTAGTATTGTTACTTAATCTATACCTCAAAGACAAGCTGCAAAAACAAAGTAATTATATAAGCACACCTAATTCATACTGTAAACTCACAGGGTAAGCATTTTTTTGAAAAGCAACTTTACTGAAGTATAATTTACATAAAATGTGATGCATATATTTTAACTGTATAGTTTTATGAGTTTGGACAAATGATAAACTTATGTAACTACTGCCCCATTCAACACATAGAGGATTTTCCTCAGTCCTCTGTATGAATACCTGACCCCATGCAACCAGTAATCTACTTCTGTAGTATAGAATAGTTCTGCCTTTCCTAAAGTTTCACAAAAATGGATAAAATAAGTTATGTTGTTTTGTATCTGGCTTCTGGTGCTCAGGGTAATGGTTTTGGGGTCACTGTGTGCAACAACTGTTTGCTCAATTCTTTTGCTGAATACCACAGCATCACAGGCATACGGTTTCGTCTGTGGACAGACAGACATTCACATTGCTTCTGGTTTTTTAACTAGGAATAAGACAGCTACAGGCACTCCTGCTTAAGTATCTGTGTAAATGCATGTTTTCGTTTCCTTTAGATGAATACCCAGGAATGGAACTGCCAAGTCATATAGCAACTATGTATTTCACTTTATAAGAAACCGCCAAACTGTTTTCCAAAGTGATTACAGGTTTTAAGGCTCCAACAGCAATGTATGAGGGTGTCACCTGCTCTATATCCTTGCCAACATCTGGTACCATCAGCCTTGAAAATTCTGGACGTGTAACAAAATTTCAATGTGGTTTTATTTTTCATTTTGCTGGGAACTAAACATATTGAACATTTTTTCATGTGCTTATTAGCCATCTGTATACCTTCTTTTATGAAATCAATGTTCATTCTGTTGGACTTTTTGGTCTCATTGTTGAATTGCAAGTTTTTAAATACATGTACGTGCACCCCCCCCCCCCCCCGCCCAATATAAGTTCCTTGTCAGATGAATTACTAGTATTTTTCCTGTGATATCTTTTCTTTGCCTTAGAGATGTTTTTCAAAAATCAAATTGACCAATCTCTTCTTTCTAATTCATGTCTTTTTTGTCTCATCCAAGACATTTTTGTTGGCCCAAGTTCATAAAGACTTTCTTCTACATTTTCTGCTAGATGTTTTAGTTTTAGCTTGTATGTGTATAGAAATGCTTCAAAGACCATACAGTGGTTAAAAGGAAAATGACTAGTGGAGATGATGGTGATGGTACGTGCACCTATCATAGCAGAGTGATCAGGGAAAGAAGGCCTGTGAACTGTTAATATCTGTTAATAACTGTTAATATCTGAGATATCTGTGATATCTCAAAAGCAAAATTTTAGAAGGATGGAGGGATGAAGAGATTACCTATACTAACTGCTGCTGAGATTAAGTAAATGAATACAAGAGAACTGATTGTGGCAAGATGGAACAGTAATTACTAACCTTGATAATAACATTTTCAAAGGTATACTGGGAGATGAAAGTATAACTGGAGAGGGTTAACGAGAAAGTGATGGCAGTAAGTGTAAAGAACTCACTAAAACAATTTTGCCTTGAAGGAGAACAGAGATATAGGGAAGAAACTGGTGGTGGTGATGGGGGGGCGTGGAGTGTAGTAGAAGTTGAAGAAGGGTTGGTGTTTAAAAAACATTTCTTAAATGTGAGACAATATTTACTGGTAACTGACAAAGATGGGATCCAGGGAACAAGTACAAAGGTGGTCCTAAGGAACAAGGACAACAGAAAAAAAGTAAGAACAGGAAAGGTACTTGATTGGGAAGAACAGGTGCTTCTTATTTTCTTAGAAAAATTAGGAGCATGCTAATCAGCTGAGAAGGAAGAGGGAAAGGCTAAAGAAAGAGGTGCAGCTACAAGGTGAAGTCGATAACTATCTCATAAAAATTATCAATAGAAACACAGAACCTTTCCACTATAACAAATAGGGCAAACAATACCTACAGACCATTAACAAGCATTTAGTTAAGATTTACCTGCTGTGCAAGCAACTTTGGAGGTGGTGGCAAGTGTGACGATGGTCCACGTTCCTATTATAAAGGAAAGAATTTTTACAGAATAAGGCAAAAAATATCTACTTCAAATATTTCTGACTGTAATGTTTTTCAGTGAGACCAAAAGACTGCAAAAAGTAAAACATCATTACTCTTTTCCTTTTTAAATAAAAGTACATCAGTCCCTATAATATAACTACATTCTATAGACTCACTCAGGTATTTCAATAAAGTTACAATCACAAAATAACTTTGTTAAGAGTAGAGTCTTAGTGTAAAAATTCTAGAATTGTAGCCCAAGTAATCCGGCTGTGGAGAATTATGCCTTTAATTTCATATTTTTATTTATACAGGCCCAATTCTTTTTATGGAACTTTTTTTCCTAATGGCAGACTAAACTTTTTAAGTTTATATAAAGAAAAGAAACATCTAAAACACTGGAACCAGATATGAATAGACTATTCACTTGTTTTTATATATCAGTATCACACACACATATATCAAGATATTGTTTATATTTTTCTGTTCTTTCATCATTCCCTATTATGCCAGTTAAAAGTCACACAAAATACAGATTTTACTTAAGAATTACTTTAAAAAACCTACTTTTCCAGAATTCACAAATTTATTTTCCAGTGACTCACTTATGATATATACTATATCATAAGTATAGCATATAATACTTAACAACTACTAGTTCTTACACAGCTCTCTTACTCCTCTCTGATATCATACTGCTGGGGACTTCTTCAAGGGCCATGTTTTCTCCATGAAGTTTTCATACTTCTCTACTCTGAAGTAGGAATTGGTCCCTTCCCTTTGGAATTGCTCCCTTCCCTTTTTGTACTGGCTATCTCTTGCTTTAAGCAGCAAGTCTTTTATGAAATCTTTTACACCGAAGTTTCTAAGAACTATGTGCACTCTATCACTGCACTGTTAGCTACTTATTTTTAACCTCCCTGAGGGCACCATTCCTCCATTGGTTTTGTATGAATTCAACAAATTCATGCTGAATATACCATAAATTACTAAAGTAGGCTTTCTGGAAGATAGCCCCTTTAAATTCTCGCATTGTAATGTAGTTCTTACTACATTTTAGAAGCAAGATCAAGTGTATCTATTGCCCATATGCTTCTTTTAAAAAAAAAATGTTCTTCAAAATAGCTCAGACTTCATAGATTTCTTTACTCCCGAGAGTGATTTCCGACTGGGATAACATAATTTCACACATGAATGCTAATTAGGATTTACAAAGCAGCCAACAAACTGTAGAGCACTTCAGCTATGCTAGTTTGGAAAAACAATTTATCCTTCCACTCTGACCTGACCAAGCTGCTCTAAGAAGGAAAAGAGTGAAACTTTAATTTCTACTTGATAGTTTTAGCTACTATAGTATTGATAGTTCCTGTTCATATGCAATAAATCTATGGTTTATGTCTCTTTAAGAAAAAATATATAGTTTCCATTTCCTAAGTCTTTTTCCAACTCTATGATTATAAGATTAACTCATCCTTGTCCCTTGTCTGCAGTGACAAGAATCTCATGATTCCAACAAACCTGATTAAATGGCGGTCCTTTCCCATAGGGACCTTTTGCTACCGATGGCTGGGCAGGTATCTGAGAAGATGATTTGGTGTTGGAAACGTCATCTGGTTCTTTTCGGTTTTCAGTGTTTTCAGAGGCTTTTGTACCATGATCCTCACTGAAGAATCAAAACCCAAGTGAAATAATAAGTAGAACGGACAAAATATAAACGCTAAGTAAATGCATTTTTTCAACATTAAAAAGACATTACTTTCATACAGCTTCAGTGGAAAATGCATCAAGGAATGAGGTGGCTTTTTAATTGAGCAGTGCTAACTTATTCATTCAAGAAATATACACTATTATCTATAATGTGATGGGGCCTGGGCTTGGCCAGATTATCACAAGATATAAGGTGCAACAGAATACTTGTCAAATACAGACACTCACACTTGACACACGATATGATTCCATCATTTTCTATTATTCTATTATTCCCAATCAAAACTCTCATCTGAATGCAACTAATACTCCAGATAATTAATTAATGTATTCTCATTTACTCTAACTTGTTCTGATTTAATGAAAAAGAGCAATCAAGCTATAGTATTTTAAAAGTAATGACAAATCACAAGCATCTCACAGCTGATCATCAAACAGCAATGTATTACAACATTATGGCTGAAAAACTATACCAATGTGTACATGCAAACTCCTGTTTAAGAGCCCAATTTTTATGCTTTATGACCCACATATTCCTGACCTCACTGCCCCATGTTAAAAAAAAAAAAAAAAAACGAGGAAAAGCTCCCATTTCCCAAGAACTTGTTGCTCCTTGGCTTGCTAAGTTAAAAAAAAAAAAAAAAAGACTTGAAGCAGCTGTTCTAATCCAAGTAATTTTTCTCCAATTTTATAAATATGGATCAGATCAAGCAAGGAACAAGTTTCAAATGATCCCTGATACTGTCTCTCAAAGTATCTCCATTAGATGACAAGCATCTATGTAGTTTTTAACTTTTTTATTTTGTATTCAGTTCAGTTGCTCAGTTGTGTCTGACTCTTTGCGACCCCAGGAATCGCAGCACGCCAGGCCTCCCTGTCCATCACCAACTCCCAGAGTTTACTCAAACTCATGCCCATCGAGTCGGTGATGACATCCAGGCATCTCATCCTCTGTCATCCCCTTCTCCTGCTGCCCCCAATCCCTTCCAGCATCAGGGTCTTTTCCAACGGGTCAACTCTTCACATGAGGTGGCCAAAGCATTGGAGTTTCAGCTTCAGCATCAGTCCTTCCAATCAACACCCAGGACTGATCTCCTTTAGGATAGACTGGTTGGATCTCCTTGCTGTCCAAGGGACTCTCAAGAGTCTTCTCCAACACCACAGTTCAAAAGCCTCAATTTTTCAGCACTCAGCTTTCTTCACAATCCAACTCTCACATCCATACACGACCACCGGAAAAACCATAGCCTTGACTAGACGGACCTTTGTTGGCAAAGTAATGTCTCTGCTTTTTAATATGCTATCTAGGTTGGTTGTAACTTTCCTTCTAAGAAGTGTCTTTTAGTTTCATGGCTGCAGTCACCATCTGCAGTGATTTTGGAGCCCCCAAAAATAAAGTCTGACACTGTTTCCACTGTCTCCCCATCTATTTCCAATGAGGTGATGGGACCAGATGCCACGATCTTAGTTTTCTGAATGTTAAGCTTTAAGCCAACTTTTTCACTCTCCTCTTTCACTTTCATCAAGAGGCTCTTTAGTTCTTCACTTTCTGCCATGAGGGTGGTGTCATCTGCATATCTGAGGTTATTGATATTTCTCCCGGCAATCTTGATTCCAGCTTGTGCTTCTTCCAGCCCAGCGTTTCTCATGATGTACTCTGCATATAAGTTAAATAAGCAGGGTGACAATATACAGCCTTGACTTACTCCTTTTCCTATTTGGAACCAGTCTGTTGTTCCATGTCCAGTTCTAACTGTTGCTTCCTGACCTGCATACAGGCTTCATAGCCAATTCACAACGTTGTGATAACGTTGTGAATGGGGTAGGGACTCAGCCATATAAACAGCTTCTTTTTAAAAAATAAGTATTTTCTTTAGAAATATCAGACCCTTAATTCCTTGATTATTCATACTTTGAAAATTTGGCTCATCAATCAACTTCCCACTCAATAAAAATCCTCGGAGTAGAATGAAGAAATTCTATAAGCAGGGAGGAAATAACTATTAATGAAAACTCTTTGCATAAATGGCTTACGTGGGACTTCCCTGGTGGTCCAGTGGCTAAGAATCCAACTGCCACTGCAGGGGACATGGACTCACTTCCTGAACTCCCTGGTCCAGGAAGACTCCACATGCCAAGAGGCAACTAAGTCCATAGGCCACAACTACTGAAGCCCGCACTCTCCAGAGCCTGTGCTCCGCAACAGAAGAAGCCACCATAAAGAGAAGCCTGTGCATGACTAGAGAAAGCCTGTGAGCAGCAACAAAGACCCAGTGCAGGCAAAAATAAAATTAAATAAATGGTCCATGTTACATTAACAAATTCACACTATTATTAGTAACAGATATCACAACTTACCTGCTGTTTTCTTTAGGACTACTACTTCCTTGCTCATCATCATCACTGAAATTCAGCTGTTCTGTATAATCTACTTCCATCTGAGCACCTATTAAATTAAGGAGAATTCAGACTGACTGTTTCAAAGTGTATAAAATCTAAAAGTGCTTTATTAATCTTGTCTCCTACCTGCCCAACCTTCATCAGCTTCAGCATCTAGGTTATCAAATTTATCAAGCTCCTTTAGTTCTGATGCACTAAGGATGGAGGGACGTTCAGGCTCAGAGGCCCATGAAGGAGGTGGGCCTCTTCCTCGAAGGCCTCTAAGCAGGGACAGGTTATGAGAGAAAAAGGATACCAAGTTTTAATGATACTAAATTAGGAAAATATTAAAAGCTTGGGATTTAGTTAATTTCAATTCAACATTAGTAAACTTTCTACACAGTGATATACAAAGTATTCTGCATCAACATGAAGAGACTGTAAGATTAACACACAAATTTAAGACAATACATAATGATATTTCTTATGCAGATATTTAACAGTAAAATTTTCAAGCATTTAAAATAAAACAAATATACATTAGAAGTCTACATGGCTAAGAGTACTACTCATCTCAAAATAAAGAACTTGAAGGAAAATCATCATTCAGGAGGATGCTCAAGGCTTACAATTAAGGGAAAAAAAGGGGGTTTTATCAATGTCATGGAAGGAAGGAGGAGTAAGCAAGTGCCATCTATTTCTGGGGCCACAGTTTTTAGTTTTCAGAATTTTATGTCAAGTGATTTAATGTTTTAGAAGAATAAAGTATTTTTGTTCTATCTTGACGAAAACTAACCAATTCCTTGTTGATGACAAATGTACCTTGAGGACAGAATAATAAATCCCCACAATCTACTCAACCTCCTGAAAATCTTTATACCCTGCAAACTTTAATCATTTAATAGTCTTACTTGTTTGTTTCAGATAAAGAAGGTGGAAATCTCATGGGACCATGTAGAGGAGGATAGGCCATCCGAGGATACTGCTGAAACATCTGTATAAAGGAAAGAAAAACTGGTAAATTTAGCTACTAAGTTATTAAAAAAAGAAGGTTACCCCAAGCCTGAAATTATAATAAATAGAAATGATTAAAATAAATAGCACTGTGAATATCAAATTTTATCTACTGGTATAGATTATTCACTGTCAATAACAAGCCATTTATAAAACTACTGCCTCTACCAAGTCATTACAAAGATGTAAGAATTAGGACACATCATATTAAGAACTCCTGTTACCTCATTAACAAAGTTACATAAAAATAACTGTGCACTGAATTGAAAATATAACAAACACAACATGCATGCACTTCAGGAAACTTCAATTTTCTTAACCAAGTTGAAGGATGTGAAAGGATACAATGTGAAACCTCATCCTAACGCAAGAGTAGATTAATGGAGAGCAGATTTGTTGGTAAAGAACTCAGTTCAGATACAAGGATAGCCCATAACCCAAGAAAGGTGAGGGAGGAAGTGGGCAGGCAGCTAGTTGAGAGATTTTCTGGGTAGGGCATAAGTGGATTCTGAGTCAAGTTATTACACAGATAGTAGTTACATACAAAGGCCCAAAGAGGATGCTCTTCATGAGAACTTAGCTCTGTGAAACTGACTTTAGGAGAATTTGTAAGATAGATTATGAAGACAACTAGTAATACCAAGGAACTATTTTATGATTTATAAGGGAAGAAATGTCAAGCAGTGCTTGGTTATTTACTCTGCTTATACCCAGGTTAAATTATGTTTTAAAAAAATGAAATAGCATTACCTTAAATACATAATTTAGATCCTGAAATAGAGTAGTTTTTCTTTAAAAACAAAAACACCATTAGATGAGGAAATTACTTCATACTTGAAGAGAAGCTATGTTTGTATGATTGTGCTATGTAAAGAAAAAATTTCCAAGCAGGGTTGGAGCAAAAGTTAATTAAGATAAGCAACAGCTGAAACTCAACTGGGGAAGCTTTGTGTTTGGAGAATACTCCAGAGAATTTTTGGTTCCATCCCACTTTCACACTGAAATTTGCAAACAGATAATTGGAGGCAAATGGTATTGGTTAAGTTGCATTAGATCTTTCTGCTGATTACTTAGGCATAGATATTAATTTGGGTGGTGTTAAATGTTTAAAATTTAGGAATTTGCCTCAAAAACACTGTAGACACAACTGTAAGTTCTCAATATATAATATTTTTTAAAATTTTTGTTTAGTGAAACCCTTTATTTGAATAAATTCATTGATGAAATTGGTAACAAAGATCACTTGGTCTTCCCTCTTACCTTCCCTTATCCCACCCCCACATCTGGAAATTCAGGGGTCCTTGGAAGCACAACTTGAAAAACATCAGGAGACAAGTATTTGGATACAAATCATTATTCAAGGTCAGGTTAGCATTTAAGACTGATCTTATCATACACCTCAATTTTTAACGAAAATATTCAACAAGCAATTGTATTAACAATTTATTTCCCTCTATTTTAGAATGGTTAAATAAAATGTAAATTTATTTACTTGAACACATGTAACTCACCATGTAATTTCACAGCAGACTAAGAGCAAACAAAAAGAGGGCATCAAATTTACAAGCAATATGGGGGTCAGAAGTATAATTACTAATATACACTTTAAAAATTAAATTTCCCCTGCCATTCTTAGGTTCTTTTTTTTTGAGGTGGGGGTGCAATGTGTGGCATGTGGAATCTAATTCGCTGACTAGAGATCAAACCTGTGCCCCCTGCACTGGGAGTGTGGAACCACTGAACTGCCGGGAAGTCCCCTCAGAAATATATATTAAATGAAACTACAAGGACAGAATCAGCAAAATCCAGACTATGAGAAACTCCATAGGGTAACAAACTGTAATAGATACGCTCCAAAGAAAATAAGAAATGGAGGAAAAGAAGTACCCATAGATAACAAAATTGCTAAGAAAAATATCAACCAATCTCAAGAATAGGTGGTATCTGGATCATAATTAAGAGATAATCAGGGAAACTGGAACACTGCCTTAGTATTTAAAGAGTAATTTTTTTTTTAGGTGTGATAATGGCACTGTGAGTTTCCCCCTAGTCTTTCTCTTTTAAAATCTAACCTAAAATATATATGGATGAAATGATATACCTAGGACTTGTTTAGTAATCCTAGGTGGTGAGAAATATAAGTGAAACAAGATGTACCACAAATTGATAACTGTTGAGGATGTATGGCAGATATGGGAGGAAGAAAGTTCATGCTTTCTTTTAATCGTTTCTGTTTTTGAATATTAAAAATATTTCATCATAAAAAGATTTTAAAAACACTTAAAGGTATATTAATAAAAACTTTAGAATTAAAGCAGGTATTAACCTTTTTTTGTGCCATGAACAACCCCTTTAGCAGTCTGATAAATCCTATGGACCTCGTCTCATAAAAATGTTTTTAAATGCATAATTGAAGACACAGGATTACTAAGAAATTAATTATACTAAAATTGTCACCATGATATTATAAAAAAAAAAATTTTGATACAGTAACATGCATGCTTCAGTAAGTAACACTAATAACTATTTTGAAGTTATGCTGAGTATAAAAAATATTTGCAGTATCTTAAAACAATGCAATGTTATATGAAAATATCTATGATGCCTATTAAGGGTAAAACTCAGGTACTGCTGTGATTGATTCCTAAATTCATAATCAAAGGAAATGTTAATTTTTAGTTAGATGTTAATGAAAATAAAGACCTAAACTTTTCCCATCCCAATTCTTTCCTTGGAATCCAGATCAAAAACCTCTTAACCCCTTGCGGATTCAACAACACTCACATAAGGAGGCATCATAGCTCTGTACTGGGAAGCAAGGGCAGGCTGTTGTCCATTCAGTTTAGCCTGTGGAGGACCACAAGCTATCCTCTTTTCCACCACTTTGAGGATATCACTTTGCTCTGATGTTCCAGCTGTGCTTTCATCCTGGCCAGGCTTTTCATCTTGGTCAGATGTTAAAGATGAACTAGCAGATTTACCACCATCTCTCCAACAAGCAACATCTAGTATGAAGAGAGACAGGAAAATAAGAAAACAAAGGAAATCTCAAAATGGAACAGAGTGAAACTAAGTGAGGCATATTTCAAGAATATTTAAGCAAGTAAGCACAGTGAAGGAATAGTAAAGTCTAATCTAGTCTGTACTAGAAATCAAGTAAGCATAGAAGGTGTTTAGGTAGTCAGAGCAGTGGCTTCCAAAATAGAGTGGATATACTTCAGAGGGTACCTCCAGAAGCAAACACTGGGGTTGGGGAAGAAAATATTAGGAATTCCCTATCAAGCTTCACCAGTTTTTGATACAGAGATTAAAATTACAGTTATACGAGAGCAGTCCTGAGGGAAAGGAGTTCTATAACCCAAAAGGACTGATAGTGACACATGATTCATTTTCTATTACTTCCTATTACATGTGCCCAAGTGCACAGATTTAGTGCCTGTGTAACCTGATTCAACCACACGTAATCAAATAAAACAGATGATCGGTTTTACAAGGAAAACGTGTTTGGTTCAAGTGGTCCCTATCTCCTCCTATTCACACCCCGTGTAGTCCCCTCTCAACTGTGTGCCAGGATCGGTCTGTGTAACCTGCACAGTAAGACAGATGTGTTGGCGGTCTTCTCTGGAAACAGGCTATGAAAGCCTAGGGGTTTCCATCTTGGGTGAGAGATATTTGTCTGTCCCTCCTTATTTTTTCTGAGGAAGTCATGCTGTGAGTTGCTCACACACAAATGAGCCACGAGAGCTTGACACACCAGCCCTAGTCAAGTCAGCATCAGATGAGGGCTTCACTGTAACTCTGATGAGAGAGAACCAACAAAACCTGAGGCAGAACCCCCAGCTAAGTGGCTGCCAGATTCCTAACCCTCAGAGCTGTTTGAAATGTCCAGTTCAGTTTGTCACCTTAAGCTGCCAAATACATTACTCAGCAACAGATAACTGGTGACAAGAAACTAAACAAGAAAATTGTGGAGCTGACACTCTGCTCCTAATATAAACTCATCAACCATGTAACAATAATTAAAAAAAAAAGATCATCTACTCAGACCTGACAAGCAATGAACCAAAGAAATACAAAATGTATCAGGTTATAAAAAAACATGGATTTGTAACTATTACTGTAAAGAGTAATACCCTGTACAGGGCCCAGGGTCCTTTGAGATATCTGGTAACAACACTATGAATCCAACATAACCTAATAAGACATTTAAAAATCTCTCAAAAGATTTTACATTTCTATTTTTAGTTTCTGCTTTATAATGCACATAATACAAGTATCTCTTACTATCCAAACTGATTAGTTCCTCAGTTTGAATTCAGAAAGCAAGGGATCCCTGAATATTAGCAGAAAGCAAATGAATGGATATAATTTATACATAAACATTCGCATACTGGGGAAGTTTGCTATAAATTTTTACTATTGTAAAAATAACCAAATACTGACGTAAGTTCCCTAGTCATTTTGTTAAAATGCTAACTTTTGATTTAGTAGCTTGGGTGTGAGGGCCAAGACATATACTTCCAACAAGTTCTCAAAGTTAATGCTGTTCATGTAAAAACCATACCTGAGTGGCAATCAACTATAGTTACTGTCTGCCTTTTCAAACTACATACAACAGCAGCAGGCAGGTTATATTGAGGTAGAACACAAATATAATCTCACTCCATATTTTTATTAAGAGAAAATATTCTTACTTGGTGGGCGTAAACTGGGTCCAGGTCCATAGTTGTCATCATTTGCTTCTTTTTCTTTTTTTTCCTGATCCCCAGCTGCCTGTAGGCTGGGAAATTCTTGTTGAAAATGACTATTCACCTGGATTCCTACAGATTAAAAAAAAAAAAATACATATAATACTGAAGATAATTCAAAAATCCTCCCAGGATAGAGCTCTCTCCTTTTTTTGGTAATTTATTCCACACTGCAATGGTGACTGTTCATATCCATAAAATTTTCAATTTATCTAGAATTAGAATCCCTTGGAAAGTTAATGAACAGCCATGAGGAGAAGAAAAAATCTGAGAAAGGAATCTGCCAGACATCATTCTGGCAGACTCAATAAAATTGGTGTGGCAAACGAGGAGAGTTTCACTTCTGTTTCTCTTTTATTATGACTCCTTTCATTTTCAACACAAGTTAAATTTCTTTGCTAATAAATAACACTAAGAATCAGTTCAAACAACATTACTAAAACAGAATTTATGAATCAACACTACAAATATGGTGAGGTTAAGATGTTTTTGTTTAACTAACTGCTGAGATACTGGTGGCACCTCACTATTCACTCATTTGTCCATCTGCCTGCCTATTTATTTTATACTTGCATAAACTAAAAGAACTGACTTTATTAGCTTGAGGGCCTAGATGAGTTTCTCTATATAATGTTTTACAGACATGTTTGCAAGTGGGAAAATTAAATTTTGTTGGGGAGTCCATCATTCCTAGCAGGGAGGGAAGTGTTACAGCTACTGTGCTTGATGGCTATTCTCCTAGATCTGCTCTACCGTGGAAACTGTGAGTAGCATGTTTGAAACAGAAAAGGTTGAAGGGCACGGATGGAGATTAATATGGTTTACAGCAATCAACATTAATGTCTGGGTATTTTCTGACTCAGAGCTGAAGGCACAAGATTTTGTCTGGTTACAGAGGGTAAAGATAGAGTAATGTGGGGATTGGGGTATCTTAAAGACTACTTCTTTGATTCCTATTACTGGTCATACATAGGTCTTAACACTGAATGTTAACTAGCCCAAGAGATTTTTTTTTAAAGGATCCTTTTTTTTAAGGGTCTAATAATATCTTTTGACAGTGTTCATTGCCCCTGCCAAAACAGTATAATTTGTCCCTTATCTTCTGTATGGCTGTTCAGTAACTATCAAGCCTAACCAGCTTCCCCAGCTAACGTCTACTTACCATCTCCTTGCCCACCTTGCTTGTTACTGGCCCATGATTTGGGAGCAGGTGCTACTTCTGGGGGAGCTGCAACCCCAGGTTTTGGTTGTGCTGGTGGAACTTCTGGTGCTCTTAAAAAAATATGAATCCATTATTTCAGATATTATATGTTTAAACAAAATAAATATTACATTTAAGCTAAATCTGTATACAAATGATTTTGGCTACATATCTACTCAGATGCACCCCCCCATGCTTTCCCTCTGCAACATTCCTTTAAATGAAGTACAGCTATTTTTGTCCTCTTTTATTTCTACCCTTGAATAGCCCAAGGAGATGACAGCTTTGTTTTTAATTTTGGAAGGAAAGGAAGGGAAGAGGGAAGGAAGAGAGAGACAAAATAGAAGCACTCATTATTGAATATAGCTACCAAAAATTACTTTTGAAGAAGTAAACATTTATAATTAGAAATAACATTATAGGCATACATACAGTCTGGATTGGTGAGATTAGCCAGGAGCTAAGGCTAATAAGCAAGCTCTCCATTCAGCAGTCAACAGGTTCACCACTACATATTACTGTTAATCAAAAGAAGTCATAGCAACCTGCCTGATGTGTCCCCACGAGTAAAAGGTGTTTTACAAGGGTCTACAGTTTCATTCAATCCTTGCAATGAGTTAAGGCTTAAAAATAAAATAGTTAACAGACTTAAGAAATGCAATATATTTCTGGTATACTCAGACCTAAAACTGACTTGCTACTACAAAATAATTCTATTAACTAAGAAGTAGAGAACAATAAGCCTTTGATAAGTTTCACCCAAGTAGTAGCATTTATCATATAAAGCTCCCCAGAATACAGAGCTTTAGTAATAGTTATAGACAAAAAGTATCAAGTACTTCATTTTCTAGTCTTATTTTTAAAAATTACCACTACTTGGCTTGGTTGTTCAATAAACCAAGAGCCCTGAATAATTCTTGACACAGAATACTAAATATTTATTGAATGAATTATGATTAAGAAGGACATTACTAATTCCATGCCAGTTTTCTTGTTAATTCTTTATGCACTCAAATAGTATTACTTGATTACCTATGATGTATATTAGGTAGTTTCAATGAATGAGGCAGACAGAAACTCTTAAGCTTTGTGGAAATTATTTAACAGAATCAACTCTTAAATCATAGAAAGAGAATGCCTGATTTGGTGAGGAATAGGAGGGAGCCTAACACAGTGTACGATAAAAGGAAAGTTGTGATCAGTATTTCTGTCATCTGTTCTACCCTGACACCTGAAAATACTGCCACTAAACCCACTCACAGTAAAAATTACACAAGAGTTGACTATACATAAAACATTTTAAAGGGCATGATACATGTAATACACATAGCCTAACACCTAGCACATAGAAGGGACTCAAACATAAAGAATGGGGAACAATTTAATTTTTCAGTAGACTCTGACTTACTTTTCTTCTTCGTGTTGCTCTTGTTTTGATGCCCATCCTGTGCCGTCTTTAGGTACAATGTTCACATTAGGATCATTGCCTTTGTTTTCTGCTTTGAGACTTGGGAGGTTAGCAGGTGGAGGCATACGCCGAGAAATACCAACTTTTCCAAGACTCTGTAATCCATGGCGAGCTGCAACTAAAGATCAGTAACATCAACTTTCTTAGTAACTATTTTATTCTTAAAACAACATAAAAGACAATAGGAATTAATGGAATCTTGAATTATTATTTTCTAATATTTTAAGAAAAAAAATTTTAAACTAAGCCACAAACCTGCAACATAACCCAAGGTAGAAGTTGTATTCAAATTAACTATCAAGTTACTGAACAGATGCTTGAAAAATTCTAACAGTGAACTAACTCTATAAACTACAAAAAAGAAAACACTGACAGTGCTGTTTTGTACTTTTTTCCAAGGAATTGATTTTAAACTCAAAACTTCATACATGAAACAATAAATATGATACAAAACAAACTCACAAACATATAGGACAGACCTGTGGTTGCCCAGGGGAAGTGGGGGAAGGAGGTGAAATGGGAGTTCGGGATCAGCAAATGCAAACTAGTATATATAGAATGGATAAACAAAGTCCTACTGTATTCAATATACTGTGATAAACCATAATGGAAAAAGAATATTAAAAAAGTGTATATATATATGTATAACTGAATCACTTTGCTATACAGCACAAATTAACAAACACTGTACATCAACTACTTGATTGAAATAATTTTAGCTTTATACCTATTAATCTCATTAACCAAGTCTCCCTTTTGGAACCATATAGTTTAACTTATTTTCTGCTGACAACAAACTGGAAAGAAATAAACATATTTTAATACATTTATACAATTTTAACTTTTAAAACTTCATAGCCCCTCAAAGATGTGTATGTACATAGAAAGCCCAATGCAAACACAGCTGCTTTAACACAGGTTTGCCTAGATCCTAACAGCAATAGCTCCAGTGTGTCACTTATAGTAATACAATGAAGCCATGAAAATTACAAAAAACATAAAAGCCTCTTGATTTTACTCACCCGTGGTTTTCTGAGTTTCTAATGATTTACCCTTGTAAGTATTAAATAAACTGAGTGTCGCATACTTTTTCCCATCCTTTGCTTTTGTGCTCTGGCCTGACTTCTCCGACATTTCGGTGGAAACTCATCGAGTCTAGAACCTTCTGCCACACCCCTTAAAATCAGTCTGTAAGATTAACAGAAGAAAGAGAAATAAGAAGGAACATTTTAGAATTAGTTTACTAAAAATTTAGTAAATTCAAATGTTCACAGAAATTCTGAAAAATAAAAAAGAGAAGTTAAATCAATCTTTAATAGCTCACATTAATAATAATTTCATGAGCCTGTTTAATACTGTAAAAGTCCAACAGCCAACATGAGACAAAGTTAATCAAAATAAACTGCCATGTGCTTGGTGAGTATATTATTTATGGTTTGTAACCACTTAACTATTCTGTAAAGAATAAGGGTTTTAATCCATACTGAGATGAACAGTTGAACTACAGTTAATTGATGGAGACTGTCTTTCTATTTAATAAACAAATATTATTTAACTTAATAGGACTGAGATGACTGGCATGATCAGCTTACACATATGGAATCCAAACATGACAGAAGGATAACATCCTTTTCTTATAAACTGCATGCCTGTGTTTTCAGGCAATATGTGTCTAAGAAGAATCTATTTGTTTAACAATCTAGAATAGAAAGAACATTCTATTTTCTCTGCATTCTGCAAAGGGTAGAACACTCCCTCATACATAAAAACAATATTCTATTTCACTACAGAGTAGTGAAAGAAAAAAGTAGTGTTCAAGAAATAGTGTACACTTGTCAAAAGTCTCTGTATATATGAGAAGTAAACAGTATTTTAATGAACATTCATATAAAAGAGAATGTTCATCTTTGGAATTAATATACCTTAATTAAAAACTAGCCTAATAATACACAGGGGAGGAGATACAGATTAGCTCTCATACTATTTCTCTTCAATTTAATAAGGGATACATTATCAATCTTAGGAATTGTTTTTTTGTGTGAGTTTGCTTTATTTGTTTTGAGGGCAGAAGTAGGGCAGGAGGTAGTGAATCTAACAAGAAACCAATAATAGCTAAAAGCATGGGCGCTAAAGACAATACAGAACAGGATATAATGCAAAAAGCATTCAAAGTCAAGGAATGCCTGAGTAGACCCTATCATCATAAAGATCCTTTCATGTATTGGTTTTACATTTGTCAATTACAGAATAAGCATCACATCCAGAGGTATGATTTTACATTCATATCAACTAACATACAGTATTTATGTAGTTCCAAGAAGTTTATCCATAATCTTCACATCTATTATCTCATTTTAGACGAAAAATGTTTTGATATAGTTAGTATTCTGGTTTTACAGATGAGGAAACTGATGTTCATAGGTAAACGAGACTGGCTTTGAAATTACGGCTTCTGGGCCAGTCAGTTTATACCATGCTGCCTCCTATAACCTCTCCAAGTATACATTTACAGTAGAGCATCTTTCTTTGAAATAAATTGTGTAAACCACTCACCTGCAACCAGAAGAACTACATTAACATATAGATCGCTTGCAATCATAGATGGAAGGATGTATATAATTAATTTTATCCCAAGGGTGCTAATGATGACAGTGTGAGGACAGCTATACTCAGAGAATCTCTCTTGTTGACACATTTTTACCAATAACATGGACAAAGATATACAGGAAAAATATTCCTCTCCAAGGACAAAAAGAGGACAGTGCATATTCACTAGATGACAAAGTTAAGATTCAAAGGGATCTTTCTTCAGATGAAAATAAGGTAACTGGTGTAAAATAAAAACTGCCAACAACTTCTTTCACCCTCATTGGATGGCAATTTAACATCTAAGAAACTGCAAACCTTTCTCAATACCACAACTACTCATGGAGACCCTCACCTGTCTACATCATTAAAAAAGCAGTAACATTAAGAAACTTAAATTTCCTTAGGGCAAACCTACAAGACCACCTGCATCTACATCCATCTTTCTGAAGAGCTGCCTTTCTTTCACCTGTTGTTGAAAGTGTTTCTGAGGATCATGCAGAAACTTGTTAGATATGCAAATTCTCAGGATCCAACTCATACCTACTGAATTAAACTGAGGATAAGACCACTGTGCCTTAGAAAGCCCTCCCAGTGATTGAAAAAAAACCACGAAAGTTCAAAATATAATGATTTACTACAAGCATATATATATATATATGCTAGGGCATCCCTGGTAGCTCAGCTGGTAAAAGATTCTGCCTGCAAGGCAGGAGACCCCTGTTTGACTCCTGGGTCAGAAAGATCCGCTTGATAAGGGATAGGCTACCCATTCCAGTATTCACGGGCTTCCCTGGTGGCTCAGGTGACATGACTGAGCGACTTTCACCTTCATATATATGCTAAGCAGTGGTCCTTAACCTTTGCTGCAAATTAAAATCACTTGGGGATTTTGAAACATATCAGTTTCTAGAGTTGTGAGGTGGGATCTGATGATCAATTCTTATTTTGAAAATGCTCCTCAGGCAATTCTAAACATGTAAGCAGTCTTCAGAATCACTGCAATAAAGGAAGTGTACCTTTCCTTACATTCCATCGAAGACCAATCCTTCTTTTTGTGCTACCCACCCTGTTACTACTTTCTTTCTCCATCTAAATTTGTCTCTGCAGGAAATCCCACCCACTTCTAAGCTTCAACCACCAAATGCATATGTCAAATTTGTATCTCCAGCCCAGAATTCTGTGTTCCTAAAGAATCCCACTGCCTGTTTACATTTCTCCTTTGTTTTGAGCAGTGTTTCAACTTTACCTGGAACACAGGTATCTATTTCACATTAAGGGTTTCAGATGCAGACCAACCGAATGTTTACAAATCATGTGAGGAACTGTAGAGGGGGGAAGAGAGGATGGGATGAATTGAGAGAGTAGTACTGAAACATATACAATTACCACAAATTCGCTGTATGATGCAGGGAGCTCAAAACGGGTGCTCTGTGACAACCTAGAGGGTGTTGGATAGGGTGGGGTGTGAGGTGGGAGGGAGGTTTACGAGGGAGGGAACAAATACCTATTCATATGTTGATTCATATGCTGATTCATGTTGATACATGGCAGAAACCACAGTAACGTAAAGCAATTATCCTCCAATTAAAAATAAATAAATTAAAAAAAATTAAGTTGAGGGGGCTTCCCTAGTGGTCCAGTGGTTAAGAATCCACCTTCCAATGAAAGGGACAAGTGTAAATCTCTTGTCGCAGAACTAAGATCCCACATGCCAAAGGACAACTAAGTCCACTCACTGCCCTTGTACTACAGAGAAGATCCAGCATAGTTCAACCCCCCAAAAGCTGAGTCAACAGGAAAAATATCTCAACATTTGACAAAATGCAAATGTTATACAAGAACTCACAAACTGAAGAAAAAAACTTGAAGAAACCCGATTATTAATGCTATGTTAACAGACAATTCACTAGAGAAATAATACCACTAAGCAAATGTATTGAAATGCTCAGTTTTATAAATAAACAAAACTAACAAGTTAGGACAGTTCAATTTGTCCATATGTTTATACAAGGAAAACAAAGTAACATAACACAATTTAACCATAGGGTGATAGAATATCTAATTCAATTCAGTCATCACAAAACATTTAGAGCTTGGGGGGGAAAAAAAAAATCACAAAATGAACTTTAATTTTCCTACTTAAAAGTAAAATGAAACAAAAAAATGTCTTAGAAATTATAAGGAATTTCCAAATAGAAAGAAAAAGAAAAATTCCTGAAAATATATATAAAAAATTCTGTTTGAGTAGTTCTTTTTAAGGTTCAAACTTCTGAACAGAGTTTCTCCTTCCACTATTAATAAACTACTGCCTATATGGTACTCAGTGCTTGCTCTTTCACCGAACAGATAAACCAAATACATACTGGGTGTATTCTGAGGTAAGAAAGATGGACAGAGTCAGATTCTCAGGCCAACAGAACAGAGAATTTATTCTTTTATATGCATAGGAGTCTCTCTAATATAAAACCCAAGAAAGTACCAACTAACTCTCCCAAAAAGTAAATCGCAAATACACATGATTGAAGTTAGTGCAAATGATAATTAACAAAAGATAATTCCAAGATGAAACTATCACAATGTATCCATTTCTATAAGAGAATATGCATTTCTAAAGACAAAGAATTTGTAGCCATAAACAATGCTGGATACATGAGAAAAGCCAACTGCACCATAATGGTTTGCCAGTTAAGTGTGGGCACTTTTAGCAATCCCACTCCTAGGCATATATGCCAAGAAAACTCTAATGTGAAAAGACATCCCCCCCCACAACTTCATACCAGCACTATTTACAATAGCCAAGACACCTAAATGTCCATCAACTGATGAATGGATAAAGATGTGGTATATACACACAATGGAACACTACTCAGGTATAAAAAGCAATGAAATAATGCCACTTCCAGCAACATGGGTGGGTGGACCTGGAGACTGTCATAATAAGTGAAGTCAGAAAGCAAAAGACATATACTATATGATGTCACTTATATATAGAATTGTGAACTTCCCAGGTGGTCCAGTGGTCAAGAACCGAACTGCCAATGCAGGGGACGTGAATTTGATCCTTGGTCTGGAAGATCCCACATGCCATAGGGCAACTAAGCCCTTGCACCCCAACTGCTGAGCCCGCGTGCGGTACCTACTGAAGCACTCGTGCCCGAGAGCCCAGGCTCCGCAAGAGAAGGCGCCACAATGAGAAGCCTGCTCACTGCAACTAGACAAAGTCCAGGGGCAGAAACGAAGACCCAGTGCAGCAAAAAACAAATAAAATTTAATTAAAAAAAAAAAAAAAAGAAGATGGGTTAAGTTCTAGAGAGCTAATGTACAGCATTCTGATTATAGTCAACAATACTGTATATGTATTGCATAGCTGCTAAGATGTTAAATGCTGTCACTACACTCAGAGTAATGATAATTATGCATGTGATTTGTGGAGGGTTTAGCTAATGCTACAGCCATAATCACCATACACCTTAAACTTACACAGTATCATATGTCAATAACAACTATTAAAAAAAAAAAAAGAACCACAGACACAATGTAAAACCTGAAACTATAAAACTTTAGAGAAAACACAGGAGAAAATCTTTGCGACCCTGGATTACACTATATAAAGACTGCTTAGTACTCTAAAAGCATAATCTATAGCGAATTCCCTGGCAGTCCAGTAGTTAGGACTCTAAACTTTCACTGCTGAGGGCATGGGTTCCATCCATGGTCTGGGAACAAGCCACATGGGGCGGGGGTGGGGAACACAATACATAAAAGGTGAAATTTCTAAATTGGACTTTTGCCTTTTGAAAGTTCTCACTGTTGAGAATGAAAACGCAAGCTACTATCTGGGAAAAAAAAATCTGCAAATCATGTATCTGATGAAAGACTTTTATCTAGAACATGTACAGAACTCTCAGACCTAATAACAGTACAATCCAATTGTTTTTTAAAGGGCACAGGATTTGACACCAGAGATATCAGGTGGCAAATAAACACATGTAAAGATGCTCAGCATTTCAGTATCATTAATATTTGGGAAATTCAAATTTAAACCACAGTAAGATACCTCTATACTTCTACTCTATTGGCTAAAACTACAGATTAAACCAAGTGTTGATAAGGATGTGGAAGAACTGAACTCTCAAAGTCTGCTCATGGGGGTGTAAAATGTTATAACCACTTGGGAAAACAGTTTGGAGGTCCTTAAAGAAGAAAAAACATCCAACAACCATACAGTCACAATTCCACTAATAATGTTTATATAAGAGAAATGAAAACATATGTCCATATGAAGACTTAGACTTGTACTCTGGGTTCATAGTTTTATTTGTAACAGGCAAGCACTGGAAATACCCCAACTGTTCAGCAGGTGACTGGAAAACCACATTGCTGTATATACATAAAAGAAGTGAACACCCAAGCAGTAAAAAAGAATGAACTGCTGGTAAATCTCAACGTGAAAATATTGCCTTCCATTATCAGTAAACAAAGGATGTTACGGCCATCAAGCCAGCAGCTACAGCTGCCAACACCAACTGTGCACCCTGAGGGGATTCAGTGTGAAGAAAAGAAGGACACTGGCCCAAGATAGTCAAGGTGCATATAAAAGGAATGCTTTCAATGAGCCCAGACCCTTGAATCACACACAGAAAAACACTAAGTTCATTAACTTGAGATGTCTGGTTTTCTTTCAGTTCAGTCGCTCAGTCATGTCCAACTCTTTGTGACCCCATGAACCGCAGCATGCCAGTAACAGTGATATTTTGATGTTCCAACTACCTGGGTTTCTTTCTAAGATTTCTATGTATCCTGGCTCCTCCCTTACCTCTTTGGACTGATTTCTAAGAGCCAACTGAAAAGCTAACTTCCAGACTTAAGTCTTCAGTTTTGTCCACCAAATAAAATGTAATTCTCAACTTTCAGGTTGCAGTTGACACTACAAAATGCAAACGTATCTATGGTACAGGGAATGGGTAGGAACAGAAGGAAATTTTGATTGATATGTTCATTAACTTGACTGTGGTAAGTTTCATGATGTGTATATGCAACATATTAAATAGTACACTTAAAGTATATACAGTTTATTACTTGTCAATAAAAAACATTTTTAAAAAGATCAAGACCCTCTAGATTGAAAGCAAACAAGAATGTTACCATACAAATCTACCAGGGCAAATTAAGGAAGAGAGGGCTTCCCTGGTGGCTTGGACAGTACAGAATCCACCTGCAAAGTAGGAGACCTGGGTTTGAGTCCTGGCCAGCCGGCCAGTCAGAAGCATGGGTAACAATCTGGACTTTTGACTGGCATTTAAAGTGTTGGGGGGGTGAGGGACAGTCCTGTGGGACTGAGCCTGTACTAATCTCTGGGATTTGATGCCATCTCCAGGTACTTAGGTCAGAAATGAGTTAGCTATTAAGATACCCAGATAACGGCTGGAGAATCTAATTGCTTGGTGTGGGGACTCTCCCCCTACCCAACAAGGCAACCAGAAATCTCAGAAGTAAAATAGAATATTAAAAGTATAGGAGACATAAAATAGTGTTTTTCATTTGTACAAGGGAAGAAGACGGGGACAGCAGGGAGGGAAATAGGCTGGCAAGATATGAAATTGGAGAAATCAGTAGGCCTGATAAGGAATAATGAAAACAATGTAAAAAATAGGGCTAATACTGTATCATCAAAAAAGCAAGGGAGTTCCAGAAAAACATCTACTTCTGCTTTATTGAATATGCCAAAGCCCTTGACTGTGTGGATCACAATAAACTGTGGGAAATTCTGAGAGATGGGAATACCAAACCACCTGACCTGCCTCTTGAGAAACCTGTATGCAGGTCAGGAAGCAACAGTTAGAACTGGACATGAAAACAACAGACTGCTTCCAAATAGGAAAAGGAGTATGTCAACACTGTGTATTGTCACCCTGCTTATTTAACTTATATGCAGAGTACATCATGAGAAAGCCTGGGCTGGACGAAGCACAATGGAATCAAGACTGCTGGGAGAAATATCAATAACCTCAGATATGCAGATGACACCACCCTTATGGCAGAAAGTGAAGAAGAACTAAAGAGCCTCTTGATGAAAGCGAAAGAGGAGAGTGAAAAAGTTGGCTTAAGGCTTAACATTCAGAAAACTAAGATCATGGCATCTGGTCCCATCACTTCATGAGAAATAGATGGGGAAACAGTGTCAGACTTTATTTTTGGGGGCTCCAAAATCACTGCAGATGGTGACTGCAGCCATGAAATTAAAAGACGCTTATTCCTTGGAAGGAAAGTTATGACCAACCTAGATAGCATATTAAAAGGCAGGGACATTACTTTGCCAACAAAGGTCCGTCTAGTCAAAGCTATGGTTTTTCCAGTGGTTATGTATAGATGTGACAGTTGGACTATAAAGAAAGCTGAGAGCTGAAGAATTGATGCTTTTGAACTGTGGTGTTGGAGAAGACTCTTGAGAGTCCCTTGGACTGCAAGGAGATCCAGCCAGTCCATTCTAAAGGAGATCAGTCCTGGGTGTTCATTGGAAGGACTGATGTTGAAGCTGAAACTCCAATACTTTGGCCACCTGATGCGAAGTGCTGACTCATTTGAAAAGACCCTGATGCTGGGAAAGATTGAGGACAGCAGGAGAAGGGGACGGAAGAGGATGAGATAGTTGAATGGCATCACCGACTCAATGGACATGGGTTTGGGTGGACTCCGGGAGTTTGTGATGGACAGGGAGGCCTGGAGTGCTGCAGTTCATGGGGTCGCAAAGAGTCAGACACGACTGAGTGACTGAACTCAACTGAACTGAACTGGAGCAAAAGAAAATGTCAGAACATAATAAGCAAGAAATCAACAAACTGCTTTTGTTTCTGGGATTGATAAGAAAGCAGTTTAAGATTCTTGTGGCTATAAAGTTATAACCAAAGGACAAAACTAGAAACATACAAGAAAATCAATTGGAAATGAAAAATAAACACAACTCTTGTCAAACTATGTTGCATACATCATGTAATTGAAAGGAATGCTCTAAAGTACTTTCGTTACCAGACAAATCATTTTAAGTTACCTCAGAAAGAGCAGAAAAGAAAAATCAAATTAAAACAAAAAACAGAATAACAACAACTAATAAATTCAAGAGCTGGCTCGTTTGGAAAAAATAATATAGAAACTAGCTGAATCACTCTAATTTTAAGTTAAGCACTAAGAAGAATGAGATAAATACAATAAAGTACACACACGAGAATGCTCTGAAGTATTTTCTAGGAAAACAGAAATTACCAGATTTGGCTCAAAATAAACAGGCAAAAACAGTAAGGGAAAAAAAAAAAAATCAAGGTTGTTCAAAAACTGCCCATACTTAAACAGTGTCTGGCCCAGGTGATTTCACAAGAGAATTCTGACATTAAACAGAGACAATTCACATGCTATTTACAGTGAACTAAATGCAGGCCTTGGCGAACTAAGGCCTATGGCTAAATCCAGTCTGCGGCCTGTTTTGTAAGGCTTGGGAACCAAGAATGTTTTAAGCTGTGCTGCTGGGTTCTAAACCAAAGTCTAAGAATCTATCCTATGGGGAACACATGTAAATCCATGGCTGATTCTCGTCAACGTATGGCAAAAACCACAATATTGTAATTAGCCTCCAACTAATAAAAATAAATGGAAAAAGAAAAGTGGGAAAAATGGAAAAAAAAATAGAATCTATCCTAAAAAAATACTAATGTGCAAAATACACATATACATAAGGATATTCACTATGATATGGTATGTGATAAAATTTATTTATAACCTAAGTCAGTCATTAAGTGATCCATATTTTGAAACATTTCAGTTCAGTTCAGTTCAGTTGCTCAGTCGTGTCCGACTCTTTGCGACCCCATGAACCGCAGCACGCTAGGTCTCCCTGTCCATCACCAACTCCCGAAGTTTACTCAAACTCATGTCCATCAAGTCGGTGATGCCATCCAGCCATCTCATCCTCTGTCGTCCCCTTCTCCTCCTGCCCTTAATCCCTCCCAGCATCAGGGTCTTTCAAATGAGTCAACTCCTTCACATGAGGTGGCCAAAGTACTGGAGTTTCAGCTTCAGCATCAGTCCTTTCAATGAACACCCAGGACTGATCTCCTTTCGGATGGACTGGTTGGATCTCCTTGCAGTCCAAGGGACTCTCAAGAGTCTTCTTCAACACCACAGTTCAAAAGCATCAATTCTTTGGTGCTCAGCTTTCTTTATAGTCCAACTCTCACATTCATACATGACCACTGGAAAAACCATAGCCTTGACTAGATGGACCTCTGTTGGCAAAGTAATATCTCTGCTTTTTAATATGCTATCTAGGTTGGTCAAACTTTCTTTCCAAGGAGTAAGCATCTTTTAATTTCATGGCTGCAGTCACCATCTGCAGTGATTTTGGAGCCCCCCAAAATAAAGTCAGCCTCTGTTTCCAATGTTTTCCCATCTATTTCTCATGAAGTGATGGGACCAGATGCCATGATCTTAGTTTTCTGAATGTTGAAACATTTACTGAACATCTAATATGTATATTATTCTGTGGCCTGGAGATATAAGGGCTAAGAATCTGCTCTCACAAATCTTTTCAGTTTGATAACTCAAATAACAGGTAAATAAAATCATTTCACATGGTGACAAATACCATAAATAAAACCAAATAGGACAACATGAAAAAGTATGAAACGGTAGAACTAAAGTACTTTAGATGAGTGGATCATTATCAGCCTCTCTAGAGAGAGAACTTCTGACTTAAATCTAACAGAGAAGCAGGCAGCTTCAAGGCTTAAGAAAAAACAAATGCAAAGGCCCTCCCACACTGATATGCTTCAGTTCAGTTCAGTTGCTCAGTCATGTCCAACTGTTTGCGACCCCATGAACCACAGCACGCCAGGCGTCCCTGTCCATCACCAACTCCCGGAGTCCACCCAAACTCATGTCCATCGAGTCGGTGAGGCCATCTAACCATCTTATCCTCTGTTGTCCCCTTCTCCTCCTGCCCTCAATCTTTCCCAGCATCAGGGTCTTTTCCAATGAATCAGCTCTTCATATTAGGTGGTCAAAATATTGGAGTTTCAGCTTCAACATCAGTCCTTCCAATGAACACCCAGGACTGATCTCCTTTAGGATGGACTGGTAATCATGTTCAAAAACAAAAAAGTGGTGAAGTGGAAGCTATTAAGAAAGGGAGGGTTGGCTGGATGACCATTAGGATTTAAAAACTTATCTTTGAAGCAAATGAACCCTGAGTAGAGGCTGTCGTTTTGTTTTAAAGATATTCTGGGAGTTCCCTGGTGGTCCTGGGGTTAGGATTCGGCACTGTTAGTGCCGTGGCCCAGGTTCAATCCCTGGTGGGGGAACTAAGATCCCCACAAGCCTCTTGGCATGGCCAAAATAAATAAATAAATAAATAAATAAATAAATAAATATGCATCATTCTGGCACCAACGTGGAGAATGGATCCCCACAAGCCTCTTGGCATGGCCAAAATAAATAAATAAATAAATAAATATGCATCATTCTGGCACCAACGTGGAGAATGGATCCCCACAAGCCTCTTGGCATGGCCAAAATAAATAAATAAATAAATAAATAAATAAATATGCATCATTCTGGTACCAACGTGGAGAATGGATCCCCACAAGCCTCTTGGCATGGCCAAAATAAATAAATAAATAAATAAATATGCATCATTCTGGCACCAACGTGGAGAATGGACTGCAGGGGCCCATATGTGGAATATGAAGATACCAGACTGTCACAGCCTAGGGATGATAGGCTGTGGCTGAAAAATGGAGACTAGACACAGGAGGGTAGGAAAGAGGAGTCAAGGACAAGGAATCAATGAGTCAAAGTTTACGTTAACACTAAGAAGAATGAAAAAGATAAGCGTGAAAAACTAGACATTAAGTAAGTAAGGTGGAAAGACTAGACTTTTTTTTTTTTGAAAGACTAGATTTAGAGATGGGGGAAGAAAGAAGCTTCCCAGGTGATGCTAATGGTAAAGAACCTGCCTAAGAGATGTGAGTTCAATCCCTGGGTTGGGAAGATCCCATGGAGGATAACATGGCCACCCACTCCAGTATTCCTGCCTGGAGAAATCATGGACAGAGGACCCTGGTGGAGAGTTGGACATGACTGAAGCGACTTACCATGCATGCACAGGGGAAGAAAGCAAAAGAAGCTGGTGAGTTTGTTTGACTTCTCCTGATCTGCTTTGTAGTTTACACAACAAATAAAAATCAGAAAAAAGTAATATCCAAATACATGTATGAAAATACTTTGTGTTCATTGAGTACACCATTGTCATTATTCCTCCCTATATCGTAAAAGGTGCTTCCAAGTGTGGTAATGAAAAATGCCTCTACCTTTTGAGCGCTGGCATGAGAACCTAACCCACATCAACAACACTGTATCCAAGGGACGACATATCTTCTCTCTTGTGTGCTGTTGTCCTTGGATACTAAAACCTGAAATAATGAAACCTATGTTCTCTTAAAGCCTGCTGGAGTAATTAGCATAGTCTGAAATATAATTTAGCAAAGCAACCCTCTACAGGTTACCTAGAAACAACAAGTCTTCTGAAGTACCTCCCAATTGATGCAGTGACAATACTCATTGAACAACATTTATGTAACAAAGGTGCTGAGAACTAGAAACAACAAGTCTTCTGAAGTACCTCCCAATTGATGCAGTGACAATACTCATTGAACAACATTTATGTAACAAAGGTGCTGAGAACTAAGAAACTGCCAAATGTTTTAAATGTTCAGTTACTCAGTTGTGTCCAACTATTTGTGACCCCATGGACTGCTGCATGCCAGGCTTCCCTGTTCATTACCAACTCCCCATGATGCCCCTGTGTTCATGGAACTTGTAACAATAAACAAGTAAATGAAAACAAGGAAATGAAAAAACTGGGTAAAGAGATAGCAAAGAGAGGAAAGAGACTTTACACAGGATGATGAAGGTTTGAAAGACCTCTATGCACAAGGTGACATGAGTTAAGAAAATCCACCTGTGGTTCTCAACGTAGGCTGCACAGACTTACCCAGGAAGATTTTGAAAGATAATATATGTCCAGGCCTCAGTGCTAGACCAGTTAAATCAGAATTTCTGGGGCTGGGTCTGACAATGGCATTCCTTAAAAAGCTCCCCAAGTGTCTCTAAAGGATAGTTATGATTGGGAACCACCAGAAAAACAAAGCAATTCTGATCTTGAGAACAAGGCAGGAGAGGAAGTCAAGTAGACAGAGGTCAAATTTTGCAGAATATTTTAGGCTAAGATAAACAGTATTGCCCATGTGTTTATTCTAAATGCCATGAAGAAAGAAAGAAAGTGAAGTCGCTCAGTTGTGTCCAACTCCTTGAGACCCTATGGACTGTAGCCCACCAGGCTCTTCTGTCCACGTGGATTCTCCAGCCAAGAATACTGGAGTGGGCTGCCATTTCCTTCTCCAATCGAGGAGAAAAGAATCCCCCCAAAAATCTGAATTTCTGAGTAAATGCATGGCTGCATTCAGCAGACCCACATCTTGAGTAAAAGGGTACAATTTACATAAATTAGTAATTAAGGGGGAAAAAAAAAACTTTGAAGCTGTCTGCTCAAGAGGAATACTCTCTTCAAATTTGCTATCTTCTGATTTCAAAAAAACACATTGACAGTTATGAGAGACCAAAGAACTATATCCTCTACTTGTATCCCTTTTAATTTTGAAAGCTTTTTATCATTTGTATACTACAAAGAATAGTTTTTAGTTCCATGGTGGCTCGGGTTCAATCCCTGGTCAGGGAACTGAGATTCCCATAAGCTGCACACTGAGGCCAAAATACAAATATACATACATATTTATATTTAATATATACATATTTTATATGGTTTATACATCATAAACCATGAATATCTGCATTTTCTGGACTTAAAACTGATCTTTAAAATTTATATATATATATACACACACACATATATATATATATAAAATATCACTACCCTGTCTACTATGTACTTAAAAGTCTAAATCATTATGATTTGAGGGTCAGTCTGCAAAAACAAAGCTTGTGTGAATAATATATCCTCTTTCTCTGTTTAAGGAAAGAAAAAGTAAACATCTAAATTCAAAGTTCTATGACTGAGCAAAGCTGGTAAGAAACTACTTGTTTTTCAAACTGAAATGAGATGTAGCAAATCATTCACCTACATTTTCTAAATTTTGAACAGTGAATATGTTACCTTTTTTGAACAAAAACCAAAAAAAAAGTTAAAATGAAAGGAAGAAATGGAGGAGAGTGGAGGAAAAAAGGAAGCCAGTGCTTTCAAAGCAAACAGTCTGTATTCAAAAGGTCTTAAGGGAAATTTGAAAGGCAGCAGTTTACCATAATATAAACAACTTTTTGAAATGGAAGAATGGAACAATGGTAACACAAAGATGGCTTTCATGAAAGGATAGGTACTGCAGGCTGAATTATTTGCGGGAAAAAAATCTTAAGGGATATCCACACATCAAAAGATTAGGTACCATTTCTAAAATTTCTTCAGTGCCAAAAATTGTAAGGTTCTAAGGTGACTTGATTTATAATTACAAAAGGATTTATAAGTATTCCATACCAAAAATATTAAGTGATACATAACATCTTGTATATTGGGGGGGGGGGAACCTCATACTTTTGTAAATCACCAACCTGCAAAATTCAATTAAACAACAGAATTATAATCTTTCTGGCCTCCATGAGCTTCTAGGTATCCAAGATCTGTTTACCTCTCTTCCCTCATTGTTCTTATGGTGATTGGTTTCTCTAGGAAACACAGCACAACGTCCCACTCATTTAAATTGTTTAACATTAAAAAGAAACTGCAAACATTTCCAGAGACTTTTTGGAAATTCTTTGCACTGTTTTTTAAAATATTTATTATTTATTTTACTGCGCCAGGTACTAGCTGCAGCATGTGGGATCTTTGAGATCTTCACTGTGGCATTGAGGATCTTTATGTTGCATGTAAACTCCTAGCTGAGGCATGGAGGATCTAGTTCTCCGACCAGGAATCAAACCCAGACCTCCTGAATTGGGAACACGGAGTCTTAGCCAGGGAAGTCACTCTTGGAAATGTTTTTACACATTTTTGGGAGATTAAGATTATTCCCCCTCCCCTAAAAGAAGTTTTCAAAACAAGTTTATCTGCTTTCCAAAACATGTTCTTCTCCCTGATTTTACCATAACCATTTCCCCTAACCTCTAGTTTAAAACCCTGAGTAATCTTTGATATTTATGTCTCCCATTTCTAACATAAAGAGGGATCCAAGTTCTATACATTCTAACTTGGTAATGTCTCTTGAAGCCAAATTGTTACTTAAATCTGAGCTATAGAGATGCAGAATGTAAAAATATCAGGTTGGATATAAGAACTCAAAGCCTAAGTCACCAAAACTTACTGATAAACAGCTTTAATAAAACTCATAATGTAGGAAGTGATGACTTGATGTCAAAGCCAGTAACCAAGGCAAACTCACCATATGAAAATAAGAACTCAACTTTCATTACAGAAGAAATAAACATCAAACATGTAATAATACATACCATTTAAAATATTTAATAATAAATATTTGAGGTTAAGAGATTTTAAAAGATTCAAGTTTTTATTATCAAAACTTACTCTATTACAATAGAGTTGAATATCAAAAAGTTAAAGCAACAAGACAGTGATATCTCAATCAACAAATGTATTTCAACTGCTGTAGAAACATCATTTTGAAGTATAACAATGCAAAAAGCATAAGAATCAATGCACTATAGACTGTAAAAGGAGGGGTGACTACCAACTGAATTGTGTCTCCCCAAAATTCACATGGTGAAGCCCTAAACACCAATTAATATAAGGTATTTGGAGCTGGTACCTTTGGGAGGAAACTAGGGTTAACTGAGGTGATGAGAGTGGGTCTCATATGGAATTAGTACTCTTATAAGTACTATAGAATGGGAACATATATATATGTGGGTTAGAATGGGACAAATGTAGAATGGGGAAGACTAGAGATCTCTTCAAGAAAATTAGATACCAAGGGAACATTTCATGCAAAGATGGGCACAATAAAGAACAGAAATGGTATGGCCCTAACAGAAGCAGAAGATACTAAGAAGAGGTGGCAAGAATACACAGAAGAACTGTACAAAAAAGATCTTCACGACCCAGATAATCACAATGGTGTGATCACTCACCTAGAGCCAGACATCCTGGAATGAGAAGTCAAGCGGACCTTAGGAAGCATCACTACGAACAAAACTAGCGAAAGTGATGGAATTTCAGCTGAGATGTTTCAAATCCTAAAAGATGATGCTGTGAAAGTGCTGCACTCAATATGCCAGCAAATTGGGAAAACTCAGCAGTGGCCACAGGACTGGAAAAGGTCGGTTTCCATTTCAATCCCAAAGAAAGGCAACGTCAATGTTCAAACTACTCCACAACTGCAATCATCTCACACACTAGCGAAGTAATGCTCAAAATTCTCCTAGCCAGGCTTCAACAGTACATGAACCAAGAACTTCCAGATGTTCAAGCTGGATTTAGAAAAGGAAGAGGAACCAGAGATCAAATTGCCAAAACTTGTTGGATCATATAAAAAGCAAGAATACTTCAGAAAAACATCTACTTCTACTTCATTGACTACCCTAAAGCCTTTGACTGTGTGGATCTCAACAAACTGGAGAATTCTTAAAGAGAAGGGAATCCCAGACCACCCTACCTGCTTTCTGAGAAATCTATATGCAGGTTGAGAAGTAATAGTTAGAACCATACATGGAACAACGGATTGGTTTCCAATTGGGAAAGGAGTACATCAAGGCTGTATATTGTCACCCTGCTTATTCAACTTACATGCAGAGTACATAATGCGAAATGCCAGGCTGGATGAAGCACAAGCTGGAATCAAGATTGCCTGGAGAAATATTAATAACCTCAGGGATGTGGATGACACCACCCTTAAGACAGAAAGCAAAGAGCAACTAAAGAGGCTCCTGATGAAAGGGAAAGAGGAGAGTGAAAAAGCTGGCTTAAAACTGAACAGTCAAAAAACAAAGATCCTGTCACCGAGTCCCATCACTTCATGGCCTATAGATGGGGAAACAATGGAAAGAGTGACACTTTATTTTCTTGGGCTCCAAAAATCACTGCAGCCATGAAATTAAAAGATGCTTGCTCCCTGGAAGAAAAGCTATGACAAACAAACCTACACAGCATGAGTAAAGAGACGTTACTTTACCAACAAAGTCAAAGTCTAGTCAAAGCTATGGTTTTTCCAGTAGTCATGTATGAATGTGAGAGTTGGACCACAAACAAGGCTGAACACTGAAGAATTCATGTTTTTGAGCTGTGGTACTGGAGGAAACTCTTGAGAGTCCTTGGACTGCAAGGAGATCAAACCAGTCAATCCCAAAGGAAATCAGTCCTGAATATTTATTAGAAGGATTGAAGCTGAAGCTCCAATACTTTGGCCACCTGATGCAAAGAACTGATTCACTGGAAAAGACCCTGATGCTGGGAAAAACTGAAGGCAGGAGAAGAAGGGGGCGAGAAAGGATGAGATGGTTGGATGGCATCATCGACTTGACGGATATGAGTTTCAGCAAGCTCCAGGAGTGGGTGATAAACAGGGAAGCCTGGCATGCTGCAGTCCATGGGGTCAAAAAGAGTCAGACATGATTGAGTGACTGAACTGAACTCTTATAAGAGGAAGAAACATTAGAGCAAACATTAGAGCTCTCTCTCAGTCATGTGAGGACTCAGCTAGAAGGCATTCAGCCATGTGCAAGCCAGGGAGACTTCACCAGAACCCAGGTATGCTGGCATCCTGGCCTTGGACCTCCAGCCTCCAGAACTGTGGTAAACACATTTCTGTTGTTTAAGCCACCTTGCTTATGGTATTTTTCTTATGGTAGCTGGAGATAACAAAGATAGAGAAGATTGATATAGAACTTCAGAAAACAGCATTCATCACTCAAATTTTAACTAGATCTTCTATTTAAAGTAAAGGAGTCAAGACATTCACCACACTCTTGAGTTCCAGGTCAACTAGCATTCACAAAATTCTACCTTTCTTTTTAAAATTAACTTTTATTAGAATATAGTTGATTTACAATGTTGTAAAATACTATCTTTCTAAAAAGCGTACTTTTGATTAATCCCTCCTCCAGTTACTTGACTTTAAACACACTAATCAAAATACGAATCTTTATGTACTCCTTAAATACAAGACAAATGAGACTCACAGAATATTTGAGGCTGGAAATTATTTTATATTTGAACAGTCAATATGAATTAATGGGACCAGAAATATGAATATATTGGACCCTGTCCTTTCTTTTCTTATTTGTCAAAAACCTCAATAAAGACCTGGAAAGTAGATATCACATATGACACATACATCTGAAAAAGTAACAATGTATTAAATGACTTTCTTAAGATTTAAAAAGATCTTCAAATGTTGAGTAGAACTAAACTGGATCTAATAAATAGCTATACAGTCATAGTTCAAGAACTGACTTTCATAAATACAGAATACAGATCTAGTCTGTTCATATAAAAAAGGACAGTTAGTGACAGCTAGCAGTGTGATACTGTTTTATAAAAACTGCTACTTAAAAAAAAAAAAACAACTGCTACTTTAACAGAAATTTAATGTACAACTCTGGAATTGTGACAGTTCTACTGAATCTTGTGCTTATCACACTGTTTATAGAGTATTTCCTCAAATCTTGTCTTCATTAAGATAAGCAATAAAAACAAACTAAACTGGATACAAAAGAAAAACTTTTTGTTCAGTTTATCCACAGATGGAACAAGTTATAACTTAAATTCATTCTCTACTTCCACCATTAGCCAAGCAAATCAAAGAGCTGTGAAATGAAGTGATACGTATTTTTGCTGAGGCACAAAATGTGCATCCAATACCATGAGGTATGTGAGAGAAGGGTGCTTCTAGGAAATAAACCTAAGATATTCTCTATCTCCCCTGTTGTTTCATGCCCATGGTTTGTTTTGGTTTTCAGAGAAACAGTAACTCTTGTGAAGAGATACATAACTGTTTGCGGGGGAAGGGAGGGGAAGAAGAGCTCTGAAAAGAAAGCCAAATCCTGGTGCAGATGATGGAAGCCAAGAGAAAGTGAAGAGGTCTGAATGCTACTACGGTGTTCAAATATTTGGAAACTTTGATCTTAAAATATGAATGTTAAAGGTCGACTACAGCATCTTCATGGGCACCAGATACATTCAAGCAGAAGCAAGATAAGCCTTTATCAAAAATATTTTAAAAGGTAACTTCTGCTTTGAATGAGCGGTTGAACTGGTCAAGTTCTATGGTCACTTTCATTTTTAATTGTTATAATCACTTTGTTGTTGTTTAGTCGCTAAATCGTACCCAACTCTTTTGTGACCCCATGAACTGTAGCCCACCAGGCTCTTCTTGTTCATAGGATTTCTCAGGCAAGAAACTGGAGTGGCTTGCCATTTTCATCTCTAGGGGATCTTCCTGACCCAGGGATTGAACTCACATCTCCTGAAATGCAGACAGATTCTTTACCACTGAGCCAACCAGGGAGGCTCATAATCAGTAATTCTAAAGTCAGAATGACATAACGCTATTTGCAGCAACATGGATGGGCCTAGAGATTATCATACTAAGTAACTCAGATAAGAAAGACAAGGATATGATACTGCTTATATGTGGAATCTAGGGAAATAACAAACGAACTGACTTACCAAACAGAAACAGATTCACAGACAAAAGAAAACAAACATGATTCCCAATGAGAAAAGAGTTTGGGGGTGGGGATAAATTAGAAGTTTGGGATTAACAAATACATACTACTATATATAAAAGAAATAAACAAGGATCTACTGTATAGCACAGGGAACTATATTCACCATCTTGTAATAACTTACAATAGAAAAGAATATATATGTATAACTGAGTCACTGAGTTGTACACCTGCAACTCAAAAATATTGTAAATCGACATTTTGATAGAAAATAAATTAAAAAAATAAAGCAAAGAGTGACAGCCAATATTTCTTAAGATCATCTGCTTCTATAATAGTAAAGCTAAGAATATCGCCATATGTTGAATGCCTCTACTACAATATCACTACAGGAAAAGCATTAAAAACTGTCATTTTAAAAAACAAAGTGTAATATAAATAGATCTGTTGGCATTCTAATCAAAATGGTAGAAGCACTCAGGCTGTTCTTAGTAACTGAAACATGAAATTAAGACTCTGGGGCCAAGAAAGCCTTAACAATCAGAAAAGAAATGTAGCTATCAAATCCTCTGTACTATAAACTACTATAAACCAGCAAAGTGAAGCTGGGTGCCTATCACTTCCTCTGTTAGGTGACTGTCAGGGCACTCTTTTGGACAACCTGAAATATTTTAAAATCGTTCCTATTACACAATTACTTCTCTTAAAAACAGATTCAGTTTAAATCTCAGCTGTAACATTTAGTAGCTGGGTGATATTTTTATAGCATAATTGTGGCATATACATATTATGACATAAGCATTTTCTGTCATTAAATGTAATTCTGAATTTTTCTTTCCCCATCTGTGGGCTACATCTTCTGGCCTGTATAGTGTGTATAGAGCTGTTAAATGGTGTCTAGTACTTAATAAGGCGCTTGATAAATGGTAATTTAACACTTTCAAACTTATATGTAATAAATAAAAACTAACACATAAATAATTTCTTAGTCAATTTTCTTTTTTTGCAAGGTTAAGTATGTGGGTATTATGGAAGAAAAAGAGAAGCACTCTCTTAAGATGGTCATCCAACATCATTAATTATTCAAAACTTTTCATATGTCTAAAAAGCTGCCTTTACGGGTTGGATTTTAAAGTTTAAATTTTTAAGTGTAGAAAACTGGTTAGCATCCCTCCCCATCAAGCACTGGCTCTATTCCTCCACCATTAAAACGATCTGTCTTGAGACATGTTAACTTACCCAGCTCTTTCTACTTCCATTTTTGTACTATGTTTTCAGGTTTGTGACAAATACAACCAAAGAAAAAAAAATTGGGGGGGAGGGCAGTGGTGGTGATGGTGAGGTCAGGATTTCAAGCAATCAGCACAAGTAAGCTGTTCCTGACTTTTCAATCCATATTCAACAGTTCTTTCTTCATCAAGAGAGATAATTTGTCTGTCTCCAAAATGTCAGAAGTCTCTGATTCTACAGCTGGGAGATATCTCACCTTTCTACATTCTGTATTGTGTGGCTACACGTAACTACACATATCAAAACTTACAGAACTGTACATTGAAAAATCCAATTTTTCTTAATCTAAATTTTAACACACAGCAATATAACCAGCCTTCCATATCTCTGTCAAAAAAGCTTTATTTCAATAACATCCTTTCCCTGCTTTTGAAATAAAATTCCTCTATCTGTCCCATTTCAGAAGCAATTTTTCATGTAATATTCTTCAGTTAAGATCTACAAAATTTAAACCAAACATTAAGTTACTTAAAAGTACAGGTCAAGCAACAATAATCATATTGCCAAAATATTTAAGTTTTTTTTTTAAAGATTAAATAGTAAGTATAGTTTTACTCATGTATGCTCTTTCCTCTCTGAAAGCTGATGATCTATGCATATTTTAATATACTGTTCCCAAATTACTACAAATATTTAATAAGCTACAGTGCCCATCTTTAAAATATACTAGATGAACTGGAATTCTGTACTTGCTGTTGCACAACTACTTAACCCATCTTGGTAATAAGTTCTAAGCTTTCTGTTCCTAGAGACCATTTCTCCAGTCTCCCAGTTGTTTTTGACGTTGTTCTAAACGCATCCTTAACATCTCTCCTTAAGGAGCCTTTCAGAGCACTGGCCTTTATAGGGCCTTTGTGCAAACAGAAAAACACACCCTCTGGGAAGAAACAAGTACTCCCTCTTGGTGAGGGGGTCGCTGCCTTGGGAGGGAGAAGAGGAGGCACAACTTCCCCTAGGAGGCCTACACGGGGCACAGGACTCTGCAAGCAGATGACGGGATGGACTTCAGCCCTTGCTACCTCCGTCAGCCTGGCATCTCTGTGCAGCACACAAATGGTAGAACCATATACAGCAGCCCTGCACTTTCAGATTATACATCAGGAAAGAATGAGGACGGAAGATCAATTTTAACTTCTGTAAACACCCATTCTCTAACTACACATACATCCATGAGGAGATCTTCCAGTCTCATTGAGAATATCCTCAGTGGAAGACTTCAAATTTCTATTTTTCATGTTTTTCTGTTTTAAATGTGGTTAAGACTCATGTTAGTCATTCAGTCGTGTCTGACTCTGCGATCCCACTGACTGCAGCCCACCAAGCTCTTCTGTCCACGGAATTCTCCAGGCAAGAATACTGGAGTGGGTAGCCATTCCCTTCTACAGGGAATCTTTCCAACCTGGATCTCCAGCAGGTGGATTCTTTACCGTCTGAGTCATCAGGGAAGACTGATGTGGTATCAAAGAATATTACATTCAGAAAGCAAAGGAAACACATTTAATGTGATCTTTCTAACAATCCTCTAAGATAGGGAAAACAGGTATTATCTTTATTTTCCAGATGAATACAGTGTATCTACAATTTGAAGAAGCCAAGTCACTTGCCCCAAAAGTTTAACAGCTTTTGGCACAAAGTGACAAAAGGACTAACCCTAAGTTTTAAAACTCCAAGTCCAGAGCTTATTTGAATATTCAACCCACCTAAAAATTGAGAAGTCTCACTACTAATTCCTCCAGGCTTAACCTTTCAACCTCATTACCTGACCTATATTCTCTTAGGGTCCACCACCAATCACTCAAGCCAAAGCCAAGGGCCAGTTCCCACATATTTTTCTGAACTTGGCTACATTTGGCTCTAACAAAACCTCATTTTCAGACTTTTCTCTTCCACTTTGATTTTTGTAGTGACATTACTCATTAGTGTTCTCCTTCTCTTGCTATAGATTGTCTTAGACATCCTATTACATTTCTCTGTCTAAATAAACCCATTCCACCTTGCAGTTTATCCTGGTCATGGCTGACCCAAGTATGTAGTTAAGGTTCTAATTTATATCTCTACTCCTGCAATGCTACTATTTCCTGTTTGATGAATCTATTTCTAGACTTTCATCACTTCTGGCCTTCATTAAGTTCCAACTGCTGCCTGATTCTATGCAGTATTTATTTCTTACAGCAGTTTTGTTCCAAAGGGTGGAATACAAGTGACTACTGATGGTATATCACATGATTTTAAGTGGTCCACGGAGGGATATTTAAAATTACATGTTTACTTCAACACATGTTGAGGGAAAACTCTAACCAAATAATCATGTAAATTTTTCTTTCAAATTTATTTAATTAAAAGACAGTAAGCTGAATTAAAGAAAAATGTTGACAGATGGTTTGAAGATAAAGCAAAAACTGTACATGACTAAAGTTTGGGAAACACTGGCCACTGGGAAATTCATGTAGTATACAAGTTAAGCACTGAGGCCCTGGGTCAATGATTCAAATCTCACTTACTAGCTAAATCTCTTTAAAAAATTACTAAATCTCTTTAAATCCCAGTTTTCTACTTGTGTCATGTTTATAAAATAATCCATATTGTAGGCTTATTGTATGGAATGAGAGAACCCTCAAAGTGTTCTTAGTTCAGTGCCTGGCATGGTAAGTGCTCACTGAATATTAATAACTACAGTTAGTCTCTTCTGGCCATCATGCCTTTACTTGTAATCAACTGGACACTTGACCTATACTATAGAGAGTTTTCCATATATGAATTTTCGGCCCAAATTTTCACTGCCTGCCTGTATATTTTTAATTTTCTAGTATGAATCCAAAGATCACACAGTAATTAATATTAAAGACTGTGAGCATCTTGGCAGTAGGAACCAAAAGCCATTTTCCTCTGATGCACTGTGCCTTACAAAATTAAAAGAATCTGTAATGTTTGTTGAATAAATCTAAAAATTAGGAAGGATAATCTGATGCAAGTTAATCTCACAAGGTACAGTACAGAAACACAAACCACCTGAAAGCATTTGATTCCAATAGGTAAATAAAGGCGGGGGGGATGATGGGGTATTCTTTTGCCCCACTATTTGTCAGTTGAACCTTAGTTGTGGGTCTAATCTTTATGTTTCCTAATCTCATTCATTAACATATAGTAAACTCTAGGAATATGCCAACTATTGTACAAAGTGATTAAGAACACAGAAACTGTCTAGTAAAGGAAAACAGACTAGTATCAGAACAGACAAGTAATCAGAGTACTACTAGATAATGTTATGTAAATAATACCCAATAATGTTTTTTAAAACTAGAAGTGCTCCACAAATGCTGATGATGTCCTGCTCTTCTTTAATGTAGAACACCTAGCACCACCACATATGGATCAGTATACTACACTGACAGAAATAATTTCATTGCTATCCTGTGTTCAACTCTAGGTACAGACTAACCACATACAAGTTTTTGTCTGCCAACCAGACAACTGTTGAAACTCAGTAACAGCCTTTCTTCTGATTTGCCAGCAAATATGTTCACACACAGGCCCCCAAATGTGACAGGCATTCTGTCAATCAAGAGCAAAATAATGACTAGAAATATAACTGGCAAAAAGGTCAAACTATATTTAGCCTTGGGAGAGGGTGGTGGTGGTGGTGGACACACAATAAAAAGTTTACTGAAGTTAGCCTCCCCAGAGAACACTTTTACCCCAAAAGATGTACTGACTGATGCATCAATGGCATTATTGAGAATTTTTAAATGTTATGACTCAAAACTAACATATCAATTCTCAAGACTTCTAAACAACAGTTAACACAGACTGAGAGAAATTTTCACGGGACTAGCCAGTTCATAAAGTGACAAGTTTTGCTTTACTGAAGGTATATTAGTCATAACTCAAGCAGACACAACTTTTGGATCTCCTTCATGGTAAGAATAGCATTCTATACCAATTTGTGTTAACATTTTATCAGTGATCAATCCTTGCCTTAACACAAATATGGCATAAACAGAATTTGAAACACAAGTTACTCAAGTGACTTACATACTGAAATGGTGTTTGGGGGATGACAGAGGGAGGAAACCACTTGGAGGTTTAATATAGTCTTGGAGGACATAATATAGTCTTCAAAGATACCAGTAAAGACAGAGGGGTAAGGGTAGAGGAGAGACAGGAATTGGGATGAGCCAGAACTTCTGTACTTTCAGCCATGCCCAATATACTGATACCAGGTGTACTGACTCCAGAACATGAAGAAATCTTTAAGAAAAAAACCCTAACACACAAGTGTTTTGTAAGAAACATATTTAGGTCTAAAAATATCTTTGGGGGGGGGGGGACTATTAAGTTCTCAAAGAAGGTATACCCTATTCTGAAAATATACAGGTTACCCTCTGCTGAGAATTGTTTTCTTCTACCATTATCCTGCCATTCTCCTTCCACTGCTAGTTACCTCTTAGTATGTATTGAGCACAGCAATAGGTCCTTTACATACATTATCTATGATAATCCTATAGCAAGACTTTGAAGGAGTTATCATCATCATCTCCAGTTTACAGATGAGAAAATATTTGATCTATAAAGGCCAGATATCAGAATTTAAAACTCATGTTATACCATAGAGTTTTACTCAATTGGCCTTCAAAACATAGTAAGTACAAAAATTAGCTTCTACCCCATCCCCAGAATAGCTGTAATCTATTTTTTACATCTTGCAACACTTTAACCTTCACATGCAACAATGTTTCTATACTGACTCAAGCAAAACAAAAACTAGGCTAATATTGTATCTTATTTAGTTACCATAGTTTACAAAATTACAAGGAACAGGGAGACAGCTTGACAGCTCACAGCATCCCCTTTCTGTTTAGACAATCTGGGTTTCAATCTATGCAGCACCAACAAAAACTGCGGTGTGACCTTGGTCAAACCACTTTAATTTCTCAAATTTCATTTCCTCATCTGTAAAATGGGGATGATGATAGTACCTCCCTTAAAGGCTTGTTGTAAGATTAACAAAGAGAATGTCTGTAAAGAGCATATTTCTGTGCTCAGTAAAGGTCAACTAGTGGAGGTGGGAAAACAACCATATATAGAACTCACTCGACCAAAATAAAAAAGTAAAATTAAAAGTCTATATTCCGAAAATTCCACTACAGAAAAGGAGAGAATTATTAGTTGACTATATGCTAGAAACTCAAATTCCATCTATTCCTCCTCTTTTTAGGAGATCAATGCATCTGAGGTGGGCCAGAAAAGATGCTGCAGTGCATCTGATGGCACACACCTAAAAATGGCTCCAGTCAAAGCAGCATCTTAATTACCAACAGGGGCGGTTAAATCTACTTTTAACAAATGCTGGAGTTGGACTTGGTGGGCGCTTAAGTTATCATCCTATCATTCCTATCTGCAGGAGTAAGCTATTAAGCCCTCGAATCGAGAATCCTGATTCTTCTGAGGGCATTCCAAATGAAAATCCCACAGCACAGCAGCCTACTGTACAGTTCCAAGTACCCTGGCGAGATATGAATCTATGGACCTAGGCTGAAGATCGGTCAATGCGGAAATCCGGGTAGCCTTAGAAGCCAGCAAACATCAGGCATGTCAGAAACCTCACAAGAATCTCAGATCAGGTCAAAATAAATATACACTCCTACACCCCTTTAAAGGAATTAGACACATGCCCCTCGAGGAAAGGAAGAATTTAACAGGATTCCTATTGCCCGCTCCCACCCGCCACAAGCCTTTTTCTTCACGTCCTAAAGTGGGGCCTTTAACGTAACACCAATACTAACGCTATCTCAAACACAAGAAGCTGCAGGGTGGGATTCACCCTGCAGGTTAGGGGATGGAGAGGCCTAAGGGGAGAAAAGGCTATCCGAACCCGCCTCTGAAGGAGGGGCGGCACGTCCCTAGCGGAAGTAGGAATGGTGCTGATTCCCTCAAGAGCCCCTGATCGAGCCGATCTTTAACCCGGTCTCTCCCGCACCCGACTCATTGCAAATTTCACCCTCACTGAACGCGGAGAAGAGGCAGGCATTAAAGGGCCTACATGAGCCCTTCAGTCTGGGGGACGCGTGCCCATACTACGAAAAGAGACCGCGCACCCGTCTATCCCGCGGGAAGGAAAACTCCCTTCCCTTAACCGGCAACACGCGTAATCCCCCTGCAGGGCCTGAGCTAAGGCCTGAGTGGGAGGAGACCGACGGGTCCGGAACTCCCGCTGCAGACCACATGGGGCGGATCCGACTCCGGTTTCCCGCTCCCCGAACAGGAGGCCGAGGCTCCCCCAGAAGCAGAGACGATGGTAGTAAACGAGAAAAAAGGTGATGCCCGACCCCAAGGCCCCACTGCACGCGGCTTCCCCGAAGCTGGGCACCGGGGTCGGGGTGCGCTCCCACGCCCCGGGCCGCCCCACGCCAGCCCTCCTCGATGGGGCCCGCTTTGATCGCAGCTCCTACGCCTTCGCTTTCCTTACCCGCCAGGGTGAGTGTCAAGCTGAGTGGGTTTGCGCACTTCGAGGGGTTCCGCCGAGTTCTGATACGGGGAAAGGGGAGGGGGAAATAGGGGTAGGGGGCGGCTGGAAGGACCACGGGACCCGGAAAGCCGAAGCTACAGGATGGACAAACCGCCAAAGCACTTTCGCTGCCGCCCGAGAGGGAGATAGCGAGCGAGAAAAAGAAGCAAGATGGCGGCTAGCCAGCCCCTACGTACGACGTCATGCGGCGGCGTGCGTAAGGCGAATCCCCGCAAGACCGCCCCCACGGCGCGGAGACGGCCGGATCACGTGAAGACTCCGTGGCGGCCCAACCCCGGCGGAAGCCTGCGGCGCCTCTCGCTGGACGGAGGGAGTTCCTACGATTAGAGTTCGCGCTGCAGGGTAAAGATTTTGTCTGAGATCTCTCCAAGAACTCTTCAAGAGATCTCAATTACAGGTTGTTAGGCCTCAGAGAAGTGAGCACTCTTGGTAGGTGCTGGATAGTTGTGTGACTTGGTTCAAACAACAGTTTGGTAGTTTAATTAAAACTGCATGCATGAATATTTAACCTTGATATTTGGCAATATGTTGGTATTTTCTAGAAAGGTGCAAACACAACACTCAGTACTCAAAACACCAAAACCTGTGTATTGATAAAGATATAGAGATAAATGCATTATGATATATTTATTTATGGCATATTTGGAAGCCATTAAATTCTGAGTAATGTCTAAAGATAAGGGAAATGCTTAAGCCATAATATGCTTATGCCGTAAATATGCTATAAAAACACACCTATTAAAAAAACACACATGCATATTTATAGAAAAAAACTTTAAAATGTATTCTGAACTATTTGTAATGGCAAACACATTAATAGTTTTTAGAGCCATCAGATTTTTTAAAAAATGTTATGTTCACCTTTCTATAATACCCAGATTTTACAGTCAGAAAAATGGTTTGTTTTTTTTTGTTTTAAAATTTTTGACTGCACCCACGGCCCTGTGGGACTCCATCAGGGATTGAATCCTTACCCCTATGTTGGAAGGCATAGTCTTAATCTCTGAACCACAGGAGAAGTCTCAGAAAGAGTTTCAATGTGTAATGAAAAAAATTCATGAATCATAAAATTGTTATGAGAAACAAATGATAAATGTGTGTGTACATATATGCAGTGCATATATATGTATATATAGTGTGCATGCATGTGTAACTATGTAGCATTGTGTTTCCGATTTTAAAAGATTGCATTTTTTAGGCTTTAAATAAAGCTCAAACAGGTTAACTGTCTTCTACACCATTATGATTATGAAATTGTCACTGTAGCAGTGTTGGAACACATAAAATAATGAGAAGTAAACCACAGGCATTCAGCCCCCACACCACTGATCTCAATGATCTTTTGAAATGAAAGTGCTTGGCTGGTGTAGCCAGGGAAAGGCCTGTTGGCTACCTTCAAGCAGACAAGAAGCCTTACTTCGGTGAATTTTCCAGAATACTCTAGAATGTTGTCTGGAGTATGTTAGAACAGAAGTATCTTTCATTAGCAATATGGAACAGCTCCAGCAATCAGATGAACTTACCTTAACCAAGATCACAAGACTGGCATGTGCAACCAGAACAGTTATTAATTTCCAAGAGCTGTAATTTGTATACCTGAATACTCATGATGGAAAGCCAGTGCATTTTCTATGTAGACAAACTTACTCAGGAAACCAAAGACATTATCAGAAGGTTGCTTGATGAGCACAAATTCAGAACAAGCTGAGTTGTGTGTATAGACTGTTCTTGATTCATCTATCTCCATGACAGGACAGTTTTGTCCCAAAGATAGAAATACTCAGTTTCCAATAGTTGCAGCTTTATATATTGATCTCCAGTACAGTAGGGACATCTTGCTGCTCTGTTGATTTGGGCTTCTTCTCTCCTGACAGCATTTGGATGGACACTGGCCCTCAAGTGCCTCTGTATGCTCTTTTCTCTGTTTCCATGGCTACCCAAACCTTTTAGCAATATTCTTCAATAAAAATCAAGTCACAATCAAGTCAGGCAAGTTTGCATTTTAAAGGTGACTTTGCCTACTTCTGCTTGTATCCATTGTATATAATCTTAAAGTTTAACTTTCAGGAAGCGGTCTTATTATCCCTGTTTCAGATATCTTGGGGAAAATCTGACTGCCATCACTAGGTATGGGTACAATGTCCAAAGCCAAATAGTACTCTTTAAAAATTTTTATTTTGCTTTGGATTATTTGCAAATCTCCCCTAACACCCTTTTGGTGTGTAGATAAATGTGTCATAACAAAAATGTTTTCATGACAGTTTGAATGAAAACATACATTTAATTTTCTGTTCTGCTTTTTAAACATTAAGATAACATTGTCAAATTGCCAATTGATATATGAAATAAGGGCAGTCTAGTTTTTTACTGAAAACAAATTGATTCTCCAAACAATATGACCTACTTTGTTTGTGATTGTCCAGCCTTATTTGCTAATGGTTTCATTGAGTTTCTACCCTTCTCATTGGGATTGAATCTGTACACCTGTAGATACTGAAAATTTATGAGGTATGAGATGAAAAATAAAAGAACCAATGAAGGTTTTATGCTTCATTAGTAATGGTGTTTCTTAAATGTTTGTGTAGTTTTCCTTTCACCAATAGACCAGCAAATCATATTTAGTAAAGTGTGAAATAGTATGAGCCTGTTGTAATGAGAACCATAATTCCCAAATACTGAATGAAATTGTAAGCTCATTTTATAAACCTCAACAGATATTTTAATTTGCCAATAAAGAAAATATATTGCCAGTGCTTTGAAAAATTACTTTTGTGAACTTCTAAGAAGTTATATACTAAATATATTGAATGTTATATAAAAATATTCCATTATGTGTAAAATAATGGAATATTGCTTTAAAGATTTTCATTATTTATCAGACTACTATTAATTTGCTTAGCAGGCCCTTTTTTTTATAATGGAATAGAAGGTACATTTTGGCTAAAAGCATTGTTCATTTATTGCAAGATGTGTGTCAGAGAAATTTGAATAATTGGGATTTACTGTCCATCCCCCAGAATTTTCTTAGCTGAGAAGGGAAACTAAGTTCTTGGAGCGGTGAATTTAAGTCAAGAGGGTATGTCATTAATGAACTGAGAATATCATGGAGAAAAAAGGAAGGGAAGAGGAAGGAGATGGAGAAAAGAGACTTAACTGGTTTACAGTTTTGCCTCAGGTTGGAAGTTACTCACTGAAGTCAGGAAGTGAGTAATGTTATAGGGCAAGGATCCAGAGGCCAAAAGGAAAGGGAGAGATTTAGGGAATGCAAAGTAGAAATGATTACAAAGAAGCTAGGCAGGTGGTAATTGAAAACACAGAAAAGGTGATTTCTAAATGTTTTAGGCCAGATAAGAGAAATTTGAGATGTTGCTGATCAACATAAATACAGTACTCAGTTATCATGTCTAAAATTTTAACTTTGGTTGCTACCTGAAGCGTTTCTGAAAGTATAAGTCACTTTTAACTTTTTTGTTGCCCAACCAGTTGTATATAAAATGTGTAAGTGAAACCACGAATTCAAATCATTTATTGCCACATAGTAATGAGAAGAAGTAAGGTTGATAATACATTTCTCTTTTTTAATTTACATATATGCATCTGTGTTCTCAGATTCTTTTCCATTATAAGTTATTATAAGATATAGTTCATATATCTATTTTATATAAAGTAGTATGTATCTGTTAATCCCAAACTCCAAATTTATCCCTCCCCCACCCCTTCCACTGTGGTAATCATGTTTGTTTTGTCTTAAGTCTGTTTCTGCTTTGAAAATGAGTTAACTTGCATCTTTTTTTTAGCTTCCACATATAAGTGATATCATATGATATTTGTCTTTCTCTGACTTATTTCTCTTGGTATGGTAATCTCTAATTCCACCTACAGTTGCTGCAAATGGCATTGTTTCATGATAGTACATTTCTTTGTTAGCACTAGAACTAGATATTTTGAATAACCTTTAGGCTTCTATGGAAGAAGAGAATTTCATGTGGTACAAAATTTCACACCCAGTTCAGATTCTGTTTCTTTGTATTCTCCATTCTTATTTCTGCTGGGGTTAATTAAACAGTTATTTCAGAAATAGTTCTTTGTGTTGCTGAGAGTATCAGTGAGTTAATTGCTTCAAATGGGAATTAATAGTAAGCACAATACTCGAAGGATTGGACCATTGTTAACTTTATAAAGAAAAGAGGAATAGTGATTCAAAGAGAATTGAGAAAAAACTTCTCAAAGTTTTTAACAGCCTGGGTAAGTTGCAATGAAATGAAACTCTTCATTTCGATGTTCATTATTACCTACATGGGAGTTTTAATTGGAAAGTCTTAATCATTATAATATTAATAAAATTTATTGTTGTTGCTGTTTGATCACTTAAGTTATGTCTGACTCTTTGCAACCTCATGGACTGTAGCATGCCAGGCTCTTCTGTCCTCCACTATCTCCTGGAGTTTGCTCAAATTCATGTTCATTTAGTCAGTGATGCTGTCTAACCATCCCACCATCTGTTAGGCTACATATTATCAGGCCACCTGCCCAACCTTGGAAAATGCCAGGATGATGAGTCATCTGAGTTTGCATGAGACTGTCATGGTGTTAGTACTGAAGGTCCCATGATCCAGGAAACAGTCCAGGGCAGAATGGGGCAGTTAGTTACCCTATGCTGGCCACAATGAAGCGGAGACATAGATCTTAGTTCTAAAGTTCTTCTACATTAAAGTCTCCTTTTGATCTCTATGATCTGCTGAGAAGATGCCCTCTCTGGAGACCACTAACTCACCTGCCAGGACATAAGAGACATGGGTTTGATCCCTGGGTCTGGAAGATCCCCTGGAGCAGGACATGGCAGCCCACTCCAGTATTCTTGCCTGGAGAATCCCGTGGACAGAGGAGCCTGGCGGGCTACAGCCCACTGGTTCTCAAAAAGTCAAACATGACTGAAGCAACTTAGCATGTATGCATGTAAAAGGAAGGGAACCTTGTCTGATAAACAGAGAAGGTTCTTTTAATCTTGAGGAGTTAGCCAGGTTGCAGAAAACCAAGAAGTTTGGCCTGAGGAGCCCCTGGCAGCAACTGAACACATCAGTGCTGTGTTTCTCACTTGGCTGTTAGTGCTGCATTAACTACTGCATATAAGCCTGTTATAGCTGCAAATTATTACATGCTGGGACTTCCCTGGTGGTCCAGTGGTTAAGACTTCACCTTCCAATGCAGGGGGTGCAGGTTTGATCCTTGGTCAGGATCCCACATGCTTCGTGACCAAAAAGCAAAACATAAAATACAAGCAATATTGTAACAAATTCAATAAAAACTTAAAAAAATTATCACATGCTTAATGGGGGCCAGCACTATTCTGAATCCTTTCAATTCAGTTCAGTTCAGTCGCTCAGTCATGTCCGACTCTTTGCGACCCCATGGACTGCAGCATGCCAGCCTTCCCTGTCCATCATCAACTCCTGGAGCTTACTCAAACTCATGTCCATTAAGTCAATAATGCCATCCAACCATCTCATCCTCTGTCGTCCCCTTCTCCTCCTGCCTTCATTCTTTCCCAGCATCAGGGTCTTTTCCAATGAGTCAGTTCTTTGCATCGGGTAGCCAAAGTATTGGAGTTTCAGCTTCAGCATCAGTCCCTCCAATGAAGATTCAGGACTGATTTCCTTTAGGATGGACTGGTTGGATCTCCTTGCAGTCCTAGGGACTCTCAAGACTCTTTTCCAATACCACCATTCAAAAGCATCAGTTCTTCGGCACTCAGCTTTCTGTTTAGTCCAACTCTCATATCCATACATGACTATTGGAAAAACCATAGCTTTGACTAGACAGACCTTTGTTGGCAAAGTGATGTCTCTCCTTTTTAATATGCTCTCTAGGTTGGTTGTAACTTTTCTTCCAAGGAGCAAGCGTCTTTTAATTTCATGGCTATAGTCACCATCTGCATTGATTTTGGAGCCCCCCAAAATAGTCTGTCACTGTTTCCATTGTTTCCCCATCTATTTGCCATGAAGTGATGGGACCAGATGCCATAATCTTAGTTTTCTGAATGTTGAATTTTAAGCCAGCTTTTTCACTCTCCTCTTTCACTTTCATTAAGAGGCTCTTTAGTTCCTCTTCACTCTCTGCCATAAGGGTGGTGTCATCTGCATATCTGAGGTTGTTGATATTTCTCCTGGCAATCTAGATTCCAGCCTGTGCTTCATTCAGTCCAGCATTTCTCGTGATGTACTCTGCATATAAGTTAAATAAGCAGGGTGACAATATACAGCCTTGATGTACTCCTTTCCTGATTTGGAACCAGTCTGTTGTATGTGCAGTTCTAACTGTTGCTTCTTGACCTGCATACAGATTTCTCAAGAGGCAGGTCAGGTGGTCTGGTATTCCCATCTCTTAAAGAATTTTCCACAGTTTGTTGAGATTCACACAGTCAAAGGCTTTGGCATAGTCAATAAAGCAGAAGTAGATGTTTTTCTGGAACTCTTTTGCTTTTTCGATGATCCAACGGATGTTGGCAATTTGATCTCTGACTTCTCTGCCTTTTCTAAATCCAGCTTAAATACGTGGAAGTTCACCGTTCACATACTGTTGAAACCTGGCTTGGAGAATTCTCAGGATTACTTTGCTAGCGTGTGAGATGAGTGCAATTATGCGATAGTTTACACATATCATTTTATGTGGCAATGCAGTTGATAAAACTGTGCTCACAAGGATCAGGGGCTTACTTTGAGCTCACAGTGCTGATCGGTGCTAGAGTTGGTGTTTGAACTTAGGTCTAGCTTCAAGCAAGGCTGATGCCATCATTCTCCCAGCTTGTCTGGAAGGCTCTTTGCATACTTTCTCTGACCCTTCACTCAAGGACTGTATCTCTTCATCACTTGCTGTCTAACCTGGAGGGACAGTGATGATGCTATTGACTAGATTAGGCTCTTTTCTTACCAGTAGAGCATTATGCCACATGACCATTACTAGTGAAATGTCCCTCAACTCAATGACAGGACGTGATTTAAAGTGATTATTTAAAAAGCACAGAAAGAATAAGCATGAACAAATACTATTCATTGTTAAAAGGTCAACACCAAAAGCAAGAAATACTGTTGCTTAAAATCATTAAGTGATACATCATCAGTAATTGGGTCTGATACAAATAAAACACTGAAGGAACTAGCTTATTGATTTAGAGAGTGAAATCCCCAGTCATTCTCCTTAAAATTCAAGTTGAATCAACAATTCAGCAATGATTAATTATCCAACTTTACCAGTGTTATGAAATGAGGAGGTAATGAGAAAGTATTTATGCTTATTTGGTACCATGCAAATATAAGTTCTAGTTATTTGCTTGACATTTTGACTTTTTTTTTTTTTTTTTTGGCCAGGCTACATAACATGCAGGATCTTAGTTCCCTGACCAGGGAGTGAACCTGTGCCCTTGCAGTGGAAGTGAGGAGTTCTAACCACTGGACCACCAGGAAAGCTTCTTGACCTTTATCTAAGGTCAAAGTATGAAAGAAAATTTGGGCTCAAGATTATCATTATTACTTTTTGTTCACTCAAATTTGCATAAGATAAGTTTTTTCCAGGTACAGTGGAGAAAAAAAAACAAGGAGCAACAACTTGTTGCCTGTTCTCTAGCAATGTGACTTCTGTGCTGACCAGCCAGCCCCTGGTAATAGTTGAGGGTTTAAGGGCTTATTAAGATGAAGTGGATTGTTAACAAATCATAACTAACTATTGTCACCTTGTATTAGAAGAAAGTTTCCCTAAATCAGCCTAGAGGGAATTTTGCTTTAAAGAATTGACATCAATCTTGCAAGTAAGTGTTGTGTAGAACTTCATTAGGTCAATGAGATGACCTCATGTCATGGGAAGAATTCACCTTTTTGGAGTGGATAGTAGAAAATAAATGGAATGGGAGTTCTTAATACATTACTCAAATGGCATATTTGCTATTTGTCTATTTGTAAATGTCATGATATGTATCATGAATCTGTATTATTTGCTTTGATTTTAATAAGTAACTTTTAATATATGTTATGCTTTCTTTTTCCTTCAACAAATATTTATTAAGAACTTAACAAGTGGCACACTGGTGCAGAATCCGCTTGCCAATGCAGGAGATGCTGGTTTGATCACTGAATTGGGAAGATCCTCTGGAGAAGGAAATGGGAACCCACTCCAGTATTCTTGCTTGGGAAATCCCATGGACAGAGGAGCCTGACGGGCTACAGTCCCTGGGATCAAAAAAAGTTGGACATGACTGAGCATGCATGATATTCTAGGCACTGTGCCAGCCCCAAAGGAGATAAAAATGAACAAGACAGTCTAAACTCCTGCTCTCAGGGAGAGTATAATCAAGTGGGGTGAGAAAGGGGTGAGGTTCAAAAATTACAACATTTATAACTAATGGTGATAAATGCTCTGATGAGGGAATCAAAAGGTAGCATGTGAGCTGAAAGAATGGGCACCTAAACCAGATTTGCCGAGACGGCTGGTCAGAGAAGATGAAGCCTCACATTGTATAGGAATTAGCTACATATGTGGGTGTATGTTAAGAGAGAGTGTGTGTCTGTGATGGGGGAGGTATGGCAATATTTGGTTGGGACAGTGTTTAGGGAAAGAGAGGCAGTTGGCTTGTATATAGAGAAGGGTGAAGAATGGTCCAGGTGGAGGAAACATCATGTGGAAACACACCCCTAAACCAAAGGGAACATGGCATGTTTGAGGACTCCTTGAGGACTTAAGGAGAAAGAGGAGAGGTAGGAGTAAAAAGCAAAACTGCAGAGGTGATCAGAGACTATCCTGCCAAGAGCCTTATAAACTGGGTCAGATTCTACCCCAGGGGCAAGAGGAGCCTTTGGATGAATTTACACTGGGATATTATTTAGTCTAGGTGAAATTCATGAATTTTCGTGGCATTACACATTGAATACAGTGTAATGTATATTATTCCTTAGTCATTTTTTTCTTTCAATAAGTGTTAATTGAGCAGGTATTATGCACCAGGCGCTGTGCTAGCTGCTGGTTAATAGTTAGTATAAATGGTTAGTATTTGAAAGGTAGAGAACAGGTTGGCTGGGCATAGGAGCAACAGATTTAGGAGGCTAGAATGATAATCAAAGGAGCAGTCAGGGCTTGGGGTGGGGAGGTGGGTTTGAATCCTACAGTGTAGATGGAGAGAAATAGAGAAATAGGCAGAGTCAGTCTTCTTAGATTGTTTTTATTTCCAAAGAAACTTCATCATTATCATCTTAACAAATTGGAGAGTTTTTCCTGCAGTGGTGTGATTTCAGAAAGTAAGGCTTCTAAAACCCTTTTGTAACCATCAGATTTAGACTTTGTTATCAAACTATTTATAGAATCCTCCTTGAGTGCTGTTTGGGCCTTCATTATATGTAAAGTTGTTATCAGTCTAAGAACTAAGTGTCCTGTGTCTCTCAGTGAGAGGGCCCCCAACAGTGGAGGACCCTGATATATGCTGCCCAAATCTCCCTTTAGAAAGGAATGACTTATTTTTCCAGTTCCTGAGAGATGGCTGGCTGGCAGTGGCCTGCAGATATGAGTCCTCTTTGGGGATTGCCTCATCTGAAGAGAACTGCTTTGCCCAAGGCTGCTCCTCCTTCCTCTTGTCCCCTTGGTGTGATGGTGTAAAGGTCTGACCTTTCCACCTCCTCTGTGGACTGTTTGAAGGGCCATCTCCATTCCAGAGCTCCCCAAAGGGCTAGCTAATTCTCAGTCTAATTCTGCTTTCTTCTCCCCCTTTCACTGGTGTTGATCCCAAGAGCAGTCTAGTTAAAGTTCTGCATGCTAGTTTTTGTTTCTTCTCTAGGGAACTTAACTTGCAATACCACCATCTACCTAAATTGCTCAAACTAGTAATCTGGAAAACCCCCAAATTCTTCTCTTTCAGACTTTATCCTTCATACCCTCCATATCCAATCAAGAATCAAGATTTTTTCTCCATTCCAGTTGCCACCATCATAATCAAAGCCCTCACCATCCGTCATCTAAGTATTTTGACCACTGCTAATTTGTCTTCCTATCTTTGATAAAAATTGCTTATTTTTTAAGAAAATAATTTATTATGTTTAATCCCTTTCATTGATCACAGCCTTGTCATGGTGAAGGGGCTTGCATAACTCAATGAAGCTATGTGCAGGGCCACCCAAAATGGACGGATCATAGAGGAGTCTCGATAAAACATGGTTCGCTGAAGTTCATGGCAACCTGCTCCAGTATTCTTGTCATGAGAACCCCATGAACAGTATGAAAGGGCAAAAAGATCATGACACTGGAAGATGAGCCCCCCAGGTGAGAAGGTGTCCAATATGCTACTGGGGAGAGCGGAGGGCAATTACTAATAGCTCCAGAAAGCTGGGTCAAAGTGAAAGGTATGTTTGACATAAAATATACTGCGTATTCTTCCCAGGTGGTGCCAGTGGTAAAGAACACACCTGTCAATGCAGGACATACGAGACATGGGTTCGATCCCTTGGTAGGGAAGATCCCCTGGAGAAGGTCATGGCAACCCATTCCAGTATTCTTGCCTGGAGAATCCCATGGACAGAGGAGGCTGGCAAGCTACAGTCCATAAGGGTCGCAAAGAGTCGGATACTGCTGAAGTGACTTAGCACACATGGACATACTGCATATATTTAAAGTGTAAAAGTTGATAAAATTTGACCTATGTATATACCTGTGAAACTATTACCACAATCAAGGTAACCCACTCATCACTGAAATTACTAAAGCTGCGTGTGCAAACTAATTGGAAATTATTACACACACACATGCATATATAGTTGTTGTTCAATTGCTAAGACTTGTCTCACTCTTTGTGACCCCACAGACTGTAGCCCACCAGATAGCCTCCTCTGTCCATGGGATTTCCCAGGCAAGAATACTTCAGTGGGTTGCCATTTCCTTCTCCAGGGGAATCTTCCTGGACCAGGGATAGAATCTGAGTCTCTTGCATTGGCAGGCAGATTCTTTACCACTGAGCCACCAGGGAAGCATATATATATATACATATAATGAAACAGAAATTCTCTCTACCTTCCCTTGGAGTTGCCTTTTAAAATTTGAATCTCAACAAGTCTCTTCTTTTCTTAAATTCCTCTAGGTGCTTCAGTTGCCTTTGTACAAAGATAAACATCTTTACCTGAAGGCTTGATGTGGTCCCCACCTGCCTGTCCAGCTTTCTCTGGCAGAGCTCTCTACAGCAGGGGACCCCAGCTTCTGGGATCTAAGGCCTGATGATCTGAGGTAGAGCTGATGTAATAATAATAGAAATAAAGTACATAATAAATGTAATGCACTTGAATCATCCTGAAACCATCTGCCTTCCCCAGGCCTGTGGAAGAATTGTCTTCCATGAAACCGGTCCCTGCTGCCAAAAAGGTTGGGGACCTGCTCCAGGACTGGATCTTAAAGTTATGTGATACTTTGCCCCTCTTGCCTTAGGGCCTTTGCCCTGCATTTTCCTTCTCCTACTGCTCTTTTCTCTGTTTTACCCCTGCTTTTGTGTATTCTTAAATATGAATGAAAATTTTAAATAGCTGTTAATTAATGATTATTGAGTGGTTACTTTTTGTCCGGTTCTGTGCTTTACATACACTGTATCTCTTAACCTTCACAAAATCTGTAACTGGTGTTATTGTCATTATTTTGCAAATAAGGAAGTGTAATTCTCCCCAGATCCTGCAGCTGGGAAGTGAAGTTCCTGACTTGAGAAGGATTTGGCTACTTCCTGAATCCTTAGACCAAAATAAGCTCCTGGTTATCAGCTCCTGAATAATATCCTGTAGTTCTCCCTTATAATAGGATTTACTGCATTTACTGCATTTACTGTTAAATACCTCCTTTCCCAGTTAAACTAGAAACTGTATGAAGACAGAGATCCTGTGTATCTGCCTCTATGCCAGGACCTGGTATGTAGTATATGCTTATGGCATACTTCTGGAGTGGATAACATGGAATGGATAGTAATCTCCACTGAACAATATATAGTAGTTTAGGATCTATAACTTCAATTCTAGTGTCAGAAAGAAGAGAAATTCAAATACAAACGCTCTCAGTAAATAATTGTGAGATGGTATTTAACCTCTTTAAGCCTCAACTTCTTTACCTGTAACCTGGAGATGATAACACTTTTCTCCCCCGTAGAATTGCTCTGAGGAATGAATAAGATGATATCAAAAGGCTCCCAGCACAGGATGTGCCGCATTCTTCTGTCTTATCAACTTGAATATTCAAGGTTAAGTATCAGTCTTGTAATCATTCTGTATCCTCTACTGTGCCTGCCACATATACAGCCTATAGTAGATAACCAACAAGTTCAGTTCAGTTCAGTCTCTCAGTCATGTCCGACTCTTTGCGACCCCATGAACTGCAGCACGCCAGGCCTCCCTGTCCATCACAAACTCCCACAGTTTACTCAAACTCATGCCCATTGAGTTGGTGATGCCATCTAGCCATCTCATCCTCTGTCATCCCCTTCTCCTCCTGCCCCCAATCACTCCAAGCATCAGGGTCTTTTCCAATGAGTCAACTCTTCACATGAGGTGGCCAAAGTATTGGAGTTTCAGCTTCAGCATCAGTCCTTCCAATGAACACCCAGGACTGATCTCCTTCAGAATGGACTGGTTGGATCTCCTTGAAGTCCAAGGGACTCTCAAGAGTCTTCTCCAACACCACAGTTCAAAAGCATCAATTTTTTGGCGCTCAGCTTTCTTCACAGTCCAACTCTCACATACATACATGACCACTGGAAAAACCATAGCCTTGACCAGACAGACCTTTGTTGATAAAGTAATGTCTCTGCTTTTTAATATGCTATCTAGGTTGGTCATCACTTTCCTTCCAAGGAGTAAGCATCTTTTAATTTCATGGCTGCAGTCACCATCTGCAGTGATTTTGGAGCCCCCAAAACTAAAGTCTGACGCTGTTTCCACTGTCTCCCCATCTATTTCCAATGAGGTGATGGGACCAGATGCCATGATCTTAGTTTTCTGACTGTTGAGCTTTAAGCCAACTTTTTCACTCTCCTCTTTCACTTCCATCAAGAAGCTTTTTAGTTCCTCTTCACTTTCTGCCATAAGGGTGGTGTCATCTGCGCATCTGAGGTTATTGATACTTCTCCCGGCAATCTTAATTCCCGCTTGTCCTTCTTCCAGCCCAGCGTTTCTCATGATGTACCCTCCACATAAGTTAAATGAGCAGGGTGACAGTATACAGCCTTGACTTACTCCTTTTCCTATCTGGCACCAGTCTGTTGTTCCATGTCCAGTTCTAACTGTTGCTTCCTGACCTCCATACAGGTTTCTCAAGAGGCAGGTCAGGTGGTCTGGTATTTCCATCTCCTTCAGAATTTTCCACAGTTTATTGTGATCCACACAGTTGAAGGCTTTGGTATAGTCAATAAAACAGAAATAGAGGTTTTTCTGGAACTCTCTTGCTTTTTTGATGATCCAGCGGATATAGGCAATTTAATCTCTGGTTCCTCTGCCTTTTCTAAAACCAGCTTCGACATCTGGAAGTTCACAGTTCACATATTGCTGAAGTCTGGCTTGGAGAATTTTGAGCATTACTTTACTAGCGTGTGAGATGAGTGCAATTGTGCAGTAGTTTGAGCATTCTTTGGGATTGCCTTTCTTAGGGATTGGAATGAAAACGGACCTTTTCCAGTCCAGTGGCCACTGCTGAGTTTTCCAAATTTGCTAGCATATTGAGTGCAGCACTTTCACAGCATCATCTTTGAGGATTTGAAATAGCTCAACTGGAATTCCATCACATCCACTAGCTTTGTTTGTAGTGATGCTTTCTAAGGCCCACTTGACTTCACATTCCAGGATGTCTGGCTCTAGGTGAGTGATCACACCGTTGTGATTATCTGGGTCATGAAGATCTTTTGTTGAATATCAGGAGGTATTTCTGTGAGGCCAGGGTTTATGATTTCAGTCTATTTACTTTACCATTCGAGGGGTAAAAATAAAGCAGTTTTCTTATCGCTGTTTTTTGGCTGAGTAGGATTGTTGGTGGCTGCTTGGGGTGGAATGGGGTGAGGTCACACAGATCAGAATTCAGTCAGCATCTGTCTAGGTCAGACAATACAAGTTGCAAGATAGAAGAGACTAGACCTTATCTGTACAAGAGGGATGAGATCAAAGGTTCTTTAGGAAAGTTAAATGAAATCATACATGTAAAAAAAAAAAAAGACTAGACCAGTAGATCTTGGGTGTGGTTAGAACTCAGAGAGTTGCTGATTTCCGCAATCCTGACTTATTCATTCATCAAATACATGTCTCTGTGTATGTGTGTGTGTGTATAAAACATTTGTAGGGTGTTTATAGCCCTGGTGGTCCAGTGGCTAAGACTCCACCCTCAGAATGCAGGGCACCTGGGACCTGGGACCTGGGTTTGATCCCTAGTCAGGGAACTAGATACCACATGCCACAATTAAGACCCAGTGTAGCCAAATAAATGTTAAAAAAAATTATATAAAGTAACTGTATATAGAGTGATATTCTGGGCCGTGATTCTCACACACTCTTGGTGCTGGTCACAGAAAAAGCATCTGAGGAACTTAAGATCACAAATTCTTGGGTCTCACACTTTGGGATTTGTGATAAAGGGCTGGGGGTTCCTGGGGATTCATGTTTTTAAGAAATTCTTTCTGTGATTCTGATGTAGTGTTCTAAGAAAGCAAATATACCGAAGGCATTATTCCTATTCACAAAGATGACTGAGAAAGGAGCATAGCTAATAAGAAAACCTTAGTCAAGCCACATCAGTTTTTTTAAAAAAATTTATTCAATTAGTTGTTTTTGGCTGTGCCGGACCTTTGTTGCTGTGTGCAGACTTTTTCTAGTTGCACCGAGCAGGGACTAATCTTCATCGTGGTGGTTTCTCTTGTTGCAGAGCACAGGCTCTAGAGTTCATGGCTTTAGTAGTTGCAGCTTCTGGACTCTAGAGCACAGTCTCAGTAGTTGTGGCACATGGGCTGAGTTGCTCCACAGCATGTGAGATCTCCCCACCAGGGAAGCCCAAGCCACATCAGTTTTTGTTGGTTGGTTGGTTGGTTTGATTTTGGCTCTGGGTAATATAAATTGTTAGCTTCAGAGAGAGGCCAAGTGCTATTATTGTTTAATTCATGTTACTGTTGGGAGTAAAGGTGTGCTCCCAGACTGATACGTGGGCTGATGGAATCTGTTTATATATAAGCTGGTATGTGATTAGAAGCATACATGATAATGTAAAGTTTACTTAGGTCTAGTGAATTCTAGGTCAGGAAAAGATGAAGCAGAATTGTCTGGAGAGGTCTGACGTTCTTACTGAGTAGACTTTCTATCCAGAAGAATTAGTGTAAAAATAAATGTTGACAAGTACCTTCGTATCAGTGTCCAGAAAATGCCCGCCTACCCCGTGGACAGTCCTCTGACTTTCCTGAAATTTGGGAGTGGGGTTGAAGTAGAGATGCTTCAGTCTCCATCCGCACAGATGCAAATTCAGCACGAACCCTGAATATGAATGTATACACTGGGGACAGCAGAAAAAGTGCTGAGTGCAGAGCAAAACACCTATGAGAAAAAACTTTTCTCCTACTCGGCTCCAGAATGTGAAGTAACACATACCTGTTGCGTTTTACATAATCAGGAATTTAATAGTTACTATGTTGAAAAAGTTTGGTTCCAGTGTTAAACCCAGTCAGCAGGTATTCTTGAGCACCTTCTGTGGATGGAGGGGGTCTTCCAACGGAAGTAAAACACTGGTACTTTGGCTCTAAAGTTTACTCAGAGCCAAAGTTTTTTTTTTTACAAGCTATCTCAAAATTTCTGTTATTAGCTCTGCTTTTAGTATGGAAGGTATTGTGACCTCTCACCCAATTACCATTAATTTTTTGTGACATTTTTACATTTCTAGGTGTGAATATTTTGAGGGTGTTTTGTGCTCTCTCTCTGAGGCAGATAGTTGAGTCATAGGACAGATTATTAATACAAGACTTTCCAAGTGACTAAGTAACGCTTCATCCAAGGTCGTGGATACAGAGTCTGACAACCACCCTGATTTAGCTTTCAGTGTATCTTTTGGTCAGAATTTTCCACCTCAACCTAAAATATTTTTTCCCTGAAATAAAAGTGTGATTAAACATATTAAACTGATTTTGAGTTAAAATATCAGGAAGAAGCATAACTAAAAATAACAGGATATGATTAATGGTTTTGATTCATAGACTATTTTTATCTTCTTCTGGAATCTGAGTGTCCAGATTTATATTTGCAGAGCAGCACAAGAAAAAAAATGAGATTGCAGTCTTTAGTTTTGAAGTTCTTTTCTTCTGAATTCTTAGCCTTATTGAAAGGTTATCAAGCCTTATTGAAAGACTTGCAATCTTGATTCATTCTTGAAAACTTCCATACAGCTAAATTTCTCCTGGACTAGATGTTAGCCTTTTAAGGGTTTATTGTTAATTTTAAGGGGTATGATAATATTACTGTGAAACCATGCAATTCAAATTGGGACCTGAACCCATGGTTTTTTAACTGAGATCACACACCTGGTTTCACGACTTAAAGCTCAGTTGATGTCTCATTGCAGAAAGAATTCAGTGAGAGACTAAGTGATAAGTAAGAAATGGATTTATTTAGAGAGAAACACACTCCATAGAGTGTGGGCCATCTCAGAAAGTGAGAGGTCTCGAAATATGACTTTGTTAGTTTTTATGGACTGGGTAATTTCATAGGTTAATGATGGGAGGGTTATTCCAACTGTTTTGGGGAAGGGGCAGAGATTTACAGGAATTGGGCTGCCATGCATTTTTTTTTTTAATCACCCGTTTTTTGATCTCTGATGGTTATACTTGGAATGTCTTGGCAATGGTGGGTGTGTCACTTAACTTATGCTAATGTATTATAATGAATTTATAATGAGGCTCAAGGTCCACTGCAAGTCAGATTTTCTGCCATTTTGGACCTAGTTGGTTCTAACCAGTTTTTTTCATGTCCTGTGTTTATGTCGGGCTTCCCTGGTGGCTCAGGGGTAATGAATCTGCCTGCAGTGCAGGAACCGCAGGAGATTCCAGTTTGATTCCTGGGTTGGGAAGATCCCCTGGAGGAGGGCATGACAACCCACGTAAGTATTTTTGCCTGGAGAATCCCACGGACAGAGGCGGGCTGTAGCCCATAGGGTTGCAAAGAGTTCGACATGACTGAAGTGGCTTAGCCCGCATGCATGCATTTTTATGTCATTCTTTTAAAGGTTGTTCCTTGCCCCCTTCTCTCCTGTTTCTTTTCTTAAAAAAAAAAAAAAAAAAAAAAAAATTATTTATTTATTTATTTTTGGCTGCACTGGGTCTTCATTGCTTCAAGGGCTTTTCTTTTCTCTCTTTGCAGAGAGTGGGGGCTACTCTCTAGTTGCTATATGAGGGCTTCTCATTGCAGTGGCTTCTCTTTTTGCAGAGTATGGGCTCTAGGGCACATGGACTTCAGTAATTGCAGTTCCTGGGCTCTAGAGCCCAGACCCAATAGTTGTGGCACAGGGGCTTAGTTGCTCTGTGGCATATGGGATCTTCCCAGACTAGGGATCAAATCCGTGTCTCCTGTGTTGGCAGGTGGATTCTTTAACAATGAGCCACCAAGGAAGCCGCCTTCTGTTTCAGTTGTGGTTATGTTGTTCAAAAATCCTCATCTGTTATAGATACATATAGAAATACTTATAAATAGAATGATACAATATCTCAGTTTTGCTTTAAAAATATTCTAGCCAAACAAAGCAAAAGAAAAAAAAAACAATACACATTGTAATAAGAATGGCAGAATGTCAATAATTATTTAAGGTGGTGATGGATACATAGACATACATTGTATTCTCTTTTCATTAATTTTTAAAAATTTCCACAATAAAAAAATTTTTAAGGTTTTTCTCAGTGACACATTCTATGTCATATTCTTGCTTTTCCCTATTTTAGAAATCTTTCTTTTGGCAAACCTTCTTCCAAAAGAACAGCTAGAATATAAACATCGTGAGAATGACCCTTCCCATCCTTTTTTCATGAATATAAATTTAGCACATTTACTGGATAACTTATGCTTGGCGCAGTTGCTGCTGAGGTTAGGGGATTCAAAAGGAGCACGTGATCTGGCTACTGAGAGCAAGTCACATTTCTAATCTTCAGTTTCATTTTTGGAAAACGAGCAAACTAAACTGGATGATCTCAATAATCCCCTTCCAGTTCTAAGTGTCTTTGAATCTAGCTTCTTGGGAATAATGACCCTAGTGATCTTTTGGTTGAAAGTGTAAACAATTAGACTTCATATACATCTGCATTTAATAAAGGTGATTTGGAACCAGGTGCCTGATCCTTCATCTGATGATAGGATACCCTTCATAGCAGTCCTTTCCCTGCCAATCACCCTTTATTTTCTCTTCCAATGCTCATTTCTTTTCAAGGATAATATGGGTTTTTCAGCATTCAAGAACCTACCCTACAATATTTATGTTACTTAGATGAATCTTTGGAATTAGCTGGCAATAAATATTTATTTATAGTAGAAGATGACCTAGTTGTTGCCACGTAATTTATGTTCTAGCTTCCAAAATTCATGACATTCTAAAATATATTAAAACTTTTTATAATTTAATTTAGCCAAGTTTTTTTTTTTAATAAGGGTTAACACTTTCTCAAACTTAATATGATTATTTTCCTTACCTGCAAAGAGTGAGATCAGGATGCAGTAACATCCTGGTATTAGGACATTGGGAAAACTTAAAACTTCAATTTTACATACTATGAAAAGAACAAATAACAAGGGTATCCTGAAGAAATGAATTCACAGTAAGTGTGGAAAATGTGTTTAGCAGAAGCATGTGGTTTACAGGGTGATAGCTTACGGTGAACAATGTTGGATTCATGATCTCTGAAGAAGATTTAGCTTTGGGACCAGGGACCAGGCTTGATCACTCAAGAGCTTTTGTGTAGCAGAGTTTTATTAAAGTGAAAAAGGGGCAGAGAAAGCTTCTGACAGACATCAGAAGGGGGATGGAGAGTGCCCCCCTTGCTAGTGTTAGCAAGGGAGTTATATACTTTTTAAATTAGTTATTACAATAAATAAAAAGAATGGCTCAAGGTTGTAAAGATATTACTAGACCCACTGCCATAACTTACATTTTAAGATAACAGGATTAGCCAAAAGGTTTTCAGGAAGGAGAAACTGTCGTCAAGCAGGTTGCATTGTTGTTATATAATCCTTAGTACAGAGTTTAAGCTGAGTTGTTTGTTGTGTAATCATCAGTTCCAGGCTTAAAAAAAAAACCCTTTTATGTGACTAGGAATGTAGAGAAAACAACAACAACCTTTGTCCTTTCCTTCTTGTTGAGAATTCCAGACCCCTGTCTCCTTGAGAACCCCAGACCCCTTTCTCCTCCTTGGGGGCCCTGGACTTCTTATCAACCTGCCTAGGAATTAACTGTCTCAAGAGTCAAAAGTTTCTATGGAGAATTCAGAAGTTAACTACATATATATATATATACTACATACATATACACATATATATATATAATATAACATACATATATATGTAATATATATAACTACATATATATATATATATATATATATAAAATATATATATTTGTCACCACAGAAAAAGATAAACCAATTCCCACAAACCATCTTTTCTTTGAAGTTTTCCACAGTAAATGAGAATTGTTTGTCTTTGTATTCTTTGGTTGGGTTTTGTTGGTATTATTACATATAATAAACACTTCTTTTAAATACTGTCCAAATAGTATTTTATTGGAGAGGATTAGAGATATATTTTGCAACCAACATGACTAACTATGTGTCCTTTTACAATCTTTTTCTGGGAGCTAGGAATACAGAATGCAACTGTATGCCTTAGTTAACATTTTTATTTGCAGAAAATGTGCAGCTGGGCTGACAGGAATAAACTTAGGTAAGTTGGTAACTTCAGTTTTCCTCTGTTTTACAAATGAAAGAAAATGCCTGTTTGTTTATTTTTATAGATCCTTCACCCATTGTTCCTTTTTTTCTGCAAACATTTATGAAATCCTTTCTACGTGTCAAGTTTTAGGGATTTAAAGAAGTGAAGATGGGGTTGTGGTAGAGAGGAGGTTCTGACTTTCCAGTCATGAAGAAAGTTATAGGACTTCCCTGGTGGGTCAGTGGTTGAGACTCCACCCTTCCACTGCAGGGGGCACAGGTTTGATCTCTAATCAGGGAACTAAGATTCTACATGCCCAGAGATGCAACAACAACAAAAAAAGCCATGAATTGTAAGACAGAGCTGTGTACCAATGCCTTTCCAATCAGCGGCTCATAGTTCTGTTTCTCTCCTCAGCTCTGTAATTGTTTTTCCAATTTTTATTTGGATATTTTTCTAGCTAGTGATTGCTAACAATTAATATTGAACTTTATGTACATTTTCTCTTTAAATTCTCCTAAGAAACCATTAAGATGAGTTCTCCCTGCTTTGTGATAAGAAAATAAAGGTTTAGAACAGTAAAGTAAATGGCTGAACCTTGGATTCAAATTAAGTCTGTTTGATGGCAAGCATCCATGCTTTTTTGCCATCATCACTCTGCTTTTACCAGGATCCCAATCCCAAATGTCTGTGGGAATGAGGGTCCAGTTCAGACTGTGGAGAGTTGGGGAACTCCTGCTACATTAAGTGGTGGGAGCTGTTGATGGGTTCTATTCAACTGAGGCCAGACAGAAATGTAGTTTTGATGTTACAGTTGTACTGATCTTTTGAAAGAAGCTGAATGTAGATCTTAAAAAAAAAAAGGCCTCCCAGCTATCAAATAATGTTATTTAATTACACACACATTTAAAATAATGTGAGGGTCAAAATATGTCTACAGGCACCGAAGCCTCAGCATTTCTGCAGCTGTAGGCATCTCTTCAAAACCTGTTCATGCTCCTGTCCTTATGTCAGTAATGGCACCTCTTGCCACAGAATGTGCTGGATTCAAAACTGAAGTTGTTTCTGGCTCCTTTTTCTCCTTCATTCCACATTTCCAACCGCCGATACATCTCTCAAATCTGATGCTCCTCTCTACCCCCACCCGCAACTCTCACACTACGGTCTTGGTCACATCCTTATTTCTGTCTGGACTGTGGCAGTATTTCTTACCTGGACATCCCTGCCTCTAATCTCTATTCCCTGCAGAACTGCCAGTTAGCTTAAAAAAAAAAAAAAAAAAAATCTGTTTTGCTCCCAATAAGAGAAAGAATGGATTGTTAAAAAGATAGTTCGGGGGAAATTGGCTCATTATATGGGGAAAATTAAAACCTACTTTCACCTAACACCATATAAAAGAATGGACTATGGATGGATGCTATGACCAATGCGTTCTCTTGGCAAAACTCTATTAGCCTTTGCCCTGCTTCATTCTGTACTCCAAGGCCACATTTGCCTGTTACTCCAGGTGTTTCTGGACTTCCCACTTTTGCATTCCAGTCCCCTATAATGAAAAGGACATCTTTTTTGGGTGTTAGTTCTAAAAGGTCTTGTAGGTTTTCATAGAACCGTTCAACTTCAGCTTCTTCAGCATTACTGGTTGGGGCATAGACTTGATTACCATGATATTGAATGGTTTGCCTTGGAAACGAACAGAGATCATTCTGTCATTTTTGAGATTGCATCCAAGTACTGCATTTAGGACTCTTTTGTTGACCATGATGGCTATGCCATTTCTTCTAAGGGATTCCTGCCCACAGTAGTAGATATAATGGTCATCTGAGTTAAGTTCACCCATTCCAGTCCATTTTAGTTCGCTGATTCCTAGAATGTTGACATTCACTCTTGCCATCTCCTGTTTGACCACTTCCAATTTGCCTTGATTCATGGACCTAACATTCCAGGTTCCTATGCAATATTGCTCTTTACAGCATCAGACCTTGCTTCTATCACTGGTCCCATCCACAACTGGGTATTGTTTTTGCTTTGGCTCCATCCCTTCATTCTTTCTGGAGTTATTTCTCCATTGATCTCCAGTAGCATATTGGGCACCTACTGACCTGGGGAGTTCCTCTTTAGGTATCCTATCATTTTGCCTTCTTATGCTGTTCATGGGGTTCTCAAGGCAAGAATACTGAAGTGGTTTGCCATTCCCTTCTCCAGTGGACCACATTTTGTCAGACCTCTCCACCATGACCCGACCGTCTTGGGTGGTCCCACACGGCATGGCTTAGTTTCATTGAGTTAGACAAGACTGTGGTCCTGTGATCAGATTGGCTAGTTTTCTGTGATTATGCTTTCAGTGTGTCTGCCCTCTGATGCCCTCTCGCAACACCTACCGTCTTACTTGGGTTTCTCTTACCTTGGACATAGGGCCTTAGAAAGCATTACTATGAACAAAGCTAGTGGATGTGATGGAATTCCAGTTGAGCTATTTCAAATCCTCAAAGATGATGCTGTGAAAGTGCTGCACTCAATATGCCAGCAAATTTGGAAAACTCAGCAGTGGCCACAGGACTGGAAAAGGTCCGTTTTCATTCCAATCCCTAAGAAAGGTAATCCCAAAGAATGCTCAAACTACCACACAATTGCACTCATCTCACACACTAGTAAAGTAATGCTCAAAATTCTCCAAGCCAGGCTTCAGCAATACATGAACCATGAAATTCCAGATGTTCAAGCTGGTTTTAGAAAAGGCAGAGGAACCAGAGATCAAATTGCCAATAACTGCTGGATCATCGAAAAAGCAAGAGAGTTCCAGAAAAACCTCTATTTCTGTTTTATTGACTACACCAAAGCCTTCAACTGTGTGGATCACAATAAACTGGAAAATTCTGAAGGAGCTGGGAATACCAGACCACCTGACCTGCCTCTTGAGAAACTTGTATGCAGGTCAGGAAGCAATAGTTAGAACTGGACATGGAACAACAGACTGGTTCCAAATAGGAAAAGGAATATGTCAAGGCTGTATATTGTCACCCTGCTTATTTAACTTATGTGGAGAGTACATCATGAGAAACGCTGGGCTGGAAGAAGGACAAGAGGGAATTAAGATTGCCGGGAGAAATATCAATAACCTCAGATATGCAGATGACACCACCCTTATGGCAGAAAGTGAAGAGGAACTAAAAAGCCTCTTGATGAAAGTGAAAGAGGAGAGTGAAAAAGTTGGCTTAAAGCCCAACAGTCAGAAAACTAAGATCATGGCATCTGGTCCCATCACCTCATTGGAAATAGATGGGGAGACAGTGGAAACAGTGTCAGACTTTATTCTTGGGGGCTCCAAAATCTCTGCAGATGGTGACTGCAGCCATGAAATTAAAAGACGCTTACTCCTTGGAAGGAAAGTTATGACCAACCTAGATAGCATATTAAAAAGCAGAGATATTACTTTGCCAACAAAGGTCTGTCTGGTCAAGGCTATGGTTTTTCCAGTGGTCATGTATGGATGTGAGAGTTGGATTGTGAAGAAAGCTGAGTGCTGAAAAATTGATGCTTTTGAACTGTGGTGTTGGAGAAGACTCTTGAGAGTCCCTTGGACTGCAAGGAGATCCAGCCAGTCCATCCTGAAGGAGGTAAGTCCTGGGTGTTGATTGGAAGGACTGATGCTGAAGCTGAAACCCCACTACTTTGGCCACCTCATGCGAAGAGATGACTCAACTGAAGAGACCCTGATGCTTGGAGTGATTGGGGGCAGGAGGAAAGGGAACGACAGAGGATGAGATGCCTGGATGGCATCACCGACTCGATGGGCATGGCTTTGGATAGACTCCGAGAGTTGGTGATGGCCAGGGAGGCCTGGCGTGCTGCGTTTCGTGGGGTCTCAAAGAGTCGGACACGACTGAGTGACTGTACTGAACTGATGGATGGATGAAAAATCTAAAAGTAAAAGGTTAAATGACAAAGTTAATAGAAGAACATGTAGGTAAATAAATTTGATTTCAGGTCAGAAAGGACTTTTTGAATAAAAGTCAACTGTAAGAAAAAAAATTAACAAATGTGATTGTATCAAAACTGAGTAGTTCTATAAATGATGTTAAGAAAGGAAAGAATAGGAAGAAGTATTTGTAATGTCTAAATCTACTTGAGGACAGTAGAATGTAGACTATTTTGAAAGTATTCTTACAAAAGACCAGCAGCCCCAATGGGAAAAAATGGCTAAGAATTAAAAAGAAAGGCCAAAGATGTTTACAGAAGAGGAAAATTGAAAAACTAATCAGTTTATGCAGGGAAGCTGGTTGTTCATAATCAGAGAAATGCAAATTAAAACGGAATGAAATATCAGTTTATACCAAATAAGCTGGCAAACACTAGAAAGTGTAGGCAAGGGGAGAGAATCTTTTTTTTTTTTTTAAGGGGAGGGAATTTACCCTCATTCATTACTGGTTAAAGTGTAGCCTAGTGTAGCTTACTTTGGAGAGCAGCCTGGCATGATTTATTTAGTCAAATTAAGTATATGCATGTTGTACAGTGGAAACTTAACATTGTAAAAAAACTATACTCCAATTAAAAATTTTTTTTAAATAAAATAATATTAATTTCAGGGGAAAAAGTATATGCATATCCTGTGACCAGTAATTCTGCTCTTGAGTATGTTTTTAGGGTTTTTTGGGGCAGTGGGGTGGGCGTGCAGCATGTGGGATCTTCCCCAACCAGGGATAGAACTATTTCCCCCTGCGTTGCAAGCATGGAGTCCTAACCACTGGACCACCAGAGAAGTCCCAGCTCTTGAGTATATATTCCGAAGGAATTCTCATACAGATGTATGAAGGACACATAAGGGGACTTTCATTGTAGCTTTTTTTTGGTATGATAGTAAGAAGTTGGATGTTTATCATCTGAAGAGTGGGTAGTAAAATGTAATGACTGCACACCCTTATGTACTATATAGCAATTACAGTAAACAGATTAGATATACACAGAGCCATATGGATACATTTTAAAACCATAATGTTTAGTTAAAAAATGCTAAAAATGGCAGCAAAAAAACCCCAAACCCACTAAGAATAAACTATGTGACAAACTATCATTTACATAAATTAAAAGTGTGCACATATTGTAAGAACACATAAAACAAAAAAATACTGTTAGAGCTTCCTTGGTGGTCCAGGGGTTAAGAAGTCAATGCCAGTGCAGGGGAGTTGGGTTCCATCCCTGATTGGGGAAGATTTGAAAGGCTGCCTGGCAGCTGAGCCTGTGCTCCACAACTATTTCATAATGATCTGGCCCTAAGGTCTGCCTCTTTCACTTCTCCCTGAAATTCTTGCCATTTCTGAGTACACCTTTCCTGTTGCTCCTGTCTTGATAGTTCAGTTCAGTTCAGTCGCTCAGTCCTGTCTCAGACTCCTTGTGACCCCATGGACTGCAGCACTCCAGGCTTCCCTGTCCATCACCAACTCCTGGAGCTTACTCAGACTCATCCTCTGTCATCCCCTTCTCCTCCTACCTTCAGTCTTTCCCAGCATCAGGGTCTCTTACAGTGAGTCAGTTCTTCGTATCAGGTGGCCCAAGTATTGGAGTTTCAGCTTCAGCATCAGTCCTTCCAGTGAATATTCAGGATTGATTTTCTTTAGGATGGATTGGTTGGATCTCCTTGCAGTCCAAGGGGCTCTCAAGAGTCTTCTCCAACACCACAGTTCAAAAGCATCAATTCTTCCATGCTCAGCTTTCTTTATAGTCCAACTCTCACATCCATACATGACTACTGGAAAAACCATAGCTTTGACTAGATGGACCTTTGTTGGCAAAGTAATGTCTCTGCTTTTTAATATGCTGTCTAGGTTGGTCATAACTTTCCTTCCAAGGAGCAAGTGTCTTTTAATTTCATGGCTGCAATCACCATCTGCAGTGATTTTGGAGCCCCCAAAAATAAAGCCTGACACTGTTTCCACTGTCTCCACATCTATTTGCCATGAAGTGATGGGACTGGATGCCATGATCTTAGTTCTCTGAATGTTGAGTTTTAAGTCAACTTTTTCACTCTCCTCTTTCACTTTCAAGAGGCTCTTTAGTTCTTCGCTTTCTGCCATAAGGGTGGTGTCATCTGTATATCTGAACTTACTGATATTTCTTGATATTTGACCCTCATCAAATTCTGTTGTGATAATTTGTTTACATGTTTGTCTTTCCTGTTAGTCTGTGAGCTTCTAAAGATCCCAATTCAAATTCTGTTGTGATAATTTGTTTACATATTTGTCTTTCCTGTTAGTCTGTGAGCTTCTAAAGATCCCAAGGGCATATAAATTAATAGAATGTGATTTTAATCCTCGAATATTACAGGTTGTCAGATGATACTTCTGTTCAACAATTTATTGAAAAGTTTCTAAATGTTTGTTGAATTAAGTAATTAATCAGTGAATTACCAAATCCAGCCACAACCTTGAGAAAATAAACTTGTATCCAATCAAACCTCTAATGTCTTCTGGAATTGAATACTGCTGTGGGGTAATCTGGGGCTGGAATTCCATCACATCCACTAGCTTTGTTCGTAGTGATGCTTTCTAAGGCCCACTTGACTTCATATTCCAGGATCTCTGGCTCTAGGTGAGTGATCACACCATTGTGATTATCTGGGTTGTGAAGATCTTTTTTGTACAGTTCTTGTGTGTATTCTTGCCACCTCTTCTTAATGTCTTCTGCTTCTGTTAGGTCCATACCATTTCTGTCCTTTATTGAGCCCATTTTTGCATGAAGTGTTCCCTTGGTATCTCTAATTTTCTTGAAGAGATCTCTAGTCTCTCCCATTCTGGTGTTTTCCTCTATTTCTTTGCATTGATCGCTGAGGAAGACTTTCTTATCTCTCCTGGCTATTCTTTGGAACTCTGCATTCAAATGGGGATATCTTTCCTTTTTTCCTTTGCTTTTCACTTCTCTTTGTTTCACAGCTATTTATAAGGCCTCCTCAGACAGCCATTTTGTCTTTTTGCATTTCTTTTCCATGGGGATTGTCTTGATCCCTGTCTCCTGTACAATGTCACGAACCTCCATCCATAGTTCATCAGGCACTCTGCCTATCAGATCTAGTCCCTTAAATTTATTTCTCACTTCCACTGTATAGTCATAAGGGATTTGATTTAGGTCATACCTGAATGGTCTAGTGGTTATCCCTACTTTCTTCAGTTTAGGTCTGAATTTGGCAGTAAGGAGTTCATGATCTGAGCCACAGTCAACTCCCGGTCTTGTTTTTGCTGACTGTATAGAGCTTCTCCATCTTTGGCTGCAAAGAATATAATCAATCTGATTTCAGTGTTGACCATCTGGTGATGTCCATGTGTAGAGTCTTCTCTCGAACAAAGCTAGTGGATGTGATGGAATTCCAGTTGAGCTATTTCAAATCCTGAAAGATGATACTGTGAAAGTGCTGCACTCAATATGCCAGCAAATTTGGAAAACTCAGCAGTGGCCACAGAACTGGAAAAGGTCCATTTTCATTCCAATCCCTAAGAAAGGCAATCCCAAAGAATTCTCAAACTACCACACAATTGCACTCATCTCACACGCTAGTAAAGTAATGCTCAAAATTCTCCAAGCCAGGCTTCACAAAACGTGAACCAAGAACTTCCAGATGTTCAAGCTGGTTTTAGAAAAGGCAGAGGAACCAGAGATCAAATTGCCAATATCTGCTGGATCATCGAAAAAGCAAGAGAGTTCCAGAAAAACATCTGTTTCTGCTTTATTGATTGCACCAAAGCCATTGACTGTGTGAATCACAATAAACTGTGGAAAATTCTGAAGGAGTTGGGAATACCAGACCACCTGACCTGCCTCTTGAGAAACCTGTATGCAGGTCAGGAAGCAACAGTTAGAACTGGACATGGAACAACAGACTGGTTCCAAATAGGAAAAGGAGTATGTCAAAGCTTTATATTGTCACCCTGCTTATTTAACTTATATGCATCATGAGAAATGCTGGGCTGGAAGAAGCACAAGCTGGAATCAAGATTGGCAGGTGAAATATCAATAATCTCAGATATGCAGATGACACCACCCTTATGGCAGAAAGTGAAGAGGAACTAAAAAGCCTCTTGATGAAAGTGAAAGAGGAGAGTGAAAAAGTTGGCTTAAAGCTCAACAGTCAGAAAACTAAGATCATGGCATCTGGTCCCATCACCTCATTGGAAATAGATGGGGAGACAGTGGAAACAGTGTCAGACTTTATTTTTGGGGGCTCCAAAATCTCTGCAGATGGTGACTGCAGCCATGAAATTAAAAGACGCTTACTCCTTGGAAGGAAAGTTATGATTAACCTAGATAGCATATTAAAAAGCAGAGATATTACTTTGCCAACAAAGGTCTGTCTGGTCAAGGTATGGTTTTTCTAGTGGTCATGTATGGATGTGAGAGTTGGACTGTGAAGAAAGCTGAGCACCGAAGAATTGATGCTTTTGAAATGTGGTGTTGGAGAAGACTCTTGGGAGTCCACTGGACTGCAAGGAGATCCAACCAGTCCATCCTGATGGAGATCAGTCCTGGGTGTTCATTGGAAGGACTGATGCTGAAGCTGAAACTCCAATACTTTGGCCACCTCATGCAAAGAGTTGACTCATTGGAAAAGACCCTGATGCTGGGAGGGATTGGGGGCCGGAGGAGAAGGGGACGATAGAGGATGAGATGGCTGGATGGCATCACCAACTCAATGGGCATGAGTTTGAGTAAACTGTGGGAGTTTGTGATGGACAGGGAGGCCTGGTGTGCTGCAGTTCATGGGGTCGCAAAGAGTCGGACACGACTGAGCGACTGAACTGAACTGAATCTGGGGCTACCCTGACTTGTTTCTCCTTTATAAATGGTTTAATCTTTTGCCTCACTGTAGAGTTTTTTTATTTATATTTCAGCCCAGTAACTTTACTAGGATATGCTTGTGAAATCTGTATCTCGTAGCAAGACAAGAAAAATGTAAAGAAAAAAAATTTACCTGCCCTTTGGCCTTCTCTCTTCTCTCACTGTGCATTGTGTGTCTGTATTAAGCAACATCAACCTCACTTCCCCATCAGTGGGAATACCTGCTCAACTATGAAAGAACAGTATTCTTTTAGCATCAATAAGGCATCTCCTTGAAGGGAACTGTCCTATGTTGTTGGTGGGAATGTGAATTGGTTCAGCGACTATGAAGAATAGTATGGAGTTTCCTTAAAAAAAGCTAAAAATAATGCCACGATATGGCCTGGCAGTCCCACTCCTGGGCATGTATATGGAGAAAAACATGGCCTGAAAGGATATATGCATCCCAGTGTTGGCTGCAGCACAGTTTACAGTAGCTAATACATGAAAGCAACCTAAATGCCCATCAACTGAAAAATGAATAAAGAAGAATATTGCACAGCCATTAAAGAAATGTCATTTGCAGCAACATGGATGGACCCAGAGATTGTCATACTGAAGTACATCAGACAGAAGCAGAAACATTGTATGACGTGGAATCTAAAAAGACATGGTATAAATGAGCTACTTACAAAACAGAAACAAACTCAGAGAACAAACTTATGGTTGCCGGGGGGAGGAGGGGAGGAATATGGGGAAGGGATAGTGAGGGAGTTTGAGATAGACAGGTAAACAGTGTTATATTAGAAATGGCTAACCAGCAAGGACCTACTGTATAGCACAGGGAACTCTGCTCTGTGTTATGTGGAGCCTGGATAGGAGGGGATTTGGGGGAGAATGGATATGTGTGTGTATATATGGCTGAGCCCCTTTACTGCCCACTGAAACTATCACAACATTGTGGCTATACTCAAATACAAAATAAAAATTTTCTTTAAAAAATAAGGCATCTCCTTAAAGATAACATTACTTACATGGTGCTTAAATCTGGATTATGCAGACTCTCAATAATACATCATTTGATGTACAGCCCCCATCTCAAAAAACTTTTTAAACTATACTATGACTTCTAGTGGGCAGAGTTCTCAGAGCTTTCTGAGATGTTCTTCCTAGGTTATACTCCTCAACTTTGACTCAAATAACATTTTCCATTTCTTTTTTAGATTGACTGATTTATTTTTTATCACCAGCTTTTTTGGATGAATTTTCTCTGGTATTTTGTATGTTCTTCCAAAATGTACATCTATGTCCCCAGGTGTAAAGTTTTCTTGGATATCTTTATTTTTTATAACATTATTTTGATTCTCTTCTTCAAGGTTTTAAATTATGTGTATGTTGATGCTTCTTTGTTTCCTGTATAATTCGCCTTCCTTTAAAATCTTTATTTCACTTAAAAAAAAAAATTCAGTATTTATTTGGCTGTGCTGGGTTTTAGTTGTGACATGTGGGATCTAGTTTCCTGACCAGGGATTAAATCCAGGTCCCCAACATTGGGAGCACAGAGTCCTATCCACTGGACCCCCAGGGATGTCCCTTTATTTCACTTTTCTTATTGTTATACTCTGTGATACTTAGTTTTCCTTCTGTGTCTACTCTTTTTTTGGTTACTCTATATTGTCCTCATCTCTTTTGGGTTTACTTTTTTCCTGTACTTCTTTCAGTTCATATTTTATCTCCTATTATAGTCTCATCATCTCTTTCCAGAATTCTTGTTTTTCTACTTTGTTTCTTCCAGAGATGCAATTATTTCATTAAGATTTCTTAAGTTAATGGTGAAAATTTTGGTTAGTTTCATGTTTCTTGATAGCTATTTTTCTCCTGGTTGGTATGATTTGGCCACTGATAAGTTTGTAATGTTTTTACATTAAAAAAATTATTTGTATCAGTGCTGGGCCAGAAAATTTTTTATTGCCTAATAATGAATGAGTTAGGTTTTCTTAAACCTTCTTTTTGCATACTATTGCACAGCAAGAGAAGTAGGTCAGGGTGGTCTTTCATGCTTTATAACCAAAGGTTCTTTCCTCCTCTGTTGGTACAAAAACATACTGCTCCCAAAGATTTGAATTAGCTGTGTGATTTTTGGGTAGTCCCTCCACCTCTACTTCTCTGGACCATACGGTGTCCAGGAGGGCTTCTAGTAGAGCCTTGATCATCCAGATTTCCACAACTCTTTTTGCAAAGAAGTGATATTGCCTCTAAGCTGCAAAGTGAGTTCCTCACCTTCAGAAAGTGAATTTTTTTTTTTTTTTACTTGTTGGTTGCACTGGGTCTTTGTTGCTTCACATGGGCTTTCTCTAGTTGCAGTTCGTGAAGGCTATTCTCTAGTTGAATTGCACAGGCTTCTCACTGCGGTGGCTTCTTTTGTTGTGGAGCACAGGCTCTAGGCACTTGGGTTTAGTAATTGCAGAGCATGGGCTTTAGTTGCTTCTTAGTTTGTGGAATCTCTTCCAGACTGGGGATAGAACCTGTGTTCCCTGCATTTGCAGGCAGATTGTTATCCACTCGACTACCAGGGAAGTCCAGAAAGTTAATTTTTTTCCCTGCTGTTTTCTGAACTCTGTTATAAGGGTCTGTGCAGCTATCTACTGCAGAACTTTTTCATCCTCCTAGGCTTCATCTCTGTTAACCTGTTAAACAGTAATTCTCCATCTTCCTCTTGCCTCAAAGGAAGATGTTCTACTGTTCTACTTACTGTCTCTAAAGTTGACTACCCTGGGTAATAAGTGAAATCATACAGTATTTGTTCTTCTGTGTCTGGCTTGTTTCTGCCATCTTGTAGCATATATCAAGTTCATTCCTTTTTAAGGCTGAATAATATTTCATTGTGTGTATATGCCACATTCTGTTAATCCATTCATTCTTTGACAGATATTTGGGTTGTTTCCAATTTGGGGCACTGTGGATAATGCTGCTATGAACATCTGCTGCTGCTGCTAAGTCGCTTCAGTCGTGTCCGATTCTGTGCGACCCCGTAGACGGCAGCCCACCAGGCTCTGCCGTCCCCGGGATTCTCCAGGCAAGAACACTGGAGTGCGTTGCCATTTCCTTCTCCAGTGTATGAAAGTGAAATGAACATCTATGTATACAAATTATATATTTGTTTTTATGTTTTATTATTGTTTTCTTTTTTTTTTTTGGTATGTTTTCCAGGAGGTTTAGGATGCTAATTTACACAGCTATGATTATTCTGGAAGTCTCTTGGAAGCTACTATTGGGCTTCTCTTGTGGCTCAGCTGCTAAAGAATCTGCCTGCAATGAGGGAGACCTGGGTTTGATCCCTGGATTTGGAAGATCCCCTGGAGAAGGAGAGGCTACCCATCCGGTATTCTGGCTTGGAGAATTCCATGGACTTATAGTCCATGGGGTCACAAAGAGTCAGATATGACTGAGTGACTTTCACTTCACTTGGAAGCTACATTTAAAAATAAATATTTCAGATATTCTTATGATCAGGCATGCTTTTACCATTTCCATCTGAATGAAATGAAACAAAAATAATATCAGGGATAGTCTCTGAGAAGAGAAGGAACACTCAGAAATTTGGGTGAGATTGGGAACAGAAGAAGCATTGATGGCAAGCGAGAGGACTGGTGATTGTGAGCGGGTTCCATGCAGATAAACCAATTGTTCCTATCAAACACTGTCTGCCGGGGCAGCTCCTGTTTCTGTGAGTCTCTAAGCAAGCAGAGAGAGGGTGAGATAGTTGGATTAAAATTGCCCAATTCCATTTCCGGGCTGACTGTACCTACGGAAAATCCCTATTTGGCTCTGCTTTCAAGAATGCCAAGCTTAGCTCAGCACTTCTGCTGTACATCTGCTGACGCTTATATTTTGGACTGGAGGTAATCCAGTCTATGTCAGAGTAACTGTTGGTTCTTAGTTTTAACATCATAATTAAAAAAATTGTGAAGGTTTCCAAGAGTTAGCATCTAGCCTGAACTCACTCTTGTATATCTTTCAGATTTGCATGAAAAGAATATTATGAGTCCCCCAAGGGAAAACCTTGATGATGTAAGCAATTTGTAGTCTTGGGAGTATCTCTGAAGCAGTTGTTAGTGAACTGCTGTTCAAACTCCATAAACCAATGTGGTAGCAACTCAGGTAAAAGCAGATTGGGATTTTATGGCTGGCAGGGAGACACTCAGGTGGCTTTCTAGAGGGAGAAAAAACATTTCACTAGTTGCTGACATATTTTTATTTACTCAGCAAATATTTATTGAGCTCCTATTATGTTTTAGGTGCAGTAGATAAAGCAGAGGAAATGATGAAAAAAATGCTCCTGAGCTTTAATTCTGGTGTGGGAAACAGATAATAAACAAGGGAACAAATATAAAGAGGTTTTCAGACAGTAGAGTACAAAGCACCCAGTGGACCTAATTAAATACTTAATAGGGGTTGATTAAAGATATTGCAAGAATTCTTAAACTGTAGGTCCAATAGTTTATTTCAACTATGTTTTATGTATATAATTTACAAACAAAGAAGTGAAGTCGCTCAGTTGTGTCTGACTCTTTGCGACCCCATGGCCTGTAGCCTGCCAGGCTCCTCTGTCCATGGGATTTTCCAGGCAAGAATACTGGAGTGGGTTGCCATTTCCTTTTCCAGGGGATCTTCCAGATCCATGGATCGAACCCAGGTCTCCCGCATTGCAGGCAGACTCTTAACCGTTGGAGCAACCAGGGAAGAATCCAATTTAGAAACAAATATTCCTGAAAAAAATTACTTTGCAAAGTAAGATCTTCCTCTTTCTTAATGACTGAGAAAACATGAAGATTTATATGTAAAGAGAGCTAACCATATCAGTTAATAATAGGGTTAAGTGCAAACTGGCTAGTACAGATTCTAAGTGCCAAGACATTTCACATAAGCACCAAGGTTTTCCTTGGTTTTGGAGTCTCACAGTTTGGAAGCTTTTGCATCCTCAAGCAGGTTTCTAACTTCACCCACAATTTCTTAAATTGGCTTATCCACTTGTTCACTTTCTTCAGTATTTTCCCTCAGAAGGGTGTGGGAGGTGAGAGGAGGTGGATGATGTTATTATGTACCGCTCCCTGTGGGCTGCATGTATATAAAAATGGCATGCTGAAATTGTTAGGGTAGTGCTTGTTGTGTCTAACTGGGGATGGCAGTGGTTGAATTTTTTTTTTTTTTTTAAGGAGAATGTAGAAAGAAAGATCTCTTGATATTAGGGTGCCTTGATGTCCTTACCCTTTAGTGGAAAACTGTAATGCTACTCTGGGATTTGACAGACCCCTTCAGGAGCGAAACATTGGTCATTCTGACTCTGAATGTGTTTTAATTCTTTTTGATAATTCTGCACAAATTACTTTCCTGAAATATTTAAGTTGAAAGAATGATTAATGTTCAGGAACACTGCCTGAAAGATTAGAAAGGAACTCATCACTACAGATTAGAAGCATAAGAGATTAAATTGGTGTTGTATCAAAGTGTAAAAATTATTAAATTAGGTGAGATGTCACCATTGAGTCTAGACTATTCATGTATAGGTGATTTTTTTTTCTCTAGATGACTTTTGAACATGAATGAAATTCCTCTTTTAATTATGTCCATGTCTAATATTTGGAATTTCAATTTTTAAAAAAATAGATGTGTCACTTCCAAGTTGGCTCCCTTTCTGAAGAAACATTTAGAAAATAGGAAACTATATCCAAATTTTTAATCCAAATTAGCAAATCGACTTCACTTTTGTGGTGCTCAATTTTATGTCAAACAAAGAGAATCTCGCTTTTCTTATGAAAGAATTTACAAATAAGAGAAAGCATACCTATTATTCGGCTAAGTATTGTCTGGTGAGTGTGTCATTATCTGTCTATGTCATGAAGTCCCAAAAGCATAAGGCAAATAACTGTACACAAATTTCTGTCCTTGATGGACTGAAGCAATTAGCCTGAAAACTATTTTAGGACTACTTCACAGACTTGTTTATAAGGACTTTTTTTTTCCATTGAGGGGACCTGGGAAAAGCTGTTGACAGCAGAGATGATTAAAGTTTTTCAGTCAATTTTTTAAAAAATCAAAAGAGTAAAAGAATCCTTCTTTACACAGATTAAAGCCTATTAATTATGTTGATAGTTAAAAATCAAGCTTAAAATTTTCACTTTCAACATAGCTTTTAAAATATGATTTTAAAAAATTGGTACATACAGTTTTTCTTTTCACTTATTTGTAAGTGCTGGTGGACATTGAGCTCATCAAAATTGACTTTTGCTTCTTTAGTTGATAAAAATTAATAAAACTAACTTTTTTGAAATTGTGTTATATCCTTCAATACCGTTAGCACATTGCTTGAACATGTAATCTTTGCTTTTTCACTAGTTGTTTTATAATTGCAAGACAGTAAACCAAATTAGAGATGTCCTGAGGTAAATAGTAAATTATATTTATATAAGGGATAGATTGCTTATTATAACAGAAGTTTATAATCTATGAAACAGTGCTCTGAGGATTCTCTACTATATTACTTTGGAGATTTTCCTCCTGAAAGAGTTGAGAATACTTTTAAGAATTGGGATATTCTTAAAATGGGTCATTACTGGGGACAAAATTATATCATTAAGAAATAATTAGAAAATATGTTTGGTATACTAGGAAGAGTATAATGCATATGGAAATCTCATAATTTTGATGGCATGATTGTTAATACAAATGTCCTGGAAATCTTTTGAATAATTATGAACCTAAAATGTGCATACTGATGATCTACTCCATAAGTGTATGGCTTCCCCCCACGCCCCTTCTTCTCTTCTTCCCTTCCTTTCTCTTCTTCCTCTTTTGTCTTCTCAACTCCACAGCGTTGAAATCATTTAGTCATTCGTTCAGCATGTTCTTTCTGAGTCTCTTTGTGTCAGGCACCATTCTAGGCTTTGGAAATACAGCTGTGAATGAAATTTACAAAGCAGGAGATAGCATTGATAATTTTGGGACAACTACAAATAAGTGGCCTGAGCTCTTAAGAGATGTCAAGGTAAAGAAAGGCAAAAAAAAAAAAAAACAAAACACTGAGGAGCTGTTCCAGATTAAAGGGGACTAAAGCTACATGACTACTAAATGCAATGCATAAACCTAGATTGAGTCCTGGATAAGGAAAAAAAAAAGTTATAGAAAACAGTATTGGAATAATTGATGCTACTTGAATATGGACTGTGAATTAGACAATTGTTGTTCAGTCGCCCAGTCATGTCTGACTCTTTGCAACTGCATGGGCTGTGGCATGCCAGTCTTCCCTGTCCCTCACCATCTCCCAGAGTTTGCCCAAGTTCATGTCCATTGCATCGGTGATGCCATCCAGCCATCTCATCCTCTGGTGCCCTTTTCTGCTTCTGCCCTCAATCTTTCCCAGCATCAGGGACTTTTCCCCATGAGTTGGCTGTTCATCTCAGGTGACCAAAATAGTGGAGCTTCAGCTTCAGCATCAATCCTTCCAATGAATATTCAGAGTTGATTTCCCTTAGGATTGACTGGTTTGATCTTTCTGTCCAGGGGCCTCTCAGGAGTCTTCTCCAGCACCACCGTTTGAAGGCATCAGTTCTTTGGCACTCTGCCTCTTTACGGTCCAACTCTCACAGCCATATGTGACCACTGGGAAGACCATAACGTTGACTATATGGACCTTTGTCAGCAGAGTAATGTCTCTGCTTTTCAACACACTGTCTAGGTTTATAATAGCTTTCCTGCCAAGATGCAGTCGTCTTCTGATTTCATGGCTGCAGTCACCATCTGCAGTGATTTTAGAGCGCAAGAAGAGGAAATTTGTTAATACTTCCACCTTTCCCCCCCTCTATTTACTATGGGTGTAATGGGGCCAGATGCCATGATCTTAGTTTTTTTAATATTTAGTTTTAAGTCGGCTCTTTCACTCTCTTCCTTCACCCTTATCAAGAGGCTCTTTTAAGTTTCTTTTTGCTTTCTGCCATTAGAGTGTTATCATTTGCATATCTGAGGTTGTTGATGTTTCTTCTGCCTATCTTGATTCCTTCCTGTAACTCATCCAGCCCATCACTTCTCATGATTTGCTCAGCGTATAGGTTAAACAAACAGGGTGACATCAAACAGCCCTGTTGTACTCCTTTCCCAATCCTGAACCAATCAGTTGTTCCATACTGGGTTCTAACTGCTGCTTCTTGACCCACATATAGGTTTCTCAGGAGGCAGGTAAGATGGTCTGGTATTCCCATCTCTCTAGGAGCTTTCCACAGTTATGATCCACAAACCCCTTCACGGATCACTGTCTTATTGTTGCAAAGGGGCTTGGGTAACTCAGTGAAGCTGTGAGCTGTGCTGTGTAGGGCCACCTAAGATGGACAGGTCATAGTGGAGAGTTCTGACAAATCGTGATCCACTGGAGGGGGAATGGCAAACCACCCCAGTATATTTGCCATGAGAACCTCATGAACTGTATGAAAAGACAGAATTAGACAATAGGATTGCATAAATGTTTAGTTTTGAGATTTGGGTACTTATATGTATTATAGTTCTATATATGTATACAAAATATATATAATGAACACATGATATATAGCCAAATATATATTTATCATGTATTTTCTATATATCATATAGAGTGTATTCTTTAAATTCATATATGTATATAAATATGTATATAGAAGCACATATGTGAGCGAGAGCAAGAGAAAGGTGAAGACAATGGGATCAAAGGGATAAATGTAAATAATTGGTGAAATTAGCTAAATAATATACTGGAATTTCTCAATCTATCCTTGCAACTTTTCTATAAATTTAAGTTGTATCAAAATAATGGGCTTCCCTGCTGGCTCAGACAGTAAAGAGCCCGCCTGCAATGCGGGAGACCTGGGTTCGATCCCTGGGTTGGGAAGAGCCCCTGGAGGAGGGCATGGCAGCCCACTCCAGTATTCTTGCCTTTCCCGTGGACAGGGGAACCTGGCAGGCTGCAGTCCATGGGTCACAAAGAGTCGGACATGACATAATGACTAAGCACAGCACAGAACTTAAAATTTCCTGGTCTAGTGGAACTTACCTTTGTGTGTAAGTGGGTGGGTGAGGTGGGGTGCTGTGTTGGATACCCTTTAACTTCCGACAACTACAGATTATTTGCTTTTTCCAGAATGACGTATAGTTAGAATTATGCCATATGTAGTTTTTTCAAACTAGCTTCTTTCACTTAGAAATATGCATTTAAATTTGCTTCATGATTTTGTGTGGTTTGATATCTCAATTCTTTTTTTTCATTGAATACTTTTTCATTGTACACATATACTACAGTTTATCCAGTCACCTACTGAAGAATGTCTTGGTTGCTTCCAATTTTGGTCAACATGAATAAAGCTGTTATAAATATACATGTGCAGGTTTTTGTGTGGACAGAAGTTTTCAACTCATTCATTCATTTGGGTATTTGCTGGTATTGTTTAAGTCTGTGTTTAGCTTTGGGGCTTCCCTGGTAGCTCAGACAGTAAAGAATCTGCCTGCAATGGGGAAGACCCAGGTTCAATTTCTGGGTTGGGAAGATCCCCTGGAGAAGGACATCGCAACCCACTCCAATATTCTTGCCTGGAGAATTCCATGGACAGAATTCCTGACACAAGTGAGCAACTCACACTGTCACTGTAGGTTTAGCTTTATAAGAAGCTGCCAAACTGCCTTCCCAAGTGGCTGTACCATCTTACATTTCCACCAGCAATGAATGAGAGTTCTTCCTCACCAGCATTTGGTGGTGGTAGTTTTTTAGGATTTTAGCAGATGTGGCATAGTATCTCACTGTTTTAATTTGCATTTCCTTTTTGACATATGATGTTGAGCATCTTTTCATTTTCTTGTGTGCCATTTGTGTATCTTCTTTGGAAAGGTGTCTGTTCAGATCTTTTGCCCACTTTGTTCAGATATTTTGTTCACTTGAGGGCTGAAGTTTTAAATAGTGTGGTTGGAGAAGGTTTCACTAAGACTTCTAAATAAAGATCTGAAAGAGGTGAGGGCGTGAGTTGTTTGTAACTCTAAAGAAAGATCATTCCAGGAAGCAGGATAAACAGCTACCTACAAGGGCCCTAAATAAAGTGTGTGCTTGGTATGTACTAGAAGAGCAGGAGGCCAGTGTGGCATTAGGGGGAGGCCCAGGGAGAGATGAGGAGATATGGCCAAAGAGGCAGATATGTACGAGTGGTGTGGAGGGCGGCATCCAGCTCATGTGGTCTTGTGCATCGTTAGTACTTTGCTTTTTTATTCTGAGTGAAATGGAAAATCAGAGGATCTTGAGTAGAAATTGATGTGATCTGACTTGTTTAATTGGATCATTCTGGTTGCCATGGTGAAAACAGACCAAAGGCCTTCAGATGCAAAAGCAAAGAGACTGGTTAAGAGACTGTTGCCAGAATTAGTTGGGAGGTGATGGTGACTAAGCCCGGGGTGCTATTGATGGAAAGAATGACAATATTGGATTCTGTATATACTTGGAAAATAAGGGATTTATTAAAGGATTGGATGTGCGAGAGAACGAAGGAGGTCAGGGGTAGTTCTTTTAAAAGATAAACTATGACATATTAAAATATTTATATTTATCTGAGCAAACACTGATTTTAATCAGGCAGTGCCGAACGGGAAGTGGTTAGGAGTGCTCCACCGGCAAGAATTAGGGGCAAAATTTTTTATAGAGTCAACAAGGAAGCAAAGCAAGGGAATGATTTGGATGACTTTGACTTAAAGAAAGTGAAAGTGAAATCACTCAGTCTTGTCCGACTCTTTGTGACCCGATGGACTGTAGCCTACCAGGCTCCTCTGTCCATGGGGTTCTCCAGGCAAGAATACTGGAGTGGGTTGCCATTTCCTTCTCCAGGGGATCTTCCCAACCCAGGGATCAAACCCAGGTCTCCCGCATTGCAGGCAGACGCTTTACCCTCTAAACCACCAGGGAAGCCCAACTTTGACTTAAGGGATGTATTATTTGGGAAACAGCTAGTTGGCAGTTTGTGATTGGTTGTTGTTCTTAGCCCTGAGGCGTTTACAAGATTGACTCTTGATTAGGTTTGCTTGCACAGGCTATCCAGGCATTAGCTTCACCTCAGACTTATTGTTTGGTTACTTTAACAGTTCCAAGTTTGTTTTGTTTGTTTTTTTTCCCTAATCAACTGAAAGAATGGCATCAATCAGTCATCTTAGGTCCACACCAGGACTTCTTTTCTTCCTCTTTATTCCTGCTCTCCATTCTCATTACTTCTATATCTCTCATTGGCATCCACCAGTATGCTTGAGACTTAAATATTATTAGAGTGTTTTAAATTTACATTGTTACAGCACTGTCAATTTTACTCTGTTTTTTACCTGTTTCTTGATAGACACTATGTCTTAAGAGCTTACCATACAGCTGAATATATCTGGTTCATTAATTCTGACTGCTGCCTAGTTTTCTGCTGAATGAATACATCACACCTGATAGAGTTGGCGCCTTGTCTACTAGCCACCAGGTGGCTTCCAACTCTGTGCTGTTGCAAAAATGCTGAGATGCACATTCTCTTACAAAGTCCCACATAAAGACCTGTTTTCATGTTCTGCCGGGTATATTCCCAGGAGTGTGTTGCTGGGATGTATTTAGTTGTGTAACTACTGGTAATAAACTCTCCAGTGTGGCTGCATCAGCTAATAGTTGCAGTAGCATTTGAGAGTGGGGCTTTCCAGATAGTGCTAGTGGTTAAAAAAACTGCCTGCCGATGCAAGAGACGCGAGTTTGATTCTTGGGTCAGGAGGATCCCCTGGAGGAGCGCATGGCAACCTACTCCAGTATTCTTCCCTGGAGAATCCCATGGACAGAGGAGCCTGGCAGGCTAGAGTCCATAGGGTCACAAAGAGTCAGACATGACTGATGTGATCTAGCACAGCACAACACACGACATTTGAGAGTAACCTTCCCCTGCATTCTTACCAGCTTTTTCTTTTTTTGGCCACACCATGCGTGGCTTATGGGATTTCAGTTCCTCCACCAGAGGTTGAACCCAAGCCCTCGGCAGAGAGAGTGTGGAGTCCTAACCACTGGACTGTCAGGAAATTCCTATCAATTCTTGATATTAAGTTTAAAGGTTTTTAAAAACTGCTATCTCATTGTTATTTTAACCTGCATGTTCAATTAATAGAGATTTTGAGCATCTTTTCATAGATTTCTTTTTAGACATTACGATTCCTTCTTTTGTGATTTGCATATTCTAATTCTTCCTCCAATTTGCTATTGAATTTCCTGCTTCTTACTTGTTGATATACAGAAATTCTCTATCTTCCTACTTACTAATTCCTTGCGTTTTAGAGGTGGCAAACATATTCTTCTAAGCTGCCATTTGTCCATTAATTTTGTCAATAATGCCCTTCTTTGAAAAGAAATTCTATTTTTATATACTGAAATCCACAGATTCTCCCCCATCCTTGATGATTTGTGGTTTTTAGAGTTTTCTTACTAACTCCCTCATTTCAAGGTCAGAAAAACATTATTCTATAATTTTCTATCTTTATTGGTTTCTATTTCAGATTAAAGTATCTAATCTACTACAGTTAGCATTTCTATGTAGTATGAGGTATGAGTCTGACTGTATTTTTATCCCTATAGTGAGTCAGCTCTCCTAGAATGATTTTCTAAATAATTTATCTTTTCTTTGTTGGTTAGAGATATCACTACTATCATATAGAAAGTTTCCATATACATGTGGGTCTGTTTCTGGATTTCTGTTTTATTCCATTGGTCCATTTGTCTATTCTTATGCCAGTATTACATTATTTTTGTTGCTGTGGCTTTGTAACATGTCAGTATCTCATAAGAGAGGTCCTCCATCTTTGTTCTTTTTCAAAATTGCCGTAGCTACTTGTGTCTTAGCTATTCTTTGTACTTTTTTAGAATCAATTTGTCACATTCCTCTCAAAATTGTGCTGGGAATTTTGACTGAAAATATATGAAATGTATATGTAATTTTTAGAAGAACTTACACATTTTTACTGGTGAACTGTTCTTTATGAACGTTGTATTCTTTCTTTTCTGGCCTTTTATGCTTTAATAGGACTTGTAGGACATTTTTAGGACTCTTGGGTATGGAATTCATTAGAGACGTAGTTACAAATATATTTACACAAGTGTGGTGAGTATTTAAAAACTACAAGCTCAATAATAGAGGAATGGTTAAATACATTGAAAAATAGTTTAATGTGTTCATTCATAGAAAATTACATCAATAAAAACCATACTTTACAGAATTTTGCTGTTTTATGTAAAGCAATTATTCTTCAATAAAAAATAAATTAATTAAAAAAAAACTGCTACTGGTTGACAATTGAATAAAAAGATTGTGTTGCAAAAAAAAAAAACCCCCCCAAAACAGAACACCATACTTTCAAAGAATCTTTAATGACATGAGAAAATGTTCTTGCTAAATATTACATCATTAGTTAGTGACATTGTAGGGATTTAAATTGTCTGTATTATGTGTTTCTGAGTATGTCCTAAATTTTCTAAAATGAACAGGCTTTACTTTTGCACTTTTTTTTTTCTTTTGAAAAGTTGTTGAAAGCAAATAAGGTTTGCATTTGCCATCTGACTGTACAGTAACATTGGGAAAATGGCTTCTGACTCATCTGATGAGCTCATCAAGTTAGAAGGGATAACTCATATGCAGACTTCCTAGCTCGACTGTCAGCTTGCTCCATCTGCTGGGACTTCTCATACTTTGTCAGACTACCTGACTCAGCTATGTGTGAGTAAATGTAATTTCACACATTTGCTCTTTCATGTGGCAAATATTTAATAATCTGCTGCTATGTGCAAAGCACTCTGTTAGAACCGTTAAAGAAAAGGGATGCATTAAATAGCTTTAGCCCTGAAGGGACTTAGCATGGCATATAAAGATCAAGAATTTGCCAGAGTTTCATGTCTACCTTTTGTGTTAACTCTTAATTCTTCTGTGCTCCAGGCATCCCAGACTTTTTTCACTTTTCTCCTACTGTTCCCTGACTTAGGATGCTTTCCCCTCCTTATTCACCTATAAAAATGCTACTTATTTCTCACTGGTCTGAAAGGACTTCCATGATCCATTTACTTCCTCTAACATTCCACCAGCACTTTAGTAAAGCACAGACTTGGCACACTTTTTGTGTGTGTGTGTGTTTTTTTTAAAGCAAAAGTTTAAAAAATCATATATTTATTTTTGGCTGCACTGTGTCTTCATGGCAGCATGTGGGCTTTCTCTGGTTGCAGTGAGTGGGGGCTCCTCTCTAATTGTGGTGCGTGGGCTTCTCACTGCGGTGTCTTATCTTGTTGCAGAGCACAGGCTCTAGGGCTCAGGGGCTCAGTAGTTGTAGTGCATGGGCTTAGTTGCCCCATGGCATGTGGGATCTTCCCAGACCAGGGATCAAACCTGTGTCCCCTGCATTGGCAGGAGGATTCTTAACTGCTGGGCCACCATCAAACTCCAAAGCAAAAGTTTTTCCAAAAACAAAGATAGAGGCAAGATTGTTGTTTGCATTAAGTACAATATCTCTGGTCTTAGGGGCCAGGAAAGATGGAAATTTAAGCAGCTGTGTTTTAGAACAACAACTCTGTAACATTTTTTCCTTGTGATGTTGGTCAGCAGATAGGAAGAAGAGGGAAAATTGTCCTGATAATCTTGAGCAAGTATAGGACCTCATTAGCAACAGACCACCTGTGACTATTTTTATTTAAAAATTTCTATCAAAAAGATTGTCTAATGTCACTGAGTCTGAGGAGATATTTATAGAGACTTGAGGGAAGCAACAGATCTTGGTAACTTAGAGACTAGAAAGAGTGAATCCATCAGGAGCTGAACAGACAGGGCTTGTGGGTGTTCCTGGGGACCTTGTCCTGGGCTCCATCCACTTGGAGAAAGTGTCTTATTCTGATTCCCACAGGGCACCTTCCAGTCACCATGCTTTGCTCCCCAGGGCTTTGTTCGCCTGTGGAGATGCCTCTTTGGACTTTTCGGACAGGAGATGTATAGGTTCCAGCTAGCCGTGTGAGCAGAGTGGATTCTGCTCAGTCTCATCCAGCACTGTACCCCCTTCTTCCACACGGAGGGGTGAGTGAAGGAAATGTTTCTTCCATACTTCTGTCTCCTGGGATGTGAAGTTGAAGTCCTTCCCACCTTCTTCCGCTATGGAAATGTGGAATGCCTTCTAACAATCATCTTAAATGGTTTTTACAACTACTTGGCAGTATTCTTACCATCCTTTTATAAATCTGTGAGAAACTGGAGACAATAAGGATTGATTGACTGATCACTTTGGAATTTTGGATGAAAAGAGCAGAAAAGAGTTTGAGGTGCAAACTTTTTTTTTTTTTGAAAAACTTTTTTTTTTTTTTTTTTAAGTAGAGACTTGTTTATATAAACAGAGAGAGCTTGTTTCTCTTGAGTGTGTATCAGAGTCACCTGGAGGGCTTGTTAAAACACAGATTGCTGATTATACTCACAGTTTCTGATTCAGTAGGTCTAGGATGGAGCAGGAAAATTTGCATTTTCAACAAATTCCCATGTGATGCTCTTTCTGTTGGGCCCACACTCCAAGAACCACTCATATGTAGGCTAAGGAAGAGGTTGGCAAAATATGGCACATCACCTGTTTTTGTATCACTCATGAGTTAACAGTGGTTTTACATTTATAAATGGTTGAAAAAAATCCAAAGAATAATATTGCATGTGAAACATGAAATTCAAATTTCATTGTCCATAAATAAAGTTTTATTGAAACACAGCTCTGCTATGCATTATGTATGGTTGAAGGCTCCTTTCATGCTAAAAGAGCAGAGTTGAGTAGCTGTGACAGAGACTGTATGGCCTGCAAAGCCTGGACTATTTACTATCTAGTCCTTTTTTTTTCTTCTTACTATCTAGTCCTTTACAGAAAAAGTTTGCTGTCCTTCCATCCTGGTCAGGAGTCAGTTGTGATGAAGAGGTTAGTAATAAAGGAAAGAGGTAGCTGATTGAAGGGGCAGCATCCTGCTTGAGGCAAGAGGGAATGCAGTTAAGAAAGAAGGATGTCTCATCTTCTGAAATTGGAGGGAAGTGAGGATTAGAGTGAATTTTGGTAAAATTATAGATGTGCCGATTGGTTGAGCTTGATAAACATGATTGCTGGAAGTGAGGAGAAAGGAGAACTGATAAAATTTGCTAAGGTTTAGAATAACATTTAAGGGGAAATAATAAAAATCATAGGAGACCCAGTTGAGAATGAAGATCATTAATTTTTAGTGGCTCCACTCATATATTGTGTATCATTCTATCCAATTTTGCCTATTGTCCCAATGTATTAGTAGCAGAGAAGATAATCATAGACACAGAAGATAATCCAGAAGGTAAAGATGTGTGCCTTGAAATTAATGATTTCATGAAAGAATTGTGCATATGATAAATTACATGAGTATCACTTCATGGTAAATAGGGAAAAAATGGAACCAGTGACAGACTTTATTTTCTTGGCTCGAAAATCGCTGCAATGACTGCATCCATGCAATTAAAAGACACTTGCTCCTTGGAAGAAAAGCTATGACAAACCTAGCATATTAAAAGTCTGAGACATTACTTTGCTGATGAATATCCATATAGTCAAAGGTATGGTTTTTCCAGTAGTCATGTACAGATGTGAGAGTTGGACCATAAAGAACGTTGAGAGCTGAAGGATTTATGCTTTCAAACTGTGGTGCTGGAGAAGACTCTTGAGAATCCCTTGGACTGCAATGAGATCAAACCAGTCAATCCTAAAGGAAATCAGTCCTGAATATTCATTAGAAGGACTGATGCTAAAGCTGAAGTCCAATACTTTGGCAACCTGATGTGAAGAGCTGACTCATTGGAAAAGACCCTGATGTTAGGAAAGCTTGAAGGCAGAAGGAGAAGGGGATGACAGAGGATGAGATGGTTGGATGGCAACACTGACTTAATGGACGTGAGCTCCGGGAGATGGTGAAGGACAGGGGAGCCTGGCATGCTGCAGCTCATGCATGGGGTCACAAAGAGTTGGACATGACTTAGCATCCGAACAACAAGGGGTTCCAGGTTCTTGTGAAGCAGTAACTATTGAGGGAGGGAGGTGATCCAAGTGTATGAAGATGAGTCAGGAGGTTGAGGCCATTTTATAGTGACTGGGAAGCTGCAGGACAATCTTGGGGAACAAAGGTAGGTGCTATCACTATTCCCTAAAGGTTCCAAGAGAGAGCAAGGGGCTTGGACGAGGTTGGAAGTTCCCAGTGTGGGAGGAAGGATTCAGGGAATAAATGAAGGGTGGGGAGTAGGAGTGGCAGTGACAGTAGAAACCCTGTCTTCCCCACTATATTAACAGGTTGTTGTGGCCCAGAGGAAAATACATTTTTACACAGTCACAAACTAGAACAGTAGAGAATGATGATGATTATTATATTTAATTTGTATCTAAAATTGTATCATGGCTAATAGAAAAATATGAGGTTTTTGCTCACTCTCTTGTATGGGAGAGGGTAAGAAGGAGGTTTACTTCTAGCTTTTAGAATTAAGGTTTTAATACTAATAATAGCCAACATTTTAGTGAATCATAAAGAATTTATTGAAGGCCTAGTGCTTTGTAATAAAAAGTAATTTTTTTTGCTAATTATTCCCTAGACATAAGGTATCATACAATATTGGATTGCATACATTAGACCAAAATGATCTCTTCTTCAAACTTTTATAATTCTGGAGACTTTCTGCAACTTTTATATAAGTGAAGAAATTTGCTTACAAGTCATTACAAATAACTTGTTCTTTTTCTTCATGAGAAGTACAAAGGGACTATTACTGAAATGCAATAGGATAAATATGAAGCAAAAAGAAATTTAAAATGTTGACTTATTTTTGTGTATGGTGTTAGAAAGTGTTCTAGTTTCATTCTTTTACAAGTGGTTGACCAGTTTTCCCAGCACCACTTGTTAAAGAGGTTGTCTTTTTTCCATTGTATATCCTTGCCTCCTTTGTCAAAGATAAGGTGTCCATAGGTTCGTGGATTTATCTCTGGGCTTTCTATTCTGTTCCATTGATCTATATTTCTGTCTTTGTGCCAGTACCATACTATATAAACTCAAAATGGATTAAAGATCTAAATGTAAGACCAGAAACTATAAAACTCTTAGAGGAGAACATAGGCAAAACACTCTCCGACATAAATCACAGCAAGATCCTCTATGACCCACCTCCCAGAATATTGGAAATAAAAGCAAAACTAAACAAATGGGACCTAATGAAACTTAAAAGCTTTTGCACTACAAAGGAAACTATAAGCAAGGTGAAAAGACAGCCCTCAGATTGGGAGAAAATAATAGCAAATGAAGCAACAGACAAAGGATTAATCTCAAAAATATACAAGCAACTCCTGAAGCTCAATTCCAGAAAAATAAATGACCCAATCAAAAAATGGGCCAAAGAACTAAACAGACATTTCTCCAAAGAAGACATACAGATGGCTAACAAACACATGAAAAGATGCTCAACATCACTCATTATTAGAGAAATGCAAATCAAAACCACAATGAGGTACCATTACACGCCTGTCAGGATGGCTGCTATCCAAAAGTCTACAAGCAATAAATGCTGGAGAGGGTGTGGAGAAAAGGGAACCCTCTTACACTGTTGGTGGGAATGCAAACTAGTACAGCCGCTATGGAAAACAGTGTGGAGATTTCTTAAAAAACTGGAAATAGAACTGCCATATGACCCAGCAATCCCACTTCTGGGCATACACACTGAGGAAACCAGATCTGAAAGAGACACGTGCACCCCAATGTTCATAGCAGCACTGTTTATAATAGCCAGGACATGGAAGCAACCTAGAAGCCCATCAGCAGATGAATGGATAAGGAAGCTGTGGTACATATACACCATGGAATATTACTCAGCCATTAAAAAGAATTCATTTGAACCAGTCCTAATGAGATGGATGAAGCTGGAGCCCATTATACAGAGTGAAGTAAGCCAGAAAGATAAAGAACATTACAGCATACTAACACATATATATGGAATTTAGAAAGGCAATAACGATAACCCTATATGCAAAACAGAAAAACAGACACAGAAATACAGAACAGACTTTTGAACTCTGTGGGAGAATGTGAGGGTGGGATATTTCAAAAGAACAGCATGTATACTATCTATGGTGAAACAGATCACCAGCCCAGGTGGGATGCATGAGACAAGTGCTCCGGCCTGGTGCACTGGGAAGACCCAGAGGAATCGGGTGGAGAGGGAGGTGGGAGGGGGGATCGGGATTGGGAATACATGTAAATCCATGGCTGATTCATATCAATGTATGACAAAACCCACTGGAAAAAAAAATAAATAAAATAAAAAAAAAAAAAAGAAAAAAAAATGTTGACTTATTTTACTCATAGATGCTAAAATTAGAATATTGAGAAGGCTGAACTTTTCTGCCATAGTATTTTTTAAACAGTGATTTATGAAGCAGTTTACTTAAAATATTATGTGTAATCATAATTGTACATCTTAATGCATTTTGCTAAATGCACACACCAGTGTACCCATCACCTGGTTAAGGTATGGAACATTGTACTGGGAAAGATTCTTGTCTGCCCTTTTCATTTAGTTCCTCTAAAAAGCAATCATTATTCTGATTTCCAGATCATTGATTAGCTTTGCTTGTTCTTGAACTTTATAATTGACATCTTGCAATAGGTAAAAATAATAATAGCCAACATTTTTGAGCCATCACTATTGTCAGGGGCCACATTTAATTATTCATATTGCAGAACTCAAGTAGGTACTCCTATATCATTTTAGAGATGAGAAACTGAGGTTTAGTAAGATATTGACAGCTTGGAAGTGGTAAGTCAACACTCCAACACTGACCTATGGGTTTCCAAAGACTGTGCTCCTAACCACTAAGGTCTATTGCTTCCTTATGGCTTGTACATCAAGGGCTTCTGTACACATCCTGCCTCAGGTGAGGTTTCATAGAAGGCACTCTGGCTTGGGATGCACGTTTTCGTTGAGGTTGGAAAGAAGAGGAACTGGGACTGACTTGACACAAATTCTAGTTAGCTTTGCCGTGAGAGGACCAAGTCCCCTTGGGCATGGAAAATTAGCCAGGAGGAGGAAATGTGAGGATTTTGAGAGGAAATGAGAAAACCCCAGGTTGTAATTTGGTGAGGGGTGGTTTGTCCTTTCTGCAGTATTCCCATAAGCCCATACAGGGGCCCTCTACCTTCATCATGTCAGATTCTTTCCCCCATATACACATTCCAAAATAATGGTCCAGGGCATTATGTATAAATTTAACACACTGTAACCTTATACTGGGCTGGAAGAAGCACAAGCTGGAATCTAGATTGCCAGGAGAAAATAAATAACCTCAGATATGCAAATGACACCACCCTTATGGCAGAAAGTGAAGAGGAACTAAAAAGCCTCTTAATGAAAGTGAAAGAGGAGAGTGAAAAAGTTGGCTTAAAGCTCAACATTCAGAAAACTAAGATCGTGGCATCTGGTCCCATCACTTCATGGGAAATAGATGGGGAAACAGTGGAAACAGTGGCTGACTATTTTTTGGGGATCCAAAATCACTGCAGATGGTGTTTGCAGCCATGAAATTAAAAGATGCTTACTCCTTGGAAGGAAAGTTATGACCAACCTAGATAGCATATTAAAAAGCAGAGACATTACTTTGCCAACAAAGGTCCACCTAGTCAAGGCTATGGTTTTTCCAGTGGTCATGTATGGATGTGAGAGTTGGACTTTGAAGAAAGCTGAGTGTCGAAGAATTGATGCTTTTAAACTGTGGTGTTGAAGAAGACTCTTGAGAGTCCCTTGGACTGCAAGGAGATCCAGCCAGTCCATTCTAAAGGAGATCAGTCCTGGGTGTTCATTGGAAGGACTGATGCTGAAGCTGAAACTCCAATGCTTTGGCCACCTCATGTGAAGAGTTGACTCATTGGAAAAGACTCTGACGCTGGGAGGTATCGGGGGCAGGAGAAGGGGACGACAGAGGATGAGATGGCTGGATGGCATCACCGACTCAATGGACATGCGTTTGAGTAAACTCTGGGAGTTGGTGATGGATAGGGAGGCCTGGCGTGATGCGATTCATGGGGTCACAAAGAGTTGGACACGACTGAGTGACTGAACTGAACTGAACTGGTTATGTGAAATGGGAAGGCATTGAAGGTTTTTAAATAGGAGTTTAAATTTTTTTTTTAGGAGTTTAAATTTTTACATTTAAAAACAATTACTCTGGAAGGCCGAGAGAGAAGCACCTCAACATTTCTTGTAACCAACTGCTTTCTGATCCTCTGTGACCCAGGGGTAAGGAGGGAGAGGAAGAAAGAGTTCACCACCTCTTCCCTTTCACCAACCCCTTCATTAAAGTTCCAAGAGTTCCCTGAATGCTTCTCTTTTTGCTCACTTCAGCAACTTTACCTGACCCATCCTGGAATGCCAGTCAAATTACCTTCATTGAGCCTCATCAGGGCCCTTTGGACCTTACCAGAAAGATCACTGCAAAGAAAAGTGTTTTAAGTCACTTCAGCCATGTCCGACTCTTTGTGACAGTATGGCCTGTAGCCCACCAGGCTCTTCGGTCCTCGGGATTCTCCAGGGAAGACTACTGGAGTGGGTTGCCATTTCCTCCTCCAGGGGATCTTTTTGACCTAGGGATTGAACCCCCATCTCCCGCATTGGCACACAGGTTCTTTATCTCTAGCAGCACCTGGGAAGCCTGCAAAGAAAAGTTAGGCCTTTGTAATGATGTATCACTGAGTAATATCCTGTATCAGTAATTCTAATCAGGGCACAGGTGCACTGGAAGTGGTGCATAGTGCTTCAGTGGAGACAAAAGTGGGAATTTTGCTCACAGGTAGTTGGCGAAGTTTTTAATTTTTTTGGAGATGTTTCTCTATCTTAGTAATGACTCCTCCGGGTAAACACAGCAATAACAATAAAAGCTAACACACATATGTACTCCTTATCTCATGATCTTCACTATTTCAAGCCCTTAATCCTCATTTAGGCACTATTATTGCTCTATTTTATAGATAAAGAAATGGAGGCACAGATTTGTTTTATAACTTGCCCAAGGTCCAAAGATTATAAATACTCTTGATCACTATGTCATTCAAAGAATATGTCAATATCAAACAAGTTTAAAAATATATGCATGTATATATATTTATGGACTTCCCTTGTGGCTCAGCTGGTAAAGAATCCGCCTGAAATGTGGGAGACCTGGGTTCGATCCCTGGGTTGGGAAGATCCTCTGGAGAAGGGAAAGGCTACCCACTCCAGTATTCTTGCCTGGAGAATTCTATGGATTGTATAGTTCACAGGGTCTCAAAGAGTCGGACACAACTGAGCAACTTTCACTCACTCACTCATATATATTTACATGGGAATAGATTCTTAAAAAGAGTGGATATATGTATATGTGTAACTGATTCACTTTGCTCTACAGAAGAAACTAATGTAACATTGTAAATCAACTGCACTCCAATAAAAATTAATTATAAGTATATACTACATAATTTAATTATATATATACATATATAGTGATAAGAACACTTAACTTTAGTATACGTGCTGCTGAAGCGAGCACAAGAACACTTAACATGTCTTCTTACTCTTAACACATTTTTAGTGTACAGTACAATATTGCTACCTATTAGGCACAGTGTTGTACAGATCTTGAGAACTCAATCCTCATGTATAACTGGAATTTTATACCCATTGACCAGCAACTGATTTCCCCTTCCCCTAGCTCCTGGTAATCACGGTTTTTTCATTTCATAAGTTTAACTATTTTAGATACCTCATGTAAATGAAATTGCACAGTATGTGTACCCCTGTAGAATCCCAGGGACGGGGGAGCCTGGTGGGCTGCCGTCTATGGGGTCGCACAGAGTCGGACACAACTGAAGCGACTTAGCAGCAGCAGCTGGCTTATTTAACTTAGCAAAATGTCTTCAGGGTTCATCCATGTTGTTGCATATGGCAAGATTCTTTCCTTTTTAAGGCTATATAATGTTCCATTGTGTGTGTGTGTATCACATTTTAGAAAATCATTTGTCTGTCAATGGTCATTTTACTTGTCTCCACAATTTGGCTGTTGTGGATAGTGCTGCAGTGAACATAGAGTGCTAATATCTCCTCAAGATTCTGATTTGGTCAAGAGTTAGATGAAAAGATCCTCAGCATCTCTAATAATCTGGGAATTGCAATCAAAACCACAAAGCACCTCACACCTGTTAGAATGGCTGTTATCAAAAACTAACAAGTAGGACTTCCCTGATGGTACAATGGATAGGAATACATCTGCCAGTGCAGGGGACATGAGTTTGATCCCTGGTCCGAGAAGATTCCACATGCCTTGGAGCAACTAAGCCTGTGCACCACAGCTACTGAAGCCCAAGTGCTGCAGCTACTGAAGCCCATGCTTCTAGAGCCTGTGCTGCAGCAACAAGAGAAGCCAATGCAATGAGCAGCCTGTGTACTGCAAGGGACAGTAGCCACCACTCACTGCCACTAGAGAAAAGTTCATGGACAGTAATGAAGATCCAGTGCAATCAAAAGTAATAAATAGATAACAAGTGTTAAAAAATTAAGCTGAGTTATCCAAAGACCATAAACAAACAACCAGAAAAAAGAAAAACCAAAAAACCCCTTAAGACAAGTGTTGGCCAGGCTGTGGAGAAATTGGAACACTTGTGCACTGTTGGTGAAAATGCAAAATGGTGCAGCCACTGTGCAAAACAGCATGGAGGGTTCTCAAAAAATTGAAAATAGGACTACCATATGATCCAGCAACCTCACTTCCAGGATTTTGTTCAAGGGAGTTATTTTAAGGTGAGTTTAATTCTGTCCAACTCTCTATTGCTTTAACCATCTGGGTGGAGCTATTTCAGCATTTCTCACCCCATTTCCTTTTATGGAAAACAGCAGAAACAAAGCAGAGAAGTCAGAAGTTCTTTAGTCACATAATAAGAATGGACCACGTCAGAGTAAAATGTTGTGTTAAAATACTGGATGAACTGGAAGGTTATGCAGTAGTTTTAGGAGAAATTAATGTCCTGGACAGACATTGGCTTGTTTTCAGTCAATTGTCTCTGGCTCTTATCATAATTACTTCCTGTTTCTCTTTCACTCTCAGTTACCTGAGGTGAGTTGCTCAGATAACTTAGAATTTCGCCTTTACTACCAAAAGGCTCAAGTCAGGAATGAAAGAAACCTGAAAGAGCCTTCAAAAGGAGATCAGCTGCTGAAACTTACAACTTTATCGAAGGAAAGGTAAGTAATAAAATACCATTGAGATAATCAGTGCTGCATTGTCTGAGCAATCCCACTCTGGGTTTTCTCCCACTAGTCACGTACAAAGGTTCCATAGTCAGTGATCACTACTATACTGATAGTGATTATGGTCACAACAAAACCCACTCAGTCTTTCTGCTGGCTGTTGCTGTGAGGTGGTAGAGTTGGACTAAAGCCACTTGTACAAATTAACAATTTTAACTTCTTGACATAACTTTAGAGCTGGAATGGAAGGAGTTTTATAAATCACCTAGGTAAAATGATTGTCTTAGCTTGGGCTGCTATAAAATATTACTGTAGTTTGGGAAGTTTAGGCAACATTTACTTCTCACAGCTTTGGAGGTTGGGAAGTCCAAGATAAAGACACCTGTCACACCTGTCAGTGATCTGATGATGACCCTCTTTCTGGTTTGGAGACCACCGTCTTCTTGTATCAGAGAGGGGTAGGGGAGGAGGGGAGAAACCAGAGGGAGAGAGAGAAGAATCTCTTCTTATAAAGGCATTAATCCCATTATGAGAGAACCACCTTCATGACCTAATTACCTCCCAAATTAAAAAGATTTTTGAAAGTTTTTTAGTGGATTCCTGTTTTTGTTTAGTTTGCCATGAAGCTTGTGGGATCTTAGTTCCCCGACCAAGGATTGAACTGGGCCCTCTACAGTGAGAGCATGGAGTCCTGACCACTGGACTGTTAGGGAACTCCCTGGATTCTTGTTTCAAATGAGACCTTTAACATACCCTTAATATACAAAGTCCACAATTCAGTTTGCCTGACTTTCCTTCCATCTCCTGAACAGCCTACTGAGGCACATGCACCAAACACAGTAGGAGGACTTTTAATTTAGTTTAAATCTCTCATTATACAAATGATAAGAGTGAGGATCAGGGAAGGGCAATAGTTTGTCTAAAATTATTTAGATTATTAGTGGCAAAGTTGAGGCCATGCACTTGGATGTTTCAGTTCAGTTCAGTCGCCCAATTGTGTCCAACTCTTTGCGACCCCATGGACTGCGGCAGGCCAGGCTTCCCTGTCCATCACCAACATCCAGACCTTGCTGAAACTCATGTTCACGGAATTGGTAATGCCATCCAACCATCTCATCCTCTATCATCCCCTTCTCCTCATGCCTTCACTATTTCCCAGCACCAGAGTCTTTCCCAATGAGTCTGTTCTTCGCATCACATTAGGTGGCCAAAGTATTGGAGTTTCAGCTTTAGCATCAGTCCTTCCAATGAATATTTAGGACTGATTTCCTTTAAGATTGACTGGTTGGATTTCTTTGCAGTCCAGGGGACTCTGAAAAGTCTCCAACACCATAGTTCAAAAGCATCAATTCTTCAGCACCCAGCTTTCTTTATAGTCTCAACTGTCACATCCATACGTGACTACTGGAAAAACCATAGCTTTGACTAGATGGATCTTTGTTGGCAAAGTAATGTCTATGCTTTTTAATATGCTGTCTAGGTTGGTCATAGCTTTTCTTCCAAGGAGCAAGCATCTTTTAATTTCATGGCTGCAGTCACCATCTGCAGTGATTTTGGAGTCCCACAAAATAAAGTCTCTTACTGTTTCCATTGTTTCCCCATCTGTTTGCCATGAAGTGGTGGGACTGGATGCCATAATCTTAGTTGTTTGAATGTTGAGTTTTAAGACAGCTTTTCACTCTCCTCTTTCACTTTCATCAAGAGGCTCTTCAGTTCCTCTTCACTTTTTGCCATAAGAGTGATGTCATCTGCATATCTGAGGTTATTGATATTTCTCCTGGCAATCTTGATTCCAGCTTGTGCTTCATCCAGCCTGGCATTTCACATGATGTACTGTGCATTTAAGTTAAATAAGCAGAGTGACAATATACAGCCTTGACATACTCCTTTCACAATTTGGAACCAGTCTGTTCCATTTCCAGTTCTAACTGTTGCTTCTTGACTTGCATACAGATTTCTCAGGAGGCAGGTCAGGTGATCTGGTATTCCCATCTCTTGAAGAATTTTCCAGTTTGTTGTGATCTACACAGTCAAAGGCTTTGCATAATCAATAAAGCAGAAGTAGATGATTTTCTGGAACTCTCTTGCTTTTTCTATGATCTAACAGATGTTGAAAATTTTATCTCTGGTTCCTCTGCCTTTTCTAAATCCAGCTTGTATTTGTCGAAGTTTACGTTTCACTTACTGTTTTAGCCTGGCTTGGAGAATTTTCAGCATTATTTTGCTATCATGTGAGATGAGTGCAGTTGTGCAGTAGTTTGAACATTCTTTAGCATTGCCTTTCTTTGGGATTGGAATGAAAACTGACCTTTTCCAGTCCTGTGGGCACTGCTGAGTTTTTCAAATTTGCTGGCATATTGAGTGTAGCACTTTCACAGCATCATCTTTTAGGATTTGAAATAGCTCAACTGGAATTTCATCGCCTCCACTAGCTTTGTTTGTAGTGATGCTTCCTAAGGCCCACCTGACTTTGCATTCCAGGATGTCTGGCTCTAGGTGAGTGATCACATCATTGTGGTTATCTGGGTCACGAAAACCTTTTTTGTATAGTTCTTCTGTGTATTCTTGCCACCTCTTCTTAATATCTTCTGCTTCTGTTAGGTCCATACCATTGCCCTTGAATGTTTAGGGAAGGATATGTCTATTCTTCTAGTTATCACGGTCAACAGTATTGGAATCATCCTGTATTCTTTTCCTTTTTCACACTACATATCATCAAGTGCCTTCAAAATATATCTGGAATCAGATAATGTCTCCCTTCCACTGGGCTGCAACTTTGGTCCTAGTTATTATCATTCCTCTTCTGCAATGGCATCTGGGAAATGGAATTGTTGTTGTTCAGTTGCTAAGTCACATCAGTCTCTTTGTGACATCGTGGACTGCAGCAAATTAGGCTCTTCTGTCCTCCACTATCTCCCAGAGTTTTGTCCAATTCGTGTTCATTGAGTCAGTAATGAGAAATGGAATATTTCCTGCCATATCAGTAAGCAAGGATGTCACCATTATCAGCAATTGCAGCCCTCCAATGTGAACTGGTGAGCCCTAAGGGAGGTCAAGAAGGAGAATACCTGCTGTCTAACAGCCACCAGACTACAGCCACTCTGTACGGTGAGTCCTGAGGAAAGGAAGTTCAGGATGTGAAAACACAGGACACTGGCCCCAGATAGCTGAGGTTCATATGAAAGGAATGATTTCAGTGAGCCCAGACTCTTGCATCCTTCCATACATAGAAAAGTGCTAATAAATTCCTTAACTTAAGATATCTGGTTTTCTTTAATTAACAATAATCTTTTGAAAAGGAAAAGGAGGTGGCAGAGGATGTGATGGTTAGAAAACATCATCGACTCAATAAGACATAAATTTGAGCAAACTCCAGGGAATAGTGGAGGACAGAGGAGCTTTGTTTGCAAAGAGTTGGACTCAATTTAGCAACTGAAGGACAACAGGAACACAACAACAACAGATCTTTTGATGTTCAGACTACCTGCTCTTTGTTGCAAAACTTCTATATAACCTGGTTCCTCCCCTTGCCTCCTTGGAGCACTTCTCTCATGGTTACTTGAGATGCTGTCTCCTGCTTGAAGTCCTAAAAATTCCCACCGAATGAAATAAAACTCTCAACTTTTAGGTTGTGAATATTTTTTAAATTGACATATCTTAACTCATCTCTCTGCTCCTGTTTCTATCTATTGTTGACACTCTATCCCCCACTTTACTGGCTTTACTTAACACAGCAACTAAATTGATCTTTTTAAAAACACTGTATTTAGATGGCCAGTGGGCATATGAAAAGATACTCAATATCACTAATTACTAGAGAAAAACTACAGTGAAGTATCACCTCACATTGGTCAGAAAGGCCATGTATATGTGGTATGTTAAAAGTTCACAGAAAATAAATGCTGAGAAGGAGGTGGAGAAAAGGGAAACTTCTTACACTGTTGGTAGGAATGTAAATTGGTTGGCTCTTGGTTTGGTTGTGGAATCACCAAGAGCGATGACAACAGTTGTGCTAAAAAGGAACATAGAAAATCCAAGGCTTCCGATCTTCGGAGAACGAGGGTGGGGGATGGGAGGTTGGTGGATGGTTGTAAAATAGAGTTAATGGATTTTGGAGTCTAATGGTGTGCTCTTTAAAGAGCTGAATTTTTGTTGGCACAGGGAGGGGAATTGGTTTTTACATGAGAATGAAGAACAAGGATACTTATACCGTCTCCAGACATTGTGATATGTTGAATGTGGGAAAAAATACTCACTTGGAAAGGATCCAGAGGCAGCAGTATATTCACAGAGGCTACTGGGAAGCACGGGGTAGGGAACACTCAGAGAATTATTTGAGAAAAAAGAGTTTGATGGGAGTTCCATAGGAACTCCCTGGGTCGGGAAGATCCCCTGGAGAAGGAAATGGCACCCCACTCCAGTACTCTTGCCTGGAAAATCCCATGGACGGAGGAGCCTTGTAGGCTACAGTCCATGGGGTTGCAAAGAGTCGGACATGACTGAGCGACTTAACTTTCGCTTTCAAGGTAAACAGAGAGGTGAGGCACGTGGACATTTGTCCAGGGGAACTCTAGGGAAAAGGTGAGCTTTATCAGTTCATTTATAACCTCTTGCTCTGGTTTGGATTCCTAGATGGTTTCCAGTGGTAAGGCTGTGGGAGGAACAATCTTACCAGGAGCTGGAAACAAATATTCCACAACCCTCCAGCTTCCTCCTGGTATTATTTCTAGCCTGGATATCCTGATGCCTTACCATCCTGATCACCCTCTGCTGGTTACATTTTACTTTATCAGCATCATTGTTAGAGTGTGTTTTTTAGAACTGAATATGATATTCTGAAAGTGGGCTGGGAAGTACAGAGTGCCCTTAACTTGTAACCTCCTTTGATTTAGGTGCTATTGTTACATTCATCCACTTGTTTGCATTTCTCACCTCATAATGAATAATCATTCTGGGACAGTTTTTTTTCCCCCTCAGAAACTGCTGTTGTGCCTAATTCTTCCTACAACTCTATATTTGTAGAATCATATAGTTGTTTTTTTTTTGTAAATTAAGTCATTTTTAAGTAAAATTACACCTACACATTTTAAATGAGCAAAATAGATCTATAAACCTTTCTTTGAAACAGTAAGACCCACTCTGTCTTCTGTATCACCCTTCCCCAGAGGCCACCAGGCTCAAGGCTTTTAGCCGATTTGCTTTGTATTTGTCTCCAAATCACATGTTCCTTAATAGTGTTTCAGTTTTAGGTATTTTCTTTTGAATTTCCATCATGGAAGGGCTTTCTTTCACCTCCCTCTCCTCTGCACACACTTCCATCTCTCCATCCTCCCAATATTCTTTCAATTTGGTTGCATCAGTATTCATTGTTTGGTATTATGACTGTAAGTGCTACTCACAGCTTTATCACGTTGTGTACTGTGATGACTTTGTGTATAAAATGTATTTTCATGCATTTCAAATTTGCCTTTTCTGCGCGGGGCTGTGGGGACATTGATTTTGTATATTTTATTGCTAACCTGTAACCAAACCTTTCTCCCAGCTGTGTAACCTTCTCTCTGTATTCAAGCACATTGCTGCTGCTGCTGCTGCTGCTAAGTCAGTTCAGTCATGTCCGACTCTGTGCGACCCCATAGACGGCAGCCCACCAGGCTCCATAGTCCCTGGGATTCTCCAGGCAAGAACACTGGAGTGGGTTGCCATTTCCTTCTCTGTGTAGAATCATATAGTTCTTAAGCAAGATGAGTACAAGGTGTCATTCAATCTAACACATTTGATACATGAGAAACAGAATTCTAGTTAGAATAAGTGGTGAGCATGATTTCATACATTTTAATCAAATACTGGACTGGTTTACAAAAATAAAGGATTAATGAAATGTGCAACTAATCTTAGTTTATTAATAGGAGTGTGAGTCCAAATCTCCTCCTCTTGGACAAGTTTAGACGGTCCTGTAGGGGAAGGGGGTGTCCTCGTGGCGGGGGATTTACCTTTGTCTAGTGGGATTTACCTGCAATCTTTATTTATCCATTTTTAAAATCTTTTGTCCGTACCACATGGCATGTGGGATCTTAGTTCCCCAACCAGGGATTGAACCCATGAGTCCCCTGCATTGGCAGCTCAGGATCTTAACTGCTGGACCACCAGGGAAGCCCCTACCTATAGTCTTGATAGCTCAGTTATGTGACTTGGAATCAGGGCAACTGATGCAGCTACTTTATGTAAGCTGAATTGCCTTGGCATTTTGATTATTTCCTTTACCCTCTTAGCCCTTTTATTTGAAAGATAAAATGGCTGTTAGACGTCCTGAATTTCATCCTGTCTTTTAAAAATTGCCCCACTCAACAAAGTACTTCTTTTTTCACTTATTGTGACTTCTAGTTTATATTTCTATCAGGGACACTGAGTATTTTCCCTGTGGCCTACTCTGACCCACCTAATCTGACTTGATCTATTCAGCAGATTTGGCTAAAGCCTGCTGCTTATATTAATAATTGCTGCTTGTGTAATAACAAACCAGCTTACACACTGCCCCTATAGATGTCACCTATCTTTAATAACACAAAATAAGAAAACATGCATAAAATGGACTTATTTGGAGCCTAGGCCAGCAATAAATAATAATCATTAAAAAGTAACACTTTCTAATTACAGTTTGAAATTAAATTGAACATTTGATTATGGTAGGAGGATGGAAATTTTCGCCAAATTGTTGGCAGCAGGCTAGCTTAATGAGCCTGCCTTTTGTTGCACAAGATGAACAACAACAAATTAGAAGTTATCTAAATTATTAAAGATCAACTTCTTAAACACCACAGCTGTAGGATAATTCATGTGCTTTGGTTTATTGAAAATCAACATTGCTTCCTCTAATTTCTCTCTAGAGAAATCAGATAAAATCCACTCTCTTAATCGTCTCCTTGCTACACAAGGATGACAACATACTTATCTCATCCCCATAGCCCTAGTCCTTCCATCTGTTCCCTTTGAGCTGGTATGGTACAATGGTTGAGAACTTACACTCTGGAATCAGCTGGACTGAATTGGAACCATGTCCATGCCATATACTAGTTTGAAGTTACTTCTTTGAACGTCAGTTTTCTATAAAAGGGGGACAATGAGACTTATTTAATGGTGGTGGTGGTTTAGTCACTAAGTTGTGTCCGACTCTTGTGACCCCACGGACTGTAACCCACCAGGCACCTCTGTCCATGGGATTTCCCAGGCAAGAATACTGGAGTGGGTTGCCATTTCCTCCTCCAGGGAATCTTCCCAACCCAGGGATCAAACCTGCATCTCCTGCATTGCAGGTGGATTCTTTTACTACTGAGCCACCAGGGAAGTCCACTTATTTAATAGGATTGTTCTAAATATTAGTGAGAATTAATGTATAACAGGATGCTGACTGGTACATGCAAAGAAATTGCTCAGTAAATACTATTTTGATTTCATGGAATTTGAGAAGCAGGTATTTAGTAAATTGTTCTTGTTTGAATGAGAACATTAGAAGGACAAACTAAAAATCCTCACTCTTATTTTCTTAGGGTTATATTCATAGAGGAAGACCAAGTCAGGAAATCAACTCTGAGTCTTTTCCTGACTGATCACATGTTCACACAGCACAGCCGCAAGTAAGCAAAATGTGTGGTGTAAATCTCCTTCCTCTAGGATATTCAAGCCTTGTGGAATAATAGTTTCTCATTTGTAGCAGTTATTTGTATTTTAGCCCTATTTAGAGGTCCCTTCTGGTAGGCCTTAAAATGTTGTCTATTCTATTTTTTAAAGATCATTTCTTCATTCCTCACAGGTTATAGACCTTTAATTCATCAGTTGTTAAAACTAAAATTCTTGCCAGTAAGTCTGTTCCTGGACAAATTCCACTTGGAATCTCTTAGGTAAATAGTTTATAGGACAAGCAGGGAAAAATTTTGCACTGTTCTTCCATTATTGACCATCGTCTTACTCAAGTATCACCTTGTGATGAAATCTCTTAAAAACAGCATAAAATTATGTGCAGCTCTTATTTGTCTCTGTGTCAGGAATCTATTCTTAACTACTTAGCTGCATATAGTCCCTGGAACTACTGAAGCTAATGTAGAACTTTTACTTTAAGAGCATCAGGAGGATCTAGGTCAATAGATAATTTAATTCAGTTGGAAGTAAAATGTAGTGTGATGTAGTTTATATTGTGATATAGTCTGATGATTTGTATTGAAAGAAATACAAATGAAGGAAGGAAAAAAGAAAGTGAAAGTCACTCAGTCGTGTCTGAATCTTTGTGACCGTATGGACCAAACAATCCATGGAGTTCTCCAGGCCAGAATACTGGAGTGGGTAGCCTTACCCTCCTCCAGGGGACCTTCCCAACCCAGGGATCAAACTCAGGTCTCCCACACTGCGGGCAGATTCTTTACCAGCTGAGCCACCAAGGAAGCCCATATGCCCTCCTTTTAAAGTAGCTCTTCCATAATGTCTCAACATCCTGTCCCTTTGAGCTGGGTACATGATCCCTTGCTTGCTAAGGAGATAAGCACACCTATATGCTGATATCATGATTTTATTATCAGAAATAACTGAAATTCTTACTGTGAAAAAAAAACCTTAGATCAACTTTAGAGAATCTGGCTTCACTTGTGTATTTATGAAAACTTAGTATATTAAAGGTAATATTTCAAATCAAAGGGGAATAATGCAGTATTGAATAAATGCCATTGAGAATATCAGTCATTATTTAGAAAAAGAAAAAAGTTTATTATTATCTCACAGCATACTATAAAATAAGTTTCAAACTGTTTAGAGGATTAAGCTTAAGAAACTCTACTATGATGCACTCAAATAAAGCAAAGATTATTTTAGTAATTTGGGAGAGAGAAAGGTACAAGCAAGACCCCAAACCCAGAAGCTACAAAGAAACAGATAAACAAAAGTTCTCCTGTAAAATTAAATGTTTTCATGATGAAAGTTATCATAAAAAAAAAGATAGAAAAACTGGGAGAAAAAAATATGTGCAACATATGTAACAGGCAAGAGGATAATCATAAAAGAGTTCCTATAGCCATTAATTATTAAGCAAACAGGAAACAATAGGAATTATGAAACCACAAAGGAAGAAATACAAATGGCTTGTTTACTTAAAAAGTTGCTAAAGGTTCTGCACCCAGTTCCGATGTATGGGACCAATTCCAATGTATATGGAAAGGGACTTTTTCACACCAGCACCAACTAGCAATTCTCTGACACTAGCTGGGTGTAAAATTCGATTCAACCTGACACTGTCTACACAGAGACAGCATCAGATTCTAAGGTAAGAACTCAGTCCCACAAGACTGCCCCCAACTTCAGATGCCAATCACAAGTCCCAGGTTGTTGCCTGTCTGACCAACTGGTTATAAATTATAGATATCAGAGGTTCCCACAGACCCCCTCCTTCGGTTTGATTAATTTGCTAGAAAGGCACATTTTACCTACTGGATTATCAGTTTAGTATATAAAAGGATATAGCTCAGGAACAGTCAGATGGAAACATACATAGGGCAAGGTGTGTGGGAAGGGTGTGGAGCATCCATGTCCTCTCCAGGTGAACTACCCTCCCTGAATCTCCACATGCTCACCAACCCGGAAGCTCTCTAAACCACCTCTTTCTGGGTTTTATGGAGGCCTTATTACAGAGGCATGCTTGATTACATCATTGGGCATTGGTGACTATTTCAACCTCTAGCTCCTTATTCTTCCAGGAAATTAAGGGGTGGGACTGAACTTTCCACTCCTCTATTCAAGGTTGGTTCCCTTGGCGGCTAGCTTCCATCCACAGGTGATTTCCAGATGCCATCTTGTTACCTGAAAACTGGCTTGATCTTCTGGTGGATGATAAGCCAAAAGACACAACCAAGTCAAAAAGGAGGAGAAGGAAGGATTTATTACTTGTAGCAACTAAGGACAACACCTGGGATCTTTCCTAAAGTAGTGTCTTCTTTTTCTCTTTCTGCCACATCCTAATTATTGAAAATCCTAAAGTCCACCTCAGCCAGTTGGGAGGTGGGGGTGTAAGTCCTACTAATCTTTTTTTTTTTTTAATGTTAACATTTTAAAATGTTCTACTATTTAAAAAAATAAGTTGCAATGCACGGGCTTCTCATTGTGTTGGCTTCTCTTGTTGGGGCGTGTGGGCTCTAGGGTGTGTGGGCTTCAGTGGTTGCAGCTCATGGGCTCCAGAGCCCAAGCTTAATAGTTATGGTGCATGGGCTTCATTGCTCTGAGACATGTGGGGTCTTCCAAGATCAAGATCGAACCCATGTCTTCTGCATTGGCAGGTGGATTCTTTACCACTGAGCCACCAGGGAAAACCCCCTACTGTTACCTTTTGGAGTTTGCAGTGAATATCTGGAACATCCTGAGATGTGAAGTAGATGTCTATTACTACTGGAATATGGTAGGAAAAGGAAAAAAGCAGACATCGCTTTCAGAAATATTCCTGCTGTTCTCTTACTGCAAGTAATAAATCCTTCCTTCTCCTGCCCTTTGGTTTGGTTGTGTTACCCAAAAATTGGGTTTGACTCTTGGTGGGTGTCAAAAGACAAAACCAAGCCAGAGATTGAAAGATGGAAGGATCTATTATTCCTTGCAGCAAATAAAGACAACACTGGGCATCTTTCCCAAAGCAGTGTCTCCCTGACATCGAAGCTGGGGAAGTTTAAGTTAAGGGTACATGCATATTCATCAAGAGGCTTGAGCAGCGGAGAATTCAGCATAGAATCGGAGCAAAGGTTGACAGAGTCCAAGCTTTAGTTGATTGAAGTCATTAGAGTCAGAAAGTGTCAACATCATCACCCCGTAGGTTACAGTTGATCTGTAGGTTGAGCACTTCAGGCTAATCTTTACCTTTGGAACAACACAGGTATATAATCTTTGCTATTGTTACTTCCCTTGTCTGATAACAGTTTTGTTTCTTTATTCTTTCATTCCCCTCAGATCATTAGTTCCAAGTTGGGAAAGGAGTATGTCAAGGCTATATATTATCACCCTGCTTATTATATGCAGAGTACATCATGTGAAATGCAGGGCTGGATGAAGCACAAGCTGGGATCAAGATTGCCGGGGGAAATATCAATAACCTCAATATGCAGATGACACCACCCTTGTGGCAGAAAGTGAAGAGGAACTAAAGAGCCTCTTGAAAGTGAAAGAGGAGAGTGAAAGAGCTGTCTTAAAACTCAACATTCAAAAAACGAAGATCATGGCACCTGGTCGCATCACTTTATGGCAAATAGATGGGGAAACAATGGAAACAGTGACAGACTTTATTTTCTTGAGCTCCAAAATCACTGCAGATGGTGACTGCAGCCATGAAATTAAAAGACGCTTGTTCTTTGGAAGAAAAACTATGACCAACCTAGACATCATATTAAAAAGCAGAGACATTACTATGTCGACAAAGGTCCATCTAGTCAAAGCTGTGGTTTTTCCAGTAGTTGTGTATGGATATGAGAGTTGGACTATAAAGAAAGCTGAGTGCCAAAGAATTGATGCTTTTGAACTGTGGTGTTCAACTGTGGTGAGAAGACTCTTCAGAGTCCCTTGGACTGCAAGGAGATCAAACCAGTCAATCCTAAAGAAATCAGTCCTGAATATTCACTGGAAGAACTGATGCTGAAGCTGAAATTCCAATACTTTGGCCACCTGATGTGAAGAAACAACTCACTGGAAAAGACTGTGATGCTGGGAAAGATTGAAGGTGGGAGGAGAAGGGGACGACAGAGGATGAGTTGGTTGGATGGCATCACCAACTCGATGGACATGAGTTTGAGCAAACTCTGGGAGTTAATTATGGACAGGGAAGCCTGGCGTGCTGCAGTCCATGGAGTCATAAAGAATCGAACACAACTGAGCAACTGAACTGAACTGAAGGTCATTAGTTAATGAGATCTGTTTAAGGGCAAGCGTTGTGGCCAATCTTAGATCACAAAATGGCTTGAGGCCAAAAAGGGCTTCTCTCTCTCTTTTTTTTTTTTTTTAAGATAAAACAGAGCAGTTATCTATTTCATGTTTCATGGTACATAATGGATAACAGAGTTTCCTTCAAGACCATAGTGAAACAGGAAAAAGGGCTTCTCTTATGTCAAGTAAGCTATGCCTGATTCTCTTTCTCCAGGGAATCCCTACCCTATCTGCTTAGTTGTGTCTTTTGACTTGACACCCACCAAGACTGAACCCAGTTTTAAGGTAATAGCAGCATTAACATAAACCCAGTTATGGTGAAAAAGTAACAAGACCACCCATTTCACCTTATGGTCTGAAGTAGTTTCAGGAACTGAGGACAGGAGACCAAATATTATGACAAAAGTTTCTGCCAATGTTATTACTGTTGAGGAAATTCTAACAGTTATGGCAGCTGTGAGTCAGGAACCATGGATGAAAACCAAATATACTATAAGAGAAATATATTTTGGTCATCTGAGTAACCTGTAGGGGGGCAAAATCTGCCACCCCAAAATGTCTCCTTGACATGAAGATTATTTCGAACTGAAAACAATCAAGACTGAGAAGATTCAGGAAAAAGTTTTGAGTTTTCCTCTGTCTAAAGAATTTAGATAGGGGCTTCCCTGGTGTCTCAGTGGTAAAAGAATCCACTTGCAATGCAGGAGATGCCGGTTTGATTCCTGGATCAGGAAGATCCCCCAGAGAAGAAAATGGCAATCCACTCCACTATTCTCGATTGGGAAATCCTATGGACAGAGGAGCCTGGTAGGCTACAGTCCATGGGGTTGCAAAAGAGTCAGACACGATTTAGCAACTAAACAACAAAAACAACACCCCAACCCCAAGAATTCAGATAGAGGGCCTCTTTCAAGAAGAGAGCTATCACCATAGACAACTATGGTATGAACTAAGTGTGTAGACAGGGAGAAATCTAGTAAAGTTTGTTAAATTCTTCTCTGTTTTCATCTCCATACCAATTGTCTTCCTCCCCTTTGAGGTCTCAAGTCATCACCCCCAACACCCACTTTTGTCTTTGACTGAGGATGCTATTTAAGGTGAGAATTTCAGCAATTTTGGCAAGTTACTCAGTTTTTTTGAGTCTACCTCATATATATATATAGTATTAAACTTTTGTTTGGTTTTCTCCTGTTAATGTGTTTCATGTCAATTTAATTTTTAGACCAGTCAAAAAGAACCTAGAAGGGGAAAGGAAAATTTCTTCCTCCATGAGAGTCCAAATATACATTTCTTATAAATCATAATATTGCAGTTTTTCAACCAAGAATCATGGAAATGTGAATAAAAATTTGGTTTTTCATGTTAATTTCCAAATTATAGGATATAGACATTATATAAAGGAGTCAATAAAAAAAAGATTGATACATTTAGATTTAGCAAGGGTTTAAGGGACAGGACCCTGAAAAGAGTTTGATAGTATCTATCAGCTTTATCTGTTGGTCTAGCAATTCTGCTTTTAAGAATCTATCTTTTAAAATTATTTTTAATAAAAATTTAAATAATTTTTCTGAACTTTGTGAAAGTTCACAAACATCTCAAAAGTAGTTAAATTCAACTCCTGATTTCCTGCTCTCAAATCTTATTTTTATTGTGTCTCCTTTGTATCAGAAAATAGTGTCTCTGTTGAATCTATTTTCATGCTAGAAAATTAGAATTAAAATACCTGCTCCTTCTAATTATCTAATGCATCACCACGTCCTATGAATTGTATCTTCAAAACATTACAGAGTTCAGGCTAGTACTGCTCAACACATGGCAGGCCAACCAATGGAGAGGTGAAGTGTTGGGGCAAGGAATAACGACTTTATTGGGAAAGCCAGCAGACCAATATTTTTATAGCAGACTAATGCCGTAAAGAACCATCTTGTCTGTGTTTCGATGCTAGTTTCTTTTACAGTACACAGATGGGTGGAAGGGTGAGGAAGTAAAGTGAAAAGGCAGTAAGCTGCTGCAGATATTCCTGGTTCTGACCATACTCCAGAGGAGATGTGCTAGTCTTTCCTGCAACTGTTTACAGGTGGGCCTGGTCAGGGTGTTTTTTTGTGCGCTAAGAAAAGATGTTTTAGTGTAACACTCAGATATGGTGGCAGGGTTCCCAGAGATGGATCTTAATGTATGTTTTAAGCTATAGGCAATCTTCCTTTTGTGATTAACTTGCAGTAAAGGCAATAGAGTATAGTGGTCAAGGTAAAAGAAATATCCAATATGGAGTCAGACTTGTTCTTCCCTATTATAAAAGATGTATCTAATGACCAACATGCACATGAAAAGATGTTCAACATCACTAACAGAGAAATGCAAATCTAAACTACAGTGAGGGCTTCCCTGGTGGCTCAGTGGTAAAGAATCTGCCTGCTAATGCGGGAGACACGGGTTCCATCCCTGATCAGGGAAGATCTCACATGCTGCAGAGCAACTAAGCCCATGTGCCCCAACTGTTAAACCTCTGCTCTGGAGCCCAGGAGCTGCAACTGCTGAAGCTCTCATGCCCTAGAGCCCATGCTCCCCAACAAGAGAAGCCACTGCAGTGAGAAGCCTGAGCACTGAAAACTAAAGAGTAGCCTCCACTCACCACAGCTAGAGAAAACCCCGTGCAGCCACAAAGACCCAGCACAACCAGAAATAAAATAAACAAATAAATTTTGAGAGAAAAGAAAACCACAATCAGATATCACCTCACACCCATCAGATTGGCCATTATTAAAAAGTGTACAAATAACAAATGCTGGAGAGTGTGTGGAGAAAAGGGAACTCTCCTGCACTGTTGGTGAAAGTGTAAATTGGTATAGCCACTATGGAAAAAAATATGTAGTTTCCTCAGAAAGCTAAGAATAGAGTTGCCAAGATGGTAAAGAATCTGCCCACAGTGCAGGAGACCTGGGTTTGATCCCTGGGTTGGGAAGATCCCCTGGAGAGGGGTACGGCAACCCACTCCAATATTCTTGCCTGGAGAATCCCATGGACAGAGAAACCTGGTGGGCTACAGTCCTTGGGATCACACAGAGTTCAACATGACTGAAGCGACTTACTTTAACTTTACTATGATCCAGCAATCCCACTCCTGGGCAAATATCCAGACAAAAATATAATTAAAAATGAAACATGCACCCTAGTGTTCATAGCAGCACTATTCACAATAGCCAAGATATGGAAGCAACCTGTCAAAGCCAAACTATTGACAGATGAATGGCTAAAGAAAATGAAGTGTTAGACAAATATTATATGATACTGCTTACATGTGGAAGCTAAAAGTACACAAATTTACAAAACAGAAGCAGATTCACAGACATAGAAAAGAAATTTATGGTTACCACAGGGAAGAGGAAAGGGAGAAGGATAAATAAGGAGTATGGGATTCACAGATACACAGTACTATATATAAAACAGCAAGGATTTACTGTAAAGCACAGGGAACTGTATTCAGTATCTTATGATAACCAATTTACATGATATTTTAAATCAACTACAGTTACACTGAAAATAAATAAATATTAAACATCATTATTCAGTGAGCCTCTTGATGAAAGTGAAAGAGGAGAGTGAAAAAGTTGGCTTAAAGCTCAACATTCAGAAAACTAAGATCATGGCATCCGGTCTCATCACTTCGTGGCAAATAGATGGGGAAACAGGGGAAAGAGTGGCTGACTTTATTTTTCTGGGCTCCAAAATCACTGCAGTTGGTGACTGCAGCCATGAAATTAAAAGATGCTTACTCCTTGGAAGGAAAGTGATTACCAACCTAGATAGCATATTGAAAAGCAGAGACATTACTTTGTCAACAAAGGTCTGTCTAGTCAAGGCTATTGTTTTTCCAGTGGTCGTGTATGAATGTGAGAGTTGGACTATAAAGAAATCTGAGCGCCGAAGAATTGATGCCAACTCCTGAAACTGGTGATAGACAGGAAGGCCTGGCGTGCTGCGGTTCATGGGGTCGCAAAGAGTTGGACACGACTGAGCGATTGAACTGAACTGAACTAATTCATTAGGGAAACACAAATTAAAACCACAAAAGATATTAATACTATTACATACCCAGTAGAATGAGTAAGACTAAAAAATAAAAAAGTCAGACTGTCCACAAAAAAATTAATCAGTCAATTTAAGAAAGAAATGGAAAATTTATTCTAACCAAATTGAGAATGATAACCCAGGAAGAAGTCTTTCAGAAAGCTGAGGACTGTTCTGCCCGTTAAAGATCTAAGCACAGTTATATAGGTTTTGAGATAGAGGGCGTACCTTAAATGATATATTCTTGACAGATTACACAGTCTGGATCTACAGGTACAAAGAAGTGGCATGGGTCACTGTGGCCTCTTAAGATCAAGGAAGGTTATCTCCTAAGTGGTTGTGACCCTTGATGAGATTAAGAAGGGATGTTATCTCCTAAGGAGGTCTTGTCAATGCAGAGGCATGATACCTATGAAACGGGAGGAAGGTGGCTGAAACGGCAAAGAAAAATTTTATGTTTCAATTTTTCCTATCTTGCCATAAAATATGAACTTTATTTCATCAAAGAATAGCAAGTGTTGATGAAGATACAGAGAAACTGAAAGTCACATGTATTTCTGATGGGAATGGAAAATCATGCAGCCACTTGGCAGTTTCTTAAAGTAGTTAAACAGAAACTTGCCATAGGACCATGCAGTTCTACTTCTCTACTTCAGAGAAATAAAACATATTACGAGACTAAGATTAATGAGTTTTCACAGCATTCTTATTCATAATAGACACCGCCTGCAGATAATCCAAATGTCTGTTGACTGTGAATTGATACACCTGTTATATGCACACATTTGAATGCTATTGAGCAATAAAAAAGAACAAGCTACAATGACGTCGCTGAATCTCAAAAACTGTGCTAGATGAAATAAGCCAGACACAGAAGTCTACATATCATATGATTCTATTTATATAAATCTTCTAGAAAAGAGAAAACTGTGGAGACAGTCACTGAAGCTCAACAGGATCCTTTGGGGCCCTCCTGGGTAAAAAAAGCCCCTCTGTGCCCCCCATTTCTTATTTGTAGAAAAAGGCTTTAGTCTCTTAGGCCTTCCCTGAGTTCCAAAGAGCAGACTCTTTAGAGCAGTTACTAATTAGAGAAATGAGTGAATGTAAAAACAAAGGAAAAGCAGTCAAGCAAGAAAAGTAATGATAGTTTAAACAATAGTTCAGAGATAAAGCAGAGTCTAGTTTCTCCTCAGGGGATATACAGAACAACCTGATGCATGTCTTTGAGGTGTTCTACAGAAACTAAAGCCCCTAATGCAGGTGGAAGATAGAGCAGGGTAGACCCCAGACTGGTTGGAACCAGAAGGAAAATGATTAAGATTTCTGAAACATCACCCGTTACTTCACCACCAGCCAATCAGAAACCCATAAGCTGATCCTGTACCCTACCACCCTCAACCCCAGTGTTGCCTTTAGAAACTCTTCCCTGAAAGCCTCTCTGGAGTTTGGGTCTTTTGAGCATGAACTGCCCGTTCTCCTTACTTGGTCCCCTGCCTTACACTATGCTTTTCTTCACTATGATCCAGCATCAGTAGATTGGCTTTGCTGTGCATAAGTTAGGTTCAGTAACAATATCAGATTAGTAGTGGCCTCAGATAGGGGTGGGAACGAATGGGTGCAAATGGGCACAAGTGAACTTTTGGATGATTGCAGTAATGGTTGCACAACTGTGTAAATGTAACAAAATTCACCAAACTCTATGCTTAAAATGGATTAATTGTATGGTGGATCAATTATACCTTAATACGTCTGTTGTTCGTTGGTAGGTCGCGTCCAACTCTTTGTGACCCCATGGACTGCAGCACACCAGGCTTCCCTGTCCTTCACCATCTCCCAGAGCTTGCTCAAACTCATATCCATCAAGTCGGTGATGCCATCCAACCATCTCATCCTCTGTCATCCCCTTCTCCTCCTGCCTTCAACTTTCCCAGCGTCAGGGTCTTTTCCAGTGAGTTGGCTCTTCGCATCAGGTGGCCAAAGTATTGGAGCTTCAACTTCAGCATCAGTCCTTCCAATGAATATCAGGGTTGATATCCTTTAGGATTGACTGGTTTGATTTCCTTGCTGTCCAAGGGACTCTCAAGAGTCTTCTCACCACAGTTGAACACCACAGTTCAAAAGCATCAATTCTTTGGCACTCAACCTTCTTTTTGTCACAACTGTCACATCTGTACGTGAGTACTGGAAAAACCATAGCTTTGACTAGATGGACCTTTGTCGGCAAAGTAAAAAACCTTTTTAGTATTAAAAAATAATTATTTATTTTTGGCTGGGTCTTCGTTGCTCTGAGAGGACTTTCTCTAGTTGTGGTGGGCCACAGCTACTCTTCATTGCCATGCATGGGCTTCTCATTGTGGTAGCTTCTCTTGTTGCACCACACAGGCTATAGGCATGCGGGCTTCAGTAGTTGCAGCAGGCAGGCTCAGTAGTTGTGGCACATGAGCTTAGTTGCTCTGCAGCATGTGGAATCTTCTCAGACCCGTGCCCCCTGCATTGGCAGGTGGATTCGTTTTTGTTTGTTTAATTGGAGGCTAATTACTTTATAATACTGTGGTGGGTTTTGCCATACATTCACATGAATCAGCCATGGGTGTGCATGTGTTCCCCATCCTGACCCTCCCTCCCACCTCCCTCCCCATCCCATCTCTCAGAGTCATCCCAGTGCACCAGCCATCAGGTGGATTCTTATCCACTGCACCATCAAGGAAGTCCAGTCACTTACCATGATAAAAGCAATATCCTTCCCATGGCCTGTAAGGTCTTGCTTTGTTTGGTTTGTTTGGCTTTACCTCCCAGCCAATTACCTTGCTTACTGATTTCCAGCAGCACTATACCATCTTCTGCCTCAAGGACTTCCTGCCTGCTGGCCTTTGCCTGAGATGCCCTTAATCCTCCAGTCTTTAGCTGGAGAGTTATTACTAATCCTTTACATTTTAGTTTAAATGTCACTTCATCAGATAGCTTCCCTGATAACATTCTGTCACAGTTTAAATTAGGTCACTCTGTCATTTTCCTTTTATTAGACTGCTCCTTCAAAACCTTTCAGTCTGTAGTCACATATTAACTTATGATTTATTTAATTTCTATCTCTCCACTTGAATGTAAGCTCTAAAAGGGCAAGAACTACACCTATTTTGTATATCACTTATATATCATTTTCAGGAAGTATGTTCTAGTGTTAAATCAATTCATATGAAATGAACAGATTAGTTCATTTAATTACCCAGGATTACCTATTGCAACTGTAATATCTTGAAGGGTTCACTGCAAAATGCACTGCTAAATTTAAAATAAAAACATTTCATTGAAATTTTCTTTTTCTCGTTTTACCAGTTGGGCAATTGGTAATATGAGCAAGAAGGGTTTTTTTTTTTGGGCTAAAGTTATTGCAGGTATAGAGGACTGAGTTCTCAGAGTTGTGTAAATGCTTCTGTATACATTGGCAGAGTTGATTGTCAAAGTGTAGAGAGATACTCCTTTAATTGGCCACATATCTGTAAGGAGCTAAACCCTTGCCAAAAGATCATTTGAGAGGAAAATAATATTCAGGGAAGATTTCTAAAGGATAGGTAATCCTTCCAGACTATCTGGTGCCTCTGACACGTACTTGGCTATTTTGGTCCCTCCTAAAATTACTTTTAGTGACTTATGCCATCAACTAATACAACAACATTATAAGAAATGCTCCTCCTGAATTTATCACAGAAGTGCAGTGTTCTGTATTATCCAGTGCTTTTCTTTGAACAAGAACCCACTGTCCTTTGGGGGCTTCAAACGTGAATATCCACCTACCTCCTGGGCATCTCCACTTGGATGCAGAACTACGGATGAGAGTGAGCTGACTGAGTATAACGTTTTTACACAGAATCCTTTTCTGTGTAATCCTTTGAATTAGTAGGAATGAGTGGCCTCTTAATTTTTTGCTGTCGTTCAGGTGCTAAGTCGTGTCTGACTCTTTGCGACCCCATGGACCACAGCACACCAGGCTTCGCTGTCCTCCACTGTCTCCTGGCATTTCGGGAAATTCATGTCCATTAAGCTGTCTAACCATCACATCCTCTGCTGTCACCTTCTCCTATTGTCCTTCTCCTCCTGCTGTCGCCATCAGTCTTTCCCAGCATCAGGGTCTTTTCCAGTGAGTCGACTCTTCCCATCAGGTGGCTAAAGTATTGGAGCTTTAGCTTCAACAACAATCCTTCCAATGAATATTCAGGGTTGATTTCCTTTAGGATTGACTGGTTCGATCTCCTTGCAGTCCAAGAGACTCTCCAAGAGTCTTCTCCAGGGTATAATAGTCTCTCAATAAAATATTACTATGTACCCCAATATATAAAACAGATAAAGAAGCAGGGATGTGGGTTGAGTTGGGGGGAAGGGATGTTTTAATTTTTCCTCCCACCCAGTTATCTTTGATCTCCTGAAGGAGATAACAGGAAAGTTAAAAACCATTGACCTAGTCCAATCCCTTCATTCGGGACAGTTGTGGCTTTCACTGAAAAACAAGCATATAGTTCATTTAATGGAATGCAAACATAGTAAGTGACTTTTCAGAAAACTATAGGGGAAAATGTCCTCAAATACTTAGCAGACATTAACACAGTATACAGTGACAGGAGGCTGCCCAGGATTAGCAGTATGTGAGCTGGACCCAACAATGGTCCAGGGGATTCACCAAATGTGCTCTGGCTTGTTTGGCAATCCTGTCTCCTGAAGGGTGACTTTTCTTTCTTTTTTTCCAAAAGTCTGACTTTTCATGTTTCACCCCAAATGTTCTTTTTCTTTTTAATTTTTATTTTATATTGGAGCATGCTTGATTAATAATATTGTGTTAGTTTCAGGGGTACAGCACATGATTGAAATATAAATACATATTTATCTATTCTTTTTCAATTTCTCTTCCTATTTAGGTTATTACAGAATATTGATCAGTGTTCTCTGTACTATACAGTAGGTCCTTGTTGGTTATCTGTTGATATTTTCAATATAGCAGTGTCACTTTTGAAGGCTTCTCTAAAAATTGAGTCACCAGTAGGAGCCGTTTGTTAATGTATTCATGTTTTGGGTGGGGCTTCTCAAAGTTTCTCATAGGATTATTTTATTTATTTATTTATTTTTGGCCTCACTGGATCTTTGTTGCCGGGTGCGGGCTTTCTCTAGTTGTGACCGATTGGGGCTACTCTTTGGTTTATGGGCTTCTCATTGCGGGGGCTTCTCTTGTTGCAGAGCATGGGTTCTAGGCGAGTGGGCTCAGTAGTGGCTCACAGGATCAGCTGCCCCAAGGCATGCGGGATCTCAGTTCACCCCTGACCAGGGATCAAACCCATGTCCCCTGCATTGGCAGACGGGTTCTTAACCACTGGACCAGCAGGGAAGTCCTTCCATAGAAGTATTAACATATTAATATTACTAAGTCTGGGCAGCCCTGGGTGCTGAGCAAAATACTTCTGTGAGGCTTGGGAGAGAAGGAACATATGGCAGCAAAGCCCTCACATGGCCCAGTTTCTCTGAAGTCTCCTGATTTATCTCAGAAATTAATGTAAATACTGTATTCTGTTCCAGAAATTGTCCACATTTAATATCAAAACAATGTTTTACATTATTTGGCACTTAAGTTATTAATATCCTACATCTTTCTCTATCCTACCATGTTGTTGTTTAGTTGCTAAGTTGTGTCCAACTCTTTGAGACCCTATGGACTGCAGCCTGCCAGGCTCCTCTGTTTGTGGGATTTCCCAGGCAAGAATACTGGAGTGGGTTGCCATTTCCTTCTCCATTATCCCACCATACTTCAACTCTAATCTTTGAAAAAATTAATACTTCTAAAAGATGTGCAGTTCTTACTAAGATGACTGGTGCTCTCCAATCAGTAAATACAACAATTAAATCTCCTCTATTTCCCTCCATCGTGGTTGCCTTTGATACAGTTGATTTTGCTCATCTTCTGAAGTACTCTTTTTCTCTGGTTCTCTGAGACATTGTATTTATCTCCTCTAGAGGACTCCGCTCTGAGCCCTAGTCTCTTCCCTTCTCTCTTTCTTGTCTCTTCTTTTCTATTTAACTCTCTGTAGGTTATTTTATTCAATATTTTGGCTTCAAATACTTGTTTTTTGACAAGCTAATGGATTCCTATTTGTATCTCTAACCTTGATTTCTCCCCTGAGCTATGGGCTCCTATACTGAACTATTTATGTGATATATTTTCACTGTTATTTTTAACAGCTGCTCAAAACTCACATATCTAAAACAACTCCACCGTGCCTCACTTTGAGGCTTTTTTCATTCATGCTGAATGAAATGAATGGGCTTTTCCACTGGGTCTTCAGTTGAGGGAGGAGAGGTTGTATTATTTCTTTAATCATGTTGGGGAGGAAAAATTTCCTCTACTCCTTTAGGTCCTTCTGCCTGATATGAGAATTACACTGAGATGAGACAGATAAACAGAAGAAAATCAAACAAAAGTTTAATAACATTGATACACGGGAGAGACCCAGGAAAACTGAGTAACTCATCAAAATGGCTGAAGCCCTCACATTAAATACCATCTTCAGCTGAAATCCAAACAGGATTGAAGTAGTAGTTTGAGACTTTAAACAGGATACTGAAGTAGCAGTTTGAGGAGGAAGGCAATTGACATGGAAATGGAAAAGACAATGTTTGGTAAACAGATGTCTGCTGGGCCAGGCAGAGACAACGGGACACCGAGTGGGCTCTGATATCTGGGCCCTGCCAAGTCTCCCCCACCACCCCAGCCCATGTATTTTGTAGATGTCTCTGGTGATAGCTCAGTTCCAGGAACAGACCCTTTATCTACTTTTTAAGCAACTAAGGGAGAGGTAAAAACAAAAACTTACCGAGATTTCTGTTTCTTAAAAATGATCAGCCTAAAATAATCTTCATGCCAAAGAGACCCATTTTGGGGTGGCAAACTTTACTTCCCCACAATAATTTAATCATGCTTAATCTCTTCTGAAAGTCCTATTATTCAGATGTTAAATTTCCTAGATGGGTCCTTACATTTCCTTTGCTTTTGTATTGTCCATCATTTTATTTTTCAGCCCCACTTTCTGTGAGAATTCTACTGTTCTTCTTACAATAATATTGTGTTCTTGTTTCACAGGCCCAATACTATCTTTTATCTCTCAGAGAACATGGATTATAATTTTTTTTGGCCTTGCCCCTTAGCGTGTGGGATGTCGGTTCCCTGACCAGGAACTGAACCCAGACCCTCAGCAGTGAGAGTGAGGAATCCTACCCACTGGACTTCCAGGGCATTCCCTGGATTATAATCCTTTTGATGTTAACTCATACATTATTTTTATTCCTCCAGGTTCTTTTCTTCTGTGTTTGTTTTGGTCCCTGCCTTCTGTATGAGATGATTTCCTGAAACGTATATTGACCCTTGTCTTTTGTTCACATTTCAGAGAACAGAACCGAACTGTTAATTTGTGACTTTGTATGCTTGTGCAGGACTTCTCTACTAGTAGGACTGATCAGGATGTGATCAGGCTGGGATTTTAGGATCTCCATTTTTTTTGCTGAGGTCCCCTGAAAGTTAGAATCCAGATGTTTTTTGCTAAAGCCATTCCAGAGAAGTAAGTGCTACACTTATGAAGGGCAGGAAGATGGGATCTGGGGCTTCTCCTTCAGAATACAGACTTTACCTCACCTGGTTTTATCTACTTGCCCCATCCCTGTCCTTTGCCACGCTAGATGCCTTTATGTTAATTTAAGCTATAAACTTTCTCTACTTTGTTAGTCAGTTACTTACCTTCCATATGCTTTTTGTGTTGTGTGTGTGTGTATGTGTGTTTGTCTTTCTGGTTGCACTGTGCTGCATGTGGGATCTTAGTTCTCCAACCAGGGATTGAACCAATCCCTGCAGCAGAAGCACAGTCTTAACCACTGGACCACCAGGGAAGTCTCTTCCATATGTTTTTTTTTTTAATGAATAGTTTTTTAAAATTTAGATCTTTATTTATTTACTTTTTTTAATTTTTGGCTGCCAGATCTTTGTTGCTGTGCGAAGGCTTTCTTTAGTTTGGTGAGTGGGGCTACCCTCTAGTTGCAGGGCTTGGGCTTCTCATTGCGGGTGCATGGGCTTCAGTAGTTGTGGCTCGTGGCTCTAGAGCTCAGGCTCAGTACTTGTGGCACCTGGCTTAATTGCCTGGTTGGATGTGGAATCTTTCTGGAACAGGGATCGAATTCATGTCCCCTGTGTTGGCAGGCAGATTCTTTAACCACTGGACCACTAGAGAAGGCCCTTCCATATGCTTTTTATTTGCTGAAAATGTGATGACATTGCCCATCTGCTGTGGTCTTTTTCCCCCTTTATTGTTGTTTTAAAAAGATGAAATAAAAATTATCACGTGTTCTGCCATGTTTAACCAGAAGTTTTAAAAAGACATTTTTTATACAACACGCTAGAAAATACTTCGAAATAAGTGTTTCTTTTCTTGGGGGGTATACTTAGTTTAACTAAGTTGCTTTTGAATAGTGGAGATAATAATTTTGAATATGGAAAAATACTTCTAGTTATGAATGAAATTATCTCTCTGGAACAAAGTCAAGCTGAGTAAATGTTGATCTTAATCTGTAACTTGGATAGAAGGCATTTTGTATGAATAGTGGTAAGAAATGTTGGACCTAAGCAAAGAGACTGCCAGATATTTCTCCAGCAGAGATGAATTTGTCTGGGGTCATTGTGCATGCATGTGTGCTCAGTCCCTTTAGTCCTGTCCGACTCTTTGAGACCCTGTGGACTGTAGCCCACCAGGTTCCTCTGTCCATGAGATTCTCCAGGAAAGAATATTAGATTGGGTTGCCATTTCCTTCTCCAGGGGATCTTCCAGACCCAGGGATCAACCACGTCTCTTGTGTCTCCTGCACCAGCGGATTCTTTACCACTAGCACCACCAGAAGCCCAGCAGAAAATGACAATTCTGGGTTTGCAACCATGGTAAGCCACGTGAAGGTTCCCACATGGCAAGGGAGGAAGAACATTTTTATAGTGGGGAGAAGGGCAATAGTAAAAGAGAGTCATGGCTTTTCATTACCAGTCCTTACTGGGGAAGAAGAGAAGTCTTTCTTCTTCCTGTTGAGTTCTGTTATAATCGAAGGACAAGAGAGCCCCCTTTCCTGGTTTTTTGACTCTATTTAATTAAATGTTCTATTTATTATTATTCTGTTTATTAATTTTTTATTTTTTACAGAAATATATGAAGAAGAGAAGGAAGTTGGATGTGGACTCAAGTTCCAAAGTGGACTCTGGAGAACTGTCTGAATTACAGAGACATTACAAGTGACTGCCATTCAGAAAGTTTGCCACTGTCCTGGCACTTCTCTAACCATCAGAAAATTCTTTACTTCCAAAGAGGATTGATTCAACCAACTTTGCACCAAAATATCTAGAGGAGGACTGAGCATATGTTAGAGGAGAAATAACTACATACAATTTGGCCAAGGGACAAAAAACTCAGTTCTGTCCTATCCATTCATCCATGCATCTATCAATCCATTCACCTATCCATCTTCAGTTGTTTGGTTGCTTGATTCATTCAACAGATACTTATTGAGGTGAGTGCCTTTTTTTTGCTACCAGATTTGAACTAGATGCTGAGGAAGTAATGGGGAGCAAAACAGATACATTCTCTGTCTTTCTGGCACTTACAGTCTAATCATGTGATAGAGGTTAGTAAACTAATAGTTATAAATGTGTAATTAAAAATTGTGAGAAGAGTTCTGAACTAAAGGCACACAGTACTATGAGGAAAAATAATAGGAGACTTGACTTAACTTGGGAGTCAGGGCATCTCCCCTGATGAAGTGTTTAAAGTGAGATATGAAAGAGGAGAAAGAATTGCAGAGGTGGAGAACAGGAGGAGAAAGAGCCAGCTCAGATAGCAGTGTGAGGGCCAATTGTATATATATTTCCAACTCTGTGTTCAGGTTGATGGGTTGAAACCAGTCATGGTGGGAGTGTTTATACTGTAAGAATCTGCACGCACTACACTTTCTTTAGACATTTGCCAGCATCCCCTTGGGAGAAGGGGAAGGTGATGTATGTACTGTCTACTAGGACTCAGACACTATGTTAAATGCAGGATGTATTATTTCCTATAGCACCAACAGTAACATTCTGTAGAAGAAATATTTATCCTCATTTCATGAACATAGAGTAGACCTTAGAGAAAAAGAGTGAATTTCCCCAAATTGTTGAGCTAGAAAGTGGCAGTTGTTGTTCACTTGCTAAGTCATGTCTGACTCTTTCAATCCCATGGACTGTAGTAGCCAGGCTCCTCTGTCCTCCAATATCTCCCAGAGTTTGCTAAAATTCATGTCCATTGAGTTGGTGGGCATGATCATATATGAGCTCAGGTCTGGCTTTGAAGTTCATGTCCCTTTCCTCATATCATGCTGCCCATGACCTGAGCAGTAGTAGGTGCCAAGAAAGCACTCCCTTACCAGATTTCATTGTGAAAAAGACTTACTTAGATGAGTTCTCACCAATGGCTCACTCACTTCTACAATGTGAAAGTGTGATTTTCAGAAGTTAAAAACATAACCTTTTTTTTTGGCAGATGTAAACTATGAACCCATGTCAAAACTTTAATTATCTCATTAATTGGTGAGGGAATCAGTATGTAAAGCTGGTTCAAAGAGCATTTAAGGAACTGAGTATTTATAGGCAGTTTAATAAAGAAAGGTTAGAATAAATTACTTAGGTTAGAAACAAAACTGATTCATGTTTGAGCAGGGCATTAGGCCATAGCCTTTGGGATTATCTCTTTTGCTAGAGAGGAATCATTTGCATCTTTATTAAACACAAATCTACAAGTTAACTTTATAGAGTCTGAGTCTCTAATAGTTAATTAGAACATTCAGACTTCTCTTAGAAAAGAAAATAATCCTTGAGAGGATTGTTAAACAATGCTTCAATGTGACATTGAAAGAACAGGCAGGTATCATTTTGGCCTTGTTACCTTCTTCTGTGTGATTTTGCTTAAGAAGTGTGAGCAGGAAACTTTTGCTGTATCCTGTGTACCTGTGGTGTTCTAACTTTTGCGTGGTACAAAGTATGACAGGGTTCAGGGCATGCTAGCCCAAAATATGGCGCCTAGGCATATTGAATGGGCTTCCCTGGTGGCTTAGATGGTAAAGAATCCACCTGCAATGCTGGAGACCTGAGTTCAATCTCTGGGTTAGGAAGATCCCCTGAAGAAAGGCATGGCAACTCACTCCAGTTCTCTTGCCTGGAGAATCCCCATGGACAGAGGAGCCTGCCGGGCTACATTCCATGGGGTCACAAAGAGTTGGACATAACTGAGCGACTAAGCATATTGAATATCTTAAGCTGAAAGAGTTTGAGACAACAGTAGGAGCAGAAAAGTCACTATGACACTCACCAGTCTCCATGTGAAAGGTACCCTCCCTGTACCAGAAGGAAGGAAGATATTCTTATCACCAGAAATAGGAAATTTGGGGTTGAGAAATCTTTACAAACCATGTCAAACTAACCCTTGCCTTCCCAGTTACATTTTCACCATTTATTACCCCAGCCCAAACCCCTCTGCCTTGTCAAGTCTTCACAAATGTATTGTTTCTTTGTCCAAAATGTATGAAAGCATCTTGCTCTGATCACTTCTTTGGATTTTCATTCTTCATTCTTTTGCTCTTTCTCCATTTTTCAGACTTATTGTTTGGAATCACAGAAGCAAATCAACTTCATTATTTATATCATGTTTCATTTTCAATCAAAAGGAAATTTCTCAGTTTGTCTTTACATCTTATATACTCATATTGAGTCCTAAATGATTTTTAGCTGCTTTCAGAAACCAAATTTCCTCTCAAAAGATGATTCAGGCTAGGAATTCCCTGGTGGTTTAGAGGTTAGGACTAGTTGCTTTCACTGACAGGGCCAGGGTTTGATCTCTAGTCAGGGAACTAAGATCCCACAAGTTGTGCAATGCAACCAAAACAAAATAACCACCCCCCCGCAAAAAAAAATAAAATAAAAAAGATTTAGGCTTTAGTATAGTTCAGGCTGTAATTCAACATGTTCCTTCCGAACCACTGATGGAGAGACTGGGCGCCCTCTGCTGATTGGCCCCAGAAAACTGTTACTGTGGTTGACTGGTTTTCTGTCTTTCAAGTTACTGGTGTTCTTAAAGGTTATTGGGAGTGATTTAATTCTTCCACGTGACTCTAAAGAGCTGCCTCTTCCTGTCTTCCTTCTTGGTTGCTCCTCTTCTCTGCTTTTGTTTGTTACTGTTTGTCTGCTGCCAATGAACCATTACATCTGATTATTTGCCACTTGCCAGGTACCTGAAAGTTAACTGAAGGTGGCTGAGGGAGGCCGGACTGCCTGGGATGGGTAAAGTGAGGTCAGCTGAGTGCAGTGGATTGTGTGAGTGTGAATATAGTTCCATTTCTGTCCTACAGAGTGAATAGTAGGTGCTCTGATTACTACCTGCCTGGAGACTCAGTGCTGACTTGAAGAGCTACAGTGAGCTCAATGTGGAGAGGGTGTTAGAACTTGTATGCATAAGAGGAGTCCAAGAAAATGTTTTGGGACTTATTTATTTCCTCTTACGTTATTATATGTATGTACTGATATTAAACTAGAAAATGCAATCTCTGAAACTTAGTCCTGGAGGAAGCATAAGCTGGAATCAAGATTGCCGGGAGAAATATCAATAACCTCAGACATGCAGATGACACCACCTTTATGGCAGAAAGTGAAGAGGAACTAAAAAGCTTCTTGATGAAAGTCAAAGAGGACAGTGAAAAAGTTGGCTTAAAGCTCAACAGTCAGAAAACTAAGATCATGGCATCTGGTCCCATCACTTCATGGCAAATAGATGGAGAAACAGTGGAAACAGTGGCTCACTTTATTTTTCTGGGCTCCAAAATCACTGCAGATGGCGATTGCAGCCATGAAATTAAAAGACGCTTACTCCTTGGAAGGAAAGTTATGACCAACCTAGACAGCATATTAAAAAGCAGAGACATTACTTTGTCAACAAAGGTCCGTCTAGTCAAGGCTATGGTTTTTCCAGTGGTCATGTATGGATGTGAGAGTTGGACTATAAAGAAAGCTGAGCGCCGAAAAATTGATGCTTTTGAACTGTGGTGTTGGAGAAGACTCTTTTTTTAAATTTTTTCATTTATTTTTATTAGTAGAAAGCTAATTGCTTTACAATATTGTAGTGGTTTTTGCCATACACTGACATGAATCAGCCATGGATTTACATGTGTTCCCCATCCTGATCCCCCCTCCCGCCTCCCTCCCCATCCCATCCCTCTGGGTCTTCCCAGTGTACCAGCCCTGAGCACTTGTCTCATGCATCCAACCTGGGCTGGTGATCTGTTTCACCCTTGATAGTATACTTGTTTCAATGCTGTTCTCTCAGAACATCCCACCCTCGCCTTCTCCCAGAGTCCCAAAGTCTGTTCTGTATATCTGTGTCAAAGATATGGAACGCTTCACGAATTTGCATGTCATCCTTGCGCAGGGGCCATGCTAATCTTCTCTGTATCGTTCCAATTTTAGTATATGTGCTGCCAAAGCGAGCACTGGAGAAGACTCTTGAGAGTCCCTTGGACTGCAAGGAGATCCAACCAATCCATCCTAATGGAGATCAGTCCTGGGTGTTCATTGGAAGGACTAATGTTGAAGTTGAAACTCCAATACTTTGGCCACCTGATGCAAAGAGCTGAATCATTTGAAAAGACCCTGATGCTGGGAAAGATTGAGGGCAGGAGGAGAAGGGAATGACAGAGGATGAGATGGTTGGATGGCATCACTGACTCAATGGACATGGGTTTGGGTGGACTCTGGGAGTTGGTGATGGACAGGGAGGCCTGGCATGCTGCGGTTCATGGGGTTGCAAAGAGTCAGACACGACTGAGTGACTGAACTGAACTGAACTGAAGCTTAGTCCTTTCAAAAAAGAGACTTCCCCTACACTTGAAAAATTTCTTTTGGGGGAGATAAATCTTCAGAAATTGTATAACAGAAGTATCTTATTGTAATGCTGAGCTTTGAGCACATTTTATTGTTGAACAAGAGACTTTTACAGCTGGTTTATTTTTGATTTCCTTGAAAGAACTTAGGAAATGTGGTTTGCCTCCTAATGCTTCTTTAATATTGTCAATTTCATTTAAATTATACTTTTATGTTTAAAAATATGAATTATATAATAAGTGATAAAAATTAAAATGACTTTAATAATATTTCTAAATGTTATGGGACTATGAATCACCCTTGGGACCTGTGTTTCATTGTCAATCGAGGAGGTGGATGGACACTGAGCTGCTGCTCTGAGGGTCATCTTAGGTCTTTACAATTTCTCCTGTCCTTTCACTGACCCTACCCAGGACTGTACTGTGCAGCAGATCACTTCTGCATTGTCAAGGGCTTTATAGTTAATGATATTGTTTAAGAATCATTAGGACCAGGTGGCCTCTATGCTCCAATAGTCCCCAAACAATAAGGAAAACCTTCCTTGATGTATTCTAGTACTCATGAGACTAGTTAACTTGTTCAAAAATCTTAATTTAGCAATGCATGTCCTGTTTCCAAGGACATATGCTCATAGCCTAGGTAAACTGTAAAAGTGTTCCAAGACCCCTTTGGTGGTAGGGAGTGCAGCTGTGAACACTTCGGGATCATTGTCTGCTTGATCCAGATCCCACCCTGTGAGTAAGCTGCCTTGTAATATGTGATCCAGTGATTACATGGAGGTGTCCACCTCATTTTTCAGTCTCAAGATACCTTCTCAGTTTGGTGGGCACTTTTTGTTCCTTCCATCCTCCAACTACACTGCTCCTATTGGTTAGTTTTAGTTGGTTTTGAAGATCTGAAATCAGGTGCTTCTTTGACCAGGGCTCGTTGTCACTAAAACCCTAGAGACACATCAACAAGTTATGTCAGGCGGTCCACTGTTAATGATGGAGAATAATTCTTCCTTTGGTATTACTGGCTTGCTGCATCCTGGAAGGTCTGTGTGAAAAGCATGTGAGTGGTACCATGGTGATGGCAGCGATGGTGGTGGGAATGGCCTCAGGTCTTGGGGGGAGAGGGGAACACAAGGACAAAAGAGGGATCCTAGTTGGAAGGTGCTACCAGGTGGTCCACAGACAGCTGAGGCCACACTCTCTGATTAGGCAACAGGGAATAGAGCCAGGCCACAGGTTTCCAATCCTTTAATTCAGAGAATTTAAAATGTCCTCAAACTCTTCAGCTGTTAATAGTTAATTTACTATGTAAGTAACACCCTATATTGTCTCACTTCATGTTTACTTTTGAGGTAGGTAATATTCTTGTCGCCTCATTTTCCAGATGAGGACACTTGAGGCTCACAGCGGCTAAGTAACTTGATCAAAGTTTCACAGTTAATGGCAGAGCTGGGATTATAATCCAGGTTGAATTCTAGAGTTAGCGCTTTCCATCAGTACTCCTGGCTCCCAGTTGCTGATCAGTTGTATATATTCTGACTGCCACATGGATTGTCTTAGAAAATTATATGTTAGTGGACGGTCCTTGTTCATTTGCAGAGCTGAAGTAGTCTGAAGTAATTTATCAAGTTGGCAGAAGAAAAGAATGTGGGTAGAAGAGAGACAAGGAATGTCAGCCAGTGAAGCCACTGTTTAGTCATCAAATATTTATTTTGCAGTATTTTTATCAGGCAGTGTTTTAGCTGGACAAGATGATGGTTCCTCTCAAGAACCCACCATTTATTAGGAGATGGACACAAAAAGAAAATTACATTAATGTTATAGTAAGAACAGAACAATGATGGAGTAGTATGTGAGATGGCAGTCATGAAAAATGAAAGAAAGTGGAAGTGTTAGTTACTCAGTCATGTCCAACTCTTCTGCAACCCCATGATCTGTAGCGCACCAGGTTCCTCTGTCCATGGAATTCTCCAGGCAAGAATACTGGAGTGAGTTGCCATGCCCTTCTCCTGAGAATCTTCCCAATCCAGGAATTGAACCTGGATCTCCTGCATTGCGAGCAGATTCTTCACCATCCCTGAGCCACCAGGGAAGCCCAGTAATTATGTAGTGGCAGTCAACTCTGCTTTGGGGACTCAGAGAAGGCTTCACAAAGGGAGATAATCAAGCTCACCCTAGAAAGACAGTCAGGTGTGAATTTGCATAGCTGGAAAAGGCAACAGCTTATGCCAAAGTGAGGAGGTATGAGGGCTAGATGGTAGGATTTTGAAGAGGAGGGGTGGTTACAGTCCAGGATTCCGGTGACCTGGGCAAATGGACTCAGATCAGGAAGAGTCTCCTCTTCAAGACTAAGGAATTTATTATCTCTAATCCAGGGAGAAACTTTGCAGGATTTTTAAACTGGAAAGCAACATGTCTGCTCTGGATCCTTTCTGGTTGTCCTTCCACATACACTTTCCATCACCTTTGCTCTGCACTGTGGCCTAGCAGGCTGACCTCCACAGGAAACATCAGTTGGTGTATCATATCCTAAGATTGCCATAGCAAAGTGGGTGGCTTATTCTTTCACAATTCTGGAGTCTAGGAGTCTGGACTTGTTGTTGGTGGGGCTTTTTCCTCTGTGGATTTTGAGAGAGAATCTGTTCTGTGTCTCTTTCAGCGTTTGCTTGCTTGGCGATCCTTGGTTTGTAGATGCATCATTCCAACTTCTGCCTGACTTCACATGGTATTCTCCACTGTGACTGTGTCTCTGTGTCTTAGCCTCTCTCTCTTTTTAAAAAAATTTATTTATTTGGCTGCACTGGGTCTTAGTTGCAGCATGCGAGATCTTCAGTTGAGGCATATGGGATCTAATTCCCTGACCAGGGATTGAACCTGGGCCCCCTGCATTGGTAGCCTGGACTCTAATTAGTCACTAGATCACCAGGAAGTAGCTTTATCCTCTTTTTATAAGGATCCTCTTTTTATATTGGATCTAGCTCACCCTATTTCAGTATGATCTCAACTTATGTACATTTGCAAAGATCTTATTTTCGTACATTTGCAAAGATCCTATTTCCAAGTAAGTTACCTCTGGCACCATTCATAGGTACCAGAGGTTAGAACTTGACTATATTTTGGGGGGAATGAACGCAATTAAATCCACAATAGTCAGTAACCTTGCCTTCTGAATTTTAGTTGGGTTAGGCCATTGAGAAGCATGGGCAGAAGATCAGAGGGAGGGAAGAACGTAAGATTAGGCAATGAATTTCCCTAGTTCTGTACTTTTGGGGTCACCATGGACTGCCTTCAGTGGTGAGCTGGAGATCACAGCTCTTGAGAGGTGGTCCTCTCCACATAACCTCGCTCTCTTATTCATATTTGTTCTCCCTTTGCCTCTTTAGAAAAACTATGGATGGTAAAAGCATCTCATGGTTACTAGTCTGGGAGTATTTCATTCTACTTACGATTTCCCTACCCTCTGCTCAAACCACTGGACATAATCTTTATATAAAGTTTCCACAAATTACCTAATTTGAGTTCTGTCTTGTTCCTACTAAGATCTTGATGGAAACAATGACAGTATTTTTTATTTTAGAACAATTGCTTAGGTAAAGGAGGCAAGAAAGGAGGTACTGAGACTTGAGAGGAAGATAGAACGATAATTCAGGTAAGAGATGATTAGACCTAAACTTGGATTATACCAGCTGTGATGGAGAGGGGAGGGGAAACACAAGATATTTGGGAACAGAATTAATATGACTGGGGCCAATCCTCATCACCCATCAGATTTACCCTCACCAAATACTTATTCAGTAAGGGGATATTCTGTCCTGTAGTTTTTCTGGCACCAATTTCAAAAAAATGGAAGATTTGTAGATCAGCAGAAGGGAAGCAAGCAGTATAGGTGCCCCCCAGGCTTTCAAATAATGTGACACAGAGGCAGGTTTGAAGGAACCAGGAACGGTTCGAGTTTTTAGGGGTTTCAGTGTCCTGTCCCACTGGGTCAAGATGGCATTTCGGGCTCCATCCCATTTCCCGGGGCCCATTAGGCGATACTGGTAAGGAGTACATGGTCCAAAGAAAACTTCCCATGCTAGTCTGGGATCCTTGATGAACAGAAGTGGGACGTTGGGCTTTACGCCTATGAAGGAAGCAAGGTCATCCAGGTAGGAAATGTAGTCAAGTTTGTCTACACCGGGATCTTTCATCAAACCCCTGAGAGGGAAAAAGATGGATCACTTGATGTCCAAGTTATGAGTTTCCCCACCTCCCGCCATTTTGTTTCTTTCCATTGGAGTCAAACCATGTTGGGAATGTTTTCCTATGTTGGAGAGAAAAAAATAAAAGGAGTTTATTTGCATAGGGTATTTGTGAGTGTAATTAATTTTGTTAAAGGAGATGGCAGAAGAAGATGATTGGAAGTGGAGCTTTAAATAATGTTTCTGGTTCTTGAATTTGATATGAGGGTAAAATCAGATCAGTCCAGATACCTCAGTTATTGAACAAATAAATATGATCAGAAAGCATCACATATATAACCACCTGAATTATTTTTATTGATGTTAATTGTGAGTCGAGAGGATCATACTTGGTGCAGCAGAACTGAACATGACACAGATGTAAGTACAGTTGACCTCTGAATAATGAGGGAGTTGGGGTATCAACCTCCCATATAGTTGAAAATCTAAGTGAAACTTGACTCCCCTCAAACTTAACTACTAATAAATTATTAGTAAACTAAAGGCCATACTGATAGCATAAGCAGGTTAACACATATTTTGTATGTTATGTGATCCTATACTGTATTCTTAGAGTAAACTGAGAAAAGAAAATGATATTAAGAAAACCATAAGGAAGAGAAAATATATTTACAGTACCATACTGTGCTCATCAATCCCATAAATTTATGTTGTCTGTTTATAAGATGAATTATCTATTGGTACCTACATCAATATTGTCTTATAGGATACAAAACACTGTAGATGTTATTTGTATTCCTAACGCTGGACATCAAAAATGAAAAGATAATGTGAAAAAGAAATTCATATTTATTTACAAGTATAATGAATTATACATTGATAATGAAGAAGCAGTAGCAATATGATTATTTCATGGAAGCCTGGCCTACATAATAATGAATGAATCATTATAAAATTTTTATGGTATATGGTATTATAGTCATATTCATAGTACAGTATTGGAAATATTGTTGCATTAAAAAAACCCACTTACCTGTGATGATGAACTCTTTCTCCAAATATGAAAGAAGGAGGCATATTGTACAGTAATATAATTCTTTGAAATCAAAGTTAGAAACCAATAAGAAAGCTAACACATTATTAATTTTATATTACTGTAAATGTCACTTACCTTATGCCTATGCAAGGATGGGCTATCCACTCCCTACAAGTCTTACGCATGAAGTTCTATATGAGAAATACTTAAGCAGTGATGACCATGATGACACAAAGACTTCTCATTCAGTTCTTGCTGTGCAGGTTTAGATTTTCACAGAAGACACATACACAACAGATAAATCTATTAAGAGTGGGGCATGATGATTATTTACTATTCTTTAAGAGGAAGTGGATCATCATAAAGGTCTTTATCCTTGTCGTCTTCGCATTGAGTAGGCAGAGGAGGAGGAAGATAAGGGGTTGATCTTGCTGTCTCAGGGTGGCAGAGGGAGAAGAGGTGAGGAGGTGGAAGGGGAGGCTGGAGAGACAGGCACGTGTCGTGTAACTTTATGGAAATACTTATGTAACTTTATGGAAATACACTATACTTTCTGTCTGACTTTTTTGCTTTTTCACTTCTTTTAAAAATGTTTTTATATGATACCAATTTTTCTTCCATCATTTGCTTAAGTTTCAGTGCCTGTATCATAGAAGGGTCCATGCTGTAAAAGAAGTCAAAATCAGTCTTAAATAACTGGCATCCTTTTGCCAGACTGTCTGATGACAATTTGCTTTCTGGCACTGCTTCTCCTATGTCTTCTTCCTCAGCCTCTTGCCCTGGTTTGGAAGCACTCATCCCCCTATCAAATTGTCTTCTGTTAACTCCTCTGGCGTGTGGTCTATTAGCTCTCAAATTTCTCCAAGATCCTTATCTTGAAACATTTCACTCCCCACCTTTTTTCCCCCCTCCCATGTCTACAGTCTGTTTCGTGATTTCCTTGACTGGCTCTATTGTAAACCCTGTGAAGTCACACACAACATCTGGACATGGTTTTCTCCAGCAGGAATTTATTGTTTCAGGCTTGGTGGCTTTCACAACTTTTTCTATAACAACGATGGCATCTTCAATGGTGTAATCCTTCCAGGCTTTCATGATATTCTCTTTATTGGGATTCTCTTCCATCGCACTGACAATCATTTCCATAGAGCACTTCAGACGCTTTGTGTTCTGGGTGGCCAGGGGATTATCCAATATCAAAAGAACTTTCAAAGACAGTCACTTATTGCCAAGGTGCTTTATGATTTTAGGGACAGAGCAGTGAAGGAACTGGGTTTAATCCAGAAAAAGGGTTGTCATTGTCCAGGCTTTCTTGTTGTACAATGAAAAGACTGGTAGCTGGTATTTATCTTTTCCCTTAAAAGCTGGGGGGTTAGCAGTTTTACAGTTAAGGGCAGTCCTGACTGTGAACCTATCCCCTAGAGAAAGGAATGGCAACCTACTCCAGTATTCTTGTCTGGAGAACTCCATGGACAGAGGAGCCTGGCGGGCTATATAGCCCACTGGTCACAAAGAGTCAGACACGACTGAATAACTAATGTGACCATAAACCCGACTGTATTTACACATGAATGTAGAGTTAGCCTATGCTTTCCTGCCTTAAATTCTCGTGTTCAGTTTTCCTCTTTAATAATAAATGTCCTTTGTGGCACTCTGCTATCCGCCATCCCTAGGATAGGGCACTCTTGTCTGCATTAAACGCCGTTTCAGGCAGATATCCTTTTTCTCCAGTGACTGTCTTAACGGCATCCTGGAACGCTGTCTGCTTCCTCTTGGTCAACAGAAGCTGCTCTTCCTGTTATCTTGACTTTTTTTATTTTAAAGACACTGCTTTCTAAAATCAGGAAACCATCCTTCTCTAGCATTAAGTACTTCTTCACGTTTCTTTTGCTTTCAGTTGTCATATAATGACTTCACTATGTTTCAAATCTATAAAAGTCTATAAGTATGCCTTTCCTATAGCAATCCTGCACACACATAAAAGCTGCATTTTCAACACAAGATGAAAAATTATTTCACAAAAAGTGCAAGATTTTCATGCCTGCTGGCACAGGTACAGTGATGGCTTCACAAATTTTCTTTTTTATAATGGTCCTTATGCTGAATTCATTTATTGTGAAATGACAGACAACTGCAGCTGCAGACCTCAGTCTATAGTACATGTCAAGCAATTCAACTTTTTCTTGTAAATTTGGGACTTTTTTCTGCTTCTTGGGAGCACTTCCAGCATCACTAGTGGCACTCTAATGGGTCCCGTGTTGTGATTCAAGGTTTACATTATTGCACTAATCACGATGAAAAATACATGAGAAATGTGAGAGATCATTTTTTACTGTGATATGAAATTTGCTGGAGAGGTGAACTGTTCATGCAGAGATGATTAGGGTCATATGACATATTAAGCAGATATGTGAAACACCTGAGCTCATCACAATAGCAACAGAAGGTAGCCATGAAATTACTGCAGTACTGCTACAGTTAAATTTATGGTGTTATGATTTAACACTGCATCTTTACACTGTTTGGGTTTCCCATGTGGCTCAGTAGTAAAGAGTCTGCCTGCCAATGCAGAAAACACGGGTTTGATCGCTGGGTTGAGAAGATCCCCTAGAAGAGGAAATGACAACCCACTCCAGTATTCTTGCTGGGATTATCCCATGGACAGAGGAGCCTGGAGGGATGCAGTCTGTGGGGTCACAGAGTCAGACACGACTGAGTGAGCACACATGCATGCTTTACACTTATTTATATTTCTCTTGCTTGTGAATGCACAATGTAGGATCTGTGTTTCTGTGTGCAAGTTTTGATAAATTTTAAATTTTATAATAGATTTTTATATATTTGATGGCAGTAAATGATAAAATAGACTAATATCTACCTATATTTTGCACATTCATGACATATCTAACTTTTTCTTAATTTTTTCAATATTTCTAGGCTTTGTGATTTATCTGCAAGTGTTTTCAAATTGTCACAACCTCCCTCAATTTTTCCAATATATTGAAAAAAAAATCTGCATATAAGTGGATCCATGCATTCAAACCTGTATTGTTCAAGGGCCAAATGTATAGTGTATAGGAAGGTTCTATCCCTATCTATTTCTGTTATTAGTAAATTTTCATGATGTGCCAATGTCATTCTTTCACTTATTCATTCATTCCTTCAATCAGTCAATCAGCCCTAAGTGTCTGTCACATGACAGGCATTATCCTAGGTGTTAGGAGTCCAACAGTGAGTAAAACAAAGTCTTTGCTGTCAAGGAACTTACATTCCAACAGGGCAGAGCAGCAGGCTGTGAAAAACCCAGCCAGGGACTTTCCTGCTGGTCAGTGGTTAAGAGTCAATACTCCCACTATAGGGGGCATGGGTTCTATTCCTGGTCAGGTAACTAAGATCCTGTATGCCACTTGGCACAGTGAAAAACAAATAAAAAAAGCAACAACAAAACCCCAGCCAAACAGATATAGAATATATCAAGTAGTAAGAGGAATTATGAAGACTTACAAAGACAGGTAAAGGGGAGAGGCAACGATGAGACTAGGTGGGTTGCCATTTCATGCAGTGTTCTTAGAGAAGGCTTCTCTCTGATGAGGGGATATTTGAACAGAGTGAGCCAACAGGTATGGGGTAGGGGGCAGAACATTCCAGGCAGAGGAGACAGTAAGTGCAAAGGTTCTGGGGCATGCCTGAAACCCAGGGAGCTGTCTGGAGTGACTGGAGTAGTGTGGGAAAGTTGGGAGAACAGGAGACAATGAGGGCATAGAGGGAGCTGTTGCCTGGATGGGTGCAGAGCTGCAGGGAAGTTTCTGGGAGTGAAATGGGAAGCAGAGGGTTTTCAACAGAAGAGCAATGTGGCATTGTTCACTCTTGTGTGGAGTCAAGAGGAGACCGTAGAAGAGAAGAGACGAGGCACAGAGACAAGATAAGAGGTGACCGCAAGTGTCCTGGTGAGAGACCACGGTGGCCTGTTCTGGGGTGGTTAGTAGCCAGGGTAGTGAGAGGGGTCTGGATTCTGAATTTATCTGAGGGTAAGAGTTAACAGTATTTGCTGAGGATGTGAAAGAAAAAGAGGAAAAAAGATCACTCCAAGGTTTTTGACTGTTCAACTGGAGTAAGTAGCCATCGACCAAGAAGGGGAAAGCCTCAGAGTAGCCCATGTGCTGGTGGAGGTTGAGGGTTAGTTTCTAGACATGTTAAATTGGAGATACCAGGACTTCCCTGGTGGTCCAGTGGTTAAGAATCCACCTTGCACTCGGGTTCAATCCCTGGTCAGGGAACTATGATACCACGAGTCACAGAGAATCAAAGCCCACGTGCCACAACAAAAGATCTCATATGATGCAGTGAAGATCCTGTGTGCCACAATGAAGACCTGAGGCAGCTAAATACATAATAAATTTTTTTTCTTTTAAGTTTGAGATACCTATTACATATCTTAAGTGGAGATACCTAGAGGGAGTTGGTTTAGGATTTGGAATTCCAAGGAGCGATCTGGGTTAGAGACCCAAGTTTGGGAGCCATGAGTACATGATGTTATTTAAAGCCACAGGCCTGGTGAGGTTACCCACTAGTGTTAACAGGAGTAAGAAGAGGTCTGAGGATTAAGGTCGGGGTTCACCAATTTTTAGGAGTGAGGAAGAGGAGATACTTGTAAATATAGAGAAAGAACAGCCTGAGAAGTAGGAGAACAAAGAGAACAGGGTTTTGGGGCCAAGCCTCTTGATGAAAGTGAAAGAGGAGAGTGAAAAAGTTGGCCTAAAGCTTAACATTCAGAAAACTAAGATCATGGCATCTGGTCCCATCACCTCATGGGAAATAGATGGGGAAACAGTGGAAACAGTGTCAGACTTTATTTTTTGGGCTCCAAAATCACTGCAGATGGTGACTGCAGCCATGAAATTAAAAGACGCTTACTCCTTGGAAGGAAAGTGATGACCAACCTAGATAGCATATTAAAAAGCAGAGACATTACTTTGCCAACAAAGGTCCATCTGGTCAAGGCTATGGTTTTTCCAGTGGTCATGTATGGATGTGAGAGTTGGACTGTGAAGAAAGCTGAGCGTCGAAGAATTGATGCTTTTGAACTGTGGTGTTGGAGAAGACTCTTGAGAGTCCCTTGGACTGCAAGGAGATCCAACCAGTCCATCCTAAAGGAAATCAGTCCTGGGTGTTCATTGGACGGACTGATGCTGAAGCTGAAACTCCAATACTTTGGCCACCTCATGTGAAGAGTTGACTCGTTGGAAAAGACCCTGATGCTGGGAGGGATTGGGGGCCGGAGGAGAAGGGGACGACAGAGGATGAGATGGCTGGATGGCATCACTGACTCGATGGGCATGAGTTTGAGTAAACTCCGGGAGTTGATAATGGACAGGGAGGCCTGGCATGCTGCGATTCATGGGGTCGCAAAAAGTCGGACACGACTGAGCGAATGAACTGAACTGAACTGAACTGAAACAAAGGATTGCAATTGTCTAGGGCCAGGTTCTGTGTTCTGCTGAGGCGACCTGATGCCCCCACCAGGCACATCATCTAAAGCCAAAAATCAAATTTTTTTTTTGACTGCACTGTGTGGCATGCAGGGATCTCAGTTCCCTGACCAGAGACTGAACTCATGCCCCCCTGCAGTGAAAGGATGGAGTCTTAACCACTGGACCACAAATCTAGCGGGTGGAAGAGTTAGAACTAAAAATACATTCTTCTGGCTCATAATGCAATTATTTCCAACCTGCCTCACTGCTTCCCTAGAAGTGGTTTTTATATTGAAAAAAATGTTTTGTAGTGGAATATAATGGTAAATTTTCCCTGTAGCAGGCTATTTTTCATACCTTTCTATGAGCTGCTCCTTCTTCATAGCCTCAGCCATCAGTTTTTGAGATGGTGGTATCTTACAGAGTCCTGTGAGAAAAGCCAGAAACAACACCAAAGTCACATGTGGCTCTTCCTTTGAGTTCTCTTCCCCCTCATTTCTGGCCTCCCACTGCTTCAACCTCAGAACATGTGATTGAAAAAGCTTAGAATGGGATTGGGGCTTTCCCAAGGTGGTAAAGAATCTGCTTGCAATGCAGGAGCTGCAGGAGATGTGGGTTTGACCCCTGGGTCGGAAGATTCCCTGGAGGAAGGCATGGCAACCCTCTTCGTGGATAGAAGGCCTAGCAGGCTATAGTCCCTGGGATCGCAAAGAGTCAGACACAACTGAGCGACTTAGCACAGCACACAGTACAGAGTGGGAATAGAGTACAGAGGATAATTTTCTGGAGGTAAAATCCCTCTCTGAACTCACTTAACCAGGGTACTTACTAATCTACATGAGAAAGCTCTGACTTAGCCCTGGAGTGTACTTGCCGCTGGGATCATTGTATCCTGTATAAAGCTGTAAAGACTCTACTTGGTGGTACCCACATTTCCCTTGCAGGGTCTCTGGAGAGGCATGCAATCACTACTGTGGTGTGATCTAATAAAGTTTTGTTTTGTCAGCTCTATCATTCTCATAAGCATTTTTGAGCTCATTATAAAACACTTAAAAAACCCAGGTAATATAATTTAAAAAGACACATGTGCCCCAGTGTTCACTGCAGCAGTATTTATAATAGGTAGGACACAGAAGCAAACTAGATGTCCATTGACAGATGAATGGATAAAGAAGTTGTGGTACATATATACAATGGAATATTACCCAGCCATGAAAATGAATGAATTTGCATCAGTTCTAGTGAGGTGCATGTGTGCATGATAAGTTGCTTTAGTCATGTCTGACTCTTGTGACCCTTGGACTGTAGCCCACCAGGCTCCTCTATCCAAAGGATTCTCCAGGCAAGAATACTGGAGTGGGTTGCCATGCCTTCCTCCAGGGGATCATCCCAACCCAGGTGGATGAACCTGAAACCTGTTATACAGAGTGAAGTAAGTCAGAAAGAGAGAAACAAATATTGTATATTAACTCATATATATGGAATCTAGAAAAATGGTACTGATGAACCTATTTGTGGAGTAGGAATAGAGACACATAGAGAACAGACTTGTGGACACAGCAGGGGAAGAGGGTGGGACGAATTGAGAGAATAGCACTGAAACATATATATTACCGTATGTAAAACAGATTGCTAGTGGGAATTTGCTAGTGGGAACTGGCACTCATCTTGGTGCTCTGTGACAACCTAGCGGGGTGGGATGGGGTTGGGGGGGTGGGAGGGAGGCTCAGGAGGGAGAGAATATATGTATACTTATGGCTGACTCATGGTGTTGTATGGCAGAAACCAACACAACATTGTAAAGCAATTATTCCCCAATTAAAAAAATAATTAACCCCCCCAAAACTCAGGTACTTGAGTCTTCTGTGTTTTTAATATAATTGGAAAATGCTGTAAAAGCACTTTAATTTGCCTTAAATAAACATTTGGATAATTTAATAAAAGACCATGGAATTTTTTGTGTAATACAAATAAATGAGATTCCTAATCACCTTCTCCTCCCTTCACTCCACCTCCTGCCACCACCCCATTAAAATACCATGTCTGTCAATTTAGGAGAACATTTTAAAGTATAGTTGATATACACTACATTTGTGCAGTGAGAGATGTTGGTACTACTTAATACTGTATTATATGCTATTTATAAATTATTGGTGATTTTTATTCATTAAGGGCAAAATTCTGCTAAAGGACAAATTGTTGGCTCAACTGTGATTATTGTTTATATTTTTACAAATGTAATAATACAAATCCAATGCTTTACAATGCTTACGTATGTAAAACTTGCCCTGGAGAGGTATGATAATAATAGTAAAAGAATGACAGCTGTCAGTTAATGAGCATTTACTCTGTGCCAAGTACTGTGTTAACTGCTCTGTAGACATTATTCATTTTACAAAACCCTTATGAAAGAGGTTTTATTATTCCCACTTTAACAAAGGGGCTGAGATTTAAAGAGGTTCTTGCAAAGCTAATGAGTTGGGATTGGACTGGGATTGGACTCTGGTAGCCCTGACTCTGTCACCTGTGTTCTGACAGCCATCAGCCCAGGGTCTACAGTGTTTATATGGGCATTTCTTGAAAGTCACTATCTTCTTAGACACCAACTTTATTCACAGTGTATATTACTCCCAATATCTTTCTTAAGAAGCAATATAAAACTCTACTGCTAGTGATAAATGGAAAGATAGGAGTAAACAGACTAGACTAGACTTGATTCAACTACAGCAGAATAAAACAGGATCCTGAGTACTCCCTCAGTGACTCTGAGAAGTGTGATTATTCTGTTGTTCAGATTTATCCTATCCACAGAGTCAAATCCTCTTTTTCCACTCACTTTCCCCACTCACATTAGTGATGTAAGCACAGTCACTATAATATTACATACATACAAAATTAATTCTTCATTAAATTTTTTTTGGATATTTTATGGTACTTTAGCTCACATTTATTGGATTTTAGATAAATCTCAAGGGACTGATTTCAAGACTCAGTTCACAATGGGCTTTAAGTAGAGACCAGGTACCTTTGAATACTCTTGTGGCCCATCGCGCTTGGAGCTCTGTGCCTGCTAAGATGGATCCTGTAAGGCTGATGAAGCCAATCATAGCTAATGTTGTCTTCTCTAGGTTTGAGGGAAAGACCAGCTTATATAGGAATATCTTCTTTGTACAAAGGGTTTTAAGAGGTTCTTCAAAAAAGGGAAAAGAATATGTGTATCCTGTAGTGAAGATCACAACATCAATGTTTTCTTCCACTGTCCCGTCTTCAAAGACAGCAGAGGTTTCTGTGAACTCCTTCACGCTGGTTTTAATAGTGACTGTCCCACAGAGGATACAGGTTGGCAGCTCATCATTCACAATCTTTTTTGGTTTTTTCCTTTGACAGAGAAGAGAAAATTATTCACTGTAGCTATATTTATGAGAGACTCATCAAATGATTTATTTAGTCAGTTCAAAATAATTACCTGCCAAGTCAAGGGAGTAAATTGACTAATGTCTAATTGTCTATTCTCAAGTTGTCACTTGCTGTTTCTATAACAAGTTTTGTTTTCCTGCTCCCAGTAGAAGGCATGTAGAAATTGACTAAGCCTATTTTTTCCTGTGCAGTTTAAAATTCTCTCTCCCTTGGAATTAATTTCTGGAGCAATGTCAGGATCAAGTATATGACAATCCATTTGATAATCAGTTTTGGATCTCACATCACCCAGGCCTCAAAAGATTGACATTTGGCAAAGAGGAAATTGCAAAAAACTTTTTGGATTAAAAAATTTGTATCTATTTACTAATGAATTTTCATAGTGAACATATTTTCATTTATGAACATTTTCATATTTTCATTATGAGCATCATTCTACCTAATTGCAGCAGACAAGATGTCTATAAAATTTATATATTGAATCATTCATTGTTATTCATTTTTTCCATAAGTGAAAGCCATCTTACCAAAGAAAAAATATTTGGGTCAAGCATTTAATAAAAATCACAACTTTATATGCATTTCCAAGGTTTTCTTTTTTCTTGCCAGTGTGTAGGTCTATACAGATGTATATTAAAATATATAATTCTAGGAATTCCTTTTGGCAATTCATACTTCTAATCATTCAGCGAGCGTGGACATTTATTAAAGGTTAGTGAGAGCTGGCCATCTGTGCTCACTGGTGCTGTTATTTACTTGTGAATGGTAGCCAACCTGAGAACACTCAAGGCCACTTTAATCCTGATTTTCAAACTGGAAATAAAGTTTCCATCCTTCTTTCTTCATTTACTAGTCTGCTACCAGACAGAGAATACTCCTATTTCAAGACCTTCTGTGGTACTGATGGACATTGTCTTAAGAAAATAAGCTTAGAAAAGGATAAACAAAGGCAAAGTCACAATTATTGGACATTTTAAGTTCTGAATTAAAGAGAATGAGAAATATTGATTAAATAACTTTACCATTAAATAAAAATATAATTAAATACCCCTTAGTAATATTTAGTCCGTAATTCGCATGGTTAAATCTTTTATTGAGGCGCCTCTCTTGAATCCACTTCAGAATACAGGAGGGCAGAACTTGTGCAATAAAATTGTGGTGTCTTCTTAAAACCATCATATTAAATGGGTAGCCCCCATCTGAAGAGCGGTTGATAACCCAGGTACCAGTTCTAGTACTGAGAAGTACCTAAAAATAAGGCAAGAAGGCTAAATACATGTATATCATTTTGTAGTATTTTTCTTCAATATATTTGAAATGGTCTTATAACATTCTGGTCTTATAACAACAGAGGACTAGTGAATTTGTACACAGATCTACAAATGACTGGGCTTCCCTGGTGGCTCAGTTGGTAAAGAATCTGCCTGCAATGCAGGAGACCCGGATTCGATCGCTGGGTCAGGCAGATCCCCTGGAGAAGGGAACGGCAGCCTGCTCCAGGGTTCTTGCCTGGAGAATTCCATGGACAAAGGAGCCTGGTGGTCTGCAGTCCATGGGGTTGCAAAGCGTAGGACATGACGAATGATTAACACTACCTACAAATGACTAGTTATTCCAACTGCTGTCATTGTTTTCATAATCACTTTGACTAATCTATGTATCAGTTAAATATTCTCATCATGTTTAAAGAATAGTAGATATGTGCTGTTTATCTGGCAATTTTTTACATAAATAATATGGAATTTAAAGTGAGTTTTGAGATAGCAATTTTAGCTGAATTAAATAAAAATCCACTATTTCCACATCTAATCATTTTCCTATAACTTATGATAAAGTGGAATAGATTTCTAATTGGTGAACCTATGCTTGGGATTTCTAAAATCATTATGTATACATCTTGGGCAAAGTAAGAGGTGTTTTTACCTCAAAACAAAGTATAAATCTGACTCCTAATTGAAGAGATGTTCAGAAAACAAACTCCCCTTTCTCTTTGTATGTGGGAGTTTTTCCAGAATTACTGAGAGTATGTAAAAGAAAGATAGTTGATGTGGGCAGAGCAATTTGCCTATTTGACCTTGTTCCAGGAGCTCCTCTGAAAAATACCTAGTGGTTTGGCATCCATACAGTTTTCCTCGACCCTTCTTGGAGATGGTTCAGTTCTGTAAAGCATGCATCACGAAAGGCTTTATGGATTTTCAAGATTTTCTTTTCCCATTTACCCTGTTTCCACATAATTTAGCAAATGTGGAATTCAGCAATTCCACATAATTTCCACATATTTTGGCCAGTGTGTTTCATACCCTTGAATACCACCTTCCGGACCCCAGAAGTGATGCTAGGGGTGGGAGTGCAGATTCAGAGATGGTGTACCTGAGCTGCGGTTCGACTGAGCTCCACGGCAATGTCTCCTCCAGTGTTTCCAAGACCAATCACTAAGACGCGTTTGCCTTGAAAGCCTGCTGGGATCTTGTACTCTTGGCTGTGTAGGATCTGGCCTTGAAACTTATGGATTCCTGGGGGGAAGGAGGGATCAGAAATACCTAGAGTTATAACTCCTTTAGTTGGTAGGCATAGGATCTTTGGGAAAAGGGGCGTCTCAGAAACAGGGCAGCCGTTTGCTTCCGCTGCCAATTGCAGGAAGTAGAATCAGTGTACCATCTGCTAGCCCACTGGATACTGTAAGCCCAGATATTGGTATAGGACAACATGCCTTGTTAAAAACATAGGAAAACTTATATTTCTGTGTGTTCCATTTTAAAGCAATTACTTAGGGAAATCAAGCTTACTGTAGATGATAATAAGAAACATCTCATGCATGACCCTGAACATCCTAGACAAGAAGCATTGGGTTGGCCAAGTTCATTTGGGTTTTTCTGGATGATTGTATGGAAAAACCCACACAAACTTACTGGACAACCCAATAAATTGTTGATGCTTTATTTTACCCAACAGTATATTCTATCAGAATGTGATTTATGAATACATTAATAACATATTTACAGATTGAATTAAAACTCCTTTTTTGCAAAAAGAAATTTTATAGCATGTTTTCATGTAAATAATTATTCTTGTTATTTAGGCTTGTTACTTAGCGCTTATTTTACTTTGTGTTTTATTACACACTTATTGAACTTTCCAGGTGGCTCAGTGGTAAAGAATCCACCTGCCAACTTGGGTTCAATCCCTGGGTTGGAAAGATCCCTGGAGTAGAAAATGGCAACCCACTCCAGTATTCTTGCCTGGGAAATCTCATAGAAAGAGGAGCCTGGTGTGCTGCAGTTCACGGTGTTGCAAAGAGTTGGACACAACTGAGCATGCATGCATACACTTACTTTTTTATTATACTATATGCTTATTTATAACTTTATTCTTTTGTTATTTATATTTATATTTCTCACTGATCTTTCAAGCTCCAAATACTGTCAATAGAAGTATCACTATTATGATATTTATATACTGTATATGAAAAGGGCTACCAAATATTTCTTCTCATGATCTTTTTTTTTTGGTAGTTATCTTATTGGCATCTATAACAGACATAAACTGTGGGTTCATACAAAACTAAGAATTGTAGTAACAGTGGAAGCAGAGCTATTTACAGTGGTGGCTGTTGCTGGCAAAGTCCATTAACAATTCCCAAGAAATAAAAGTAGAATCTGAGTAATAAAGGCTAACCTTTTTCTTTTCCTTTGTACTTAGTCTAGTTTCACTTGATTATAGGATATCCTGTGCAGAGGCCTTGTACTCAGCATTTCAGACTAGAGTTCCTAGTGTGAAAAGGCTGCATCTCATCCTTTAGCTCAGCAGAACATGTGCAGAAGTGCTGTGCGGGATGCCTCAATTCGAGATGGTGGCAGGGTGCCATGGGCAGAGATGCTGCACCTGGCACTACGATCTGGAGCCATGAGCAGCGTGGCTGTGCCTGACCCTTAAGAATTCCACACTCTTTCCCACTGATGAGGTACCTATAAAGCAGCCCCAGAGTCGGCCTGTTGGGGAAAGCTGTTCTTGAGAGCACAATCTCACACATCTCCATTCTCTGATGAGAGAATAAAACTTACTTTTACTTTTGATCTGACTTGGTTTCATTCTTATTGGCTTGAATGATTTGGGGCAGGAATATTGTTGGGGACTGACTCAAAAGGGTCAGTTTAACCCCCAGTTAGATCGGAGTCCATGCCATTTTGACGCCTCCCATTTTAGTCTTTTGAGGAATCCATTAACAGTTTGGTGCTGGTTCCAGATTTCCTGAAATGGAAGTCTTAGTAGTAGTTGTAGTCTTTTTATGTCAAATCATGTAGAATTTGTGTGCCAACAAATCACTTCAACTGCTCCCCTTGATAGTTTGAAACAAATCCAAAACAGAACATCGAAGTTATGGGGAACCAAATGTCTGCCATACGGAAGGACAGCTCATTAGGGTGCAGCAGAACTGGAAGCTTCTGGGTATCACCCCCTGACTCAGGAATGTTTCTGTAGGAAAGAAACCTGTCCATTGGAAAAAGATTAGGGAAATCAATCAAGAGTCAACAGAAAACCTTTGGCCTTCCTTCAGGTGCTTCAGGTAATGCCTCCAAATCTAAACTACCACTTATCCTGAGTCATGGGAAGGGAATGCCAAACAAAAGAAGAATGAGGGGACAGGAAGCTGCTAAACTGGCTCCCCAGCTGACCCCAGGAGCCCCAGTGGACATTCGACAGAGGGAGACAGCCTGTCAACTTCTTAGCTGACACTGGTGCTACCTACTCAGTTCTGAACATCAAATCAGGAACACTCAGTCACAAGACATGTAGAATTATGGGGCTATCAGGGAAGGCCCATGAATGGGTATTCATAGGACCATCAGAGTGTAAAGTGGGCAAACATAGGCTCATCCACTCCTTTCTGTATGTTCCCACACACCCTATACTCCTGCCAGGAAGGGATATCTTAATAAATTGGGGGCTACTATACACCTAATGGGAAACAAATTGGAGATTGGCGTCCTCTTAGACAAAGGGCACAAGATGATAATGTTAATAATGGCTGATGACAAACCTTCCCAGACAGAGCAAGTTAATCTCCTTGGAATAAATCTGAGATCTGAACCCAGGGATGGGTGGGATAAGTTGCAGGAGCCAGTTCCATAATAATCCATCTAAAATGTGTATATAAGTGGCCCAATAGAAAACAGTACCCTCTCCATTGGGAAGTCTTGTTGGGTACTGCCCTGTCACATGGCCTAACTGTCCAGGGCCTTATTAGAACATGCCTAGCAGCATACAATACCTCCATTCTCCTCATAAAGACACCCAATGGGAATTAATGTATGGTACAGGACCCCAGGGCCATCAGTGAAGCCGCTGAGGATATACATCTAGTAGACTCTAATGCTACACACTGCTGGTTACTCTGCTGTCCCCTGGGACCTGGAAGTCTGTATCAGATTTAAAAGATGCTTTACATGTATTGAAAACAATAATACTGCTGGGCAGTCCTGCCTTAAAGGGTCAAAAATTCCTCCACCATCTTTGGGTGGACTTTAACTAAAGACTTAAAAGATCTATACCTGGAGGAGGGAACCCTCCTCCAATGTAGACAAAATTCTGATCGTCAGCCCTACTGAAGAGGCCTCTGATGAAAATACTGTAACCACCCTGAACCACCTGGGGGATAAAGGATATAAGGTATCCAAGAAAAAGGCTCAAATACCACACACTAGGGTGACCTACCTAGGCTTCGTTCTTACAGAAGGTAAGAGAAGTGTAGAAAGCATTGGCAGCCTTGCCCCTCCTAAAACTAGAAGACAGCTTAGGGGTTTGTCCGGGGATGGCTGGGTTTTGCCACGTCTAGATTCCTAACTGTGGTCTAATAGCTGGGACTCTATGAAAAATTAAAAAGAAAGGATGATGATTTTTTTGAATGCATTTCAGAATGTGAAAAGACCTTTCAAGAACTGAAAATGCAATTACTTCAGGCCCCTGTTCTGGGTCTCCAAAATTTAGCTAAACTCTTTGACCTTTACATTCATAAGATAAAGGGAATCGTCTTTGGGGTATTTGCTCAAAAACTGGGGACCCCTTACTCAGGTAGTTGCTGATGTTTCTAAACAGTTAGATCAAACTGCTAAGAGGTGGCTTCCTTGCCTCCCAGGAGTAGCAGTTACTACAACCTGGCCAAAGAAAGCTGAGAAGTTAACATTTGGTCAGCTGATCACTATATGAACTCCATACCAGATTCAGACTTTGGCTAGTTCCCAGAAAGTCAATTCAAGTTCAGGCTATGCTTTTAGACAATCCAGTGGTTACCATAAAAAATGGACAGGCTAAATCCTGCTACCCACAGAAACAGGGCCCCTGGAGCATGATTATATAGAAGCCACATAGATATGATCTATTTCAGTTGCCCTGACCTAGGAAATGAGCCTCTCCCACATACCAAAGAGGAATGATTCATGGACGGGAGCAGTTTTACGAGAGAAGGAAAAAGCCTGGCAGGATAGGCAGAGACCTCCCAGGCCTATGTCTTAGAGGCAAGAAGCCTACCCCAGGGACTTCTGTCAAAAAGGCCTTGCTGGAGCCTCTGGGACAGGGAAGATCTTCGGTGTTCACACAGAATCCCAGGATGTGTACACCACCCTACACACAGGGGGCTATTTGGAAGGAAAGAGGCATGTCTGCTGCAGAGAATAAACAAGTGAAAATGGCTTAAGCATATTGAAGCAGTACAACTTCCAAAAAATGTGGCAGTGATTCACTGTAGAGGTCACCAAGAGAAGAATGCAGAGGTAATAAAGGGAAACAACAAGACGAGTGCAATTGCCCAAAGGGTGGCCCCAGAACCAGTAACCTGACAACTATTCCCCCCACATCCCCAGACCTCAAAGGCCAGATCCATCCAATGATTCCTCAATCTGCACAAACGAAGAATTAGACACACCTGGAAATGGCGATTCACTAGAGATCTAGGAGGCCACGGGTGGCTAGGTAATGAACATAGGCAATAGTTCTTTTCCCAAACTGCAGCTTGTCAAACCATCAGCGGGCTTGTACTACGGGTATATAAGGAACTCACTGCTGCTGCTGCTGCTAAGTCGCTTCAGTCGTGTCTGACTCTGTGCGACCCCATAGATGGAAGCCCAACAGGCTCCGCCATCCCAGGGATTCTCCAGGCAAGAACACTGGAGTGGGTTGCCATTTCCTTCTCCAATGCATGAAAGTGAAAAGTGAAAGGGAAGTCACTCAGTCATATCCGACTCTTAGCGACCCTATGGTTTACAGCCTACCAGGCTCCTCCATCCATGGGATTTTCCAGGCAAGAGTACTGGAGTGGGGTGCCATTGCCTTCTCCGAAGGAACTCACTGTTCAGTGTTCAATTGCTCAGTAGTGTCCAACTCTTTGCGATCCCATGAATCACAGCACGCCAGGCCTCCCTGTCCATCACCAACTCCTGGAGTTTACTCAAACTCATGCCCATCGAGTCAGTGATGCCATCCAGCCATCTCATCCTCTGTCGTCCCCTTCTCCTCCTGCCCCCAACCACTCCCAGCATCAGGGTCTTTTCCAATGAGTCAACTCTTTGCATGAGGTGGCCAAAGTATTGGAGTTTCAGCTTCAGCATCAGTCCTTCCAATGAACACCCAGGACTGATCTCCTTTAGGATGGACTGGTTGGATCTCCTTGCAGTCCAAGGGACTCTCAAGAGTCTTCTCCAACACCACAGTTCAAAAGCATCAATTCTTCAGTGCTCAGCTTTCTTCACAGTCCAACTCTCACATCCATACATGACCACTGGAAAAACCACAGCCTTGACCAGATGGACCTTTGTTGGCAAAGTAATGTCTCTGCTTTTTAATATGCTATCTAGGTTGGTCATCACTTTCCTTCCAAGGAGTACGTGTCTTTTAATTTCATGGCTGCAGTCACCATCTGCAGTGATTTTGGAGCTCAGGAAAATAAAGTCTGACACTGTTTCCACTGTCTCCCCATCTATTTCCCATGAGGTGATGGGACCAGATGCCATGATCTTAGTTTTCTGAATATTAAGCTTTAAGCCAACTTTTTCACTCTCCTCTTTCAATGAGAGGCTGTTTAGTTCTTCTTCACTTTCTGCCTTAAGGGTGGTGTCATCTGCATATCTGAGGTTATTATTTCTCCCAGCAATCTTGATTCCAACTTGTGCTTCTTCCAGCCTAGTGTTTCTCATGATGTACTCTGCATATAAGTTAAATAAGCAGGGTGACAATATACAGCCTTGACATACTCCTTTTCCTATTTGGAACCAGTCTGATGTTCCATGTCCAGTTCTAACTGTTGCTTCCTGACCTGCATACAGGTTTCTCAAGAGGCAGGTCAGGTGGTCTGGTATTCCCATCTCTTTCAGAATTTTCCACAGTTTATTGTGATCCACACAGTCAAAGGCCTTGGCATAGTCAATAAAGCAGAAATAGATGTTTTTCTGGAACTCTCTTGCTTTTTCAATGATCCAGCGGATATTGGCAATTTGATCTCTGGTTCCTCTGCCTTTTCTAAAACCAGCTTGAACATCTGGAAGTTCACAGTTCACGTATTGCTGACGCCTGGCTTGGAGAATTTTGAGCATTACTTTACTAGTGTGTGAGATGAGTGCAATTGTATGGTAGTTTGAGCATTCTTTGGGATTGCCTTTCTTAGGGATTGGAATGAAAACGGACCTTTTCCAGTCCTGTGGCCACTGCTGAGTTTTCCAAATTTGCTGGCATATTGAGTGCAGCACTTTCACAGCATCATCTTTCAGGATTTGAAATAGCTCAACTGGAATTCCATCACATCCACTAGCTTTGTTTGTAGTGATGCTTTCTAAGGCCCACTTGACTTCACATTCCAGGATGTCTGGCTCTAGGTGAGTGATCACACCATTGTGATTATCTGGGTCGTGAAGATCTTTTTTGTACAGTTCTTCTGTGTATTCTTGCCACCTCTTCTTAATATCTTCTGCTTCTGTTAGGTCCATACCATTTCTGTCCTTTATTGAGCCCATTTTTGCATGAAATGTTCCCTTGGTATCTCTTAATTTTCTTGAAGAGATCTCTAGTCTTTCCCATTCTATCGTTTTCCTCTATTTCTTTGCACTGATCACTGAGGAAGGCTTTCTATCTCTCCTGGCTATTCTTTGGAACTCTACATTCAAATGGGAATATCTTTCCTTTTCTCCTTTGTGAGAAGGAACTCACTACGGGCATATAATTGGTTCTCTGAGTCCATGGTCTCTTCTGGCGCGAGAAGTATAATCAGTTAGATAGTTGAGACCTGCTCGATCTGCACAATGAACAACCCCAACACCAGACCCCTCAGAGGCCCCCAGATAAGGCCTGTTCAGACCAGAAGAACATATCCTGGGGAAGACTGGCAGACTGATTTCACTGTCACGTTGGGCACTCTGCCCAGCAATTTCAGGTATCTCTTGGTGCAAGTAGACTCTTTTTCTGGGTGGATAGAAGCATTATTAGGGCTCCCCAGGTGGCACTAGTGGTAAAGAATCCGCCTGCCAATGCAGGAGGCACAAGAGATGTGGGTTCGATCACTGGGTCAGGAAGGTCCCCTGGAGTAGGAAATGGCAACCTGCTCCAGTATTCTTATCTGGAAAATTCCATGGACAGAAGAGCCTGGCGGCCTTCAGTCCCCAGGCCTGCAAAGAGTCAGACATGACTGAGCAACTGAGCATACACACACAGAAGCGTTATTAACAGAAATAATTCCTAGGTTTGGGCTCCGAGGGTCCTTTCTAAGCAATAATGATCCAGTACTTGTGTCTCAAATGATGAAAGGGATAATGAGTGTCGTGGGCAGACCCTGCTTTTAGCTTGGAGGCCTTAATTGTTGGAGAGAGTAGAAAGATCTAAACAGAGCTTGAAATGGGCCTTAGCCAAGCTGTGTCAGGAAGCTCAAGAAAACTGGATTAGGTAGCTTCCAATTGCTTCACTCCCTGTGTGGTTAGCCCCAAGGGATAAGTTAGAGTTAAGTGCATTTGAACTTTTTTGTGGTAGACCCACCCACTACCTCCCACCCCCCACCCCCCACCTCCCACCCCCCATCCCCCACCCCCCAAGCCCCAGAGAAGGGAAAACAACTTGAAATGGAACAACTCAAGTATGCCCGCCAGGGAGGTAACCAGGTGATTACCCCACCCATCGACCTGGCTCTCTACCCATTCTGGTTAAGAGACTGGGTGCTTCTAAAAACCTGGAAAACTAGCAGCCTGCAAGACCAGCTCAGTCCTAAGTCGAAGAGACCCCACTTGGTGATCCTAACACCCACACTCTGCCCTGAAGTTGCAGGGTATCACCCTGTGGGCACATCACCCTTGAGTGACGAGGTTCCCGAGCCCCAACCTGTGGAAGGACACCCTGGGGCAACAGACCCCTCCCCCACTACTCAATTGAACCTCTCTCTGATCTGAAGCTTCTCTTCCAGAAAACAACAAAGTGTGACCAGGAAAACTCAGGCCACAGCAGTGAGCCTCCACATTGGGGGATGCTTGCCTACAGGCAAAAGACCTAGATACTTGCATTTTAAGGAAAAATTTGCTCTTGCTAATACTTGGGCCATGTATGTTCAATTGTCTGGTGTCCTCTGTCTCCAAAAGGTTAGACAAATTGTCGCTCAGTGATACGAACAGTTAGGGTTGAGGCCTGGTGACCATCAGCACATCTAAAGGCAGCTGGGAAGAAGCTCTGGTCCTCCACTCGGGGTTGTGAGGGTGCCTGGAATTAACAGGAAGCAATCACAGAAGACAGATCTGAGCCCCTAATGCCCCTCAAGGATGAGGAACAGGACAAAAGACAGAGGAGGGATGTGTGGTTGGCAGAGCCCATTCTGGGTGATAAAGTCTAATCTTGTTTTCCTCTCCTTTATGCTTAGTCTAGTGTCACTTGCTCACAGGGTGCCACATGCAGAGGCCTCACACCTGGCCCTTTGGACCCAAGTTCCTAGTATGAAAAGGGTTTCCCCAGTGGCTCAGATGGTAAAGAATCTGCCTGCAATGTGGGAGACCCCATTTCCATCCCTGGGTCCAGAAGATACCTTGGAGGAGGGCATGGCAACCCACTCCAGTATTCTTGCCTGAAGAATCTCATGGCCAGAGGAGCCTGGTGGGCTACAGTCCATGGGGTCACACAGAGTTGGACACTACTGAGCGGCTAACACACTCCTAAACTGTGCAGATTCCTCAGCACCGGGGTGTTCGCAGAAGCGTGTGCACATCACTGAATTAAAAATGTTGGGGGTGGTGGGCCTGGTGCAGGAACGCTGCTCCGCCCTGCAATCTGGAGCTGGAGCCTGAACATCATGCCTGCACCTGTCTGGCGAGAACTCTGCCCCCTCCCCACTACAGAACACTACAAAGCAGCCCTGCCCACGGTTGTTCCTGGAGAGCTATTCTCTAGAGCCAGATCGCACTCCTCTCCATTCTCCAATCAAAGAGTAAAGCCTCCTGTGCTTCTGAACTGAATTTGGTCTCTAGGCTCCAAGCAACCACCAGGCAGGAGGACCCTTCTTGGGGACCAGCTAGAAAGTCACAGATGCAGCAATGGAAATTATGAGAGGTGGCAGAGGGAACAACAGCCATGGGGCCAGCGACCTTCAGACTCATTGATCGGTGAGATGACAAAGAATCAGAAAGGGGGCTCTGCACTTTAGAGGACTCCTCAGCCTCTCACCCTAACACTTCAAGTACTTTTGCAATTTTCATGTAAAAAGATGAAACTGTCTCCTCACCTTATCATTCTCCAGTCACTGATTCATTCATTTACTCAATTATATCTATTGAAGAGCTACTATATAAAACACAGTGTTTTAATTGGGAGTCTTTGCCTGCTGAGGACCCCAAAGCTGAAAACTAAATGCAATAGTTACCACATTTCTAGGGCCCTGCTAAAACAGCTAGGCAGAATTTGCAAAGAAGGTGTATGCAGACCAGTTCTGTGATCCTTAGCCCCTTACTCACTTTCAAGGATTGAGTCGAAGTGGCCAGAGGTTGGAAATAGGAGACTTTCAGGAAAGGATTTAAAGTGCTGTTGCATTTTCGGTCCCCTTGACATGAAGCCAGATTTGAGGGGCTTCCGGGAGACCTCTGTGTGACCTCGACCCTTGGAATCTATGGAGCACATAGAGACTGGTGTGCGACCCAGGCTTGACAGGTGTGACAGCAGTTGCCTGCAAGGGGTGGTGGAAAAACTTGCTGTGCTGGTAGCAAGTTTTTCATTTAACTGCTGACAGTGTGGAATGCATGTTTCATGTGGACCAGATGAAAGCTGTGTAGGAGAGAGCCTGTCTGATGACAGTTTGAAGGGACTTTGCACATGGTAGCCATCTGGACTGGCAATGAGACCTTAACCTAGTTTGTATGGCGATGACCTGGGGAGGAGTTAGGGTTGAAGGACTTGTCAACTGGGCAGCCCCAGAGTGCTTGGTCTATTAACAGGGGCTGCACTGAGAGATCCCTAGTAGTGGGACTGGTTAGTCTCTGGAGCAGACCCTTGGAGAGAACCCCACAAAGCATGGATCCTAAACACCGCCGAGGCCTGAAAGAACTAGCACCTCATTGGTGCCAGTCAATAAAGAACTTTCCTGCCCCTGTACTTCTTCATGTCCTTACCCTGACTTCAATTCTGGAAGTGCCAGAGACTAGAGCAGGTGGGCAAAGGACTTGCAGGAGGAAGAGAGTCAGAGGAACAGAGAAGAAAGCCAGAGGAAAGAGAGTAGCCAGGTACACCATCTCTTTCCACGGCCGCAGTCAGCAAAGAGCAGGCACTGGCTGAGGAAGGGGAGAAACCTCACCATTACAGGTAACTGCACGTTTTTACGATTACACCACATAGAATATTTCACTTATAAAAATGAGAAGTTGGGGGAATTCCTTGAAGGTCCAGTGGTTAGGACTCTGTGCTTCCACTACAGCGGACACGGGTTTGATCCCTGCCCCTAGTTAAGGAACTAAGAGTCTGCATGCTGTGTGGCATAGACAAAAAAAAAGATGATAGAGGACTGTTTATTATTTGAGAGTGAGCAGAAAATTGGTGGGAATGGCCTGCACTTGCAACCAAGGGCAGGAGAAGGACAAGCCCCACAGATGAGTCCTGCAGGCCCATCACGAGACAAAACACAATTGGTTAACAACTGTACCTTACATGACCTATACTTTCAACATTGTACAACTCAAGGTACTGTTTCCTGTTTTAGGCTTAGGAGATGTGAGGATAAAAGGCAGTCTCTAAACTCAAGGAGTGCATCCTTGAGCAAGAAATAGGTAAATAGACAATAGCTAACTAACATTTATTCAGCCCTTACTAGCAAGTCCCAGACACTCTGCTAAGGACTTTATATATGTTAATTAATTTAAACCTCACAGCAACCTTACAAGGTAAACAATATTATGATTCAGTTTTACTAATGCTGCGAAAAAGGCACAGAGAGGTTAAGCAACTTGCCAAGGCCATACAGTAAGTAGCAGTGCCTGGAGAAGTCAGGTCATCTGCCCCTGGAGCTCAGCAGACAAGCATGCTACTATACTGTTTCACAGAACCGGAGGTGTTACAATGGCTCCAAAGGGGCATCAGCCTGGACTGAACCAGGGCAGGCATCCTGGAGGAGGTGAATTTTTTTCCCCAAAGAATGCCATTAGAAAGATGATTAGGAATTTGAAAAGGGAAGCACTAGAGAGTGTCAAGAAGCGGGAAAAGCCTGTGCCCCAAATGCATTAGAGAGTGGGGCTTCAAGCCATTTACTGGGGTTTGGCTGGAGAGAAGCTTGCTGAAGGCTTGACTTTGGTTCATAGATTTTGTGTGTACCTAACACAATGCTTTTCAAATAATAGATTCTCCGTAATTGCCTATTTGAGTAGGGCACCCAAGAAAAAGTGTAGCATGCATAGGTAATTCTGAATCAATGATTATGTCAATAATGCATTGCCCTTCCCTCCAAAGGAATCTACTTGGTAAATCAAGAAATTCAGAAAAAGGGGGTCTGCTGAGGGATCTAAGGCTTGGCTTGCCTTGTCACCAAGTATCTCTGGAGTACTTTGCTACTGTGGTTTATTCACCTTATCCTTATCCCCCTAATGTTATATGTTGGAAAATGCTTAGCGACTACCTTAGGAGAAGGAAGACCAGGCATTTGAAGTCCGGGTACACCACTGACAAAGTTCAATGACATTTGTTAATACTTGATTAAATATAACTAGGCATTTGTGATCATTAACCTGTAACTAATGATTACCACTGATGTGTGTTTAAAGAGTCACTCTTACACAACTTCTGAGTGTGGGAGAGAGAAGAGTGATGAGACGTGACCTGCAGAACGGGACTTTGTGCTCCCTGTACTGTAATTCCCGTGTGGGCTCTGGGAGGATACAGCTTTCTGAGGTTATAACTTAACTAAGAGGGAGAAACACTTCTTAATCTAGGGAATCACATGTTTCTTTCAGGCAATTTTCAGATAGTGGATAATAACTTACAAAAAGGGTCATGATTCATAACAGTAGTAGCTGTTGTTTACAGAGAGTTTATTGTGGGCTCTGTATTACAGTGTTTTATTTTTAAATTTTGTTTATAAAAATTTTTATTGGAGTATAGTTGCTTTACAATGTTGTTAGTTTCTACCTTACAGCTAAGTGAATCAGCTATGTCATGTCATGTGAAAGTCGCTCAGTTGCCCCATGAACTGTAGCCCGCCAGGCTTCTCTGTCCATGGAACTTCCCAGGCAAGAATACTGGAGTGGGCTGCCATGCCTTCCTCCGGGGATCTTCCTGACCCAGGGATAGAACCCATGTCTCTTACGTCTCCTGTACCGGCAGGCGGGTTCTTTACCACTAGTGTCACCTGGGAAGCCCAAATCAGCTACACATATACCCCTCCTTTTTGGATTTCCTTCCCATTTAAGTCACCACAGAGCATAGAGGAAGCTATGCAGTAGGTTCTCATTAGTTGTCTATTTTATATATAGTATCAACAGTGTATATATGTTGATTTCAATCTCCCAATTCATCCCACCCCCTTTTTCCCCCTTGGCATTTTAAAATATCTAAAACAAGAGCAACAACAGTAATAAAGCAAGCCAGTGTTCTGGGAAACAATCATGTTTGGCATATAATGTTTTGAAGGACCCAAGAAGGAGCCAAAATTATTTATTAGATTTTAGGGTCTCATGGTTGTATTGGTCTAGCCCAAGTATGAGGAGGCCTTGTTGTATCAGTGTCAAATCTTAGAATCTGCACACAGGAAACAGATTTACATTCTGTTTCTGCCTGCCATTCACCAACTATGTGCAATATTTTGGGTTATTTTTTCTTTTTTTTTTGGGTTATTTTTTCCTTTGGGGCTATATATTTCATAGTCTTTCACATTTAATCCTCATCAATATTCTGAAATGGGAATTTGCATTTCCACTTTGCGGAGGCTTAGACAGTATGTTTATCCAAGATTATGCAAATAGCGCCAGGGTCTGGATCCAGAACTTTGTTCATAACCATTATGCTAAATGCTATTTATCCAGGGCCATTGTCTGCAGGGAACCATTGTTGTTATTGTTTGGTCGCTGAGTTGTGTCTGACTCAGCAAACCGGAACTTCCCAGAAACCTTACACCATATCCACTCACCAAGGTGCCTCACTCTGGCAGCATGGAGGAAATTGGGATTATCTGTCCTGTTGTCCCATGTAACAGACTCTTCTAAAGTCTGGTCATAAACCAAACCCCCCCTCAGGATAAGTCTCTAAAATCAGTATGTGTGAGTTTCTTCCTTCACCAGTATCTGGGTTTTAGCGCAAAACAGAGGGGGACCTCAGTATTTCTATTACAATAATTCCTCCCCTACCTCTTTGAGGTCATTAAAGTTTTCCCCATAGAAACATTGTTATGAGTCAGTTATATATTCCTTTAGTACAAGGTGATTGTCTGTTTAGCCCCTAGATTAGTAGCAAGCCTGAAGCTGGCCCACAATTTACAACATTGCTTCTTTGCAAAATTATATATTGAAGTCTCCCTCCATCCCTAACACATTTAAAAAATAGAATATCTTGTTAATTTGAGATTAGGTTCACCAGATTTATTTCATTTTTTATTGGCTAAGATTTGCAAATGTTCTTTACATCTTCCTTTCTTAACAGTTCTTTTCATTCCCCAGAGAAGTTTCAAAAATTCATAGTCCACTGCCTTTAGGGCCACTTATAAGTAACAGAAGAGTAGCTTTACTATATTTTAGTAATCCTCATTTGACCTCAAAAGATCGAGTTTTGCCAATTGTGAGTATATTAAAAAGAATGCGCTATTGAATCAAAAGCATTTACAAAGGGGAATTTCTAAAACTGCTTTGTGTGGATAGTTTAGGAGATGGATGGATTATTATTGTGACGATTTTCTTAAAAAATTAATTGATTTTATTTTTGGCTGCGCTGGATCTTCATTGCTGCTGGTGGGCTTTCTCTAGTTGCGGTGAGAGTGGCTACTATCTGATGCAGTGCACAGGCTTCTCATTGCGGTGGTTTCACTTGTTGTGGAGCCTGGGCTCTAGATGCATGGGCTTTAGTAGTTGTGGTCTGTGGGCTTTTAGTTGCCCCACAGCACATGGGATATTCCTGGAGCAGGGATCAAATCCATTCCCCTGCATTGGCAGGCAGATTCCCAACCACTGGACCACTAGGGAAGTCTGCAAAAGATTATCTTGAAGGGTGACAATATTTCTTTATGTGTATAATTTCTGGGATAGTTCCTAAAAAAGAATTCTGTCAAATTTCCTTATACTGTCACTTCCTTTAAGTTATTGAATTTCAGTTCACTTCTGATTCAAATGACCTGTAATTTAATGATAAAATTCAAAGCCTATCCTTTTTCATGACAGATCTGATGGTTTTGAGCCCTATGTGATCACTAAACTTGAATCAGACAGGCATGATAAAACTTAAATGATAACATCAGCATTTATAAGTACATAATAAACCCTGATACCTGTATCGTGCTTCAGTCTTTCAAAGTTATTTGGTACATATTATTTCTGAGGGTGAACATAAAGTTGTCTAGAATCATGAGAAAGTATTTCCGATTACAAATCAGTAACTTCCAGTAGAACCCGGAAGAGCAGGCATGCCTCCTTCTACTCTCAGCAGGAGAAATGACTCACCAGGAAATGACTCGAGAGGTAAACGAGGATTCAGGAAGTGTCCAGTGCAAACCATGACAGCATCAAAGACAGCTCTGACCTGCCTCCCCTCTGTCTCTGTGACAACATCCCATTGACCAGTTTCAGAGAAGTCAGGACGCTTTGTTATGCTGCGCACGGTGGTCTGAAAGCAAAAGACAGACACTCGTTTTCCACCAGTCATCTTGGGACTTCATGCAATGACTGTATGGTAACCGTGTTTGTTATTTCAAGTGGGTCAAGTGAGTCTCATGTTAGAAGGCCTTTCAATATTGCTTTATCTTCTCCCTAGAGAAGTTAAATAACTTGTGCAAAGTCTCAAAAGTGGTCATAAAGATTAGGACCCAAAAGATCTGAATGACTGCACTGAAAGGAAGAAACATTCAGTTTTTATTTCTGGTGAGAAAATGAGTTAAAATACTGAATGTTGGAAAAATTTAGGAAAATGAGTTTTGACCCATTATAATTTCTGTGGTTCAGACTTCTAGTTATTTCTTTCTAATGGGTTTCATGAACAAAATCCATTTTTCCTTTCTTCTGAAAAAAATTCTAAATTTCATCCTGAATGAGACTTTGGATTTAGAGAAGGAACCAGGAAATTCAGTATTTTAGTGACTTCAGTAAAACATGAACAGCAGGATTATTATCTGCCTTATTCATATAGAGAGAAAATTAGGAAGAAGTTTTCTTAGGCATCCCATTTCAATTAGATTGGTGAATGGGCCAGCCCCTATTCATTGACCTTCCATAACCCAAGCCATCTTACCTTAAACCGAATGTATTTCAGAAGGTCAAAGTACTCAGCAAACTCTTGGAGGTAGTTCCAAAATTTTTCTTGGTTCATGAAATTAGGATAATCTTCTTGGAAAGGGAAGTCACTGTAACATGACATTTCTTTGCAGACATTTGTCACTAGCGACTTGTAGACCCTAGTCATCCCATCTTCAGAAGTTTCCTGTGTAAAAGCACAGTTAACTTGATGGGGTGGGCTGAGGGGGATAGGAGGAAGAGAACAGAGATCACCAGCAGCTAGCTTTCCATGTGTAATTCCAAAGAGTTTCTGGAAAATTTAGCATTGGATCCCCTTGCTATAGATGTCAAAAATCACTGGTGGGGTTGGAATTGTTAAATATAATATCTTCGTCAAACTACAAAGAAGCTAACAAAATTTAACAGGGCTCTGCAGGACTAACACTGTCTTTAAACAGTTCCATGAACGTGGGCCCATGGTCCATCTTGCTTATCTTCTTCTTCCCTTGCCATGATTACTCCCTCCTCTTGGGCTCTGGGCCTCTTCTTCTTGCCTTTGCTTAAGGAATTCCTCACAAAGTTTTCTAGTTATTGTCTATGTATATGTTCAATCACTCTCTCTTTATTGAGTCCTTCCCATCCACACTTAAAATATTGAAGACTCAAAATTTCAAAACAATCCCCCCCTTTCAACTTATATTGAAGGAGGAAACAGAACAGGCTCCATCTTGAAAGCAGGACTCCATCTTGGGCCGGACTGTGGACTCTGAGCTCTATGCCCAGTATCTATGGAAACGACATACCAGCTGGAAAACCAGACCCCCAGATGGAAGAGCCCCAGGGCTCATACCTAGACTCTCCATGCCTAAAAGAATACCCTAATTATCTGTGAAACTGAATAGAATCATAAATTCTATTATGCTTATTGGGGTATGACCACAGGCCTATTGATAATTGTCTACTGTTAACTACCTAGGCTTAAGGCATATGGATGATGGGTTAACTTTGTATCTTTCTTTTCCTTTGTTCAGACTAGTTTCAGGGAATTTGGGGAGGTGGGTTTGGACACATATACTTAGGGTATATAAGGTTTTCACAAAAACTGGTCAGGGTCCTTGGCTAAGAGAAGACTCTGCCTCGGGCCCACCAGTGTAATAAACTGCACTCCACTATTGTGTTGTCCTTCTGAGTGAATTTGTTTCCTGGAATGTGTGGCTACAACAATATCCTCTTACAACCATGTCTCTCTCTGTCTCATTTCAATCTTCATGAAGGGGTCATCACACACTGACAGCCTCTGTTTTCTCCTGGACTCCTCAACTCCTTGTCTAATCTTGGTCTTTGCCACCCAAAAACAAAACAAAAAGACCTATATTAAAGACACTAATGAACTTGTTCAAAGCTAATCTCCATTTCTTCTTCAAGTCTCTTTCTTTGCCATAACATTCTCTAAGAAGCTTTCCATAACCCTATAGATCTTCACAAGGTAGCTGTTGTACCTGCTGCCCCAACCTAGTACCCTGTACTTTGGGCACAGAATTGATTACACTGCATTGCAAAGATCTGTTTACAGTTTCTGTTCCCCACTAGATTCTAAGGAGGGTTGGGGCCTTGTCTACCTTGTTCCCTGTGTGTCCTGGGAGAGGGACATCACAAATACTTGAATGAATGAAAATGAATATTACCATTGCGTTTTTGGAAAAAAAAATATGTGTATGACTAAAAGAAATTACATCAAAATTTAAATAGTGGTAATTTATTTAGTGCTCATGAGTATTGATATTATATTTAATTTATATTTTTTCTTTTCTTTTTTTTGGCCATGCCTCATGGCATATGGGATCTTAGTTTCCCAACCAGGGAATGAAACCATGCCCCTTGCAGTGGAAGTGTGAAGTCTGAATCACTGGACTGCCAGGGAAGTCCTGTATTTTTCTTTTAACAAATATTATTTTTTATTTTTACTTTTTTTTATTGGAGTATAGTTGCTTTACAATGTTGTGTCAGTTTCTGCTGCACAACAAACCGAATCAGTCATATATACACTCACACCCACTCTTCTCTCGATTTCCTTCCCATTTAGGTCATTACAGAACATTGAGTAGAGTTCTCTGTGCTATACAGTAGCAATATTATTTTCTAAAATTAGTTTATATCACTGTATAATAGGAGAAGGAAACCAAGCCAACCATAGGGTCAAATAGCAGAAGGTACACAAACCAGACCGAATATTTTTTTCCATACTGACATTTGGTGGCTTGATGAGGCCCACAGTACACCAGAAAAAAAATTTTTTTCCCCCTAGTACACTATGGGCTTCCCTGGTGGCAAAGAATCTGCCTGCAATGTGGGAGAACTGAGTTCGGTCCCTGGGTTGGAAAGATCCCCTGGAGGAGGGCATGGCAACCCACTCCAGTATTCTTGACTGGAGAATCCCCATGGACAGAGGAGCCTGGCGGGCTACAGTCCATAGAGTCACAAAGAGTCGCACATGACTGAGTGACTAAGCACAGCACAGTACACTATAATCCTAGAGGTGTGGTCATTTACATACATTTGCTTATTCTGTTTTCTTCATCATCCATCCAAGACTGGCAAATGCCACTTCCTCCATGCAGTCTTCCCTCATTCATACCAGTGTGAAGTACCTCCCCAGCCCTGAGCTCCTGCTAAATGCTGCTCTTCTCTTCCCCCTGAAGCATTTACTATTTGGGCCTCCATCTTTTGACACCTTATACCCTACCAGGGGCAGATCCCTTTATTCCCACTGAAGACCCTGATATTCCCAGTAACCAGGACCAATTCTGGCCAGAGGCATGTGTGAGAGGGTAGCAGGCAGGAAGGCTAGGGGTCTCCAAATGGAGGAAATAGGCTGTAAATGTCAGACGTCTTTTATCTCTCTCTTAAGCGGCAGGAGGAAACAAACTACATGTGACAGATTTTTTCCCTTTCTCTATACAAAATTGAAAGGAGATTTCCTTTAAAATTCTGTGTTGCCATGACAACACCTGGTTCCACCTGAACTTAACTTTTTTCAAACCTTGAGCTAACCAATGCAGTTTTTCTTACGGAAATATTTTTCTTAAGTTATGTTAATGAACTATATTTACCCTAGACTCTGTCTTTCTTCAAGTCAGTTTGCCTAAGGCTCAGAACCTACGTGAACAAGCCAGTATGTTTTATTCATGCAAATGTTCTCTTAAGCTATGTTAATGAGACTATGTATTTGCCTGGAAACCTGCCTTTCTTCAAGATTCACGCCAATCATTTTATGGCCTGGGACAACTCACCTTGTGCCAATGTTATCTCAAAATGCATGTTGTGGGTGAGGGGCCTGGTGCCAGTCTCTGAGTTTTGAGACATTTCCTTTCTCTAACTAGCAACGTGCTAGTAGCTATATAACTTCCTGCTAACGACTAGCAGGGGGACACGCTTTCTTCCCCCTTCTGATGTCTATGTCAGAAGCTTTCTCTCTTTCTTTTATACTTTAATAAAACTTTATCACACAAAAGCTCTGAGCAATCAAGCCTCGTCGCTGGCCACGGATTGAATTCCTCTCCTCTGAAGGCCAGGAATCTCAGCGTCTTTCACGGCTCAGCAACAACCTTTCATATGGCATTTAGCCATTTCCAGCCCTACTTCCTGATGCTCAAGTCACCTACTGGCTGGCGGAACCTCGAGCATATGCCCTAGGCTGCACATTCCACTCTTAAGAAGAGAAATAGTGCCTGGGTTCTTCTTCTTCTGATAATGTAAAAACCACCCCCTAGACCTAACAAGGTCTGGATTCTAGCCTTTTCCCTTGCCAATTCTCTTCCAAAAGACATGAACAATGCCTTGGGGCTGGGGCTCCACCCCCTGATGCCAACTTCTGTCCTTCTTAAGGTGCCATCTGCTTCACATTCACCAATGAGATTCAGCTTACCTAACGTGACACTCTGCTACTTTGTCTTAGAATGTTCATGGTCCAGAAATCATCGTAACTTCCAATCCTATGTTTGTGTATCAGACTTAACTCTTTCTTCCTCTTTCCTCCAAATTCTCTTGTCCCTACCCTGCCAGTTCTCCAAGTGCATCACCTATCAGGCTGCATCCTGCATGGGGTCAGCAGGACACCATACACAAAGTTGTGATGCTGCAATGAGCTGCTCCCTTAATGATCACCATGTGTGGGTGCTCAGTCATGTCCATCTCTTTTGAGACCCCATGGACTCCACTGTCCACCAGGCTCCAGCCCATCAGGCTCCTCTGTCCATGGGATTTCCCAGGCAGATACTGGCATGGGTTGCCATTTCCTTCTCTGGGGGATCTTCCCTGACCCAGGGATCGAACCCTCATCTCTTTCTTTGGTAAGCGGATTCTTTACTACTGAGCAACCAGGGAAGCACTTTATGATCGATCACCAGATAGACTACAGCCACCGTGCGTGGGCAGGGACAAGGCAAATGGCCAGATTATGGTTGGTGGAGGTGGGAGGGTATGAACTACGCACAGTAAACTTCCACAGTCCGCCGATGTCACTACTTCTTTCAAAGCAGATGGGCTCCAGGTCTTCATCTAAGCAGCATTTGATGGAGGACAGGCCACTCACACCAGCTCCGATCACTGCAACTCGCTTGGCCATGCTGTGTTCTGTATGATACAGATTAAGCAGAGCTTCTTTATATGACAAGGAGCCCTTGTCACAGAATTCAACTTTCACAATGATATAGATACCCTCCTTTTGTCTCTGAGCTGAGGCAGAATCATATTTTGGCTAAATATGAAGGCTCTGAAATCAGACTGTTTCAGTTTAGATGCTGGATTCATTTATTTACAGTATGATCTTGGGCTAGTTGTTTATTCTTTCTGTGCCTCAGTTTTCTCATCAGTATAATGAGAGTGGAAATAATAATGCCTATCTAAAATAGGCATTGTCCTGAAATTAAATGACTGAGATATGTTGGAAAGGTTGTAGAAGTGTGTCTGCTACATAGTAAGTACTCAGTTAAATTTTGCTCTTATTACTATCTAGTTTAGCCAAGACCTAGCACCAAATATTTAATTAGCATTCATTTCCCACTTCTCTAACGACTCCTTCCTTTCCTCTCTTCTTTCTGGAAAAGGCAGCTCACACAGATAAAATTTATCAACATTTGGGAACACACAGATAGACACACCTGTTGCTTCCTTTGGATTGAGGAGTAAAAGGTCTTCATCCCCTTAAGATTTTATATTCCCTCAGTATTAAAAACACTTTGCTATCACCTAACCCTTCTAAAATCCTAGGAACTGCAACCAGCAAAAATGTTCATTTTTATTCAAAGCATCTAAAGTCCTAAAGAGTAGCTAGTCATGGGTCATGTCCAGTAGCAAAAAAGATACTACATGAATTGAGGGGAAGTTCTTAACTTTGAACAATGAAAGCTTAACTGACCGTAATACAGAACTAAGTCCCCAAGGAAATCCATATGGCATATTCTAGAGACCAAGATGAGATCACATGGAAATGGGGATGTTATCCTTGTCAGGAAAGATTGGAGGAAGCATGAAGGTGTTATGACAGTTTATATCAGGTTTTAAAATTGTAGTTTTGGGCTTATGCAGGTATCAACATACTGTTTTTTTTTTTTTTTTTTTTTTTATCAGATGGGTTAATACTAAGTTAATTCCAGCGAATCAGGTTTGTCACATGGAGGGCTTTGAAGTGTCAGGTGGACTCAGGTGTAACTGCTGAGTTTTTGAACATGACTTAAAGCCAGTCTGCTAGTAAGACGCTGAGTCGAGAGAGACTCTAGATATCTGAGTATGAGTCTGGATGTGCACATCTCACTGGGGTGAGAGTCTGAAGTGTCCCGAGATTCCTGCTACTGAGCCTCTTCCCTCATTTGAGCTCAGGTTTGCTGCCATGCTTTCTGGGTGGGTTTGCGGTGGGGGGTTTATCCTCAGGGCTTTGCAGTTTCTCTCTAGCCAAATCAGAGCCCCCAGGCACAAGAAGAGTGTCAGTAAAGGAGATGGTTGGGGGAAATGGGCTCTGGATTGGTTGGTTTGGATTCAAAAAGTCACCCTCCCAGGAGGGAAGTTTACTACCTCAAGGAGCTGGCTAAGCCAGGGAGCAGCAGTCCCTAAGGCATCAGCAAAGCCTTAACTGTCAAAGCATCAAAATATAGAAAATAAAGAGGTATGGTTAATACAAGTGAGAAAGGGGAAAGCGCTGGGAAGAAAATAAAAAATAAAAGGACCCCTAGGCACAAAGACAAAGGGAGTTAGTGACTTTACAGAGGGCAGAAGAAGACTTCTGAGCCCTTGGACCTCTCAGACTTACCTGGTTCCAGAGGGACTTGCAGGAAGGATCAGAGGGCTTTTCCAGGCTTGCCTGTTTCAAAATCTTACTTGCCGTCCTTCCCTTTGCAAGGTTGAGAACTTCCTGCCTGGCTTCATTATTTACAACAAAATTTACACTCTTCCCTCCCTGAGACTTTTGGTTTATTTAGGAGTCTCTTTTTGATTTTGGAAGAGTTGGGTAGTCTGCAGTAAGAATGGACCCTGGAGGCAGCAAAACTGGGTTTGAACTCTGTCTCTGCAACTGATGGGCCATGTGCCCCCCAAACAACCCACTTACACACTTCAAGATGTACTGTTTGCAAATAAGAAACACAGTCACATGGAAGGATTGTTTGAGTCTGAAACTGTGATAATAATTACACAAAACTGCCTAGCACCAAATATTTACTCAGAATTCATTTCCCACCTCCCTAACTATTCCCTCCTTTCCTCTCTTCTTTCTGGAGAAGACATCTCACACAGATAAAATTCATCAGCAAGTTTGGAAACACATAGGCAAACACACCCATGGCTTCCTTTGGTCTAGATAGCTAGTAAAAGGTCTAGATAGCTTTTAATCAGAAACAAATGGCCTCCCCCGATAAGAACACATACATTTCCAGGGCACGAGGGAGAAGTCTGGAATTGGCAGATCTCACTGTGCTCTGTTTTTGCAATAATAATAAGAAAGAAATAGTTGTTAAGTGATCTGGTTAAAATGCAAAATGTGCTGCAGTGAATAGACTGGTAGCAAATTAATTCACTCCACACGTGTACTCTATGTAACTCTAAGGGCAGATACTGAGCCAAGTTTTGGGGCCCCCAGAATGATTAAGAATCAGTGAGTAAAAAACAGTAATAAATACAGACCCAGTGACTATCCACAAGAAGATGCCACTATATAGACAGAGGCTGACACGCATGATATCAGGCAATATGTCTTGTAATAGCAGCATGCTCTGGGTACAAATGCTTGAAGACACTCTTGGGCTGCTTAGCTATGCCTGGAGACCTAGCTAGAGATACATACTGGGCTGTGTTTTTCCTGAGCAAAAACACCCAAGTGCCAAATAATTGATGCCCCAAATAGATGTAAATTGAAAGGCAGGGGAGACTACTGCAGGCCTGATGGGTCAGGAGGACAGGTGTGCTAAGCTCTTTGCAAACTGTAAGAATGTGCTATAAACGTAAGGTCCATTGCTGATATTTCGTTGCTGATATTTCGTTCCTTAATAGAAAAAGCCCTAATCTACTGAGTTGGAATTTTGAACAACAAGAAGACCCTATCCCATATCTGACACACCATAAAATGTAGCAGTCATTTTTGAGACATGGAGAGACTTGGATGATTAGCAAATCATACAGTTGATTATGATTTATATGAGTTTGGACTTCAATCTGTTTATATTTCTTATTATATCACTCTAACAGTGTTCTTCCTTTGCTACCGTATTTCCAAATGTGACACTTGTGGAATATTTTGTGTTTCTCAATGACAGGCAATTCCATCTCATCCAAAAGATGAAATCAGAAAGGAGCCTGGAATCACAGACAGTCCCACAGTTCTGTTATTCTCACCACATCTTCCTTCCGGGTGGCTTCTCCCTTTCATAACTTTGTTTCTTTAAGAAGTTCCTTTGCTTCCTGGTTTTCGCCCTAATTCTGCTGCCTTAACCCTAATCAAGAGACTCTCCAAAGACAGGATCACGCTTATCTCTAAGGAGTGCACTCACTTACCAAGGGGAATATTTACCCTCTGTGAAAGCAGCTTCTGGAAACATTTCCCCATTAAAAGGAAAAAATCCAGGAAACTTACCTTGCTGGCACAGAGCAGGTACTTTTACAAATTATTTCTCAAAGCCAATAGCCAATGACAGTGTTTGTCTTTAAAACACAACAAAAAAAATTCCGAACGCAAACTCTTTGCTCTAAAAGAAAATAAAAAATAAAGGAATGCTGACTTTAATCAAAGTGCTCTTGGTTTAAAACAAAAACCTGCCGTTTTTCCTGTCATGCTGATGACAGCTGAAAATATACTCGCTGAGGGAAAAGAAAGTTGTGTAGGGCACCAGTTGAAACTTCCGTGATCTCGAGGGAGGGCTCAATGACGAATTAGAAGAGAGTTGTCGGATTGGAAAGCCACAAGCGACTTCTGCCCCTTTCCCCCACCCTCCTAAACGTCACAGTTCCGACGGAGCTCTAAACTTAAACGGAGCACGTGGTGAGCGACTGCTCTTCTCACGGTAGCCTTTAGAGGGCGCCAAATCAGCCCAAACCACAATCGCCAGTGAATCGGGCGTTCTGCTTAACTAAATTCTGACTCTTGAATTAGTCTCTTGAACTATTATAGGAGCTGTCCATAGGAGAAGGCCAATTATGTGACTATTGTGTCATCAAGTTCTCCCAAGTAGGGTTAGTTCCCTAACCCCAAAAGTGTGATTTCAAAATTCAGGACTTATAAGGAATTTAAGCAGCTTCGTCTTTTCAGAAAAGGTCAGCAGAGGGAGCTGGTAACACATATTTGAAAAAGCTTAAAATTGGTTTTAGATGTTAGCCTAGGGCACAAGAAGAGAAATAATTACAGAAGCACTGGCAATAATAGAATAATAGAATCCTAAACACCTTCCACTGAGAGCCTGGAATTCAGTGTCAAAGACCATCTTAGCCTCACTTAACATTTTCTAGCCCAGTGGCGCAAATGAGCCAGGAATCCTGATTCCAGGAATCAGGAAGGTAACCTAAATGAGGGAGGAGGGCCTGGACAAGATCTGACTGGAAAGCACTTCCCCCATGTATTAGGTTTAACTAAATGGCATTATTTGAGAGCATAAGCCCCAAATTGCAAGGTTTTTAGATTCCTTTTAATAGAAACTACAAACTCAAATTTTTGTATAAAATCTTCTGTTGGCAACAAACTAATTTTTATTTTGAAAAATATTAAGCCCAGAGGAAAGTTGAAAAAACAGTTTGATTAATGTGCATCAACATATCCCTCACCCGTTTCATCAACTAGCAACCTCTTGACACACTGGCATTTTCTTCATCACTCTTTCTCTTTCTCCACACACATGTACCCAAGAGACACACACACATAGACCTAAACACACACATCTGAAAGTCATCTTCAAACATCAGGATGCCATCAGAATATTTCAGCATATATTTCACAAAAGTAAGGGCATTTTCCCACAGAGTCGTTATCATTACCACATCTAAGTCAATATAACTTCAGTATCATCCAATATACAGTCCACTTTCAAATTTTTCCAGTTATTCCCCAAAATGTTCTCATCCAGTGGTGTACTGGAGCTGGTATGCACAAAGGGAATATGTATGTCTTCCAAGTTCAGTGATAGCTTGGCATTATGCATAGTAATGCTTGACAAAATAGCTTGACATTGTTCACAGTGGGGATGTTTACATCATGGAAACTGGCAAACAGTACAAATTTGGGATGTCCCCCACCCCCAGCCATTTGTTAAATATTTACCCTCTCATTTTTGGCAAATGGTTTTATTGAGGCCTAATTGGTATACAAAAAAACCCTGTATATATTTAATGTATATAATTTGATGAATTTGGACATATGCGTGCATCTGTGAAACCATCATAGCTCAAGGTAAAAAACACATTCATCCTCCAGAAGTTTCCTCATGGACCTTTGTTTGTTTTTGGTTAAGAATATTTGACATGAGATATACCCACTTGCTGCTGTGCTGTGTTCAGGCACAAAGTAGTGTCCAACTCTTTGTAACCCCATGGACTGTAGCCTACTAGGCTTCTTTGTCTATGGGATTTTCCAGGCAAGAATACTTAAGTGGGTTGTCATTTCCTCCTACAGGGGATCTTCCCAACCAGGGATTGAAACCGAGTCTCCTGCGCTGGCAGGCAGATTCTTTACTACTGAGCCAGCTGGGAAGCCATACACCCTCTTAACAAATCTTTAACAAATTTTTGAAATGCACAATACACTATTGTTAACTCTTGGCATTACATTGAACAGCAGATCTCCAGAATTTATTCATCTTGCATAACTGAAAGTTTATATCCATTGAACAACAACTCTCCATTTCCCTCTCCCTCTAGTCTCTGGCAAGCACCATTCCACTGTTTCCTTCTATAAATTTAACTATTTTGAGTACCTCATATAAATAGAATAATACAGATTTGTATTTTTGTGACTGGCTTATTTCACTTACAGTAATGTCTCCAGGTTCATTAATGCTGTCCCATATCACACAATTTCTTTTCTTTTTTAAGAGCTGAATAATATTATACTGTATGTATATACCACATCTCTTTATTCATTCATCTGTCCATGGACATTTAGGTTGTTCCCATATCTTGACTATTGTCAATAATGCTGCAGTGAACCTGGTAATGCAAATATCTTTTTGAGATCCTGATTTCAATTCTTTTGTACAAATACCCAGAGGTAGGATTGCTGGATCATACGGTACTTCTCGTTTTAAACTTTTTGAGGAACCTCCATACTATTTTCCATAGCAGCTGCACTATTTTACATCCCCACCTACTGTGTAGAAGGGTTCTGATTTCTTCACATCCTAACACTTGTTATCTTTTATTTTGCTTTTGATAACAACAATCTTACCAGGTGTGATGTGATATCTCACTGTGGTTTTGATTCACATTCCCTTGATAATTAGTGAAACTGAATACTTTTTATGTACCCGTTGGTTATTTGTATATCTTCTTTAGAGAAATGTCCATTCAAGCTCTTTGCCCACTTTTGAATTGGGTTATTTGTATTTTTATTGAGTTGTAGAAGTCCCTTGTGTATTTTGGATGTTAACCCCTTATCAGACGTACGGGCAATGTTTTCTCATTCTGTAGGTTCTCTTTTCATTCTGTTGTTTCTTTTGCTGCTCAGAGACTTTTAGTTTGATGAAATCTTGCTTGTCTATTTTGTTTTTGTGCCTTTGAGCCTTTGTGTCATATTCATCGTTAAGAACAACGTCAAACAAACAAACAAACAAACAAAAAGAACAACATCAAGAAGCTTTTTCAATATGTTATCTCTTAAGAGTTTTATAGTTTCAGTTCTTACATGTAAGTATTTAATATATTTTGAATTGATTTTTTAGCATGGTGTAAGAGAATGGTCCAGTTTTATTGGCATGTGAATATCCGATTTTCCCAACACCATCTGTTGAAGAGACTGTCCTTTACCCTTTCTGTGATCTTGGCAGCTTTATAAAAGATCTACTAACTATATATGTGTGGGTTTATTTCTGGGCTGTCTATTCTGCTAGATTGCTCTGTATGTCTGTCTTTATGCTAGTATCATACTGTTCTAATCACTATAGCTCTGTTTATCATTAATAGTTTTAACTTTTTTTGTGGAGTATTTAAAGGTTTTCTATATGCAAATTGTGTCATTTGCAAACAGAGATAATTTACTTCTTCCTTTATGATTTGAATACTTTATTTTTGTTGTCTAATTACTCCAGCTAGAACATTCAGTGCGATGTTGAATCTAAGTGGCAAGAGTGAACATTCTTGTCTTGTTTTTCCCAATTGAGTATGATGTTAGCTGTGGACTTGTCATATATGACCTTTACTATGTTGAAGTAAATTCCTTTTACATCTAGTTTGTTGAGAGTTTTAATCATGAAACTGTTGAATTTTGTCAAATGATTTTTCTTTATCTATTAAGATGATCATGTGATTTTTATCCTTCATTTTGTTAATGTGGTATATCACATTAATTGACTTGCATACATTGAACCACATACCACTCTTTATGGTTATATTTCTCCTGATTAAAGAGTCAGTCAAAGTTTATAAGTTACATTTAGCTATTAAATCTCTTTAGTTTGTCCTATTTCATAACAGTTTTCCATCCTCCAAAGGGTCTAGTTTAAGAATGATCAACATTATCGAGTTTGCTACTACTGGAACTAATCTCCTAAAATAGACTTTTACTTAGTTTTCTTGCTTCCAGGTGCTCACCTATAAACTGTTCTTCAGAACTATCTTTCTAAATCATAAATCAGATCTTTTTTTTTTTTTTTTTCTGTTAGTCACTCAGTTGTTTCTGACTCTTTGTGACACCATGGACTGTAGCCTGCCAGACTCCTCTGTCCATGGGATTCTCCAGGCAAGAATATTGGAGTGGGTCGCCATTCTCTTCTCCAAGGGATCTTCCTGACCCAGGGAAAGAACCTGGGTCTTGCGCATTCCATGCAGATTCTTTACCATAGTTTGAGCCACCACAGAAGCCCTGTGATGTATGAAAGTGTTTGCTGAAAGAGTTGTGTGGTTTAGGAGGGTTTTTAAAATCAGGAATTGTAAGGCATATTTATGTACTGTGGCAAATAACCAAGTAGAGAGGAAAACTCAACAATTTGGGAGAGAAGTTGGTGGAAATCTGTCAAAGTTATCTGATAATTGCTACTATTTTTTTTTCTCTGAGAGTGAGGTGAGAAGGAAGTGGCAGAAATTTGTGGTAAGAGGAGATGATATAAAATAGTCAATTAGGAAATGAGATTGGGAAGTGAAGGAATTAAGAAATCTACCAGGGTTTGGGGGGTAGTAGGATAGGCATGGGAGAAGGCAATGGCATCCCACTCCAGTACTCTTGCCTGGAAAATGCCATGGATGGAGGAGCCTAGTAGGCCGCAGTCTGTGGGATCATGAAGAGTCGGACACGACTAAGCAACTTCACTTTCACTTTTCACTTCCATGCATTGGAGAAGAAAATGGCAACCCACTCCAGTGTTCTTGCCTGGAGAATCCCAGGGATGGCAGAGCCTGGTCGGCTGCCGTCTATGGGGTCGCAAGGAGTCGGACACGACTGAAGCGACTTAGCAGCAGCAGCAGCAGCAGCAGGATAGGCATGAGTTGAAGAGTGATCAGTTAGGAAGCTGAACGTTTCTCCTCTATCTAAGATGAAGTGCTCAGGTGGGGTTTGAAGTCAGAGAAGAGTTAGATTTTGGCCAGAGTTTGAGTCCTACCATGCAAGTGTGAATGAATGAGAGAGAGGACAGTGGAGCTGAGAGTGTGCAAATGTGATGTTACCGAATCATGAGCTCTAAACTGGGTAATGAAGGAGATGAGAAAACAAAGGGAGCCTGGATGGTGAAAGATGGTGGAATGTTTGGATTGGAAGTCCCAGGAGTTTGAAGGGAATATCACATTAGAAGAGTTAACTGGAAGAATACGATGATGTAGGTGGAGAGTGGGATGTTTGTAATTCAGATAGTGGAGAATTACACTTGTTGAGAGTAGTATAGCCAAGACCTTCACTGTTTAATACAATAGCCACTAGCCACATATAACTTTCTAATGTGTTCTTAATTTCTGCAAGTGTTAATCACGTAGTTGTGTCCAACTCTTTGCGACTCCATGGACGATAGCCCACTTGGCTCCACTGTCCATGGAATTCTCCAGGCAAGAATACTGGCGTGGGCTGCCATTCCCTTTTCCAGGGGATCTTCCTGACCCAGGGATCGAACCCAGGTCTCCTGCATTGCAGGCAGATTCTTTACTGTTTGAGCCACCAAGGAAGCCTATAGCTTTCTAAATTTACATATAAATCAACATTAAGTTAAAATTTCATTTTTCTTTGGCACTAGCCACATTTCAAGTGCTTAACAGGCACACGTGGCTAGTGGCTACTGCACTAGAGAGTGAAGATTGAATTTTTCCATAACGGCAGAAAAGTCAAGTGGACAGCACTGGTTTTGCATATGAACGTAGTACCAGGCGGGCTTCCCTGGTGGCTGAGCGGCAAAGAATCTGCCTGCAGTGCAAGAGCTGCAGCTGAACCAGCAGGTCTGATCCCTGGGTCGCGAAGATCCCCTGGAGAAGGAAATGGCAACCCACTCCAGTATTCTTGCCTGGAGAATCCCACGGACAGAGTAGCCTAGAGCACTACAGTCCATGGGGTCGCAAAGACTGAAGTGACTTAGCATGCACGCAGGTATAGTAGTAGGTGACTGAGACAGGTGGAGGATAAGATCGTTAGAGGGAGCTAGGTTAAGGAGCTGATTGGACATGGTGTGGAAGGACGGTATATCTGATTTTGAAATCACTGAGAATTATGACAGGAGTCATGGGAAAGAGAGAGAAATTGAGTCAGAGGTTGATTCACAGCTTCTCCATGCTGCTCTGAGTTTCTTGGAGACAGCTGACCTCACCCCCAGCTCTGTGTGTGGGTCTTTTAATCAAAGGAGAATCCCATCCCCCTAGCACATGATGAGAAGGAGGCTTTGATGCAGTTTATGTGTGAGGACTTGAAACATGAGGAGGGATGCACTGGAGATTTTCATTTGTTTCTACAGTGCAAAGGGAAGCTGATGTAGCAGAGACTCTTAAATACAGTGGAACGAATAAGAGAAAATTTTATTTCTCTGCCATGCAACCATTTGCCCACTCTAGGCTGGTAAGGCGGCTTTCTTGCCTGAGTCACTTGGAGAAACTTTTGCCTTCTATCTTGTTATTCTGTCCTCTCTGAGGACTTTGTATGGTTGAAACTGGATTGCTGCCACGACCATGATACAGCTCTCAGAAAGGAGAAAGTGAGGAAGTGCACAGTAAGCAATTCCCTTTTAAGTAATTGAAGGAGAAACCACACACATAATTTCCATTCACAAGAAAATGATCACATAGCCACACTGGCTGCAAGAAAGACAGGGAAAGATTGCCCCTAGTTAGGCAGCCATGTGGCCAGGAAGAAGGGGTAAACAGACTTTTAAAGTACAAGTTGCTGTCTGCCTCATTCTGCTTCTGAAGGAAATCTGAAGGCAATTCTCTCTTATTGTACAGGTTGTAGTCTGGAATTGCAGCAGCTGTTCTCTTAGTGTGCTGAGGATGAGCTGAGTCAAGGCAGAAGGGCAGAGCCAAGGAAACTGGAGAAATAGCACTGGAGCCTCTGGATTGGGCAATCCCGAAGCCCACGTTACCTCTGGACTCCAGGTAGATGAGCCACTGTTTTCTTGTTATGCCGGCTGGAGTTGAGTTTCTGTTTCTTGCAGTTAGGATGCACCCCAGTTTATTTAACCATTCCACTGCTGACACTATTTCTCCTTGTCATTGTTACAAGCAATGCAATAAACATCTTTGTACACATGACCATTTCTATAGGATAGAGTCTAAGATGTGTCATTGCTGTGACAAAGAATATGTGCATTTAACATTTTGGTGAACACTACCAAGTTGCCCCAACCTATGTTTAATGACATTTACATTTCACAATCACCACCCTCCTCTAATGTTCTGAGATGTCTCCTTTTGACTAGATTTTGTAGGATAGCTTTTACAGAAGAGAATTTTGGTGATGTGTTCTCCTCTGCTGATGTTGAGGCTTAGATTCTTTAAAAAATTTTTTTAAAAATTTTATTCTTTTATTTTTGGCTGTGTGGGTCTTTGTAGCTTTTTTTGTGTGGCTTTCTCTGGTTGTGATGAGCAGGGGCTACTCTTTATTGTGGTACACAGTGGTTAATAGCTGCCTGTTGCTCTGGTTAAGCCATGAGAAAACCACCATGGGAAAAGAATAAAAGCAATATTTAGAAATAGAGCATAATTCAAATAAAAGTACATCAGGTTGATGCGTTGGGATTGTCATGCCCTGCTAAGCTAAGGAAAAACATAGTGTGGGCCTTGGAATGCCAGGTCAGCACAAGTCCAGAACACTGCTTGTGCACACACTAAGATGTTTTCCCAAGGCATATGTGGATCTATGACTTCCAGCTAGGTGATAGCCCTTGTATGAGAAAATAACAAAGATAGTTTAAAGTAATCAATAAAATGGGAGTCGTGAGCAGGGCCACAGGAAGCTGACTTCATCGTAACACAACAGATACTTTCTGCTTGCCAAGACACTAAATAAAAGTGATGTGGCTCTGAGGAACAGGGCTCTTGACCCAAGAGGTCTTGAGACGCCCGGTCCCATCTTTAAAACTTTAATTCTGTCTCCAGTTTCTTTTTCCCAAACTGCGCGTCAACCACTTTTGATCCCTAGCTGCTGTGCTGGCCGCAGCAAGTGGTGCCCAACGTGGGGCTCGAAAGTGAAGGATCTTGAAAGTGAAGTGAAGGAGAACCTGAAGTGAAGGAGAGTGAAACTGAAGCTGAAATTTCGGCGCACGATCCTGGAGAAGAGTGGAGTGAGGCCTCTGAAAATCCCCCTTTGCGGTAAATAGCACTCTCTCGTTGAAACCGGGGTTAAATATGGGAAATTCAGAAAGCTCGGAACAATACCAGCCGTATATATGCCTCTTAAGGCAGCTTTTGAAAGCAGGGGGAACAAAAATAAGTAGGGCCGGCTATTGGAGCTTTTACAAACCATTGAGAATCATTGCTATGGTTCCCTTCTCTGGGTACTTTAGATTTAGGAACATGGAAGAAGGTAGGTAGTAAATTAGAGAAACTTCTTTGCAAGGGAGTGCCCTTGCCTGTATCTATCTGGTCAATTTGGACATTGATAAAATCTATTTTAGAACCTCTTCAGACACCAGAAAGCTCAGAAGGGAGTAAGGATGAAGGTGCTGCTGCTGCTGCTAAGTTGCTTCAGTCATGTCCGACTCTGTGCGACCCCACAGACAGCAGCCCACCAGGCTCCCCCATCCCTGGGATTCTCAAGGCAAGAACACTGGAGTGGGTTGCCATTTCTTTCTCCAATGCAAGAAAGTGAAAAGTGAAAGTGAAGTCGCTCAGTCGTGTCTGACTCTTAGTGACCCCATGGACTGCGGCCCACCAGGCTCCTCCATCCATGGCATTTTCCAGGCAAGAGTACTGGAGTGTGTTGCCATTGCCTTCTCCAAGGATGAAGGTGAAACCCCATCAAAGGCAGAACCTGAATATGGAAAGCCTGAGGGGATAGAACAAAAAACACAGGAGACTCTCAAAGCTACAGTTCCTTCTGCACCTTTGGGAAGGAAGAATTTCCTTTACCTCCTCTTCCTACCCCTCCTGTCTTAACCGCTGGAGTGGCTCAAGCTTTTCCTTCCTTACAACAGACAGCAGTTCTGTCACCCCTCCAGAAAGATATTTGTCAGACTTGACAGGAGGGTGACTTGGAGGCTATGATTATGACATTTCCAATGACAATACGTGAATGAATAGCTCCTGGGAAAGATCCTAATAATCCTAATGGAGTGTATGAGGCTGTACACAAACAGATTCCCTTCACAATACCAAAGGAACTTAAGCAAGCTATTCAAAATTATAGAGTAAATTCTCCTTTTACCTTGGAAATTGTGCAGGGACTAGCTGAGGGTTCCCATTTGATTATGGTGGTTCATGACCAAGCCAGACAGATCCCCATCTCTTTAGGTCAACTGATAGGGAGTGGAAATTGGGGGAGAACTCAAGATCAAGTGCTTATGGAAGATCAGGCTATAGAACAGGTGAGGCGATACTGCATAAGAGCCTGGGAGAAAGTAGAGGTTAAAGGACAGGCTTTCTTTAAGAGAAGACCTCACCTCCCTGGAGAGACTATCCCTGCTGGGACAACACCTTATCAGACAGGCTACCCCTGTCATCAGAGCCAATTTGAATACTCTCTGGTTTAAATTTTAGCTATGAAACTATGACTATGAAAAGGAGAGATGACATTTTTGATACTGAATGGCCATGATATTCTTTAGACTCTGGAGAAAACTGGTTAAAACGAAGTTTTTCTGAAATTGCAAAACTGGTTCTTCTTGCATGTGCAATTAAGAAAAAGCTGGCTTGTTAAAATACAATTTTTTGGAGCTCCAGTTCTGCCTGAGAAACAAAAACAGGCCTGGGAAAAAACCTAAAGTTAACTCTTATCTTGTCCTTGGGATACACAGCCCATTCTACCTGGAACTCCAGCCATGAACAAATTGGTAGAACTCAAACCAAGATAAAAAGAAGGGGCAAAAAGACATTTTAAGTATCAAACAAAAAAAGAGAGACATTTTAAATATCAAGCAGAAAACTATGAAATCTCTGTCTATATGTCTGTCTAAATTTATGTGTGTCTCAGTGTGTGTCTTCGTCCTTGGACAAAATTGCTAAAGGCTGATTGGTCAATGAACTCTATTTAATTGGCCTAAAGAGAAGTAAGTGCTTATGAATCAAACCATTCTAAATTCAAAAATAATTAAACTAAAATGAATTTCAGGGTTGTGTGAACTGGGAAATATTCACTATTGAATTGATACCTGGTATTAATGTTTATTTATTGACTTTGTGAAGATACTTTTGCAAATGACATAGCTTTGGGTGATTTACATTTATCAGTCTACAGAATGATGATACAAAGTACAGTTCATGGTTGCTAAAGGAAAGTAAGATGTGTTTTTTCAATCAAAAGTTATAAGGAATGGAATTACATTCTATTAAGGAAAAAGGAAGTACATTTGAACTTACAGGTGGCTGTTCTCTGAATGGACAAATAGAGTGATGAATACAGAAGTGTAAAAAAGGTTTGTGGCAAGTGGAAGAGAGTTTTGTGCATGATACAAGTTTCTTAAGACATTAAACTGCCCTTGAAATCTTTTATTGTTACTTTGACTAGGTGAATAACTATTGTTTCACAATGAATATACTGCTGCTGCTACTGCTAAGTCACTTTAGTCATGTCGGACTCTGTGTGACCCCATAGACGGCAGCCTACTAGGCTCCTCTGTCCCTGGGATTCTCCAGGCAAGAATACTGGAGTGGGCTGCCATTTCCTTTTTCAGTGCAAGAAAGTGAAAAGTGAAAGTGAATTTGCTCAGTTGTGCCCCACTCTTAGTGACCCCATGGACTGAAGCCTACCAGGCTCCTCCGTCCATGGGATTTTCCAGGCAAGAGTACTGGAGTGGGGTGCCATTGCCTTCTCTGACAATGAATATAAGCTGGTACCAATCTGAAATTTGATTTTCTCTTCCTGTTAAAAAAAACAAAGTCTATTTTTGTGTATGGTGTTAGAAAGTGTTCTAGTTTCATTCTTTTACAAGTGGTTGACCAGTTTTCCCAGCACCACTTGTGAAAGAGGTTGTCTTTTTTCCATTGTATATCCTTGCCTCCTTTGTCGAAGATAAGGTGTCCATAGGTTCATGGATTTATCTCTGGGCTTTCTATTCTGTTCCATTGATCTGTATTTCTGTCTTTGTGCCAGTACCATACTGTCTTGATGACTGTGGCTTTGTAGTAGAGCCTGAAGTCAGGCAGGTTGATTCCTCTAGTTCCATTCTTCTTTCTCAAGATTACTTTGGCTATTTGAGGTTTTTTGTATTTCCATACAAATTGTGAAATTATTTGTTCTAGTTCTGTGACCCACCTCCCAGAATATTGGAAATAAAAGCAAAAATAAACAAATGGGACCTAATGAAACTTAAAAGCTTTTGCACTACAAAGGAAACTATAAGCAAGGTGAAAAAGACAGCCCTCAGATTGGGAGAAAATAATAGCAAATGAAGCAACAGACAAAGGATTAATCTCAAAAATATACAAGCAACTCCTGAAGCTCAATTCCAGAAAAATAAATGACCCAATCAAAAAATGGGCCAAAGAACTAAACAGACATTTCTCCAAAGAAGACATACAGATGGCTAACAAACACATGAAAAGATGCTCAACATCACTCATTATCAGAGAAATGCAAATCAAAACCACAATGAGGTACCATTACATGCCAGTCAGGATGGCTGCTATCCAAAAGTCTACAAGCAATAAATGCTGGAGAGGGTGTGGAGAAAAGGGAACCCTCTTACACTGTTGGTGGGAATGCAAACTAGTACAGCCACTATGGAGAACAGTGTGGAGATTTCTTAAAAAACTGGAGATAGAACTGCCATATGACCCAGCAATCCCACTTCTGGGCATACACTCTGAGGAAACCAGATCTGAAAGAGACACGGGCACCCCAATGTTCATCACAGCACTGTTTATAATAGCCAGGACATGGAAGCAACCTAGAAGCCCATCAGCAGATGAATGGATAAGGAAGCTGTGGTACATATACACTATGGAATATTACTCAGCCATTAAAAAGAATTCATTTGAATCAGTCCTAATGAGATGGATGAAACTGGAGCCCATTATACAGAGTGAAGTAAGCCAGAAAGATAAAGAACATTACAGCATACTAACACATATATATATGGAATTTAGAAAGATGGTAATGATAACCCTATATGCAAAACAGAAAAAGAGACACAGATGTACAGAACAGACTTTTGGACTCTGTGGGAGAAGGTGAGGGTGGGATGTTTTGAGAGAACAGCATGTGTATTATCTATAGTGAAACAGATCACCAGCCCAGGTGGGATGCATGAGACAAGTGCTCCGGCCTGGTGCACTGGGAAGACCCAGAGGAATCGGGTGGAGAGGGAGGTGAGAGGGGGGATCGGGATGGGGAATACATGTAAATCCTTGGCTGATTCATGTCAATGTATGACAAAACACACTGCAATGTTGTGAAGTAATTAGCCTCCAACTAATAAAAATAAAGGAAAAAAAATTAAGAAAAACCCAAAGTCTTCTTGGAATATGGCTTTTGATAACAGACCATGTAAATTCTTTGTCTATAAGTGATTCCTACTTGCTTTGAAAATCTTTTGTTACTTTGATAAAATGAATGAGTGTTACTTAACAATGATCTATGGAGACTATGACACACATAGACAAAGCTCATTCTGCTTCTACAAAATTAATCCCTCATCAGGAAATTTAAAATGGAAAAATGACTATAAACCACACAGTTGGGGCTATAGGAAATCCAAGATGGCCTCTTGGCTTTTCCCTGCTCCCTGACAAACCTCACTTTTATTTGATAGGATAAAGCTTTTCCTGGCTGTAGAGTTAATATCTCATAATGGAAAAAAAAATGGTTAAAATACATTTTCTGCAATCTCCAGTGATCAGGGTGCCTACTTTGCTGGACAGGTCATACAGATACTGGCAAAAATTTCATGAGCTTCTTGGAGACTATCACTTTCACTGACGTCCTTTGTCATCAGACAAGAACCATGAAACAAAAGGATTGGTTACATGAGATTGAGCAGACTGCTGAATATTGCTACAATTTTCATGACTTTTTGTCTGAAATTTTACTGGCTTCTAATCTTTGTTTTCAGGGAAGGCAATGGCACCCCACTCTAGTACTCTTGCCTGGAAAATCCCATGGACGGAGGAGCCTGGTGGGCTGCTGTCTATGGGGTCTCACAGAGTCGGACACAACTGAAGAAACTTAGCAGCAGCAGCAGCAGCAATCTTTGTTTTCAGATATAAAAAAACTCTTCTGCTCAAGTCACTGATGGTTTAAAACAATTTAGTGATTTACACCTGTGGGTAAAATTTTCTCTGTCTCCTCCCCCCAGAAACTGGAGACATTTGGGTTCTGAACAGCCTCATCAAGGTACAAAAAAGACTGTCTCCAGACATATACAAAAATCTCAGAGTATACTGGGGAGCCCAAACTCATATAGATTAGGAGGTTAATGACAGGTTGGTGGATTTAGAAAATGCAGTGCTACTCCTAAAAGAAGTACAAAATCTTAAATTACTAATATATTTATAGTGTGACTGGAACATTACTACTTTTTGTGTGCCCCTCCCCCCCAGGAATATAACCAATCTGGTTATAACCAATATAACCAACTCCTGGGAAAAAGTTAGCACTTGCAGGGCCATATGGCTGACAACCTTACTCTCGATATTAAAAAGCTACAAATAAGTATCATTGGCAAGTAGCATGCGTCTCTTAGACTAGTACCACATACAGACACACTTCAAGGGGTAGCAGAGGGCTTTAAGTCATTGAGCCCTCTCGAGTGGATCAAAGACATTGGAGGTGCTCTCACTGAAACACTAGCTATGTTTTGCTGTTTCACTATAATCTTCTGTTTAGTCCTTAGACACATTCGAAAAACCCTCCAAGAACTAATGAAGAAAGAAGTTGCGAATCAACATATCTTCTGCTACAAAAACAAAAAGGGGGATATGCAGGGGTTAATAGTCAGCTCCCTGTTGCTCTGGCTAAGCCATGAGAAAATCATCATGGGAAAAGAATAAAAGCAAAATATAGCAATAGAGCGTAACCCAAATAAAAGTATATCGGGTTGATCAGCTGGAGTTGTCATGCCCTGCTAAGCTAAGGAAAAACATAGTGTGGACCTTGGAACGCCAGGTCAGCACAAGTTCAGAACACTGCTTGTGCACACACTAAGATGTTTTCCCAAGGCCTATGCAGGTCTATGACTTCCAGCTAAGTGATAACCCTTGTACGAGAAAATAACAAAGATAGTTTAAAGTAATCAATAAAATGGGAGTCGTGACCAGGGACACAGGAGGCTGACTTCATCGTAACACAACAGATACTTTCTGCTTGCCTTGCTCCGAGGAACAGGGCTCTTGACCCAAGAGGTCTTGAGTTGCCCGGTCCCATCTTTAAAACTTTAATTTTGTCTCCGGTTTCTTTTTCCCAAACTGCGCCAACCACTTTTGATCCCTAGCTGCTGTGTTGGCCACAGCAAAGGTGCATGGACTTCTCATTGCAGTGGCTTCTCTTGTTGTGGAGCTCAGGCTCTAGGTGTGCGGGCTCAGTAGTTGTGGCTTGTGGATTTAGTTTCTCTGGGGCACATGGAATCTTACTGGAGCAGGGATTGAACCCGTGATCCCTGCACTGGCAGGCAGATTCTTATCCACTGCACCACCATGGAAATCTGAGGCTTAGTTTCTTTTTTTTTAAAATTTTATTATTTTTTACTTTTTTATTAGTTGGAGGCTAATTATTTTACAATATTGTAGTGGGTTTTGTCATACATTGACATGAATCAGCCATGGAGTTACATGTATTCCCCATCCCGATCCCCCCTCTCACCTCCCTCTCCACCCGATTCCTCTGGGTCTTCCCAGTGCACCAGGCCGGAGCACTTGTCTCATGCATCCCACCTGGGCTGGTGATCTGTTTCACTATAGATAATACACATGCTGTTCTCTCAAAACATCCCACCCTCACCTTCTCCCACAGAGTCCAAAAGTCTGTTCTGTACATCTGTGTCTCTTTTTCTGTTTTGCATATAGGGTTATCATTACCATCTTTCTAAATTCCATATATATATGTGTTAGTATGCTGTAATGTTCTTTATCTTTCTGGCTTACTTCACTCTGTATAATGGGCTCCAGTTTCATCCATCTCATTAGGACTGATTCAAATGAATTCTTTTTAATGGCTGAGTAATATTCCATAGTGTATATGTACCACAGCTTCCTTATCCATTCATCTGCTGATGGGCTTCTAGGTTGCTTCCATGTCCTGGCTATTATAAACAGTGCTGTGATGAACATTGGGGTGCCCGTGTCTCTTTCAGATCTGGTTTCCTCAGAGTGTATGCCCAGAAGTGGGATTGCTGGGTCATATGGCAGTTCTATCTCCAGTTTTTTAAGAAATCTCCACACTGTTCTCCATAGTGGCTGTACTAGTTTGCATTCCCACCAACAGTGTAAGAGGGTTCCCTTTTCTCCACACCCTCTCCAGCATTTATTGCTTGTAGACTTTTGGATAGCAGCCATCCTGACTGGCATGTAATGGTACCTCATTGTGGTTTTGATTTGCATTTCTCTGATAATGAGTGATGTTGAGCATCTTTTCATGTGTTTGTTAGCCATCTGTATGTCTTCTTTGGAGAAATGTCTGTTTAGTTCTTTGGCCCATTTTTTGATTGGGTCATTTATTTTTCTGGAATTGAGCTTCAGGAGTTGCTTGTATATTTTTGAGATTAATCCTTTGTCTGTTGCTTCATTTGCTATTATTTTCTCCCAATCTGAGGGCTGTCTTTTTCACCTTGCTTATAGTTTCCTTTGTAGTGCAAAAGCTTTTAAGTTTCATTAGGTCCCATTTGTTTATTTTTGCTTTTATTTCCAATATTCTGGGAGGTGGGTCATAGAGGATCCTGCTGTGATTTATGTCGGAGAGTGTTTTGCCTATGTTCTCCTCTAGGAGTTTTATAGTTTCTGTTCTTACATTTAGATCTTTAATCCATTTTGAGTTTGTTTTTGTGTATGGTGTTAGAAAGTGTTCTAGTTTCATTCTTTTACAAGTGGTTGACCAGTTTTCCCAGCACCACTTGTGAAAGAGGTTGTCTTTTTTCCATTGTATATCCTTGCCTCCTTTGTCGAAGATAAGGTGTCCATAGGTTTGTGGATTTATCTCTGGGCTTTCTATTCTGTTCCACTGATGTATATTTCTGTCTTTGTGCCAGTACCATACTGTCTTGATGACTGTGGCTTTGTAGTAGAGTCTGAAGTTAGGCAGGTTGATTCCTCCAGTTCCATTCTTCTTTCTCAAGATTACTTTGGCTATTCGAGGTTTTTTTGTATTTCCATACAAATTGTGAAATTATTTGTTCTAGTTCTGTGAAAAATACCGTTGGTAGCTTAATAGGGATTGCATTGAATCTATAGATTGCTTTGGGTAGTATAGCCATGTTGAGAACATTGATTCTTCCAATCCATGAACATGGTATGTTTCTCCATCTGTTTGTGTCTTCTTTGATTTCTTTCATCAGTGTTTTATAGTTTTCTATGTACAGGTCTCTTGTTTCTTTAGGTAGATATACTCCTAAGTATTTTATTCTTTTTGTTGCAATGGTGAATGGTATTGTTTCCTTAATTTCCCTTTCATTAGTGTATTCTCTATTGTTAGTGTATCGGAATGCAAGGGATTTCTGTGTGTTAATTTTATATCCTGCAACTTTACTATATTCATTGATTAGCTCTAGTAATTTTCTGGTAGAGTCTTTAGGGTTTTCTATGTAGAGTATCATGTCATCTGCAAACAGCGAGAGTTTCACTTCTTCTTTTCCTATCTGGATTTCTTTTACTTCTTTTTCTGCTTTGATTGCTGTGGCCAACATTTCCAAAACTATGTTGAATAGTAGTGGTGAGAGTGGGCACCCTTGTCTTGTTCTTGATTTCAGGGGAAATGCTTTCAATTTTTCACCATTGAGGGTGATGCTTGCTGTGGGTTTGTCATATATAGCTTTTATTATGTTGAGGTATGTTCCTTCTATTCCTGCTTTCTGGAGAGTTTTAATCATAAATGGGTGTTGAATTTTGTCAAAGGCTTTCTCTGCATGTATTGAGATAATCATATGGTTTTTATCTTTCAATTTGTTAATGTGGTGTATTACATTGATTGATTTGCGGATATTAAAGAATCCTTGCATTCCTGGGATAAAGCCCACTTGGTCATGGTGTATGATTTTTTTAAATATGTTGTTGCATTCTGTTTGCTAGAATTTTGTTAAGGATTTTTGCATCTATGTTCATCAGTGATATTGGCCTGTAGTTTTCTTTTTTTGTGACATCTTTGACTGGTTTTGGAATTAGGGTGATGGTGGCCTCATAGAATGAGTTTGGAAGTTTACCTTCTTCTTCAATTTTCTGGAAGAGTTTGAGTAAGATAGGTGTTAGCTCTTCTCTAAATTTTTGGTAGAATTCAGCTGTGAAGCCATCTGGTCCTGGGCTTTTGTTTGCTGGAAGATTTCTGATTACAGTTTCGATTTCCTTGCTTGTGATGGGTCTGTTAGGATCTTCTATTTCTTCCTGGTTCAGTTTTGGAAAGTTATACTTTTCTAAGAATTTGTCCATTTCATCCAAGTTGTCCATTTTATTGGCATAGAGCTGCTGGTAGTAGTCTCTTATGATCCTTTGTATTTCAGTGTTGTCTGTTGTGATCTCTCCATTTTCATTTCTAATTTTGTTAATTTGGTTCTTCTCTCTTTGTTTCTTAATGAGTCTTGCTAATGGTTTGTCAATTTTGTTTATTTTTTCAAGAAACCAGCTTTTAGCTTTGTTGATTTTTGCTATGGTCTCTTTAGTTTCTTTTGCATTTATTTCTGCCCTAATTTTTAAGATTTCTTTCCTTCTGCTAACCCTGGGGTTCTTCATTTCTTCCTTCTCTAATTGCTTTAGGTGTAGAGTTAGGTTATTTATTTGACTTTTTTCTTGTTTCTTGATATAAGCCTGTAATGCTATGAACCTTCCCCTTAGCACTGCTTTTACAGTGTCCCATAGGTTTTGGGTTGTTGTGTTTTCATTTTCATTCATTTCTATGCATATTTTGATTTCTTTTTTGATTTCTTCTATGATTTGTTGGTTACTCAGAAGCGTGTTATTTAGCCTCCACATGTTTGAATTTTTAATAATTTTTTTCCTGTAATTGAGATCTAATCTTACTGCACTGTGGTCAGAAAAGATGACTGGAATGATTTCAATTTTTTTGAATTTTACAAGACTAGATTTATGGCCCAGGATGTGATCTATTCTGGAGAAGGTTCCGTGTGCACTTGAGAAAAAGGTGAAGTTGATTGTTTTGGGGTGAAATGTCCTATAGATATCAATTAGGTCTAGCTGGTCCATTGTGTCATTTAAAGTTTGTGTTTCCTTGTTAATTTTCTGTTTAGTTGATCTATCCATAGTTGTGAGTGGGGTATTAAAGTCTCCCACTATTATTGTGTTACTATTAATTTCCTCTTTCATACTCGTTAGCATTTGCGAGGCTTAGTTTGTTTTCCCATTCACATATTGCTCTTGCTCCTTCCCTGTTTACTAATCTAGCCATGACTAATCATAGTTACACGCTTTATAAGTCTGCTGGCACTACCATGAAAACATTGTCAGAAATAAAAATATGACTATAAAAATAGTTAAATAGTATAACTTTTACTCTGTAGGAAAATGTGACCAATAGTCTTACCCTATTAATACAAGCTAATTGTCTCATTATATTTTCCATTTTGACCTAAAATTTTGATGTCTATTTTTAATTATCTATCAAGTTTTTTTTTTAAAGAGAAAGGACTAAATGTAGACTTTTTAAAAAAAATCAAAATGCTCTGAATTTAGAGACTGTTTTAAAATAATGATATATCTTATGTGAGTATTTACTGTACATTAGGTACAGTATTTCTTTGCATGGATCACTGAGGAAGGCTTTCTTATCTCTCCTTGCTATTCTTTGGAACTCTGCATTCAAATGGGTATATCTTTCCTTTTCTCTTTTGCCTTTTGCTTATCTTCTTTTCACAGCGGTTTGTAAGGCCTGCTCAGACAACCATTTTGCCTTTTTGCATTTCTTTTTCTTGGGGATGGTCTTGATCCTGCCTCCCGTACAGTGTCATGAACCTCCATCCATAGTTCATCAGGCACTGTCTATCAGATCTAATCCCTTGAATGTATTTGTCATTTCCACTGTATAATCCTAAGGGATTTGATTTAGGTCATACCTGAATGGTCTAGTGGTCTTCCCTACTTTCCTCAATTTAAATCTGAATTTGGCAGTAAGGAGTTCATGATCTGAGCCATAGTCAGCTCCTGGTCTTGCTTTTTGCTGACTGTATAGAGCTTTTCCATCTTTGGCTGCAAAGAATATAATCAATCTGATTTCAGTGTTGACCATCTGGTGATACCCATGTATAGAGTCTTGTCTTGTGTTGTTGGAAGAGGGTGTTTGCTGTGATCAGTGCGTTTTCTTGGTAAAACTCTATTAGCCTTTGCTCTGCTTCATTCTGTACTCCAAGGCCAAATTTGCCTGTTACTCCAGGTTTGCCTTGGAAACGAACAGAGATCATTCTGTTGTTTTTGAGATTATATTCAAATACTGCATTTCGGACTCTTTTGTTGACTGCGATGGCTACTCCATTTCTTTTAAGGAATTCTTGCCCATGGTAGTAGATATAATGGTCATCTGAGTTAAATTCACCTATTCCAGTCCATTTTAGTTCGCTGATTCCTAAAATGTTGACGTTCACTCTTGCCATCTCCTGTTTGACCACTTACCGTTTGCCTTAATTCATGGACCTGACATTCCAGGTTCCTATGCAATATTGCTCTTTACAGCATCAGACTTTGCTTCTATCACCAGTCACATCCACAACTGGGTGTTGTTTTTGCTTTGATTCCATCTCTTCATTCTTTCTGGAGTGGTGGATTACACTATTTAATCCTTACGAGACTCTACGAGGTAGGATGTTATAACTTTCACGCAGTAGGAAAGAAAACTGTAGCTTCAGAAAAGTGCATTACTTGCTCAGGTTTACACAGCTAGTAAATGGCAGAACTTCTGCACTCATTTCAGTTCTTTAAGCAGCTCCTACAGCGGGGTGTATTGAAAGATCTGGAGTGTTGGACTGTAAAAAAAGATAGGTCCAGTAGGGGGTGCTATTTGTATACACTAAAAAGAATTTCTGACAGTGTAAAATTACCCTTGAGTTGAAATGCCTTACCAGTCTTTCTGATTTAAAGGATGTGCTGGAGGCCAAAGTGTTTAATATGTTTTCGCTTTTGCTAGGTTTCTGGGACCTAACTTGTAGTGGGAATTCCTAATAATGTACTTTCACAGCCATGAGAAATTTCACAGAAATAGCACCTGGTAAAACAGCATATATTAAGAAATTATGTTAGTGATTATCTTTCATGTTTTTCTTAAGAATAATTGCCTTGTTACAAACCCCAAGGCCAGATCCAGAAGAGAGTATGACTGGGATCATGACGGCATGGACCTTGGAACACCGGGTTGGCACCAGGCGTGAATACTGCATACTTGCTAATTGTTCCTAAGACTAGCCCAGAAGGGATCGGCCTGGGGTAAACACAAGGAGATCTGGACTATGTCAGTATAGGACATTTAGGAGTAGGTGATCAACACAGCATGTGTCTTGAGAAAGATAAGATCTGAGAAAGTCCTGTAGTCAGCAATTAGGAACAAAAGCTGGACTCAGAATGGACTCTGCATGTCAGTCCAACAGAGGCTCCAGGTCCCCTGACCCATTGCACCAGATTTCGTGTTCTGTCTTCATTCTCCTTGCTCGCTCCTGGACCATTAGGACAACAGTAACTAAATTCATGTGTTCTTATGCATGGGATGTGTTTCAATCAGTAATTGAAAAAATGTATTTCAATAGGTAATTATGTAGAATTCAATTGGCAATTATGTAGAATTCTTTTGGGCTCCAAAATCACTGCAGAAATTAAAAGCCATGAAATTAAAAGACTCTTGCTCCTTGCAAGAAATGGTCAACCTAGACAGCATGTTAAAAAGCAGAGACATTACTTTGCCAACAAAGGTCCATCCAGTCAAAGCTATGGTTTTTCCAGTGGTTATGTATAAATGTGACAGTTGGACTATAAAGAAAGCTGAGCATGGAAGAATTGATGCTTTTGAACTGTGGTGTTGGAGGAGACTCTTGAGAGTCCCTTGGACTGCAAGGAGATCCAACCAGTCCATCCTGAAGGAGATCAGTCCTGAATATTCATTGGAAGGACTGATGCTGAAGCTGAAACTCCAATACTTTGGCCGCCCAGTGCGAAGAGTTGACTCATTGGAAAAGACCCTGATGCTGGGAAAGACTGAAGGCAGGAGGAGAAGGGGACAACAGAAGATGAGATGATTGGATCACTGACTTGATGGACATGAGTTTGAGTAAGCTCCAGGAGTTGGTGATGGACAGGAAAGCCTGGTGTCCTGCAGTCCATGGGGTCACAAAGAGTTGGACACGACTGAGTGACTAAACTGAACTGATGAAGAATTGCACAGTTTAAAAATAAATAGTACTCAATAAATATTTGTTTTCTTCTTCCACAGTTAAATAAATGAATAAGCATTGTCAAGAGCACTCCTTTCAAGGTGATCTAATTTTGGTTCTGAGAGATGTTTGGAGACTCTGTAAAACTATAATTGACATACCGTTTCCCAGTATGATTTATGGCCTAATTCCAAGGTGAGGAATGAGACCCCCTCTTCCTATTGACCTTGTTCTACATTACGGCCACAGAGCAGGTCTAGAATAGTCATGGTCAGAGAAGAAGAGGGAGGGATGAACAGTGAAAAAGATGTATGTGGAGATTCAGAAGCATAGTGGTCTACATGGAGGAAATTAGCTGCAAAATCCCAGACACAGCACGGCAGATGTGCTTGGATACAGAGGCAGGTCTATACACACACTCAGGCAGAGTGAGAAAGGGAGACATATGGATGCTTTCATGGAGCAATATCCTTGTAATATGACTTTCATGATATCACTATTAAAACTTCTGAAGTTATTTGTACTTTGGAAACCACAGGCTTAAATGCTGGCGTTAAGAAGATCCCTGGATATATGTTTTGCAGATCCATGTCTTCACTCAGCCACTTATTAGTTCTGTTACCTTGGACTAGGGGCTTCCCAGGTGACTCAGTGGTAAAAAATCCACCTGCCAATGCAGGAGGTGCGGGCTCAATCCCCGGGTCGGGAAGATCTCCTGGAGAAGGAAATGGCAACCCACTCGGGTATTCTTGCCTGGGAAATCTCACGGACAGAGGAGCCTTGCAGGCTACAGTCCAGGGGGTCACAGAAGAGTCGGACACGGCTTAGCAACTAAACCACAAACAGCAACAACCTTGGAGTAATCAGCTGATATTTCCTTGTCTGTTTCTTGTTAAATTGTGTAGCACTGACTTCCCCATGAAGACAGAGCTTGCCATGGTAAGAAACTCAGCTACCATCATTACATTTGGCAGAGATTCAAAGGCAGGAAGGGGAATTTTTTTAAAAAATTAGAAAACGGGAGGGATTCAGACATACTCTTATTGGAGATTGTTGGCGTGGGAAAGGTGGAGGCGGGCTAATGAGAAGCAAGGCATCACATGTGCCTGGTTTGGGGATTATATTTGATTTTCCTTGTTGTTTCTGAGTTGGAACCAGGGCAAGAGTTAGAGAAGCTGGCACTTATTGACCAAGTCTTGGTCCTGAGTGTTCTAATCTGATTGTTGCAGAGGCTATGGGTCAGAGTTCTACTGTAGATGACTTGGCAATAATCTGTCTGTGTATTCAGTCTCTTGGTACAATGTGTTCAGCAGATGAGATTAGATTCAAGCTCCAGCTTGTTCCCATAGTTTGCCACATGGTTGCCTGGATAGTTCACCTTGCCCTGCTTCACCCTGGGTACCCAACTTTCCCAGTCAACTTCATGAGGAATGCTCAAGTGTCAGCTCTGCTTCATGGGAGAGAAAAGCATTTCCCAAAGTCATTTCTATTATATTCAGCAGAGCAGTTTTTCCACTATGTGTTCCTATATTAAGTGCTCTGCTTCCAATTCCAATGTATGTGTGGGGGTTTTCTTCCCACACCATTGAGCAGTTTTTGGAGACCAGCTCGGTTTCCTATAGTTGAACTTGATTCTGACACTATCTACCTAGAGATAGTATCAGGTTCTACAGGTTAAGGGCTTGGTCCTACAAGATTGCTTTCTCTTCAGATGTCCATCATGAGCCCAGGTTGTCACCTGTGCTTCTGAGAACCAGCTGTAGGTAGGAAGCTTCAATGAGCCCCTAATTGGGTTCAACAATTTGCTAAAATAATTAGTGCTTTTGTGAACTAGTTTGGCTCCCAGAACTCAGAGAAGCATTCTATTTATAGATTACTAGTTTATTATAAAAGGATGATATAATTTAGGAATAGCCAGATAGAAGAGATACACAGGGCAAGGTAGGTGGGAAGGGAATGGAATTTCTATGTCCTCTCAAGGGCACCATTCTCCCTGAATCTCTATGTGTTCACCAACTTGGAAACTCTCTGAACCTCATCCTTTTTGGTTTTTACAGAGGTTTCATTACATAGACATGATTGATTAAGTCACTAACCATTGGTTATCGATTCAACCTCCAGCCTGCCTCTCCCCTCCCCACAGATCCAAGGGGTGGAAGGAAAGTTCCAATCCTCTAATCACATGGATGGTTCTTCTGGTGATTGGCCCCCATCTTTAGGTGTTTTCCGAGAGTCACCTCATTAACAAAAGATATCTTTATGTTCTCATCACTTAGGAGATTTCAAGAGTCTTAGGAGTTCTGTGCTGGAAATGAGGAGGAAGACCAAATATACAGTTGTTATTACATATCACAATATCACATATGTTAAGAAGTGAAATAGGTTAGAAGTGTTAGAAAATGGAACAAAAAAGAGGAGCTGGAAGAGCAGACCAGAGTGGAAGAGACACAAACTGCATCTCTTCTTACCTACACGACTCAATCCTGAGTCCGTAGGTTTTGAATTTCCTCCAGTGTGCAAACCATGGGCCTCTCTGTGAGGTGAAGTGTGCCATCTAAGCCCCTCAGTGAGATAATGTGAAGGCAACACCTTTTCTGGCTGAGTCACATTCTCAAATGTGTAACTGTGAGAGAGGATCCAGGGTTGGTATAGCTTGGTCAAAAACTGCTTTAGACACGGTGTTTGCCTTTGCTCTTCTTTTCCTGTCTTTTCTTTCTCCTATTATCTCTCTGTGAAAGACTTCTCAGCTCTGTCTTTTCCAATTGGATTTGGTTGACTCTTAGAAGAGGCAGCCATTTGCCTCTTTAAGCAGAGTTGTAAAGGTGTATGTGAGTGGAAGATGTTTTTCCTTTGGGTGCTGGAGGCTGGTTCCAAGAGTAGGTGGAGGTGGTTGTTTTCTGTGGAATAGATCTGATTGGGTTTGTTCTTATGTCAGCTGAAGACCCTGTTTGGTTGAAGAGTGTATTATAGGGGGATGGGCACTTCTATGCAGGTACATTCCTTTAGAAACACTCCAACCAAGTCGTTGACACCTCCCATCCTTTTATGGTCTTTATTAATAGACTTCTCATCTCCTTCTCGCTTTTCCCCAACTCTTAAAAAGAGAATTAAAGACCACTCAAAGTAATCCTAGGCTTTTGCTTTCTTTTTATTTTTAATCAACTGATACCATAAGAGTGCCATTTTAATACAACCAAATCTTTCATGAAATATTGAATTTTATTTGAGATATATGAAAATAGGAAAGAGGTCTAATTTCTCAAAGTGGTGTCTGAGACAACTCTCTCTTCTAAAATGAACCTGGAACCTTCCAGCAGCCTTCAAATGCACAGAAATCTTGGTTATCTTTCTCTAGCATTAGAAGCAGGTGGAGCTGGGAGACACTCAGGAATACTAGTGGGCTCTCAAGCCAGCCAGGGAAGGGGAAGGGGTGGCTTTCATTGCTCAGATATAGATTATAGTCATGAAGGCAAAGTTGTTGCAGTGGGGGAACCAGATTGCTGTCCATCTACTCTGTGCATTTGATAGTTTATTTAGGTAATTTTTTATTTATAGGAAAATCAGGAAAATGGCCACAAGCAAAGCTAGAAAGCTGAAGAGTTTAAGTAAGCTTGCGAAGAGAGATGGGGATTCTTGTACAATTCGAGTTTTGGTGGCCTTGAATGTTCGGTCCCACTGGGTCATGATAGCATTTCGGGCTCCTTCCCATTTCCCTGGACCAGTCAAACGGAATTGGTATGGTGTGCATGGGCCAAAGAAGATGGCCAAAGCCAGGCGTGGATCCGTCAGGAGCAGAGAGAACAGGTTGGGCTTTGCATTGATAGCGGTCAGGAGTTCATCTACATATGTGATATAATCAGTTTGCAAAGCTTTGCAGTAACACAAGCCAAACCTTTATAAAAGGAAGATTGGGATAAAGAAGAAAACAAAAAGATTAAATAATGGTAACCTTAGAACAAGTAAAAGTGCCAGAAGTAAACAATGAGGCCACAAAATTTGAACTGGTTTCTGTATTCTTCCCTCCACGCCCATAGTTGTCAAATGGTCTCATGGTATTGTTTAAATACAAGATAGATCCTGTGAAAAAACACTCTGTACACATCGTTTGTCAAATGCTGATAATGAATCTAGTATTACTTTAGTTCTATTGTTAAATGATTAGCAATTTCTAGCAAAAAAGGTTTTATATAATTTTACTATTCTTATATCTTCCTAAAACTCAATTATTGCTTGATTTGTATAATGTGAAAAATCACAAAACTCAGTAGGGTGAAATTCTGTGTAATGCTGGTATTAATCTTTAATTAATTAATCCCTCGACTGACCAAAGTGACAAAAGCTGTTGCTTCATGTAGTTCTAATTAGTGATTTATGTTATGCTAGAATTGCATAATGGAGATCAAATCATATCCCAGGTTGAGAATGAAGAAGAGACACTGGAAGTGCTTTTATAATTTTGGGATTTAGGACTTTGACAAGGATAGTAAAACATTTGAAGTTTGGAAATATATATGAAGGAGAAAAGTGGTGTTTCTTAAAGGCAGTGATTTTAAGTCTTTTTTCTCGGTCACAAACCCCTTCTTTTTCCCAAGTGAAAACTATATGTCAAAGTCTGAAACATAAACAGTAAAACAGAGAAAATCAGAGGTGCTCTAGGATTAGGAGCTGGGGAGAGCAAGAGTCCTTCCCAGCTGGCCATCTGCCTTCCACTGTCCCTGGCCCTTTGTGGTAGCCAAAAAGCAGAGCGCAAGTGGAGACCTCTCTCTGGAGAAGGGCCGACAAACTTGTTCTGCAAAAGGCTAGATGCTAAATATTTAAGGTCTATGAGGGCCATGTTACAGTCTCTACCTCAGCTAGTCAACTTTACTGTCCTAATGCAAAAGCAGTCTTAACCAATACTTAAATTGAGTCTGCTCAGTCGCTCAGTTGTGTCTGACTCTTTGCAACCACATGGACTGTAGCCGCCAGGCTCCTCTGTCCATGGGATTTCCCAGACAAGAATTCTGGAGTGGGTGGCCATTTCCTTCTCCAGGGGGTCTTCGCCACCCAGGGATCAAACCTGTGTCTTCTGTATCTGCAGGCAGATTCTTTACCAGTGAGCCACCAGGGAAGCCCAAACTTGAGTGGGGCTGTGTGCTAATAAAGCTTTACTTATGGCCACAGTGATGTGAATTTTACAAAATTTGCACATATCATAAAATCTTCTTCTTTCTAGTGATTTAAAATAGGAAAATAGGTGGTTGGCAGATTTGGTCCATTGGCCCTGTTTTGACTCCTGGTCTAGAGTGGCCGTCTGAATAAAAACAGGAGAGCTGAACGTGGATTTGCTGAAATGAATGAATGAGCAGACCCTTTGGTGTCAGAGTGGATAAACACAACAGTTTGCCTTCTGATTATGGATAGAAGTATAGAGTAATATCTGGTAGATAAGGATTAATTACATTTGGTTTAGGATATAAACTCCACGTCTCCATGTCATGCTAGATGACCATGGTCTAAAGTGATGGTTTAGGATGTTAAAACCTCAGTTTCCTTTTCCTTTCTTTCCTTAAACAGGTTAGCTTAGTCTTTTTTTCCCCTCCTTTTGAGTCTTAGCCGCTTCTTTTTTCTCCAGTGTAACTGACACCATTCTTTGCTCTTGCTTTACCAGTTTTAGTTGTGATTCAAAAAGAATGCATAGCACTTAACTTACCCACTGGGCTTGTTTTTTTTTTCTTTCATTAACTTCCTCGATCATTATGCTTGATGGTGGTAACTTAATCACACCTATAAAGCAAACAAATAAACAAAAATGCAATGTAACTTCAGTGCTTACTTAGCAGGCAAAGATGCTTTACTACTGCACATCTTTTATTTCTACTACTGAGCAAATTATCTGTTCTTTTGGCAGAAATGTTAGCAGAGTAATGTTAACTCCTGGTGATTATGCCACCAGTTGAAGAGATAAGAATCACATCCCCTCACTACTTATTTGATATTGCAGAACCTCACAACTGGCTTGACTGAATTTCTCATTCAATTGATTGAGCTTTTAAAGTGTTCAAATGTTCATTGAACCAGTTGATTCAGTCAGACTAGCAGCTGATATTTTTTGATCCATGATTTATCTTTTGTGCTTGTACTGGCACAAATTCATTATGATATTGTAATTCAGTGAACAATAGATGAATTTGCTTTAAAAAATTCTATTATTTTAGATGGGAGGTGGGAAAAGTCTCAAAATTTCCAGTATCTAAATTGACACGGTAAACTGAACACATATATCCTGTTATTTCTTTTTTTAAAATTAATTTATTTTAATTTGGCCACACCACGTGGCTTGTGAGATGTTAGTTCCCCAACCAGGGATTGAACCTGAGCCCTCCACTGTGAAATGAGGAGTCGTAACCCCTGGACTGCCAGGGAATTCCCATGTTCTCCTATTTCTTATACACTTACCTTTCAGGACCCGAACAGCCCATCGAGCTTGTGTGTCCCCTGTGGGTAGTATGGAGCCCAAGGGTTTGATGAGACCAATGACAGCCAGGGTTGGCTTTGGTAGATGTGCAGGAAAGATGTACTTGTATAGCGATGCCTGGCCATCTTCGACTTTCACTACAGTCTCGTCAAGGAAGGGGAAATCAAAAGTGTATCCAGTGGCAAAAACAATGATATCGATGGGCTCTTCCTTTGGGGTGTTGTTAAATGCGACAGAGTTTTCCTTCACTTCCTTAACACTTGGCTTGATGAGTACTTTCCCAGTGATGATACGGCCTGGGAGCTCGTCATTTAGCACAGGCTCTCTTAGTTGTACCCTAGACATTAACATGGATAAGGAAGAGATCTGCCAGGAACTGATGCAGTCAGCCCGCCCTCCTCCTCCCCTTCTCCTCTTCATTTTGCGACTTGCCCCTCAGCTAGGCAGGAGGTGACAGTACTGTGGGAAGTTACCTTTGTGGGAGTGGCTTCATGAACGACCAAGAAGGATGATGGAACCATGCTTACCATTTACAAGAATTTAGAAGCCTGGGGAGAAGGAGGTCAGAATTTTCTCTAGCTCTACTTCTCCTGCTGAATTCTAGCATTCAGTTATCCCTGTCATTTTAGAGATAGCTGAATGCTGAAGGACCACAAGGGAAACCAGGGACTTCTCTATGTGCTGAGAAATGCTAGAAACTCTTTCCTCCTCAGAAGCAATTGTACAAGGAAAGTATGCATGTGTTTAAAAGGAACAAGGGCAGAATTAGCTTTTTCTGGCTATGCCTTTGGAATCACCCTTTTCTGGCTGTGTCTTTGGAATCACAAAGCAAATGCTTTGCTGGATGATTTTAAGTAAGCTGAGTCATTTTGGGCTTATGGTGAATGCACAGAAACAGACAATGTGATCAAATGGAGGGAGCTCTGGAGCAGGAGGTAGTAAGGGTGGCTTTGTGTCCAAATGTTTATACTTAACAGAGCTTGGGAAAACCATTTCATCTTTGTAGGCTTTCTTTTATTCACCTGTAAAATAGGGATACTAATACTTGCCATCCTTGTTAGTTGATTGGGTAGGGTGAAGAACATATGAAATAGTATATTTCTAAGAACTTTGGAAATGAAAAAGGATTGGCTAAATCTAACAGGGAAGATATTACAATTCCTCAGGCTTCTTTTACATTTTCTAGGCTTTGTGGGATTAAATAAAGTCTTTTGAGTGGCCATTCAGGCTAAATCAAGCTTATGGTAGGAAAGGCTCTGGTGAAAAGTTTAAAACTCCTAGGGGACCTGAAGTTAGGCAACAGAAGAGGGTAGGTAAGAAAGGAAAATAATGGAGACAATAGCAGGACTAGAAGAGCAGGGAGAGAGGAAGGTGTATGAGAGAAGGATGAAGAGACCCAGAGGAATGAAGTACATGTAGTAGGAAGGGGGCTGTCTCCCAACCCTGGTGGCTTGGGTGCCACCTGTTCAATCCTGGTCCAGAGTGGAATCTGGGGGAAGATCAGACAGGATCTCCAGGCTGTGGTGCTACCCCGGCAATGGAATATCATTGTACAGAGTCAATGAATGAGGAAGTAAAATAAAACCACTGGTACTTGTTAATGGGCTAAGTAATGGGTTGTAACTGAAAGGATAAGACTGAAATCAAGGTCATCGGAAGAAGGCACTGTTTTTTGAAAGATGGTGAAGGATTAAATTTTTCCCACACTGTGAAACAGGCAAATGTGTTGTTTTTGTTGGAAGAGTCATAGACAAATAATTCTCTTTTGATTGCTGCAACTAAGGTTTATGTAACTTGCCAAGGTCACAGAGTCTGCTTGGTACTAGATTAACTTGGGCAAGTGACTGAATTTCCCTGTCTTAGTATACCCACTCTGAAAGGGAGGTTATATGGTTTACTTTAAAGGGTTGTTGACAGTTATGTATCACATAATTCTACTTACCAAGCACTGAAAACAGTTAGCCATTATGACTAAGTAATTTATATGAAGTTTTCCTTCATACTCAGTCTTGTTGCTGTATTATGGCTGCTGGAAGGACCAATGCCCCTTCTCCCTAACAGCCTTCTGCAGCCCCTCTGCATTTACCTGTCTTCTGGTATTAAGCCATAATTTGCATGATTGAACCAGCTGTTCATCCTTTTCGCTATCAACCAATTCACAATTGGAGTTGGAAGAGAATTTCTGAATGTGTTCTGAAATCGTGTCATGAAAACCATGTCCCATGGGTACCCTGAGTCAAAGACACGGCTGATCGCCCATGCCCCTCCGGTGGTGCTGAGGAACACCTAGAAGCAATCAAAGAGGTCACTCAGTTTGACACAGTGAACAGGGCTGGTTCTGTCAGAGATTATTTTCATGAGTTGAAAGGCACCAAATAGCCAGCCACCCCCAAAATACCTCCCTGACAAGATAGTTTTGGCTTCTCTAACTCCCACTTTATTCTTTTGAGATAATGGTTTGAGTATCTAGAGTATTAAAATGTCTTAGCACATATTATTGAGCACTTTTTATCTGCCAGGCTCAGTGCTAGACACCATGGTGAATTATATATTGTGGTTGGCTATACGAACTTAGAATCTCATGTGAGAAGATAGTGAATAGGTGATAACAACTTTGTATGCTAGTGACTATAAGCAAGAGCAGGGCAAGGATGCAACTGAAAGTTGTCTGCAGGGACTTCCCTGGTGGTCCAGTGGTTAAGACTCTGCCTTCCTGGATCAAACCCATGCAGGAAGCACAGGTTTTATCCAGGGAACTAAGATTCCACACGCTGTGCAGTGCAGTTAGAAAAAAAAAAAAAGATGTCTGCAAAGGGTTTCAACATAAAGCATTGTTAGAACTGATAGTAAAATTCAGTAATAAAACTAGTTTTGGTGGATTTTTAAAAAACAGATTATTTGACTATTTGAGTTTACTAGCTGACCTAGTTCATTAAGCTAATAGTTACTTTGGAACCTATACAACAAAGAGTTGTCTGTATAACTTTTTAAAATTGAAAAATTTAGTCAACTGATCTGTTGCTTTGCAAATACAAAACAACTGGTTTAATGCCCGTTTTCTCTTCCAATAAACTGGGGCATGGTGGCCATAGCTGCAGTGTTACTGCCTTTATGATACATTTTGACTGACCTTATAATACTGGAGTAGGTAGCCATTCCCTTCTCCAGGGGATCTTCCCCACCCAGAGATAGAACCTGGATCTCCAGCATTGCAGGCAGATTCTTTAGCATCTGAGCTACCAAGGAAGCCTCATAATATGATGGAGCCTTATGGTGGCAAGAACTATAAGCACATCAGTAATTCTGACATTAGACATATTTGCACCTGCCTTTCTTCATCATGATGAAGAATCAGTTATGATATTTTGGTAGAAATGAATTATATTCTGAAACAAGGGAAGTTTCTTTGTCAATATAGAAATGGTGTGTGCCAAAGCATGTTTTCAGATTGAAGAAATTTCCAGTGGTTAGAGAAATAGAAGTAGTAATATGTGACTCAGATGTGTTGGTCATTGTGAATGGGCCTATGCTGATTTTTGCTTCAGAACCTCCTTTTCCTTCCTTCGGGATAACTCTACCAAATTGCTAAGTCTGTCCAAATCAGTCAATCAATCATCGAGTTCCTTCCTTAAAGTTCCAGAACGGAACACACTCCCAATTCTTTTTCCTCATACCTATTTTCATTCTTGCAATTATTGATCTAATTCTTTACACTTATTTACATGACATCTGTTTTCCCCATGACTATACCATCTATGACAGCAGGAATCCTGTTTGATTATTCTGTTCTCCCGTGTATCCTCCATGCCTGGCACAACATTTGGTATAGCAGAATTCAACAACTAATATTGATTTGTTACCTGAATGGCTTTCAATGAGTTCATAGCATAGTTGGAAAGAAAATACACACTATAAATAATACATACTATATATTTTGCCTGTATATAAAAGGCAATTGCCCTGCCGCGCTAAGTGGCTTTAGTCATGTCCAACTCTGTGTGACCCTGTGGACTGTAGCCCGCCAGACTCCTCCATCCATGGCGATTCTCCAGGGAAGAATACTGGAGTGGGTTGCCATGCCCTCCTCCAGGGGATTTTCCCGACTCAGGGATTGAACCTGAGTTTCATAAGTCTTTTGCATTTGGCAGGCAGGTTCTTTACCTCTAGCGCCAACTGAGAAATCTCAAAAAATGAGCAATACCAAGAATTCAAAGTGCCATCCAAGGAGTGTAAATTTCAGTTATTACATCAATTCATACTGGAGAGATGATTTTGTGTTGGGTAGAGGTGTCTGGGAATGTAAATGTAAGTTGTCATAAAAGAGAAAAGGGCACTGCAGAAGGGAGGGCTATGGTGTGAGTGAAGGGAAAATTGAGGCTTGGGGGTGGGAAAGGTCACAGAGTAGACCAGTCGGCATTCAGTTGATGATCATGTGGGAAAGCAGTGCAGGATAAAGTTAAAATGGCAGATCTGGACCAGGTGATGGAGAGCCCTGTAATTAATGATTTTTTTTTTTTTTTAGGTAGGGAGGAGTTGTTAGTTTTTTAACGTGAGTGTCATAAGGAGAGCAGGCTTTTCAGAGGATTTGTTTCTTGGTGGTTGGGGGTCTGGATGGATTGTTGTGTGTATGGGGCTGGTCTGGGGCAGGAGTCCAGGCACTTAAGGTAGAATTAGGAGCAGGGGCTTTGAATGGAAGAGACTTGGGTTTGAGGACTGGCTCTACCAGCTGCTGGTGGTGTGCCTTTAGGCAGCTTGTTTAACTCTAGGTTTCAGTTGCTTCACTGGTGGTTAAGGAGTCTTGTACCTACTTCATGGCTTGTTTTGATGATTGGCTGAGGTCATGGAGTAAAGCCTTTAGTGCTATTCTTGGTGCAGAGTAAGCAAGCCCCAGTAATAGTAACTCTTCCCATAATTGTGAGAAGGAAAGTGTAACAGATTCCACGTGAGGTGGTATGGACCTGATGAGGATGGTGGCAATCAATAAGGAAAGGAAGGAGCAAATGGGAGATCTTAGTAAGAAAAAATTAGCCAGAATTTTCTGACTAATGGGACTGAGTAAGAAACAGATTCTTCCTGTAACTCATTTTGGCTGGGAAAATAGCAAAAATAAGAAGTCAGAGAACCCAAATTTTTGAGGAAAAATGATACAATATGACACCTGGAATTTATAGTAACATTTATGAACATTCAAGAAAAAAGTACCTAAAAAATCTGTTTGTGTGTGTGTGTTTTAGGAATTTTTTCCTTTCATTATCTATCATGGTGTCAGACACAGTTTGCTTGAGGCATGCATCTTAAGATAAAGCTCCTCATTAGGTAACACCAAGAACCATACCTTCTTTGCCAGGTGGCTGGCCTCCACAGCAATGTCTGTGCCAGAATTTCCCATTCCAATAACAAGAACGCTCTTGTCCCTAAATATATCTGGATGTTTATACTCTCGGCTGTGGAAATACTGGCCTTTAAAAGTATTTATACCTATAGAAAAAAAAAAGGAAGTCAGATAGAAAATTTACAAGATCTGTGAATGAAACACACACATTATTCAGCTAATAACATCCTTTTGATGGGTGATTTAGGTTGTTTTAATAGCATACTCAATTTTAAGAAAATCTGAAACACGGATACATAATTATGCAAGATACAGAAATTGGTGAGTGATTATTTATTTAATAGAGATACTTACTCCATCTCACTAGATGGACCTCTAGTTTTACTTATTAGATGATTACTAAGTTAAAATATCATGGCACTATAAAAAAACCCACCCCCCCCAACCCACTGGGGATATCAAAGTTTTTGAGCATGAGCCACCCATCCTTCCTTTGCCCTGCAGTAAACCATTTTCTGCTAAAAACAACAACAACAACAAAAAAACAAAAACAAAAAAAAAAAAGAAGGAAAGAAAAAAAAAGCATGGCATTAAGACTTATTAAGCTAAAGTATAAGAAGTCATTACTTTTTAAAATTTGATAGAAATGAATGGGACAGAAATACTCTATTTGCTAATATTTGATTATTTAGAAGTTTTCATAAGCAAGGAGAAAGAGCAGAGAAGTTAAAGTGAACTATGAGTCAGTGCTTCCACTCTATTCAGCAAACTTTTTGGACCCCTCTTATGTGCCGGACACTGTGCTAGATGATATGGGAAATAAGAAATAAAAATATGGGACTTTCCTGGTGATCCAGTGGTTAAGAATCTGGCTTCCAATGCAGGGGATGCAGGTTCACATCCCTGGTCAGGGAACTAAGATCCCACATGCTGCAGGGTCACTAAGCCTGTGTGACACAAGAGAAACTTGAGTGCCACAGCAAAGACCCAGTGCAACAAAAATTTTTTTAAAAAAGGAAATAAAAGTATGGTCCCTATTTGAAAGATCCTTGTGTGTTCGCCTTGGTGACTGATGGTAACTCAGGCTAGGTTTGCTGAGCCAGCCAGAGTTGGCTCAGAGAAAAAGGAGATATGTTAGTTATACTGGGATCAGAGCTATTTGAATTAGATAAGACATCTCAGTTGATGCCAAATCTCACTGAAACATCAAATGCTTGTGGAGGGTTTTGGAAAATACTCTTAGGTTGCATAAAACGATCAAAAGCAATCCTGTACAAAGAACATTTTTTTTTTTTTTTAAAGAAAATATCACAGTACATCTAGATTCTCAGTGAATTCTCAGGATATGGATGCTGTGGCACATTAGTGGCACATTACTGGGCCTTAACCAAGGCCCAGTAACTCTTTATTTCACCTTAAATCTTTAGAAATCTAACATGAATCTCAGTTAAAACCCAACCACAATCTAGATCATAAAGTTTAGCAATAATGCAATCAAATTCAAATATTGACTTAGCTCAATATTTGACCCAATATGGATCCGAGAACTGCCAGGAATGGAGAGCTGGACAAGTTTAATGAGAATAATAGCATTATCTATGAATGTTAGATTATCTTAGATTATCTCTGGATCAGGCTCTTTTGGATCACAAGTGGACAAATATGAGACTCTGTGGCTTGAGTCTTCTCTCAGACTAATACTTTCCCCACTTATATTACAGGAGAACAGAGCAAGAACTTTTGTTAGGTGAAGTGGCTGTGTTAGTAAACAGCTGAATGTATATGGTTTCTGAATTAATAAAATAAGTTACTTTGGGAAGTTATATATTTATTCCAACTGTAATACCTATTATATTTACTAAGACTTTTTGGAACACTTTCTTCTTGAATTGCCTCCAGAACTCATGACATGGTTTTTTGAATAGCTTAAATGAGTTTAATTTTTGTGATGATTAACACCTACTCCAGGGTGTGTGTAAGTCTGCTATGGGGCAGAGAGAGAGATGATGAGGTTTGGAGGACTCCATTTCAAGTCTAAAGTCATGAAATTTTAGTGCTCAAAGGCTCCTTAACAATAATTCAGCCATGGATTTGAAATAACCAATTGGTAGTGGCTGGTAATATGGATATTGAGAAGGATGGCAAATACTGTAGAGTTCTGTTTGCTTGATTTGTGATATATAATGTTGGGTAAGATAGGTAAAACCCCTCAGTTTCTAGGAAGGAAAACAGAGGCTTAGAAAGGTTAAGTGTAAAGCCCAAGATTATATAGCTTTTTTTCCTTTTTTAAACATCTGATGGGTAATGGGTTGGTGTCCTAACAAGGTTTAGGAGGCAGCACATGTCATGCAACAACGTGAACACCCAATCATCATGCCCATGAACTACTAAAGGATCATAGCTTCTTAATTGTATAACCGGGAATCTATACCTCCTGGGTCCCAAGCTCATCTTATTTAAACTGAACACATTGGCTCCATTGCTTTCAAGCTATGCTTTATCCTAATCTGACCTGACTTGAGTAACATCTGCAGGGCAGGTCCAGGACCATTTCAAGTACATGAATTTGTTGTAAAGTGAGTATTGCTGTTACTACAGGCCATGTGTAGACTGGGATCACTCCACTGGACCCCTATAAAACTCATTTCATTCCTTTCACGCAGGCTATGTGTTGTCTTATCCACTTCTGTATTCTTAGCAATAAACACAGTGTACTCTCTATGTCAGGAAATTCTCTGGATTCTTGGAGTGATCCAGTACCAGGCACTCCTATTGGGAGTTGGAGTAACTTGCCTACTCAGGGGTTTTCTCTGTAGGCAAGAAATGGGTAAGGTGGAAAGAATTCATAGTCGAATGCATTCAAGCAGAGGCTGTTGAGTCTTTCTCAGGGATGCTGAAGAGTTTCCTGTATCAGGAAGAAGGCTGAACTGCGTTCCAATTCAATGATTATAGTCTATGACAGTTTTCAGGGTGTGTTTTATCTTAACGTGGCCTGACTTCAGTAACCGCTGGGAGCAGACCAAGTATCATTGGAGGTAGATGAATTAATTGTGAACTGAGCCTTGTGATCACTGTGTCATATTTAGATGATTCGGATTAAAATTTGCTTAAGTTTGAACCTTTTGAATCCTGTGCTGCAGATTAAATAAACCAAGCCACTGGATTTTCTATTCCCTCTGAGTTGTAATCCAATTGAAGTTTGACATAAATGAATCATGGTTGCAAAAGCCAGATGAAGAAACTGAGGCCCAAAGATATTTTAATTTGTCTCCCAAGACTCATGCCCCTGGTGACTGTTACCCAGTGCCATAAACCTTTGATCTAGGTAACTGCTGTGACCCATAGACACAAACAAATGAAAATCAAGTTATTTTTTCCTTTATTCACAGATTGATGCTTGTGACCTCTCCTCTCACCTTTGTCAATGCACTACTGCTGTGTCTAGCAAACGGTCTAGGCCTCCCGTGTCTTAGAAGGTTTTCTGGTGCTGCCAGTCACTTAGAGATGGACATTGAACTTCAGTGAAGCATGAAACTGCTTCATAGTTATTCATTCTACTCTTTGGTACTCAAAACTTGTTTGAAACTGATGAAAGCCAGAATCTGGCCAAATAGCGCTGGTCAAGGGAAAAAACCCTCTTACCTCACTACTTTAACTATTTAATGGAGGAGATCAATAGGAATTTATTTCCAAAACAATCCAGTATCAGGGTGGCTCACATAAGACAAATTAAAGTCAGTTGTAGAAAGGGCTATACCTGGAAAGGAGTCCAGTGGTAAATACGGATTAGTAAGAAAACCAGTGCAGACCATGACAGCATCAAAGATGGCTGACTCTTGCTTCCCTTCGCGCAGAGTGACTACCTCCCACTGGCCTGTGGCAGTAAAATCTGGGCGTTTTCTTACACTGTAGACTTTTGTCTGAAAAGAGAATCATAGACATGGTTAATAGTTTTCAAGATTCCAGAAAGGGCTTGCTGGCTGACATGCCAATTATTTCAAATGTTCTTGAGCACAGACTAAATATAATAAGCATAACCCTAGACACTGAATTGGGCTCTCAGGTTAATCACAGTTTTCTGGATGGAAGTATTCTAAACTTAGAGTTGTATAGGGGTATTGAAGAGAGGTGGTCAGGTCCAAAAATTTTAAGTGATTTGCTCCAAGTCTCACAATGTGTGATAGAACCAAGACTATAACACAGGTCTTTCTGTGTTTTTAAAGTTCTTTTTCTGCCGTTTCTAGTTCTTACAGAAACAACTCTGTTTTTTCAACTTTAAACTTTTTATTTTGTATTGGAGTATAGCCAATTAAAAATGGCGTGTTAGTTTCAGGTGAACAGCAAAGGGACTCAAGAGACAGTTCTTTTCAACCGTTCCTTTAAGAGAGACATGGATAGTATATAATTGAAAATATAAATCTGGTCACAAGTATCTTAGCTTATGAAAGGCCTTATAGGCTATGGTACTGAAGTTTGCCCAGACTGAGGGAACTGTGGAAGAGTGCTCATTTTATGGGTGAATTTCTGTGGAGTTGTCTGAATTTCAATACAGTTGATTGTTGAACAACATGGGTTTGAACCGTGCAGGTCCACTTATATGTGGATTTTTAAAAAACAGTAAATATTACAGTAAACAGGATTCATAAGTGTTTGGATCCATGGATGTGGAACTGTGGATGCAGAGACAGCACAAAAATGGAGGAAATGGGAGATTTCCATTGTGCAGAGTTGGCACCTCTAATCACCCATGTTGCTCCAGGGTCAACTGTAGTCTATTTTTGTTCTCTTCGAGTACATGTATGTCCATGGGTACTAGGTTCTGATTCAGAAAATATATAAAAGAAATTTACAAGTCAAATTTAAAAGCATAAAAGAGACTTTGCTGCCTCATTTTCCTCTTCAGGTTTCAAAGAGGACAGGCTTCTCAAGTCCCACTTAATGGTTCACTGTCTAGTTTATCATACTTGAAGTGCTTGTTGGGGTCTACATTTGTATTAGCAATCGTCTTTTTAAAGCACAAATTTTCAGCTAATTAAAAGATCATTCAAAATAAAATTTATTTTTATCTTGAAAATGCTGAATTTATCATTGAAAACTTGGAAATGTATAGAGAGGAAGGCAAAACAAAACCTCTCACAGACAGCTGCTTGCGTGTACTTTCTTAAAACTTTGGTGAACATCCAGTTTTATATGTTTTTAAGTTATTTTAAAACAGGCTTGGAAAGCATGTAGCAAAGGAAATGCTTCAGGATCAGAAATTCTGATACATTAAAGAATATTTTTGTGGAGTATATCCATTGATTATGGTAGTTTTATTTTTACTCTATCCCATGGAAGATAAGGAAGTGGGATGAAATAGTCTTTGGACAACTTGAGTACTTTTAATTTTCTCCAGTTTTATTGAGATATAATTGACATATAACAGTGTAGAAGTTTAAAGGGTACAACCTAATGATTTAGACATGTGTGCATATTATAACATGATTACCACAATAAGTTTAGTTAACATTTATCACCCCACATAGTTACAATTTTTTTCTTCTGATAAGAACTTTCATGATCTATTCTCTTAGCAACTTTCAAATATACAGTATGGAATAATTACCAATAGTGAAGTCACTCAGTCGTGTCCAACTTTTTGAGACCCCATGGACTATAGCCTACCAGGCTCCTCCATCCATGGGATTCTCCAGGCAAGAATACTGGAGTGGGTTGCCATTTCCTTCTCCAGGGGATCTTCCTGACCGAGGGATGGAACCTGGGTCTCCCGCATTGCAGGCAGACACTTTAACCTCTGAGCAACCAGGGAAGCCCTATAATTACCGATACATTTCCAGAATTGATTTACACAATATAGAATGTATCTCCAGAATGAATTTGTCTTATAACTGGAAGTTTATACCTTTTGAACACCTTCCCTTATTCCCTAGCCTGCTTCTGACAGCCATCAGTACGTTCTCTATTTCTGTGAGTTTGGGTTTTTGTTTGTTTGTTTGTTTTGGCCATGCTTCAGGGGCATGAAGAATCTTTAACTTCCCAACTGAGGACTGAATGCATGCCCCCTGCATTGGGAGTTCAGAGTCTTAACTCCTGGACTGCCAGGGAAGGTCCCTTTTTATTTTTTGGATTCTACATATAAATGAGATCATACAAATTTGTCTTTCTCTGAGTTATTTCATTTAGTATAATGCCCTTAAGTTTCATCCATGTGTTTGCAAGTGACAGAATTTTTTTTTTTACCATAGCTGAACAATATTCCATTGTCTGTCTATTTGCCTATTAATCATCTATCACATTTCTTTATCCACTTATCCATCAATGGACACAAGTTATTTCTATAGTTTGGCCTTTGTAAATAATGCTGTAATGAATATGGAGATACAGATATCTCTTCAAGATAGTGATTTCATTTTGATCAGGCATACGTTAAAGGTTGTGAATGTGAATCTTACATGCTACTTGTTTTGGTCAATCTTTCCACTCATGTTAATTTTTCTGTGTAATTCTCCATGAATTCCTAACCATCCCTACCTCTTATAGGGAGGGCAATAGGAGAAGAGAATCACATGAATTTTCATGTGTTTCTTGCAGAGAAAGGAAGAAAGAAAGAGGATATATTTATTTGCTTCTGTCTTTCTACCTACCTCCTGTCTCTTCCCCTAAAATGGGAAAGGAGGTGGGTATGGTCAATGAGAAGAACAATGTCAAAGATTTTTCTAATTCCAAAGATATCTAGAAAAGTTTTCCTTCACACAGTGAGATTCTCTTGTGTATGAGTCAGTGCACACATCCATTTCTATAAACGGACAGTAAAAAGGGAGAACCTAGGAGCTGGTAGGAAGTTCTCAATGTCCCTGTGTATAGGTATTTGGCCCAAACTGAAAATGCAGTTTGATATTTTTAAGGTCCACTTGGATACTTGGATGGAAGCATTGCAAACTAAAAAAAATTCTACACATGAATCCTTAGACCAAATATTCACTTCTACCTCCAGATTTACTTAGGGTGATTGTAAGTAAAAGGGGAAAAAGAATCCAACGAGGTGTCATTGGTCTTGCCAGTTCATTCTCTCATTTATAGAGCCCCAGGTAGAGAGAGATGACACAAAATAGGTAGGAAATATTTCCTGACTGCTAACTGATGTTTTGTGCCTTTCTTACCTTGAATTGAATGCATTCCAGGAGGTTGAACCGGTTTGCATACATTTTGAGATAATCCAGGAATTGAGAATTTGGCACGTAATTTGGATAATCTTCTGGGAATGGAAAGTCCGGATAACAAGACATCTCCTTGCAGCTGTTGGAAACCACAGACTTGTAGAGGCTGGCTCTGCCTTCTTCAACATGTTCCTATACAAGCAGTGCATGAAAATGAGTATGTATGCATGTGTGCATATTGCGTGCACACACATGAAATGAATACTAATTTTTAGACATTTGAAACATTGACTAAGATTAAGGTGACCGAGACAATTTATGTATGCGACCTCCTACTTCCTAATGGGATTTGGTATCCTGCACTTAACTTGAAAAATGATGAATATCATGATCAGAATTACAATTTCATCATTATGTGCTAACAAACATAGGATAAACTTACCTGTCTAGATTTACACAGTATCACTGCAAAATAAAGGAGAATATGGAAATACACCAGACTCAGAAAGTAGTTTCTAGATGATGAACGGTTGGTAGGTATGTTGATTTCATGAGGTATTGGCAAAAGGATTATGGAGAAAGGGCATTCAGATTATGAAGGATTTTGTACCTAAAATTAAGGAATTCGAATTTTGTAGAGATTGATTTGTATTAAATTTCGAAAAGATAATTCTGGTTTTACAAAAGATAAAGGGATCCGGAAAGGAAGGGAATGAGGCTAGTTGAGAACTTGAAACACAAATCCACACAATTGCCAATGAGAACCTGAGCACAAGCAATGGCAGCTGAAACTGAAAGAGGTGGGATTTGTTAGGTAGCAGAAAGCTAGAACGCATAGGATTGTGAAACTGATTAGATTTAAGGTTTGGGAGAAGAAGCAGGTCGAGGGTTTCCAGACTGGACAACTGCAAATGGTAAAATGCTAAAAAATTTCCCATCCAGGTTTGAACTTAAATAACTAGCAAATAACAACATCTCAGACAACTAATACTACAAGGCTGAATAGTGGGCAGTTTTAGTTACTCAGGTATATACATTGTCTGTTTTTTGGATGTATTATAAAGGATTGTTCTAATTTCAGTGGGAAAGTTCTTAGCATTTTAATATTATTTGTTATCTTGGATATGTATAGTTCCTTTTTCCTGTGGAATAAAAGTTATTTTTATGAACAAGTAGAAATGTGAACATAAACCTCACATATGGAGAGGACGTACTTTGTTCTCTCAAAAGGTGTGAATCTAACAGAAAATAAAATTATAACATATCTTTGTAGTTTGAATTAATGATACAGATCTCATCAACTGATGAGTTCTCCTTATCTTGCTTATTTGTGGCTCCACATCTGATAGTCTCATTTATCGAGAACATATCTAGAAAACTAGAATCTAAATGGCTTCTGAGAAAGATGACTATTTAAATCCTGATCTTTTATTCTGTAGGAAGATCTAAAGCAGTGCTGTTCAAAGAGCCAGACTGGTATGAGCTCTTTGCTACCAGTTTATGACAATGTAAGTACAGAAGTTGAGGGTAAGCGTCTTAAAACTTTTATAGCAATAATTCGACTTTGTTCAGTATTCATGCATGTGGACTCTTTAGTGATGAACGGGATCCATCTTGGCTTTGTCTAAGTCATGTGATGAGTTGTGTGGGATTTGAACTGTGTAGTAGTCATGTGAGTAGGACTCCATTACAGTGTGTGACATTTCAAGGTTAGTTTGAAAATTGTTACCCAAAGTGCATAAAAGCTATAAGCTATTTTATTTGGAATATAATTGATATTTGATTATAACTTTATAGAATAAATGGTCAGAAATGACTACTACTGATAAAGGACTGAAGATAAGTTTTAAAAATACAGCGCCACTTGCTTCATTTTGGATAGCAGTTAAAAAAAACGAATATCCTGAGCTTGCTGAGGTTGCTTTGAATTTTCTTCTTCCATTCCATTCTTATATTCTGTGAGCCTCATTTCTCTATGTGTGCTGTTAAACAAAACTTAGAAACGGTTTAGATATATGTTATGTCTTGGGAGGAGTGTTGTCGCCCATCCAATCTAGATTAGATAAAATGACAAACAAGAAGCAAGCTTAATTACCACATTATAAGCCTTAAGTGTTAATATGTACAATGCATAGAGAAAGTGTGCCTATAAGTGTTTTATGGAGAAATGGTATTTCACACATAATGTTTTGTTCAGCAAAAGTTACACTAGTGATTCTCTACAGTAATTGCTTTGTACAGACTTTCAAAGAAATTTGAATTTATGTTTTGTTTCATTTTCACCTTATTATAGCTCTTTTTATTGTATGTCACAAATATCATTGTCTATACTTCCTTGGAAATTAAAACAAACAAACCTGATTCTTTTCCACAGCTCGAGAATCACAGCTCTCTAGATTAGTGCTTTTAAATCTTATTAAGAATTGCTTGGGGAATCTTACTAATGTGTAGATGTTGACTTAGTAGGTCTGGGTGAGCCTGAGATTCTGTGTTTCTAACAAGTTCACATGCAGATGCTACTGGTCATGGACCATGCTTTGAGTAACAAGACTTTACAGCAGTCCTACCTGATAGGAGTGAGACGTAGCCCACACATGCACTTTAAAAATTTCCAATAGCCACTTTAAAAAAGGTAAAGAGGATACTCAATGATTCCAAAATTTTATAATTTCAATATGTAATCAATCAAAATTATTAGTGAAGTATGAACTTTTTTTTCTCATATTAAGTGTTTTAAGTCTAGTGTATATTTTACAAATCTGAATCCAAATGCTACATTTTCACTGGAAAAAGTGGATTTGCATGCCAAAATTGTTAACAAATGTGTAAAAAACTGAATTGGGTATTGGTTTTAAAATTAAAATTAATCAAAATGAAATGAAATAAAAAATTCAGTTCCTTAGTCAAATCGACTCCATTCCACAGTTACATATGGCTGATGGCTAGCTTACTGGACAGCACAGCTCTAGACCATCCTTAAACTTGAAACCAGGTATTAGAACTAAATTTAGTGTTGGTTTGATGTTGTTAAATATGATCAAGTTTCTTCTGGGTTATAGGAATGAAGAGAATGCGAATAGCTCTAAAGAGCTGTAATATTGAGAAGTGAGAGCAAACAGCAAGGGAAACAACTACAGTGTAAGGAGAAAAACATCAGTTATAAACATTTTGGGATCAGTTAGTGTGTGACCAAAGCTCATTCACTTTTCTCTGGCATCTGAGAGCATCATGTTGTAAATAATACTTTGTTAATACTGATGATTTCTAGTTAGCAATAATAAAAGGATAAATTTGGAATATACTCTGTTAAAGAAGGGTAGAGATGCGTATAATATCATGTTGTAAAGACTTGCATAAAAATAGTTCAAGAAACTTTAAAGCATTTAGTAATGGCATGTTTAAAAATCAAAGAGCAGTGGAGACTCACTGAAATTGGATAAGTCATGAAACCATGGAGACCTTAAAACAATTGAACCCACAAACAAAAATAGAAAATAAAAAACCAAAACCAACTTTGTTTTGCAAAATTTGGGAAGATAATTGTAAAAGCAGGGAGAAGAGAACTTTACAGGAAACAATGAAGCCTAATGTGAAAGAATGTATCACAGATGTCAAGAGCAGTGGAGACGCACTGAAATTGGATAAGTCATGAAGCCATGGAGACCTTAAAACAATTGAACCTACAAACAAAAATAGAAAATAAAAAACCCAAAACCAACTTTGTTTTGCAAAATTTTAGAAGATAATTGAAAAGGCAGGAAGAAGAGAACTTTACAGGAAACATTGAAGCCTATTGTGAAAGAATGTATTACAGATGTCAGCCTTTAGGGTGGAATCCAACATGCTCTGTCTCTTTCCTCCTCTGCTTGTTTCTCTTGGTAAAAACACAAGGTCTGGTGTGTTTAAGGTATATACAGAGATTACAGGTCCATGGCACTTAGGAATGAGGTTTGCAAGATCTGAGCCTTCCCCTGCAGGGTTTGCCTCGGTGAAATATGTCCCAGTGATTCCCAGGCCCTGGGACCCCTGGCTGCAGCACTCTTGGCATTCTCTCCGTGTTAGTCTGCCAGTTGCCATGGTATGCTGTGTGTGGACGCATGTTTTTCCTGAGAATTGTTCAGGGCACTTAGGGGAAACATTTTTGTCTTGAAGGGGCAACTGAATGAGAGGTATGTGTATGTGAAAGTCGCTCAGTCATGTCCAACTTTTGGACATGGACATGTGACCCTGTGGACTGTAGCCTGCCAGGCTCCTCTGTCCATGGAATTCTCTAGGCCAGAATACTGGAGTGGGTAGCCAGCCGTCCCCTTTTCTAGGGGATCTTCCCAACCCAGGGATCGAACTCAGGTCTCCCGCATTGTGGGTGTATTATTTACTGTCTGAGCCACCAGAGAAGCCTGGATGAGAGGAGGGGAAAGGGGAAATAATAAGGGCAAGAATGCAGGGGTTTTTGGTTTCTTGGTTCACTTGGTGCTGCAATACAATAATAAGGACATTATATTCAGTAGAACACTTCATGGGATTTCATGAACAGTCCAGGATTTGCATACCCTTATTCCTGAGCTATGGCATAGACTCTAGAAATGAATGGAGTATAGTTTTTGACAGCACAGGTCCTGGAGTCAGACAGCCTGGGTTCATATTCAAGCAGAACATTTTTATTTATTTATTTTATTTATTTATTTATTTTTTTATTATTATTATTTTTTTCCAGTGGGTTTTGTCATACATTGATATGAATCAGCCATGGATTTACATGTATTCCCAATCCCGATCCCCCCTCCCACCTCCCTCTCCACCCGATTCCTCTGGGTCTTCCCAGTGCACCAGGCCGGAGCACTTGTCTCATGCATCCCACCTGGGCTGGTGATCTGTTTCACCATAGATAGTATACATGCTGTTCTTTTGAAATATCCCACCCTCACATTCTCCCACAAAGTTCAAAAGTCTTTTCTGTATTTCTGTGTCTCTTTTTCTGTTTTGCATATAGGGTTATCATTACCATCTTTCTAAATTCCATATATATGTGTTAGTATGCTGTAATGTTCTTTATCTTTCTGGCTTACTTCACTCTGTATAATGGGCTCCAGCTTCATCCATCTCATTAGGACTGGTTCAAATGAATTCTTTTTAATGGCTGAGTAATATTCCATAGTGTATATGTACCACAGCTTCCTTATCCATTCATCTGCTGATGGGCATCTAGGTTGCTTCCATGTCCTGGCTATTATAAACAGTGCTGCGATGAACATTGGGGTGCACGTGTCTCTTTCAGATCTGGTTTCCTCAGTGTGTATGCCCAGAAGTGGGATTGCTGGGTCATATGGCAGTTCTATTTCCAGTTTTTTAAGAAATCTCCACACTGTTTTCCATAGCGGCTGTACTAGTTTGCATTCCCACCAACAGTGTAAGAGGGTTCCCTTTTCTCCACACCCTCTCCAGCATTTATTGCTTGTAGACTTTTGGATAGCAGCCATCCTGACTGGCGTGTAATGGTACCTCATTGTGGTTTTGATTTGCATTTCTCTGATAATGAGTGATGTTGAGCATCTTTTCATGTGTTTGTTAGCCATCTGTATGTCTTCTTTGGAGAAATGTCTGTTTAGTTCTTTGGCCCATTTTTTGATTGGGTCATTTATTTTTCTGGAATTGAGCTTCAGGAGTTGCTTGTATATTTTTGAGATTAATCCTTTGTCTGTTTCTTCATTTGCTATTATTTTCTCCCAATCTGAGGGCTGTCTTTTCACCTTACTTATAGTTTCCTTTGTAGTGCAAAAGCTTTTAAGTTTCATTAGGTCCCATTTGTTTAGTTTTGCTTTTATTTCCAATATTCTGGGAGGTGGGTCATAGAGGATCTTGCTGTGATTTATGTCGGAGAGTGTTTTGCCTATGTTCTCCTCTAGGAGTTTTATAGTTTCTGGTCTTACATTTAGATCTTTAATCCATTTTGAGTTTATTTTTGTGTATGGTGTTAGAAAGTGTTCTAGTTTCATTCTTTTACAAGTGGTTGACCAGTTTTCCCAGCACCACTTGTGAAAGAGGTTGTCTTTTTTCCATTGTATATCCTTGCCTCCTTTGTCAAAGATAAGGTGTCCATAGGTTCGTGGATTTATCTCTGGGCTTTCTATTCTGTTCCACTGATCTATATTTCTGTCTTTGTGCCAGTACCATACTGTCTTGATGACTGTGGCTTTGTAGTAGAGTCTGAAGTCAGGCAGGTTGATTCCTCCAGTTCCATTCTTCTTTCTCAAGATTATTTTGGCTATTCGAGGTTTTTTGTATTTCCATACAAATTGTGAAATTATTTGTTCTAGTTCTGTGAAAAATACCGTTGGTAGCTTGATAGGGATTGCATTGAATCTATAGATTGCTTTGGGTAGAATAGCCATTTTGACAATATTGATTCTTCCAATCCATGAACACGGTATGTTTCTCCATCTGTTTGTGTCCTCTTTGATTTCTTTCATCAGTGTTTTATCGTTTTCTATGTATAGGTCCTTTGTTTCTTTAGGTAGATATACTCCTAAGTATTTTATTCTTTTTGTTGCAATGGTGAATGGTATTGTTTCCTTAATTTCTCTTTCTGTTTTTTCATTGTTAGTATATAGGAGTGCAAGGGATTTCTGTGTGTTAATTTTATATCCTGCAACTTTACTATATTCACTGATTAGCTCTAGTAATTTTCTGGTAGAGTCTTTAGGGTTTTCTATGTAGAGGATCATGTCATCTGCAAACAGTGAGAGTTTCACTTCTTCTTTTCCTATCTGGATTCCTTTTACTTCTTTTTCTGCTCTGATTGCTGTGGCCAGAACTTCCAACACTATGTTGAATAGTAGTGGTGAGAGTGGGCACCCTTGTCTTGTTCCTGATTTCAGGGGAAATGCCTTCAATTTTTCACCATTGAGGGTGATGCTTGCTGTGGGTTTGTCATATATAGCTTTTATTATGTTGAGGTATGTTCCTTCTATTCCTGCTTTTTGGAGAGTTTTAATCATAAATGAGTGTTGAATTTTGTCAAAGGCTTTCTCTGCATCTATTGAGATAATCATATGGTTTTTATCTTTCAATTTGTTAATGTGGTGTATTACATTGATTGATTTGCGGATATTAAAGAATCCTTGCATTCCTGGGATAAAGCCCACTTGGTCATGGTGTATGATTTTTTTAATATGTTGTTGGATTCTGTTTGCTAGAATTTTGTTAAGGATTTTTGCATCTATGTTCATCAGTGATATTGGCCTGTAGTTTTCTTTTTTTGTGGCATCTTTGTCTGGTTTTGGAATTAGGGTGATGGTGGCCTCATAGAATGAGTTTGGAAGCTTACCTTCATCTGCAATTTTCAAGCAGAACATTTTTAGCTGGGTGGCCTTGGGAATTTTCTTAAGTTCTCTGTGTCTCAGTTTTCTCCTCTCGAAATAGGAATAACAATAGTATACATAACCCTAGGATAAAATGAAATGATAGCTCTAATGCATTTAGAACAGTGCCTGGTAAGCTCTGAAAAAATATTAACTGTTTTGCATTATTTTTCTACAGTTACCATGGAGATTTACTTTCTCAAGTTCTGTTTCCTCCAGAGAAGCTTGTTGGCAATGGGAAGAAAGCTTTGTCAGGTCAGAGGTCTCTCCTTTCTCACTTAAAAAATGGATATAAAATGATAATTAAAGTGACTACTATACAGACACATAGAGACTTTCTCTCAACGCCGAGTGTGGGGAACCCTGAGCTAGGTTGTTCACAGCTCTTGTTCTCAAGAACAATTACTTCCTTCTTTTCCTCTCCTTTGAACAGTCAGAGCCCATTTTACTTTGTCACTTCTTTTCCCTATAGTCAGACAGCCTATAGTCTGTCCACAGTCTATAGATCTGTCTTCAGATCTACAGCACAGGCAGACTGTGGAAACCTCAGAGAAGGCTTGAGGAATCCCATGAGAGGGTAGGGGCCTATCAGGTGGATCTCTTCCAAGATGATATGAATTCAATACATGTTTGTTTAATATATGAATAAAATGAAATCTACTAAGATTATTGAACTTAAAGTTTTTAAGAAGAAGTAAAAAGGTACCCATTTAACAAATCATTTCAGCCCCTGTAAGAGTTAGGCTGAATACACATAAAGAAACCTTCAATGATTTAAGGAGTGAAGTATTATACTTAACCATTGCCCTCACTGAATCCAAAAATATGTGGTACATAAAGTGCCTCATGGGTTTGCTGGGTTGCTCAGCTGGTAAAGAATCCGCCTGCAATGCAGGAGATCTCAGTTCAATTCCTGGGTCGGGAAGTTCTCCTGGAGAAGGGATGGGCTACCCACTCCAGTATTCGTGGGCTTCGCTGCTGGCTCAGCTGGTAAAGAATCTGCCTGCAATGCAGGAGACCTGGATTTGATCCCTGGGTTGGGAAAATCCCCTGGAGGAGGGCATGGCAACTCACTCCAGTGTTCTTGCTTGGAGAATCCCCATGAACAGAGGAGCCTGGTGGACTACAGTCCATGGGTTGCAAAGGGTCTGATACAACTGAGTGACTAAATACAGCACAGCACAAGGCACATAGTGGGTGCTCAATAACTGGAATAAGCAAAAGGATACATGTGTGGAGGGAAAGACCTTGATGCACAGAAGGAAGAATGTCTTTCCAGGGGAGGATTATTGTTACAGAGATGTGAAGGGTGAAGCAGAATGTGTTTCTGTCAGTCAGTCAGTCAGTCAGTTCAGTCGTTCAGTCATGTCCAACTCTTTGCGACCCCATGAATCGCAGCACGCCAGGCCTCCCTGTCCATCACAAACTCCCAGAGTTTACTCAAACTGATGCCCATCAAGTCGGCGACGCCATCCAGCCATCTCATCCTCTGTCGTCCCCTTCTCCTCCTGCCCCCAATCCCTCCCAGCATCAGGGTCTTTTCCAATGAGTCAGCTCTTTGCGTGAGGTGGCCAAAGTATTGGAGTTTCAGCTTCAGCATCAGTCCTTCCAATGAACACCCAGGACTGATCTCCTTTAGGGTGGACTGGTTGGATCTTCTTGCAGTCCAAGGGACTCTCAAGAGTCTTCTGCAACACAGCAGTTCAAAAGCATCTATTTTTCCATGCTCAGCTTTCCTCACAGTCCAACTCTCACATCCATACATGACCACTGGAAAAACCATAGGCTTGACCAGACGGACCTTTGTTGGCAAAGTAATGTCTCTGTTTTTTAATATGCTATCTAGGTTGGTCATAACTTTCCTTCCAAGGAGTAAGCGTCTTTTAATTTCATGGCTGCCGTCACCATCTGCAGTGATTTTGGAGCCCCAAAATATAAAGTCTGACACTCTTTCCACTGTCTCCCCATCTATTTGCCATGAAGTGATGGGACCAGATGCCATGATCTTAGTTTTCTGAATGTTGAGCTTTAAGCCAACTTTTTCACTCTCCTCTTTCACTTTCATTAAGAGGCTTTTTAGCTCCTCTTCACTTTCTGCCATAAGGGTGGTGTCATCTGCATATCTGAGGTTATTGATATTTCACCCGGCAATCTTGATTCCAGCTTGTGCTTCTTCCAGCCCAGCGTTTCTCATGATGTACTCTGCGTATAAGTTAAACAAGCAGAGTGACAACATACAGCGTTGATGTACTCCTTTTCCTATTTGGAACCAGTCTGTTGTTCCATGTCCTGTTCTAACTATTGCTTCTTGAGCTGCATACAAGTTTCTCAAGAGGCAGGTCAGGTGGTCTGGTATTCCCATCTCTTTCTGTCAGCATAGTATAATTACCTCTAGATGATGTCAGTGTGGTTCTACAGGAAGGCTATTTCTCAAGGCTCCTTCCTAACCTAAAACACTCTAAGAGTGTTATGAGCGACAGGATAATTCCTGGCATGTTTTTCTTCAATTATTCCTCTGCAGTTGAATAATCAGCCTTTAGCATTACTGTTCTAAGCCTCCTTTCCCTCTCAAGAGTCTGAGAGAGTTGGTTGTAGAACAGATGTTCCACACTTACCTCTTGCTGCCACTGGAGTTGGTGCTCACAAGTAGGTTCTTTTCTTTTGAAACATTGCCAACCCCTCCCCGCCCCAATGAATGATGGGCTTTCTTCTCCGTTGCAAGCTTTGTCTGCTTCCTCTTTAAGACTGTGGTCTAGAAGAGGCCAGAGTTATGCCCACATGAATATTGAGTTAAACTGCAGTAGTTCATAATCTCTGTAATGTTGAGGGCATTTCTCCATTTGTAAATGGAAACCGTCTCCATATTTGTTTTCTTAGGTTTCTGCAGTTTGCCTGTTTATTTTTGCTTTGTGGCCCCTTCCATCCAGAACAGGTCCTAAAGATAACCCTTGTACATTTTGTGGCAAGGACAGCCCTTACCTGGGCAGACTCTCTAATTCTACAGGTTTTGAATGTGCCACTTGCTTTGATTGCAAAGACACTTCTAACCATCTTGTGTGTGTGTGTGTGTGTGTGTGTGTGTGTATCCGCTGGGGTAGGAGCTGGAAGGGATGTCTCTAGAAAGACTCAGGAGACTTACAGCATGCTGAAAGTTCCCTTTAAGGTCACTTAGTTTAGAGGCTTTAGAGGAATCTCCAGGTAGTACAGAGGTACCTTAAAGAGGCTTCTGTATCAAGAGAGGGCTGCTGAATGAAGATGGAGGTGATTTTCCCTGCCTCCCAAGATCCTAGTAATTTAGCTTTTATCTATGTTTTAAACTGACTCCATGTTCTCATTTTACAGATGAGGTAATGGGGACTGAAAAGAGTTGTTAGTAGGATACTGTTTTACTTAGGCTACTGCTGGGTTGCCCTCTTTATCATCCTTTTGATGTGCTATCACTTGCCTCACAGTGACCTCTTTTTTCCTTCATTCTCCACCCTGACTTCTTCAGCCTCCACAGATGCCGTGTTTTCCTGAAAGAATTGAGGCCTCCATTGTGTTTGCTCCTGTGTCTTCTTTCCCCCACCTTAGCATCTCTTGTCCATGTCCATTTTTCCTTCTTGTCCTGTCTCCGAGGAAAGTATGCCTCTGCACTTTCCCAAGGCAAATCCTTCCACTTGGGTCTGCAATTCTACTTCTTCCTTTTTCTGCTAGGATTTTGTCTCAATTTGAACTAATGTATTCAATCATTTCCTGTCATCCAAGTACCTGTAAACACATATGGGTCTTCCTATCATGCAAACAAAACAAACACAACAGCCACAAAGAAAGACATATTAATTCTGCTTATTATCCATTGCTTTCTAAATGGAGTCCATGTGTGTGTGCTTCGTTGCTTCAGTTGTGTCTGACTCTTTGTGACTCTAAGGACTGTAGCCCACCAGGCTCCTCTCTCCATGGGATTCTCCAGGTAAGAATACTGGAGTGGGTTGCCATGCCCTCCACCAGGGGATCTTCCCCACCCAGGGATCGAACCGGCATCTCCTTCATCTCCTGCATTGCAGGTGGATTCTTTACCAGCTGAGCCACCAGGGAAGCTCCTTCTAAATGGAGTGTGGTTCCTCAAACATTCCACTACTGTCCTCTTCTTCCATGTTTTCTCTTACACATAGCCCACATACCAATAAGCTATTTTTATTTTCCAACAAGCACAGTACTTTTTCTTTACAATCTCCTCCCTGGTATTTCCCACTCAATCTCATTTGCCTGTTGAAATCTTCCAGAGTCCATCACACACTATCTCCTCCATGTCCTTCCTTGGCTTCCCGCAAGTGGATGTAATCCTGACCTCATTTAAATGCCCAGAGTACTGCTCCCAACTTGTAAGATCCTGCCCTTATTCTATCAGTCTCGTAGTAGCTCCTCAGGGCAGGATGACTGTTTCTTATTTTTGTGTCCATCACAGTGCTTTGTGCATAGGTATTTGACCTGCCCAATCACATAGCCAGTTGGGCAGAGATGGATCTAAGACACATTTCTCTTGATTCTTCATCAATGGTTTTTTAGTGTGTTAATAATTGGATATATATGATTGACATAAGGGGCATTTTTCTCTGGTATCCCAAGGTCTCTGGGCTTACATTTTGCTATGACTGAGATTACTTTAACCAAACAACTCTACTAATTGTCCCTCTATTCTGGCAGTTTTATTCTGCAAGCCAGCTCTCAACTCTGATGGATTAATGCTAATCCATCAGATTAATTAGTGCTAATCTGGGGTATTGTGTTAAGAAGGATTCTGAGGTTCATTAGGGGGAGGGCATAGTGTTTGATTGGGTTTCCCTGATGTCTCAGAGGTAAAGAATCTCCTGCAATGCAGGAGACATGGGAGACATGGACTTGATCCCTGAGTTGGGAAGATCCCCTAGAGGAGGAAATAGCAACCCACTCCAATATTTTTGCCTGGAAAATCCCATGAACAGAGGAGCTTGGCAGGCTACAGTCTAAAGAGTCGCAAACATCTGAGTATGAGTCCCTGAGTCCTAATAGTGTTTGATTAGCAATGTCTTCAATGGCCATGAGAGGCTAGAATTATGGCATACATGTCAGGTTCTGCTTGTCTATTGGAATGTATGTGGTTTGAATCCTAGGAACAGAAGTTCTCTTTTCCCTAGGCCCCTTAGGGAGGTCTCTGTGCATCGATGGTCACATTTGGTGGTTGGACACATTTCAAGATATGCAGTTTTTCTTTATGTGAGCCAAGCTGGTTTATGCTGGGACTAAACTAGCGCCCTTGGCCTCTCTGGAGCTTTGCTCACTGAATTAGAAAATGAGTGCTTTATTCCTGTTCTGAGTTCTACCCTTCTATAATAAGAGAATGCTAGGTCTTTCTCTTAGTCTCTTAGGGGCTCTGAGCCCAGAATATCTGACACCTTGCTCCTTTTCATTCTTCCTGACATCGTTCTTCTTAGCACATTTAAAGCTCATGGGAAATGTTCTTGTTCTCCTGAGAAAAAGGAAAAATAGGAGGTTTGGGGAAATCTGATGCAAAAAACTCTCTGGCTGAGCCGTGGAGTTCACAGGGTTTCAGTGACCTCCAGCAGGGCCCCTGTGATTCTCCTGGGTCCCAGGCCAGTCAAGGGTGGGCTTTATAGTTCCCGCTCCTCCATCCTCCCTCCTCCCTTCTCCAATCCATACTGTAGTCCTGAGAATATTACTTTTATTTTCCTCCAGCAATAAAAAATTCTCCAAACTCACTTCCTTTACTTGTGATTGTTCTTGGCATGGATTGGAACTGCCGGACCACAAGACCTTGAGCACAGAACTCCCCCTACACTGAGTCTTATGCTGCTTTACTTCAGATAGAGCAGGGCTGGAAAAAGAAGTTGGTATAAGCAGCTCAGTCTTGCAGGCAGAGGCAGAAATCCCTGCACTGTATTCATACCGTTGCCCCCACACTGCAGTTTCTTGCTTCAGACCCCCAGAGTTCTGCTCTTATCCGCCCTTGTGCTGAGCTTTCCTGGCTTGTCTCAGCCACTTCATCCTCTTCTACCCTTCGTGGGCAACTTTCTTTATCTTGGTTTTGGGTGTAGTTTATAAGGCAGCTGATACACTTCCCACCCAAATTCAGGCTGTGCCCTGCTTCTTTTTATAAAAAATCATTTTCAGTGGCCTTTTCTGTCCCCCTGTTCAGCAGATGTTTCTAGCTCCTTCTCATGGGTGCCAGCCCTTGTGGAAGAAATTCAATCTCTTTTTGCACCAGTCAACCCTTTTCCAACAGACACACAACAAAGTCACTGAAACCCTACTTACGGTGAATCTCCACAGCCCCCCAAGGTCTTCACTCCTCTCGAAGCAGGTGGGCTTTAGCCCTTCCTCCAGACAGCACTTGATGGAAGCGAGGCCAGAGACCCCAGCGCCCACAATCGCAACTCGTTTGGCCATGTTGTCCTGTGTGGGGCAATGAAGCAGAACCGTTTATTCGCAAGTGAAAACCCCACCCCATCCTTGGCTGCTCTGGCGAACCAGGAAAAAGAATTGGAAAGATTAAGGGATTTGATCCTTTTGAATCCTCGGTAGCTGGTTTCTGGTGTTGTGAATGCGAGGAGGGAAATGTTTAACCCTGTGCTTCGTATGTTCCCACCCCCTCACGCAGAACTGGTTCTAAATAACAGTACAGTTGTCAAGTCTGTGGCTTTTGGCAGAACGGCTGAAATTGGATTCTTTAGTACATGGAGTTTTGCGTTCTGCACTGTGCTGCTGCCCCCAGCCTTCCTCCACAAACCCTCGAGTGAAATAATAGAGCAGGAGACCGGGGAAGGATCACCTTGGCAAACTCAGTTTTTTATGAACACATGAAATCGAATCTCAGATTGGTGAGATGTGATACAAGGTCACCTAGAAGCTGGTGGAGTGGGGTTGAGATGCAGAGCCAAGACACTGTGGCCACCACGGGTGCTGTTACAACACTGCCCTGGGCAGCTCCCTGACTCTGGCAAACTGCCAGCATCCCAGCTGCGCTGTCGTCCTTCTCCTCCCTGCTGCCAGTGGATGGTCACCAGTGGGAGAGAGAAGGCGTGGGCTGGAAAGGTAGGCATGGAGAATTCTCCTCTTGTCTCCACAGAGTCCTGATTCACCTCTAGGAAACCATCGTGTCACTGTTGGCACTGATGGAAGGGTATCTGACTTTGGCCATGAGTTAACATGAACTTGTACGAATGATGAGAGGCAATATAATGTACTGGTTAAGCCAGTGGCCTCCAACTTTTATGGCACCAGGGAATGATTTCATGGAAGACAGTTTTTCCAGGGATTAGGGTGGAGGTATGGATGGTTCAGGCGGTAATGCAAGCAATGGGGAGCAATGGCCAGGGCCAGATGAAAAGTCACCATCCTTGCTTGCCCACTCACCCTCCACTCACCTCCTGCTGTGTGGCCGGGTTCTTAACAGGCCACAGGGGGCTGGGAACCCCTGGGTTAAGCAACCAGACTCTGGACCACATTGTCTGTGACCTTGGCAAATTATTCTACTCCTCTGTGTATCATAAAAAGGGAAGAAAGTAGTAGTGTTTTCCTTGCAGGGTTTTGTTAGAATCAAGTGAGTCAACAACACATGGCAGTTGGCTTAGAAGTGCTCCTGGGACACTCAATAAAAACACACAATAGAAAGTGCTCAATAAATAGAAGCTATTGTAAGTATAAAAACATTTCCCTAAATCAGCTTCCGGTTTGCCTTTCCCATCACTGAGCCTCTGTTCTTTAAATTCTTATAGCATTTTGGTCAATACGCACAAGCTTAACTCTTTATCATGTGATTTTAGGTGTTGTGCCCCCAAATTTTTTTGTGACATTTTCCTCTCCCTAAGTTAGTAAAATTTTAAACCAGATGGATCAAAGAGTAGATGCAAAATTACCTCAAAGATACTATCTTCCTGGACATTTGCATTTCCTTGTCTCACAGATGAGCTTGTTCCACAAAACTGAATATACATCTTTTGTTTTTCAGGATTGAGACCCAGAGTAGTAGTTCAAGTACAGAGACTTCATCTGGTTGGTACTCTGCTGTGACCCCAGGGTCTAGGGCTACACTTGGAACATAATGTAATTGATGCTTAGCTTCCCCAAATATTTCTTTTTTAAAATATATATGTGTTTTTAAAATTTTTATTTTTTTGGCTACTCCTTGTGCATGTGGGATCTTAGTTCTCCAACCAGGGATTGAATCCTTGCCCGCCTGCAGTGGACGTGCATTCTTCACCACTGGACTGCCAAGGAAGTCCCCACAAATATTTCTTGAGTGAAATGAAAAGGCTCATTTGTTTAGGTATCATGTGAAAGTGTTATAGAGCCAATTTGCTCCAACTGGATTTGATTTACTGGGGAAAGTTAGTGGGTTCCCTTTGGGGGAAGTCATGCTCTAGCTGCTGATGGAATTGCCTTGAGCTCACTTTATAAAAGAGAGTATCTGTACTGACTCTTATTCCAAGGGCCTGACACAGTACTTTAAACATCTGCCTTTAAACATTTGAAGAATCATCATGGACGGATAAGAATTATGGCCAATTATGGATTCGAAGATGTTATAGGGAGGCAAATTTTAGGTCAATATAAGCACTTTCCAACATTTCAAGCTCTGTTATTTATTTTGTTCAGACAGTCTGTATGATGGTTTTTGGGGGAGATTTTGTAAGTAGGAAATTTGTAGGTAATGTGGAGGGTGGCATCTAATGCCCTATAGGGTCTTCTCAAGCCAGATTTTATGATTCATCTTCTGATTAATTACCCTTCAAACACTCAATGAGGGGCTTCTATGCTGCTAAGCCCTAGGCAAGGTATTCAGGGGTACAAAAGAATCAATAAGGCATAATGCCTTCTTTAGCTATCATTCAGTGGGAAAGTAAGATTTGAAAATAAATACCACAATCTGTGTCAAGTGCTAACACAGAGATATGTTTCATGTGTGCTTTGCAACAAGAGCATGATGAAAGAGGTGTTAATATTGACTTTGGGGAGTTGGGAAAGCAAGACAGAAGTGTACTGTTTGCTCCAGGCTTTGAATGATGAAAAGAATTCCAGTGGGCAGAGGAGTGGAGGAAGTGCCCTCCAGAGAGAGGTAGCAGTGAGAGTAAGGGCCAGAGATTGGCCATAGAGGCATCATGACCACTTGACTTTACGGAGGCTTGACTCTCAGGAGGGCTTTTCTTTTGACTCCTGTAAGAAATAGCCTGTTCCCCACATGAGGGGACTACATTACTCTGTTGATTCACTGAATTGTATGTGTTTAGTCTTCTTTCTGCATAAGCTTATATGTTTCTTCACAGAAGGCCATTTTCTTTGACTTGTCTCTTAATTTTCTCATAGCATCTAGCTGCATGCTTGGCTTGGACTAGTAGTTGCATAAATGGCAATGGGTTGATTTCCTGACAGGTAAAATGAATTAATTCATCACCTTATATCTTTTTAATTAAAAAAATAATTGAGTAAATACCTTCTGGGAGCTAATATCCTGGGTCAGACAGTCTGTCCTCAAAATGACTTTCTATCAAATGTACAATCCATAGAAATTCCCTCCCCAGGTCATCACTGCTACTCGGTGTGGGCCAGATGCAGCCAGCCTTTTTGGAGAAGTAAACACCTCTGTGGATTTTTTGTGGGAAAGTAGGGTAGTTGGGAGTCAGACCTGAGCTGGAAGTTTTGTGTTGGCTAATTGCCAGCAGTGTGATGTCATACAAGTAATTTGTTTCTGTGTCTCAGTTTCCTTCTCTCTAAAATGAAGCTAGTTGTGGTTGACATATATACACTTGGTTGGCGTGTTGCTGTGTATGTGTGTGATTTTTTCTGACTCTTTATGACCCCATGGACTGTAGCCTGCCAGGCTCCTCTGTCCATGGGATTTTCCTGGCAAGAACATATTTACAGTAAATATGTTAAAATACACTGGATACATGTGAAATAGATAACTAGTGAAAACTTGCTGTAGAGTGCAGGGAACTCAACTGGGTGCTTTGTGGTGACCTAGATGGGTGGGATGTGGGGGAGGGCAGGGAGGGAGGCCCTAGAGGGAAGTGATGTATGTATACATATGGCTGATTCATTTCATTGTACAGCAGAGGCTAACACAACATTGTAAAGCAATTATATTTCAATAAAAATAAATAAAAAGTAAAGCTAGAAGTTGAACCTGTTGTAGGAATGAATCAACAGATGTGTAAAACACTTTACCATAGTACTTGGGACATTCTTATCTCAGAATAGAAGTTGCTATGTTATTTTTACATATTCAGGAACATTTTCTTGAATCTGATATTTTTGTAGATATCTGCCTTGATAATTTTGGGTTTATTTATTTGGAATAAGAGAGAATTGAGGCAACTATAGCTAAAGATTGTGTTCTAGCAAGTGAAGGAAATGAGTAGGGAAATAAAAGAATTGATGATGAGAGAAAGGGAAAGAGAGAAAAAGATAAAAGGAGAAAAAGTAGGTTTCAAATCACCCTTCAGGACTTTTCTTTTTATTTCTTTAAGTTTTCATTTCAGATCTACTAGGTGTGTTTCCATAGTCTCACATGAATTGTTCTCATGCTTGGAAAAGCAAACATGAGAATACATGAGCACATATGCACTCAAGGTAAATACTGCATTCACATGCTAATGAAAATTAATGCTTCCAATCATTCCTTCAAGTATTGATACTTCTATGAAACCAAAGTGATTAAAAAATTAATAAGTGCTTTTTAGAAAAAGTATTATCTGCTTTTATTATTTCTTTTAACTAAAAATAATTTCTAGTCAGTGACTGCTGTAGGTTAGACAAAGATTGATAACAGAGTAGGAAATTTTATTAAGGTGAAAAATACTCTAATGCCACTGATTAGTGTTATTTCACATGCTAATGCAAAAGGACTATTAAAAATACTATTATTTCTAATGTGAATATACAATAAAAATTTGGCCATTCCTTTACCAGAGGTTTTAGAAGCAGTGCATCATCACCATCATCATTATTATTTCAATGAAGAAAGCCTCCTCAAAGCTGACTAAATATGAAAAAAGTAATAAAAATAAAAAGTATGACCAAATTGGTGAAGTGTCCACTGGATGAAAGTGAGTTTATAAAAACCATCAAACAAAATAACTTAAGCAACACAAAATTGCTAAATGAGTTGAGAAATTACTGTCGGTTGCATCCAAGTCACTGATTTTTAACCATGGGGGTTACAAACAAACCACTAGTCTTTTCCTAAGCATTTTACATCACTGCCTCTACTTCAAAGAAGTAAGATGCAAAAATATAATGTACCGTAGTCAGATTGAGTGCCTCTGTTGGTTTATTAGGATGATATAGGGGGTTAAAACATGAAGCTAGGGCTGTCATTCCCAGAATTGTGTGCAGAGGTACTGAGTTATTTTAAAAATTTGAGGAAAGCATAGTAATACTCCATGTCTGTTGAATACCGAAGTATTAGCTGGAGGTAGTTCACAATTTTTATATCAGATAGGGATGTGTTCTATTTCATGATGTAACATCTTTGCAAAGCTAGGTTTCTGACTCTTGCAATGTTACAAAGTGAACAGTTGAGGGAGAACAGGAAATGAATATTTGATCTGATTCCAAGAGTTGAGCAGTGCTGTGTGCACCTCATTATTAAGTAATTGCGATTATTCAAGTATAAAATAAAAATACCATTTTCCTTTAAGTTTGTGTATTATTATTTCGAACAACTACAAGGTCGATTGAAAAATAACAAAAGTATAAATACAGAGAACAGAATAAAAATACAAATACAAAGAACAGAAATACACAAGTTGTTTGGATGTGACTATTTAATAAGAGGAACTATAGCTTGGGGGCCCCATGACAAAATTACTTGCACACTAAAGAGCCCCTTGAACCTAGGAGGTTTGGGAATCTCTGGGTTATAGTCTTTCCTCTGAATATATTTTAATTGATCAGGATACCTTATCTACTGGTGTCAAGAAATGCAAACTATCTTATACCTAGTCCAGCAGTTAACCAGTGTTAAAGGTTTCTGGTGTGACTCATCTATGTATTTCAAAGGAAGCCATCTTCACTGGTGCTGATAGGCTTCTTGTTTAGTGGCTAAGTTGTGTTCAGTCGCTAAGTCATGTTTAGTCACTAAGTCGTGACTCTTTTGCAACCCCATGGACTGTAGCCCACCAGGCTCCTCTGTCCACGGGATTTCCCAGGCAAGAATACTGGAGAGGGGTTGCTATTGCCTTCTCCAGGGGCTCTTCCCAACTCAGGGATCAAACTCTCATCTCTTGCATTGGCAGGCAGATTCTTTACCTCTGAGCTGCCAGGGAAGCCAGACAGGCTTGTATCCAGTCTTTTATTTGTACATTACCCACCCGCCCCTTCCCATTTCTCTCTTTCTGTCTCTCTGTCCCATGTTGTGTCTCTCGTCCTCTCTCTCACACATGGGCGTATACACACATATACATCCTCTTAGCAATGAATATTGGCACAGACTGTACAATGGTACAATATCCTTAGGGGGCTGTTCATTTCAGGAGTAATCAGAGATAGTAGATTTAGTTGAACGGCAGTTGGGGGGTGAGTGAGGGGGTACACTTAGCTCTTGGGAACAACCAAACACAAACTTGTGAGAAACTTGGCTTAGAGCAGGGCCATCCTCTGGGATTTCTAACCCCCAGCAGCTGTTCCCCCCTCCTTCAGCCTCTTCCGAAACACAACCACCTGATAAAAAAATTTCTGCCAGGTTCTAAATTCGCCATACCAGTTACAAGGCCACAGATATTCCCTTGACTGGAGAGGAAGCTAGCAAATAACAAAGGACAGACAGTCTCTCCATCTGTAAATCAGATGGCATTCAACTGGATATTTACAAGAGAGTTTTGAAACTCTTAAAATTTACACTCCTGTGAATTTAACTGAGTGAAAAAAAGACAACATGCAACATAAATTGGTCAGATTCAAAAGAGAGGGGTCATTGCCTCCGTCTCCGAGCTCATGCCAACATTTGGTAGACAAACCCCCAAAGCATTGTCTGACACCAAGTTAGAAGCTATTAATGGAAGCTCTTAAGAAAAAGTACTGATTTCCCTTTGCATTAGGAATACACGTTTTCCCCTTGATTAACCACTTAGTAGTCTACCCAGCAATGTACTTACCAGTGTACACAGAAGACTTGATACTATCTGACTTTACCGTCCCATTACAAGTACTCAAGCATTTACCCCTCTTTGTCCTTTGGGAGGTGGAGTGACCTTATAGCTCTCCACAGACCAAGGGAGTGGCATTCTGGTGAGGTGACTCTGTCCTGAAGCACAATAACAAAACAGGAAAAATCTGGGCCCCACCTCCCTAAATCAAAAGAATCAGAGGTTATATCTGGTTATTTACTTTATGTACTTGAAATTCCTGATGCCAAGTCCCAGCCTCAGTTAAGAGTTTGCAGAAATTGAACTGTATGATCCAGAGCCAATGTTGTCCTAGGCATCCTGCGTACACTGGATGAACCCTGTTCTAGGAGATAAGGAATGTTATGCAGAATTTGCAGTCTAAATTTAGCCATTATTTATATTTTAACTTGATTAATTGCAACAGTGAAATGCTAAGATAAATACTGGTGATATGTACTTTAGACTTACTCTTTTCCCTGCAAAAGAGAAATTATTTTAGGGAGTCATAGCAGCATATTCATTGTTCCTAGATTTCATTCTTAAAAGAGGACGGAGTAAATAAAATAAGGCAATCATGGCAACAGCTGCTTCACTGAAGAGTCACGTTTTAACATTTTGATGCATTTCTCATTTAGAGAAAATGCTTATTGTTTCCAAATAATACATCACCCATATTAGTATTCAGTTTTTCTGTGTTAATTAATTTATTTATATACTTTTATTATTTTTTAAAAATCAATTTCTATGGAGTACAGTTGATATACAATGTTGTGTCCGTTTCAGGCATACAGCAAAGGGAATCAGTTATACGTTTACATATATCCACTCTTTTTTAGATTCTTTTTCCATATAGGTCAGTACAGAGTATTGAGTAGAGTTCCCTTTGTTATAGAGTAATCCCCATTAGTTATCTGTTTTATATGTAGTAGTATGTAAATGTCCATCCCATCTTCCCATCTTTAAAGACTTGAATGCAGATGATTGCCAAGGCACTTGGGAAATATAACAAATATATGGAAGGAGCACAATCTTTGGCATCAGAAGTCCTGGGTTTAAGTAACGTTTCACCAGGCACTATTAGAGTAATCTTGGGGAAGTTATGTAACTTTATAAACCTTTAATTTCCTCAGTTTAAGATAAGCATACTAATACTTGCCTCATAGTTGTGGTGGGGACTGGATGAAGCAATCTGTATAGAGTCTTGTACATAGTACACACATTGCAGATGGCTGTGATGGGGATGATGATGATGCTATTGCTAGACCAGATAAGGTGTCTTGATTTTTGATTTACAATATTGAAATGACTTCCACAGGTACAGAGACTAAACTCCAAGACAGATTGGTATGACTGAAACATGGAGAAGGTTCTGGAAAGACAAATCTTTTTTTTTTTTTCCCCCTTGATTTTCAACACAGTTTCACTACAGCCTTTAGCCCTACATTCAGAGGGCCTTCGGTATTGTTGGGTCTGTTGCTGGCTCACAATACTCACCCTTTGCCTTGTTTCTGGCTTATTGAAGTCTTGGCACCGAAACAGCATTGTTGGCTTTTGAGCTCAGCTGCCTTCCTGTAGCTATGAAGATGATAGTATCTGGATGATTTCAAAGCTTTAATTTTTACCCCGAAATTAAGGCTTCAAGACTACTACTAGTTCAAGTGTGTTTTTAAAAATCAAAATATGTTTGATATTGAGTCATGGATACCTTGAGAACCAGGGACACGATCAGTGTCCCAAACCCCAGTACTTAAGCACTTACCTTGATTATACATCCCCCTTGGTTCCCACCAAGGAGGTCTCAGGGCCTTACCAGGCAAGCTGCTAACATAAGTGGAAACAAAAACTTTATAGTGTTTGTTGTGTATAAACCTAGCCATTGATCATAACATCTTATTTTCCGTAATTATCAAGAAACTTAAAGTAATTAAAAATGAAAACACTGGCCTTCAACAGCACCTTCAATTTTTTTTTTCTTCTAATTTTAGGGTTTATTGTCAATTAGTTGTACTTGAGGCCTTGGAATGGTGAAATCTATCTGGGCCCCTTTTTGAAACAAACCTAGGCCCTAAGAAACTGAACTGGTGGATGATGGTGCTCTTTAGGGAGTAACTTGGAATTTCTGCCCTTTGGGTACATGGTAGGATTGAACTTCTTGGCCCCTTAGTGGTTGGTTGGGAACATGTGACTAGTTCTGGTCAGTGAACTGTGAACCAAAGTAGCAAGTGTCTTTTCTGGGCTCAGAGGATTTAATTGCAATGGTACCCCACTCCAGTACTCTTGCCTGGAAAATCCCATGGACGGAGGAGCCTGGTAGGCTGCAGCCCATGGGGTCGCGAAGAGTCAGACATGACTGAGCGACTTCACTTTCAGTTTTCACTTTTATGCATTGGAGAAGGAAATGGCAACCCACTCCAGTGTCCTTGCCTGGAGAATCCCAGGGATGGGGTCGCACAGAGTCGGACAGGACTGTAGTGACTTAGCAGTAGCATGAGATCCCATAGAACTTTCACTTCCTTCTGTGTGGTGAGGAGAAACTTTAACATGGCTGTTCCATTAGCCTGGATGCCTTGAGTAACGGTGATGAGCAGAGCTTAACTCCCAAAGGATATATAGCATGAAAGAGAAACAGTCTTTGTCTTATTTCAAAGTTTTGAGATTTAAGGATTTGTTCTTAATGCATCACACCTTGCTTGTAATGACTGATGCACTAGAGGGATGTTTGTTTGCTCCTTCATTGCATTTTTAAATAATCTTCTGAAGTCTCACTTCCCTTCCTTTCTTCCCCTGCTCTATTCATATTTAAAGCCATAGAATTTCAATGTTAAAAGAGAGCATAGAATTTACTCAGTTTTAGTCCTGGTTGTAAATTGGACCTACCCATTGCAATTTTTTTCTTTCTCCCTCTAAAAAAGTTAAAACAGTCACAAGTCCTTACTCTTCAACTCCCCCACACTAAAAGCATCAAGAAGCTCCCTGTGCCATTTTCAATAGTTTTCTTTTTTTTTTTTAAATACACGTGTTCTTTTTTTTTTTTTTATTTCTCTTAGGGAGACAACTATTTGAAACAGATCATAATCTTGACACATCTGATATCCAGTTCTTGGAAGATGGTAAGATAATACTGGAATTCCATATGTACATAATGTGCTGTTTTTAATATTAAACCATGAAAATCATAGTGATAACTTAATGTAAATTTGTCCTCCCAAGGCTCTAAAGAAACACACTTTGAAGAATAAATTCTAATGTTTGATCAGGTTATGCATTGAACTATGGCAGTGTATTTTTTAAAAGTTTTGTGATAAGGAAAATCAAAGATAGCAATAGGTAAACAATATGGTCACTTTTGCCTGTAACACTTGGTAAAGCAGGTCACTGTGACTCAGATCACCTGTTTTCCTCAAAGTTACAGTATCACAAATCTACAAGAACTGTAATCCATGGTCTGTCACGGAGCTTTATAAAAACTGCAAACCTGGAACTAACCAAAAGTCTTATATTTCATACCAGTCTTCCTGTCTTTGGAACATCTAGTCCCTTGTGCTTTCCTTCTCTTTTTTATCCTAACCCTTATCCTCTTGCTGTCTTCATCTACTCATTTCCATCCATCCACAAATATTTATTGCATCCCTGCTATGAGCTTGGCACTGTCCTGGGCACTGAGGATACAGCAGAGAACACTTCAGATAAGTCCCTTGCCCTCACGGAGCTTGAGGCCACTGAGTGTCTCTTAAATGTAGAGCTCCTTACTCAGTCACCCTCTGGTAGCTCCCCGAGGTCTGTACTCCATCATCCTTCTGTCATGCCCATCGTGCCTGCTGGGATCCTCTAGTATCTGGCCTTTTGACCGTATTCCTGGACTACCTTTTGGAGAAGGGAAGAAGGTTAAGTATCAAAGGTCTTTTTAAAAGTTTTACTGTCTTTACTCCTTTTTGACTCTTTTTCCTGTTTGGTGGATCAAGTATCTCTTTATAGCCAAAAACTTAACAAAAGTGCTCTGTTGATTCTGCCTCTGAAATGTCTTTTCGACTCTTTCCTCGTGATTTGAAAATTTGTTATTTTTCAGCTGGACTTTAGTGGTAGCTTCATTGTTTCCCTGCCTCAGTCTCTTCCTCCTACTGCCCTTCCCTACCTTGTAGCTACCACCTCTGAGGCAGAATTTCTAAAACCCATGTTTAATCATGCTGTTTCTTCCCTTAAAATCCTCTGGTGGTTCTCTGCTGCTTAGAGGAAGGGGTTGACCTACTTTGGTCCTTTTATTTGGCCTTCATCTGTGTTATTTTTGGATGTTTTTCTTCATGAATCTTGTGTTCCAATTAGAAGGATTCAAGGTCTTAATTTTTTTCTCTGCTTTTGCATAATGTTCTACCTAGAATCACTTCATCCTGGCTCCTTTTCTTCTGGGTAGTTTCAAATTAATCATGAAGATATTTCAGATGTCACTGCTCTGTGAAGGCTTCACTACTTCCTCTCCCAGGCCTAGTCAAGTACCCTTTGGCCTGAGCATACCAAATTGTATTTTATTATTGAACTGCCCTTAGTCTTCATGAAGCAGGCTTTCTTCTCACTAAGTTGAATGTCAGTGGACTAGAGTCTGAGAGGGAAGGAAGGTGAACAACATTTGGTGATTTAAGAGTACTGTAAATCCTACTTCTGTGTACTACAGACAGACTGAAGAATGAAGTTATTTCATGCAAAGCCTGGGTATTGCTTCCAGTAGGGCTTAGACATTTGGAATCTTGGAAAGGCATGCCACTGGTTACAGGCGAGCTGGATGAGAGTGAAGAGCGAAATAAATTTGTCAGCTGATTATGAGTATAGTTGAGCTTTAATGATGTACATACATATCTCCAGTACGGAAAGAGATGAACTCTTGGTCAAGTCTCCTGGTCAGTGATAATCAACTTTGTATCATTGTCGTCTCTAGCTTACAACATGCCGGATCATAAATAATTCATTCTAAAGGCCTATTTGGTAGTTGGATCTTTTTAGACTATGAACTGGAAGCCTGAAGATGTTCTCTGTTGACCACTGCAGATCATCGCTGGTGTGATTTGCAGTAGTAGTTCAGGATTTTGTCACGTGCACTACAGATGCATGTTTAAGAAATCTGGTCCTGCCAGTGGGTTGTATCTTTTATTTCTGAGTATAGGACTGAAGGGGACATCTTCTGTCTTTTACAGCTGGAAACAACGTGGAGGTAGATGAGTCTTTGTTCCAGGAAATGGATGACTTGGAGCTGGAGGACGATGAAGATGATCCAGACTACAATCCTGCTGACCGGGAGAGTGACTTGACCGACTGATGGACTATTCCCGTCTGCAGAGAGGCCTGACTGCCACAGCATCTGTGGCTATGCTGAGAGGGTGTTGATTTTCCTTTCTTTTTTCTAAGAAAAAAATAATTTTCAGGAGAATATTCTTCTGATGGGTTTCATCATTGAACTTAATAAATTGATCTTAAAAATTTCAAATATTAAAATGTTCACTTCCTCTTATTGGTGGGAAGAAGGTCACATGTTTATAAAGCCATTTCGAATACACGTGTTCTTAAGTGGAGTTAATTCCCTAAGTTCCTTTCATGTTGAGGTTGTTTTTCTTTTTGTGAGAATACACCTGCAGAACAGTAGCATTGAAAGGGGAGGTGGAAATACTACCATGCCTACTTAAGGCCAGTTATTTTGCTTGAAATGTGTCTTTTCTCTGTCAACAGTGGTGAATCAGTGATTCACACCTCTGCCATCTAAGGATTAGAGCAAATAGCAGCCACTTTAAGTTTCCTTAGACGTCTTTGTAGCTTGATGAGAATTTTGTGGGGAAGTCTGCAACAGTGAGTTAGAAACTGGTATAACACTTAAGGTGCTATTATATTTTGTAACTGCCTAAGAAGTTTGTAATTAATGGGAAATGTTTATATGGTGACATCTGTGGGAACCTTCAAGTTGTGAGCTTTCAAAGACACAAGTGTGCATTTGTGTGTCCAATTATGTAAGTTAGTTCATGTGTCTGGTGTACACTGTCATAACTCTACAAGTGGTTGTGTTTTGTGTACATTACTGTACAAAGTACAGAGCACAGTATCTTTACTTCAAGCTCAGGATATCTGGAAGCAAGCATAGAAGCAGTGGTGATATAACTGGTTCTACTGTGCTTTTCAAGGTATTGTACCATAAGATTGAAATTTTTTTATTTTTTGTGTTTATTTTTTAATGTATTATTTGTGTGAAAAGTATAATAAACCTATTATAGTATGGTACCATATAGCCAATTGTGTTGGTGGGTTCCTAAGCTAACTTGGTTGGACTTACAAACAAATTGAACTCACTAATGCACTCTGGTAATGGAACTCATTTGTACCTAGTGGACTGACGGTATTAAGAATAGCATCAAGGGGTGAAGCAGAAAGAACACTGGTGAGAAATCAGGGTTTGTTAGTATCCTGTGCAGAGTAGAACAGTCATCCTTGTTTTGCCTAACACATGAGGCTGTAGTGAGGATTAGGTTAGATAATAATTGTGCAAGTGCTTTGTAAGAACTACAGAACTCAAATATCTAAATCTTTAAAGTGTGCATCTGGCTTTTCTTGCTCATCATGGTATTCCCAGCCACAGCACAGTCTTCTCTATGTCTGCATTGGATTCTGTGCTATTACTTTTTTGTCCCAGACCAGTGTAAGAGCAGGGCTTAGCTCCTTCTCTATTCCACAAAATGTCTAGCTCCACTCAGTATTTGTGTGTGTGTGTGTGTGTGTGTGTGTGTGTGTGTGTATTTAATAGCTTTACTGACTAGCTGAAGAATCACAAGGAGAGGTTGCATGGCCTCCTACCCAACATTCTGCTATCCTGCTGGTTCTTTCCTTTCTTTTTGTTCTTATTTTCTTTCCTTCCATCCTCTTTTAAAAAACCTAAACCTTTTTCTCTTCTCCTGAAGAATCTTGTTTTGCTCCAAACTCAGGTCTCTCTTTCTTGACCCCAGGCACTTGTAAGAATATTTTTTTCAAACAAATGTTGTCCCCATTCTTATTTAGATACCTTAATACTTAAGTTAACATACTTATTACTGTAGATATTCATACAAGTTTATGTTATTGTATTAGACACACAAATATATTAAAACTATTTTTGAACCTTCTTTGACAACTTGCATTTCATCAACTTCTTAGTTCTCTTGTGGATCAGCCCCATTCTTGGTGTGTAGAGAGGGGATAAATTGATTAACATGATATTTTACCTTGGATATAAGATGAACATTGGAAAATGAAGAAATAATAAATGATTTTTTTGTTGATTCATCATCCTTCAAATCATCATTTAGCACAGGCTGCAGAGTCAGACAGTTCTGGCAGTAAAACCCAGATGGGCTTGCTTATAACCCATATAACTTGGAAAAGCCTTTTTGCCACTATGTCTCAATTTCCTGGTATATAAAATAGGTTATGAGGATTAAATATGATGAAATTAAATTGAATTCTTTGTAATATTTAGAACATAATAAATGATCAGTAAATGACTTTTTCTTATTTTCTCCAGTTTCTTTAGGTTGCTAAAGTTGAAATAGTTCCACAAAAAGAGAAATTAATGATCCTATAAAATCAATTACTTTCTACTGGCTAGTAGCCCAAAATATAGGAATGTCTAACAATTAAAGCTCTGTTTAATAGTTATAATTAAAATTCCTCTCCCAGAATATGTGACAGGTATAGATGGATATCTGGGTGTGAAAACACAAGCTTTAGGTGTATACTTCTCACCCACAAGATAAAGCAGCCAGTCTTTATTGCAGTTTGTTTGAACTGAGAGAGGAAGCAATAACAGCTGGTATTCAGGAGACATGACTATTCATGTGGCCCTGGATGGTGATCTGAGTTCTTTGAATCTCTGTTTTCATATCTGAGAGCATTCTCTTTAGTCTCTTCCATCCTTAAAATGACCCAGTGACTTGCAGTGATCCTTTGGTTCCTATTATGGTTCCATCATATCATATTTGGTTCCAAAATATGATTCCTATTACTGCTTTACCCTGAGGAGTGCCAAAGCAGCCTTTCTGTGTATTTTCTGGAAGTTGGGTTTGGTAGCTTCTTGGCACAAAATTGTCACCTTTGCTGTTAGTGCTAGTGAACTACAAAAGACATTCTATTTAACCATTATTAAAAAATTGACAGTTAACAAATTATGATAAAACCATAGAATATTATATTTAATGGGAATTAGTGATCATCTGACCCCTTTTCTATGCTCATTTGAGAAAACTCAGTCTCAGAAAACTGAGGTGACTTCTTTAGGAACTACAGAAATAACCTAATAGAAGGCAGGAGTGTAAACACTATTGCAAGATTGAAACAAAGCAGTTTGGTATACAGAGGGGGAGGAGATACATTTTGGCTGGAGGCACTGGGGAAAGCGTTTGGCCTGGCACTGAAGGAAGGATGGGATCTTACTAGAGTATTGGGGAGGCAAGAACAGATAGCATGAAGTAAGGGCAGCTAGTGAGGCAGTGTGGAGAGCGTTGGAGAGAAGGTGTGAAGGCATCACAGTGGGAGGAATGCTGGGGAGGGAGGTGACAGCTGGTGTGGGGAGTTTTGAATAATAAATGATGGAGAGCTACTGAAGGTTTCTGAGGAAAGGTGTAAGGTGTCTGCAGGAGAGGACTCCATAGCATATCCTTGTTGGTACTCTCACAAACACTGTTGAGTCTGGGCTTTTAGGGACTGGAAGTTTTGGGGCAAGGGGAAGGGACACTAATATCTCAGAATTGGTTGTGGGAGAAACTGATGAGTAACTAGGTAAATTAATCTAAAAATGATGATTAAACTAAGTAAAGAATATAAAAACGGTATTATGAACCTATGGTAACCATGAGAATGTGTTTTATAGATATTTCACTATAGGGAGTGTAATTAACCAAGGGCGTTAGCTGCTGTACTTGAGATGCCTTGCTGCATTCACGCTCAGGTTACTTTTCCCATGAGCTGCATTTAGTCAGTGATGACATATCACAGAGACTGATGCGTTTCATTCACAGGAGAGTCAGGGCTTCTCTGATGACTTGAGGTGTGCCCAGTGGCTCTGCTGATTCTTCTTTAAACCGCACAACAGTCTATGATGTTTCTATCCACCCATCTTCCCTCTCTCCTTCATTCAGGGTCAGACTTGCATTGCTGTTCAGTGACTCTTTCAGCCTTTTCTTGCACAGCGCTCTCTCTTTCCTCTCATGCAGTCTTTTTCCTTAATAAAACACTTGCATATTTAATCTCATTCTAGCAACCAATCTGAATTAAGTAGAATCTAATCTCAGGATTAGAGATTAGAATCTTAAAGTCAATCTTAAAGGAAATCAACCCTGAGTATTTGTTGGAAGGACTGATGCTGAAGCTGAAGCTCCAATACTTTGGCCACCTGATGCAAACAGCTGACCCATTGGAAAAGACCCTGATGCTGGGAAAGACTGAAGGCAGAAGGAGAAGTGGGCAATGGAGGATGAGATGGCTGGAAGGCATCAACGATGCAATGGACAAGAACTTGGGCACACTTTGGGAGAAGGTGAGGGACAGGGAAGCCTGGCATGCTGCAGTCCATGGGGTCTTGAAGAATTGGACATGACTTGGTGACTGAACAATAACAATCTCAGGAGCCTTTGTTTTAGCCTCATTGATCCCCGATCTGGTCATAAGGCAGACTGGACCAGAAAGTGAGGTATGTTGTATATAAAAATATCTCCCTCTCGGGAAATAGCCAAAAACTCTGTACAAGGTGTTGCAGGCCAGTAGCAACATCTTGCAGGATGAAAGACCAGTTATGAAGAAGAATCTTCTTTTGCCATCCTTATTATAATGTGACTGCTGGATTATATTTCAATTAAGCTTTGAAAATCTTTATTACTTGGAATTTTGTTACATATGATGGTCCAATAGTTTTATTTTTTAAATATCTTTATTTTTCTGCAAATATGACACATTTGGCTTTGAGGGTGGAAAATCAAGGACCAATCATCTGGAGAAGAATAGTTAAAATCAGAAGTTAGTAAAAGGGAACCATCACAGGGAGAGATTTTGCAAGAAGATGGTAGCTAGCTCATATCTCTGAGATATTCTGATGCAGAGAATGTCTCTGTGGATCATAGTTTGGAACAAACTATCCTAGATGGTTAGTTTATCTAGGATACTTTCATGTTTCTGGATGTATGGAGGCAAAGGAATAGACTTGAATGAGTCTTCCTTAATCAATCTCAGGCTCTGGAGATGAACTATTTATGTTTAAAAAATCTACCAGAATACTTGAAATGATTTCAAGTGATCATCTTCTTTCTAAGCATTTTCAAGAATGTAAATTGAATAACAATTTTGTCCTAATGGCATTATTCCCCTTGACCCCACTGATTCAGCATTGACCTGACAATGGATTCTCAATCTTCCACTATAGAAATAGAATAATAACCATAGTCATTTCACTGGGTAGTGGTAATGATGAGTGAGTTATGAAAAAACAATTAGGGCAAAGCTTTGCACATTACAAAGCAGGGACTGGCAAGCTTTCTGTATTTACAAACTTTCTGTAAATATTTTAGGCTTGTGAGCCATACTGTTTTTGTTAGCAACTACTCAGCGCTGTCATTACAGCTTCAAAGCAGCCACAGACAATCAGTGAAAAGGAATGGCTATGTTCTGGTGAAACTTCATTTACAGATATAAGTAGTGGGCTGGTTTTGACCTACAGGCAGTAGTTTGCCTACTCTTGCTATAAAGCCTTGATAAATTCTATTCTGTTATTATTATTAATATAGTTGCTTATAAATGATTTTTAATAATTAGCAAGGTAATTGGTTTTTAATTGATAGCTAAGTATATATACCACACACACTTTTTCAAAGGAATCTGCTTGTAGGAGCAATGAAAAAAAAACAACACCTGTATTTAAAGGCTGGTATCATTTCAATAGCCTTTAAAGAGTTTCCACTGACAGGATTGCCATCACATTGTTCTGGGCACTTGAGAGAGAAATCTAGGCCAAGTGAAAAGTGACGACCCCAGTGGCTTTGGAGGAATAAAAGGAGAAATTTGTCTAAATCTTGAATCTCTGACCTTTCCCCTCTCTTTGAAGGTCTTGTTCTGGGCTTGTGGCATGGTTTAATCTCCCAAAGCACAATTTGTAGAAATAACGGCTGTGATGAATGTTTTATAACCAGATGTTTATCTATTATGTTGCTCAATATCTGTTGACATTGAATTGCTTGTGACATTTTTAAAGTTCAGTTCTAAGCAAATGTCTGTCTCTCCTAACAAGCTGGTATGCTTGCTTTTATCAGATGACAAAGGTTACATACCGTTTTGCTTTTTGCCTTGGTTATTTGTTGGTTAGAGCTAAATACAAGGCCCAGTTATTACAATACTTTTCATCTACTTGGGAAATATACTTTTTTTCCCTTAACACTTGTTTTTTGAAAATGTCAATGATTATCTTTAACGTCATTATATAAGCATTTATTTTGTTGTAAATTCCTTCAAACAAATTTTAGACCTAGCTAAAATATAATCCAAATATTATAAATAAAATTAATCAGATCTTATTTATGAGAAGAGTATTGTTTTCTATGTAAAGGACCTACAAAAGCCATACATATGTGATTATAAATAGAACTTTAGTAAGTATTTTTTTAATAGTAGAGGTTTTTGTAAATAAATATTATGGGGCAAGGTTATGATATTCAGTTCTGGAGTCAGGCAAACCTGAGTTCCAATCCCACCTCTATCTCAAGATGGATGGCCCTGGGCATGTTACCTAACTTGAGTCTCAGTTTCATAGCCTGTAAAATGGGTACAAGAGCTGTACCCATCTCACAGAATTGTCATGAGAATTAAATGAAATAATACACACAATGTGCACATTGGTGTATGACAAGTACTCTCTCTCTCAATATATATATGGTAAATACATATTATATGTATAGTAATATTGTAAATACATTTATCCATCTATTATGGTATGCTTATTTTTAATTTTACAGCAGTGTCTCTATCAGAATATAGTGAAGTGAAAGTGTTAGTCGCTCACTTGTGTCCAACTCTTTGCGACTCCATGGACTGTAGCCCGCCAGGCTCCTCTGTCCATGGAATTCTCCAGGCAAGAATACGGGGGTGGGTAGCCATTCCCTTCAGGAGATCTGCTTGCCCAGGGATCAAACCCAGGTCTCCTGCATTGCAGGCAAATTCTTTACTGCCTGAGCCACCAGGGAAGCCCTTCAAAAATGTAAGACAAATATAAGAGAAGTGGCTATTTGCTCAGCTTTTAATGTGAGGCCCTAAAAACCTGTCTGAATGTTGCTGTTTTCTAAGTCTATCTTCTCATTTTTCTTTTTCTCCAATATTTTTGAGTGATTCTTCATGAAGCAAATGGAGCCTGACTTAACATTTGAGAACACTGTGACCAAATAAAGTTTGGCTAAGAGGACTATCAAGAACAACATGCAGAAATTTAAATATTTACCCACAATTTAAATTTTCCAATAATTTAAACCATGGGTGCTTTTCATTCTGTGTAACTCTACTGTTTTCCTATATGGCTGTCCTTTATTCAGGCTTGGCAGCACTATTCAGCCAGTGTTACTATATTGATTTTTATTATTATTATTATTTTTTTGGAGAGTCTGGTGAGTTTGAGGGAAGGATGGATGGCAAAGAAATTTCATGACACAATTTTGGTTTTATACATTTTATACCTAATTCTTCTAACTCTTTCTCTCTCTCTGTTCTTTCCAACTCTAAAATTTAGACTTTAGATTTAATATTTTTTCTTTTAGTTTTTTTTTCTTTAAGAGGTACTGACTGCCATTAAAACTTAAAGCATTATGCTGACAGATTAGAATCACTGAAGTTGGGAAAAAAAGGCCACCACAACAGCAAGAAGCCCCAGGATTTTCAACAGGAAGGAAACTGGGAAAGTAGATGAGGTTTTGATAGCCCGTGTCTTTAAAGGCTTCAGTGTCCTTTGTTTCTGGGTGAAGATGGCATTCCTGGCTCCATCCCACTGCCCAGGCCCAACCAGACGATACTGATAGGAGTTGCACGGCCCAAAATAGAGTTTCACAGCCAGTTTAGGATCTTTTAGCAAGAGAGAAAGGATGTCTGGCTTCACACCTATCTCTACAGCGAGCTCGTCCACGTAGCTGATGTAACTGGTCTGCAGTAGCTGGCTTTTGCTCTCTCCAAACCTTAACGTAGAAAAAAGGACAGAGTCACAAAATATTCTAAGTTACATAAGAACATTAGGTATTCAATAAGTGCTGAAAGAATGGAGAGATGAATGAATGAATAAATGAGCTTTGAATGACTCTGGTGGCAAGTGTGAGTTTATTTCATCAGGAGACCCACATCTCAGATTGAGAGTAGGATATAAAATAAATAAGTCTGATTTCATGGAAGTTCTAGGAATGTGATAGGGTTTATAACCATTATTATTATTTGGTATTTAGCAAGCAGCTATAAATCTTCTGGCAAGTAAAACTAGTCAAGATTGTTGCAAAGATTCACCAGATTACAGATGCAAGTGTAGCTTGGTGTCTTGCACAGAAGAGATGCTTAATATTTTCTAGTTAAATTGTTAAAGTATCTGGCACTCTGGTTGGAATGTAATAGATGAATTAGAGCTTTAAAGTGAGATAATCCCTACATGTGATGTAAGGCCCCAGAGTAAACCTTCCAATGTACTTAATCACTTATGGAATTTAGTGGATTCCTTATGGAATGGATTCTTAATGGATCCTTAAGATCACTTATGGATTCTACTGTGTCACAAAGTATAAATCCTTGACTTTCATTCCATGCCAACTCCTTTCTAATTTGCTTTGATGGGAGTTCCCCCAGCTAACTTTCCAGAGATACTCGGGGCTACTGTCACCACCATTGCCCCATCCCATTTTCTCTTCACCACAGAGTGTGAGAAGATATAGAATCTAACACAGGCATCATACAAAACAAATGAAAATATGTCAAGGAAAAATGTTCTCATTTGGTGAAATGACTATTTTTAAGTAGTTGGATCTTAAACTAGCATATATAAGAATCATCTTGGAAGAACACAAAAATATGAATTTCCAGTCTCATCCAGAAATTTTGATTCAGTTGGTCTGGGTTATGTCCCAGGACTCTGCATTTTTAAGAAGCAGCTAGGTGATTCTTGTGAGCAGTTCAATACTGTTCTATGTAAAGAATTAAAAAAAATTCTTACCAGTCAATTCTTTTTTTATTCCTCTTGATAATGTCTTCCATCATAGTTCTCTCTGAGGGCAAGGTACATAAGCCTAGAAAATAAAAGGCTGGTTGAGCGGTAGGTTTGGATCAGTATCATTACTTTATCTAGTAATTGATTCTTACATGTAAATTTTGGCCACTGACCCATGTTAAACCAGTCAGGGAGGCTGTGCTGTTGAACTCCAGGGTGTGCCACTCACATTGAGTTCTGTGTGATGTTGCCCAGGATTCACCAGACTACACCATGGACTCTGAGGTGGGGTGGTGGTGGTAAGAGAGGAAGCTGGAGTGGGAAAGTGAGCCTACGAAGCCAGGGAGTTCTGCCAGGTGGCGTGAGCTCCATTCTGAGGGTGGTGGGAAGCCTTGGGAAGTGACCTGATCAGGTTTGCCTTTTGGAAAGATTTTCCTAGGTGTTGAATTTTGGAAAATGGGTTCCAGGGAGGTGAGTGTAGAGGCAGGAAGACCAGTTAAGAGGCTGTGAAGTAAACCAGGTGAGGGAGAGAGTGGCACAAACTAGGTGGGGCAGTGGGGATGGGAGAAAGATTGATGTGAGTCATCACTGTGTGCTTGGGAGGCCATCTGTGTCACAAGTGTCCCTGGAGCGTCAGACATGCTGGAAAATGGTCAGTTTCTCTGACAGGCTACAGTCCATGTGGTTGCATATAATTGCACATGACTGAGCAACTAACACTTTTTTCACTTTTTTTGGCTCCCTAGGGGCTCAGATAGTCAAGAATCTGCCTGCAGTGCACGAGATCCAGGTTTGATCCATGGGTCAGGAAGATCCCTTGGAGAAGGGAATGGCTCCCCACTCCAGTATTCTTGCCTGGAGGATTCCATGGACAGAGAAAGCTGGTGGCCTAGAGTCCATGGGGTCGCAAAGAGTCAGACATGACTGAAGAAGTAACACTCCTTGGATATGGCTAGTCATCAGACATCTCAGATTCAATGAGTCCAAAATTGAGTTTATCACTGAAGTCCTCCTGCTCAGGCTTGCATTCTTCCACACGCCTCCCCTCGTCCCAGCACTGCTCTCAATCCAGTTTCCACTGCCTGAGATCTGCAAGTCACCTGTGATTCTGCTCTCTTCCTTCAATTATTCTTGGAGCCGATCATTATGTCCTGCTGGTTTCACTCTTAACTATTTCTCTTCTCCACATTGTCTGTTTGCCTGGCTGAGGTTGTATCATGTTTTAGTATAGACAATTACATAGCCTTCTCACTGGTCTCTGGGACTGTATTTCTTTCACCTTTCAAATCTATCTTTCACACTAATGCTGAAATAATCTACCAAAAATGTAAATCTGATAATGTCTGGTCTTTGCTTAGAACCTTTCACTGGGTCCTCTGGCAGAAGGGCTTTCTTAAGTGGAGACTCTAGGTCCTCAAGCCAGACTTAATCAGGGCTCCTAAGGGTCCACTGGATGGTTTTGGGTCTACCAGCTAAATTTGGGAAGGGGCTTCAGGTGGCTCAGTAACAAAGAATTTTCCCACAATGCAGGAGACGCAGATTTGATCCCTGGATTGGGAAGATCTTTTGGAGAAGGAACTGGCAACCCACTCCAGTATTCTTGCCTGGGAAATCCCATGGACAGAGAAGCCTGGCAGCGTACAGTCCATAGAGGCGCAAAAGAGTTGAACATGACTTAGAGACTAAACCACAACAAGAAATTAGAAAGAGCTGATCTATATTTTATATTCAAACTCGTTAGTGTGCCTCAAAAGGTTCCTCTGTTCTGGTCCCTTGCTCTCTAAGAAGAATCTTTCACCCCTCCCTGCCTCACACCCCACGTTCTAGGAATATCAGATAACGTGTAACTCTCCATCTATATCACACCTCTGTGCTCTCACTCAAGGGTTCCTTTTTCTGCACCTGGGAAACCCAGCTATCTAGGAGTCTTCCTTGACCACATGCCCTTCCTCAACCCCACTCTGTTGTTGCTAGCACTCTTTCTCTTCTTTCTGTACACTCCATGCATTCCTCTGACAAAGCATTTGTCTTATTATCTTGAAATGATCCATTTAAATTTGTCTCTATGCCACCAAGTTCCAGCACAGGGCTGAATATTCAATAAATTTTTGTTTAGCTGAATTGAACCCTGGGATCAGGGAGATAGTAACAGTCTTCTGAGAAGTGCAAAGTGCTACACAATGCTCAGAGAGAAGTATTTCAATCATTTTATAGCTTTGTAGGGATCTGTGAGGTTGAGGTGCTTAGATATTAAGAGTTAATTTGGAATTAAGTATGGAGTAGGCCCTAGGTCTCTTGATTTGCACATATCCCAAGGAACTTATAAACATTTTATAGGTAAAACTTGGAGTCATAGATGTCTTCCTTCTTCACTGTTCTTTCATTAGTCCAACAAAAAGTAATATGTACTTAACACTATGCCAATTGAAATTCTCTGAATTTTCTAATATTTTAAAGGAATGATTATGGATATTTATTCTTGTATCCCAGTATTTGTTATTTTTTGAATTCTCTGCTAATTTTTTAGGATGCCAGTTTTGTGAGAGCAGCCAAGGTTGGAAACTTTTTCGGCAACTTCCTTTTCTAAACTTGTTTTTAGCAAAGTCCACCAAGTGTGAAACCCTCAGCCACTCACCTGCCTGCTCACTCACTCACTTACCTTTGAAAACTCTGGTTACCCAACGAGCTTGAAGTTCAATAGCTGGGAAAATGGGACCTAGGGGCTGGATTAAACCGATGCATGCAAGAGTTGACTTCTCCAGTTGAGGAGGGAAGATGAATTTGTACAGTGAGACCATATTATTCTCTACTTTAACAAGATCTTCAAGGAAGGGAAAAGAGACAGTATATCCTGTTGCAAAGACAATGATGTCAATGTTCTCTTCCACTGTTCCATCTTCAAAGATGGCAGATGTTTCTGTGAGCTCTTTCACTCTTGATTTCACCTTGATGGCTCCATAGAGTATACGACTTGGAAGGTCATCATTTATGACAGGCTCTTTTGAAAGGTATCTGAAACACGCAGAAGAAAACACTCAGAAAGGAGCATTTAATGAGGCGTTTTGAACTCTGTTAATATTTTATGGGGTTGGATTTGAGAAAAAAGTAGTTTCTAAAATATCTGTAAAACTTTCTAACTTGACTAGTTGGCCTACCCCAAACTTTACTCTCAGACTTTATTCTCATGTCACATGAGACTTTATTCACATGTCACATATCTCTTCCTTCAACAAATAAGGAAAACATGCATGTAGGTGATGTGGGCAAAACACATTGCAAAAAAAGAGACATCCTAAGGGTTTAGGCAAAATGCCAACGTCTGTGATCAATTCCTAAGTACTCCAATTGTCATTATCCTGCTGATATCTCCACTGTTGCTTTATGTTATCTACCTTTAATTATCTTGCTGTTTTATTTAATCTCTATCTGGTCATAAGTAAGGAAGAAAAAATTTGTTAAAAAAATTTGTTAAATTCCCATCAGTTTTGAAACTAATTAAGAGATTAGTATGAAAATTAATGCATAGAATTAAGTTTGGGGATATCTCTTTATCTCAAATATCCACAGATAGCATGATAGCATGAATAGTGGAGCAATGTCTGGTTATATGTCTGGAATTTCCTTTTTCTTTTAGATCTGAGAACCACTTAAAAAAAAAAGACTGCATGGCATATGTATCAGATCTCAGAATACAGCAGCCATATTGCATTTGTTGAAAGACTGCAAAGCTCTCCTGTTCTTTTTTTGGGGTGGGGGAGGGGGAAGGAGCCTGTTATACTTTGCTAACTCTACACCATAAGAGTTCTTCTCACGGGGGGCTTTTGAGAAATATTCATTGCCTGTTAATCTCCAAGTTATACATCTCTGATCTTATGAACACAAGCAAACAATATGGATGTTTATTTTTCTTTATTTGATAATGGGCTCCTGTAGAATTTGGATCAGTTTTCCCATCCCACCCTCTGAAAGGAAGGTCACAATCTCTTGAAACAGCCTTTTCCAATGTTGGATAGCTCTGGGTATTAGGAAGTCCTCCCCCAATCCTAGTTATACTCTCTGGAGCAACTTCTAATATTTATACTTCATCTTCTCAAATATTTACTTTTTAAAAGGCATATAGAATGGATCTGGGATTCAAAATCTGGGAGCTGTACGATACCCACACTGTTAGGCTGTAGTTTGAACTATCATGTTAGCAATCTGGCTCTTTTCAAAGAGAAACCCTTCTGACAACCCTGATTATCAACGAGTATACCATAAAAAAGTAAAGTAATTTTACTTGTTTTGAGGGACAAGGCCATAATTTTCATGGTTGAACCATTGACTCCTCACTTTTTCCATTGCCCATTTTACAACAATTCGTGGCACGATATTGTAGAGCATGGCTCTAAAGCGGGTGAGGAATGTCAAGTCCCAGGGATAGCCATCTTCAGAGATACGACTCAGGACCCAGGAACCATGTCTGGTGCTGATAAACACCTAGTGAGCAAAAAGGAATGCAGTTCATATTAGGGCATCATCTTTTTTTGGGAGGAACCCACTGTGTAGATAATATATCACATGTATGGCCCCAGAACTGGCTGAAATGCTTTGTCTTAAAGATGATTGACTTCAAAGTGAAGGATCTTCTGGTTTTCACTGTTCTAGGTCAGCTTTATCATACAAGTGGTGCCCCGGGGTATTTACACTGATAGAGGAAGACTACCATAATCTTGAGGACTTCATGCAGACCCGAGAAAATCTTTGGGCTAAACCAACCATAAAATCCACAAATCTACGTTTGCATTGTGGTTCAATACTTCTTCCCTCCTCTCACTTTTCTATCCAACCCAGGTTGTTTTTATAACAAAGGTATACAATTATAATCCAGAAAATATGTATGATTGCAGCCTAAAAGCCAGATTTTTAACTTTGAATTTATTTCAAAAACTCAGAGTTTAAAAATATAACCTTTGCTATTCATAGATATTACTTTATATGGAAGTTAATATAGGAGGTAATCAGTTATATTAATATATATATACATATATTTATTCTTTTCAGATTCTTTTCCCATATAGGTTATTAGAGAGTACAGAGTATATTTCCCTGTACTACACAGTAGTTCCTTGTTGATTATATATTTTACACATGGGCTTTTATTTTATATCTAGTAGTGTGTTTGTGTATATATCAGATATATTCTTTACCTTGTATACTCATATTGCCCTAGTTTTCAAGATGTACATATTTTACCTTGTTTACTGTTACTTCTCCATTGACCGAATGCATATTTGCTTTGCTTCTTAAAATTTTGCATGTCAGTACTTTTACATGCCAGAACTCTGTGAGTTCTATTGTACAAGGACTTGATAAACATGTTAATACTCCCTTGTAAGGAACTGATTGACTTAAGAGTTGAAGATTGTGAATTCTAGACTGAGGACTCTGGATTCAGACTACCTGGGTTTGACTCCCAGCCTCACTACTTACAAGCTGTGTTGCCTTGAGTGAGTTACTTCAGCCTCTCTGTGTCTCTCTCCATAAAATAGGGGTGGTAGCAGTACCTGCTTCATAGAATTATTGTACCAATTAAAGGAGATGATACATGTAAAGGACTGAAACTGTTGGTTGGCCAATGACAGGTATTGCTAACTATTATTATTTTGTAAATTTAGGCTGGAGGAGTTTCATGTAGTGCCACATATCTGGAGTGAGCCAGAATTTGGAGACACGTTTTTCTGGGTCTCAACTCCTTAACTTGTGAAGTAGCACTGATATAAAATGGTGTTGAATTGTTGGTCTGTGTGTAGTAATATACTTAACATCCTGACTGTTTCTGCTGCTATCCTTTTGTTAGCTTGGCAATACTTTGGCTAGGCATTAGGTAATGTACTTAAATGTTTCTATGCAGTCTCTTTCCATTACTTATCCTCTGCCCTTCTTCTTCAGGGCTTCTATGGTGGCTCAGTGGGTAAAGAACCTGCCTGTAATGGCCTGTAATGCAGGAGACTTAGGTTTGATCCCTGGATTTGGAAGATCCATTGGAGAAGAGAATGGCTATCCACTTCAGTATTCTTGCCTGGAGAATTCCATGGACAGAGGAGCCTGGTAGGCTACAGTCCATAGGGTCGCAAAGACCTGGACATGACTGAGTGACTAACACACTTAGGATCAATCCATGTTCACACTGGAAGCTCTGCCTATTTTATTCCCTATCTTTCTCTGTCACCATACCTGCAGCAGGGGAGTCTAATCTGGCTAGCTCCATTAGCTGTAGCAGTGTGATATGTCTGAGGATTTAGGATCAGATGCATACTTCAGGCAAAGGATCAGAGATTTGGGTTTTGGTGGAAAAGTGTGTGGATGACTCAGCACCATCACACAGTATTTTGAGTGGGTGGTTGGACTGTGGTAGAACAAGTCATATCATTATGAACATGAACTTGCTTTAAGAAGCAGGGCACACTCAGGACTAAGGTGAGTTTAGACTGTAATTTTAAGCTTCGCAGGTGCACTTGGTTCTAACTCTTACCTACATAGCTCCTAGAAAATCTCTGGTAAGCCTTGTCAAAGAAGGATTGAGAGTGCATTGCTCTGTGTAAGATATTTTATCATAATGATCAATTATGTTATTAATCTAATAAATGTTGGAAAGACACTATTTAAAAATTAATGAGCTGGAAGGCACACAAATATAGCCAAGGTGCTTACTTATTATTGAATCTAGCATGATAGACAGGCTTTTACATGGCAAAGCCCATATGAGGAAATAGACTCTTGCAATCTAAGATCTTTGGATCAACTGTTCTAAGTCCAAATCACTGACCTGCAACATGTAGTGGTCTAGTATGGAGCTTCACTTAGTTGATGGCTAGGTCAGCTCTTTTCATCATACTCCCTTCCTCAAGCTTGTCACATTTTCCAAACAGTAAGGGGACTGAACTTGGTACCTTCCCCACCTGAGCTGGCTCTTCTCCGAGCCTTTACAGTTACTGCCTCTTTATTTGTTCTTCATATGAAGGCCTTAAAACTTTGAAAAATGAAAAGTGGTTTCTTTTCATAAATAAGGTGAGGACCTCCTGTGTCTAGTACAACTCTTTCTGGTGTTAATGACCTGCTCTGTCCTCAGGGTGGTAACTCTGACAGGTCCCAGTGGAACCCCGTCATCAACCTGCTGGGGAAGCACCACGTATGTTTATCACATTTGCTACTGGGCATCTGAGCCCTGGGGCTTCTTTGGTGGCTCAGTGGTATGAACCAGTGCCTGCCAGTGCAGGAAATACATGTTAGATTCCTGGTCCAGTAAGATCCCCTGAATAAGGAAATGGCAATCCACTCTAGTATTTTTGCCTGGGAAATCCCATGGACAGAGGAGCCTGGAGGACTATAGTCCATGGGGTCACAGAGTCAAATACGACCAAATACGGTCTGAGCGACCCAAAAACGACAACAACATCTAAGTCCTGACAGTGTGAGTCTCAGGATAGGGCACTTTTGGCAATGGTAGACATGGCCACAGTAAGTCCTGAGGAGCCAGAAGATGCCAGGCTAAGGAGGCCAGTGTAAGAGTGATAGAACCCCTGGAATCCAGACCATGTTGAAAGGGCTTGCTGTGGGGAGAGGAACCCAAGCTATTTTCCCATCTTTGCCTAGGCCTGTCCTTCCAAAAGGGATTTAGTTACTGCCATTCTCAGCCATCTCTGTCAGCATCATCTGCATCTTGTAATGTTTGACGCTGGCAGCTAGGCTGTGTCATTCCTGAACAGGTGCAAAGATAACAGTGGTCGGAAGACCTCAGGAAGCACCTAAATATTTATGATCTTGTTTGGGAGTCTTACTGTCTATTTAATCTCTCTCATTTTTTAAATGATTCTTGGGAACTATGGATTATTTACATTTCAAGTAGAATTCAAATATGTATTAAATTTCTAAAAGGCACTCTTCCAAAGATGAGCAGGTCAACTCATAGAGGCCCCTGGGTAGAAACAAGGCCTCCTGTGCTGAATGTTGTCTGATCCAAATTTAAGTGAGGAGACATCCAGAGAAGTAAAATGACTTGCTCTAGTTTACACAGCTGATTAATGGCAAAGCTGGGAGATTGACTGGCTTCCTGATTTCTAGATTTCCTATGATACCACACTGGGCAACCAACCAACTAATCAACCAATTATTAAGTAATGGAGCCTTGGTTATATGGCTGTGATTTTCTACTATGCCCTTCCCTTTTCCTCTCCTCCCCAACCACTACCACCCCCCCGCCTCCGCCCCTCCAGCAGACAAGGTAATCGGGGAGCATCTTACCTGAGCAGCCTTCTTACACAACTCAACTGCAATATCTGAGGCTGAGTTTCCTATTCCAATCACCAAAATGCGTTTCTTTTCAAATCCCTCTGGGTGCTTGTATTGGCGGCTATGGAAATACTGGCCTTTGAACTTCTGGATACCTTTGGGGTGAAGAAAAGAGAAATCCATGAACTATGTCAACTTAATTTCAATAAAACTGCCCTGTCAGCTTTTCCTTTCTGGGACCAATTATTTGTTTTGTTATTTCCCCTCTTAGGGAAGTTACAATATTAAGGCCAACTGGCAAACTCAAAGTATGAAGCATGTAAGAAATGTTAGGTTAAGCACGTGGTGAAGTGAAGTGGAAGGTACTCAGTCGTGTCTGACTTTTTGTGACCTCTGGACTATATAGTCCATGGATTCTCCAGGCCAGAATACTGGAGTAGGTAGCCATTTCCTTCTCCAAGGGATCTTCCCAACCCAGGGATTGAACCCAGGTCTCTTGCATTATAGGTGGATTGTTTACCATCTGAACCATCAGGGAAGCCCAAGCCTATAGTTCAGCACCAAAAAAGTTGATTTCAGAGGTTGCAGCTTAGGTGTTTACTAGAGGACAGGTGGTTTTGATGGATAGAGTAGAGTCAGGTATTGATTTCCAGCCATCCATCATCCTATTTTGTAATATACAATGATACTTCAATATCACATAGCATATATTCTTTTGAAGGTTTCTTAAACATATTATTAAGTGCTAATGATTGTAATGAAATGAATTCTTCAAAACCATTTTTCTAGATTCCGTATATGTGCGTTAAAATATGATATTTATCTTTCTCTTTCTGACTCACTTCACTCTGTATAATAGGTTCTAGGTTCATCCACCTCATCAGAACAGATTCAAATGCATTCCTTTTTGTGGCCGAGTAATATTCCATTGTGTATATGTACCATAGCTTCTTTGTCCATTCATCTGTCAATGAACCTAGACAAGCAATCTAGGTTGCTTCCATGTTCTAGCTATTGTAAATAGTGCTGCAGTGAACAATGGGATACATGTGTCTTTTTCAACCCTGGTTTCCTCAGGGTATATGCCTAGGAGTGGGATTGCTGGGTCATACGGTGATTTTATTCCTAATTTTTTAAGGAATCTCCATACCGTCTTCCATACTGGCTGTATCAATTTACACTTCCTCCAGCAGTGCAAGACCATTTCCTTTTCTTCATACCCTCTCCAGCATTTATTGTTGTAGACTTTTTGATGATGGCCATTCTGACCAGTGTGAGGTGATATCTCATTGTGGTTTTGATTTACATTTCTCTAATAATGAGCAATGTTGAGCACCTTTTCATGTGTTTGTTAGCCATCTGTATGTCTTCTTTGGAGAGCCTTTTTAAAAAAATTTATTTGTTTTTAATTGAAGGATACTTCGGAGAAGGCAATGGCAACCCACTTCAGTACTCTTGCCTGGAGAATCCCAGGGATGGGGTGGCACAGAGTTGGACACGACTGAAGCGACTTAGCAGCAGCAGCAGCAGCAGCAGAAAGATAATTGCTTTGCAATATTGTGTTGATTTCTTCCATACATCAATATGAATCAGCCATAGGTATACATTTATCCTCTCCCTCTTGAACCTCCCTCCCATCTCCCACCCCATTTTACCCCTCTAGGTTGTCACAGAGTCCCAGTTTGAGTTCCCTGAGTCACAGAGTAAATTCCCCCTGGCTATCCATTTTACAGATGGTAGCATATATGCTTCCATGTTCCTCTCTCCATTCGTTCCACCCTCTCCTTCCCCCACCCCAACCCATATCAACAAGTCTGTTCTCTATGTCTATGTCTCCATTGCTGCCCTGAAAATAGAGTTCATCAGTATCATCTTTCTAGATTCCATGTATATGTATTAATATACTATATATTTGTTTTTCTCTTTCTGACTTCACTCTGTATAATAGGCTCTAAGTTCATCCACCTCATTAGAACTGACTCAAATGTGTTCACTTTAATGGCTGAGAAATATGCCCTTGTATGAATGTGCCACAGCTTCTTTATCCATTCATCTGTCGATGGACATCTAGATTGCTTCCATGGACAGGCCTTTCTGAAGATAAACATCTGTGTCTTTTCCCAGGAAAACATGGCCTTATTAAAGTATTTGTCTTTGATGATGGGCTGCTTGAAAGAGCCTTTAGATCATGTGCTCAGTTGCATAAGACTCTTTGCAGCTCCATGGACTGTAGTCTGCCAGGCTCCTCTGTCCATGGAATTTTCCAGGTAAGAACACTGGAGTGGTTGCTATTTCCTTCTCCTTTAGATCATATGAGTTCTCAAAGTGTTGGTCCCTTGGCCAGCAGTATTGGCATCCCCAGAGAACTTGTTAAAGATGCAAATTCTCAGCCTAGATCTACAGAGCTGGAAATGCTAGGGGTGGAGCCTAGAAAGTTGTGGTTTTAAAAGTCCTCTAGGTGATTCTGTTGGAAAGTTTCATTGCTTTAGATCAGGAAGCCTCAGTCCAGCTTGCATATTGAAATCACTTGAACAAGTAATTGACCTAGGCCTACCCTAGACCGATTGAATCTTTGAAGGTCATTTGAACTTTAAAAACTCCTCAGGCGGTTTGAATAATGTGGGGCTTGGACTGAACCACCCTATTAAATGTTTTCCTAAAGGCCTTGGGAAGGAAGTGTGCTGTCTTACGGAGGGGCCTGGGAGGAGCCATCCTCCCCTGCACTTCCGGCATCCATCACTATCCTATTGGAGTACTGATGTCCAGAAACTACCCCCAGTAACCCTGGCTGTGGGCATGGCTCTGTGGAAGTCCCCAAAATGAAACAAAGTCACAGGTGTTTGGCAGGATAGAAAAAGGTCAGGGTAAGCTTTTGTTATTGTTCAGCCCTTCAGTCCTGTCCGACTCTTTGCAACCCCATGGACTGCAGCACCCCAGGCTTCCCTGTCGTAAGGTAAGGTACATGGCTGAAAGGATCTCTCCAACAGAAAACCAAGATGGGTGAAAATTCTCTGAAATTCTGAGTAACATTTAGTCACTTTGGGGAAGGCTGAACTTTGGCTGCACTCTGATGATGAAGACCCGGAGGGCTCAAAAGAAACAAAGATGGTATTTGGAATCTTTCATCTTTCTGGCTCTATCCTGATTTTAATATTATGCTGAGTTGCAGTAGCTAGCCAGTTTTGCTGTCAATCTAGCCTGAACATTAAGTAGCTGGACACCTGCTCCCAAAAGCCGGGGCTCTGCACAGGCCTCACCTGGAAATGACTCCAGTGGGAGATGAGGGAAGACGTGATGGCCGCTGCAGATCATGACTCCGTCAAAGACAGTGCTTTGCTCCTTACCGTTGTTCTCAGTAACAACCACCCACTGGCCAGAGGTTGCAAAATCCGGGTGTTTTTTCACACTGAGGACGGTTGTCTGGAATCAAACACAGAGAAGGCATCATTGAGAATTACTCTGGCATAAAAGGGGCCTTGTCCAGTGCCTGGGAGTGGGTAAGGGTAGAGTGCAATGTCTGGCTCCATTGAGATTCCATTTGAAGCCATTTCAAGCCACTTAAGGCAAAGACTGCTAAGTGCGCCCTGCTGCTTCTTCCTTGGCACATGCTCCCAAGGATGTACTGCTTTGTGTGAGAGGCCTGACTCAGCAGTGGGAACCAGCGTTAAGTCTCTCTGAATAAGGAGAGAGACTTAGAAAATCATGGCAAAAGTCTGGGCAAGATACAAAATACGTGTTCATCATTCAAGTGATCACACAATCAGCATTTATCACAAAACTTTTGTGTTGACCTCTGTGCAGACTCTGTGTTAGAGAATATATTCCATGCATAGCGCCTGGCACAATGACAGCACTCCATGAATGGTGAGTTATTCCTATTTATTTTATTAAAGGCATCATGTGCTTTTTTTAAAAAAAATTAATTTAAAGTTTGGTTGTGCTGGGTCTTCATTGCTACTTGCGGGCTTTCCCTCATTGCAGAGTGGGGGCTACTCTTTATTGTGGTGCATGGGCTTCATGTTGAGGTGGCTTCTCTTGTTGCTGAAGATGGTCTTTAGGACATGAGAGCTTCAGTAGTTACGGCACACAGGCTCAGTATTTGCAACACACAGGCTCAATAATTGTGGTGGATGGGCTTAGGTGCTCCGTGGCATATGGAATCATCTCGGACCAGGGATCAAACCTGTGTCCCCTGCATTGGCAGAGGGATTCTTATCCACTGTGCCACCAAAGAAGTCTGCATCATATCCTTTATTTTGCATATTGTTGTTTACTAGTGAGTGCGAATTTTTTTGGTAACATTCATTGTTACGTTTGCACAACATTTCTTCCTTTGTGAATTGTCTATTCATATCCACTCATTTTTTTTTTTTAAAGATGTAGTGTGTGGGCTTCTCCGCAGAGCAGAGGCTCTAGAAGCGTGGGCTTCAGTAGTTACAGCATGTGGGCTCAGTATTTGTGGCTTGTCATATTTATTATTTTTAAAATGTCTTGCTAGCAATACATTTCATACTCTCATTTGGATTAAACAATTTACTGGTTTATTGATTTTTTGTAAATGTTGTTTGCTGTGTGGAGGTTTATGGATTTTTAAAAAGGTACATAAATGTTGTGTTTGATGTATTTAAGAAGCAATGTCAAAGGAAGTGAAGCTTTTCAGGTGAATGGTATGCTTCCTTCTTGCTGGCAAGTGTTTGAGCCCCTTATACATGCTTTTGAAAATTTCAGATATTTTTCAAAATGCTGTGTTGGCAATTTTGAAGCTTTTACAGTTTTAAAAAATGTATGTGGAATGTTGTGAAAAGGCTACAAAATGTCTGGGTATTTTCAGTTGAAAGATTTCAAATTTGAAGTTAAGCATGGTATATTCACTAAAGTACTCTGGATTCTTGACTATTCAAAATGTAGTTCGAGGACCAATCTTCACTGTCACTGGGGAGGTTATTAGAAATGTAACTGCCCTGAACCAGTTCACTCCTTCTCAGGCAACCTGGCGGTTTCCCATTCCTGGGAGGTCACTGTATTGATACTGAACTTAGTCTGGACATGTCCTTTTATAGTTTGAATTGAGTTCTTGCATCTTATGGCTTATACCAATTCAGAGATCAATAAATGGGAGTGAGTTTTCTTAAGCCCTCTCCAATCTCCAGAAAACAACATCAGTAAAATGATAAACAAAAGAAGAAGAAACTGGAGGAACTCTACATTAGATAGACTGAAATAGTTTCATGGTATTTGCATATGTTTATGTCCACTAAATCAATTATTCCAAATTAATGTAACACAAATCTATAGTAAAACTAAAATTACTGAGAAAATGAAATGTATTAAAAAATAAGTTCTACTAATATTTATTCAGTGCTATAATTTATTTCCTAGACACAGTTACTGGTTTTCAGAGTGTAGGTTATTGATACAAATTTAGGATGTTTAATGAGGATATTGGTTTTTTCTTGTTGATTATTTTTTTTGAGAAAACAAGGGAAAGGTAGTTATAATTGCATTTCAGAATTATCTGGCCATTCTTATGTTGCTAAAGAATGCATCAAAAATTAACAAGAGTGGTCTCTATAGTGTTCTGAGATGAATGGGGAGCTGTGGGTTTATCTAATCCATTTTCTAAGATAATCCATTTCTATGGAGAAGGTAAGAAAATAAAACAACATAACTTTTGTTTTCATATACCCTTTCAAAGGAAATGAGGCTAGTCGTCTTCAGTGGTTACAGATACTAATTTAAATGCAGTTTCACTGTCAATATCATTCAAGCCTTAATTTTGACAAATGTCTTTCTTCTGTTTATGCATATAGCCTATAATATCACGGGTAATGACATTACTTTTCGAGTTTTCTATCGTGCTGTTTCCCTCCCCCCTACCCCAAATACAATACCTGGAACTGAATATACTTTAGTAGATCAAACTTCTTGGCAAAGATTCTGAAATATTCCAGGACTTTAGAATTGTGCAGGAAGTTTGGAAAATCGTCAGGCATTGGAAAGTCACTGAAACAGGACATTTCTTTGCTGGTGTTGGTGACGACGGATTGATAGATGCTTGCTCGGCCATCGTCAACATTTTCCTAATGAAATAAAGGAGTGGTAATAAGGTATTAAAGAAATCCCTTGATTTCCTACTCACCTTCCACATCTAACCCCTGCATGATGTGAAGCTCTTTCATTGCTGTTGTTGTTTAGTCATGTTCAACTCTCTTGTGACCCCATGGACTGTAACTGGCCAGGCTCCTCTGTCTATGGGATTTCCCAGGTGAGAATACTAGAGTGGGTCGCCATTTTCTTCTTCAGGGGATCTTCCCAACCCAGGGATTGAACCTACCTCTCCTACTTGGCAGGTGGATTCTTTACCACGGAGCCAACTGGGAAGCCCCTTTCATTGCTGCAGTATGACTGAAATGTCTGGTGGATGAGGAGCTGTGTATGTGCCATTCTTATGTTGCTAAAGAATGCATCAATAATTAGCTTCCTATTACCTGTTTAGTGTCAGTCATTGTGACAACTGATGCTGAAGCTGAAACTCCCAATACTTTGGCCACCTGATGTGAAGAAATGACTCACTGGAAAAGAACCTGATGCTGGGAGAGATTGAAGGCAGGAGGAGAAGAGGATGGCAGAGGATGAGATGGTTGGATGGCATCACTGACTCAATGACATAAATTTGAGTAAACTCCGGGAGTTGGCGATGGACAGGGAGGCCTGGTGTGCTGCAGTCCATGGGGTCGCAGAGTCAGACATGACTGAGTGACTGAACTGAACTGATTGTGACAATCAGCCCCCTTCCAAAATTTCCCCTGGGGAGACTACACCGGTCTTCCACATCTTTAGGAACCAATAAACTCTGCGTCACTGGTCAGAGACTATAATGGAGAATTTCAGTTAAAATGAGTACTTTGGGGAGCAGGAAGTTTTCACATCTTAATTTGAATCCCCTCACCTTTATCTTATGCTTTATGTGAGTCAACCTTCCTCAAGTGATAATAGTAAGTAGTATTTTTTTGTTTCTGGGTGCACTGGGTTTTTGTTGTAGTGCGTGGGCTTTCTCTAGTTGTGTCGGGGGCTTAGTTGCCCTGTAGCATGTGGGATCTTAGTTCCCCCACTGGGATCGAACCTACATCCCCTGCATTGGAAGGTGGATTCTTAACCCCTAGACCACCAGGGAAGTCCCAAGTAAGTAGATTTAATGCTAATCAAGTATATTTTTTTCCTTTTGAACTTTTTATTTTGTATTGGGGTATAGCTGATTAATCATGTTGTAATAGTTTGAGGTGAACAGCGCAGGGGCTCAGTCATACATACAAAGATATCCATTCTCCCTCAAACCCCCCTCCCACCCAGGCTGCCACATACCATTGAGTTCCATGTGCTACACTATAGATCCTTGTTGGTTATTCATTTTAAATATAGCAGTGTGTACATGACCGTCCCAAACTCCCTAACTATCCTTTCCCCACCTGCCCCTGGCAACCATAAGTTCGTTCTCTAAGTCTGTGAGTCTCTTTCTGTTTTGTAAGTAAGTTCATTTGTATCATTTTTTTTTTTAGATTCCCCAATCAAACCTTAAGTTTGATTTTGAGTGTTGTTGAGTATGCTTTTATAATTCAGGAGACAGCACATGCTATGGCTGAGTTTATAATTTCCTCTACAAGAAGTGCTCTGCGTAATGATTTAATGTTAAATCATGCAAGAGCCAAGTATGGTGATTCAATGTCTGTGAAGTCAGCATGTTATCAAACAGGCTTTATAAGAAAATGTAAATAATGCCACCCAAGAACTCCTCAACAGATGCTTATGCACAGGCAGAGACTAAGTATAATCCAGCATATTATGACTCAGCACCAGGGGGGGTATAAAAATAAAAATGGAAAGATTACAAGAACTCATGAATTAATTGTAATAAATTATCTAATCTTACATAAATGGCATTAAAATCTCCTCTGCAGAATAGTAAAGAACAGTAAATATCCAACTCTAATTCCACCATTGTAATAAATCAGTTGTATACATTGCTTTCTTACCATTACTCATAGAAAATCATTACTTTCCTGCCAGATCTTTAGATCAAGCCTCCTTAGATTTCTGTAACACAGAAAGAGGCAACCTGGACTAGCAGAAGGAGCCTGGGCTTTGAGTTAGACACAGGTTTGAATTCATCTCTTTCAGGCTATGTGAGCCTGGACCAGTCAGTGCCTCTGAGCTTCGGTCCTGTCATTTGTAAACTAGGGATGTGCTAGGTGCTCAATAGTATTGTTATTGTCCGTAGTTACAGAGGAAGCTATAAGCTTCAGCAAAGTTGTCAGTGACACCTCACTGTTCACCACAGGATAAAGGTATCCAGGCAGCTGCTCTGACACCACAGCAACTGATACAAACACTCGCTATCATCTATCACATCTGAATTTTCTGATAGTTCCTTTACAAGAGGCTATACTTTATTTCAAAGAGTTAAAGATTAAACTGTGGGATCTTTCCTCTTTTATCAGCAAAGCTCTTTATATGTTTTGGGCTTCACTGTGTCCAAATTTCAGAGATTATCGGTACTAACATGACTTTCCAAGTTTAAAATGATGTTTGCTCTCAGAACACGTTTAAGACCAATAAAAAGTCCGAGTTTGTAAAGATCCTTCTCCCTCATACATTGCACTCTCTTCCTCATTCATTCATTCACTCATGCCTACCATAGGCCAAGAGTCAGATGCCTTTTTTCCCACGAGCAGATTGTTTATCTTTCCTAGTCTGTAATTGAGGTGCAGATGATAGCTTTGTTAGAGTTTTAAGTGGCTTGATAAAAACTAGTCATGTTAGGGTATACTAGCTTTCTAGGTGATTAATTTGGTGTGGTCTTATTATTAACTGTATGTATGTACAGAAGGCAAAGGAAGTTTGTATTCAAATATGAAGTGCTTTCTGTCTCATATACAAGGATATAATCTGAACTTTGGATGAATAAATCATGGTATTTTTGTTTTCAAACACTAGCTTCAAATTGCTTAATACAGTCATCCCTTAGTATTCGTAGGGGATTAGTTCCAGGACCATCTGTGGATACCCACATCCAAGGATACTCAAGTCCATTATATAAAATGGTGTAGTATATGCACAGAGCATACACAAGTTACATAAGTCAGATTCCTCCTTTTCTCCTGTAAAATGAAGTTCATCAATTGTTCCATTAGTCAGTTGTCATGAGGCTTTGATGAGATTAGATAAAATGCTTAGCACAATGCCTGACTTTAAATAAATGCTCCATTCACGTTTGCCTCTCTTGCGTTACTACTGGCCATTAGAGCCAGTCTTACTGAACCAGTCATAGTTTTGAGACAGTATTCTGTCCATTTTATTAAATGGACTGTTACAGTAGAGCTAACATATTAGTTTTTACAAGTGCTTTAAATTGGCTTTAACATGTGGTTGGCTCCTCTGTCAGGTCATTTTAAGGGAATTTTGAGTGATGAGAACTGATGTTCTCATCAGGGGTTCTGATGTCTGAGCCCCTATAGTAGTTCCAGAGCCAGGGCAAGACTCTCCTTTGGGGGTTTTACTTGTGTAATTTGACACAACTGATGATGACATCAAAATTCTTTTACTGAACATCAAGTAATGATCTTTATACTTAGGTTGATTGGTAGACAACTATTAAAAAATGCTTTCTGTCCATGTGCGCTTCTTCCTATACTGGCTGAAGTAGATGGCTATACGTTTAGATAAATCTGGGTAAAATTGAGTTTTCCTGGGGTTATAAAGGGAAGATGATTCTTATTAATAAATAAGTAAATAAATAAATGTCTATCAACTATATCTCCTGTTTAGGCCCTGAGCTTGGAGTTAGGGGTAAAGTGTAACCAGGACACACAGTTTTCTATCTTCATGGAGCTTATTATCACATTGAATTAAAATCAGTTTGGGCTTTGGGGATGGAAAGTCGAGAAATAAGATGAGAGGCTTTGTTCTCACTAAGGCAAGGACAGGAGACATGACTTTCAAAACAGATAAATTTAACTCATATATTTACTTAAAATACAAGTACTGCCTAAAAATGAGCTAAGCACAAATACAGATTAATAGCCTGAATTTCCTAACAAATAGAATTAGTGACAATTTACTTGTTTAAGGTAACTGATCATATGGTAAGCATTTTTCTTAATATAAATTTTTTGCAAGTCAGAAGATTATGTAGCAAAACCAAGTTAGTTCAGACAACACTTATTTAGAATTTATGATCTTAAAAAAAAAAGAATTTATGATCTTTTATTATAGGCTGGATTGAAGTTTATCTTTTATTCCTTAGAGATGAAAAGGATATAAAAACTAAATTAAGATTAAGAAAGATTATAAAGCTAATATTTAATCTACTAGAAGGAGCAAGCTTGCAAAGCAAAAATAGATTCACTTATTAAAAATGTAAATACAAAATCTTGTAAATTGTTTTTTGTTATGAAATGTAATTATATTGACTTCTAGCAATCCGTAGTTTATTCTCATCGCTAGTTATTCTAAGCAGTTTGGAAATAAAATTTATTTTTTTGAAAATATCCTAACATTCCCTATTTTCAGTCTTTTAGAAGTGGATTTTATCTGCTCTTGTAATATACTTGTAATAAGTATAATTGAAACTTTAAATTATTACCATTAAGAATATTTTTATTTTAATTATTTTAACATTTTATTTTAATTATTTTAGAATCTTATTTTTATTTTAAAAATTTTAATTTTTTATTGGCTTATAGTTGATTTACAATGTTGTTACTTTCTGCAGTACAGCAAAGTGAATCAGTTATACTTACATATCCACTCTTTTTTAGAGTCTTTTCTCATGTGGGTCCTTGTCCTACAGATAGAGGCAAAACTGTCTTTCTCAAATGCTAATCTATGGACTGATTCCAGTAGAAGAATTCAGGGGATCGTTGAAAAGTATTAAAAGGGTGAATAGGTCTGGTTTGGGCCCAGACATCTGTATTTTAGAAGTGCTCCCCAGACATCTGTATTTTAGAAGTGCTCCCCAGCTGACTCTTATGCACAATGAACACTGGGAGACACACCCTTTATTAGCGTGTCATTGCATTCTGCCCTCTCTCCTTTGGGCCTCTCTCCTTTCTGCCCTTGATCACTGAAAGAGCCCCCTGGTTAAACTCGTTGACTCAGATACTGCCCACTGTCTTGACTGATTTCAGGGTAAATGGTACACTCATGGGCATGGGACACAAGGTGCTCATGGTGAGACCCTGGCTCTTCTCTCCAGCCTCATCAGTTATTGCTCAGCCACCTGCATCCTTCTTTCCAGCCACATTACGTGACTTTCTATTCTCTAAGTATATCAAGTTTCACAAACCTCCACACCTTTGCATATGCCATTTGCTTAGCCTAGATGGATTTTCACATATCTGATCTCTGCTTATTGTCAAGACAAATAAAAGTATCATACCCTTCTGCTGAGTGAGAGTCTGTGCTTTCCATAACACTCAGTGTTTCAGCTCTTATAAATCTGCACTCTGAATTTTCTTTAGTTCCCGCCACACCCCCCTTCCGAAAACTGAGCCCTTTGATGGCAGGGACTGTACACTTGTGTCTTTTTAGTACCTAGTATATGCCTGGTACATATTATGCAACCAGGTAATATGTTTGTTGAATGAGTGAAAGAAGTCATGTTAACCAGAGCATTTTTCCCTCATTGTAAATAGGGCTTAATGATACTAAGATACTGCTAAATGATACATTAAAATAGTAGTGTAATGGGAACAAGTAAATGGTTTTGCTGATAGTATGCTATAAATTTTGTTTTGTTTCATGCATGCAAATGTTATGATTTTGCTAATATTATGTTACAAACTTTATTCTATACATTTGAACTGTGGTGTTGGAGAAGACTCTTGAGAGTCCCTTGGACTGCAAGGAGATCCAACCAGTCCATCCTAAAGGAGATCAGTCCTGGGTGTTCACTGGAAGGACCGATGCTGAAGCTGAAACTCCAGTACTTTGGCGACCTCACCTGAAGAGTTGACTCATTGAAAAAGACCCTGATGCTGGGAGGGACTGGGGGCAGGAGGAGAAGGGGACAACAGAGGATGAGATGGCTGGATGGCATCACCAACTCGATGGGCATGAGTTTGAGTAAACTCTGGGAGTTGGTGATGGACAGGGAGGCCTGGCGTGTTACAATTCATGGGGTCGCAAAGAGTCAGACACGACTGAGCAACTGAACTGAACTGAACTGATACATGTAAACATTACTTCTTTAAAAAAAAAATTATGGAAAACTAATCAAAATTAGGGCTTTCCTCTGTAGCTCAGTTGGTAAAGAATCTACCTGCAGTGCAGGAGACCCAGGTTCGATTCCTGGGTCGGGAAGATCCCTTGGAGAAGGAAATGGCAACCCACTCCAATGTTCTTGCCTGGAGAATCCCACAGACAGAGGAGCCTGGCAGGCTACAGTCCATGACGTCACAGGAGTCAGACACGACTGAGCGACTAAACCACCAATCAAAATATATCTTAAACAGCTGGTAAAGAGGCTTAAGAATCATAGTACTTCATATTTGCTTTCCTGGAGAGTTACAAATATCTAACATGTTAAATTTGGTTCTATTAAATGGACAACAGTGTACAAAAACATATATTGGATAATGCTGTGATACATTTATCACAGAGAACTTCCGAAAGTAAAACAAGGGTAAGGCGGTTATCTTTTCAGGGAAGGAAATGGCTCTTTGTTCTAAGCTAGTTCTGTCTAATGTTAAAATGAACATAATGTGCTGTTAAAAAAAAAAAAAACATGCCAATTGAAACAGAAGAGAGGCTGTGAGGCATAGAATAAAGAAAGTACATGTTTTGGTCAGTGTGAAAATAGCACCATATGGGAAATTCCATTTGGTGATTTCCCAGGTGTCTACTTCACAGTCTCATCTATTATCAACATTTAAATCAGTAAATTTGATGGAGACAAATACAGATGATCAAATTTGTATATACCCGAAGTATGGAGGCATAGAAACTAGACACAGGATTGAAGCTTCAAATAAACACTTAAGAAAGTGAGGTATCGGTGATTGACAATATGATATTGCTTTCAGGTGTACAGAGAGTGATTCAGTGTTTTTATAGACTGTACTCCATTAGAACTTATTACAAAATAATGGCTATATTTCCCTGTGCTGTACAATATATCCTTGTTGCTTAGCTTATTTATTTTATACACGGTAGCTCTTAGTCCCATACTCCTAACTTGCCCCTCCTCTCTTGCCTCTCCCCGCTGGTAACCATTAGTTTGTTCTCTGTATCTGTGTCTGTTTCTGTTTTGTTATATACATTCCTTTGTCTTATTTTTCAGGTTACACACACTCTGACTTGTTTCACTAAGTATAATACTATCTAGTCCATCCAGGTTGTTGCAAGTGCCAGAATTTCATTATTTTCTATGGCTGAGTAGTATTCCATTATGTATACTGCCATATCTTTATCCATTCATCTGTTGATGGACATTTCATTTGCTTCCATATTTTGGCAGTTATAAACATTGGGGTGCATGTATCTTTTTGAATTTGTGCTTTTGGATATATACCCAGCAGTGAAATTGCTGCTTTGCATAGTAATTCTATTTTTAATTTTTTGAGGAAATTCCATACTGTTTTCCACAGTGACTGTACTAATACACATTCCGGCCAACAGTATACAAGGGTTAGCTTTGTTCTACATTCTTGCCAACATTTCTTATTTGTGGTCTTTTTGATAATAGCCACCCTGGTATGAGGTAATATCTCATTATGGTTTTAATTTGCATTTCTCTGATTAGCAGCGTTAAACATCTTTTCATATGCCTGTAGGCCATCTGTGTGTCTTCTTTAGAGAAATATTTATTCAAGTCTTATGCCCATTTTTAAATTGTGTTGCTTCTTTTTTTGATACTGAGTTGTGTGAGCTGTTTATATATTTTGAATATTAACCCCTTATCAGCCATATCATTTGCAATTATTTTCTCCCATTCAGTAGATCATCTTTTCATTTTGTGCAAAAGCCTTGAAGTTTTATTAGGTCTCATTTGTTTATTTTTGCTTTTGTTTTCTTTGCCTTAGACAAATAAAAAAATATGCTATAATTTATATCAAAGAGTGTTCTGCCTATGTTCTTTTTTGGGAGTTTTATGGTTTCAGGTCTTATATTTAGGTCTTTAATCCATTTTGAGTTTAATTTTTTATATGGTGTGAGTAAATATTCTAATATTATTCAACATAGAAAACTTAACAGAAGATTGAAACTTCATATAAACACTCTTTGACTAAGAATAAAACCAACTAAATAATGTCTAACATGCACAAATGTGAAATCCTGTAATTAAGATTAAAAAATTGAAGTGAATAAAAAAAAAGATTAAAAAATTAGTTTTTACAAAGATAGGATAATAGTGACCCAAGTCATCAATAATTCAGATGAAAAACACACAGGGGTTTTAATTGATCCCAAGTTTAGTATTCATCTTTAGAATTATGTGAGATGAAGCATGAGGGTAAGCATATATAATATTGTGGCTGGTTCTAAGACATCTTATTATGTCACCTTATTATCATCTACCACTTATTAGTTACTATAGGCAAATCACTTACTTTGGCTTTCTCACTTTTAAGTTAGAATTAATAAAAACTAATGTATTGGGAGTATAGAAAGAGATAATTCATATGCAAATAATTATATAAATGATAGCATTAGCTTTGCAAATACTGAAAAAGCTGCTGCTGCTGCTGCTGCTAAGTCACTTCAGTCGTGTCCGACTCCATGCGACCCCATAGACAGCAGCCCACCAGGCTCCCCCATCCCTGGGATTCTCCAGGCAAGAACGCTGGAGTGGGTTGCCATTTCCTTCTCCAATGCATGAAAGTGAAAAGTGAAAGCGAAGTCACTTAGTCGCGTCTGACTCCTAGCAAGCCCATGGACTGCAGCCTACCAGGCTCCTCCGTCCATGAGATTTTCTAGGCAAGAGTACTGGAGTGGGGTGCCATTGCCTTCTCCACTGAAAAAGCTAGTGCACATTAAACCTTTAGTAGAGAGGTGCAGCATTCAAACCTAGTGAGCACAAGCTATAGTGGGAAAGTGTAAACTGAATTGACCATAAATTTTTTGAGGGGAGTGATTTTTATGTGATTGATTCAGACTTTCATTTTTATTATTTTCCCACTACCTATATTCCCTTGGGCAAGTTATTTATCCTAAACTCTTCATATGTTAAGTGAGGATAATTGTGTGTAACTATAGAAGTTAAAGAGTAACATATTTTAACATTGATTCTGATTGGTAGAGTTGTGGAGAGGCAAATTTTGCTGGAAGTGGGTGTGGAGGCTCCAGCAGCATTTTCAGCAGCTCCTTCCTTGAAACTACTGTCTCCTGGAAATCCAGACCCTCACGTGATCCCATTGGAGGCCTGTGAAATTTTGCTTATTGTATGTTTCACTCTTCAGTGAAGACTGTTTTCTTTGGGTAGAGAAATTGTTTATATTTATCTCTTGAGTATAGTTTTAAGGGAGGTTTGAAATGTGATATTGTTGCAAGTGCCAGGGAGCTATATACTTAAACATTTTATATCTAATAAGGCTTGGACTATAAAGCTGAGTGCCGAAGAATTGATGCTTTTGAACTGTGGTGTTGGAGAAGACTCTTGAGAGTCCCTTGGACAGCAAGGAGATCCAGTCAGTCCATCCTAAAGGAAATCGGTCCTGAATATTCATTGGAAGGACTGATGCTGAAGCCGAAACTCCAGTACTTTGGCCACCTGATGCGAAGAACTGACTTGTTTGAAAAGACCCTAATGCTGGAAGAGATTGAAGGCGGAGGAGAAGGGGACAACAGAAGATGAGATGGTTGGATGGCATCACCGACTCGATGGACATGAGTTTGAGTAAACTCCGGGAGTTGGTGATGGACAGGGAAGCTTGGCATACTGCAGTCCATGGGGTTGGCAAAGAGTTGGATACAACTGAGTGACTGAACTGAACTGAATTAATTCAAATTTTAACCTAACTCTTCTATCCCACAGGATGATATCTCTAATTCTGAAATTTTAGACATCAGGAATGTGATAGCAGGAGAAATATTTTGGGGCAGAAGGCATCTTCCTGGAATTAATCAAATCATATATATATATATATATATATATATATATATATATATATATATATTAATTGAAGCATAATTGGCATACAAAATTGTATTAATTTCAGATGTAGGACATAATGGTTGACATTTGTATGCATTGTGAAATGTTCACCACGGTAAGTCTTATTTCTCATTTGTCATGATAAAAAGTTATGAAGTTTTTTTTCTTGAGATGAGAACTTTTAAGATTTACTTTCTTAGCAATCTTTATTTATTTTTGGCCACATCTCATGGCATGTGAGATCTTAGTTCTCCCACCAGGGATTGAACCCATGCCACGTACCAGGGAAGTCCTCTTAGTAACTTTTAAACTTGTAATACAATATTTTGAACTATAGCTCCAAACTATATATGCATGACATTAATATGCATGACATTTAGTCATCCCATCTTCAGAAGTTTCCTGTGTAAAAGCACAGTTAACTTGATGGGGTGGGCTGAGGGGGATAGGAGGAAGAGACCAGAGATCACCAGCAGCTAGCATTCCATGTGTAATTCCAAAGAGTTTCTGGAAAATTTAGCATTGGATCCCCTTGCTATAGATATCAAAAATCACTGGTGGGGTTGGAATTGTTAAATATAATATCTTCGTCAAACTACAAAGAAGCTAACAAAATTTAACAGGGCTCTGCAGGACTAACACTGTCTTTAAACAGTTCCATGAACGTGGGCCCATGGTCCATCTTGCTTATCTTCTTCTTCCCTTGCCATGATTACTCCCTCCTCTTGGGCTCTGGGCCTCTTCTTCTTGCCTTTGCTTAAGGAATTCCTCACAAAGTTTTCTAGTTATTGTTTATGTATATGTTCAATCACTCTCTCTTTATTGAGTCCTTCCCATCCACACTTAAAATATTGAAGACTCAAAATTTCAAAACAATCCCCCCCTTTCAACTTATATTGAAGGAGGAAACAGAACAGGCTCCATCTTGAAAGCAGGACTCCATCTTGGGCCGGACTGTGGACTCTGAGCTCTGTGCCCAGTATCTATGGAAACGACATACCAGCTGGAAAACCAGACCCCCAGATGGAAGAGCCCCAGGGCTCATACCTAGACTCTCCATGCCTAAAAGAATACCCTAATTATCTGTGAAACTGAATAGAATCATAAATTCTATTATGCTTATTGGGGTATGACCACAGGCCTATTGATAATTGTCTACTGTTAACTACCTAGGCTTAAGGCATATGGATGATGGGTTAACTTTGTATCTTTCTTTTCCTTTGTTCAGACTAGTTTCAGGGAATTTGGGGAGGTGGGTTTGGGCACATATACTTAGGGTATATAAGGTTTTCACAAAAACTGGTCAGGGTCCTTGGCTAAGAGAAGACTCTGCCTCGGGCCCACCAGTGTAATAAACTGCACTCCACTATTGTGTTGTCCTTCTGAGTGAATTTGTTTCCTGGAATGTGTGGCTACAACAATATCCTCTTACAACCATGTCTCTCTCTGTCTCATTTCAATCTTCATGAAGGGGTCATCACACACTGACAGCCTCTGTTTTCTCCTGGACTCCTCAACTCCTTGTCTAATCTTGGTCTTTGCCACCCAAAAACAAAACAAAAAGACCTATATTAAAGACACTAATGAACTTGTTCAAAGCTAATCTCCATTTCTTCTTCAAGTCTCTTTCTTTGCCATAACATTCTCTAAGAAGCTTTCCATAACCCTATAGATCTTCACAAGGTAGCTGTTGTACCTGCTGCCCCAACCTAGTACCCTGTACTTTGGGCACAGAATTGATTACACTGCATTGCAAAGATCTGTTTACAGTTTCTGTTCCCCACTAGATTCTAAGGAGGGTTGGGGCCTTGTCTATCTTGTTCCCTGTGTGTCCTGGGAGAGGGACATCACAAATACTTGAATGAATGAAAATGAATATTACCATTGCGTTTTTGGAAAAAAAAATATGTGTATGACTAAAAGAAATTACATCAAAATTTAAATAGTGGTAATTTATTTAGTGCTCATGAGTATTGATATTATATTTAATTTATATTTTTCCTTTTCTTTTTTTTGGCCATGCCTCATGGCATATGGGATCTTAGTTTCCCAACCAGGGAATGAAACCATGCCCCTTGCAGTGGAAGTGTGAAGTCTGAATCACTGGACTGCCAGGGAAGTCCTGTATTTTTCTTTTAACGAATATTATTTTTTATTTTTACTTTTTTTTTATTGGAGTATAGTTGCTTTACAATGTTGTGTCAGTTTCTGCTGCACAACAAACCGAATCAGTCATATATACACTCACACCCATTCTTCTCTTGATTTCCTTCCCATTTAGGTCATTACAGAACATTGAGTAGAGTTCTCTGTGCTATACAGTAGCAATATTATTTTCTAAAATTAGTTTATATCACTGTATAATAGGAGAAGGAAACCAAGCCAACCATAGGGTCAAATAGCAGAAGGTACACAAACCAGACCGAATATTTTTTTCCATACTGACATTTGGTGGCTTGATGAGGCCCACAGTACACCAGAAAAAAATTTTTTTTTCCCCTAGTACACTATGGGCTTCCCTGGTGGCAAAGAATCTGCCTGCAATGTGGGAGAACTGAGTTCGGTCCCTGGGTTGGAAAGATCCCCTGGAGGAGGGCATGGCAACCCACTCCAGTATTCTTGACTGGAGAATCCCCATGGACAGAGGAGCCTGGCCGGCTACAGTCCATAGGGTCACAAAGAGTCGCACATGACTGAGTGACTAAGCACAGCACAGTACACTATAATCCTAGAGGTGTGGTCATTTACATACATTTGCTTATTCTGTTTTCTTCATCATCCATCCAAGACTGGCAAATGCCACTTCCTCCATGCAGTCTTCCCTCATTCATACCAGTGTGAAGTACCTCCCCAGCCCTGAGCTCCTGCTAAATGCTGCTCTTCTCTTCCCCCTGAAGCATTTACTATTTGGGCCTCCATCTTTTGACACCTTATACCCTACCAGGGGCAGATCCCTTTATTCCCACTGAAGACCCTGATATTCCCAGTAACCAGGACCAATTCTGGCCAGAGGCATGTGTGAGAGGGTAGCAGGCAGGAAGGCTAGGGGTCTCCAAATGGAGGAAATAGGCTGTAAATGTCAGACGTCTTTTATCTCTCTCTTAAGCGGCAGGAGGAAACAAACTACATGTGACAGATTTTTTCCCTTTCTCTATACAAAATTGAAAGGAGATTTCCTTTAAAATTCTGTGTTGCCATGACAACACCTGGTTCCACCTGAACTTAACTTTTTTCAAACCTTGAGCTAACCAATGCAGTTTTTCTTACGGAAATATTTTTCTTAAGTTATGTTAATGAACTATATTTACCCTAGACTCTGTCTTTCTTCAAGTCAGTTTGCCTAAGGCTCAGAACCTACGTGAACAAGCCAGTATGTTTTATTCATGCAAATGTTCTCTTAAGCTATGTTAATGAGACTATGTATTTGCCTGGAAACCTGCCTTTCTTCAAGATTCACGCCAATCATTTTATGGCCTGGGACAACTCACCTTGTGCCAATGTTATCTCAAAATGCATGTTGTGGGTGAGGGGCCTGGTGCCAGTCTCTGAGTTTTGAGACATTTCCTTTCTCTAACTAGCAACGTGCTAGTAGCTATATAACTTCCTGCTAACGACTAGCAGGGGGACACGCTTTCTTCCCCCTTCTGATGTCTATGTCAGAAGCTTTCTCTCTTTCTTTTATACTTTAATAAAACTTTATCACACAAAAGCTCTGAGCAATCAAGCCTCGTCGCTGGCCACGGATTGAATTCCTCTCCTCTGAAGGCCAGGAATCTCAGCGTCTTTCACGGCTCAGCAACAACCTTTCATATGGCATTTAGCCATTTCCAGCCCTACTTCCTGATGCTCAAGTCACCTACTGGCTGGCGGAACCTCGAGCATATGCCCTAGGCTGCACATTCCACTCTTAAGAAGAGAAATAGTGCCTGGGTTCTTCTTCTTCTGATAATGTAAAAACCACCCCCTAGACCTAACAAGGTCTGGATTCTAGCCTTTTCCCTTGCCAATTCTCTTCCAAAAGACATGAACAATGCCTTGGGGCTGGGGCTCCACCCCCTGATGCCAACTTCTGTCCTTCTTAAGGTGCCATCTGCTTCACATTCACCAATGAGATTCAGCTTACCTAACGTGACACTCTGCTACTTTGTCTTAGAATGTTCATGGTCCAGAAATCATCGTAACTTCCAATCCTATGTTTGTGTATCAGACTTAACTCTTTCTTCCTCTTTCCTCCAAATTCTCTTGTCCCTACCCTGCCAGTTCTCCAAGTGCATCACCTATCAGGCTGCATCCTGCATGGGGTCAGCAGGACACCATACACAAAGTTGTGATGCTGCAATGAGCTGCTCCCTTAATGATCACCATGTGTGGGTGCTCAGTCATGTCCATCTCTTTTGAGACCCCATGGACTCCACTGTCCACCAGGCTCCAGCCCATCAGGCTCCTCTGTCCATGGGATTTCCCAGGCAGATACTGGCATGGGTTGCCATTTCCTTCTCTGGGGGATCTTCCCTGACCCAGGGATCGAACCCTCATCTCTTTCTTTGGTAAGCGGATTCTTTACTACTGAGCAACCAGGGAAGCACTTTATGATCGATCACCAGATAGACTACAGCCACCGTGCGTGGGCAGGGACAAGGCAAATGGCCAGATTATGGTTGGTGGAGGTGGGAGGGTATGAACTACGCACAGTAAACTTCCACAGTCCGCCGATGTCACTACTTCTTTCAAAGCAGATGGGCTCCAGGTCTTCATCTAAGCAGCATTTGATGGAGGACAGGCCACTCACACCAGCTCCGATCACTGCAACTCGCTTGGCCATGCTGTGTTCTGTATGATACAGATTAAGCAGAGCTTCTTTATATGACAAGGAGCCCTTGTCACAGAATTCAACTTTCACAATGATATAGATACCCTCCTTTTGTCTCTGAGCTGAGGCAGAATCATATTTTGGCTAAATATGAAGGCTCTGAAATCAGACTGTTTCAGTTTAGATGCTGGATTCATTTATTTACAGTATGATCTTGGGCTAGTTGTTTATTCTTTCTGTGCCTCAGTTTTCTCATCAGTATAATGAGAGTGGAAATAATAATGCCTATCTAAAATAGGCATTGTCCTGAAATTAAATGACTGAGATATGTTGGAAAGGTTGTAGAAGTGTGTCTGCTACATAGTAAGTACTCAGTTAAATTTTGCTCTTATTACTATCTAGTTTAGCCAAGACCTAGCACCAAATATTTAATTAGCATTCACTTCCCACTTCTCTAACGACTCCTTCCTTTCCTCTCTTCTTTCTGGAAAAGGCAGCTCACACAGATAAAATTTATCAACATTTGGGAACACACAGATAGACACACCTGGTGCTTCCTTTGGATTGAGGAGTAAAAGGTCTTCATCCCCTTAAGATTTTATATTCCCTCAGTATTAAAAACACTTTGCTATCACCTAACCCTTCTAAAATCCTAGGAACTGCAACCAGCAAAAATGTTCATTTTTATTCAAAGCATCTAAAGTCCTAAAGAGTAGCTAGTCATGGGTCATGTCCAGTAGCAAAAAAGATACTACATGAATTGAGGGGAAGTTCTTAACTTTGAACAATGAAAGCTTAACTGACCGTAATACAGAACTAAGTCCCCAAGGAAATCCATATGGCATATTCTAGAGACCAAGATGAGATCACATGGAAATGGGGATGTTACCCTTGTCAGGAAAGATTGGAGGAAGCATGAAGGTGTTATGACAGTTTATATCAGGTTTTAAAATTGTAGTTTTGGGCTTATGCAGGTATCAACATACTGTTTTTTTTTTTTTTTTTTTTTATCAGATGGGTTAATACTAAGTTAATTCCAGCGAATCAGGTTTGTCACATGGAGGGCTTTGAAGTGTCAGGTGGACTCAGGTGTAACTGCTGAGTTTTTGAACATGACTTAAAGCCAGTCTGCTAGTAAGACGCTGAGTCGAGAGAGACTCTAGATATCTGAGTATGAGTCTGGATGTGCACATCTCACTGGGGTGAGAGTCTGAAGTGTCCCGAGATTCCTGCTACTGAGCCTCTTCCCTCATTTGAGCTCAGGTTTGCTGCCATGCTTTCTGGGTGGGTTTGCGGTGGGGGGTTTATCCTCAGGGTTTTGCAGTTTCTCTCTAGCCAAATCAGAGCCCCCAGGCACAAGAAGAGTGTCAGTAAAGGAGATGGTTGGGGGAAATGGGCTCTGGATTGGTTGGTTTGGATTCAAAAAGTCACCCTCCCAGGAGGGAAGTTTACTACCTCAAGGAGCTGGCTAAGCCAGGGAGCAGCAGTCCCTAAGGCATCAGCAAAGCCTTAACTGTCAAAGCATCAAAATATAGAAAATAAAGAGGTATGGTTAATACAAGTGAGAAAGGGGAAAGCGCTGGGAAGAAAATAAAAAATAAAAGGACCCCTAGGCACAAAGACAAAGGGAGTTAGTGACTTTACAGAGGGCAGAAGAAGACTTCTGAGCCCTTGGACCTCTCAGACTTACCTGGTTCCAGAGGGACTTGCAGGAAGGATCAGAGGGCTTTTCCAGGCTTGCCTGTTTCAAAATCTTACTTGCCGTCCTTCCCTTTGCAAGGTTGAGAACTTCCTGCCTGGCTTCATTATTTACAACAAAATTTACACTCTTCCCTCCCTGAGACTTTTGGTTTATTTAGGAGTCTCTTTTTGATTTTGGAAGAGTTGGGTAGTCTGCAGTAAGAATGGACCCTGGAGGCAGCAAAACTGGGTTTGAACTCTGTCTCTGCAACTGATGGGCCATGTGCCCCCCAAACAACCCACTTACACACTTCAAGATGTACTGTTTGCAAATAAGAAACACAGTCACATGGAAGGATTGTTTGAGTCTGAAACTGTGATAATAATTACACAAAACTGCCTAGCACCAAATATTTACTCAGAATTCATTTCCCACCTCCCTAACTATTCCCTCCTTTCCTCTCTTCTTTCTGGAGAAGACATCTCACACAGATAAAATTCATCAGCAAGTTTGGAAACACATAGGCAAACACACCCATGGCTTCCTTTGGTCTAGATAGCTAGTAAAAGGTCTAGATAGCTTTTAATCAGAAACAAATGGCCTCCCCCGATAAGAACACATACATTTCCAGGGCACGAGGGAGAAGTCTGGAATTGGCAGATCTCACTGTGCTCTGTTTTTGCAATAATAATAAGAAAGAAATAGTTGTTAAGTGATCTGGTTAAAATGCAAAATGTGCTGCAGTGAATAGACTGGTAGCAAATTAATTCACTCCACACGTGTACTCTATGTAACTCTAAGGGCAGATACTGAGCCAAGTTTTGGGGCCCCCAGAATGATTAAGAATCAGTGAGTAAAAAACAGTAATAAATACAGACCCAGTGACTATCCACAAGAAGATGCCACTATATAGACAGAGGCTGACACGCATGATATCAGGCAATATGTCTTGTAATAGCAGCATGCTCTGGGTACAAATGCTTGAAGACACTCTTGGGCTGCTTAGCTATGCCTGGAGACCTAGCTAGAGATACATACTGGGCTGTGTTTTTCCTGAGCAAAAACACCCAAGTGCCAAATAATTGATGCCCCAAATAGATGTAAATTGAAAGGCAGGGGAGACTACTGCAGGCCTGATGGGTCAGGAGGACAGGTGTGCTAAGCTCTTTGCAAACTGTAAGAATGTGCTATAAACGTAAGGTCCATTGCTGATATTTCGTTGCTGATATTTCGTTCCTTAATAGAAAAAGCCCTAATCTACTGAGTTGGAATTTTGAACAACAAGAAGACCCTATCCCATATCTGACACACCATAAAATGTAGCAGTCATTTTTGAGACATGGAGAGACTTGGATGATTAGCAAATCATACAGTTGATTATGATTTATATGAGTTTGGACTTCAATCTGTTTATATTTCTTATTATATCACTCTAACAGTGTTCTTCCTTTGCTACCGTATTTCCAAATGTGACACTTGTGGAATATTTTGTGTTTCTCAATGACAGGCAATTCCATCTCATCCAAAAGATGAAATCAGAAAGGAGCCTGGAATCACAGACAGCCCCACAGTTCTGTTATTCTCACCACATCTTCCTTCCGGGTGGCTTCTCCCTTTCATAACTTTGTTTCTTTAAGAAGTTCCTTTGCTTCCTGGTTTTCGCCCTAATTCTGCTGCCTTAACCCTAATCAAGAGACTCTCCAAAGACAGGATCACGCTTATCTCTAAGGAGTGCACTCACTTACCAAGGGGAATATTTACCCTCTGTGAAAGCAGCTTCTGGAAACATTTCCCCATTAAAAGAAAAAAAATCCAGGAAACTTACCTTGCTGGCACAGAGCAGGTACTTTTACAAATTATTTCTCAAAGCCAATAGCCAATGACAGTGTTTGTCTTTAAAACAAAACAAAACAAAATTCCAAACGCAAACTCTTTGCTCTAAAAGAAAATAAAAAATAAAGGAATGCTGACTTTAATCAAAGTGCTCTTGGTTTAAAACAAAAACCTGCCGTTTTTCCTGTCATGCTGATGACAGCTGAAAATATACTCGCTGAGGGAAAAGAAAGTTGTGTAGGGCACCAGTTGAAACTTCCGTGATCTCGAGGGAGGGCTCAATGACGAATTAGAAGAGAGTTGTCGGATTGGAAAGCCACAAGCGACTTCTGCCCCTTTCCCCCACCCTCCTAAACGTCCCAGTTCCGACGGAGCTCTAAACTTAAAGGGGAGCACGTGGTGAGCGACTGCTCTTCTCACGGTAGCCTTTAGAGGGCGCCAAATCAGCCCAAACCACAATCGCCAGTGAATCGGGCGTTCTGCTTAACTAAATTCTGACTCTTGAATTAGTCTCTTGAACTATTATAGGAGCTGTCCATAGGAGAAGGCCAATTATGTGACTATTGTGTCATCAAGTTCTCCCAAGTAGGGTTAGTTCCCTAACCCCAAAAGTGTGATTTCAAAATTCAGGACTTATTAGGTATTTAAGCAGCTTCGTCTTTTCAGAAAAGGTCAGCAGAGGGAGCTGGTAACACATATTTGAAAAAGCTTAAAATTGGTTTTAGATGTTAGCCTAGGGCACAAGAAGAGAAATAATTACAGAAGCACTGGCAATAATAGAATAATAGAATCCTAAACACCTTCCACTGAGAGCCTGGAATTCAGTGTCAAAGACCATCTTAGCCTCACTTAACATTTTCTAGCCCAGTGGCGCAAATGAGCCAGGAATCCTGATTCCAGGAATCAGGAAGGTAACCTAAATGAGGGAGGAGGGCCTGGACAAGATCTGACTGGAAAGCACTTCCCCCATGTATTAGGTTTAACTAAATGGCATTATTTGAGAGCATAAGCCCCAAATTGCAAGGTTTTTAGATTCCTTTTAATAGAAACTACAAACTCAAATTTTTGTATAAAATCTTCTGTTGGCAACAAACTAATTTTTATTTTGAAAAATATTAAGCCCAGAGGAAAGTTGAAAAAACAGTTTGATTAATGTGCATCAACATATCCCTCACCCGTTTCATCAACTAGCAACCTCTTGACACATTGGCATTTTCTTCATCTCTCTTTCTCTTTCTCTACACACATGTACCCAAGAGACACACACACATACACCTAAACACACACATCTGAAAGTCATCTTCAAACATCAGGATGTCATCAGAATATTTCAGCATATATTTCACAAAAGTAAGGGCATTTTCCCACAGAGTCGTTATCATTACCACATCTAAGTCAATATAACTTCAGTATCATCCAATATACAGTCCACTTTCAAAAATCTCCAGTTATTCCCCAAAATGTTCTCATCCAGTGGTGTACTGGAGCTGGTATGCACAAAGGGAATATGTATGTCTTCCAAGTTCAGTGATTGCTTGGCATTACGCATAGTAATGCTTGACAAAATAGCTTGACATTGTTCACAGTGGGGATGTTTACATCATGGAAACTGGCAAACAGTACAAATTTGGGATGTCCCCCACCCCCAGCCATTTGTTAAATATTTACCCTCTCATTTTTGGCAAATGGTTTTATTGAGGCCTAGGATATACAAAAAAACCCTGTATATATTTAATGTATATAATTTGATGAATTTGGACATATGCGTGCATCTGTGAAACCATCATAGCTCAAGGTAATAAACACATTCATCCTCCAGAAGTTTCCTCATGGACCTTTGTTTGTTTTTGGTTAAGAATATTTGACATGAGATATACCCACTTGCTGCTGTGCTGTGTTCAGTCACAAAGTAGTGTCCAACTCTTTGTAACCCCATGGACTGTAGCCTACTAGGCTTCTTTGTCTATGGGATTTTCCAGGCAAGAATACTTAAGTGGGTTGTCATTTCTTCCTAGAGGGGATCTTCCCAACCCAGGGATTGAAACCGAGTCTCCTGCACTGGCAGGCAGATTCTTTACTACTGAGCCAGCTGGGAAGCCATACACCCTCTTAACAAATCTTTAACAAATTTTTGAAATGCACAATACACTATTGTTAACTCTTGGCATTACATTGAACAGCAGATCTCCAGAATTTATTCATCTTGCATAACTGAAAGTTTATATCCATTGAACAACAACTCTCCATTTCCCTCTCCCTCTAGTCTCTGGCAAGCACCATTCCACTGTTTCCTTCTATAAATTTAACTATTTTGAGTACCTCATATAAATAGAATAATACAGATTTGTATTTTTGTGACTGGCTTATTTCACTTACAGTAATGTCTCCAGGTTCATTAATGCTGTCCCATATCACACAATTTCTTTTCTTTTTTAAGAGCTGAATAATATTATACTGTATGTATATACCACATCTCTTTATTCATTCATCTGTCCATGGACATTTAGGTTGTTCCCATATCTTGACTATTGTCAATAATGCTGCAGTGAACCTGGTAATGCAAATATCTTTTTGAGATCCTGATTTCAATTCTTTTGTACAAATACCCAGAGGTAGGATTGCTGGATCATACGGTACTTCTCGTTTTAAACTTTTTGAGGAACCTCCATACTATTTTCCATAGCAGCTGCACTATTTTACATCCCCACCTACTGTGTAGAAGGGTTCTGATTTCTTCACATCCTAACACTTGTTATCTTTTATTTTGCTTTTGATAACCACAATCTTACCAGGTGTGATGTGATATCTCACTGTGGTTTTGATTCACATTCCCTTGATAATTAGTGAAACTGAATACTTTTTAATGTACCCATTGGTTATTTGTATATCTTCTTTAGAGAAATGTCCATTCAAGCTCTTTGCCCACTTTTGAATTGGGTTATTTGTATTTTTATTGAGTTGTAGAAGTCCCTTGTGTATTTTGGATGTTAACCCCTTATCAGACGTACGGGCAATGTTTTCTCATTCTGTAGGTTCTCTTTTCATTCTGTTGTTTCTTTTGCTGCTCAGAGACTTTTAGTTTGATGAAATCTTGCTTGTCTATTTTGTTTTTGTGCCTTTGAGCCTTTGTGTCATATTCATCGTTAAGAACAACGTCAAAAAAACAAACAAACAAATAAAAAGAACAACATCAAGAAGCTTTTTCAATATGTTATCTCTTAAGAGTTTTATAGTTTCAGTTCTTACATGTAAGTATTTAATACATTTTGAATTGATTTTTTAGCATGGTGTAAGAGAATGGTCCAGTTTTATTAGCATGTGAATATCCGATTTTCCCAACACCATCTGTTGAAGAGACTGTCCTTTACCCTTTCTGTGATCTTGGCAGCTTTATAAAAGATCTACTAACTATATATGTGTGGGTTTATTTCTGGGCTGTCTATTCTGCTAGATTGCTCTGTATGTCTGTCTTTATGCTAGTATCATACTGTTCTAATCACTATAGCTCTGTTTATTATTAATAGTTTTAACTTTTTTTGTGGAGTATTTAAAGGTTTTCTATATGCAAATTGTGTCATTTGCAAACAGAGATAATTTACTTCTTCCTTTATGATTTGAATACTTTATTTTTGTTGTCTAATTACTCCAGCTAGAACATTCAGTACGATGTTGAATCTAAGTGGCAAGAGTGAACATTCTTGTCTTGTTTTTCCCAATTGAGTATGATGTTAGCTGTGGACTTGTCATATATGACCTTTACTATGTTGAAGTAAATTCCTTTTACATCTAGTTTGTTGAGAGTTTTAATCATGAAACTGTTGAATTTTGTCAAATGATTTTTCTTTATCTATTAAGATGATCATGTGATTTTTATCCTTCGTTTTGTTAATGTGGTATATCACATTAATTGACTTGCATACATTGAACCACATACCACTCTTTATGGTTATATTTCTCCTGATTAAAGAGTCAGTCAAAGTTTATAAGTTACATTTAGCTATTAAATCTCTTTAGTTTGTCCTATTTCATAACAGTTTTCCATCCTCCAAAGGGTCTAGTTTAAGAATGATCAACATTATCGAGTTTGCTACTACTGGAACTAATCTCCTAAAATAGACTTTTACTTAGTTTTCTTGCTTCCAGGTGCTCACCTATAAACTGTTCTTCAGAACTATCTTTCTAAATCATAAATCAGATCTTTTTTTTTTTTTTCTGTTAGTCACTCAGTTGTTTCTGACTCTTTGTGACACCATGGACTGTAGCCTGCCAGACTCCTCTGTCCATGGGATTCTCCAGGCAAGAATATTGGAGTGGGTCGCCATTCTCTTCTCCAAGGGATCTTCCTGACCCAGGGAAAGAACCTGGGTCTTGCGCATTCCATGCAGATTCTTTACCATAGTTTGAGCCACCACAGAAGCCCTGTGATGTATGAAAGTGTTTGCTGAAAGAGTTGTGTGGTTTAGGAGGGTTTTTAAAATCAGGAATTGTAAGGCATATTTATGTACTGTGGCAAATAACCAAGTAGAGAGGAAAACTCAACAATTTGGGAGAGAAGTTGGTGGAAATCTGTCAAAGTTATCTGATAATTGCTACTATTTTTTTTTCTCTGAGAGTGAGGTGAGAAGGAAGTGGCAGAAATTTGTGGTAAGAGGAGATGATATAAAATAGTCAATTAAGAAATGAGATTGGGAAGTGAAGGAATTAAAGAAATCTACCAGGGTTTGGGGGGTAGTAGGATAGGCATGGGAGAAGGCAATGGCATCCCACTCCAGTACTCTTGCCTGGAAAATGCCATGGATGGAGGAGCCTAGTAGGCCGCAGTCTGTGGGATCATGAAGAGTCGGACACGGCTAAGCAACTTCACTTTCACTTTTCACTTCCATGCATTGGAGAAGAAAATGGCAACCCACTCCAGTGTTCTTGCCTGGAGAATCCCAGGGATGGCAGAGCCTGGTCGGCTGCCGTCTATGGGGTCGCAAGGAGTCGGACACGACTGAAGCGACTTAGCAGCAGCAGCAGCAGCAGGATAGGCATGAGTTGAAGAGTGATCAGTTAGGAAGCTGAACGTTTCTCCTCTATCTAAGATGAAGTGCTCAGGTGGGGTTTGAAGTCAGAGAAGAGTTAGATTTTGGCCAGAGTTTGAGTCCTACCATGCAAGTGTGAATGAATGAGAGAGAGGACAGTGGAGCTGAGAGTGTGCAAATGTGATGTTACCGAATCATGAGCTCTAAACTGGGTAATGAAGGAGATGAGAAAACAAAGGGTGCCTGGATGGTGAAAGATGGTGGAATGTTTGGATTGGAAGTCCCAGGAGTTTGAAGGGAATATCACATTAGAAGAGTTAACTGGAAGAATACGATGATGTAGGTGGAGAGTGGGATGTTTGTAATTCAGATAGTGGAGAATTACACTTGTTGAGAGTAGTATAGCCAAGACCTTCACTGTTTAATACAATAGCCACTAGCCACATATAACTTTCTAATGTGTTCTTAATTTCTGCAAGTGTTAATCACGTAGTTGTGTCCAACTCTTTGCGACTCCATGGACGATAGTCCACTTGGCTCCACTGTCCATGGAATTCTCCAGGCAAGAATACTGGCGTGGGCTGCCATTCCCTTTTCCAGGGGATCTTCCTGACCCAGGGATCGAACCCAGGTCTCCTGCATTGCAGGCAGATTCTTTACTGTTTGAGCCACCAAGGAAGCCTATAGCTTTCTAAATTTACATATAAATCAACATTAAGTTAAAATTTCATTTTTCTTTGGCACTAGCCACATTTCAAGTGCTTAACAGGCACACGTGGCTAGTGGCTACTGCACTAGAGAGTGAAGATTGAATTTTTCCATAACGGCAGAAAAGTCAAGTGGACAGCACTGGTTTTGCATATGAACGTAGTACCAGGCGGGCTTCCCTGGTGGCTGAGCGGCAAAGAATCTGCCTGCAGTGCAAGAGCTGCAGCTGAACCAGCAGGTCTGATCCCTGGGTCGCGAAGATCCCCTGGAGAAGGAAATGGCAACCCACTCCAGTATTCTTGCCTGGAGAATCCCACGGACAGAGTAGCCTAGAGCACTACAGTCCATGGGGTCGCAAAGACTGAAGTGACTTAGCATGCACGCAGGTATAGTAGTAGGTGACTGAGACAGGTGGAGGATAAGATCGTTAGAGGGAGCTAGGTTAAGGAGCTGATTGGACATGGTGTGGAAGGACGGTATATCTGATTTTGAAATCACTGAGAATTATGACAGGAGTCATGGGAAAGAGAGAGAAATTGAGTCAGAGGTTGATTCACAGCTTCTCCATGCTGCTCTGAGTCTCTTGGAGACAGCTGACCTCACCCCCAGCTCTGTGTGTGGGTCTTTTAATCAAAGGAGAATCCCATCCCCCTAGCACATGATGAGAAGGAGGCTTTGATGCAGTTTATGTGTGAGGACTTGAAACATGAGGAGGGATGCACTGGAGATTTTCATTTGTTTCTACAGTGCAAAGGGAAGCTGATGTAGCAGAGACTCTTAAATACAGTGGAACGAATAAGAGAAAATTTTATTTCTCTGCCATGCAACCATTTGCCCACTCTAGGCTGGTAAGGCGGCTTTCTTGCCTGAGTCACTTGGAGAAACTTTTGCCTTCTATCTTGTTATTCTGTCCTCTCTGAGGACTTTGTATGGTTGAAACTGGATTGCTGCCACGACCATGATACAGCTCTCAGAAAGGAGAAAGTGAGGAAGTGCACAGTAAGCAATTCCCTTTTAAGTAATTGAAGGAGAAACCACACACATAATTTCCATTCACAAGAAAATGATCACATAGCCACACTGGCTGCAAGAAAGACAGGGAAAGATTGCCCCTAGTTAGGCAGCCATGTGGCCAGGAAGAAGGGGTAAACAGACTTTTAAAGTACAAGTTGCTGTCTGCCTCATTCTGCTTCTGAAGGAAATCTGAAGGCAATTCTCTCTTATTGTACAGGTTGTAGTCTGGAATTGCAGCAGCTGTTCTCTTAGTGTGCTGAGGATGAGCTGAGTCAAGGCAGAAGGGCAGAGCCAAGGAAACTGGAGAAATAGCACTGGAGCCTCTGGATTGGGCAATCCCGAAGCCCACGTTACCTCTGGACTCCAGGTAGATGAGCCACTGTTTTCTTGTTATGCCGGCTGGAGTTGAGTTTCTGTTTCTTGCAGTTAGGATGCACCCCAGTTTATTTAACCATTCCACTGCTGACACTATTTCTCCTTGTCATTGTTACAAGCAATGCAATAAACATCTTTGTACACATGACCATTTCTATAGGATAGAGTCTAAGATGTGTCATTGCTGTGACAAAGAATATGTGCATTTAACATTTTGGTGAACACTACCAAGTTGCCCCAACCTATGTTTAATGACATTTACATTTCACAATCACCACCCTTCTCTAATGTTCTGAGATGTCTCCTTTTGACTAGATTTTGTAGGATAGCTTTTACAGAAGAGAATTTTGGTGATGTGTTCTCCTCTGCTGATGTTGAGGCTTAGATTCTTTAAAAAAATTTTTTAAAAATTGTATTCTTTTATTTCTGGCTGTGTGGGTCTTTGTAGCTTTTTTTGTGTGGCTTTCTCTGGTTGTGATGAGCAGGGGCTACTCTTTATTGTGGTACACAGGGGTTAATAGCTGCCTGTTGCTCTGGCTAAGCCATGAGATAACCACTATGGGAAAAGAATAAAAGCAATATTTAGAAATAGAGCATAATTCAAATAAAAGCACATCAGGTTGATGTGTTGGGATTGTCATGCCCTGCTAAGCTAAGGAAAAACATAGTGTGGACCTTGGAATGCCAGGTCAGCACAAGTCCAGAACACTGCTTGTGCACACACTAAGATGTTTTCCCGAGGCATATGTGGATCTATGACTTCCAGCTAGGTGATAGCCCTTGTATGAGAAAATAACAAAGATAGTTTAAAGTAATCAATAAAATGGGAGTCGTGAGCAGGGACACAGGAGGCTGACTTCATCGTAACACAACAGATACTTTCTGCTTGCCAAGACAGTAAATAAAAGTGATGTGGCTCTGAGGAACAGGGCTCTTGACCCAAGAGGTCTTGAGATGCCCGGTCCCATCTTTAAAACTTTAATTCTGTCTCCAGTTTCTTTTTCCCAAACTGCGCGTCAACCACTTTTGATCCCTAGCTGCTGTGCTGGCCGCAGCAAGTGGTGCCCAACGTGGGGCTCGAAAGTGAAGGATCTCGAACGTGAAGTGAAGGAGAACCTGAAGTGAAGGAGAGCGAAACTGAAGCTGAAATTTCGGCGCACGATCCTGGAGAAGAGTGGAGTGAGGCCTCTGAAAATCCCCCTTTGCGGTAAATAGCACTCTCTCGTTGAAACCGGGGTTAAATATGGGAAATTCAGAAAGCTCGGAACAATACCGGCCGTATATATGCCTCTTAAGGCAGCTTTTGAAAGCAGGGGGAACAAAAATAAGTAGGGCCGGCTATTGGAGCTTTTACAAACCATTGAGAATCATTGCTATGGTTCCCTTCTCTGGGTACTTTAGATTTAGGAACATGGAAGAAGGTAGGTAGTAAATTAGAGAAACTTCTTTGCAAAGGAGTGCCCTTGCCTGTATCTATCTGGTCAATTTGGACATTGATAAAATCTAGTTTAGAACCTCTTCAGACACCAGAAAGCTCAGAAGGGAGTAAGGATGAAGGTGCTGCTGCTGCTGCTAAGTCACTTCAGTCGTGTCCGACTCTGCGACCCCACAGACAGCAGCCCACCAGGCTCCCCCATCCCTGGGATTCTCAAGGCAAGAACACTGGAGTGGGTTGCCATTTCTTTCTCCAATGCAAGAAAGTGAAAAGTGAAAGTGAAGTCTCTCAGTCGTGTCTGACTCTAAGTGACCCCATGGACTGCAGCCCACCAGGCTCCTCCGTCCATGGGATTTTCCAGGCAAGAGTACTGGAGTGTGTTGCCATTGCCTTCTCCAAGGATGAAGGTGAAACCCCATCAAAGGCAGAACCTGAATATGGAAAGCCTGAGGGGATAGAACAAAAAACACAGGAGACTCTCAAAGCTACAGTTCCTTCTGCACCTTTGGGGAGGAAGAATTTCCTTTACCTCCTCTTCCTACCCCTCCTGTCTTAACCGCTGGAGTGGCTTAAGCTTTTCCTTCCTTACAACAGACAGCAGTTCTGTCACCCCTCCAGAAAGATATTTGTCAGACTTGACAGGAGGGTGACTTGGAGGCTGTGACTATGACATTTCCAATGACAATACGTGAATGAATAGCTCCTGGGAAAGATCCTAATAATCCTAACGGAGTGTATGAGGCTGTACACAAACAGATTCCATTCACAATACCAAAGGAACTTAAGCAAGCTATTCAAAATTATAGAGTAAATTCTCCTTTTACCTTGGAAATTGTGCAGGGACTAGCTGAGGGTTCCCATTTGATTATGGTGGTTCATGACCAAGCCAGACAGATCCCCATTTCTTTAGGTCAATTGATAGGGAGTGGAAATTGGGGGAGAACTCAAGATCAAGTGCTTATGGAAGATCAGGCTATAGAACAGGTGAGGCGATACTGCATGAGAGCCTGGGAGAAAATAGAGGTTAAAGGACAGGCTTTCTTTAAGAGAAGACCTCACCTCCCTGGAGAGACTATCCCTGCTGGGACAACACCTTATCAGACAGGCTACCCCTGTCATCAGAGCCAATTTGAATACTCTCTGGTTTAAATTTTAGCTATGAAACTATGACTATGAAAAGGAGAGATGACATTTTTGATACTGAATGGCCATGATATTCTTTAGACTCTGGAGAAAACTGGTTAAAACGAAGTCTTTCTGAAATTGCAAAACTGGTTCTTCTTGCATGTGCAATTAAGAAAAAGCTGGCTTGTTAAAATACTTTTTTGGAGCTCCAGTTCTGCCTGAGAAATAAAAACAGGCCTGGGAAAAAACCTAAAGTTAACTCTTATCTTGTCCTTGGGATACACAGCCCATTCTACCTGGAACTCCAGCCATGAACAAATTGGTAGAACTCAAACCAAGATAAAAAGAAGGGGCAAAAAGACATTTTAAGTATCAAACAAAAAAAGAGAGACATTTTAAATATCAAGCAGAAAACTATGAAATCTCTGTCTATATGTCTGTCTAAATTTATGTGTGTCTCAGTGTGTGTCTTCATCCTTGGACAAAATTGCTAAAGGCTGATTGGTCAATGAACTCTATTTAATTGGCCTAAAGAGAAGTAAGTGCTTATGAATCAAACCATTCTAAATTCAAAAATAATTAAACTAAAATGAATTTCAGGGTTGTGTGAACTGGGAAATATTCACTATTGAATTGATACCTGGTATTAATGTTTATTTATTGACTTTGTGAAGATACTTTTGCAAATGACATAGCTTTGGGTGATTTACATTTACCAGTCTACAGAATGATGATACAAAGTACAGTTCATGGTTGCTAAAGGAAAGTAAGATGTGTTTTTTCAATCAAAATATATAAGGAATGGAATTACATTCTATTAAGGAAAAAGGAAGTACATTTGAACTTACAGGTGGCTGTTCTCTGAATGGACAAATAGAGTGATGAATACAGAAGTGTAAAAAAGGTTTGTGGCAAGTGGAAGAGAGTTTTGTGCATGATACAAGTTTCTTAAGACATTAAACTGCCCTTGAAATCTTTTATTGTTACTTTGACTAGGTGAATAACTATTGTTTCACAATGAATATACTGCTGCTGCTACTGCTAAGTCACTTTAGTCATGTCGGACTCTGTGTGACCCCATAGACGGCAGCCCACTAGGCTCCTCTGTCCCTGGGATTCTCCAGGCAAGAATACTGGAGTGGGCTGCCATTTCCTTCTTCAGTGCAAGAAAGTGAAAGGTGAAAGTGAATTTGCTCAGTTGTGCCCCACTCTTAGTGACCCCATGGACTGAAGCCTACCAGGCTCCTCCGTCCATGGGATTTTCCAGGCAAGAGTACTGGAGTGGGGTGCCATTGCCTTCTCTGACAATGACTATAAGCTGGTACCAATCTGAAATTTGATTTTCTCTCCCTGTTAAAAAAAACAAAGTCTATTTTTGTGTATGGTGTTAGAAAGTGTTCTAGTTTCATTCTTTTACAAGTGGTTGACCAGTTTTCCCAGCACCACTTGTGAAAGAGGTTGTTTTTTTTCCATTGTATATCCTTGCCTCCTTTGTCAAAGATAAGGTGTCCATAGGTTCGTGGGTTTATCTCTGGGCTTTCTATTCTGTTCCATTGATCTGTATTTCTGTCTTTGTGCCAGTACCATACTGTCTTGATGACTGTGGCTTTGTAGTATAGCCTGAAGTCAGGCAGGTTGATTCCTCTAGTTCCATTCTTCTTTGTCAAGATTACTTTGGCTATTCGAGGTTTTTTGTATTTCCATACAAATTGTGAAATTATTTGTTCTAGTTCTGTGACCCACCTCCCAGAATATTGGAAATAAAAGCAAAACTAAACAAATGGGACCTAATGAAACTTAAAAGCTTTTGCACAACAAAGGAAACTATAAGCAAGGTGAAAAAGACAGCCCTCAGATTGGGAGAAAATAACAGCAAATGAAGCAACAGACAAAGGATTAATCTCAAAAATATACAAGCAACTCCTGAAGCTCAATTCCAGAAAAATAAATGACCCAATCAAAACGTGGGCCAAAGAACTAAACAGACATTTCTCCAAAGAAGACATACAGATGGCTAACAAACACATGAAAAGATGCTCAACATCACTCATTATCAGAGAAATGCAAATCAAAACCACAATGAGGTACCATTACACGCCAGTCAGGATGGCTGCTATCCAAAAGTCTACAAGCAATAAATGCTGGAGAGGGTGTGGAGAAAAGGGAACCCTCTTACACTGTTGGTGGGAATGCAAACTAGTACAGCCACTATGGAGAACAGTGTGGAGATTTCTTAAAAAACTGGAAATAGAACTGCCATATGACCCAGCAATCCCACTTCTGGGCATACACACTGAGGAAACCAGATCTGAAAGAGACACGTGCACCCCAATGTTCATCACAGCACTGTTTATAATAGCCAGGACATGGAAGCAACCTAGAAGCCCATCAGCAGATGAATGGATAAGGAAGCTGTGGTACATATACACTATGGAATATTACTCAGCCATTAAAAAGAATTCATTTGAACCAGTCCTAATGAGATGGATGAAACTGGAGCCCATTATACAGAGTGAAGTAAGCCAGAAAGATAAAGAACATTACAGCATACTAACACATATATATGGAATTTAGAAAGATGGTAATGATAACCCTATATGCAAAACAGAAAAAGAGACACAGATGTACAGAACAGACTTTTGGACTCTGTGGGAGAAGGCGAGGGTGGGATGTTTTGAGAGAACAGCATGTGTATTATCTATAGTGAAACAGATCACCAGCCCAGGTGGGATGCATGAGACAAGTGCTCGGGCCTGGTGCACTGGGAAGACCCAGAGGAATCGGGTGGAGAGGGAGGTGAGAGGGGGGATCGGGATGGGGAATACATGTAAATCCTTGGCTGATTCATGTCAATGTATGACAAAACACACTGCAATGTTGTGAAGTAATTAGCCTCCAACTAATAAAAATAAAGGAAAAAAAATTAAAAAAAAAAAAATTAAAAAAAACCCAAAGTCTTCTTGGAATATGGCTTTTGATAACAGACCATGTAAATTTCTTTGTCTATAAGTGATTCCTACTTGCTTTGAAAATCTTTTGTTACTTTGATAAAATGAATGAGTGTTACTTAACAATGATCTATGGAGACTATGACACACATAGACAAAGCTCATTCTGCTTCTACAAAATTAATCCCTCATCAGGAAATTTAAAATGGAAAAATGACTATAAACCACACAGTTGGGGCTATAGGAAATCCAAGATGGCCTCTTGGCTTTTCCCTGCTCCCTGACAAACCTCACTTTTATTTGATAGGATAAAGCTTTTCCTGGCTGTAGAGTTAATATCTCATAATGGAAAAAAAAATGGTTAAAATACATTTTCTGCAATCTCCAGTGATCAGGGTGCCTACTTTGCTGGACAGGTCATACAGATACTGGCAAAAATTTCATGAGCTTCTTGGAGACTATCACTTTCACTGACGTCCTTTGTCATCAGACAAGAACCATGAAACAAAAGGATTGGTTACATGAGATTGAGCAGACTGCTGAATATTGCTACAATTTTCATGACTTTTTGTCTGAAATTTTACTGGCTTCTAATCTTTGTTTTCGGGGAAGGCAATGGCACCCCACTCTAGTACTCTTGCCTGGAAAATCCCATGGACGGAGGAGCCTGGTGGGCTGCTGTCTATGGGGTCTCACAGAGTCGGACACAACTGAAGAAACTTAGCAGCAGCAGCAGCAATCTTTGATTTCAGATATAAAAAAACTCTTCTGCTCAAGTCACTGATGGTTTAAAACAATTTAGTGATTTACACCTGTGGGTAAAATTTTCTCTGTCTCCTCCCCCCAGAAATTGGAGACATTTGGGTTCTGAACAGCCTCATCAAGGTACGAAAAAGACTGTCTCCAGACATACACAAAAATCTCAGAGTATACTGGGGAGCCCAAACTCATATAGATTAGGAGGTTAATGACAGGTTGGTGGATTTAGAAAATGCAGTGCTACTCCTAAAAGAAGTACAAAATCTTAAATTACTAATATATTTATAGTGTGACTGGAACATTACTACTTTTTGTGTGCCCCTCCCCCCCAGGAATATAACCAATCTGGTTATAACCAATATAACCAACTCCTGGGAAAAAGTTAGCACTTGCAGGGCCATATGGCTGACAACCTTACTCTCGATATTAAAAAGCTACAAATAAGTATCATTGGCAAGTAGCATGCGTCTCTTAGACTAGTACCACATACAGACACACTTCAAGGGGTAGCAGAGGGCTTTAAGTCATTGAGCCCTCTCGAGTGGATCAAAGACATTGGAGGTGCTCTCACTGAAACACTAGCTATGTTTTGCTGTTTCACTATAATCTTCTGTTTAGTCCTTAGACACATTCGAAAAACCCTCCAAGAACTAATGAAGAAAGAAGTTGCGAATCAACATATCTTCTGCTACAAAAACAAAAAGGGGGATATGCAGGGGTTAATAGTCAGCTCCCTGTTGCTCTGGCTAAGCCATGAGAAAATCATCATGGGAAAAGAATAAAAGCAAAATATAGCAATAGAGCATAACCCAAATAAAAGTATATCGGGTTGATGAGCTGGAGTTGTCATGCCCTGCTAAGCTAAGGAAAAACATAGTGTGGACCTTGGAACGCCAGGTCAGCACAAGTTCAGAACACTGCTTGTGCACACACTAAGATGTTTTCCCAAGGCCTATGCAGGTCTATGACTTCCAGCTAAGTGATAACCCTTGTACGAGAAAATAACAAAGATAGTTTAAAGTAATCAATAAAATGGGAGTCGTGAGCAGGGACACAGGAGGCTGACTTCACTGTAACACAACAGATACTTTCTGCTTGCCAAGACACTAAATAAAAGTGATGTGGCTCCGAGGAACAGGGCTCTTGACCCAAGAGGTCTTGAGTTGCCCGGTCCCATCTTTAAAACTTTAATTCTGTCTCCAGTTTCTTTTTCCCAAACTGCGCCAACCACTTTTGATCCCTAGCTGCTGTGTTGGCCACAGCAAAGGTGCATGGACTTCTCATTGCAGTGGCTTCTCTTGTTGCGGAGCTCAGGCTCTAGGTGTGCGGGCTCAGTAGTTGTGGCTTGTGGATTTAGTTTCTCTGGGGCACAGGGAATCTTACTGGAGCAGGGATTGAACCCGTGATCCCTGCACTGGCAGGCAGATTCTTATCCACTGCACCACCAGGGAAATCTGAGGCTTAGCTTCTTTTTTTTTAAATTTTATTATTTTTTATTTTTTTATTAGTTGGAGGCTAATTATTTTACAATATTGTAGTGGGTTTTGTCATACATTGACATGAATCAGCCATGGAGTTACATGTATTCCCCATCCCGATCCCCCCTCTCACCTCCCTCTCCACCCGATTCCTCTGGGTCTTCCCAGTGCACCAGGCCGGAGCACTTGTCTCATGCATCCCACCTGGGCTGGTGATCTGTTTCACTATAGATAATACACATGCTGTTCTCTCAAAACATCCCACCCTCGCCTTCTCCCACAGAGTCCAAAAGTCTGTTCTGTACATCTGTGTCTCTTTTTCTGTTTTGCATATAGGGTTATCATTACCATCTTTCTAAATTCCATATATATGTGTTAGTATGCTGTAATGTTCTTTATCTTTCTGGCTTACTTCACTCTGTATAATGGGCTCCAGTTTCATCCATCTCATTAGGACTGGTTCAAATGAATTCTTTTTAATGGCTGAGTAATATTCCATAGTGTATATGTACCACAGCTTCCTTATCCATTCATCTGCTGATGGGCTTCTAGGTTGCTTCCATGTCCTGGCTATTATAAACAGTGCTGTGATGAACATTGGGGTGCCCGTGTCTCTTTCAGATCTGGTTTCCTCAGTGTGTATGCCCAGAAGTGGGATTGCTGGGTCATATGGCAGTTCTATTTCCAGTTTTTTAAGAAATCTCCACACTGTTCTCCATAGTGGCTGTACTAGTTTGCATTCCCACCAACAGTGTAAGAGGGTTCCCTTTTCTCCACACCCTCTCCAGCATTTATTGCTTGTAGACTTTTGGATAGCAGCCATCCTGACTGGCGTGTAATGGTACCTCATTGTGGTTTTGATTTGCATTTCTCTGATAATGAGTGATGTTGAGCATCTTTTCATGTGTTTGTTAGCCATCTGTATGTCTTCTTTGGAGAAATGTCTGTTTAGTTCTTTGGCCCACGTTTTGATTGGGTCATTTATTTTTCTGGAATTGAGCTTCAGGAGTTGCTTGTATATTTTTGAGATTAATCCTTTGTCTGTTGCTTCATTTGCTGTTATTTTCTCCCAATCTGAGGGCTGTCTTTTTCACCTTGCTTATAGTTTCCTTTGTTGTGCAAAAGCTTTTAAGTTTCATTAGGTCCCATTTGTTTAGTTTTGCTTTTATTTCCAATATTCTGGGAGGTGGGTCATAGAGGATCCTGCTGTGATTTATGTCGGAGAGTGTTTTGCCTATGTTCTCCTCTAAGAGTTTTATAGTTTCTGGTCTTACATTTAGATCTTTAATCCATTTTGAGTTTATTTTTGTGTGTGGTGTTAGAAAGTGTTCTAGTTTCATTGTTTTACAAGTGGTTGACCAGTTTTCCCAGCACCACTTGTGAAAGAGGTTGTCTTTTTTCCATTGTATACCCTTGCCTCCTTTGTCAAAGATAAGGTGTCCATAGGTTTGTGGGTTTATCTCTGGGCTTTCTATTCTGTTCCATTGATCTATATTTCTGTCTTTGTGCCAGTACCATACTGTCTTGATGACTGTGGCTTTGTAGTAGAGTCTGAAGTCAGGCAGGTTGATTCCTCCAGTTCCATTCTTCTTTCTCAAGATTACTTTGGCTATTCGAGGTTTTTTGTATTTCCATACAAATTGTGAAATTATTTGTTCTAGTTCTGTGAAAAATACCGTTGGTAGCTTGATAGGGATTGCATTGAATCTATAGATTGCTTTGGGTAGTATAGCCATTTTGACAATATTGATTCTTCCAATCCACGAACATGGTATGTTTCTCCATCTGTTTGTGTCCTCTTTGATTTCTTTCATCAGTGTTTTATAGTTTTCTATGTAGAGGTCTTTTGTTTCTTTAGGTAGATATACTCCTAAGTATTTTATTCTTTTTGTTGCAATGGTGAATGGTATTGTTTCCTTAATTTCCCTTTCATTAGTGTATTCTCTATTGTTAGTGTATAGGAATGCAAGGGATTTCTGTGTGTTAATTTTATATCCTGCAACTTTACTATATTCATTGATTAGCTCTAGTAATTTTCTGGTAGAGTCTTTAGGGTTTTCTATGTAGAGGATCATGTCATCTGCAAACAGCGAGAGTTTCACTTCTTCTTTTCCGATCTGGATTCCTTTTACTTCTTTTTCTGCTCTGATTGCTGTGGCCAACACTTCCAACACTATGTTGAATAGTAGTGGTGAGAGTGGGCACCCTTGTCTTGTTCCTGATTTCAGGGGAAATGCCTTCAATTTTTCACCATTGAGGGTAATGCTTACTGTGGGTTTGTCATATATAGCTTTTATTATGTTGAGGTATGTTCCTTCTATTCCTGCTTTCTGGAGAGTTTTAATCATAAATGAGTGTTGAATTTTGTCAAAGGCTTTCTCTGCATCTATTGAGATAATCATATGGTTTTTATCTTTCAATTTGTTAATGTGGTGTATTACATTGATTGATTTGTGGATATTAAAGAATCCTTGCATTCCTGGGATAAAGCCCACTTGGTCATGGTGTATGATTTTTTTAATATGTTATTGCATTCTGTTTGCTAGAATTTTGTTAAGGATTTTTGCATCTATGTTCATCAGTGATATTGGCCTGTAGTTTTCTTTTTTTGTGACATCTTTGACTGTTTCCCAGTATGATTTATGGCCTAATTCCAAGGTGAGGAATGAGACCCCCTCTTCCTATTGACCTTGTTCTACATTATGGCCACAGAGCAGGTCTAGAATAGTCATGGTCAGAGAAGAAGAGGGAGGGATGAACAGTGAAAAAGATGTATGTGGAGATTCAGAAGCATAGTGGTCTACATGGAGGAAATTAGCTGCAAAATCCCAGACACAGCACGGCAGATGTGCTTGGATACAGAGGCAGGTCTATACACACACTCAGGCAGAGTGAGAAAGGGAGACATATGGATGCTTTCATGGAGCAATATCCTTGTAATATGACTTTCATGATATCACTATTAAAACTTCTGAAGTTATTTGTACTTTGGAAACCACAGGCTTAAATGCTGGCGTTAAGAAGATCCCTGGATATATGTTTTGCAGATCCATGTTTTCACTCAGCCACTTATTAGTTCTGTTACCTTGGACTAGGGGCTTCCCAGGTGACTCAGTGGTAAAAAATCCACCTGCCAATGCAGGAGGTGCGGGCTCAATCCCCGGGTCGGGAAGATCTCCTGGAGAAGGAAATGGCAACCCACTCGGGTATTCTTGCCTGGGAAATCTCACGGACAGAGGAGCCTTGCAGGCTACAGTCCAGGGGGTCACAGAAGAGTCAGACACGGCTTAGCAACTAAACCACAAACAGCAACAACCTTGGAGTAATCAGCTGATATTTCCTTGTCTGTTTCTTGTTAAATTGTGTAGCACTGACTTCCCCATGAAGACAGAGCTTGCCATGGTAAGAAACTCAGCTACCATCATTACATTTGGCAGAGATTCAAAGGCAGGAAGGGGAATTTTTTTAAAAAATTAGAAAACGGGAGGGATTCAGACATACTCTTATTGGAGATTGTTGGCGTGGGAAAGGTGGAGGCGGGCTAATGAGAAGCAAGGCATCACATGTGCCTGGTTTGGGGATTATATTTGATTTTCCTTGTTGTTTCTGAGTTGGAACCAGGGCAAGAGTTAGAGAAGCTGGCACTTATTGACCAAGTCTTGGTCCTGAGTGTTCTAATCTGATTGTTGCAGAGGCTATGGGTCAGAGTTCTACTGTAGATGACTTGGCAATAATCTGTCTGTGTATTCAGTCTCTTGGTACAATGTGTTCAGCAGATGAGATTAGATTCAGGCTCCAGCTTGTTCCCATAGTTTGCCACATGGTTGCCTGGATAGTTCACCTTGCCCTGCTTCACCCTGGGTACCCAACTTTCCCAGTCAACTTCATGAGGAATGCTCAAGTGTCAGCTCTGCTTCACGGGAGAGAAAAGCATTTCCCAAAGTCATTTCTATTATATTCAGCAGAGCAGTTTTTCCACTATGTGTTCCTATATTAAGTGCTCTGCTTCCAATTCCAATGTATGTGTGGGGGTTTTCTTCCCACACCATTGAGCAGTTTTTGGAGACCAGCTCGGTTTCCTATAGTTGAACTTGATTCTGACACTATCTACCTAGAGATAGTATCAGGTTCTACAGGTTAAGGGCTTGGTCCTACAAGATTGCTTTCTCTTCAGATGTCCATCATGAGCCCAGGTTGTCACCTGTGCTTCTGAGAACCAGCTGTAGGTAGGAAGCTTCAATGAGCCCCTAATTGGGTTCAACAATTTGCTAAAATAATTAGTGCTTTTGTGAACTAGTTTGGCTCCCAGAACTCAGAGAAGCATTCTATTTATAGATTACTAGTTTATTATAAAAGGATGATATAATTTAGGAATAGCCAGATAGAAGAGATACACAGGGCAAGGTAGGTGGGAAGGGAATGGAATTTCTATGTCCTCTCAAGGGCACCATTCTCCCTGAATCTCTATGTGTTCACCAACTTGGAAACTCTCTGAACCTCATCCTTTTTGGTTTTTACAGAGGTTTCATTACACAGACATGATTGATTAAGTCACTAACCATTGGTTATCGATTCAACCTCCAGCCTGCCTCTCCCCTCCCCACAGATCCAAGGGGTGGAAGGAAAGTTCCAATCCTCTAATCACATGGATGGTTCTTCTGGTGATTGGCCCCCATCTTTAGGTGTTTTCCGAGAGTCACCTCATTAACAAAAGATATCTTTATGTTCTCATCACTTAGGAGATTTCAAGAGTCTTAGGAGTTCTGTGCTGGAAATGAGGAGGAAGACCAAATATACAGTTGTTATTACATATCACAATATCACATATGTTAAGAAGTGAAATAGGTTAGAAGTGTTAGAAAATGGAACAAAAAAGAGGAGCTGGAAGAGCAGACCAGAGTGGAAGAGACACAAACTGCATCTCTTCTTACCTACACGACTCAATCCTGAGTCCGTAGGTTTTGAATTTCCTCCAGTGTGCAAACCATGGGCCTCTCTGTGAGGTGAAGTGTGCCATCTAAGCCCCTCAGTGAGATAATGTGAAGGCAACACCTTTTCTGGCTGAGTCACATTCTCAAATGTGTAACTGTGAGAGAGGATCCAGGGTTGGTATAGCTTGGTCAAAAACTGCTTTAGACACGGTGTTTGCCTTTGCTCTTCTTTTCCTGTCTTTTCTTTCTCCTATTATCTCTCTGTGAAAGACTTCTCAGCTCTGTCTTTTCCAATTGGATTTGGTTGACTCTTAGAAGAGGCAGCCATTTGCCTCTTTAAGCAGAGTTGTAAAGGTGTATGTGAGTGGAAGATGTTTTTCCTTTGGGTGCTGGAGGCTGGTTCCAAGAGTAGGTGGAGGTGGTTGTTTTCTGTGGAATAGATCTGATTGGGTTTGTTCTTATGTCAGCTGAAGACCCTGTTTGGTTGAAGAGTGTATTATAGGGGGATGGGCACTTCTATGCAGGTACATTCCTTTAGAAACACTCCAACCAAGTCGTTGACACCTCCCATCCTTTTATGGTCTTTATTAATAGACTTCTCATCTCCTTCTCGCTTTTCCCCAACTCTTAAAAAGAGAATTAAAGACCACTCAAAGTAATCCTAGGCTTTTGCTTTCTTTTTATTTTTAATCAACTGATACCATAAGAGTGCCATTTTAATACAACCAAATCTTTCATGAAATATTGAATTTTATTTGAGATATATGAAAATAGGAAAGAGGTCTAATTTCTCAAAGTGGTGTCTGAGACAACTCTCTCTTCTAAAATGAACCTGGAACCTTCCAGCAGCCTTCAAATGCACAGAAATCTTGGTTATCTTTCTCTAGCATTAGAAGCAGGTGGAGCTGGGAGACACTCAGGAATACTAGTGGGCTCTCAAGCCAGCCAGGGAAGGGGAAGGGGTGGCTTTCATTGCTCAGATATAGATTATAGTCATGAAGGCAAAGTTGTTGCAGTGGGGGAACCAGATTGCTGTCCATCTACTCTGTGCATTTGATAGTTTATTTAGGTAATTTTTTATTTATAGGAAAATCAGGAAAATGGCCACAAGCAAAGCTAGAAAGCTGAAGAGTTTAAGTAAGCTTGCGAAGAGAGATGGGGATTCTTGTACAATTCGAGTTTTGGTGGCCTTGAATGTTCGGTCCCACTGGGTCATGATAGCATTTCGGGCTCCTTCCCATTTCCCTGGACCAGTCAAACGGAATTGGTATGGTGTGCATGGGCCAAAGAAGATGGCCAAAGCCAGGCGTGGATCCGTCAGGAGCAGAGAGAACAGGTTGGGCTTTGCATTGATAGCGGTCAGGAGTTCATCTACATATGTGATATAATCAGTTTGCAAAGCTTTGCAGTAACACAAGCCAAACCTTTATAAAAGGAAGATTGGGATAAAGAAGAAAACAAAAAGATTAAATAATGGTAACCTTAGAACAAGTAAAAGTGCCAGAAGTAAACAATGAGGCCACAAAATTTGAACTGGTTTCTGTATTCTTCCCTCCACGCCCATAGTTGTCAAATGGTCTCATGGTATTGTTTAAATACAAGATAGATCCTGTGAAAAAACACTCTGTACACATCGTTTGTCAAATGCTGATAATGAATCTAGTATTACTTTAGTTCTATTGTTAAATGATTAGCAATTTCTAGCAAAAAAGGTTTTATATAATTTTACTATTCTTATATCTTCCTAAAACTCAATTATTGCTTGATTTGTATAATGTGAAAAATCACAAAACTCAGTAGGGTGAAATTCTGTGTAATGCTGGTATTAATCTTTAATTAATTAATCCCTCGACTGACCAAAGTGACAAAAGCTATTGCTTCATGTAGTTCTAATTAGTGATTTATGTTATGCTAGAATTGCATAATGGAGATCAAATCATATCCCAGGTTGAGAATGAAGAAGAGACACTGGAAGTGCTTTTATAATTTTGGGATTTAGGACTTTGACAAGGATAGTAAAACATTTGAAGTTTGGAAATATATATGAAGGAGAAAATTGGTGTTTCTTTTTTTTTTTTTAATTTTTTTTAATTTTTTTATTAGTTGGAGGCTAATTACTTCACAACATTTCAGTGGGTTTTGTCATACATTGATATGAATCAGCCATAGATTTACACTTATTCCCCATCCCGATCCCCCCTCCCACCTCCCTCTTCACCCGACTCCTCTGGGTCTTCCCAGTGCACCAGGCCCGAGCACTTGTCTCATGCATCCCACCTGGGCTGGTGATCTGTTTCACTATAGATAATACACATGCTGTTCTTTTGAAACATCCCACCCTCACATTCTCCCACAGAGTTCAAAAGTCTGTTCTGTATTTCTGTGTCTCTTTTTCTGTTTTGCATATAGGGTTGTCATTACCATCTTTCTAAATTCCATATATATGTGTTAGTATGCTGTAATGTTCTTTATCTTTCTGGCTTACTTCACTCTGTATAATGGGCTCCAGTTTCATCCATCTCATTAGGACTGATTCAAATGAATTCTTTTTGACAGCTGAGTAATATTCCATGGTGTATATGTACCACAGCTTCCTTATCCATTCATCTGCTGATGGGCATCTAGGTTGCTTCCATGTCCTGGCTATTATAAACAGTGCTGCAATGAACATTGGGGTGCACGTGTCTCTTTCAGATCTGGTTTCCTCAGTGTGTATGCCCAAAAGTGGGATTGCTGGGTCATATGGCAGTTCTATTTCCAGTTTTTTAAGGAATCTCCACACTGTTTTCCATAGTGGCTGTACTAGTTTGCATTCCCACCAACAGTGTAAGAGGGTTCCCTTTTCTCCACACCCTCTCCAGCATTTATTGCTTGTAGTCTTTTGGATAGCAGCCATCCTGACTGGCGTGTAATGGTACCTCATTGTGGTTTTGATTTGCATTTCTCTAATAATGAGTGATGTTGAGCACCTTTTCATGTGTTTGTTAGCCATCTGTATGTCTTCTTTGGAGAAATGTCTGTTTAGTTCTTTGGCCCATTTTTTGATTGGGTCATTTATTTTTCTGGAATTGAGCTTCAGGAGTTGCTTGTATATTTTTGAGATTAATCCTTTGTCTGTTTCTTCATTTGCTATTATTTTCTCCCAATCTGACGGCTGTCTTTTCACCTTACTTATAGTTTCCTTTGTAGTGCAAAAGCTTTTAAGTTTCATTAGGTCCCATTTGTTTAGTTTTGCTTTTATTTCCAATATTCTGGGAGGTGGGTCATAGAGGATCTTGCTGTGATTTATGTCAGAGAGTGTTTTGCCTATGTTCTCCTCTAGGAGTTTTATAGTTTCTGGTCTTACATTTAGATCTTTAATCCATTTTGAGTTTATTTTTGTGTATGGTGTTAGAAAGTGTTCTAGTTTCATTCTTTTACAAGTGGTTGACCAGTTTTCCCAGCACCACTTGTTAAAGAGGTTGTCTTTTTTCCATTGTATATCCTTGCCTCCTTTGTCAAAGATAAGGTGTCCATAGGTTCGTGGATTTATCTCTGGGCTTTCTATTCTGTTCCATTGATCTATATTTCTGTCTTTGTGCCAGTACCATACTGTCTTGATGACTGTGGCTTTGTAGTAGAGTCTGAAGTCAGGCAGGTTGATTCCTCCAGTTCCATTCTTCTTTCTCAAGATTACTTTGGCTATTCGAGGTTTTTTGTATTTCCATACAAATTGTGAAATTCTTTGGTCTAGTTCTGTGAAAAATACCGTTGGTAGCTTGATAGGGATTGCATTGAATCTATAGATTGCTTTGGGTAGAATAGCCATTTTGACAATATTGATTCTTCCAATCCATGAACACGGTATGTTTCTCCATCTGTTTGTGTCCTCTTTGATTTCTTTCATCAGTGTTTTATAGTTTTCTATGTATAGGTCTTTTGTTTCTTTAGGTAGATATACTCCTAAGTATTTTATTCTTTTTGTTGCAATGGTGAATGGTATTGTTTCCTTAATTTCTCTTTCTGTTTTTTCATTGTTAGTATATAGGAATGCAAGGGATTTCTGTGTGTTAATTTTATATCCTGCAACTTTACTATATTCATTGATTAGTTCTAGTAATTTTCTGGTAGAGTCTTTAGGGTTTTCTATGTAGAGGATCATGTCATCTGCAAACAGGGAGAGTTTCACTTCTTCTTTTCCTATCTGGATTCCTTTTACTTCTTTTTCTGCTCTGATTGCTGTGGCCAACACTTCCAACACTATGTTGAATAGTAGTGGTGAGAGTGGGCACCCTTGTCTTGTTCTTGATTTCAGGGGAAATGCTTTCAATTTTTCACCATTGAGGGTAATGCTTGCTGTGGGTTTGTCATATATAGCTTTTATTATGTTGAGGTATGTTCCTTCTATTCCTGCTTTCTGGAGAGTTTTAATCATAAATGAGTGTTGAATTTTGTCAAAGGCTTTCTCTGCATCTATTGAGATAATCATATGGTTTTTATCTTTCAATTTGTTAATGTGGTGTATTACATTGATTGATTTGTGGATATTAAAGAATCCTTGCATTCCTGGGATAAAGCCCACTTGGTCATGGTGTATGATTTTTTTAATATGTTATTGCATTCTGTTTGCTAGAATTTTGTTAAGGATTTTTGCATCTATGTTCATCAGTGATATTGGCCTGTAGTTTTCTTTTTTTGTGACATCTTTGACTGGTTTTGGAATTAGGGTGATGGTGGCCTCATAGAATGAGTTTGGAAGTTTACCTTCTTCAATTTTCTGGAAGAGTTTGAGTAAGATAGGTGTTAGCTCTTCTCTAAATTTTTGGTAGAATTCAGCTGTGAAGCCATCTGGTCCTGGGCTTTTGTTTGCTGGAAGATTTCTGATTACAGTTTCGATTTCCTTGCTTGTGATGGGTCTGTTAGGATCTTCTATTTCTTCCTGGTTCAGTTTTGGAAAGTTATGCTTTTCTAAGAATTTGTCCATTTCTTCCAAGTTGTCCATTTTATTGGCATAGAGCTGCTGGTAGTAGTCTCTTATGATCCTTTGTATTTCAGTGTTGTCTGTTGTGATCTCTCCATTTTCATTTCTAATTTTGTTAATTTGGTTCTTCTCTCTTTGTTCCTTAATGAGTCTTGCTAATGGTTTGTCAATTTTGTTTATTTTTTCAAGAAACCAGCTTTTAGCTTTGTTGATTTTTGCTATGGTCTCTTTAGTTTCTTTTGCATTTATTTCTGCCCTAATTTTTAAGATTTCTTTCCTTCTGCTAACCCTGGGGTTCTTCATTTCTTCCTTCTCTAATTGCTTTAGGTGTAGAGTTAGGTTATTTATTTGGCTTTTTTCTTGTTTCTTCATGTGAGCCTGTAATGCTATGAACCTTCCCCTTATCACTGCTTTTACAGTGTCCCATAGGTTTTGGGTTGTTGTGTTTTCATTTTCATTCATTTCTATGCATATTTTGATTTCTTTTTTGATTTCTTCTATGATTTGTTGGTCACTCGGAAGCGTGTTATTTAGCCTCCATATGTTTGAATTTTTAACAATTTTTTCCCTGTAATTGAGATCTAATCTTACTGCACTGTGGTCAGAAAAGATGACTGGAATGATTTCAATTTTTTTGAATTTTACAAGACTAGATTTATGGCCCAGGATGTGATCTATTCTGGAGAAGGTTCCGTGTGCACTTGAGAAAAAGGTGAAGTTGATTGTTTTGGGGTGAAATGTCCTATAGATATCAATTAGGTCTAGCTGGTCCATTGTGTCATTTAAAGTTTGAGTTTCCTTGTTAATTTTCTGTTTAGTTGATCTATCCATAGTTGTGAGTGGGGTATTAAAGTCTCCCACTATTATTGTGTTACTATTAATTTCCTCTTTCATACTCGTTAGCATTTGCGAGGCTTAGTTTGTTTTCCCATTCACATATTGCTCTTGCTCCTTCCCTGTTTACTAATCTAGCCATGACTAATCATAGTTACACGCTTTATAAGTCTGCTGGCACTACCATGAAAACAGATGTCAGAAATAAAAATATGACTATAAAAATAGTTAAATAGTATAACTTTTACTCTGTAGGAAAATGTGACCAATAGTCTTACCCTATTAATACAAGCTAATTGTCTCATTATATTTTCCATTTTGACCTAAAATTTTGATGTCTATTTTTAATTATCTATCAAGTTTTTTTTTTAAAGAGAAAGGACTAAATGTAGACTTTTTAAAAAAAATCAAAATGCTCTGAATTTAGAGAGTTTTAAAATAATGATATATCTTATGTGAGTATTTACTGTACATTAGGTACAGTATTTCTTTGCATGGATCACTGAGGAAGGCTTTCTTATCTCTCCTTGCTATTCTTTGGAACTCTGCATTCAAATGGGTATATCTTTCCTTTTCTCTTTTGCCTTTTGCTTCTCTTCTTTTCACAGCGGTTTGTAAGGCCTGCTCAGACAACCATTTTGCCTTTTTGCATTTCTTTTTCTTGGGGATGGTCTTGATCCTGCCTCCCATACAGTGTCATGAACCTCCATCCATAGTTCATCAGGCACTGTCTATCAGATCTAATCCCTTGAATCTATTTGTCATTTCCACTGTATAATCCTGCAGGATTTGATTTAGGTCATACCTGAATGGTCTAGTGGTCTTCCCTACTTTCCTCAATTTAAGTCTGAATTTGGCAATAAGGAGTTCATGATCTGAGCCATAGTCAGCTCCTGGTCTTGTTTTTGCTGACTGTATAGAGCTTTTCCATCTTTGGCTGCAAAGAATATAATCAATCTGATTTCAGTGTTGACCATCTGGTGATACCCATGTATAGAGTCTTGTCTTGTGTTGTTGGAAGAGGGTGTTTGCTGTGATCAGTGCGTTTTCTTGGTAAAACTCTGTTAGCCTTTGCCCTGCTTCATTCTGTACTCCAAGGCCAAATTTGCCTGTTACTCCAGGTTTGCCTTGGAAACGAACAGAGATCATTCTGTTGTTTTTGAGATTGCATTCAAATACTGCATTTCGGACTCTTTTGTTGACTGTGATGGCTACTCCATTTCTTTTAAGGAATTCTTGCCCATGGTAGTAGATATAATGGTCATCTGAGTTAAATTCACCTATTCCAGTCCATTTTAGTTCGCTGATTCCTAAAATGTTGACGTTCACTCTTGCCATCTCCTGTTTGACCACTTACCGTTTGCCTTAATTCATGGACCTGACATTCCAGGTTCCTATGCAATATTGCTCTTTACAGCATCAGACTTTGCTTCTATCACCAGTCACATCCACAACTGGGTGTTGTTTTTGCTTTGATTCCATCTCTTCATTCTTTCTGGAGTGGTGGATTACACTATTTAATCCTTACGAGACTCTACGAGGTAGGATGTTATAACTTTCACGCAGTAGGAAAGAAAACTGTAGCTTCAGAAAAGTGCATTACTTGCTCAGGTTTACACAGCTAGTAAATGGCAGAACTTCTGCACTCATTTCAGTTCTTTAAGCAGCTCCTACAGCGGGGTGTATTGAAAGATCTGGAGTGTTGGACTGTAAAAAAAGATAGGTCCAGTAGGGGGTGCTATTTGTATACACTAAAAAGAATTTCTGACAGTGTAAAATTACCCTTGAGTTGAAATGCCTTACCAGTCTTTCTGATTTAAAGGATGTGCTGGAGGCCAAAGTGTTTAATATGTTTTCGCTTTTGCTAGGTTTCTGGGACCTAACTTGTAGTGGGAATTCCTAATAATGTACTTTCACAGCCATGAGAAATTTCACAGAAATAGCACCTGGTAAAACAGCATATATTAAGAAATTATGTTAGTGATTATCTTTCATGTTTTTCTTAAGAATAATTGCCTTGTTACAAACCCCAAGGCCAGATCCAGAAGAGAGTATGACTGGGATCATGACGGCATGGACCTTGGAACACCGGGTTGGCACCAGGCGTGAATACTGCATACTTGCTAATTGTTCCTAAGACTAGCCCAGAAGGGATCGGCCTGGGGTAAACACAAGGAGATCTGGACTATGTCAGAATAGGACATTTAGGAGTAGGTGATCAACACAGCATGTGTCTTGAGAAAGATAAGATCTGAGAAAGTCCTGTAGTCAGCAATTAGGAACAAAAGCTGGACTCAGAATGGACTCTGCATGTCAGTCCAACAGAGGCTCCAGGTCCCCTGACCCATTGCACCAGATTTCGTGTTCTGTCTTCATTCTCCTTGCTCGCTCCTGGACCATTAGGACAACAGTAACTAAATTCATGTGTTCTTATGCATGGGATGTGTTTCAATCAGTAATTGAAAAAATGTATTTCAATAGGTAATTATGTAGAATTCAATTGGCAATTATGTAGAATTCTTTTGGGCTCCAAAATCACTGCAGAAATTAAAAGCCATGAAATTAAAAGACTCTTGCTCCTTGCAAGGAATGATCAACCTAGACAGCATGTTAAAAAGCAGAGACATTACTTTGCCAACAAAGGTCTGTCTGGTCAAGACTATGGTTTTTCCGGTGGTCTTGTATGGATGTGAGAGTTGGAATATAAAGAAAACTGAGTGTCGAAGAATTGATGCTATTGAACTGTGTTGGAGAAGACTCTTGAGAGTCCTTTGGACTGCAATGAGATTCAACCAGTCTATCCTGAAGGAGATCAGTCCTGAATATTCATTGGAAGGACTGATGCTGAAGCTGAAACCCCAATACTTTGGCCACCCGGTGCGAAGAGTTGACTCATTGGAAAAGACCCTGATGCTGGGAAAGACTGAAGGCAGGAGGAGAAGGGGACAACAGAAGATGAGATGATTGGATCACTGACTTGATGGACATGAGTTTGAGTAAGCTCCAGGAGTTGGTGATGGACAGGAAAGCCTGGTGTCCTGCAGTCCATGGGGTCACAAAGAGTTGGACACGACTGAGTGACTAAACTGAACTGATGAAGAATTGCACAGTTTAAAAATAAATAGTAGTCAATAAATATTTGTTTTCTTCTTCCACAGTTAAATAAATGAATAAGCATTGTCAAGAGCACTCCTTTCAAGGTGATCTAATTTTGGTTCTGAGAGATGTTTGGAGACTCTGTAAAACTATAATTGACATACTGTTTCCCAGTATGATTTATGGCCTAATTCCAAGGTGAGGAATGAGACCCCCTCTTCCTATTGACCTTGTTCTATATTATGGCCACAGAGCAGGTCTAGAATAGTCATGGTCAGAGAAGAAGAGGGAGGGATGAACAGTGAAAAAGATGTATGTGGAGATTCAGAAGCATAGTGGTCTACATGGAGGAAATTAGCTGCAAAATCCCAGACACAGCACGGCAGATGTGCTTGGATAGAGAGGCAGGTCTATACACACACTCAGGCAGAGTGAGAAAGGGAGACATATGGATGCTTTCATGGGGCAATATCCTTGTAATATGACTTTCATGATATCACTATTAAGACTTCTGAAGTTATTTGTACTTTGGAAACCACAGGCTTAAATGCTGGCGTTAAGAAGATCCCTGGATATATGTTTTGCAGATCCATGTCTTCACTCAGCCACTTATTAGTTCTGTTACCTTGGACTAGGGGCTTCCCAGGTGACTCAGTGGTAAAAAATCCACCTGCCAATGCAGGAGGTGCGGGCTCAATCCCCGGGTCGGGAAGATCTCCTGGAGAAGGAAATGGCAACCCACTCGGGTATTCTTGCCTGGGAAATCTCACGGACAGAGGAGCCTTGCAGGCTACAGTCCAGGGGGTCACAGAAGAGTCGGACACGGCTTAGCAACTAAACCACAAACAGCAACAACCTTGGAGTAATCAGCTGATATTTCCTTGTCTGTTTCTTGTTAAATTGTGTAGCACTGACTTCCCCATGAAGACAGAGCTTGCCATGGTAAGAAACTCAGCTACCATCATTACATTTGGCAGAGATTCAAAGGCAGGAAGGGGAATTTTTTTAAAAAATTAGAAAACGGGAGGGATTCAGACATACTCTTATTGGAGATTGTTGGTGTGGGAAAGGTGGAGGTGGGCTAATGAGAAGCAAGGCATCACATGTGCCTGGTTTGGGGCTTATATTTGATTTTCCTTGTTGTTTCTGAGTTGGAACCAGGGCAAGAGTTAGAGAAGCTGGCACTTATTGACCAAGTCTTGGTCCTGAGTGTTCTAATCTGATTGTTGCAGAGGCTATGGGTCAGAGTTCTACTGTAGATGACTTGGCAATAATCTGTCTGTGTATTCAGTCTCTTGGTACAATGTGTTCAGCAGATGAGATTAGATTCAGGCTCCAGCTTGTTCCCATAGTTTGCCACATGGTTGCCTGGATAGTTCACCTTGCCCTGCTTCACCCTGGGTACCCAACTTTCCCAGTCAACTTCATGAGGAATGCTCAAGTGTCAGCTCTGCTTCACGGGAGAGAAAAGCATTTCCCAAAGTCATTTCTATTATATTCAGCAGAGCAGTTTTTCCACTATGAGTTCCTATATTAAGTGCTCTGCTTCCAATTCCAATGTATGTGTGGGGGTTTTCTTCCCACACCATTGAGCAGTTTTTGGAGACCAGCTCGGTTTCCTATAGTTGAACTTGATTCTGACACTATCTACCTAGAGATAGTATCAGGTTCTACAGGTTAAGGGCTTGGTCCTACAAGATTGCTTTCTCTTCAGATGTCCATCATGAGCCCAGGTTGTCACCTGTGCTTCTGAGAACCAGCTGTAGGTAGGAAGCTTCAATGAGCCCCTAACTGGGTTCAACAATTTGCTAAAATAATTAGTGCTTTTGTGAACTAGTTTGGCTCCCAGAACTCAGAGAAGCATTCTATTTATAGATTACTAGTTTATTATAAAAGGATGATATAATTTAGGAATAGCCAGATAGAAGAGATACACAGGGCAAGGTAGGTGGGAAGGGAATGGAATTTCTATGTCCTCTCAAGGGCACCATTCTCCCTGAATCTCTATGTGTTCACCAACTTGGAAACTCTCTGAACCTCATCCTTTTTGGTTTTTACAGAGGTTTCATTACACAGACATGATTGATTAAGTCACTAACCATTGGTTATCGATTCAACCTCCAGCCTGCCTCTCCCCTCCCCACAGATCCAAGGGGTGGAAGGAAAGTTCCAATCCTCTAATCACATGGATGGTTCTTCTGGTGATTGGCCCCCATCTTTAGGTGTTTTCCGAGAGTCACCTCATTAACAAAAGATATCTTTATGTTCTCATCACTTAGGAGATTTCAAGAGTCTTAGGAGTTCTGTGCTGGAAATGAGGAGGAAGACCAAATATACAGTTGTTATTACATATCACAATATCACATATGTTAAGAAGTGAAATAGGTTAGAAGTGTTAGAAAATGGAACAAAAAAGAGGAGCTGGAAGAGCAGACCAGAGTGGAAGAGACACAAACTGCATCTCTTCTTACCTACACGACTCAATCCTGAGTCCGTAGGTTTTGAATTTCCTCCAGTGTGCAAACCATGGGCCTCTCTGTGAGGTGAAGTGTGCCATCTAAGCCCCTCAGTGAGATAATGTGAAGGCAACACCTTTTCTGGCTGAGTCACATTCTCAAATGTGTAACTGTGAGAGAGGATCCAGGGTTGGTATAGCTTGGTCAAAAACTGCTTTAGACACGGTGTTTGCCTTTGCTCTTCTTTTCCTGTCTTTTCTTTCTCCTATTATCTCTCTGTGAAAGACTTCTCAGCTCTGTCTTTTCCAATTGGATTTGGTTGACTCTTAGAAGAGGCAGCCATTTGCCTCTTTAAGCAGAGTTGTAAAGGTGTATGTGAGTGGAAGATGTTTTTCCTTTGGGTGCTGGAGGCTGGTTCCAAGAGTGGGTGGAGGTGGTTGTTTTCTGTGGAGTAGATCTGATTGGGTTTGTTCTTATGTCAGCTGAAGACCCTGTTTGGTTGAAGAGTGTATTATAGGGGGATGGGCACTTCTATGCAGGTACATTCCTTTAGAAACACTCCAACCAAGTCGTTGACACCTCCCATCCTTTTATGGTCTTTATTAATAGACTTCTCATCTCCTTCTCGCTTTTCCCCAACTCTTAAAAAGAGAATTAAAGACCACTCAAAGTAATCCTAGGCTTTTGCTTTCTTTTTATTTTTAATCAACTGATACCATAAGAGTGCCATTTTAATACAACCAAATCTTTCATGAAATATTGAATTTTATTTGAGATATATGAAAATAGGAAAGAGGTCTAATTTCTCAAAGTGGTGTCTGAGACAACTCTCTCTTCTAAAATGAACCTGGAACCTTCCTGCAGCCTTCAAATGCACAGAAATCTTGGTTATCTTTCTCTGGCATTAGAAGCAGGTGGAGCTGGGAGACACTCAGGAATACTAGTGGGCTCTCAAGCCAGCCAGGGAAGGGGAAGGGGTGGCTTTCATTGCTCAGATATAGATTATAGTCATGAAGGCAAAGTTGTTGCAGTGGGGGAACCAGATTGCTGTCCATCTACTCTGTGCATTTGATAGTTTATTTAGGTAATTTTTTATTTATAGGAAAATCAGGAAAATGGCCACAAGCAAAGCTAGAAAGCTGAAGAGTTTAAGTAAGCTTGCGAAGAGAGACGGGGATTCTTGTACAATTCGAGTTTTGGTGGCCTTGAATGTTCGGTCCCACTGGGTCATGATAGCATTTCGGGCTCCTTCCCATTTCCCTGGACCAGTCAAACGGAATTGGTATGGTGTGCATGGGCCAAAGAAGATGGCCAAAGCCAGGCGTGGATCCGTCAGGAGCAGAGAGAACAGGTTGGGCTTTGCATTGATAGCGGTCAGGAGTTCATCTACATATGTGATATAATCGGTTTGCAAAGCTTTGCAGTAACACAAGCCAAACCTTTATAAAAGGAAGATTGGGATAAAGAAGAAAACAAAAAGATTAAATAATGGTAACCTTAAAACAAGTAAAAGTGCCAGAAGTAAACAATGAGGCCACAAAATTTGAACTGGTTTCTGTATTCTTCCCTCCACGCCCATAGTTGTCAAATGGTCTCATGGTATTGTTTAAATACAAGATAGATCCTGTGAAAAAACACTCTGTACACATCGTTTGTCAAATGCTGATAATGAATCTAGTATTACTTTAGTTCTATTGTTAAATGATTAGCAATTTCTAGCAAAAAAGGTTTTATATAATTTTACTATTCTTATATCTTCCTAAAACTCAATTATTGCTTGATTTGTATAATGTGAAAAATCACAAAACTCAGTAGGGTGAAATTCTGTGTAATGCTGGTATTAATCTTTAATTAATTAATCCCTCGACTGACCAAAGTGACAAAAGCTGTTGCTTCATGTAGTTCTAATTAGTGATTTATGTTATGCTAGAATTGCATAATGGAGATCAAATCATATCCCAGGTTGAGAATGAAGAAGAGACACTGGAAGTGCTTTTATAATTTTGGGATTTAGGACTTTGACAAGGATAGTAAAACATTTGAAGTTTGGAAATATATATGAAGGAGAAAAGTGGTGTTCCTTTTTTTTTTTTTTATTTTTTTTTAATTTTTTTATTAGTTGGAGGCTAATTACTTCACAACATTTCAGTGGGTTTTGTGATACATTGATATGAATCAGCCATAGATTTACACTTATTCCCCATCCCGATCCCCCCTCCCACCTCCCTCTTCACCCGACTCCTCTGGGTCTTCCCAGTGCACCAGGCCCGAGCACTTGTCTCATGCATCCCACCTGGGCTGGTGATCTGTTTCACCATAGATAGTATACATGCTGTTCTTTTGAAACATCCCACCCTCACATTCTCCCACAGAGTTCAAAAGTCTGTTCTGTATTTCTGTGTCTCTTTTTCTGTTTTGCATATAGGGTTGTCATTACCATCTTTCTAAATTCCATATATATGTGTTAGTATGCTGTAATGTTCTTTATCTTTCTGGCTTACTTCACTCTGTATAATGGGCTCCAGTTTCATCCATCTCATTAGGACTGATTCAAATGAATTCTTTTTGACAGCTGAGTAATATTCCATGGTGTATATGTACCACAGCTTCCTTATCCATTCATCTGCTGATGGGCATCTAGGTTGCTTCCATGTCCTGGCTATTATAAACAGTGCTGCAATGAACATTGGGGTGCACGTGTCTCTTTCAGATCTGGTTTCCTCAGTGTGTATGCCCAAAAGTGGGATTGCTGGGTCATATGGCAGTTCTATTTCCAGTTTTTTAAGGAATCTCCACACTGTTTTCCATAGTGGCTGTACTAGTTTGCATTCCCACCAACAGTGTAAGAGGGTTCCCTTTTCTCCACACCCTCTCCAGCATTTATTGCTTGTAGTCTTTTGGATAGCAGCCATCCTGACTGGCGTGTAATGGTACCTCATTGTGGTTTTGATTTGCATTTCTCTAATAATGAGTGATGTTGAGCACCTTTTCATGTGTTTGTTAGCCATCTGTATGTCTTCTTTGGAGAAATGTCTGTTTAGTTCTTTGGCCCATTTTTTGATTGGGTCATTTATTTTTCTGGAATTGAGCTTCAGGAGTTGCTTGTATATTTTTGAGATTAATCCTTTGTCTGTTTCTTCATTTGCTATTATTTTCTCCCAATCTGACGGCTGTCTTTTCACCTTACTTATAGTTTCCTTTGTAGTGCAAAAGCTTTTAAGTTTCATTAGGTCCCATTTGTTTAGTTTTGCTTTTATTTCCAATATTCTGGGAGGTGGGTCATAGAGGATCTTGCTGTGATTTATGTCAGAGAGTGTTTTGCCTATGTTCTCCTCTAGGAGTTTTATAGTTTCTGGTCTTACATTTAGATCTTTAATCCATTTTGAGTTTATTTTTGTGTATGGTGTTAGAAAGTGTTCTAGTTTCATTCTTTTACAAGTGGTTGACCAGTTTTCCCAGCACCACTTGTTAAAGAGGTTGTCTTTTTTCCATTGTATATCCTTGCCTCCTTTGTCAAAGATAAGGTGTCCATAGGTTCGTGGATTTATCTCTGGGCTTTCTATTCTGTTCCATTGATCTATATTTCTGTCTTTGTGCCAGTACCATACTGTCTTGATGACTGTGGCTTTGTAGTAGAGTCTGAAGTCAGGCAGGTTGATTCCTCCAGTTCCATTCTTCTTTCTCAAGATTACTTTGGCTATTCGAGGTTTTTTGTATTTCCATACAAATTGTGAAATTCTTTGGTCTAGTTCTGTGAAAAATACCGTTGGTAGCTTGATAGGGATTGCATTGAATCTATAGATTGCTTTGGGTAGAATAGCCATTTTGACAATATTGATTCTTCCAATCCATGAACACGGTATGTTTCTCCATCTGTTTGTGTCCTCTTTGATTTCTTTCATCAGTGTTTTATAGTTTTCTATGTATAGGTCTTTTGTTTCTTTAGGTAGATATACTCCTAAGTATTTTATTCTTTTTGTTGCAATGGTGAATGGTATTGTTTCCTTAATTTCTCTTTCTGTTTTTTCATTGTTAGTATATAGGAATGCAAGGGATTTCTGTGTGTTAATTTTATATCCTGCAACTTTACTATATTCATTGATTAGTTCTAGTAATTTTCTGGTAGAGTCTTTAGGGTTTTCTATGTAGAGGATCATGTCATCTGCAAACAGGGAGAGTTTCACTTCTTCTTTTCCTATCTGGATTCCTTTTACTTCTTTTTCTGCTCTGATTGCTGTGGCCAACACTTCCAACACTATGTTGAATAGTAGTGGTGAGAGTGGGCACCCTTGTCTTGTTCTTGATTTCAGGGGAAATGCTTTCAATTTTTCACCATTGAGGGTAATGCTTGCTGTGGGTTTGTCATATATAGCTTTTATTATGTTGAGGTATGTTCCTTCTATTCCTGCTTTCTGGAGAGTTTTAATCATAAATGAGTGTTGAATTTTGTCAAAGGCTTTCTCTGCATCTATTGAGATAATCATATGGTTTTTATCTTTCAATTTGTTAATGTGGTGTATTACATTGATTGATTTGTGGATATTAAAGAATCCTTGCATTCCTGGGATAAAGCCCACTTGGTCATGGTGTATGATTTTTTTAATATGTTATTGCATTCTGTTTGCTAGAATTTTGTTAAGGATTTTTGCATCTATGTTCATCAGTGATATTGGCCTGTAGTTTTCTTTTTTTGTGACATCTTTGACTGGTTTTGGAATTAGGGTGATGGTGGCCTCATAGAATGAGTTTGGAAGTTTACCTTCTTCAATTTTCTGGAAGAGTTTGAGTAAGATAGGTGTTAGCTCTTCTCTAAATTTTTGGTAGAATTCAGCTGTGAAGCCATCTGGTCCTGGGCTTTTGTTTGCTGGAAGATTTCTGATTACAGTTTCGATTTCCTTGCTTGTGATGGGTCTGTTAGGATCTTCTATTTCTTCCTGGTTCAGTTTTGGAAAGTTATGCTTTTCTAAGAATTTGTCCATTTCTTCCAAGTTGTCCATTTTATTGGCATAGAGCTGCTGGTAGTAGTCTCTTATGATCCTTTGTATTTCAGTGTTGTCTGTTGTGATCTCTCCATTTTCATTTCTAATTTTGTTAATTTGGTTCTTCTCTCTTTGTTCCTTAATGAGTCTTGCTAATGGTTTGTCAATTTTGTTTATTTTTTCAAGAAACCAGCTTTTAGCTTTGTTGATTTTTGCTATGGTCTCTTTAGTTTCTTTTGCATTTATTTCTGCCCTAATTTTTAAGATTTCTTTCCTTCTGCTAACCCTGGGGTTCTTCATTTCTTCCTTCTCTAATTGCTTTAGGTGTAGAGTTAGGTTATTTATTTGGCTTTTTTCTTGTTTCTTCATGTGAGCCTGTAATGCTATGAACCTTCCCCTTATCACTGCTTTTACAGTGTCCCATAGGTTTTGGGTTGTTGTGTTTTCATTTTCATTCATTTCTATGCATATTTTGATTTCTTTTTTGATTTCTTCTATGATTTGTTGGTCACTCGGAAGCGTGTTATTTAGCCTCCATATGTTTGAATTTTTAACAATTTTTTCCCTGTAATTGAGATCTAATCTTACTGCACTGTGGTCAGAAAAGATGACTGGAATGATTTCAATTTTTTTGAATTTTACAAGACTAGATTTATGGCCCAGGATGTGATCTATTCTGGAGAAGGTTCCGTGTGCACTTGAGAAAAAGGTGAAGTTGATTGTTTTGGGGTGAAATGTCCTATAGATATCAATTAGGTCTAGCTGGTCCATTGTGTCATTTAAAGTTTGAGTTTCCTTGTTAATTTTCTGTTTAGTTGATCTATCCATAGTTGTGAGTGGGGTATTAAAGTCTCCCACTATTATTGTGTTACTATTAATTTCCTCTTTCATACTCGTTAGCATTTGCGAGGCTTAGTTTGTTTTCCCATTCACATATTGCTCTTGCTCCTTCCCTGTTTACTAATCTAGCCATGACTAATCATAGTTACACGCTTTATAAGTCTGCTGGCACTACCATGAAAACAGATGTCAGAAATAAAAATATGACTATAAAAATAGTTAAATAGTATAACTTTTACTCTGTAGGAAAATGTGACCAATAGTCTTACCCTATTAATACAAGCTAATTGTCTCATTATATTTTCCATTTTGACCTAAAATTTTGATGTCTATTTTTAATTATCTATCAAGTTTTTTTTTTAAAGAGAAAGGACTAAATGTAGACTTTTAAAAAAAAATCAAAATGCTCTGAATTTAGAGAGTTTTAAAATAATGATATATCTTATGTGAGTATTTACTGTACATTAGGTACAGTATTTCTTTGCATGGATCACTGAGGAAGGCTTTCTTATCTCTCCTTGCTATTCTTTGGAACTCTGCATTCAAATGGGTATATCTTTCCTTTTCTCTTTTGCCTTTTGCTTCTCTTCTTTTCACAGCGGTTTGTAAGGCCTGCTCAGACAACCATTTTGCCTTTTTGCATTTCTTTTTCTTGGGGATGGTCTTGATCCTGCCTCCCATACAGTGTCATGAACCTCCATCCATAGTTCATCAGGCACTGTCTATCAGATCTAATCCCTTGAATCTATTTGTCATTTCCACTGTATAATCCTAAGGGATTTGATTTAGGTCATACCTGAATGGTCTAGTGGTCTTCCCTACTTTCCTCAATTTAAATCTGAATTTGGCAGTAAGGAGTTCATGATCTGAGCCATAGTCAGCTCCTGGTCTTGTTTTTTGCTGACTGTATAGAGCTTTTCCATCTTTGGCTGCAAAGAATATAATCAATCTGATTTCAGTGTTGACCATCTGGTGATACCCATGTATAGAGTCTTGTCTTGTGTTGTTGGAAGAGGGTGTTTGCTGTGATCAGTGCGTTTTCTTGGTAAAACTCTATTAGCCTTTGCTCTGCTTCATTCTGTACTCCAAGGCCAAATTTGCCTGTTACTCCAGGTTTGCCTTGGAAACGAACAGAGATCATTCTGTTGTTTTTGAGATTATATTCAAATACTGCATTTCGGACTCTTTTGTTGACTGCGATGGCTACTCCATTTCTTTTAAGGAATTCTTGCCCATGGTAGTAGATATAATGGTCATCTGAGTTAAATTCACCTATTCCAGTCCATTTTAGTTCGCTGATTCCTAAAATGTTGACGTTCACTCTTGCCATCTCCTGTTTGACCACTTACCGTTTGCCTTAATTCATGGACCTGACATTCCAGGTTCCTATGCAATATTGCTCTTTACAGCATCAGACTTTGCTTCTATCACCAGTCACATCCACAACTGGGTGTTGTTTTTGCTTTGATTCCATCTCTTCATTCTTTCTGGAGTGGTGGATTACACTATTTAATCCTTACGAGACTCTACGAGGTAGGATGTTATAACTTTCACGCAGTAGGAAAGAAAACTGTAGCTTCAGAAAAGTGCATTACTTGCTCAGGTTTACACAGCTAGTAAATGGCAGAACTTCTGCACTCATTTCAGTTCTTTAAGCAGCTCCTACAGCGGGGTGTATTGAAAGATCTGGAGTGTTGGACTGTAAAAAAAGATAGGTCCAGTAGGGGGTGCTATTTGTATACACTAAAAAGAATTTCTGACAGTGTAAAATTACCCTTGAGTTGAAATGCCTTACCAGTCTTTCTGATTTAAAGGATGTGCTGGAGGCCAAAGTGTTTAATATGTTTTCGCTTTTGCTAGGTTTCTGGGACCTAACTTGTAGTGGGAATTCCTAATAATGTACTTTCACAGCCATGAGAAATTTCACAGAAATAGCACCTGGTAAAACAGCATATATTAAGAAATTATGTTAGTGATTATCTTTCATGTTTTTCTTAAGAATAATTGCCTTGTTACAAACCCCAAGGCCAGATCCAGAAGAGAGTATGACTGGGATCATGACGGCATGGACCTTGGAACACCGGGTTGGCACCAGGCGTGAATACTGCATGCTTGCTAATTGTTCCTAAGACTAGCCCAGAAGGGATCGGCCTGGGGTAAACACAAGGAGATCTGGACTATGTCAGAATAGGACATTTAGGAGTAGGTGATCAACACAGCATGTGTCTTGAGAAAGATAAGATCTGAGAAAGTCCTGTAGTCAGCAATTAGGAACAAAAGCTGGACTCAGAATGGACTCTGCATGTCAGTCCAACAGAGGCTCCAGGTCCCCTGACCCATTGCACCAGATTTCGTGTTCTGTCTTCATTCTCCTTGCTCGCTCCTGGACCATTAGGGCAACAGTAACTAAATTCATGTGTTCTTATGCATGGGATGTGTTTCAATCAGTAATTGAAAAAATGTATTTCAATAGGTAATTATGTAGAATTCAATTGGCAATTATGTAGAATTCTTTTGGGCTCCAAAATCACTGCAGAAATTAAAAGCCATGAAATTAAAAGACTCTTGCTCCTTGCAAGAAATGGTCAACCTAGACAGCATGTTAAAAAGCAGAGACATTACTTTGCCAACAAAGGTCCATCCAGTCAAAGCTATGGTTTTTCCAGTGGTTATGTATAAATGTGACAGTTGGACTATAAAGAAAGCTGAGCATGGAAGAATTGATGCTTTTGAACTGTGGTGTTGGAGGAGACTCTTGAGAGTCCCTTGGACTGCAAGGAGATCCAACCAGTCCATCCTGAAGGAGATCAGTCCTGAATATTCATTGGAAGGACTGATGCTGAAGCTGAAACTCCAATACTTTGGCCGCCCAGTGCGAAGAGTTGACTCATTGGAAAAGACCCTGATGCTGGGAAAGACTGAAGGCAGGAGGAGAAGGGGACAACAGAAGATGAGATGATTGGATCACTGACTTGATGGACATGAGTTTGAGTAAGCTCCAGGAGTTGGTGATGGACAGGAAAGCCTGGTGTCCTGCAGTCCATGGGGTCACAAAGAGTTGGACACGACTGAGTGACTAAACTGAACTGATGAAGAATTGCACAGTTTAAAAATAAATAGTAGTCAATAAATATTTGTTTTCTTCTTCCACAGTTAAATAAATGAATAAGCATTGTCAAGAGCACTCCTTTCAAGGTGATCTAATTTTGGTTCTGAGAGATGTTTGGAGACTCTGTAAAACTATAATTGACATACCGTTTCCCAGTATGATTTATGGCCTAATTCCAAGGTGAGGAATGAGACCCCCTCTTCCTATTGACCTTGTTCTACATTATGGCCACAGAGCAGGTCTAGAATAGTCATGGTCAGAGAAGAAGAGGGAGGGATGAACAGTGAAAAAGATGTATGTGGAGATTCAGAAGCATAGTGGTCTACATGGAGGAAATTAGCTGCAAAATCCCAGACACAGCACGGCAGATGTGCTTGGATAGAGAGGCAGGTCTATACACACACTCAGGCAGAGTGAGAAAGGGAGACATATGGATGCTTTCATGGAGCAATATCCTTGTAATATGACTTTCATGATATCACTATTAAGACTTCTGAAGTTATTTGTACTTTGGAAACCACAGGCTTAAATGCTGGCGTTAAGAAGATCCCTGGATATATGTTTTGCAGATCCATGTCTTCACTCAGCCACTTATTAGTTCTGTTACCTTGGACTAGGGGCTTCCCAGGTGACTCAGTGGTAAAAAATCCACCTGCCAATGCAGGAGGTGCGGGCTCAATCCCCGGGTCGGGAAGATCTCCTGGAGAAGGAAATGGCAACCCACTCGGGTATTCTTGCCTGGGAAATCTCACGGACAGAGGAGCCTTGCAGGCTACAGTCCAGGGGGTCACAGAAGAGTCGGACACGGCTTAGCAACTAAACCACAAACAGCAACAACCTTGGAGTAATCAGCTGATATTTCCTTGTCTGTTTCTTGTTAAATTGTGTAGCACTGACTTCCCCATGAAGACAGAGCTTGCCATGGCAAGAAACTCAGCTACCATCATTACATTTGGCAGAGATTCAAAGGCAGGAAGGGGAATTTTTTTAAAAAATTAGAAAATGGGAGGGATTCAGACATACTCTTATTGGAGATTGTTGGCGTGGGAAAGGTGGAGGCGGGCTAATGAGAAGCAAGGCATCACATGTGCCTGGTTTGGGGCTTATATTTGATTTTCCTTGTTGTTTCTGAGTTGGAACCAGGGCAAGATTTAGAGAAGCTGGCACTTATTGACCAAGTCTTGGTCCTGAGTGTTCTAATCTGATTGTTGCAGAGGCTATGGGTCAGAGTTCTACTGTAGATGACTTGGCAATAATCTGTCTGTGTATTCAGTCTCTTGGTACAATGTGTTCAGCAGATGAGATTAGATTCAGGCTCCAGCTTGTTCCCATAGTTTGCCACATGGTTGCCTGGATAGTTCACTTTGCCCTGCTTCACCCTGGGTACCCAACTTTCCCAGTCAACTTCATGAGGAATGCTCAAGTGTCAGCTCTGCTTCACGGGAGAGAAAAGCATTTCCCAAAGTCATTTCTATTATATTCAGCAGAGCAGTTTTTCCACTATGTGTTCCTATATTAAGTGCTCTGCTTCCAATTCCAATGTATGTGTGGGGGTTTTCTTCCCACACCATTGAGCAGTTTTTGGAGACCAGCTCGGTTTCCTATAGTTGAACTTGATTCTGACACTATCTACCTAGAGATAGTATCAGGTTCTACAGGTTAAGGGCTTGGTCCTACAAGATTGCTTTCTCTTCAGATGTCCATCATGAGCCCAGGTTGTCACCTGTGCTTCTGAGAACCAGCTGTAGGTAGGAAGCTTCAATGAGCCCCTAATTGGGTTCAACAATTTGCTAAAATAATTAGTGCTTTTGTGAACTAGTTTGGCTCCCAGAACTCAGAGAAGCATTCTATTTATAGATTACTAGTTTATTATAAAAGGATGATATAATTTAGGAATAGCCAGATAGAAGAGATACACAGGGCAAGGTAGGTGGGAAGGGAATGGAATTTCTATGTCCTCTCAAGGGCACCATTCTCCCTGAATCTCTATGTGTTCACCAACTTGGAAACTCTCTGAACCTCATCCTTTTTGGTTTTTACAGAGGTTTCATTACACAGACATGATTGATTAAGTCACTAACCATTGGTTATCGATTCAACCTCCAGCCTGCCTCTCCCCTCCCCACAGATCCAAGGGGTGGAAGGAAAGTTCCAATCCTCTAATCACATGGATGGTTCTTCTGGTGATTGGCCCCCATCTTTAGGTGTTTTCCGAGAGTCACCTCATTAACAAAAGATATCTTTATGTTCTCATCACTTAGGAGATTTCAAGAGTCTTAGGAGTTCTGTGCTGGAAATGAGGAGGAAGACCAAATATACAGTTGTTATTACATATCACAATATCACATATGTTAAGAAGTGAAATAGGTTAGAAGTGTTAGAAAATGGAACAAAAAAGAGGAGCTGGAAGAGCAGACCAGAGTGGAAGAGACACAAACTGCATCTCTTCTTACCTACACGACTCAATCCTGAGTCCGTAGGTTTTGAATTTCCTCCAGTGTGCAAACCATGGGCCTCTCTGTGAGGTGAAGTGTGCCATCTAAGCCCCTCAGTGAGATAATGTGAAGGCAACACCTTTTCTGGCTGAGTCACATTCTCAAATGTGTAACTGTGAGAGAGGATCCAGGGTTGGTATAGCTTGGTCAAAAACTGCTTTAGACACGGTGTTTGCCTTTGCTCTTCTTTTCCTGTCTTTTCTTTCTCCTATTATCTCTCTGTGAAAGACTTCTCAGCTCTGTCTTTTCCAATTGGATTTGGTTGACTCTTAGAAGAGGCAGCCATTTGCCTCTTTAAGCAGAGTTGTAAAGGTGTATGTGAGTGGAAGATGTTTTTCCTTTGGGTGCTGGAGGCTGGTTCCAAGAGTGGGTGGAGGTGGTTGTTTTCTGTGGAATAGATCTGATTGGGTTTGTTCTTATGTCAGCTGAAGACCCTGTTTGGTTGAAGAGTGTATTATAGGGGGATGGGCACTTCTATGCAGGTACATTCCTTTAGAAACACTCCAACCAAGTCGTTGACACCTCCCATCCTTTTATGGTCTTTATTAATAGACTTCTCATCCCCGTCTCGCTTTTCCCCAACTCTTAAAAAGAGAATTAAAGACCACTCAAAGTAATCCTAGGCTTTTGCTTTCTTTTTATTTTTAATCAACTGATACCATAAGAGTGCCATTTTAATACAACCAAATCTTTCATGAAATATTGAATTTTATTTGAGATATATGAAAATAGGAAAGAGGTCTAATTTCTCAAAGTGGTGTCTGAGACAACTCTCTCTTCTAAAATGAACCTGGAACCTTCCAGCAGCCTTCAAATGCACAGAAATCTTGGTTATCTTTCTCTAGCATTAGAAGCAGGTGGAGCTGGGAGACACTCAGGAATACTAGTGGGCTCTCAAGCCAGCCAGGGAAGGGGAAGGGGTGGCTTTCATTGCTCAGATATAGATTATAGTCATGAAGGCAAAGTTGTTGCAGTGGGGGAACCAGATTGCTGTCCATCTACTCTGTGCATTTGATAGTTTATTTAGGTAATTTTTTATTTATAGGAAAATCAGGAAAATGGCCACAAGCAAAGCTAGAAAGCTGAAGAGTTTAAGTAAGCTTGCGAAGAGAGATGGGGATTCTTGTACAATTCGAGTTTTGGTGGCCTTGAATGTTCGGTCCCACTGGGTCATGATAGCATTTCGGGCTCCTTCCCATTTCCCTGGACCAGTCAAACGGAATTGGTATGGTGTGCATGGGCCAAAGAAGATGGCCAAAGCCAGGCGTGGATCCGTCAGGAGCAGAGAGAACAGGTTGGGCTTTGCATTGATAGCGGTCAGGAGTTCATCTACATATGTGATATAATCGGTTTGCAAAGCTTTGCAGTAACACAAGCCAAACCTTTATAAAAGGAAGATTGGGATAAAGAAGAAAACAAAAAGATTAAATAATGGTAACCTTAAAACAAGTAAAAGTGCCAGAAGTAAACAATGAGGCCACAAAATTTGAACTGGTTTCTGTATTCTTCCCTCCACGCCCATAGTTGTCAAATGGTCTCATGGTATTGTTTAAATACAAGATAGATCCTGTGAAAAAACACTCTGTACACATCGTTTGTCAAATGCTGATAATGAATCTAGTATTACTTTAGTTCTATTGTTAAATGATTAGCAATTTCTAGCAAAAAAGGTTTTATATAATTTTACTATTCTTATATCTTCCTAAAACTCAATTATTGCTTGATTTGTATAATGTGAAAAATCACAAAACTCAGTAGGGTGAAATTCTGTGTAATGCTGGTATTAATCTTTAATTAATTAATCCCTCGACTGACCAAAGTGACAAAAGCTGTTGCTTCATGTAGTTCTAATTAGTGATTTATGTTATGCTAGAATTGCATAATGGAGATCAAATCATATCCCAGGTTGAGAATGAAGAAGAGACACTGGAAGTGCTTTTATAATTTTGGGATTTAGGACTTTGACAAGGATAGTAAAACATTTGAAGTTTGGAAATATATATGAAGGAGAAAAGTGGTGTTTCTTAAAGGCAGTGATTTTAAGTCTTTTTTCTCGGTCACAAACCCCTTCTTTTTCCCAAGTGAAAACTATATGTCAAAGTCTGAAACATAAACAGTAAAACAGAGAAAATCAGAGGTGCTTTAGGATTAGGAGCTGGGGAGAGCAAGAGTCCTTCCCAGCTGGCCATCTGCCTTCCACTGTCCCTGGCCCTTTGTGGTAGCCAAAAAGCAGAGCGCAAGTGGAGACCTCTCTCTGGAGAAGGGCCGACAAACTTGTTCTGCAAAAGGCTAGATGCTAAATATTTAAGGTCTATGAGGGCCATGTTACAGTCTCTACCTCAGCTAGTCAACTTTACTGTCCTAATGCAAAAGCAGTCTTAACCAATACTTAAATTGAGTCTGCTCAGTCGCTCAGTTGTGTCTGACTCTTTGCAACCACATGGACTGTAGCCGCCAGGCTCCTCTGTCCATGGGATTTCCCAGACAAGAATTCTGGAGTGGGTGGCCATTTCCTTCTCCAGGGGGTCTTCGCCACCCAGGGATCAAACCTGTGTCTTCTGTATCTGCAGGCAGATTCTTTACCAGTGAGCCACCAGGGAAGCCCAAACTTGAGTGGGGCTGTGTGCTAATAAAGCTTTACTTATGGCCACAGTGATGTGAATTTTACAAAATTTGCACATATCATAAAATCTTCTTCTTTCTAGTGATTTAAAATAGGAAAATAGGTGGTTGGCAGATTTGGTCCATTGGCCCTGTTTTGACTCCTGTTCTAGAGTGGCCGTCTGAATAAAAACAGGAGAGCTGAACGTGGATTTGCTGAAATGAATGAATGAGCAGACCCTTTGGTGTCAGAGTGGATAAACACAACAGTTTGCCTTCTGATTATGGATAGAAGTATAGAGTAATATCTGGTAGATAAGGATTAATTACATTTGGTTTAGGATATAAACTCCACGTCTCCATGTCATGCTAGATGATCATGGTCTAAAGTGAGGGTTTAGGATGTTAAAACCTCAGTTTCCTTTTCCTTTCTTTCCTTAAACAGGTTAGCTTAGTCTTTTTTTCCCCTCCTTTTGAGTCTTAGCTGCTTCTTTTTTCTCCAGTGTAACTCACACCATTCTTTGCTCTTGCTTTACCAGTTTTAGTTGTGATTCAAAAAGAATGCATAGCACTTAACTTACCCACTGGGCTTGTTTTTTTTTCTTTCATTAACTTCCTCGATCATTATGCTTGATGGTGGTAACTTAATCACACCTATAAAGCAAACAAATAAACAAAAATGCAATGTAACTTCAGTGCTTACTTAGCAGGCAAAGATGCTTTACTACTGCACATCTTTTATTTCTACTACTGAGCAAATTATCTGTTCTTTTGGCAGAAATGTTAGCAGAGTAATGTTAACTCCTGGTGATTATGCCACCAGTTGAAGAGATAAGAATCAAATCCCCTCACTACTTATTTGATATTGCAGAACCTCACAACTGGCTTGACTGAATTTGTCATTCAATTGATTGAGCTTTTAAAATGTTCAAATGTTCATTGAACCAGTTGATTCAGTCAGACTAGCAGCTGATATTTTTTGATCCATGATTTATCTTTTGTGCTTGTACTGGCACAAATTCATTATGATATTGTAATTCAGTGAACAATAGATGAATTTGCTTTAAAAAATTCTATTATTTTAGATGGGAGGTGGGAAAAGTCTCAAAATTTCCAGTATCTAAATTGACATGGTAAACTGAACACATATATCCTGTTATTTCTTTTTTTAAAATTAATTTATTTTAATTTGGCCACACCACGTGGCTTGTGAGATGTTAGTTCCCCAACCAGGGATTGAACCTGAGCCCTCCACTGTGAAATGAGGAGTCGTAACCCCTGGACTGCCAGGGAATTCCCATGTTCTCCTATTTCTTATACACTTACCTTTCAGGACCCGAACAGCCCATCGAGCTTGTGTATCCCCTGTGGGTAGTATGGAGCCCAAGGGTTTGATGAGACCAATGACAGCCAGGGTTGGCTTTGGTAGATGTGCAGGAAAGATGTACTTGTATAGCGATGCCTGGCCATCTTCGACTTTCACTACAGTCTCGTCAAGGAAGGGGAAATCAAAAGTGTATCCAGTGGCAAAAACAATGATATCGATGGGCTCTTCCTTTGGGGTGTTGTTAAATGCGACAGAGTTTTCCTTCACTTCCTTAACACTTGGCTTGATGAGTACTTTCCCAGTGATGATACGGCCTGGGAGCTCGTCATTTAGCACAGGCTCTCTTAGTTGTACCCTAGACATTAACATGGATAAGGAAGAGATCTGCCAGGAACTGATGCAGTCAGCCCGCCCTCCTCCTCCCCTTCTCCTCTTCATTTTGCGACTTGCCCCTCAGCTAGGCAGGAGGTGACAGTACTGTGGGAAGTTACCTTTGTGGGAGTGGCTTCATGAACGACCAAGAAGGATGATGGAACCATGCTTACCATTTACAAGAATTTAGAAGCCTGGGGAGAAGGAGGTCAGAATTTTCTCTAGCTCTACTTCTCCTGCTGAATTCTAGCATTCAGTTATCCCTGTCATTTTAGAGATAGCTGAATGCTGAAGGACCACAAGGGAAACCAGGGACTTCTCTATGTGCTGAGAAATGCTAGAAACTCTTTCCTCCTCAGAAGCAATTGTACAAGGAAAGTATGCATGTGTTTAAAAGGAACAAGGGCAGAATTAGCTTTTTCTGGCTATGCCTTTGGAATCACCCTTTTCTGGCTGTGTCTTTGGAATCACAAAGCAAATGCTTTGCTGGATGATTTTAAGTAAGCTGAGTCATTTTGGGCTTATGGTGAATGCACAGAAACAGACAATGTGATCAAATGGAGGGAGCTCTGGAGCAGGAGGTAGTAAGGGTGGCTTTGTGTCCAAATGTTTATACTTAACAGAGCTTGGGAAAACCATTTCATCTTTGTAGGCTTTCTTTTATTCACCTGTAAAATAGGGATACTAATACTTGCCATCCTTGTTAGTTGATTGGGTAGGGTGAAGAACATATGAAATAGTATATTTCTAAGAACTTTGGAAATGAAAAAGGATTGGCTAAATCTAACAGGGAAGATATTACAATTCCTCAGGCTTCTTTTACATTTTCTAGGCTTTGTGGGATTAAATAAAGTCTTTTGAGTGGCCATTCAGGCTAAATCAAGCTTATGGTAGGAAAGGCTCTGGTGAAAAGTTTAAAACTCCTAGGGGACCTGAAGTTAGGCAACAGAAGAGGGTAGGTAAGAAAGGAAAATAATGGAGACAATTGCAGGACTAGAAGAGCAGGGAGAGAGGAAGGTGTATGAGAGAAGGATGAAGAGACCCAGAGGAATGAAGTACATGTAGTAGGAAGGGGGCTGTCTCCCAACCCTGGTGGCTTGGGTGCCACCTGATCAATCCTGGTCCAGAGTGGAATCTGGGGGAAGATCAGACAGGATCTCCAGGCTGTGGTGCTACCCCGGCAATGGAATATCATTGTACAGAGTCAATGAATGAGGAAGTAAAATAAAACCACTGGTACTTGTTAATGGGCTAAGTAATGGGTTGTAACTGAAAGGATAAGACTGAAATCAAGGTCATCGGAAGAAGGCACTGTTTTTTGAAAGATGGTGAAGGATTAAATTTTTCCCACACTGTGAAACAGGCAAATGTGTTGTTTTTGTTGGAAGAGTCATAGACAAATAATTCTCTTTTGATTGCTGCAACTAAGGTTTATGTAACTTGCCAAGGTCACAGAGTCTGCTTGGTACTAGATTAACTTGGGCAAGTGACTGAATTTCCCTGTCTTAGTATACCCACTCTGAAAGGGAGGTTATATGGTTTACTTTAAAGGGTTGTTGACAGTTATGTATCACATAATTCTACTTACCAAGCACTGAAAACAGTTAGCCATTATGACTAAGTAATTTATATGAAGTTTTCCTTCATACTCAGTCTTGTTGCTGTATTATGGCTGCTGGAAGGACCAATGCCCCTTCTCCCTAACAGCCTTCTGCAGCCCCTCTGCATTTACCTGTCTTCTGGTATTAAGCCATAATTTGCATGATTGAACCAGCTGTTCATCCTTTTCGCTATCAACCAATTCACAATTGGAGTTGGAAGAGAATTTCTGAATGTGTTCTGAAATCGTGTCATGAAAACCATGTCCCATGGGTACCCTGAGTCAAAGACACGGCTGATCGCCCATGCCCCTCCGGTGGTGCTGAGGAACACCTAGAAGCAATCAGAGAGGTCACTCACTTTGACACAGTGAACAGGGCTGGTTCTGTCAGAGATTATTTTCATGAGTTGAAAGGCACCAAATAGCCAGCCACCCCCAAAATACCTCCCTGACAAGATAGTTTTGGCTTCTCTAACTCCTACTTTATTCTTTTGAGATAATGGTTTGAGTATCTAGAGTATTAAAATGCCTTAGCACATATTATTGAGCACTTTTTATCTGCCAGGCTCAGTGCTAGACACCATGGTGAATTATATATTGTGGTTGGCCATAGGAACTTAGAATCTCATGTGAGAAGATAGTGAATAGGTGATAACAACTTTGTATGCTAGTGACTATAGGCAAGAGTAGGGCAAGGATGCAACTGAAAGTTGTCTGCAGGGACTTCCCTGGTGGTCCAGTGGTTAAGACTCTGCCTTCCTGGATCAAACCCATGCAGGAAGCACAGGTTTTATCCAGGGAACTAAGATTCCACACGCTGTGCAGTGCAGTTAGAAAAAAAAAAAAAGATGTCTGCAAAGGGTTTCAACATAAAGCATTGTTAGAACTGATAGTAAAATTCAGTAATAAAACTAGTTTTGGTGGATTTTTAAAAAACAGATTATTTGACTAGTTGAGTTTACCAGCTGACCTAGTTCATTAAGCTAATAGTTACTTTGGAACCTATACAACAAAGAGTTGTCTGTATAACTTTTTAAAATTGAAAAATTTAGTCAACCGATCTGTTGCTTTGCAAATACAAAACAACTGGTTTAATGCCCGTTTTCTCTTCCAATAAACTGGGGCATGGTGGCCATAGCTGCAGTGTTACTGCCTTTATGATACATTTTGATTGACCTTATAATACTGGAGTAGGTAGCCACTCCCTTCTCCAGGGGATCTTCCCCACCCAGAGATAGAACCTGGATCTCCTGCATTGCAGGCAGATTCTTTAGCATCTGAGCTACCAAGGAAGCCTCATAATATGATGGAGCCTTATGGTGGCAAGAACTATAAGCACATCAGTAATTCTGACATTAGACATATTTGCACCTGCCTTTCTTCATCATGATGAAGAATCAGTTATGATATTTTGGTAGAAATGAATTATATTCTGAAACAAGGGAAGTTTCTTTGTCAATATAGAAATGGTGTGTGCCAAAGCATGTTTTCAGATTGAAGAAATTTCCAGTGGTTAGAGAAATAGAAGTAGTAATATGTGACTCACATGTGTTGGTCATTGTGAATGGGCCTATGCTGATTTTTGCTTCAGAACCTCCTTTTCCTTCCTTCGGGATAACTCTACCAAATTGCTAAGTCTCTCCAAATCAGTCAATCAATCATCAAGTTCCTTCCTTAAAGTTCCAGAAAGGAACACACTCCCAATTCTTTTTCCTCATACCTATTTTCATTCTTGCAATTATTGATCTAATTCTTTACACTTATTTACATGACATCTGTTTTCCCCATGACTATACCATCTATGACAGCAGGAATCCTGTTTGATTATTCTGTTCTCCCGTGTATCCTCCATGCCTGGCACAACATTTGGTATAGCAGAATTCAACAACTAATATTGATTTGTTACCTGAATGGCTTTCAATGAGTTCATAGCATAGTTGGAAAGAAAATACACACTATAAATAATACATACTATATATTTTGCCTGTATATAAAAGGCAATTGCCCTGCCGCGCTAAGTGGCTTTAGTCATGTCCAACTCTGTGTGACCCTGTGGACTGTAGCCCGCCAGACTCCTCCATCCATGGCGATTCTCCAGGGAAGAATACTGGAGTGGGTTGCCATGCCCTCCTCCAGGGGATTTTCCCGACTCAGGGATTGAACCTGAGTTTCATAAGTCTTTTGCATTTGGCAGGCAGGTTCTTTACCTCTAGCGCCAACTGAGAAATCTCAAAAAATGAGCAATACCAAGAATTCAAAGTGCCATCCAAGGAGTGTAAATTTCAGTTATTACATCAATTCATACTGGAGAGATGATTTTGTGTTGGGTAGAGGTGTCTGGGAATGTAAATGTAAGTTGTCATAAAAGAGAAAAGGGCACTGCAGAAGGGAGGGCTATGGTGTGAGTGAAGGGGAAAATTGAGGCTTGGGGGTGGGAAAGGTCACAGAGTAGACCAGTCGGCGTTCAGTTGATGATCATGTGGGAAAGCAGTGCAGGATAAAGTTAAAATGGCAGATCTGGACCAGGTGATGGAGAGCCCTGTAATTAATGATTTTTTTCTTTTTTTAGGTAGGGAGGAGTTGTTAGTTTTTTAACGTGAGTGTCATAAGGAGAGCAGGCTTTTCAGAGGATTTGTTTCTTGGTGGTTGGGGGTCTGGATGGATTGTTGTGTGTATGGGGCTGGTCTGGGGCAGGAGTCCAGGCACTTAAGGTAGGATTAGGAGCAGGGGCTTTGAATGGAAGAGACTTGGGTTTGAGGACTGGCTCTACCAGCTGCTGGTGGTGTGCCTTTAGGCAGCTTGTTTAACTCTAGGTTTCAGTTGCTTCACTGGTGGTTAGGGAGTCTTGTACCTACTTCATGGCTTGTTTTGATGATAGGCTGAGGTCATGCAGTAAAGCCTTTAGTGCTGTTCTTGGTACAGAGTAAGCAAGCCCCAGTAATAGTAACTCTTCCCATAATTGTGAGAAGGAAAGTGTAACAGATTCCACGTGAGGTGGTATGGACCTGATGAGGATGGTGGCAATCAATAAGGAAAGGAAGGAGCAAATGGGAGATCTTAGTAAGAAAAAATTAGCCAGAATTTTCTGACTAATGGGACTGAGTAAGAAACAGATTCTTCCTGTAACTCATTTTGGCTGGGAAAATAGCAAAAATAAGAAGTCAGAGAACCCAAATTTTTGAGGAAAAATGATACAATATGACACCTGGAATTTATAGTAACATTTATGAACATTCAAGAAAAAAGTACCTAAAAAATCTGTTTGTGTGTGTGTGTTTTAGGAATTTTTTCCTTTCATTATCTATCATGGTGTCAGACACAGTTTGCTTGAGGCATGCATCTTAAGATAAAGCTCCTCATTAGGTAACACCAAGAACCATACCTTCTTTGCCAGGTGGCTGGCCTCCACAGCAATGTCTGTGCCAGAATTTCCCATTCCAATAACAAGAACGCTCTTGTCCCTAAATATATCTGGATGTTTATACTCTCGGCTGTGGAAATACTGGCCTTTAAAAGTATTTATACCTATAGAAAAAAAAAAGGAAGTCAGATAGAAAATTTACAAGATCTGTGAATGAAACACACACATTATTCAGCTAATAACATCCTTTTGATGGGTGATTTAGGTTGTTTTAATAGCATACTCAATTTTAAGAAAATCTGAAACACGGATACATAATTATGCAAGATACAGAAATTGGTGAGTGATTATTTATTTAATAGAGATACTTACTCCATCTCACTAGATGGACCTCTAGTTTTACTTATTAGATGATTACTAAGTTAAAATATCATGGCACTATAAAAAAACCCACCCCCCCCCAACCCACTGGGGATTTCAAAGTTTTTGAGCATGAGCCACCCATCCTTCCTTTGCCCTGCAGTAAACCATTTTCTGCTAAAAACAACAACAACAACAAAAAAACAAAAACAAAAAAAAAAAAAAGAAGGAAAGAAAGAAAAAAAAAGCATGGCATTAAGACTTATTAAGCTGAAGTATAAGAAGTCCTTACTTTTTAAAATTTGATAGAAATGAATGGGACAGAAATACTCTATTTGCTAATATTTGATTATTTAGAAGTTTTCATAAGCAAGGAGAAAGAGCAGAGAAGTTAAAGTGAACTATGAGTCAGTGCTTCCACTCTATTCAGCAAACTTTTTGGACCCCTCTTATGTGCCAGACACTGTGCTAGATGATATGGGAAATAAGAAATAAAAATATGGGACTTTCCTGGTGATCCAGTGGTTAAGAATCTGGCTTCCAATGCAGGGGATGCAGGTTCACATCCCTGGTCAGGGAACTAAGATCCCACATGCTGCAGGGTCACTAAGCCTGTGTGACACAAGAGAAACTTGAGTGCCACAGCAAAGACCCAGTGCAACAAAAATTTTTTTAAAAAAGGAAATAAAAGTATGGTCCCTATTTGAAAGATCCTTGTGTGTTCGCCTTGGTGACTGATGGTAACTCAGGCTAGGTTTGCTGAGCCAGCCAGAGTTGGCTCAGAGAAAAAGGAGATATGTTAGTTATACTGGGATCAGAGCTATTTGAATTAGATAAGACATCTCAGTTGATGCCAAATCTCACTGAAACATCAAATGCTTGTGGAGGGTTTTGGAAAATACTCTTAGGTTGCATAAAACGATCAAAAGCAATCCTGTACAAAGAACATTTTTTTTTTTTTTTAAAGAAAATATCACAGTACATCTAGATTCTCAGTGAATTCTCAGGATATGGATGCTGTGGCACATTAGTGGCACATTACTGGGCCTTAACCAAGGCCCAGTAACTCTTTATTTCACCTTAAATCTTTAGAAATCTAACATGAATCTCAGTTAAAACCCAACCACAATCTAGATCATAAAGTTTAGCAATAATGCAATCAAATTCAAATATTGACTTAGCTCAATATTTGACCCAATATGGATCCGAGAACTGCCAGGAATGGAGAGCTGGACAAGTTTAATGAGAATAATAGCATTATCTATGAATGTTAGATTATCTTAGATTATCTCTGGATCAGGCTCTTTTGGATCACAAGTGGACAAATATGAGACTCTGTGGCTTGAGTCTTCTCTCAGACTAATACTTTCCCCACTTATATTACAGGAGAACAGAGCAAGAACTTTTGTTAGGTGAAGTGGCTGTGTTAGTAAACAGCTGAATGTATATGGTTTCTGAATTAATAAAATAAGTTACTTTGGGAAGTTATATATTTATTCCAACTGTAATACCTATTATATTTACTAAGACTTTTTGGAACACTTTCTTCTTGAATTGCCTCCAGAACTCATGACATGGTTTTTTGAATAGCTTAAATGAGTTTAATTTTTGTGATGATTAACACCTACTCCAGGGTGTGTGTAAGTCTGCTATGGGGCAGAGAGAGAGATGATGAGGTTTGGAGGACTCCATTTCAAGTCTAAAGTCATGAAATTTTAGTGCTCAAAGGCTCCTTAACAATAATTCAGCCATGGATTTGAAATAACCAATTGGTAGTGGCTGGTAATATGGATATTGAGAAGGATGGCAAATACTGTAGAGTTCTGTTTGCTTGATTTGTGATATATAATGTTGGGTAAGATAGGTAAAACCCCTCAGTTTCTAGGAAGGAAAACAGAGGCTTAGAAAGGTTAAGTGTAAAGCCCAAGATTATATAGCTTTTTTTCCTTTTTTAAACATCTGATGGGTAATGGGTTGGTGTCCTAACAAGGTTTAGGAGGCAGCACATGTCATGCAACAACGTGAACACCCAATCATCATGCCCATGAACTACTAAAGGATCATAGCTTCTTAATTGTATAACCGGGAATCTATACCTCCTGGGTCCCAAGCTCTTCTTATTTAAACTGAACACATTGGCTCCATTGCTTTCAAGCTATGCTTTATCCTAATCTGACCTGACTTGAGTAACATCTGCAGGGCAGGTCCAGGACCATTTCAAGTACATGAATTTGTTGTAAAGTGAGTATTGCTGTTACTACAGGCCATATGTAGACTGGGATCACTCCACTGGACCCCTATAAAACTCATTTCATTCCTTTCACGCAGGCTATGTGTTGTCTTATCCACTTCTGTATTCTTAGCAATAAACACAGTGTACTCTCTATGTCAGGAAATTCTCTGGATTCTTGGAGTGATCCAGTACCAGGCACTCCTATTGGGAGTTGGAGTAACTTGCCTACTCAGGGGTTTTCTCTGTAGGCAAGAAATGGGTAAGGTGGAAAGAATTCATAGTCGAATGCATTCAAGCAGAGGCTGTTGAGTCTTTCTCAGGGATGCTGAAGAGTTTCCTGTATCAGGAAGAAGGCTGAACTGCGTTCCAATTCAATGATTATAGTCTATGACAGTTTTCAGGGTGTGTTTTATCTTAACGTGGCCTGACTTCAGTAACCGCTGGGAGCAGACCAAGTATCATTGGAGGTAGATGAATTAATTGTGAACTGAGCCTTGTGATCACTGTGTCATATTTAGATGATTCGGATTAAAATTTGCTTAAGTTTGAACCTTTTGAATCCTGTGCTGCAGATTAAATAAACCAAGCCACTGGATTTTCTATTCCCTCTGAGTTGTAATCCAATTGAAGTTTGACATAAATGAATCATGGTTGCAAAAGCCAGATGAAGAAACTGAGGCCCAAAGATATCTTAATTTGTCTCCCAAGACTCATGCCCCTGGTGACTGTTACCCAGTGCCATAAACCTTTGATCTAGGTAACTGCTGTGACCCATAGACACAAACAAATGAAAATCAAGTTATTTTTTCCTTTATTCACAGATTGATGCTTGTGACCTCTCCTCTCACCTTTGTCAATGCACTACTGCTGTGTCTAGCAAACGGTCTAGGTCTCCCGTGTCTTAGAAGGTTTTCTGGTGCTGCCAGTCACTTAGAGATGGACATTGAACTTCAGTGAAGCATGAAACTGCTTCATAGTTATTCATTCTACTCTTTGGTACTCAAAACTTGTTTGAAACTGATGAAAGCCAGAATCTGGCCAAATAGCGCTGGTCAAGGGAAAAAACCCTCTTACCTCACTACTTTAACTATTTAATGGAGGAGATCAATAGGAATTTATTTCCAAAACAATCCAGTATCAGGGTGGCTCACATAAGACAAATTAAAGTCAGTTGTAGAAAGGGCTATACCTGGAAAGGAGTCCAGTGGTAAATACGGATTAGTAAGAAAACCAGTGCAGACCATGACAGCATCAAAGATGGCTGACTCTTGCTTCCCTTCGCGCAGAGTGACTACCTCCCACTGGCCTGTGGCAGTAAAATCTGGGCGTTTTCTTACACTGTAGACTTTTGTCTGAAAAGAGAATCATAGACATGGTTAATAGTTTTCAAGATTCCAGAAAGGGCTTGCTGGCTGACATGCCAATTATTTCAAATGTTCTTGAGCACAGACTAAATATAATAAGCATAACCCTAGACACTGAATTGGGCTCTCAGGTTAATCACAATTTTCTGGATGGAAGTATTCTAAACTTAGAGTTGTATAGGGGTATTGAAGAGAGGTGGTCAGGTCCAAAAATTTTAAGTGATTTGCTCCAAGTCTCACAATGTGTGATAGAACCAAGACTATAACACAGGTCTTTCTGTGTTTTTAAAGTTCTTTTTCTGCCGTATCTAGTTCTTACAGAAACAACTCTGTTTTTTCAACTTTAAACTTTTTATTTTGTATTGGAGTATAGCCAATTAAAAATGGCGTGTTAGTTTCAGGTGAACAGCAAAGGGACTCAAGAGACAGTTCTTTTCAACCGTTCCTTTAAGAGAGACATGGATAGTATATAATTGAAAATATAAATCTGGTCACAAGTATCTTAGCTTATGAAAGGCCTTATAGGCTATGGTACTGAAGTTTGCCCAGACTGAGGGAACTATGGAAGAGTGCTCATTTTATGGGTGAATTTCTGTGGAGTTGTCTGAATTTCAATACAGTTGATTGTTGAACAACATGGGTTTGAACCGTGCAGGTCCACTTATATGTGGATTTTTAAAAAACAGTAAATATTACAGTAAACAGGATTCATAAGTGTTTGGATCCATGGATGTGGAACTGTGGATGCAGAGACAGCACAAAAATGGAGGAAATGGGAGATTTCCATTGTGCAGAGTTGGCACCTCTAATCACCCATGTTGCTCCAGGGTCAACTGTAGTCTATTTTTGTTCTCTTCGAGTACATGTATGTCCATGGGTACTAGGTTCTGATTCAGAAAATATATAAAAGAAATTTACAAGTCAAATTTAAAAGCATAAAAGAGACTTTGCTGCCTCATTTTCCTCTTCAGGTTTCAAAGAGGACAGGCTTCTCAAGTCCCACTTAATGGTTCACTGTCTAGTTTATCATACTTGAAGTGCTTGTTGGGGTCTACATTTGTATTAGCAATCGTCTTTTTAAAGCACAAATTTTCAGCTAATTAAAAGATCATTCAAAATAAAATTTATTTTTATCTTGAAAATGCTGAATTTATCATTGAAAACTTGGAAATGTATAGAGAGGAAGGCAAAACAAAACCTCTCACAGACAGCTGCTTGCGTGTACTTTCTTAAAACTTTGGTGAACATCCAGTTTTATATGTTTTTAAGTTATTTTAAAACAGGCTTGGAAAGCATGTAGCAAAGGAAATGCTTCAGGATCAGAAATTCTGATACATTAAAGAATATTTTTGTGGAGTATATCCATTGATTATGGTAGTTTTATTTTTACTCTATCCCATGGAAGATAAGGAAGTGGGATGAAATAGTCTTTGGACAACTTGAGTACTTTTAATTTTCTCCAGTTTTATTGAGATATAATTGACATATAACAGTGTAGAAGTTTAAAGTGTACAACCTAATGATTTAGACATGTGTGCATATTATAACATGATTACCACAATAAGTTTAGTTAACATTTATCACCCCACATAGTTACAATTTTTTTCTTCTGATAAGAACTTTCATGATCTATTCTCTTAGCAACTTTCAAATATACAGTATGGAATGATTACCAATAGTGAAGTCACTCAGTCGTGTCCAACTTTTTGAGACCCCATGGACTATAGCCTACCAGGCTCCTCCATCCATGGGATTCTCCAGGCAAGAATACTGGAGTGGGTTGCCATTTCCTTCTCCAGGGGATCTTCCTGACCGAGGGATGGAACCTGGGTCTCCCGCATTGCAGGCAGACACTTTAACCTCTGAGCCACCAGGGAAGCCCTATAATTACCGATACATTTCCAGAATTGATTTACACAATATAGAATGTATCTCCAGAACGAATTTGTCTTATAACTGGAAGTTTATACCTTTTGAACACCTTCCCTTATTCCCTAGCCTACTTCTGACAGCCATCAGTACGTTCTCTATTTCTGTGAGTTTGGGTTTTTGTTTGTTTGTTTGTTTTGGCCATGCTTCAGGGGCATGAAGAATCTTTAACTTCCCAACTGAGGATTGAATGCATGCCCCCTGCATTGGGAGTTCAGAGTCTTAACTCCTGGACTGCCAGGGAAGGTCCCTTTTTATTTTTTGGATTCTACATATAAATGAGATCATACAAATTTGTCTTTCTCTGAGTTATTTCATTTAGTATAATGCCCTTAAGTTTCATCCATGTGTTTGCAAGTGACAGAATTTTTTTTTTTACCATAGCTGAACAATATTCCATTGTCTGTCTATTTGCCTATTAATCATCTATCACATTTCTTTATCCACTTATCCATCAATGGACACAAGTTATTTCTATAGTTTGGCCTTTGTAAATAATGCTGTAATGAATATGGAGATACAGATATCTCTTCAAGATAGTGATTTCATTTTGATCAGGCATACGTTAAAGGTTGTGAATGTGAATCTTACATGCTACTTGTTTTGGTCAATCTTTCCACTCATGTTAATTTTTCTGTGTAATTCTCCATGAATTCCTAACCATCCCTACCTCTTATAGGGAGGGCAATAGGAGAAGAGAATCACATGAATTTTCATGTGTTTCTTGCAGAGAAAGGAAGAAAGAAAGAGGATATATTTATTTGCTTCTGTCTTTCTACCTACCTCCTGTCTCTTCCCCTAAAATGGGAAAGGAGGTGGGTATGGTCAATGAGAAGAACAATGTCAAAGATTTTTCTAATTCCAAAGATATCTAGAAAAGTTTTCCTTCACACAGTGAGATTCTCTTGTGTATGAGTCAGTGCACACATCCATTTCTATAAACGGACAGTAAAAAGGGAGAACCTAGGAGCTGGTAGGAAGTTCTCAATGTCCCTGTGTATAGGTATTTGGCCCAAACTGAAAATGCAGTTTGATATTTTTAAGGTCCACTTGGATACTTGGATGGAAGCATTGCAAACTAAAAAAAATTCTACACATGAATCCTTAGACCAAATATTCACTTCTACCTCCAGATTTACTTAGGGTGATTGTAAGTAAAAGGGGAAAAAGAATCCAACGAGGTGTCATTGGTCTTGCCAGTTCATTCTCTCATTTATAGAGCCCCAGGTAGAGAGAGATGACACAAAATAGGTAGGAAATATTTCCTGACTGCTAACTGATGTTTTGTGCCTTTCTTACCTTGAATTGAATGCATTCCAGGAGGTTGAACCGGTTTGCATACATTTTGAGATAATCCAGGAATTGAGAATTTGGCACGTAATTTGGATAATCTTCTGGGAATGGAAAGTCCGGATAACAAGACATCTCCTTGCAGCTGTTGGAAACCACAGACTTGTAGAGGCTGGCTCTGCCTTCTTCAACATGTTCCTATACAAGCAGTGCATGAAAATGAGTATGTATGCATGTGTGCATATTGCGTGCACACACATGAAATGAATACTAATTTTTAGACATTTGAAACATTGACTAAGATTAAGGTGACCGAGACAATTTATGTATGCGACCTCCTACTTCCTAATGGGATTTGGTATCCTGCACTTAACTTGAAAAATGATGAATATCATGATCAGAATTACAATTTCATCATTATGTGCTAACAAACATAGGATAAACTTACCTGTCTAGATTTACACAGTATCACTGCAAAATAAAGGAGAATATGGAAATACACCAGACTCAGAAAGTAGTTTCTAGATGATGAACGGTTGGTAGGTATGTTGATTTCATGAGGTATTGGCAAAAGGGTTATGGAGAAAGGGCATTCAGATTATGAAGGATTTTGTACCTAAAATTAAGGAATTTGAATTTTGTAGAGATTGATTTGTATTAAATTTTGAAAAGATAATTCTGGTTTTACAAAAGATAAAGGGATCCGGAAAGGAAGGGAATGAGGCTAGTTGAGAACTTGAAACACAAATCCACACAATTGCCAATGAGAACCTGAGCACAAGCAATGGCAGCTGAAACTGAAAGAGGTGGGATTTGTTAGGTAGCAGAAAGCTAGAACGCATAGGATTGTGAAACTGATTAGATTTAAGGTTTGGGAGAAGAAGCAGGTCGAGGGTTTCCAGACTGGACAACTGCAAATGGTAAAATGCTAAAAAATTTCCCATCCAGGTTTGAACTTAAATAACTAGCAAATAACAACATCTCAGACAACTAATACTACAAGGCTGAATAGTGGGCAGTTTTAGTTACTCAGGTATATACATTGTCTGTTTTTTGGATGTGTTATAAAGGATTGTTCTAATTTCAGTGGGAAAGTTCTTAGCATTTTAATATTATTTGTTATCTTGGATATGTATAGTTCCTTTTTCCTGTGGAATAAAAGTTATTTTTATGAACAAGTAGAAATGTGAACATAAACCTCACATATGGAGAGGACGTACTTTGTTCTCTCAAAAGGTGTGAATCTAACAGAAAATAAAATTATAACATATCTTTGTAGTTTGAATTAATGATACAGATCTCATCAACTGATGAGTTCTCCTTATCTTGCTTATTTGTGGCTCCACATCTGATAGTCTCATTTATCGAGAACATATCTAGAAAACTAGAATCTAAATGGCTTCTGAGAAAGATGACTATTTAAATCCTGATCTTTTATTCTGTAGGAAGATCTAAAGCAGTGCTGTTCAAAGAGCCAGACTGGTATGAGCTCTTTGCTACCAGTTTATGACAATGTAAGTACAGAAGTTGAGGGTAAGCGTCTTAAAACTTTTATAGCAATAATTCGACTTTGTTCAGTATTCATGCATGTGGACTCTTTAGTGATGAACGGGATCCATCTTGGCTTTGTCTAAGTCATGTGATGAGTTGTGTGGGATTTGAACTGTGTAGTAGTCATGTGAGTAGGACTCCATTACAGTGTGTGACATTTCAAGGTTAGTTTGAAAATTGTTACCCAAAGTGCATAAAAGCTATAAGCTATTTTATTTGGAATATAATTGATATTTGATTATAACTTTATAGAATAAATGGTCAGAAATGACTACTACTGATAAAGGACTGAAGATAAGTTTTAAAAATACAGCGCCACTTGCTTCATTTTGGATAGCAGTTAAAAAAAACGAATATCCTGAGCTTGCTGAGGTTGCTTTGAATTTTCTTCTTCCATTCCATTCTTATATTCTGTGAGCCTCATTTCTCTATGTGTGCTGTTAAACAAAACTTAGAAACGGTTTAGATATATGTTATGTCTTGGGAGGAGTGTTGTCGCCCATCCAATCTAGATTAGATAAAATGACAAACAAGAAGCAAGCTTAATTACCACATTATAAGCCTTAAGTGTTAATATGTACAATGCATAGAGAAAGTGTGCCTATAAGTGTTTTATGGAGAAATGGTATTTCACACATAATGTTTTGTTCAGCAAAAGTTACACTAGTGATTCTCTACAGTAATTGCTTTGTACAGACTTTCAAAGAAATTTGAATTTATGTTTTGTTTCATTTTCACCTTATTATAGCTCTTTTTATTGTATGTCACAAATATCATTGTCTATACTTCCTTGGAAATTAAAACAAACAAACCTGATTCTTTTCCACAGCTCGAGAATCACAGCTCTCTAGATTAGTGCTTTTAAATCTTATTAAGAATTGCTTGGGGAATCTTACTAATGTGTAGATGTTGACTTAGTAGGTCTGGGTGAGCCTGAGATTCTGTGTTTCTAACAAGTTCACATGCAGATGCTACTGGTCATGGACCATGCTTTGAGTAACAAGACTTTACAGCAGTCCTACCTGATAGGAGTGAGACGTAGCCCACACATGCACTTTAAAAATTTCCAATAGCCACTTTAAAAAAGGTAAAGAGGATACTCAATGATTCCAAAATTTTATAATTTCAATATGTAATCAATCAAAATTATTAGTGAAGTATGAACTTTTTTTTCTCATATTAAGTGTTTTAAGTCTAGTGTATATTTTACAAATCTGAATCCAAATGCTACATTTTCACTGGAAAAAGTGGATTTGCATGCCAAAATTGTTAACAAATGTGTAAAAAACTGAATTGGGTATTGGTTTTAAAATTAAAATTAATCAAAATGAAATGAAATAAAAAATTCAGTTCCTTAGTCAAATCGACTCCATTCCACAGTTACATATGGCTGATGGCTATCTTACTGGACAGCACAGCTCTAGACCATCCTTAAACTTGAAACCAGGCATTAGAACTAAATTTAGTGTTGGTTTGATGTTGTTAAATATGATCAAGTTTCTTCTGGGTTATAGGAATGAAGAGAATGCGAATAGCTCTAAAGAGCTGTAATATTGAGAAGTGAGAGCAAACAGCAAGGGAAACAACTACAGTGTAAGGAGAAAAACATCAGTTATAAACATTTTGGGATCAGTTAGTGTGTGACCAAAGCTCATTCACTTTTCTCTGGCATCTGAGAGCATCATGTTGTAAATAATACTTTGTTAATACTGATGATTTCTAGTTAGCAATAATAAAAGGATAAATTTGGAATATACACTGTTAAAGGGTAGAGATGCGTATAATATCATGTTGTAAAGACTTGCATAAAAATAGTTCAAGAAACTTTAAAGCATTTAGTAATGGCATGTTTAAAAATCAAAGAGCAGTGGAGACTCACTGAAATTGGATAAGTCATGAAGCCATGGAGACCGTAAAACAATTGAACCCACAAACAAAAATAGAAAATAAAAAACCCAAAACCAACTTTGTTTTGCAAAATTTTAGAAGATAATTGAAAAGGCAGGAAGAAGAGAACTTTACAGGAAACATTGAAGCCTATTGTGAAAGAATGTATTACAGATGTCAGCCTTTAGGGTGGAATCCAACATGCTCTGTCTCTTTCCTCCTCTGCTTGTTTCTCTTGGTAAAAACACAAGGTCTGGTGTGTTTAAGGTATATACAGAGATTACAGGTCCATGGCACTTAGGAATGAGGTTTGCAAGATCTGAGCCTTCCCCTGCAGGGTTTGCCTCGGTGAAATATGTCCCAGTGATTCCCAGGCCCTGGGACCCCTGGCTGCAGCACTCTTGGCATTCTCTCCGTGTTAGTCTGCCAGTTGCCATGGTATGCTGTGTGTGGACGCATGTTTTTCCTGAGAATTGTTCAGGGCACTTAGGGGAAACATTTTTGTCTTGAAGGGGCAACTGAATGAGAGGTATGTGTATGTGAAAGTCGCTCAGTCATGTCCAACTTTTGGACATGGACATGTGACCCTGTGGACTGTAGCCTGCCAGGCTCCTCTGTCCATGGAATTCTCTAGGCCAGAATACTGGAGTGGGTAGCCAGCCGTCCCCTTTTCTAGGGGATCTTCCCAACCCAGGGATCGAACTCAGGTCTCCCGCATTGTGGGTGTATTATTTACTGTCTGAGCCACCAGAGAAGCCTGGATGAGAGGAGGGGAAAGGGGAAATAATAAGGGCAAGAATGCAGGGGTTTTTGGTTTCTTGGTTCACTTGGTGCTGCAATACAATAATAAGGACATTATATTCAGTAGAACACTTCATGGGATTTCATGAACAGTCCAGGATTTGCGTACCCTTATTCCTGAGCTATGGCATAGACTCTAGAAATGAATGGAGTATAGTTTTTGACAGCACAGGTCCTGGAGTCAGACAGCCTGGGTTCATATTCAAGCAGAACATTTTTATTTATTTATTTATTTATTATTATTATTATTTTTTTCCAGTGGGTTTTGTCATACATTGATATGAATCAGCCATGGATTTACATGTATTCCCAATCCCGATCCCCCCTCCCACCTCCCTCTCCACCCGATTCCTCTGGGTCTTCCCAGTGCACCAGGCCGGAGCACTTGTCTCATGCATTCCACCTGGGCTGGTGATCTGTTTCACCATAGATAGTATACATGCTGTTCTTTTGAAATATCCCACCCTCACATTCTCCCACAAAGTTCAAAAGTCTTTTCTGTATTTCTGTGTCTCTTTTTCTGTTTTGCATATAGGGTTGTCATTACCATCTTTCTAAATTCCATATATATGTGTTAGTATGCTGTAATGTTCTTTATCTTTCTGGCTTACTTCACTCTGTATAATGGGCTCCAGCTTCATCCATCTCATTAGGACTGGTTCAAATGAATTCTTTTTAATGGCTGAGTAATATTCCATAGTGTATATGTACCACAGCTTCCTTATCCATTCATCTGCTGATGGGCATCTAGGTTGCTTCCATGTCCTGGCTATTATAAACAGTGCTGCGATGAACATTGGGGTGCACGTGTCTCTTTCAGATCTGGTTTCCTCAGTGTGTATGCCCAGAAGTGGGATTGCTGGGTCATATGGCAGTTCTATTTCCAGTTTTTTAAGAAATCTCCACACTGTTTTCCATAGCGGCTGTACTAGTTTGCATTCCCACCAACAGTGTAAGAGGGTTCCCTTTTCTCCACACCCTCTCCAGCATTTATTGCTTGTAGACTTTTGGATAGCAGCCATCCTGACTGGCATGTAATGGTACCTCATTGTGGTTTTGATTTGCATTTCTCTGATAATGAGTGATGTTGAGCATCTTTTCATGTGTTTGTTAGCCATCTGTATGTCTTCTTTGGAGAAATGTCTGTTTAGTTCTTTGGCCCATTTTTTGATTGGGTCATTTATTTTTCTGGAATTGAGCTTCAGGAGTTGCTTGTATATTTTTGAGATTAATCCTTTGTCTGTTTCTTCATTTGCTATTATTTTCTCCCAATCTGAGGGCTGTCTTTTCACCTTACTTATAGTTTCCTTTGTAGTGCAAAAGCTTTTAAGTTTCATTAGGTCCCATTTGTTTAGTTTTGCTTTTATTTCCAATATTCTGGGAGGAGGGTCATAGAGGATCTTGCTGTGATTTATGTCGGAGAGTGTTTTGCCTATGTTCTCCTCTAGGAGTTTTATAGTTTCTGGTCTTACATTTAGATCTTTAATCCATTTTGAGTTTATTTTTGTGTATGGTGTTAGAAAGTGTTCTAGTTTCATTCTTTTACAAGTGGTTGACCAGTTTTCCCAGCACCACTTGTTAAAGAGGTTGTCTTTTTTCCATTGTATATCCTTGCCTCCTTTGTCAAAGATAAGGTGTCCATAGGTTCGTGGATTTATCTCTGGGCTTTCTATTCTGTTCCACTGATCTATATTTCTGTCTTTGTGCCAGTACCATACTGTCTTGATGACTGTGGCTTTGTAGTAGAGTCTGAAGTCAGGCAGGTTGATTCCTCCAGTTCCATTCTTCTTTCTCAAGATTATTTTGGCTATTCGAGGTTTTTTGTATTTCCATACAAATTGTGAAATTCTTTGGTCTAGTTCTGTGAAAAATACCGTTGGTAGCTTGATAGGGATTGCATTGAATCTATAGACTGCTTTGGGTAGAATAGCCATTTTGACAATATTGATTCTTCCAATCCATGAACATGGTATGTTTCTCCATCTGTTTGTGTCCTCTTTGATTTCTTTCATCAGTGTTTTATCGTTTTCTATGTATAGGTCCTTTGTTTCTTTAGGTAGATATACTCCTAAGTATTTTATTCTTTTTGTTGCAATGGTGAATGGTATTGTTTCCTTAATTTCTCTTTCTGTTTTTTCATTGTTAGTATATAGGAATGCAAGGGATTTCTGTGTGTTAATTTTATATCCTGCAACTTTACTATATTCACTGATTAGCTCTAGTAATTTTCTGGTAGAGTCTTTAGGGTTTTCTATGTAGAGGATCATGTCATCTGCAAACAGTGAGAGTTTCACTTCTTCTTTTCCTATCTGGATTCCTTTTACTTCTTTTTCTGCTCTGATTGCTGTGGCCAGAACTTCCAACACTATGTTGAATAGTAGTGGTGAGAGTGGGCACCCTTGTCTTGTTCCTGATTTCAGGGGAAATGCCTTCAATTTTTCACCATTGAGGGTGATGCTTGCTGTGGGTTTGTCATATATAGCTTTTATTATGTTGAGGTATGTTCCTTCTATTCCTGCTTTCTGGAGAGTTTTAATCATAAATGAGTGTTGAATTTTGTCAAAGGCTTTCTCTGCATCTATTGAGATAATCATATGGTTTTTATCTTTCAATTTGTTAATGTGGTGTATTACATTGATTGATTTGTGGATATTAAAGAATCCTTGCATTCCTGGGATAAAGCCCACTTGGTCATGGTGTATGATTTTTTTAATATGTTGTTGGATTCTGTTTGCTAGAATTTTGTTAAGGATTTTTGCATCTATGTTCATCAGTGATATTGGCCTGTAGTTTTCTTTTTTTGTGGCATCTTTGACTGGTTTTGGAATTAGGGTGATGGTGGCCTCATAGAATGAGTTTGGAAGCTTACCTTCATCTGCAATTTTCAAGCAGAACATTTTTAGCTGGGTGGCCTTGGGAATTTTCTTAAGTTCTCTGTGTCTCAGTTTTCTCCTCTCGAAATAGGAATAACAATAGTATACATAACCCTAGGATAAAATGAAATGATAGCTCTAATGCATTTAGAACAGTGCCTGGTAAGCTCTGAAAAAATATTAACTGTTTTGCATTATTCTTCTACAATTACCATGGAGATTTACTTTCTCAAGTTCTGTTTCCTCCAGAGAAGCTTGTTGGCAATGGGAAGAAAGCTTTGTCAGGTCAGAGGTCTCTCCTTTCTCACTTAAAAAATGGATATAAAATGATAATTAAAGTGACTACTATACAGACACATAGAGACTTTCTCTCAACGCCGAGTGTGGGGAACCCTGAGCTAGGTTGTTCACAGCTCTTGTTCTCAAGAACAATTACTTCCTTCTTTTCCTCTCCTTTGAACAGTCAGAGCCCATTTTACTTTGTCACTTCTTTTCCCTATAGTCAGACAGCCTATAGTCTGTCCACAGTCTATAGATCTGTCTTCAGATCTACAGCACAGGCAGACTGTGGAAACCTCAGAGAAGGCTTGAGGAATCCCATGAGAGGGTAGGGGCCTATCAGGTGGATCTCTTCCAAGATGATATGAATTCAATACATGTTTGTTTAATATATGAATAAAATGAAATCTACTAAGATTATTGAACTTAAAGTTTTTAAGAAGAAGTAAAAGGTACCCATTTAACAAATCATTTCAGCCCCTGTAAGAGTTAGGCTGAATACACATAAAGAAACCTTCAATGATTTAAGGGGTGAAGTATTATACTTAATCATTGCCCTCACTGAATCCAAAAATATGTGGTACATAAGGTGCCTCATGGGTTTGCTGGGTTGCTCAGCTGGTAAAGAATCCGCCTGCAATGCAGGAGATCTCAGTTCAATTCCTGGGTCGGGAAGTTCTCCTGGAGAAGGGATGGGCTACCCACTCCAGTATTCGTGGGCTTTGCTGCTGGCTCAGCTGGTAAAGAATCTGCCTGCAATGCAGGAGACCTGGATTTGATCCCTGGGTTGGGAAAATCCCCTGGAGGAAGGCATGGCAACTCACTCCAGTGTTCTTGCTTGGAGAATCCCCATGAACAGAGGAGCCTGGTGGACTACAGTCCATGGGTTGCAAAGGGTCTGATACAACTGAGTGACTAAATACAGCACAGCACAAGGCACATAGTGGGTGCTCAATAACTGGAATAAGCAAAAGGATACATGTGTGGAGGGAAAGACCTTGATGCACAGAAGGAAGAATGTCTTTCCAGGGGAGGATTATTGTTACAGAGATGTGAAGGGTGAAGCAGAATGTGTTTCTGTCAGTCAGTCAGTCAGTTCAGTCGTTCAGTCATGTCCAACTCTTTGCGACCCCATGAATCGCAGCACGCCAGGCCTCCCTGTCCATCACAAACTCCCAGAGTTTACTCAAACTGATGCCCATCAAGTCGGCGACGCCATCCAGCCATCTCATCCTCTGTCGTCCCCTTCTCCTCCTGCCCCCAATCCCTCCCAGCATCAGGGTCTTTTCCAATGAGTCAGCTCTTTGCGTGAGGTGGCCAAAGTATTGGAGTTTCAGCTTCAGCATCAGTCCTTCCAATGAACACCCAGGACTGATCTCCTTTAGGGTGGACTGGTTGGATCTTCTTGCAGTTCAAGGGACTCTCAAGAGTCTTCTGCAACACAGCAGTTCAAAAGCATCTATTTTTCCATGCTCAGCTTTCCTCACAGTCCAACTCTCACATCCATACATGACCACTGGAAAAACCATAGGCTTGACCAGACGGACCTTTGTTGGCAAAGTAATGTCTCTGTTTTTTAATATGCTATCTAGGTTGGTCATAACTTTCCTTCCAAGGAGTAAGCGTCTTTAAATTTCATGGCTGCCGTCACCATCTGCAGTGATTTTGGAGCCCCAAAATATAAAGTCTGACACTCTTTCCACTGTCTCCCCATCTATTTGCCATGAAGTGATGGGACCAGATGCCATGATCTTAGTTTTCTGAATGTTGAGCTTTAAGCCAACTTTTTCACTCTCCTCTTTCACTTTCATTAAGAGGCTTTTTAGCTCCTCTTCACTTTCTGCCATAAGGGTGGTGTCATCTGCATATCTGAGGTTATTGATATTTCACCCGGCAATCTTGATTCCAGCTTGTGCTTCTTCCAGCCCAGCGTTTCTCATGATGTACTCTGCGTATAAGTTAAACAAGCAGGGTGACAACATACAGCGTTGATGTACTCCTTTTCCTATTTGGAACCAGTCTGTTGTTCCATGTCCTGTTCTAACTATTGCTTCTTGAGCTGCATACAAGTTTCTCAAGAGGCAGGTCAGGTGGTCTGGTATTCCCATCTCTTTCTGTCAGCATAGTATAATTACCTCTAGATGATGTCAGTGTGGTTCTACAGGAAGGCTATTTCTCAAGGCTCCTTCCTAACCTAAAACACTCTAAGAGTGTTATGAGCGACAGGATAATTCCTGGCATGTTTTTCTTCAATTATTCCTCTGCAGTTGAATAATCAGCCTTTAGCATTACTGTTCTGAGCCTCCTTTCCCTCTCAAGAGTCTGAGAGAGTTGGTTGTAGAACAGATGTTCCACACTTACCTCTTGCTGCCACTGGAGTTGGTGCTCACAAGTAGGTTCTTTTCTTTTGAAACATTGCCAACCCCTCCCCCGCCCCAATGAATGATGGGCTTTCTTCTCCGTTGCAACCTTTGTCTGCTTCCTCTTTAAGACTGTGGTCTAGAAGAGGCCAGAGTTATGCCCACATGAATATTGAGTTAAACTGCAGTAGTTCATAATCTCTGTAATGTTGAGGGCATTTCTCCATTTGTAAATGGAAACCGTCTCCATATTTGTTTTCTTAGGTTTCTGCAGTTTGCCTGTTTATTTTTGCTTTGTGGCCCCTTCCATCCAGAACAGGTCCTAAAGATAACCCTTGTACATTTTGTGGCAAGGACAGCCCTTACCTGGGCAGACTCTCTAATTCTACAGGTTTTGAATGTGCCACTTGCTTTGATTGCAAAGACACTTCTAACCATCTTGTGTGTGTGTGTGTGTGTGTGTGTGTATCTGCTGGGGTAGGAGCTGGAAGGGATGTCTCTAGAAAGACTCAGGAGACTTATAGCATGCTGAAAGTTCCCTTTAAGGTCACTTAGTTTAGAGGCTTTAGAGGAATCTCCAGGTAGTACAGAGGTGCCTTAAAGAGGCTTCTGTATCAAGAGAGGGCTGCTGAATGAAGATGGAGGTGATTTTTCCTGCCTCCCAAGATCCTAGTAATTTAGCTTTTATCTATGTTTTAAACTGACTCCATGTTCTCATTTTACAGATGAGGTAATGGGGACTGAAAAGAGTTGTTAGTAGGATACTGTTTTACTTAGGCTACTGCTGGGTTGCCCTCTTTATCATCCTTTTGATGTGCTATCACTTGCCTCACAGTGACCTCTTTTTTCCTTCATTCTCCACCCTGACTTCTTCAGCCTCCACAGATGCCGTGTTTTCCTGAAAGAATTGAGGCCTCCATTGTGTTTGCTCCTGTGTCTTCTTTCCCCCACCTTAGCATCTCTTGTCCATGTCCATTTTTCCTTCCTTTCCTGTCTCCGAGGAAAGTATGCCTCTGCACTTTCCCAAGGCAAATCCTTCCACTTGGGTCTGCAATTCTACTTCTTCCTTTTTCTGCTAGGATTTTGTCTCAATTTGAACTAATGTATTCAATCATTTCCTGTCATCCAAGTACCTGTAAACACATATGGGTCTTCCTATCATGCAAACAAAACAAACACAACAGCCACAAAGAAAGACATATTAATTCTGCTTATTATCCATTGCTTTCTAAATGGAGTCCATGTGTGTGTGCTTCGTTGCTTCAGTTGTGTCTGACTCTTTGTGACTCTAAGGACTGTAGCCCACCAGGCTCCTCTCTCCATGGGATTCTCTAGGTAAGAATACTGGAGTGGGTTGCCATGCCCTCCACCAGGGGATCTTCCCCACCCAGGGATCGAACCGGCATCTCCTTCATCTCCTGCATTGCAGGTGGATTCTTTACCAGCTGAGCCACCAGGGAAGCTCCTTCTAAATGGAGTGTGGTTCCTCAAACATTCCACCACTGTCCTCTTCTTCCATGTTTTCTCTTACACATAGCCCACATACCAATAAGCTATTTTTATTTTCCAACAAGCACAGTACTTTTTCTTTACAATCTCCTCCCTGGTATTTCCCACTCAATCTCATTTGCCTGTTGAAATCTTCCAGAGTCCATCACACACTATCTCCTCCATGTCCTTCCTTGGCTTCCCGCAAGTGGATGTAATCCTGACCTCATTTAAATGCCCAGAGTACTGCTCCCAACTTGTAAGATCCTGCCCTTATTCTATCAGTCTCGTAGTAGCTCCTCAGGGCAGGATGACTGTTTCTTATTTTTGTGTCCATCACAGTGCTTTGTGCATAGGTATTTGACCTGCCCAATCACATAGCCAGTTGGGCAGAGATGGATCTAAGACACATTTCTCTTGATTCTTCATCAATGGTTTTTTAGTGTGTTAATAATTGGATATATATGATTGACATAAGGGGCATTTTTCTCTGGTATCCCAAGGTCTCTGGGCTTACATTTTGCTATGACTGAGATTACTTTAACCAAACAACTCTACTAATTGTCCCTCTATTCTGGCAGTTTTATTCTGCAAGCCAGCTCTCAACTCTGATGGATTAATGCTAATCCATCAGATTAATTAGTGCTAATCTGGGGTATTGTGTTAAGAAGGATTCTGAGGTTCATTAGGGGGAGGGCATAGTGTTTGATTGGGTTTCCCTGATGTCTCAGAGGTAAAGAATCTCCTGCAATGCAGGAGACATGGGAGACATGGACCTGATCCCTGAGTTGGGAAGATCCCCTAGAGGAGGAAATAGCAACCCACTCCAATATTTTTGCCTGGAAAATCCCATGAACAGAGGAGCTTGGCAGGCTACAGTCTAAAGAGTCGCAAACATCTGAGTATGAGTCCCTGAGTCCTAATAGTGTTTGATTAGCAATGTCTTCAATGGCCATGAGAGGCTAGAATTATGGCATACATGTCAGGTTCTGCTTGTCTATTGGAATGTATGTGGTTTGAATCCTAGGAACAGAAGTTCTCTTTTCCCTAGGCCCCTTAGGGAGGTCTCTGTGCATCGATGGTCACATTTGGTGGTTGGACACATTTCAAGATATGCAGTTTTCCTTTATGTGAGCCAAGCTGGTTTATGCTGGGACTAAACTAGCACCCTTGGCCTCTCTGGAGCTTTGCTCACTGAATTAGAAAATGAGTGCTTTATTCCTGTTCTGAGTTCTACCCTTCTATAATAAGAGAATGCTAGGTCTTTCTCTTAGTCTCTTAGGGGCTCTGAGCCCAGAATATCTGACACCTTGCTCCTTTTCATTCTTCCTGACATCGTTCTTCTTAGCACATTTAAAGCTCATGGGAAATGTTCTTGTTCTCCTGAGAAAAAGGAAAAATAGGAGGTTTGGGGAAATCTGATGCAAAAAACTCTCTGGCTGAGCCGTGGAGTTCACAGGGTTTCAGTGACCTCCAGCAGGGCCCCTGTGATTCTCCTGGGTCCCAGGCCAGTCAAGGGTGGGCTTTATAGTTCCCGTTCCTCCATCTCCCTCCTCCCTTCTCCAATCCATACTGTAGTCCTGAGAATATTACTTTTATTTTCCTCCAGCAATAAAAAATTCTCCAAACTCACTTCCTTTACTTGTGATTGTTCTTGGCATGGATTGGAACTGCCCAGACCACAAGACCTTGAGCACAGAACTCCCCCTACACTGAGTCTTACGCTGCTTTACTTCAGATAGAGCAGGGCTGGAAAAAGAAGTTGGTATAAGCAGCTCAGTCTTGCAGGCAGAGGCAGAAATCCCTGCACTGTATTCATACCGTTGCCCCCACACTGCAGTTTCTTGCTTCAGACCCCCAGAGTTCTGCTCTTATCCTCCCTTGGGCTGAGCTTTCCTGGCTTGTGTCAGCCACTTCATCCTCTTCTACCCTTCGTGGGCAACTTTCTTTATCTTGGTTTTGGGTGTAGTTTATAAGGCAGCTGATACACTTCCCACCCAAATTCAGGCTGTGCCCTGCTTCTTTTTATAAAAAATCATTTTCAGTGGCCTTTTCTGTCCCCCTGTTCAGCAGATGTTTCTAGCTCCTTCTCATGGGCGCCAGCCCTTGTGGAAGAAATTCAATCTCTTTTTGCACCAGTCAACCCTTTTCCAACAGACACACAACAAAGTCACTGAAACCCTACTTACGGTGAATCTCCACAGCCCCCCAAGGTCTTCACTCCTCTCGAAGCAGGTGGGCTTTAGCCCTTCCTCCAGACAGCACTTGATGGAAGCGAGGTCAGAGACCCCAGCGCCCACAATCGCAACTCGTTTGGCCATGTTGTCCTGTGTGGGGCAATGAAGCAGAACCATTTATTCGCAAGTGAAAACCCCACCCCATCCTTGGCTGCTCTGGCGAACCAGGAAAAAGAATTGGAAAGATTAAGGGATTTGATCCTTTTGAATCCTCGGTAGCTGGTTTCTGGTGTTGTGAATGCGAGGAGGGAAATGTTTAACCCTGTGCTTCGTATGTTCCCACCCCCTCACGCAGAACTGGTTCTAAATAACAGTACAGTTGTCAAGCCTGCGGCTTTTGGCAGAACGGCTGAAATTGGATTCTTTAGTACATGGAGTTTTGCGTTCTGCACTGTGCTGCTGCCCCCAGCCTTCCTCCACAAACCCTCGAGTGAAATAATAGAGCAGGAGACCGGGGAAGGATCACCTTGGCAAACTCAGTTTTTTATGAACACATGAAATCGAATCTCAGATTGGTGAGATGTGAGACAAGGTCACCTAGAAGCTGGTGGAGTGGGGTTGAGATGCAGAGCCAAGACACTGTGGCCACCACGGGTGCTGTTACAACACTGCCCTGGGCAGCTCCCTGACTCTGGCAAACTGCCAGCATCCCAGCTGCGCTGTCGTCCTTCTCCTCCCTGCTGCCAGTGGATGGTCACCAGTGGGAGAGAGAAGGCGTGGGCTGGAAAGGTAGGCATGGAGAATTCTCCTCTTGTCTCCACAGAGTCCTGATTCACCTCTAGGAAACCATCGTGTCACTATTGGCACTGATGGAAGGGTATCTGACTTTGGCCATGAGTTAACATGAACTTGTACGAATGATGAGAGGCAATATAATGTACTGGTTAAGCCAGTGGCCTCCAACTTTTATGGCACCAGGGAATGATTTCATGGAAGACAGTTTTTCCAGGGATTCGGGTGGAGGTATGGATGGTTCAGGCGGTAATGCAAGCAATGGGGAGCAATGGCCAGGGCCAGATGAAAAGTCACCATCCTTGCTTGCCCACTCACCCTCCACTCACCTCCTGCTGTGTGGCCGGGTTCTTAACAGGCCACAGGGGGCTGGGAACCCCTGGGTTAAGCAACCAGACTCTGGACCACATTGTCTGTGACCTTGGCAAATTATTCTACTCCTCTGTGTATCATAAAAAGGGAAGAAAGTAGTAGTGTTTTCCTTGCAGGGTTTTGTTAGAATCAAGTGAGTCAACAACACATGGCAGTTGGCTTAGAAGTGCTCCTGGGACACTCAATAAAAACACACAATAGAAAGTGCTCAATAAATAGAAGCTATTGTAAGTATAAAAACATTTCCCTAAATCAGCTTCCGGTTTGCCTTTCCCATCACTGAGCCTCTGTTCTTTAAATTCTTATAGCATTTTGGTCAATACGCACAAGCTTAACTCTTTATCATGTGATTTTAGGTGTTGTGCCCCCAAATTTTTTTGTGACATTTTCCTCTCCCTAAGTTAGTAAAATTTTAAACCAGATGGATCAAAGAGTAGATGCAAAATTACCTCAAAGATACTATCTTCCTGGACATTTGCATTTCCTTGTCTCACAGATGAGCTTGTTCCACAAAACTGAATATACATCTTTTGTTTTTCAGGATTGAGACCCAGAGTAGTAGTTCAAGTACAGAGACTTCATCTGGTTGGTACTCTGCTGTGACCCCAGGGTCTAGGGCTGCACTTGGAACATAATGTAATTGATGCTTAGCTCCCCCAAATATTTCTTTTTTAAAATATATATGTGTTTTTAAAATTTTTATTTTTTTGGCTACTCCTTGTGCATGTGGGATCTTAGTTCTCCAACCAGGGATTGAATCCTTGCCCGCCTGCAGTGGACGTGCATTCTTCACCACTGGACTGCCAAGGAAGTCCCCACAAATATTTCTTGAGTGAAATGAAAAGGCTCATTTGTTTAGGTATCATGTGCAAGTGTTATAGAGCCAATTTGCTCCAACTGGATTTGATTTACTGGGGAAAGTTAGTGGGTTCCCTTTGGGGGAAGTCATGCTCTAGCTGCTGATGGAATTGCCTTGAGCTCACTTTATAAAAGAGAGTATCTGTACTGACTCTTATTCCAAGGGCCTGACACAGTACTTTAAACATCTGCCTTTAAACATTTGAAGAATCATCATGGACGGATAAGAATTATGGCCAATTATGGATTCGAAGATGTTATAGGGAGGCAAATTTTAGGTCAATATAAGCACTTTCCAACATTTCAAGCTCTGTTATTTATTTTGTTCAGACAGTCTGTATGATGGTTTTTGGGGGAGATTTTGTAAGTAGGAAATTTGTAGGTAATGTGGAGGGTGGCATCTAATGCCCTATAGGGTCTTCTCAAGCCAGATTTTATGATTCATCTTCTGATTAATTACCCTTCAAACACTCAATGAGGGGCTTCTATGCTGCTAAGCCCTAGGCAAGGTATTCAGGGGTACAAAAGAATCAATAAGGCATAATGCCTTCTTTAGCTATCATTCAGTGGGAAAGTAAGATTTGAAAATAAATACCACAATCTGTGTCAAGTGCTAACACAGAGATATGTTTCATGTGTGCTTTGCAACAAGAGCATGATGAAAGAGGTGTTAATATTGACTTTGGGGAGTTGGGAAAGCAAGACAGAAGTGTACTGTTTGCTCCAGGCTTTGAATGATGAAAAGAATTCCAGTGGGCAGAGGAGTGGAGGAAGTGCCCTCCAGAGAGAGGTAGCAGTGAGAGTAAGGGCCAGAGATTGGCCATAGAGGCATCATGACCACTTGACTTTACGGAGGCTTGACTCTCAGGAGGGCTTTTCTTTTGACTCCTGTAAGAAATAGCCTGTTCCCCACATGAGGGGACTACATTACTCTGTTGATTCACTGAATTGTATGTGTTTAGTCTTCTTTCTGCATAAGCTTATATGTTTCTTCACAGAAGGCCATTTTCTTTGACTTGTCTCTTAATTTTCTCATAGCATCTAGCTGCATGCTTGGCTTGGACTAGTAGTTGCATAAATGGCAATGGGTTGATTTCCTGACAGGTAAAATGAATTAATTCATCACCTTATATCTTTTTAATTAAAAAAATAATTGAGTAAATACCTTCTGGGAGCTAATATCCTGGGTCAGACAGTCTGTCCTCAAAATGACTTTCTATCAAATGTACAATCCATAGAAATTCCCTCCCCAGGTCATCACTGCTACTCGGTGTGGGCCAGATGCAGCCAGCCTTTTTGGAGAAGTAAACACCTCTGTGGATTTTTTGTGGGAAAGTAGGGTAGTTGGGAGTCAGACCTGAGCTGGAAGTTTCGTGTTGGCTAATTGCCAGCAGTGTGATGTCATACAAGTAATTTGTTTCTGTGTCTCAGTTTCCTTCTCTCTAAAATGAAGCTAGTTGTGGTTGACATATATACACTTGGTTGGCGTGTTGCTGTGTATGTGTGTGATTTTTTCTGACTCTTTATGACCCCATGGACTGTAGCCTGCCAGGCTCCTCTGTCCATGGGATTTTCCTGGCAAGAACATATTTACAGTAAATATGTTAAAATACACTGGATACATGTGAAATAGATAACTAGTGAAAACTTGCTGTAGAGTGCAGGGAACTCAACTGGGTGCTTTGTGGTGACCTAGATGGGTGGGATGTGGGGGAGGGCAGGGAGGGAGGCCCTAGAGGGAAGTGATGTATGTATACATATGGCTGATTCATTTCATTGTACAGCAGAGGCTAACACAACATTGTAAAGCAATTATATTTCAATAAAAATAAATAAAAAGTAAAGCTAGAAGTTGAACCTGTTGTAGGAATGAATCAACAGATGTGTAAAACACTTTACCATAGTACTTGGGACATTCTTATCTCAGAATAGAAGTTGCTATGTTATTTTTACATATTCAGGAACATTTTCTTGAATCTGATATTTTTGTAGATATCTGCCTTGATAATTTTGGGTTTATTTATTTGGAATAAGAGAGAATTGAGGCAACTATAGCTAAAGGTTGTGTTCTAGCAAGTGAAGGAAATGAGTAGGGAAATAAAAGAATTGATGATGAGAGAAAGGGAAAGAGAGAAAAAGATAAAAGGAGAAAAAGTAGGTTTCAAATCACCCTTCAGGACTTTTCTTTTTATTTCTTTAAGTTTTCATTTCAGATCTACTAGGTGTGTTTCCATAGTCTCACATGAATTGTTCTCATGCTTGGAAAAGCAAACATGAGAATACATGAGCACATATGCACTCAAGGTAAATACTGCATTCACATGCTAATGAAAATTAATGCTTCCAATCATTCCTTCAAGTATTGATACTTCTATGAAACCAAAGTGATTAAAAAATTAATAAGTGCTTTTTAGAAAAAGTATTATCTGCTTTTATTATTTCTTTTAACTAAAAATAATTTCTAGTCAGTGACTGCTGTAGGTTAGACAAAGATTGATAACAGAGTAGGAAATTTTATTAAGGTGAAAAATACTCTAATGCCACTGATTAGTGTTATTTCACATGCTAATGCAAAAGGACTATTAAAAATACTATTATTTCTAATGTGAACATACAATAAAAATTTGGCCATTCCTTTACCAGAGGTTTTAGAAGCAGTGCATCATCACCATCATCATTATTATTTCAATGAAGAAAGCCTCCTCAAAGCTGACTAAATATGAAAAAAGTAATAAAAATAAAAAGTATGACCAAATTGGTGAAGTGTCCACTGGATGAAAGTGAGTTTATAAAAACCATCAAACAAAATAACTTAAGCAACACAAAATTGCTAAATGAGTTGAGAAATTACTGTCGGTTGCATCCAAGTCACTGATTTTTAACCATGGGGGTTACAAACAAACCACTAGTCTTTTCCTAAGCATTTTACATCACTGCCTCTACTTCAAAGAAGTAAGATGCAAAAATATAATGTACCGTAGTCAGATTGAGTGCCTCTGTTGGTTTATTAGGATGATATAGGGGGTTAAAACATGAAGCTAGGGCTGTCATTCCCAGAATTGTGTGCAGAGGTACTGAGTTATTTTAAAAATTTGAGGAAAGCATAGTAATACTCCATGTCTGTTGAATACCGAAGTATTAGCTGGAGGTAGTTCACAATTTTTATATCAGATAGGGATGTGTTCTATTTCATGATGTAACATCTTTGCAAAGCTAGGTTTCTGACTCTTGCAATGTTACAAAGTGAACAGTTGAGGGAGAACAGGAAATGAATATTTGATCTGATTCCAAGAGTTGAGCAGTGCTGTGTGCACCTCATTATTAAGTAATTGCGATTATTCAAGTATAAAATAAAAATACCATTTTCCTTTAAGTTTGTGTATTATTATTTCGAACAACTACAAGGTTGATTGAAAAATAACAAAAGCATAAATACAGAGAACAGAATAAAAATACAAATACAAAGAACAGAAATACACAAGTTGTTTGGATGTGACTATTTAATAAGAGGAACTATAGCTTGGGGGCCCCATGACAAAATTACTTGCACACTAAAGAGCCCCTTGAACCTAGGAGGTTTGGGAATCTCTGGGTTATAGTCTTTCCTCTGAATATATTTTAATTGATCAGGATACCTTATCTACTGGTGTCAAGAAATGCAAACTATCTTATACCTAGTCCAGCAGTTAACCAGTGTTAAAGGTTTCTGGTGTGACTCATCTATGTATTTCAAAGGAAGCCATCTTCACTGGTGCTGATAGGCTTCTTGTTTAGTGGCTAAGTTGTGTTCAGTCGCTAAGTCATGTTTAGTCACTAAGTCGTGACTCTTTTGCAACCCCATGGACTGTAGCCCACCAGGCTCCTCTGTCCACGGGATTTCCCAGGCAAGAATACTGGAGAGGGTTGCTATTGCCTTCTCCAGGGGATCTTCCCAACCCAGGGATCAAACTCTCATCTCTTGCATTGGCAGGCAGATTCTTTACCTCTGAGCTGCCAGGGAAGCCAGACAGGCTTGTATCCAGTCTTTTATTTGTACGTTACCCACCCGCCCCTTCCCATTTCTCTCTTTCTGTCTCTCTGTCCCATGTTGTGTCTCTCGTCCTCTCTCTCACACATGGGCGTATACACACATATACATCCTCTTAGCAATGAATATTGGCACAGACTCTACAATGGTACAATATCCTTAGGGGGCTGTTCATTTCAGGAGTAATCAGAGATAGTAGATTTAGTTGAACGGCAGTTGGGGGGTGAGCGAGGGGGTACACTTAGCCCTTGGGAACAACCAAACACAAACTTATGAGAAACTTGGCTTAGAGCAGGGCCATCCTCTGGGATTTCTAACCCCCAGCAGCTGTTCCCCCCTCCTTCAGCCTCTTCCGAAACACAACCACCTGATAAAAAAATTTCTGCCAGGTTCTAAATTCGCCATACCAGTTACAAGGCCACAGATATTCCCTTGACTGGAGAGGAAGCTAGCAAATAACAAAGGACAGACAGTCTCTCCATCTGTAAATCAGATGGCATTCAACTGGATATTTACAAGAGAGTTTTGAAACTCTTAAAATTTACACTCCTGTGAATTTAACTGAGTGAAAAAAAGACAACATGCAACATAAATTGGTCAGATTCAAAAGAGAGGGGTCATTGCCTCCGTCTCTGAGCTCATGCCAACATTTGGTAGACAAACCCCCAAAGCATTGTCTGACACCAAGTTAGAAGCTATTAATGGAAGCTCTTAAGAAAAAGTACTGATTTCCCTTTGCATTAGGAATACACGTTTTCCCCTTGATTAACCACTTAGTAGTCTACCCAGCAATGTACTTACCAGTGTACACAGAAGACTTGATACTATCTGACTTTACCGTCCCATTACAAGTACTCAAGCATTTACCCCTCTTTGTCCTTTGGGAGGTGGAGTGACTTTATAGCTCTCCACAGACCAAGGGAGTGGCATTCTGGTGAGGTGACTCTGTCCTGAAGCACAATAACAAAACAGGAAAAATCTGGGCCCCACCTCCCTAAATCAAAAGAATCAGAGGTTATATCTGGTTATTTACTTTATGTACTTGAAATTCCTGATGCCAAGTCCCAGCCTCAGTTAAGAGTTTGCAGAAATTGAACTGTATGATCCAGAGCCAATGTTGTCCTAGGCATCCCGCGTACACTGGATGAACCCTGTTCTAGGAGATAAGGAATGTTATGCAGAATTTGCAGTCTAAATTTAGCCATTATTTATATTTTAACTTGATTAATTGCAACAGTGAAATGCTAAGATAAATACTGGTGATATGTACTTTAGACTTACTCTTTTCCCTGCAAAAGAGAAATTATTTTAGGGAGTCATAGCAGCATATTCATTGTTCCTAGATTTCATTCTTAAAAGAGGACGGAGTAAATAAAATAAGGCAATCATGGCAACAGCTGCTTCACTGAAGAGTCACGTTTTAACATTTTGATGCATTTCTCATTTAGAGAAAATGCTTATTGTTTCCAAATAATACATCACCCATATTAGTATTCAGTTTTTCTGTGTTAATTAATTTATTTATATACTTTTATTATTTTTTAAAAATCAATTTCTATGGAGTACAGTTGATATACAATGTTGTGTCCGTTTCAGGCATACAGCAAAGGGAATCAGTTATACGTTTACATATATCCACTCTTTTTTAGATTCTTTTTCCATATAGGTCAGTACAGAGTATTGAGTAGAGTTCCCTTTGTTATAGAGTAATCCCCATTAGTTATCTGTTTTATATGTAGTAGTATGTAAATGTCCATCCCATCTTCCCATCTTTAAAGACTTGAATGCAGATGATTGCCAAGGCACTTGGGAAATATAACAAATATATGGAAGGAGCACAATCTTTGGCATCAGAAGTCCTGGGTTTAAGTAACGTTTCACCAGGCACTATTAGAGTAATCTTGGGGAAGTTATGTAACTTTATAAACCTTTAATTTCCTCAGTTTAAGATAAGCATACTAATACTTGCCTCATAGTTGTGGTGGGGACTGGATGAAGCAATCTGTATAGAGTCTTGTACATAGTACACACGTTGCAGATGGCTGTGATGGGGATGATGATGATGCTATTGCTAGACCAGATAAGGTGTCTTGATTTTTGATTTACAATATTGAAATGACTTCCACAGGTACAGAGACTAAACTCCAAGACAGATTGGTATGACTGAAACATGGAGAAGGTTCTGGAAAGACAAATCTTCTTTTTTTTTTCCCCCTTGATTTTCAACACAGTTTCACTACAGCCTTTAGCCCTACATTCAGAGGGCCTTCGGTATTGTTGGGTCTGTTGCTGGCTCACAATACTCACCCTTTGCCTTGTTTCTGGCTTATTGAAGTCTTGGCACCGAAACAGCATTGTTGGCTTTTGAGCTCAGCTGCCTTCCTGTAGCTATGAAGATGATAGTATCTGGATGATTTCAAAGCTTTAATTTTTACCCCGAAATTAAGGCTTCAAGACTACTACTAGTTCAAGTGTGTTTTTAAAAATCAAAATATGTTTGATATTGAGTCATGGATACCTTGAGAACCAGGGACACGATCAGTGTCCCAAACCCCAGTACTTAAGCACTTACCTTGATTATACATCCCCCTTGGTTCCCACCAAGGAGGTCTCAGGGCCTTACCAGGCAAGCTGCTAACATAAGTGGAAACAAAAACTTTATAGTGTTTGTTGTGTATAAACCTAGCCATTGATCATAACATCTTATTTTCCGTAATTATCAAGAAACTTAAAGTAATTAAAAATGAAAACACTGGCCTTCAACAGCACCTTCAATTTTTTTTTTCTTCTAATTTTAGGGTTTATTGTCAATTAGTTGTACTTGAGGCCTTGGAATGGTGAAATCTATCTGGGCCCCTTTTTGAAACAAACCTAGGCCCTAAGAAACTGAACTGGTGGATGATGGTGCTCTTTAGGGAGTAACTTGGAATTTCTGCCCTTTGGGTACATGGTAGGATTGAACTTCTTGGCCCCTTAGTGGTTGGTTGGGAACATGTGACTAGTTCTGGTCAGTGAACTGTGAACCAAAGTAGCAAGTGTCTTTTCTGGGCTCAGAGGATTTAATTGCAATGGTACCCCACTCCAGTACTCTTGCCTGGAAAATCCCATGGACGGAGGAGCCTGGTAGGCTGCAGCCCATGGGGTCGCGAAGAGTCAGACATGACTGAGCGACTTCACTTTCAGTTTTCACTTTTATGCATTGGAGAAGGAAATGGCAACCCACTCCAGTGTCCTTGCCTGGAGAATCCCAGGGATGGGGTCGCACAGAGTCGGACAGGTCTGTAGTGACTTAGCAGTAGCATGAGATCCCATAGAACTTTCACTTCCTTCTGTGTGGTGAGGAGAAACTTTAACATGGCTGTTCCATTAGCCTGGATGCCTTGAGTAACGGTGATGAGCAGAGCTTAACTCCCAAAGGATATATAGCATGAAAGAGAAACAGTCTTTGTCTTATTTCAAAGTTTTGAGATTTAAGGATTTGTTCTTAATGCATCACACCTTGCTTGTAATGACTGATGCACTAGAGGGATGTTTGTTTGCTCCTTCATTGCATTTTTAAATAATCTTCTGAAGTCTCACTTCCCTTCCTTTCTTCCCCTGCTCTATTCATATTTAAAGCCATAGAATTTCAATGTTAAAAGAGAGCATAGAATTTACTCAGTTTTAGTCCTGGTTGTAAATTGGACCTACCCATTGCAATTTTTTTCTTTCTCCCTCTAAAAAAGTTAAAACAGTCACAAGTCCTTACTCTTCAACTCCCCCACACTAAAAGCATCAAGAAGCTCCCTGTGCCATTTTCAATAGTTTTCTTTTTTTTTTTTTAAATACACGTGTTCTTTTTTTTTTTTTATTTCTCTTAGGGAGACAACTATTTGAAACAGATCATAATCTTGACACATCTGATATCCAGTTCTTGGAAGATGGTAAGATAATACTGGAATTCCATATGTACATAATGTGCTGTTTTTAATATTAAACCATGAAAATCATAGTGATAACTTAATGTAAATTTGTCCTCCCAAGGCTCTAAAGAAACACACTTTGAAGAATAAATTCTAATGTTTGATCAGGTTATGCATTGAACTATGGCAGTGTATTTTTTAAAAGTTTTGTGATAAGGAAAATCAAAGATAGCAATAGGTAAACAATATGGTCACTTTTGCCTGTAACACTTGGTAAAGCAGGTCACTGTGACTCAGATCACCTGTTTTCCTCAAAGTTACAGTATCACAAATCTACAAGAACTGTAATCCATGGTCTGTCACGGAGCTTTATAAAAACTGCAAACCTGGAACTAACCAAAAGTCTTATATTTCATACCAGTCTTCCTGTCTTTGGAACATCTAGTCCCTTGTGCTTTGCTTCTCTTTTTTATCCTAACCCTTATCCTCTTGCTGTCTTCATCTACTCATTTCCATCCATCCACAAATATTTATTGCATCCCTGCTATGAGCTTGGCACTGTCCTGGGCACTGAGGATACAGCAGAGAACACTTCAGATAAGTCCCTTGCCCTCACGGAGCTTGAGGCCACTGAGTGTCTCTTAAATGTAGAGCTCCTTACTCAGTCACCCTCTGGTAGCTCCCCGAGGTCTGTACTCCATCATCCTTCTGTCATGCCCATCGTGCCTGCTGGGATCCTCTAGTATCTGGCCTTTTGACCGTATTCCTGGACTACCTTTTGGAGAAGGGAAGAAGGTTAAGTATCAAAGGTCTTTTTAAAAGTTTTACTGTCTTTACTCCTTTTTGACTCTTTTTCCTGTCTGGTGGATCAAGTATCTCTTTATAGCCAAAAACTTAACAAAAGTGCTCTGTTGATTCTGCCTCTGAAATGTCTTTTCGACTCTTTCCTCGTGATTTGAAAATTTGTTATTTTTCAGCTGGACTTTAGTGGTAGCTTCATTGTTTCCCTGCCTCAGTCTCTTCCTCCTACTGCCCTTCCCTACCTTGTAGCTACCACCTCTGAGGCAGAATTTCTAAAACCCATGTTTAATCATGCTGTTTCTTCCCTTAAAATCCTCTGGTGGTTCTCTGCTGCTTAGAGGAAGGGGTTGACCTACTTTGGTCCTTTTATTTGGCCTTCATCTGTGTTATTTTTGGATGTTTTTCTTCATGAATCTTGTGTTCCAATTAGAAGGATTCAAGGTCTTAATTTTTTTCTCTGCTTTTGCATAATGTTCTACCTAGAATCACTTCATCCTGGCTCCTTTTCTTCTGGGTAGTTTCAAATTAATCATGAAGATATTTCAGATGTCACTGCTCTGTGAAGGCTTCACTACTTCCTCTCCCAGGCCTAGTCAATTACCCTTTGGCCTGAGCATACCAAATTGTATTTTATTATTGAACTGCCCTTAGTCTTCATGAAGCAGGCTTTCTTCTCACTAAGTTGAATGTCAGTGGACTAGAGTCTGAGAGGGAAGGAAGGTGAACAACATTTGGTGATTTAAGAGTACTGTAAATCCTACTTCTGTGTACTACAGACAGACTGAAGAATGAAGTTATTTCATGCAAAGCCTGGGTATTGCTTCCAGTAGGGCTTAGACATTTGGAATCTTGGAAAGGCATGCCACTGGTTACAGGCGAGCTGGATGAGAGTGAAGAGCGAAATAAATTTGTCAGCTGATTATGAGTATAGTTGAGCTTTAATGATGTACATACATATCTCCAGTACGGAAAGAGATGAACTCTTGGTCAAGTCTCCTGGTCAGTGATAATCAACTTTGTATCATTGTCGTCTCTAGCTTACAACATGCCGGATCATAAATAATTCATTCTAAAGGCCTATTTGGTAGTTGGATCTTTTTAGACTATGAACTGGAAGCCTGAAGATGTTCTCTGTTGACCACTGCAGATCATCGCTGGTGTGATTTGCAGTAGTAGTTCAGGATTTTGTCACGTGCACTACAGATGCATGTTTAAGAAATCTGGTCCTGCCAGTGGGTTGTATCTTTTATTTCTGAGTATAGGACTGAAGGGGACATCTTCTGTCTTTTACAGCTGGAAACAACGTGGAGGTAGATGAGTCTTTGTTCCAGGAAATGGATGACTTGGAGCTGGAGGACGATGAAGATGATCCAGACTACAATCCTGCTGACCGGGAGAGTGACTTGACCGACTGATGGACTATTCCCGTCTGCAGAGAGGCCTGACTGCCACAGCATCTGTGGCTATGCTGAGAGGGTGTTGATTTTCCTTTCTTTTTTCTAAGAAAAAAATAATTTTCAGGAGAATATTCTTCTGATGGGTTTCATCATTGAACTTAATAAATTGATCTTAAAAATTTCAAATATTAAAATGTTCACTTCCTCTTATTGGTGGGAAGAAGGTCACATGTTTATAAAGCCATTTCGAATACACGTGTTCTTAAGTGGAGTTAATTCCCTAAGTTCCTTTCATGTTGAGGTTGTTTTTCTTTTTGTGAGAATACACCTGCAGAACAGTAGCATTGAAAGGGGAGATGGAAATACTACCATGCTTACTTAAGGCCAGTTATTTTGCTTGAAATGTGTCTTTTCTCTGTCAACAGTGGTGAATCAGTGATTCACACCTCTGCCATCTAAGGATTAGAGCAAATAGCAGCCACTTTAAGTTTCCTTAGACGTCTTTGTAGCTTGATGAGAATTTTGTGGGGAAGTCTGCAACAGTGAGTTAGAAACTGGTATAACACTTAAGGTGCTATTATATTTTGTAACTGCCTAAGAAGTTTGTAATTAATGGGAAATGTTTATATGGTGACATCTGTGGGAACCTTCAAGTTGTGAGCTTTCAAAGACACAAGTGTGCATTTGTGTGTCCAATTATGTAAGTTAGTTCATGTGTCTGGTGTACACTGTCATAACTCTACAAGTGGTTGTGTTTTGTGTACATTACTGTACAAAGTACAGAGCACAGTATCTTTACTTCAAGCTCAGGATATCTGGAAGCAAGCATAGAAGCAGTGGTGATATAACTGGTTCTACTGTGCTTTTCAAGGTATTGTACCATAAGATTGAAATTTTTTTATTTTTTGTGTTTATTTTTTAATGTATTATTTGTGTGAAAAGTATAATAAACCTATTATAGTATGGTACCATATAGCCAATTGTGTTGGTGGGTTCCTAAGCTAACTTGGTTGGACTTACAAACAAATTGAACTCACTAATGCACTCTGGTAATGGAACTCATTTGTACCTAGTGGACTGACGGTATTAAGAATAGCATCAAGGGGTGAAGCAGAAAGAACACTGGTGAGAAATCAGGGTTTGTTAGTATCCTGTGCAGAGTAGAACAGTCATCCTTGTTTTGCCTAACACATGAGGCTGTAGTGAGGATTAGGTTAGATAATAATTGTGGAAGTGCTTTGTAAGAACTACAGAACTCAAATATCTAAATCTTTAAAGTGTGCATCTGGCTTTTCTTGCTCATCATGGTATTCCCAGCCACAGCACAGTCTTCTCTATGTCTGCATTGGACTCTGTGCTATTACTTTTTTGTCCCAGACCAGTGTAAGAGCAGGGCTTAGCTCCTTCTCTATTCCACAAAATGTCTAGCTCCACTCAGTATTTGTGTGTGTGTGTGTGTGTGTGTGTGTGTGTGTGTGTGTGTGTGTGTGTGTATTTAATAGCTTTACTGACTAGCTGAAGAATCACAAGATCACAAGGAGAGGTTGCATGGCCTCCTACCCAACATTCTGCTATCCTGCTGGTTCTTTCCTTTCTTTTTGTTCTTATTTTCTTTCCTTCCATCCTCTTTTAAAAAACCTAAACCTTTTTCTCTTCTCCTGAAGAATCTTGTTTTGCTCCAAACTCAGGTCTCTCTTTCTTGACCCCAGGCACTTGTAAGAATATTTTTTTCAAACAAATGTTGTCCCCATTCTTATTTAGATACCTTAATACTTAAGTTAACATACTTATTACTGTAGATATTCATACAAGTTTATGTTATTGTATTAGACACACAAATATATTAAAACTATTTTTGAACCTTCTTTGACAACTTGCATTTCATCAACTTCTTAGTTCTCTTGTGGATCAGCCCCATTCTTGGTGTGTAGAGAGGGGATAAATTGATTAACATGATATTTTACCTTGGATATAAGATGAACATTGGAAAATGAAGAAATAATAAATGATTTTTTTGTTGATTCATCATCCTTCAAATCATCATTTAGCACAGGCTGCAGAGTCAGACAGTTCTGGCAGTAAAACCCAGATGGGCTTGCTTATAACCCATATAACTTGGAAAAGCCTTTTTGCCACTATGTCTCAATTTCCTGGTATATAAAATAGGTTATGAGGATTAAATATGATGAAATTAAATTGAATTCTTTGTAATATTTAGAACATAATAAACGATCAGTAAATGACTTTTTCTTATTTTCTCCAGTTTCTTTAGGTTGCTAAAGTTGAAATAGTTCCACAAAAAGAGAAATTAATGATCCTATAGAATCAATTACTTTCTACTGGCTAGTAGCCCAAAATATAGGAATGTCTAACAATTAAAGCTCTGTTTAATAGTTATAATTAAAATTCCTCTCCCAGAATATGTGACAGGTATAGATGGATATCTGGGTGTGAAAACACAAGCTTTAGGTGTATACTTCTCACCCACAAGATAAAGCAGCCAGTCTTTATTGCAGTTTGTTTGAACTGAGAGAGGAAGCAATAACAGCTGGTATTCAGGAGACATGACTATTCATGTGGCCCTGGATGGTGATCTGAGTTCTTTGAATCTCTGTTTTCATATCTGAGAGCATTCTCTTTAGTCTCTTCCATCCTTAAAATGACCCAGTGACTTGCAGTGATCCTTTGGTTCCTATTATGGTTCCATCATATCATATTTGGTTCCAAAATATGATTCCTATTACTGCTTTACCCTGAGGAGTGCCAAAGCAGCCTTTCTGTGTATTTTCTGGAAGTTGGGTTTGGTAGCTTCTTGGCACAAAATTGTCACCTTTGCTGTTAGTGCTAGTGAACTACAAAAGACATTCTATTTAACCATTATTAAAAAATTGACAGTTAACAAATTATGATAAAACCATAGAATATTATATTTAATGGGAATTAGTGATCATCTGACCCCTTTTCTATGCTCATTTGAGAAAACTCAGTCTCAGAAAACTGAGGTGACTTCTTTAGGAACTACAGAAATAACCTAATAGAAGGCAGGAGTGTAAACACTATTGCAAGATTGAAACAAAGCAGTTTGGTATACAGAGGGGGAGGAGATACATTTTGGCTGGAGGGACTGGGGAAAGCGTTTGGCCTGGCACTGAAGGAAGGATGGGATCTTACTAGAGTATTGGGGAGGCAAGAACAGATAGCATGAAGTAAGGGCAGCTAGTGAGGCAGTGTGGAGAGCGTTGGAGAGAAGGTGTGAAGGCATCACAGTGGGAGGAATGCTGGGGAGGGAGGTGACAGCTGGTGTGGGGAGTTTTGAATAATAAATGATGGAGAGCTACTGAAGGTTTCTGAGGAAAGGTGTAAGGTGTCTGCAGGAGAGGACTCCATAGCATATCCTTGTTGGTACTCTCACAAACACTGTTGAGTCTGGGCTTTTAGGGACTGGAAGTTTTGGGGCAAGGGGAAGGGACACTAATATCTCAGAATTGGTTGTGGGAGAAACTGATGAGTAACTAGGTAAATTAATCTAAAAATGATGATTAAACTAAGTAAAGAATATAAAAACGGTATTATGAACCTATGGTAACCATGAGAATGTGTTTTATAGATATTTCACTATAGGGAGTGTAATTAACCAAGGGCGTTAGCTGCTGTACTTGAGATGCCTTGCTGCATTCACGCTCAGGTTACTTTTCCCATGAGCTGCATTTAGTCAGTGATGACATATCACAGAGACTGATGCGTTTCATTCACAGGAGAGTCAGGGCTTCTCTGATGACTTGAGGTGTGCCCAGTGGCTCTGCTGATTCTTCTTTAAACCGCACAACAGTCTATGATGTTTCTATCCACCCATCTTCCCTCTCTCCTTCATTCAGGGTCAGACTTGCATTGCTGTTCAGTGACTCTTTCAGCCTTTTCTTGCACAGCGCTCTCTCTTTCCTCTCATGCAGTCTTTTTCCTTAATAAAACACTTGCATATTTAATCTCATTCTAGCAACCAATCTGAATTAAGTAGAATCTAATCTCAGGATTAGAGATTAGAATCTTAAAGTCAATCTTAAAGGAAATCAACCCTGAGTATTTGTTGGAAGGACTGATGCTGAAGCTGAAGCTCCAATACTTTGGCCACCTGATGCAAACAGCTGACCCATTGGAAAAGACCCTGATGCTGGGAAAGACTGAAGGCAGAAGGAGAAGTGGGCAATGGAGGATGAGATGGCTGGAAGGCATCAACGATGCAATGGACAAGAACTTGGGCACACTTTGGGAGAAGGTGAGGGACAGGGAAGCCTGGCATGCTGCAGTCCATGGGGTCTTGAAGAATTGGACATGACTTGGTGACTGAACAATAACAATCTCAGGAGCCTTTGTTTTAGCCTCATTGATCCCCGATCTGGTCATAAGGCAGACTGGACCAGAAAGTGAGGTATGTTGTATATAAAAATATCTCCCTCTCGGGAAATAGCCAAAAACTCTGTACAAGGTGTTGCAGGCCAGTAGCAACATCTTGCAGGATGAAAGACCAGTTATGAAGAAGAATCTTCTTTTGCCATCCTTATTATAATGTGACTGCTGGATTATATTTCAATTAAGCTTTGAAAATCTTTATTACTTGGAATTTTGTTACATATGATGGTCCAATAGTTTTATTTTTTAAATATCTTTATTTTTCTGCAAATATGACACATTTGGCTTTGAGGGTGGAAAATCAAGGACCAATCATCTGGAGAAGAATAGTTAAAATCAGAAGTTAGTAAAAGGGAACCATCACAGGGAGAGATTTTGCAAGAAGATGGTAGCTAGCTCATATCTCTGAGATATTCTGATGCAGAGAATGTCTCTGTGGATCATAGTTTGGAACAAACTATCCTAGATGGTTAGTTTATCTAGGATACTTTCATGTTTCTGGATGTATGGAGGCAAAGGAATAGACTTGAATGAGTCTTCCTTAATCAATCTCAGGCTCTGGAGATGAACTATTTATGTTTAAAAAATCTACCAGAATACTTGAAATGATTTCAAGTGATCATCTTCTTTCTAAGCATTTTCAAGAATGTAAATTGAATAACAATTTTGTCCTAATGGCATTATTCCCCTTGACCCCACTGATTCAGCATTGACCTGACAATGGATTCTCAATCTTCCACTATAGAAATAGAATAATAACCATAGTCATTTCACTGGGTAGTGGTAATGATGAGTGAGTTATGAAAAAACAATTAGGGCAAAGCTTTGCACATTACAAAGCAGGGACTGGCAAGCTTTCTGTATTTACAAACTTTCTGTAAATATTTTAGGCTTGTGAGCCATACTGTTTTTGTTAGCAACTACTCAGCGCTGTCATTACAGCTTCAAAGCAGCCACAGACAATCAGTGAAAAGGAATGGCTATGTTCTGGTGAAACTTCATTTACAGATATAAGTAGTGGGCTGGTTTTGACCTACAGGCAGTAGTTTGCCTACTCTTGCTATAAAGCCTTGATAAATTCTATTCTGTTATTATTATTAATATAGTTGCTTATAAATGATTTTTAATAATTAGCAAGGTAATTGGTTTTTAATTGATAGCTAAGTATATATACCACACACACTTTTTCAAAGGAATCTGCTTGTAGGAGCAATGAAAAAAAAACAACACCTGTATTTAAAGGCTGGTATCATTTCAATAGCCTTTAAAGAGTTTCCACTGACAGGATTGCCATCACATTGTTCTGGGCACTTGAGAGAGAAATCTAGGCCAAGTGAAAAGTGACGACCCCAGTGGCTTTGGAGGAATAAAAGGAGAAATTTGTCTAAATCTTGAATCTCTGACCTTTCCCCTCTCTTTGAAGGTCTTGTTCTGGGCTTGTGGCATGGTTTAATCTCCCAAAGCACAATTTGTAGAAATAACGGCTGTGATGAATGTTTTATAACCAGATGTTTATCTATTATGTTGCTCAATATCTGTTGACATTGAATTGCTTGTGACATTTTTAAAGTTCAGTTCTAAGCAAATGTCTGTCTCTCCTAACAAGCTGGTATGCTTGCTTTTATCAGATGACAAAGGTTACATACCGTTTTGCTTTTTGCCTTGGTTATTTGTTGGTTAGAGCTAAATACAAGGCCCAGTTATTACAATACTTTTCATCTACTTGGGAAATATACTTTTTTTCCCTTAACACTTGTTTTTTGAAAATGTCAATGATTATCTTTAACGTCATTATATAAGCATTTATTTTGTTGTAAATTCCTTCAAACAAATTTTAGACCTAGCTAAAATATAATCCAAATATTATAAATAAAATTAATCAGATCTTATTTATGAGAAGAGTATTGTTTTCTATGTAAAGGACCTACAAAAGCCATACATATGTGATTATAAATAGAACTTTAGTAAGTATTTTTTTAATAGTAGAGGTTTTTGTAAATAAATATTATGGGGCAAGGTTATGATATTCAGTTCTGGAGTCAGGCAAACCTGAGTTCCAATCCCACCTCTATCTCAAGATGGATGGCCCTGGGCATGTTACCTAACTTGAGTCTCAGTTTCATAGCCTGTAAAATGGGTACAAGAGCTGTACCCATCTCACAGAATTGTCATGAGAATTAAATGAAATAATACACACAATGTGCACATTGGTGTATGACAAGTACTCTCTCTCTCAATATATATATGGTAAATACATATTATATGTATAGTAATATTGTAAATACATTTATCCATCTATTATGGTATGCTTATTTTTAATTTTACAGCAGTGTCTCTATCAGAATATAGTGAAGTGAAAGTGTTAGTCGCTCACTTGTGTCCAACTCTTTGCGACTCCATGGACTGTAGCCCGCCAGGCTCCTCTGTCCATGGAATTCTCCAGGCAAGAATACGGGGGTGGGTAGCCATTCCCTTCAGGAGATCTGCTTGCCCAGGGATCAAACCCAGGTCTCCTGCATTGCAGGCAAATTCTTTACTGCCTGAGCCACCAGGGAAGCCCTTCAAAAATGTAAGACAAATATAAGAGAAGTGGCTATTTGCTCAGCTTTTAATGTGAGGCCCTAAAAACCTGTCTGAATGTTGCTGTTTTCTAAGTCTATCTTCTCATTTTTCTTTTTCTCCAATATTTTTGAGTGATTCTTCATGAAGCAAATGGAGCCTGACTTAACATTTGAGAACACTGTGACCAAATAAAGTTTGGCTAAGAGGACTATCAAGAACAACATGCAGAAATTTAAATATTTACCCACAATTTAAATTTTCCAATAATTTAAACCATGGGTGCTTTTCATTCTGTGTAACTCTACTGTTTTCCTATATGGCTGTCCTTTATTCAGGCTTGGCAGCACTATTCAGCCAGTGTTACTATATTGATTTTTATTATTATTATTATTTTTTTGGAGAGTCTGGTGAGTTTGAGGGAAGGATGGATGGCAAAGAAATTTCATGACACAATTTTGGTTTTATACATTTTATACCTAATTCTTCTAACTCTTTCTCTCTCTCTGTTCTTTCCAACTCTAAAATTTAGACTTTAGATTTAATATTTTTTCTTTTAGTTTTTTTTTCTTTAAGAGGTACTGACTGCCATTAAAACTTAAAGCATTATGCTGACAGATTAGAATCACTGAAGTTGGGAAAAAAAGGCCACCACAACAGCAAGAAGCCCCAGGATTTTCAACAGGAAGGAAACTGGGAAAGTAGATGAGGTTTTGATAGCCCGTGTCTTTAAAGGCTTCAGTGTCCTTTGTTTCTGGGTGAAGATGGCATTCCTGGCTCCATCCCACTGTCCAGGCCCAACCAGACGATACTGATAGGAGTTGCACGGCCCAAAATAGAGTTTCACAGCCAGTTTAGGATCTTTTAGCAAGAGAGAAAGGATGTCTGGCTTCACACCTATCTCTACAGCGAGCTCGTCCACGTAGCTGATGTAACTGGTCTGCAGTAGCTGGCTTTTGCTCTCTCCAAACCTTAACGTAGAAAAAAGGACAGAGTCACAAAATATTCTAAGTTACATAAGAACATTAGGTATTCAATAAGTGCTGAAAGAATGGAGAGATGAATGAATGAATAAATGAGCTTTGAATGACTCTGGTGGCAAGTGTTAGTTTATTTCATCAGGAGACCCACATCTCAGATTGAGAGTAGGATATAAAATAAATAAGTCTGATTTCATGGAAGTTCTAGGAATGTGATAGGGTTTATAACCATTATTATTATTTGGTATTTAGCAAGCAGCTATAAATCTTCTGGCAAGTAAAACTAGTCAAGATTGTTGCAAAGATTCACCAGATTACAGATGCAAGTGTAGCTTGGTGTCTTGCACAGAAGAGATGCTTAATATTTTCTAGTTAAATTGTTAAAGTATCTGGCACTCTGGTTGGAATGTAATAGATGAATTAGAGCTTTAAAGTGAGATAATCCCTACATGTGATGTAAGGCCCCAGAGTAAACCTTCCAATGTACTTAATCACTTATGGAATTTAGTGGATTCCTTATGGAATGGATTCTTAATGGATCCTTAAGATCACTTATGGATTCTACTGTGTCACAAAGTATAAATCCTTGACTTTCATTCCATGCCAACTCCTTTCTAATTTGCTTTGATGGGAGTTCCCCCAGCTAACTTTCCAGAGATACTCGGGGCTACTGTCACCACCATTGCCCCATCCCATTTTCTCTTCACCACAGAGTGTGAGAAGATATAGAATCTAACACAGGCATCATACAAAACAAATGAAAATATGTCAAGGAAAAATGTTCTCGTTTGGTGAAATGACTATTTTTAAGTAGTTGGATCTTAAACTAGCATATATAAGAATCATCTTGGAAGAACACAAAAATATGAATTTCCAGTCTCATCCAGAAATTTTGATTCAGTTGGTCTGGGTTATGTCCCAGGACTCTGCATTTTTAAGAAGCAGCTAGGTGATTCTTGTGAGCAGTTCAATACTGTTCTATGTAAAGAATTAAAAAAAATTCTTACCAGTCAATTCTTTTTTTATTCCTCTTGATAATGTCTTCCATCATAGTTCTCTCTGAGGGCAAGGTACATAAGCCTAGAAAATAAAAGGCTGGTTGAGCGGTAGGTTTGGATCAGTATCATTACTTTATCTAGTAATTGATTCTTACATGTAAATTTTGGCCACTGACCCATGTTAAACCAGTCAGGGAGGCTGTGCTGTTGAACTCCAGGGTGTGCCACTCACATTGAGTTCTGTGTGATGTTGCCCAGGATTCACCAGACTACACCATGGACTCTGAGGTGGGGTGGCGGTGGTAAGAGAGGAAGCTGGAGTGGGAAAGTGAGCCTATGAAGCCAGGGAGTTCTGCCAGGTGGCGTGAGCTCCATTCTGAGGGTGGTGGGAAGCCTTGGGAAGTGACCTGATCAGGTTTGCCTTTTGGAAAGATTTTCCTAGGTGTTGAATTTTGGAAAATGGGTTCCAGGGAGGTGAGTGTAGAGGCAGGAAGACCAGTTAAGAGGCTGTGAAGTAAACCAGGTGAGGGAGAGAGTGGCACAAACTAGGTGGGGCAGTGGGGATGGGAGAAAGATTGATGTGAGTCATCACTGTGTTCTTGGGAGGCCATCTGTGTCACAAGTGTCCCTGGAGCGTCAGACATGCTGGAAAATGGTCAGTTTCTCTGACAGGCTACAGTCCATGTGGTTGCATATAATTGCACATGACTGAGCAACTAACACTTTTTTCACTTTTTTTGGCTCCCTAGGGGCTCAGATAGTCAAGAATCTGCCTGCAGTGCACGAGATCCAGGTTTGATCCATGGGTCAGGAAGATCCCTTGGAGAAGGGAATGGCTCCCCACTCCAGTATTCTTGCCTGGAGGATTCCATGGACAGAGAAAGCTGGTGGCCTAGAGTCCATGGGGTCGCAAAGAGTCAGACATGACTGAAGAAGTAACACTCCTTGGATATGGCTAGTCATCAGACATCTCAGATTCAATGAGTCCAAAATTGAGTTTATCACTGAAGTCCTCCTGCTCAGGCTTGCATTCTTCCACACGCCTCCCCTCGTCCCAGCACTGCTCTCAATCCAGTTTCCACTGCCTGAGATCTGCAAGTCACCTGTGATTCTGCTCTCTTCCTTCAATTATTCTTGGAGCCGATCATTATGTCCTGCTGGTTTCACTCTTAACTATTTCTCTTCTCCACATTGTCTGTTTGCCTGGCTGAGGTTGTATCATGTTTTAGTATAGACAATTACATAGCCTTCTCACTGGTCTCTGGGACTGTATTTCTTTCACCTTTCAAATCTATCTTTCACACTAATGCTGAAATAATCTACCAAAAATGTAAATCTGATAATGTCTGGTCTTTGCTTAGAACCTTTCACTGGGTCCTCTGGCAGAAGGGCTTTCTTAAGTGGAGACTCTAGGTCCTCAAGCCAGACTTAATCAGGGCTCCTAAGGGTCCACTGGATGGTTTTGGGTCTACCAGCTAAATTTGGGAAGGGGCTTCAGGTGGCTCAGTAACAAAGAATTTTCCCACAATGCAGGAGATGCAGATTTGATCCCTGGATTGGGAAGATCTTTTGGAGAAGGAACTGGCAACCCACTCCAGTATTCTTGCCTGGGAAATCCCATGGACAGAGAAGCCTGGCAGCGTACAGTCCATAGAGGCGCAAAAGAGTTGAACATGACTTAGAGACTAAACCACAACAAGAAATTAGAAAGAGCTGATCTATATTTTATATTCAAACTCGTTAGTGTGCCTCAAAAGGTTCCTCTGTTCTGGTCCCTTGCTCTCTAAGAAGAATCTTTCACCCCTCCCTGCCTCACACCCCACGTTCTAGGAATATCAGATAACGTGTAACTCTCCATCTATATCACACCTCTGTGCTCTCACTCAAGGGTTCCTTTTTCTGCACCTGGGAAACCCAGCTATCTAGGAGTCTTCCTTGACCACATGCCCTTCCTCAACCCCACTCTGTTGTTGCTAGCACTCTTTCTCTTCTTTCTGTACACTCCATGCATTCCTCTGACAAAGCATTTGTCTTATTATCTTGAAATGATCCATTTAAATTTGTCTCTATGCCACCAAGTTCCAGCACAGGGCTGAATATTCAATAAATTTTTGTTTAGCTGAATTGAACCCTGGGATCAGGGAGATAGTAACAGTCTTCTGAGAAGTGCAAAGTGCTACACAATGCTCAGAGAGAAGTATTTCAATCATTTTATAGCTTTGTAGGGATCTGTGAGGTTGAGGTGCTTAGATATTAAGAGTTAATTTGGAATTAAGTATGGAGTAGGCCCTAGGTCTCTTGATTTGCACATATCCCAAGGAACTTATAAACATTTTATAGGTAAAACTTGGAGTCATAGATGTCTTCCTTCTTCACTGTTCTTTCATTAGTCCAACAAAAAGTAATATGTACTTAACACTATGCCAATTGAAATTCTCTGAATTTTCTAATATTTTAAAGGAATGATTATGGATATTTATTCTTGTATCCCAGTATTTGTTATTTTTTGAATTCTCTGCTAACTTTTTAGGATGCCAGTTTTGTGAGAGCAGCCAAGGTTGGAAACTTTTTTGGCAACTTCCTTTTCTAAACTTGTTTTTAGCAAAGTCCACCAAGTGTGAAACCCTCAGCCACTCACCTGCCTGCTCACTCACTCACTTACCTTTGAAAACTCTGGTTACCCAACGAGCTTGAAGTTCAATAGCTGGGAAAATGGGACCTAGGGGCTGGATTAAACCGATGCATGCAAGAGTTGACTTCTCCAGTTGAGGAGGGAAGATGAATTTGTACAGTGAGACCATATTATTCTCTACTTTAACAAGATCTTCAAGGAAGGGAAAAGAGACAGTATATCCTGTTGCAAAGACAATGATGTCAATGTTCTCTTCCACTGTTCCATCTTCAAAGATGGCAGATGTTTCTGTGAGCTCTTTCACTCTTGATTTCACCTTGATGGCTCCATAGAGTATACGACTTGGAAGGTCATCATTTATGACAGGCTCTTTTGAAAGGTATCTGAAACACGCAGAAGAAAACACTCAGAAAGGAGCATTTAATGAGGCGTTTTGAACTCTGTTAATATTTTATGGGGTTGGATTTGAGAAAAAAGTAGTTTCTAAAATATCTGTAAAACTTTCTAACTTGACTAGTTGGCCTACCCCAAACTTTACTCTCAGACTTTATTCTCATGTCACATGAGACTTTATTCACATGTCACATATCTCTTCCTTCAACAAATAAGGAAAACATGCATGTAGGTGATGTGGGCAAAACACATTGCAAAAAAAGAGACATCCTAAGGGTTTAGGCAAAATGCCAACGTCTGTGATCAATTCCTGAGTACTCCAATTGTCATTATCCTGCTGATATCTCCACTGTTGCTTTATGTTATCTACCTTTAATTATCTTGCTGTTTTATTTAATCTCTATCTGGTCATAAGTAAGGAAGAAAAAATTTGTTAAAAAAATTTGTTAAATTCCCATCAGTTTTGAAACTAATTAAGAGATTAGTATGAAAATTAATGCATAGAATTAAGTTTGGGGATATCTCTTTATCTCAAATATCCACAGATAGCATGATAGCATGAATAGTGGAGCAATGTCTGGTTATATGTCTGGAATTTCCTTTTTCTTTTAGATCTGAGAACCACTTAAAAAAAAAAGACTGCATGGCATATGTATCAGATCTCAGAATACAGCAGCCATATTGCATTTGTTGAAAGACTGCAAAGCTCTCCTGTTCTTTTTTTGGGGTGGGGGAGGGGGAAGGAGCCTGTTATACTTTGCTGACTCTACACCATAAGAGTTCTTCTCATGGGGGGCTTTTGAGAAATATTCATTGCCTGTTAATCTCCAAGTTATACATCTCTGATCTTATGAACACAAGCAAACAATATGGATGTTTATTTTTCTTTATTTGATAATGGGCTCCTGTAGAATTTGGATCAGTTTTCCCATCCCACCCTCTGAAAGGAAGGTCACAATCTCTTGAAACAGCCTTTTCCAATGTTGGATAGCTCTGGGTATTAGGAAGTCCTCCCCCAATCCTAGTTATACTCTCTGGAGCAACTTCTAATATTTATACTTCATCTTCTCAAATATTTACTTTTTAAAAGGCATATAGAATGGATCTGGGATTCAAAATCTGGGAGCTGTACGATACCCACACTGTTAGGCTGTAGTTTGAACTATCATGTTAGCAATCTGGCTCTTTTCAAAGAGAAACCCTTCTGACAACCCTGATTATCAATGAGTATACCATAAAAAAGTAAAGTAATTTTACTTGTTTTGAGGGACAAGGCCATAATTTTCATGGTTGAACCATTGACTCCTCACTTTTTCCATTGCCCATTTTACAACAATTCGTGGCACGATATTGTAGAGCATGGCTCTAAAGCGGGTGAGGAATGTCAAGTCCCAGGGATAGCCATCTTCAGAGATACGACTCAGGACCCAGGAACCATGTCTGGTGCTGATAAACACCTAGTGAGCAAAAAGGAATGCAGTTCATATTAGGGCATCATCTTTTTTTGGGAGGAACCCACTGTGTAGATAATATATCACATGTATGGCCCCAGAACTGGCTGAAATGCTTTGTCTTAAAGATGATTGACTTCAAAGTGAAGGATCTTCTGGTTTTCACTGTTCTAGGTCAGCTTTATCATACAAGTGGTGCCCCGGGGTATTTACACTGATAGAGGAAGACTACCATAATCTTGAGGACTTCATGCAGACCCGAGAAAATCTTTGGGCTAAACCAACCATAAAATCCACAAATCTACGTTTGCATTGTGGTTCAATACTTCTTCCCTCCTCTCACTTTTCTATCCAACCCAGGTTGTTTTTATAACAAAGGTATACAATTATAATCCAGAAAATATGTATGATTGCAGCCTAAAAGCCAGATTTTTAACTTTGAATTTATTTCAAAAACTCAGAGTTTAAAAATATAACCTTTGCTATTCATAGATATTACTTTATATGGAAGTTAATATAGGAGGTAATCAGTTATATTAATATATATATACATATATTTATTCTTTTCAGATTCTTTTCCCATATAGGTTATTAGAGAGTACAGAGTATATTTCCCTGTACTACACAGTAGTTCCTTGTTGATTATATATTTTACACATGGGCTTTTATTTTATATCTAGTAGTGTGTTTGTGTATATATCAGATATATTCTTTACCTTGTATACTCATATTGCCCTAGTTTTCAAGATGTACATTTAAATCTCTTTTCAAATGTGTATTTTACCTTGTTTACTGTTACTTCTCCATTGACCGAATGCATATTTGATTTGCTTCTTAAAATTTTGCATGTCAGTACTTTTACATGCCAGAACTCTGTGAGTTCTATTGTACAAGGACTTGATAAACATGTTAATACTCCCTTGTAAGGAACTGATTGACTTAAGAGTTGAAGATTGTGAATTCTAGACTGAGGACTCTGGATTCAGACTACCTGGGTTTGACTCCCAGCCTCACTACTTACAAGCTGTGTTGCCTTGAGTGAGTTACTTCAGCCTCTCTGTGTCTCTCTCCATAAAATAGGGGTGGTAGCAGTACCTGCTTCATAGAATTATTGTACCAATTAAAGGAGATGATACATGTAAAGGACTGAAACTGTTGGTTGGCCAATGACAGGTATTGCTAACTATTATTATTTTGTAAATTTAGGCTGGAGGAGTTTCATGTAGTGCCACATATCTGGAGTGAGCCAGAATTTGGAGACACGTTTTTCTGGGTCTCAACTCCTTAACTTGTGAAGTAGCACTGATATAAAATGGTGTTGAATTGTTGGTCTGTGTGTAGTAATATACTTAACATCCTGACTGTTTCTGCTGCTATCCTTTTGTTAGCTTGGCAATACTTTGGCTAGGCATTAGGTAATGTACTTAAATGTTTCTATGCAGTCTCTTTCCATTACTTATCCTCTGCCCTTCTTCTTCAGGGCTTCTATGGTGGCTCAGTGGGTAAAGAACCTGCCTGTAATGGCCTGTAATGCAGGAGACTTAGGTTTGATCCCTGGATTTGGAAGATCCATTGGAGAAGAGAATGGCTATCCACTTCAGTATTCTTGCCTGGAGAATTCCATGGACAGAGGAGCCTGGTAGGCTACAGTCCATAGGGTCGCAAAGACCTGGACATGACTGAGTGACTAACTCACTTAGGATCAATCCATGTTCACACTGGAAGCTCTGCCTATTTTATTCCCTATCTTTCTCTGTCACCATACCTGCAGCAGGGGAGTCTAATCTGGCTAGCTCCATTAGCTGTAGCAGTGTGATATGTCTGAGGATTTAGGATCAGATGCATACTTCAGGCAAAGGATCAGATTTGGGTTTTGGTGGAAAAGTGTGTGGATGACTCAGCACCATCACACAGTATTTTGAGTGGGTGGTTGGACTGTGGTAGAACAAGTCATATCATTATGAACATGAACTTGCTTTAAGAAGCAGGGCACACTCAGGACTAAGGTGAGTTTAGACTGTAATTTTAAGCTTCGCAGGTGCACTTGGTTCTAACTCTTACCTACATAGCTCCTAGAAAATCTCTGGTAAGCCTTGTCAAAGAAGGATTGAGAGTGCATTGCTCTGTGTAAGATATTTTATCATAATGATCAATTATGTTATTAATCTAATAAATGTTGGAAAGACACTATTTAAAAATTAATGAGCTGGAAGGCACACAAATATAGCCAAGGTGCTTACTTATTATTGAATCTAGCATGATAGACAGGCTTTTACATGGCAAAGCCCATATGAGGAAATAGACTCTTGCAATCTAAGATCTTTGGATCAACTGTTCTAAGTCCAAATCACTGACCTGCAACATGTAGTGGTCTAGTATGGAGCTTCACTTAGTTGATGGCTAGGTCAGCTCTTTTCATCATACTCCCTTCCTCAAGCTTGTCACATTTTCCAAACAGTAAGGGGACTGAACTTGGTACCTTCCCCACCTGAGCTGGCTCTTCTCCGAGCCTTTACAGTTACTGCCTCTTTACTTGTTCTTCACATGAAGGCCTTAAAACTTTGAAAAATGAAAAGTGGTTTCTTTTCATAAATAAGGTGAGGACCTCCTGTGTCTAGTACAACTCTTTCTGGTGTTAATGACCTGCTCTGTCCTCAGGGTGGTAACTCTGACAGGTCCCAGTGGAACCCCGTCATCAACCTGCTGGGGAAGCACCACGTATGTTTATCACATTTGCTACTGGGCATCTGAGCCCTGGGGCTTCTTTGGTGGCTCAGTGGTATGAACCAGTGCCTGCCAGTGCAGGAAATACATGTTAGATTCCTGGTCCAGTAAGATCCCCTGAATAAGGAAATGGCAATCCACTCTAGTATTTTTGCCTGGGAAATCCCATGGACAGAGGAGCCTGGAGGACTATAGTCCATGGGGTCACAGAGTCAAATACGACCAAATACGGTCTGAGCGACCCAAAAACGACAACAACATCTAAGTCCTGACAGTGTGAGTCTCAGGATAGGGCACTTTTGGCAATGGTAGACATGGCCACAGTAAGTCCTGAGGAGCCAGAAGATGCCAGGCTAAGGAGGCCAGTGTAAGAGTGATAGAACCCCTGGAATCCAGACCATGTTGAAAGGGCTTGCTGTGGGGAGAGGAACCCAAGCTATTTTCCCATCTTTGCCTAGGCCTGTCCTTCCAAAAGGGATTTAGTTACTGCCATTCTCAGCCATCTCTGTCAGCATCATCTGCATCTTGTAATGTTTGACACTGGCAGCTAGGCTGTGTCATTCCTGAACAGGTGCAAAGATAACAGTGGTCAGAAGACCTCAGGAAGCACCTAAATATTTATGATCTTGTTTGGGAGTCTTACTGTCTATTTAATCTCTCTCATTTTTTAAATGATTCTTGGGAACTATGGATTATTTACATTTCAAGTAGAATTCAAATATGTATTAAATTTCTAAAAGGCACTCTTCCAAAGATGAGCAGGTCAACTCATAGAGGCCCCTGGGTAGAAACAAGGCCTCCTGTGCTGAATGTTGTCTGATCCAAATTTAAGTGAGGAGACATCCAGAGAAGTAAAATGACTTGCTCTAGTTTACACAGCTGATTAATGGCAAAGCTGGGAGATTGACTGGCTTCCTGATTTCTAGATTTCCTATGATACCACACTGGGCAACCAACCAACTAATCAACCAATTATTAAGTAATGGAGCCTTGGTTATATGGCTGTGATTTTCTACTATGCCCTTCCCTTTTCCTCTCCTCCCCAACCCCTACCACCCCCCCGCCTCCGCCCCTCCAGCAGACAAGGTAATCGGGGAGCATCTTACCTGAGCAGCCTTCTTACACAACTCAACTGCAATATCTGAGGCTGAGTTTCCTATTCCAATCACCAAAATGCGTTTCTTTTCAAATCCCTCTGGGTGCTTGTATTGGCGGCTATGGAAATACTGGCCTTTGAACTTCTGGATACCTTTGGGGTGAAGAAAAGAGAAATCCATGAACTATGTCAACTTAATTTCAATAAAACTGCCCTGTCAGCTTTTCCTTTCTGGGACCAATTATTTGTTTTGTTATTTCCCCTCTTAGGGAAGTTACAATATTAAGGCCAACTGGCAAACTCAAAGTATGAAGCATGTAAGAAATGTTAGGTTAAGCACGTGGTGAAGTGAAGTGGAAGGTACTTAGTCGTGTCTGACTTTTTGTGACCTCTGGACTATATAGTCCATGGATTCTCCAGGCCAGAATACTGGAGTAGGTAGCCATTTCCTTCTCCAAGGGATCTTCCCAACCCAGGGATTGAACCCAGGTCTCTTGCATTATAGGTGGATTGTTTATCATCTGAACCATCAGGGAAGCCCAAGCCTATAGTTCAGCACCAAAAAAGTTGATTTCAGAGGTTGCAGCTTAGGTGTTTACTAGAGGACAGGTGGTTTTGATGGATAGAGTAGAGTCAGGTATTGATTTCCAGCCATCCATCATCCTATTTTGTAATATACAATGATACTTCAAAATCACATAGCATATATTCTTTTAAAGGTTTCTTAAACATATTATTAAGTGCTAATGATTGTAATGAAATGAATTCTTCAAAACCATTTTTCTAGATTCCGTATATGTGCGTTAAAATATGATATTTACCTTTCTCTTTCTGACTCACTTCACTCTGTATAATAGGTTCTAGGTTCATCCACCTCATCAGAACAGATTCAAATGCATTCCTTTTTGTGGCCGAGTAATATTCCATTGTGTATATGTACCATAGCTTCTTTGTCCATTCATCTGTCAATGAACCTAGACAAGCAATCTAGGTTGCTTCCATGTTCTAGCTATTGTAAATAGTGCTGCAGTGAACAATGGGATACATGTGTCTTTTTCAACCCTGGTTTCCTCAGGGTATATGCCTAGGAGTGGGATTGCTGGGTCATACGGTGATTTTATTCCTAATTTTTTAAGGAATCTCCATACCGTCTTCCATACTGGCTGTATCAATTTACACTTCCTCCAGCAGTGCAAGACCATTTCCTTTTCTTCATACCCTCTCCAGCATTTATTGTTGTAGACTTTTTGATGATGGCCATTCTGACCAGTGTGAGGTGATATCTCATTGTGGTTTTGATTTACATTTCTCTAATAATGAGCAATGTTGAGCACCTTTTCATGTGTTTGTTAGCCATCTGTATGTCTTCTTTGGAGAGCCTTTTTAAAAAAATTTATTTGTTTTTAATTGAAGGATACTTCGGAGAAGGCAATGGCAACCCACTCCAGTACTCTTGCCTGGAGAATCCCAGGGATGGGGTGGCACAGAGTTGGACACGACTGAAGCGACTTAGCAGCAGCAGCAGCAGCAGCAGAAAGATAATTGCTTTGCAATATTGTGTTGATTTCTTCCATACATCAATATGAATCAGCCATAGGTATACATTTATCCTCTCCCTCTTGAACCTCCCTCCCATCTCCCACCCCATTTTACCCCTCTAGGTTGTCACAGAGTCCCAGTTTGAGTTCCCTGAGTCACAGAGTAAATTCCCCCTGGCTATCCATTTTACAGATGGTAGCATATATGCTTCCATGTTCCTCTCTCCATTCGTTCCACCCTCTCCTTCCCCCACCCCAACCCATATCAACAAGTCTGTTCTCTATGTCTATGTCTCCATTGCTGCCCTGAAAATAGAGTTCATCAGTATCATCTTTCTAGATTCCATGTATATGTATTAATATACTATATATTTGTTTTTCTCTTTCTGACTTCACTCTGTATAATAGGCTCTAAGTTCATCCACCTCATTAGAACTGACTCAAATGTGTTCACTTTAATGGCTGAGAAATATGCCCTTGTATGAATGTGCCACAGCTTCTTTATCCATTCATCTGTCGATGGACATCTAGATTGCTTCCATGGACAGGCCTTTCTGAAGATAAACATCTGTGTCTTTTCCCAGGAAAACATGGCCTTATTAAAGTATTTGTCTTTGATGATGGGCTGCTTGAAAGAGCCTTTAGATCATGTGCTCAGTTGCATAAGACTCTTTGCAGCTCCATGGACTGTAGTCTGCCAGGCTCCTCTGTCCATGGAATTTTCCAGGTAAGAACACTGGAGTGGTTGCTATTTCCTTCTCCTTTAGATCGTATGAGTTCTCAAAGTGTTGGTCCCTTGGCCAGCAGTATTGGCATCCCCAGAGAACTTGTTAAAGATGCAAATTCTCAGCCTAGATCTACAGAGCTGGAAATGCTAGGGGTGGAGCCTAGAAAGTTGTGGTTTTAAAAGTCCTCTAGGTGATTCTGTTGGAAAGTTTCATTGCTTTAGATCAGGAAGCCTCAGTCCAGCTTGCATATTGAAATCACTTGAACAAGTAATTGACCTAGGCCTACCCTAGACCGATTGAATCTTTGAAGGTCATTTGAACTTTAAAAACTCCTCAGGCGGTTTGAATAATGTGGGGCTTGGACTGAACCACCCTATTAAATGTTTTCCTAAAGGCCTTGGGAAGGAAGTGTGCTGTCTTACGGAGGGGCCTGGGAGGAGCCATCCTCCCCTGCACTTCCGGCATCCATCACTATCCTATTGGAGTACTGATGTCCAGAAACTACCCCCAGTAACCCTGGCTGTGGGCATGGCTCTGTGGAAGTCCCCAAAATGAAACAAAGTCACAGGTGTTTGGCAGGATAGAAAAAGGTCAGGGTAAGCTTTTGTTATTGTTCAGCCCTTCAGTCCTGTCCGACTCTTTGCAACCCCATGGACTGCAGCACCCCAGGCTTCCCTGTCGTAAGGTAAGGTACATGGCTGAAAGGATCTCTCCAACAGAAAACCAAGATGGGTGAAAATTCTCTGAAATTCTGAGTAACATTTAGTCACTTTGGGGAAGGCTGAACTTTGGCTGCACTCTGATGATGAAGACCCGGAGGGCTCAAAAGAAACAAAGATGGTATTTGGAATCTTTCATCTTTCTGGCTCTATCCTGATTTTAATATTATGCTGAGTTGCAGTAGCTAGCCAGTTTTGCTGTCAATCTAGCCTGAACATTAAGTAGCTGGACACCTGCTCCCAAAAGCCGGGGCTCTGCACAGGCCTCACCTGGAAATGACTCCAGTGGGAGATGAGGGAAGACGTGATGGCCGCTGCAGATCATGACTCCGTCAAAGACAGTGCTTTGCTCCTTACCGTTGTTCTCAGTAACAACCACCCACTGGCCAGAGGTTGCAAAATCCGGGTGTTTTTTCACACTGAGGACGGTTGTCTGGAATCAAACACAGAGAAGGCATCATTGAGAATTACTCTGGCATAAAAGGGGCCTTGTCCAGTGCCTGGGAGTGGGTAAGGGTAGAGTGCAATGTCTGGCTCCATTGAGATTCCATTTGAAGCCATTTCAAGCCACTTAAGGCAAAGACTGCTAAGTGCGCCCTGCTGCTTCTTCCTTGGCACATGCTCCCAAGGATGTACTGCTTTGTGTGAGAGGCCTGACTCAGCAGTGGGAACCAGCGTTAAGTCTCTCTGAATAAGGAGAGAGACTTAGAAAATCATGGCAAAAGTCTGGGCAAGATACAAAATACGTGTTCATCATTCAAGTGATCACACAATCAGCATTTATCACAAAACTTTTGTGTTGACCTCTGTGCAGACTCTGTGTTAGAGAATATATTCCATGCATAGCGCCTAGCACAATGACAGCACTCCATGAATGGTGAGTTATTCTTATTTATTTATTTTATTAAAGGCATCATGTGCTTTTTTTAAAAAAAATTAATTTAAAGTTTGGTTGTGCTGGGTCTTCATTGCTACTTGCGGGCTTTCCCTCATTGCAGAGTGGGGGCTACTCTTTATTGTGGTGCATGGGCTTCATGTTGAGGTGGCTTCTCTTGTTGCTGAAGATGGTCTCTAGGACTTGAGAGCTTCAGTAGTTACGGCACACAGGCTCAGTATTTGCAACACACAGGCTCAATAATTGTGGTGGATGGGCTTAGGTGCTCCGTGGCATATGGAATCATCTCGGACCAGGGATCAAACCTGTGTCCCCTGCATTGGCAGAGGGATTCTTATCCACTGTGCCACCAAAGAAGTCTGCATCATATCCTTTATTTTGCATATTGTTGTTTACTAGTGAGTGCGAATTTTTTTGGTAACATTCATTGTTACGTTTGCACAACATTTCTTCCTTTGTGAATTGTCTATTCATATCCACTCATTTTTTTTTTTAAAGATGTAGTGTGTGGGCTTCTCCGCAGAGCAGAGGCTCTAGAAGCGTGGGCTTCAGTAGTTACAGCATGTGGGCTCAGTATTTGTGGCTTGTCATATTTATTATTTTTAAAATGTCTTGCTAGCAATACATTTCATACTCTCATTTGGATTAAACAATTTACTGGTTTATTGATTTTTTGTAAATGTTGTTTGCTGTGTGGAGGTTTATGGATTTTTAAAAAGGTACATAAATGTTGTGTTTGATGTATTTAAGAAGCAATGTCAAAGGAAGTGAAGCTTTTCAGGTGAATGGTATGCTTCCTTCTTGCTGGCAAGTGTTTGAGCCCCTTATACATGCTTTTGAAAATTTCAGATATTTTTCAAAATGCTGTGTTGGCAATTTTGAAGCTTTTACAGTTTTAAAAAATGTATGTGGAATGTTGTGAAAAGGCTACAAAATGTCTGGGTATTTTCAGTTGAAAGATTTCAAATTTGAAGTTAAGCATGGTATATTCACTAAAGTACTCTGGATTCTTGACTATTCAAAATGTAGTTCGAGGACCAATCTTCACTGTCACTGGGGAGGTTATTAGAAATGTAACTGCCCTGAACCAGTTCACTCCTTCTCAGGCAACCTGGCGGTTTCCCATTCCTGGGAGGTCACTGTATTGATACTGAACTTAGTCTGGACATGTCCTTTTATAGTTTGAATTGAGTTCTTGCATCTTATGGCTTATACCAATTCAGAGATCAATAAATGGGAGTGAGTTTTCTTAAGCCCTCTCCAATCTCCAGAAAACAACATCAGTAAAATGATAAACAAAAGAAGAAGAAACTGGAGGAACTCTACATTAGATAGACTGAAATAGTTTCATGGTATTTGCATATGTTTATGTCCACTAAATCAATTATTCCAAATTAATGTAATACAAATCTATAGTAAAACTAAAATTACTGAGAAAATGAAATGTATTAAAAAATAAGTTCTACTAATATTTATTCAGTGCTATAATTTATTTCCTAGACACAGTTACTGGTTTTCAGAGTGTAGGTTATTGATACAAATTTAGGATGTTTAATGAGGATATTGGTTTTTTGTTGTTGATTATTTTTTTTGAGAAAACAAGGGAAAGGTAGTTATAATTGCATTTCAGAATTATCTGGCCATTCTTATGTTGCTAAAGAATGCATCAAAAATTAACAAGAGTGGTCTCTATAGTGTTCTGAGATGAATGGGGAGCTGTGGGTTTATCTAATCCATTTTCTAAGATAATCCATTTCTATGGAGAAGGTAAGAAAATAAAACAACATAACTTTTGTTTTCATATACCCTTTCAAAGGAAATGAGGCTAGTCGTCTTCAGTGGTTACAGATACTAATTTAAATGCAGTTTCACTGTCAATATCATTCAAGCCTTAATTTTGACAAATGTCTTTCTTCTGTTTATGCATATAGCCTATAATATCACGGGTAATGACATTACTTTTCGAGTTTTCTATCGTGCTGTTTCCCTCCCCCCTACCCCAAATACAATACCTGGAACTGAATATACTTTAGTAGATCAAACTTCTTGGCAAAGATTCTGAAATATTCCAGGACTTTAGAATTGTGCAGGAAGTTTGGAAAATCGTCAGGCATTGGAAAGTCACTGAAACAGGACATTTCTTTGCTGGTGTTGGTGACGACGGATTGATAGATGCTTGCTCGGCCATCGTCAACATTTTCCTAATGAAATAAAGGAGTGGTAATAAGGTATTAAAGAAATCCCTTGATTTCCTACTCACCTTCCACATCTAACCCCTGCATGATGTGAAGCTCTTTCATTGCTGTTGTTGTTTAGTCATGTTCAACTCTCTTGTGACCCCATGGACTGTAACTGGCCAGGCTCCTCTGTCTATGGGATTTCCCAGGTGAGAATACTAGAGTGGGTTGCCATTTTCTTCTTCAGGGGATCTTCCCAACCCAGGGATTGAACCTACCTCTCCTACTTGGCAGGTGGATTCTTTACCACGGAGCCAACTGGGAAGCCCCTCTCATTGCTGCAGTATGACTGAAATGTCTGGTGGATGAGGAGCTGTGTATGTGCCATTCTTATGTTGCTAAAGAATGCATCAATAATTAGCTTCCTATTACCTGTTTAGTGTCAGTCATTGTGACAACTGATGCTGAAGCTGAAACTCCCAATACTTTGGCCACCTGATGTGAAGAAATGACTCACTGGAAAAGAACCTGATGCTGGGAGAGATTGAAGGCAGGAGGAGAAGAGGATGGCAGAGGATGAGATGGTTGGATGGCATCACTGACTCAATGACATAAATTTGAGTAAACTCCGGGAGTTGGCGATGGACAGGGAGGCCTGGTGTGCTGCAGTCCATGGGGTCGCAGAGTCAGACATGACTGAGTGACTGAACTGAACTGATTGTGACAATCAGCCCCCTTCCAAAATTTCCCCTGGGGAGACTACACCGGTCTTCCACATCTTTAGGAACCAATAAACTCTGCGCCACTGGTCAGAGACTATAATGGAGAATTTCAGTTAAAATGAGTACTTTGGGGAGCAGGAAGTTTTCACATCTTAATTTGAATCCCCTCACCTTTATCTTATGCTTTATGTGAGTCAACCTTCCTCAAGTGATAATAGTAAGTAGTATTTTTTTGTTTCTGGGTGCACTGGGTTTTTGTTGTAGTGCGTGGGCTTTCTCTAGTTGTGTCGGGGGCTTAGTTGCCCTGTAGCATGTGGGATCTTAGTTCCCCCACTGGGATCGAACCTACATCCCCTGCATTGGAAGGTGGATTCTTAACCCCTAGACCACCAGGGAAGTCCCAAGTAAGTAGATTTAATGCTAATCAAGTATATTTTTTTCCTTTTGAACTTTTTATTTTGTATTGGGGTATAGCTGATTAATCATGTTGTAATAGTTTGAGGTGAACAGCGCAGGGGCTCAGTCATACATACAAAGATATCCATTCTCCCTCAAACCCCCCTCCCACCCAGGCTGCCACATACCATTGAGTTCCATGTGCTACACTATAGATCCTTGTTGGTTATTCATTTTAAATATAGCAGTGTGTACATGACCGTCCCAAACTCCCTAACTATCCTTTCCCCACCTGCCCCTGGCAACCATAAGTTCGTTCTCTAAGTCTGTGAGTCTCTTTCTGTTTTGTAAGTAAGTTCATTTGTATCATTTTTTTTTTTTAGATTCCCCAATCAAACCTTAAGTTTGATTTTGAGTGTTGTTGAGTATGCTTTTATAATTCAGGAGACAGCACATGCTATGGCTGAGTTTATAATTTCCTCTACAAGAAGTGCTCTGCGTAATGATTTAATGTTAAATCATGCAAGAGCCAAGTATGGTGATTCAATGTCTGTGAAGTCAGCATGTTATCAAACAGGCTTTATAAGAAAATGTAAATAATGCCACCCAAGAACTCCTCAACAGATGCTTATGCACAGGCAGAGACTAAGTATAATCCAGCATATTATGACTCAGCACCAGGGGGGGTATAAAAATAAAAATGGAAAGATTATAAGAACTCATGAATTAATTGTAATAAATTATCTAATCTTACATAAATGGCATTAAAATCTCCTCTGCAGAATAGTAAAGAACAGTAAATATCCAACTCTAATTCCACCATTGTAATAAATCAGTTGTATACATTGCTTTCTTACCATTACTCATAGAAAATCATTACTTTCCTGCCAGATCTTTAGATCAAGCCTCCTTAGATTTCTGTAACACAGAAAGAGGCAACCTGGACTAGCAGAAGGAGCCTGGGCTTTGAGTTAGACACAGGTTTGAATTCATCTCTTTCAGGCTATGTGAGCCTGGACCAGTCAGTGCCTCTGAGCTTCGGTCCTGTCATTTGTAAACTAGGGATGTGCTAGGTGCTCAATAGTATTGTTATTGTCCGTAGTTACAGAGGAAGCTATAAGCTTCAGCAAAGTTGTCAGTGACACCTCACTGTTCACCACAGGATAAAGGTATCCAGGCAGCTGCTCTGACACCACAGCAACTGATACAAACACTCGCTATCATCTATCACATCTGAATTTTCTGATAGTTCCTTTACAAGAGGCTATACTTTATTTCAAAGAGTTAAAGATTAAACTGTGGGATCTTTCCTCTTTTATCAGCAAAGCTCTTTATATGTTTTGGGCTTCACTGTGTCCAAATTTCAGAGATTATCGGTACTAACATGACTTTCCAAGTTTAAAATGATGTTTGCTCTCAGAACACGTTTAAGACCAATAAAAAGTCCGAGTTTGTAAAGATCCTTCTCCCTCATACATTGCACTCTCTTCCTCATTCATTCATTCACTCATGCCTACCATAGGCCAAGAGTCAGATGCCTTTTTTCCCACGAGCAGATTGTTTATCTTTCCTAGTCTGTAATTGAGGTGCAGATGATAGCTTTGTTAGAGTTTTAAGTGGCTTGATAAAAACTAGTCATGTTAGGGTATACTAGCTTTCTAGGTGATTAATTTGGTGTGGTCTTATTATTAACTGTATGTATGTACAGAAGGCAAAGGAAGTTTGTATTCAAATATGAAGTGCTTTCTGTCTCATATACAAGGATATAATCTGAACTTTGGATGAATAAATCATGGTATTTTTGTTTTCAAACACTAGCTTCAAATTGCTTAATACAGTCATCCCTTAGTATTCGTAGGGGATTAGTTCCAGGACCATCTGTGGATACCCACATCCAAGGATACTCAAGTCCATTATATAAAATGGTGTAGTATATGCACAGAGCATACACAAGTTACATAAGTCAGATTCCTCCTTTTCTCCTGTAAAATGAAGTTCGTCAATTGTTCCATTAGTCAGTTGTCATGAGGCTTTGATGAGATTAGATAAAATGCTTAGCACAATGCCTGACTTTAAATAAATGCTCCATTCACGTTTGCCTCTCTTGCGTTACTACTGGCCATTAGAGCCAGTCTTACTGAACCAGTCATAGTTTTGAGACAGTATTCTGTCCATTTTATTAAATGGACTGTTACAGTAGAGCTAACATATTAGTTTTTACAAGTGCTTTAAATTGGCTTTAACATGTGGTTGGCTCCTCTGTCAGGTCATTTTAAGGGAATTTTGAGTGATGAGAACTGATGTTCTCATCAGGGGTTCTGATGTCTGAGCCCCTATAGTAGTTCCAGAGCCAGGGCAAGACTCTCCTTTGGGGGTTTTACTTGTGTAATTTGACACAACTGATGATGACATCAAAATTCTTTTACTGAACATCAAGTAATGATCTTTATACTTAGGTTGATTGGTAGACAACTATTAAAAAATGCTTTCTGTCCATGTGCGCTTCTTCCTATACTGGCTGAAGTAGATGGCTATACGTTTAGATAAATCTGGGTAAAATTGAGTTTTCCTGGGGTTATAAAGGGAAGATGATTCTTATTAATAAATAAGTAAATAAATAAATGTCTATCAACTATATCTCCTGTTTAGGCCCTGAGCTTGGAGTTAGGGGTAAAGTGTAACCAGGACACACAGTTTTCTATCTTCATGGAGCTTATTATCACATTGAATTAAAATCAGTTTGGGCTTTGGGGATGGAAAGTCGAGAAATAAGATGAGAGGCTTTGTTCTCACTAAGGCAAGGACAGGAGACATGACTTTCAAAACAGATAAATTTAACTCATATATTTACTTAAAATACAAGTACTGCCTAAAAATGAGCTAAGCACAAATACAGATTAATAGCCTGAATTTCCTAACAAATAGAATTAGTGACAATTTACTTGTTTAAGGTAACTGATCATATGGTAAGCATTTTTCTTAATATAAATTTTTTGCAAGTCAGAAGATTATGTAGCAAAACCAAGTTAGTTCAGACAACACTTATTTAGAATTTATGATCTTAAAAAAAAAAGAATTTATGATCTTTTATTATAGGCTGGATTGAAGTTTATCTTTTATTCCTTAGAGATGAAAAGGATATAAAAACTAAATTAAGATTAAGAAAGATTATAAAGCTAATATTTAATCTACTAGAAGGAGCAAGCTTGCAAAGCAAAAATAGATTCACTTATTAAAAATGTAAATACAAAATCTTGTAAATTGTTTTTTGTTATGAAATGTAATTATATTGACTTCTAGCAATCCGTAGTTTATTCTCATCGCTAGTTATTCTAAGCAGTTTGGAAATAAAATTTATTTCTTTGAAAATATCCTAACATTCCCTATTTTCAGTCTTTTAGAAGTGGATTTTATCTGCTCTTGTAATATACTTGTAATAAGTATAATTGAAACTTTAAATTATTACCATTAAGAATATTTTTATTTTAATTATTTTAACATTTTATTTTAATTATTTTAGAATCTTATTTTTATTTTAAAAATTTTAATTTTTTATTGGCTTATAGTTGATTTACAATGTTGTTACTTTCTGCAGTACAGCAAAGTGAATCAGTTATACTTACATATCCACTCTTTTTTAGAGTCTTTTCTCATGTGGGTCCTTGTCCTACAGATAGAGGCAAAACTGTCTTTCTCAAATGCTAATCTATGGACTGATTCCAGTAGAAGAATTCAGGGGATCGTTGAAAAGTATTAAAAGGGTGAATAGGTCTGGTTTGGGCCCAGACATCTGTATTTTAGAAGTGCTCCCCAGACATCTGTATTTTAGAAGTGCTCCCCAGCTGACTCTTATGCACAATGAACACTGGGAGACACACCCTTTATTAGCGTGTCATTGCATTCTGCCCTCTCTCCTTTGGCCCTCTCTCCTTTCTGCCCTTGATCACTGAAAGAGCCCCCTGGTTAAACTCGTTGACTCAGATACTGCCCACTGTCTTCACTGATTTCAGGGTAAATGGTACACTCATGGGCATGGGACACAAGGTGCTCATGGTGAGACCCTGGCTCTTCTCTCCAGCCTCATCAGTTATTGCTCAGCCACCTGCATCCTTCTTTCCAGCCACATTACGTGACTTTCTATTCTCTAAGTATATCAAGTTTCACAAACCTCCACACCTTTGCACATGCCATTTGCTTAGCCTAGATGGATTTTCACATATCTGATCTCTGCTTATTGTCAAGACAAATAAAAGTATCATACCCTTCTGCTGAGTGAGAGTCTGTGCTTTCCATAACACTCAGTGTTTCAGCTCTTATAAATCTGCACTCTGAATTTTCTTTAGTTCCCGCCACACCCCCCTTCCGAAAACTGAGCCCTTTGATGGCAGGGACTGTACACTTGTGTCTTTTTAGTACCTAGTATATGCCTGGTACATATTATGCAACCAGGTAATATGTTTGTTGAATGAGTGAAAGAAGTCATGTTAACCAGAGCATTTTTCCCTCATTGTAAATAGGGCTTAATGATACTAAGATACTGCTAAATGATACATTAAAATAGTAGTGTAATGGGAACAAGTAAATGGTTTTGCTGATAGTATGCTATAAATTTTGTTTTGTTTCATGCATGCAAATGTTATGATTTTGCTAATATTATGTTACAAACTTTATTCTATACATTTGAACTGTGGTGTTGGAGAAGACTCTTGAGAGTCCCTTGGACTGCAAGGAGATCCAACCAGTCCATCCTAAAGGAGATCAGTCCTGGGTGTTCACTGGAAGGACCGATGCTGAAGCTGAAACTCCAGTACTTTGGCGACCTCACCTGAAGAGTTGACTCACTGAAAAAGACCCTGATGCTGGGAGGGATTGGGGGCAGGAGGAGAAGGGGACAACAGAGGATGAGATGGCTGGATGGCATCACCAACTCGATGGGCATGAGTTTGAGTAAACTCTGGGAGTTGGTGATGGACAGGGAGGCCTGGCGTGTTACAATTCATGGGGTCGCAAAGAGTCAGACACGACTGAGCAACTGAACTGAACTGAACTGATACATGTAAACATTACTTCTTTAAAAAAAAATTATGGAAAACTAATCAAAATTAGGGCTTTCCTCTGTAGCTCAGTTGGTAAAGAATCTACCTGCAGTGCAGGAGACCCAGGTTCGATTCCTGGGTCGGGAAGATCCCTTGGAGAAGGAAATGGCAACCCACTCCAATGTTCTTGCCTGGAGAATCCCACAGACAGAGGAGCCTGGCAGGCTACAGTCCATGACGTCACAGGAGTCAGACACGACTGAGCGACTAAACCACCAATCAAAATATATCTTAAACAGCTGGTAAAGAGGCTTAAGAATCATAGTACTTCATATTTGCTTTCCTGGAGAGTTACAAATATCTAACATGTTAAATTTGGTTCTATTAAATGGACAACAGTGTACAAAAACATATATTGGATAATGCTGTGATACATTTATCACAGAGAACTTCCGAAAGTAAAACAAGGGTAAGGCGGTTATCTTTTCAGGGAAGGAAATGGCTCTTTGTTCTAAGCTAGTTCTGTCTAATGTTAAAATGAACATAATGTGCTGTTAAAAAAAAAAACATGCCAATTGAAACAGAAGAGAGGCTGTGAGGCATAGAATAAAGAAAGTACATGTTTTGGTCAGTGTGAAAATAGCACCATATGGGAAATTCCATTTGGTGATTTCCCAGGTGTCTACTTCACAGTCTCATCTATTATCAACATTTAAATCAGTAAATTTGATGGAGACAAATACAGATGATCAAATTTGTATATACCTGAAGTATGGAGGCATAGAAACTAGACACAGGATTGAAGCTTCAAATAAACACTTAAGAAAGTGAGGTATCGGTGATTGACAATATGATATTGCTTTCAGGTGTACAGAGAGTGATTCAGTGTTTTTATAGACTGTACTCCATTAGAACTTATTACAAAATAATGGCTATATTTCCCTGTGCTGTACAATATATCCTTGTTGCTTAGCTTATTTATTTTATACACGGTAGCTCTTAGTCCCATACTCCTAACTTGCCCCTCCTCTCTTGCCTCTCCCCGCTGGTAACCATTAGTTTGTTCTCTGTATCTGTGTCTGTTTCTGTTTTGTTATATACATTCCTTTGTCTTATTTTTCAGGTTACACACACTCTGACTTGTTTCACTAAGTATAATACTATCTAGTCCATCCAGGTTGTTGCAAGTGCCAGAATTTCATTATTTTCTATGGCTGAGTAGTATTCCATTATGTATACTGCCATATCTTTATCCATTCATCTGTTGATGGACATTTCATTTGCTTCCATATTTTGGCAGTTATAAACATTGGGGTGCATGTATCTTTTTGAATTTGTGCTTTTGGATATATACCCAGCAGTGAAATTGCTGCTTTGCATAGTAATTCTATTTTTAATTTTTTGAGGAAATTCCATACTGTTTTCCACAGTGACTGTACTAATACACATTCCGGCCAACAGTACACAAGGGTTAGCTTTGTTCTACATTCTTGCCAACATTTCTTATTTGTGGTCTTTTTGATAATAGCCACCCTGGTATGAGGTAATATCTCATTATGGTTTTAATTTGCATTTCTCTGATTAGCAGCGTTAAACATCTTTTCATATGCCTGTAGGCCATCTGTGTGTCTTCTTTAGAGAAATATTTATTCAAGTCTTATGCCCATTTTTAAACTGTGTTGCTTCTTTTTTTGATACTGAGTTGTGTGAGCTGTTTATATATTTTGAATATTAACCCCTTATCAGCCATATCATTTGCAATTATTTTCTCCCATTCAGTAGATCATCTTTTCATTTTGTGCAAAAGCCTTGAAGTTTTATTAGGTCTCATTTGTTTATTTTTGCTTTTGTTTTCTTTGCCTTAGACAAATAAAAAAATATGCTATAATTTATATCAAAGAGTGTTCTGCCTATGTTCTTTTTTGGGAGTTTTATGGTTTCAGGTCTTATATTTAGGTCTTTAATCCATTTTGAGTTTAATTTTTTATATGGTGTGAGTAAATATTCTAATATTATTCAACATAGAAAACTTAACAGAAGATTGAAACTTCATATAAACACTCTTTGACTAAGAATAAAACCAACTAAATAATGTCTAACATGCACAAATGTGAAATCCTGTAATTAAGATTAAAAAATTGAAGTGAATAAAAAAAAAGATTAAAAAATTAGTTTTTACAAAGATAGGATAATAGTGACCCAAGTCATCAATAATTCAGATGAAAAACACACAGGGGTTTTAATTGATCCCAAGTTTAGTATTCATCTTTAGAATTATGTGAGATGAAGCATGAGGGTAAACATATATAATATTGTGGCTGGTTCTAAGACATCTTATTATGTCACCTTATTATCATCTACCACTTATTAGTTACTATAGGCAAATCACTTACTTTGGCTTTCTCACTTTTAAGTTAGAATTAATAAAAACTAATGTATTGGGAGTATAGAAAGAGATAATTCATATGCAAATAATTATATAAATGATAGCATTAGCTTTGCAAATACTGAAAAAGCTGCTGCTGCTGCTGCTGCTAAGTCACTTCAGTCGTGTCCGACTCCATGCGACCCCATAGACAGCAGCCCACCAGGCTCCCCCATCCCTGGGATTCTCCAGGCAAGAACGCTGGAGTGGGTTGCCATTTCCTTCTCCAATGCATGAAAGTGAAAAGTGAAAGCGAAGTCACTTAGTCGCGTCTGACTCCTAGCAAGCCCATGGACTGCAGCCTACCAGGCTCCTCCGTCCATGGGATTTTCTAGGCAAGAGTACTGGAGTGGGGTGCCATTGCCTTCTCCACTGAAAAAGCTAGTGCACATTAAACCTTTAGTAGAGAGGTGCAGCATTCAAACCTAGTGAGCACAAGCTATAGTGGGAAAGTGTAAACTGAATTGACCATAAATTTTTTGAGGGGAGTGATTTTTATGTGATTGATTCAGACTTTCATTTTTATTATTTTCCCACTACCTATATTCCCTTGGGCAAGTTATTTATCCTAAACTCTTCATATGTTAAGTGAGGATAATTGTGTGTAACTATAGAAGTTAAAGAGTAACATATTTTAACATTGATTCTGATTGGTAGAGTTGTGGAGAGGCAAATTTTGCGGGAAGTGGGTGTGGAGGCTCCAGCAGCATTTTCAGCAGCTCCTTCCTTGAAACTACTGTCTCCTGGAAATCCAGACCCTCACGTGATCCCATTGGAGGCCTGTGAAATTTTGCTTATTGTATGTTTCACTCTTCAGTGAAGACTGTTTTCTTTGGGTAGAGAAATTGTTTATATTTATCTCTTGAGTATAGTTTTAAGGGAGGTTTGAAATGTGATATTGTTGCAAGTGCCAGGGAGCTATATACTTAAACATTTTATATCTAATAAGGCTTGGACTATAAAGCTGAGCACCGAAGAATTGATGCTTTTGAACTGTGGTGTTGGAGAAGACTCTTGAGAGTCCCTTGGACAGCAAGGAGATCCAGTCAGTCCATCCTAAAGGAAATCGGTCCTGAATATTCATTGGAAGGACTGATGCTGAAGCCGAAACTCCAGTACTTTGGCCACCTGATGCGAAGAACTGACTTGTTTGAAAAGACCCTAATGCTGGAAGAGATTGAAGGCGGAGGAGAAGGGGACAACAGAAGATGAGATGGTTGGATGGCATCACCGACTCGATGGACATGAGTTTGAGTAAACTCCGGGAGTTGGTGATGGACAGGGAAGCTTGGCATACTGCAGTCCATGGGGTTGCAAAGAGTTGGATACAACTGAGTGACTGAACTGAACTGAATTAATTCAAATTTTAACCTAACTCTTCTATCCCACAGGATGATATATCTAATTCTGAAATTTTAGACATCAGGAATGTGATAGCAGGAGAAATATTTTGGGGCAGAAGGCATCTTCCTGGAATTAATCAAATCATATATATATATATATATATTAATTGAAGCATAATTGGCATACAAAATTGTATTAATTTCAGATGTAGGACATAATGGTTGACATTTGTATGCATTGTGAAATGTTCACCACGGTAAGTCTTATTTCTCATTTGTCATGATAAAAAGTTATGAAGTTTTTTTTCTTGAGATGAGAACTTTTAAGATTTACTTTCTTAGCAATCTTTATTTATTTTTGGCCACATCTCATGGCATGTGAGATCTTAGTTCTCCCACCAGGGATTGAACCCATGCCACATACCAGGGAAGTCCTCTTAGTAACTTTTAAACTTGTAATACAATATTTTGAACTATAGTTCCAAACTATATATGCATGACATTTATATGCATGACATTTAGTCATCCCATCTTCAGAAGTTTCCTGTGTAAAAGCACAGTTAACTTGATGGGGTGGGCTGAGGGGGATAGGAGGAAGAGACCAGAGATCACCAGCAGCTAGCATTCCATGTGTAATTCCAAAGAGTTTCTGGAAAATTTAGCATTGGATCCCCTTGCTATAGATATCAAAAATCACTGGTGGGGTTGGAATTGTTAAATATAATATCTTCGTCAAACTACAAAGAAGCTAACAAAATTTAACAGGGCTCTGCAGGACTAACACTGTCTTTAAACAGTTCCATGAACGTGGGCCCATGGTCCATCTTGCTTATCTTCTTCTTCCCTTGCCATGATTACTCCCTCCTCTTGGGCTCTGGGCCTCTTCTTCTTGCCTTTGCTTAAGGAATTCCTCACAAAGTTTTCTAGTTATTGTCTATGTATATGTTCAATCACTCTCTCTTTATTGAGTCCTTCCCATCCACACTTAAAATATTGAAGACTCAAAATTTCAAAACAATCCCCCCCATTTCAACTTATATTGAAGGAGGAAACAGAACAGGCTCCATCTTGAAAGCAGGACTCCATCTTGGGCCGGACTGTGGACTCTGAGCTCTATGCCCAGTATCTATGGAAACGACATACCAGCTGGAAAACCAGACCCCCAGATGGAAGAGCCCCAGGGCTCATACCTAGACTCTCCATGCCTAAAAGAATACCCTAATTATCTGTGAAACTGAATAGAATCATAAATTCTATTATGCTTATTGGGGTATGACCACAGGCCTATTGATAATTGTCTACTGTTAACTACCTAGGCTTAAGGCATATGGATGATGGGTTAACTTTGTATCTTTCTTTTCCTTTGTTCAGACTAGTTTCAGGGAATTTGGGGAGGTGGGTTTGGGCACATATACTTAGGGTATATAAGGTTTTCACAAAAACTGGTCAGGGTCCTTGGCTAAGAGAAGACTCTGCCTCGGGCCCACCAGTGTAATAAACTGCACTCCACTATTGTGTTGTCCTTCTGAGTGAATTTGTTTCCTGGAATGTGTGGCTACAACAATATCCTCTTACAACCATGTCTCTCTCTGTCTCATTTCAATCTTCATGAAGGGGTCATCACACACTGACAGCCTCTGTTTTCTCCTGGACTCCTCAACTACTTGTCTAATCTTGGTCTTTGCCACCCAAAAACAAAACAAAAAGACCTATATTAAAGACACTAATGAACTTGTTCAAAGCTAATCTCCATTTCTTCTTCAAGTCTCTTTCTTTGCCATAACATTCTCTAAGAAGCTTTCCATAACCCTATAGATCTTCACAAGGTAGCTGTTGTACCTGCTGCCCCAACCTAGTACCCTGTACTTTGGGCACAGAATTGATTACACTGCATTGCAAAGATCTGTTTACAGTTTCTGTTCCCCACTAGATTCTAAGGAGGGTTGGGGCCTTGTCTATCTTGTTCCCTGTGTGTCCTGGGAGAGGGACATCACAAATACTTGAATGAATGAAAATGAATATTACCATTGCGTTTTTGGAAAAAAAATATGTGTATGACTAAAAGAAATTACATCAAAATTTAAATAGTGGTAATTTATTTAGTGCTCATGAGTATTGATATTATATTTAATTTATATTTTTCCTTTTCTTTTTTTTGGCCATGCCTCATGGCATATGGGATCTTAGTTTCCCAACCAGGGAATGAAACCATGCCCCTTGCAGTGGAAGTGTGAAGTCTGAATCACTGGACTGCCAGGGAAGTCCTGTATTTTTCTTTTAACGAATATTATTTTTTATTTTTACTTTTTTTTTATTGGAGTATAGTTGCTTTACAATGTTGTGTCAGTTTCTGCTGCACAACAAACCGAATCAGTCATATATACACTCACACCCATTCTTCTCTTGATTTCCTTCCCATTTAGGTCATTACAGAACATTGAGTAGAGTTCTCTGTGCTATACAGTAGCAATATTATTTTCTAAAATTAGTTTATATCACTGTATAATAGGAGAAGGAAACCAAGCCAACCATAGGGTCAAATAGCAGAAGGTACACAAACCAGACCGAATATTTTTTTCCATACTGACATTTGGTGGCTTGATGAGGCCCACAGTACACCAGAAAAAAATTTTTTTTTCCCCTAGTACACTATGGGCTTCCCTGGTGGCAAAGAATCTGCCTGCAATGTGGGAGAACTGAGTTCGGTCCCTGGGTTGGAAAGATCCCCTGGAGGAGGGCATGGCAACCCACTCCAGTATTCTTGACTGGAGAATCCCCATGGACAGAGGAGCCTGGCGGGCTACAGTCCATAGAGTCACAAAGAGTCGCACATGACTGAGTGACTAAGCACAGCACAGTACACTATAATCCTAGAGGTGTGGTCATTTACATACATTTGCTTATTCTGTTTTCTTCATCATCCATCCAAGACTGGCAAATGCCACTTCCTCCATGCAGTCTTCCCTCATTCATACCAGTGTGAAGTACCTCCCCAGCCCTGAGCTCCTGCTAAATGCTGCTCTTCTCTTCCCCCTGAAGCATTTACTATTTGGGCCTCCATCTTTTGACACCTTATACCCTACCAGGGGCAGATCCCTTTATTCCCACTGAAGACCCTGATATTCCCAGTAACCAGGACCAATTCTGGCCAGAGGCATGTGTGAGAGGGTAGCAGGCAGGAAGGCTAGGGGTCTCCAAATGGAGGAAATAGGCTGTAAATGTCAGACGTCTTTTATCTCTCTCTTAAGCGGCAGGAGGAAACAAACTACATGTGACAGATTTTTTCCCTTTCTCTATACAAAATTGAAAGGAGATTTCCTTTAAAATTCTGTGTTGCCATGACAACACCTGGTTCCACCTGAACTTAACTTTTTTCAAACCTTGAGCTAACCAATGCAGTTTTTCTTACGGAAATATTTTTCTTAAGTTATGTTAATGAACTATATTTACCCTAGACTCTGTCTTTCTTCAAGTCAGTTTGCCTAAGGCTCAGAACCTACGTGAACAAGCCAGTATGTTTTATTCATGCAAATGTTCTCTTAAGCTATGTTAATGAGACTATGTATTTGCCTGGAAACCTGCCTTTCTTCAAGATTCACGCCAATCATTTTATGGCCTGGGACAACTCACCTTGTGCCAATGTTATCTCAAAATGCATGTTGTGGGTGAGGGGCCTGGTGCCAGTCTCTGAGTTTTGAGACATTTCCTTTCTCTAACTAGCAACGTGCTAGTAGCTATATAACTTCCTGCTAACAACTAGCAGGGGGACACGCTTTCTTCCCCCTTCTGATGTCTATGTCAGAAGCTTTCTCTCTTTCTTTTATACTTTAATAAAACTTTATCACACAAAAGCTCTGAGCAATCAAGCCTCGTCGCTGGCCACGGATTGAATTCCTCTCCTCTGAAGGCCAGGAATCTCAGCGTCTTTCACGGCTCAGCAACAACCTTTCATATGGCATTTAGCCATTTCCAGCCCTACTTCCTGATGCTCAAGTCACCTACTGGCTGGCGGAACCTCGAGCATATGCCCTAGGCTGCACATTCCACTCTTAAGAAGAGAAATAGTGCCTGGGTTCTTCTTCTTCTGATAATGTAAAAACCACCCCCTAGACCTAACAAGGTCTGGATTCTAGCCTTTTCCCTTGCCAATTCTCTTCCAAAAGACATGAACAATGCCTTGGGGCTGGGGCTCCACCCCCTGATGCCAACTTCTGTCCTTCTTAAGGTGCCATCTGCTTCACATTCACCAATGAGATTCAGCTTACCTAACGTGACACTCTGCTACTTTGTCTTAGAATGTTCATGGTCCAGAAATCATCGTAACTTCCAATCCTATGTTTGTGTATCAGACTTAACTCTTTCTTCCTCTTTCCTCCAAATTCTCTTGTCCCTACCCTGCCAGTTCTCCAAGTGCATCACCTATCAGGCTGCATCCTGCATGGGGTCAGCAGGACACCATACACAAAGTTGTGATGCTGCAATGAGCTGCTCCCTTAATGATCACCATGTGTGGGTGCTCAGTCATGTCCATCTCTTTTGAGACCCCATGGACTCCACTGTCCACCAGGCTCCAGCCCATCAGGCTCCTCTGTCCATGGGATTTCCCAGGCAGATACTGGCATGGGTTGCCATTTCCTTCTCTGGGGGATCTTCCCTGACCCAGGGATCGAACCCTCATCTCTTTCTTTGGTAAGCGGATTCTTTACTACTGAGCAACCAGGGAAGCACTTTATGATCGATCACCAGATAGACTACAGCCACCGTGCGTGGGCAGGGACAAGGCAAATGGCCAGATTATGGTTGGTGGAGGTGGGAGGGTATGAACTACGCACAGTAAACTTCCACAGTCCGCCGATGTCACTACTTCTTTCAAAGCAGATGGGCTCCAGGTCTTCATCTAAGCAGCATTTGATGGAGGACAGGCCACTCACACCAGCTCCGATCACTGCAACTCGCTTGGCCATGCTGTGTTCTGTATGATACAGATTAAGCAGAGCTTCTTTATATGACAAGGAGCCCTTGTCACAGAATTCAACTTTCACAATGATATAGATACCCTCCTTTTGTCTCTGAGCTGAGGCAGAATCATATTTTGGCTAAATATGAAGGCTCTGAAATCAGACTGTTTCAGTTTAGATGCTGGATTCATTTATTTACAGTATGATCTTGGGCTAGTTGTTTATTCTTTCTGTGCCTCAGTTTTCTCATCAGTATAATGAGAGTGGAAATAATAATGCCTATCTAAAATAGGCATTGTCCTGAAATTAAATGACTGAGATATGTTGGAAAGGTTGTAGAAGTGTGTCTGCTACATAGTAAGTACTCAGTTAAATTTTGCTCTTATTACTATCTAGTTTAGCCAAGACCTAGCACCAAATATTTAATTAGCATTCACTTCCCACTTCTCTAACGACTCCTTCCTTTCCTCTCTTCTTTCTGGAAAAGGCAGCTCACACAGATAAAATTTATCAACATTTGGGAACACACAGATAGACACACCTGGTGCTTCCTTTGGATTGAGGAGTAAAAGGTCTTCATCCCCTTAAGATTTTATATTCCCTCAGTATTAAAAACACTTTGCTATCACCTAACCCTTCTAAAATCCTAGGAACTGCAACCAGCAAAAATGTTCATTTTTATTCAAAGCATCTAAAGTCCTAAAGAGTAGCTAGTCATGGGTCATGTCCAGTAGCAAAAAAGATACTACATGAATTGAGGGGAAGTTCTTAACTTTGAACAATGAAAGCTTAACTGACCGTAATACAGAACTAAGTCCCCAAGGAAATCCATATGGCATATTCTAGAGACCAAGATGAGATCACATGGAAATGGGGATGTTACCCTTGTCAGGAAAGATTGGAGGAAGCATGAAGGTGTTATGACAGTTTATATCAGGTTTTAAGATTGTAGTTTTGGGCTTATGCAGGTATCAACATACTGTTTTTTTTTTTTTTTTTTTTTTATCAGATGGGTTAATACTAAGTTAATTCCAGCGAATCAGGTTTGTCACATGGAGGGCTTTGAAGTGTCGGGTGGACTCAGGTGTAACTGCTGAGTTTTTGAACATGACTTAAAGCCAGTCTGCTAGTAAGACGCTGAGTCGAGAGAGACTCTAGATATCTGAGTATGAGTCTGGATGTGCACATCTCACTGGGGTGAGAGTCTGAAGTGTCCCGAGATTCCTGCTACTGAGCCTCTTCCCTCATTTGAGCTCAGGTTTGCTGCCATGCTTTCTGGGTGGGTTTGCGGTGGGGGGTTTATCCTCAGGGCTTTGCAGTTTCTCTCTAGCCAAATCAGAGCCCCCAGGCACAAGAAGAGTGTCAGTAAAGGAGATGGTTGGGGGAAATGGGCTCTGGATTGGTTGGTTTGGATTCAAAAAGTCACCCTCCCAGGAGGGAAGTTTACTACCTCAAGGAGCTGGCTAAGCCAGGGAGCAGCAGTCCCTAAGGCATCAGCAAAGCCTTAACTGTCAAAGCATCAAAATATAGAAAATAAAGAGGTATGGTTAATACAAGTGAGAAAGGGGAAAGCGCTGGGAAGAAAATAAAAAATAAAAGGACCCCTAGGCACAAAGACAAAGGGAGTTAGTGACTTTACAGAGGGCAGAAGAAGACTTCTGAGCCCTTGGACCTCTCAGACTTACCTGGTTCCAGAGGGACTTGCAGGAAGGATCAGAGGGCTTTTCCAGGCTTGCCTGTTTCAAAATCTTACTTGCCGTCCTTCCCTTTGCAAGGTTGAGAACTTCCTGCCTGGCTTCATTATTTACAACAAAATTTACACTCTTCCCTCCCTGAGACTTTTGGTTTATTTAGGAGTCTCTTTTTGATTTTGGAAGAGTTGGGTAGTCTGCAGTAAGAATGGACCCTGGAGGCAGCAAAACTGGGTTTGAACTCTGTCTCTGCAACTGATGGGCCATGTGCCCCCCAAACAACCCACTTACACACTTCAAGATGTACTGTTTGCAAATAAGAAACACAGTCACATGGAAGGATTGTTTGAGTCTGAAACTGTGATAATAATTACACAAAACTGCCTAGCACCAAATATTTACTCAGAATTCATTTCCCACCTCCCTAACTATTCCCTCCTTTCCTCTCTTCTTTCTGGAGAAGACATCTCACACAGATAAAATTCATCAGCAAGTTTGGAAACACATAGGCAAACACACCCATGGCTTCCTTTGGTCTAGATAGCTAGTAAAAGGTCTAGATAGCTTTTAATCAGAAACGAATGGCCTCCCCCGATAAGAACACATACATTTCCAGGGCACGAGGGAGAAGTCTGGAATTGGCAGATCTCACTGTGCTCTGTTTTTGCAATAATAATAAGAAAGAAATAGTTGTTAAGTGATCTGGTTAAAATGCAAAATGTGCTGCAGTGAATAGACTGGTAGCAAATTAATTCACTCCACACGTGTACTCTATGTAACTCTAAGGGCAGATACTGAGCCAAGTTTTGGGGCCCCCAGAATGATTAAGAATCAGTGAGTAAAAAACAGTAATAAATACAGACCCAGTGACTATCCACAAGAAGATGCCACTATATAGACAGAGGCTGACACGCATGATATCAGGCAATATGTCTTGTAATAGCAGCATGCTCTGGGTACAAATGCTTGAAGACACTCTTGGGCTGCTTAGCTATGCCTGGAGACCTAGCTAGAGATACATACTGGGCTGTGTTTTTCCTGAGCAAAAACACCCAAGTGCCAAATAATTGATGCCCCAAATAGATGTAAATTGAAAGGCAGGGGAGACTACTGCAGGCCTGATGGGTCAGGAGGACAGGTGTGCTAAGCTCTTTGCAAACTGTAAGAATGTGCTATAAACGTAAGGTCCATTGCTGATATTTCGTTGCTGATATTTCGTTCCTTAATAGAAAAAGCCCTAATCTACTGAGTTGGAATTTTGAACAACAAGAAGACCCTATCCCATATCTGACACACCATAAAATGTAGCAGTCATTTTTGAGACATGGAGAGACTTGGATGATTAGCAAATCATACAGTTGATTATGATTTATATGAGTTTGGACTTCAATCTGTTTATATTTCTTATTATATCACTCTAACAGTGTTCTTCCTTTGCTACCGTATTTCCAAATGTGACACTTGTGGAATATTTTGTGTTTCTCAATGACAGGCAATTCCATCTCATCCAAAAGATGAAATCAGAAAGGAGCCTGGAATCACAGACAGTCCCACAGTTCTGTTATTCTCACCACATCTTCCTTCCGGGTGGCTTCTCCCTTTCATAACTTTGTTTCTTTAAGAAGTTCCTTTGCTTCCTGGTTTTCGCCCTAATTCTGCTGCCTTAACCCTAATCAAGAGACTCTCCAAAGACAGGATCACGCTTATCTCTAAGGAGTGCACTCACTTACCAAGGGGAATATTTACCCTCTGTGAAAGCAGCTTCTGGAAACATTTCCCCATTAAAAGGAAAAAATCCAGGAAACTTACCTTGCTGGCACAGAGCAGGTACTTTTACAAATTATTTCTCAAAGCCAATAGCCAATGACAGTGTTTGTCTTTAAAACAAAACAAAACAAAATTCCAAACGCAAACTCTTTGCTCTAAAAGAAAATAAAAAATAAAGGAATGCTGACTTTAATCAAAGTGCTCTTGGTTTAAAACAAAAACCTGCCGTTTTTCCTGTCATGCTGATGACAGCTGAAAATATACTCGCTGAGGGAAAAGAAAGTTGTGTAGGGCACCAGTTGAAACTTCCGTGATCTCGAGGGAGGGCTCAATGACGAATTAGAAGAGAGTTGTCGGATTGGAAAGCCACAAGCGACTTCTGCCCCTTTCCCCCACCCTCCTAAACGTCCCAGTTCCGACGGAGCTCTAAACTTAAAGGGGAGCACGTGGTGAGCGACTGCTCTTCTCACGGTAGCCTTTAGAGGGCGCCAAATCAGCCCAAACCACAATCGCCAGTGAATCGGGCGTTCTGCTTAACTAAATTCTGACTCTTGAATTAGTCTCTTGAACTATTATAGGAGCTGTCCATAGGAGAAGGCCAATTATGTGACTATTGTGTCATCAAGTTCTCCCAAGTAGGGTTAGTTCCCTAACCCCAAAAGTGTGATTTCAAAATTCAGGACTTATAAGGAATTTAAGCAGCTTCGTCTTTTCAGAAAAGGTCAGCAGAGGGAGCTGGCAACACATATTTGAAAAAGCTTAAAACTGGTTTTATATGTTAGCCTAGGGCACAAGAAGAGAAATAATTACAGAAGCACTGGCAATAATAGAATAATAGAATCCTAAACACCTTCCACTGAGTGCCTGGAATTCAGTGTCAAAGACCATCTTAGCCTCACTTAACATTTTCTAGCCCAGTGGCGCAAATGAGCCAGGAATCCTGATTCCAGGAATCAGGAAGGTAACCTAAATGAGGGAGGAGGGCCTGGACAAGATCTGACTGGAAAGCACTTCCCCCATGTATTAGGTTTAACTAAATGGCGTTATTTGAGAGCATAAGCCCCAAATTGCAAGGTTTTTAGATTCCTTTTAATAGAAACTACAAACTCAAATTTTTGTATAAAATCTTCTGTTGGCAACAAACTAATTTTTATTTTGAAAAATATTAAGCCCAGAGGAAAGTTGAAAAAACAGTTTGATTAATGTGCATCAACATATCCCTCACCCGTTTCATCAACTAGCAACCTCTTGACACATTGGCATTTTCTTCATCTCTCTTTCTCTTTCTCTACACACATGTACCCAAGAGACACACACACATACACCTAAACACACACATCTGAAAGTCATCTTCAAACATCAGGATGCCATCAGAATATTTCAGCATATATTTCACAAAAGTAAGGGCATTTTCCCACAGAGTCATTATCATTACCACATCTAAGTCAATATAACTTCAGTATCATCCAATATACAGTCCACTTTCAAATTTCTCCAGTTATTCCCCAAAATGTTCTCATCCAGTGGTGTACTGGAGCTGGTATGCACAAAGGGAATATGTATGTCTTCCAAGTTCAGTGATTGCTTGGCATTACGCATAGTAATGCTTGACAAAATAGCTTGACATTGTTCACAGTGGGGATGTTTACATCATGGAAACTGGCAAACAGTACAAATTTGGGATGTCCCCCACCCCCAGCCATTTGTTAAATATTTACCCTCTCATTTTTGGCAAATGGTTTTATTGAGGCCTAGGATATACAAAAAAACCCTGTATATATTTAATGTATATAATTTGATGAATTTGGACATATGCGTGCATCTGTGAAACCATCACAGCTCAAGGTAATAAACACATTCATCCTCCAGAAGTTTCCTCATGGACCTTTGTTTGTTTTTGGTTAAGAATATTTGACATGAGATATACCCACTTGCTGCTGTGCTGTGTTCAGGCACAAAGTAGTGTCCAACTCTTTGTAACCCCATGGACTGTAGCCTACTAGGCTTCTTTGTCTATGGGATTTTCCAGGCAAGAATACTTAAGTGGGTTGTCATTTCTTCCTAGAGGGGATCTTCCCAACCCAGGGATTGAAACCGAGTCTCCTGCACTGGCAGGCAGATTCTTTACTACTGAGCCAGCTGGGAAGCCATACACCCTCTTAACAAATCTTTAACAAATTTTTGAAATGCACAATACACTATTGTTAACTCTTGGCATTACATTGAACAGCAGATCTCCAGAATTTATTCATCTTGCATAACTGAAAGTTTATATCCATTGAACAACAACTCTCCATTTCCCTCTCCCTCTAGTCTCTGGCAAGCACCATTCCACTGTTTCCTTCTATAAATTTAACTATTTTGAGTACCTCATATAAATAGAATAATACAGATTTGTATTTTTGTGACTGGCTTATTTCACTTACAGTAATGTCTCCAGGTTCATTAATGCTGTCCCATATCACACAATTTCTTTTCTTTTTTAAGAGCTGAATAATATTATACTGTATGTATATACCACATCTCTTTATTCATTCATCTGTCCATGGACATTTAGGTTGTTCCCATATCTTGACTATTGTCAATAATGCTGCAGTGAACCTGGTAATGCAAATATCTTTTTGAGATCCTGATTTCAATTCTTTTGTACAAATACCCAGAGGTAGGATTGCTGGATCATACGGTACTTCTCGTTTTAAACTTTTTGAGGAACCTCCATACTATTTTCCATAGCAGCTGCACTATTTTACATCCCCACCTACTGTGTAGAAGGGTTCTGATTTCTTCACATCCTAACACTTGTTATCTTTTATTTTGCTTTTGATAACCACAATCTTACCAGGTGTGATGTGATATCTCACTGTGGTTTTGATTCACATTCCCTTGATAATTAGTGAAACTGAATACTTTTTAATGTACCCATTGGTTATTTGTATATCTTCTTTAGAGAAATGTCCATTCAAGCTCTTTGCCCACTTTTGAATTGGGTTATTTGTATTTTTATTGAGTTGTAGAAGTCCCTTGTGTATTTTGGATGTTAACCCCTTATCAGACGTACGGGCAATGTTTTCTCATTCTGTAGGTTCTCTTTTCATTCTGTTGTTTCTTTTGCTGCTCAGAGACTTTTAGTTTGATGAAATCTTGCTTGTCTATTTTGTTTTTGTGCCTTTGAGCCTTTGTGTCATATTCATCGTTAAGAACAACGTCAAAAAAACAAACAAACAAATAAAAAGAACAACATCAAGAAGCTTTTTCAATATGTTATCTCTTAAGAGTTTTATAGTTTCAGTTCTTACATGTAAGTATTTAATACATTTTGAATTGATTTTTTAGCATGGTGTAAGAGAATGGTCCAGTTTTATTAGCATGTGAATATCCGATTTTCCCAACACCATCTGTTGAAGAGACTGTCCTTTACCCTTTCTGTGATCTTGGCAGCTTTATAAAAGATCTACTAACTATGTATGTGTGGGTTTATTTCTGGGCTGTCTATTCTGCTAGATTGCTCTGTATGTCTGTCTTTATGCTAGTATCATACTGTTCTAATCACTATAGCTCTGTTTATTATTAATAGTTTTAACTTTTTTTGTGGAGTATTTAAAGGTTTTCTATATGCAAATTGTGTCATTTGCAAACAGAGATAATTTACTTCTTCCTTTATGATTTGAATACTTTATTTTTGTTGTCTAATTACTCCAGCTAGAACATTCAGTACGATGTTGAATCTAAGTGGCAAGAGTGAACATTCTTGTCTTGTTTTTCCCAATTGAGTATGATGTTAGCTGTGGACTTGTCATATATGACCTTTACTATGTTGAAGTAAATTCCTTTTACATCTAGTTTGTTGAGAGTTTTAATCATGAAACTGTTGAATTTTGTCAAATGATTTTTCTTTATCTATTAAGATGATCATGTGATTTTTATCCTTCGTTTTGTTAATGTGGTATATCACATTAATTGACTTGTATACATTGAACCACATACCACTCTTTATGGTTATATTTCTCCTGATTAAAAGAGTCAGTCAAAGTTTATAAGTTACATTTAGCTATAAATCTCTTTAGTTTGTCCTATTTCATAACAGTTTTCCATCCTCCAAAGGGTCTAGTTTAAGAATGATCAACATTATCGAGTTTGCTACTACTGAAACTAATCTCCTAAAATAGACTTTTACTTAGTTTTCTTGCTTCCAATTGCTCACCTATAAACTGTTCTTCAGAACTATCTTTCTAAATCATAAATCAGATCTTTTTTTTTTTTTTTTTCTGTTAGTCACTCAGTTGTTTCTGACTCTTTGTGACACCATGGACTGTAGCCTGCCAGACTCCTCTGTCCATGGGATTCTCCAGGCAAGAATATTGGAGTGGGTCGCCATTCTCTTCTCCAAGGGATCTTCCTGACCCAGGGAAAGAACCTGGGTCTTGCGCATTCCATGCAGATTCTTTACCATAGTTTGAGCCACCACAGAAGCCCTCTGATGTATAACAGTGTTTGCTGGAAGAGTTGTGTGGTTTAGGAGGGTTTTTAAAATCAGGAATTGTAAGGCATATTTATGTACTGTGGCAAATAACCAAGTAGAGAGGAAAACTCAACAATTTGGAAGAGAAGTTGGTGGAAATCTGTCAAAGTTATCTGATAATTGCTACTATTTTTTTTTCCTCTGAGAGTGAGGTGAGAAGGAAGTGGCAGAGATTTGTGGTAAGAGGAGATGATATAAAATAGTCAATTAAGAAATGAGATTGGGAAGTGAAGGAATTAAAGAAATCTACCAGGGTTTGGGGGGCAAGTAGGATAGGCATGGGAGAAGACAATGGCATCCCACTCCAGTACTCTTGCCTGGAAAATGCCATGGATGGAGGAGCCTGGTAGGCTGCAGTCTGTGGGATCAGGAAGAGTCTGACAAGACTGAGCGACTTCACTTTCACTTTTCACTTCCATGCATTGGAGAAGAAAATGGCAACCCACTCCAGTGTTCTTGCCTGGAGAATCCCAGGGATGGCAGAGCCTGGTCGGCTGCCGTCTATGGGGTCGCAAGGAGTCGGACACGACTGAAGCGACTTAGCAGCAGCAGCAGCAGCAACAGGATAGGCATGAGTTGAAGAGTGATCAGTTAGGAAGCTGAATGTTTCTCCTCTATCTAAGATGAAGTGCTCAGGTGGGGTTTGAAGTCAGAGAAGAGTTGGATTTTGGCCAGAGTTCGAGTCCTACTATGCGAGTGTGAATGAATGAGAGAGAGAAGACAGTGGAGCTGAGAGTATGCAAATGTGATGTTACAGAATTATGAGCTCTAAACTGGGTAATGAAGGAGATGAGAAAACAAAGGGAGCCTGGACGGTGAAAGATGGTGGAATGTTTGGATTGGAAGTCCAAGGAGTTTGAAGGGAATATCACATTAGAAGAGTTAACTGGAAGAATACGATGATGTTGGTGGAGAGTGGGATGTTTGTAATTCAGATAGTGGAGAATTACACTTGTTGAGAGTAGTATAGCCAAGACCTTCACTGTTTAATACAATAGCCACTAGCCGTATATAACTTTCTAACGTGTTCTTAATTTCTGCAAGTGTTAATCACGTAGTTGTGTCCAACTCTTTGCGACTCCATGGACGATAGCCCACTTGGTTCCACTGTCCGTGGAATTCTCCAGGCAAGAATACTGGAGTGGGCTGCCATTCCCTTTACCAGGGAATCTTCCTGACCCAGGGATCGAACCCAGGTCTCCTGCATTGCAGGTAGATTCTTTACTGTTTGAGCCACCAAGGAAGCCTATAGCTTTCTAAATTTATATATAAATCAACATTAAGTTAAAATTTCATTTTTCTTTGGCTCTAGCCACATTTCAAGTGCTTAACAGGCACACGTGGCTAGTGGCTACTGCACTAGAGAGTGAAGATTGAATTTTTCCATAACGGCAGAAAAGTCAAGTGGACAGCACTGGTTTTGCATATGAACGTAGTACTAGGCGGGCTTCCCTGGTGGCTGAGTGGCAAAGAATCTGCGTGCAGTGCAAGAGCTGCAGCTGAACCAGCAGGTTTGATCCCTGGGTTGCGAAGATCCCCTGGAGGAGGGCATGGCAACCCACTCCAGTATTCTTGCCTGGAGAATCCCATGGACAGAGTAGCCTAGAGCACTACAGTCCATGGGGTCGCAAAGACTGAAGTGACTTAGCAGGCACGCAGGTATAGTAGTAGGTGACTGAGACAGGTGGAGGATAAGATCGTTAGAGGGAGCTAGGTTAAGGAGCTGATTGGACATGGTGTGGAAGGACGGTATATCTGATTTTGAAATCACTGAGAATTATGACAGGAGTCATGGGAAAGAGAGAGAAATTGAGTCAGAGGTTGATTCACAGCTTCTCCATGCTGCTCTGAGTCTCTTGGAGACAGCTGACCTCACCCCCAGCTCTGTGTGTGGGTCTTTTAATCAAAGGAGAATCCCATCCCCCTAGCACATGATGAGAAGGAGGCTTTGATGCAGTTTATGTGTGAGGACTTGAAACATGAGGAGGGATGCACTGGAGATTTTCATTTGTTTCTACAGTGCAAAGGGAAGCTGATGTAGCAGAGACTCTTAAATACAGTGGAACGAATAAGAGAAAATTTTATTTCTCTGCCATGCAACCATTTGCCCACTCTAGGCTGGTAAGGCGGCTTTCTTGCCTGAGTCACTTGGAGAAACTTTTGCCTTCTATCTTGTTATTCTGTCCTCTCTGAGGACTTTGTATGGTTGAAAATGGGTTGCTGCCACGACCATGATACAGCTCTCAGAAAGGAGAAAGTGAGGAAGTGCACAGTAAGCAATTCCCTTTTAAGTAATTGAAGGAGAAACCACACACATAATTTCCATTCACAAGAAAATGATCACATAGCCACACTGGCTGCAAGAAAGACAGGGAAAGATTGCCCCTAGTTAGGCAGCCATGTGGCCAGGAAGAAGGGGTAAACAGACTTTTAAAGTACAAGTTGCTGTCTGCCTCATTCTGCTTCTGAAGGAAATCTGAAGGCAATTCTCTCTTATTGTACAGGTTGTAGTCTGGAATTGCAGCAGCTGTTCTCTTAGTGTGCTGAGGATGAGCTGAGTCAAGGCAGAAGGGCAGAGCCAAGGAAACTGGAGAAATAGTACTGGAGCCTCTGGATTGGGCAATCCCGAAGCCCACGTTACCTCTGGACTCCAGGTAGATGAGCCACTGTTTTCTTGTTATGCCGGCTGGAGTTGAGTTTCTGTTTCTTGCAGTTAGGATGCACCCCAGTTTATTTAACCATTCCACTGCTGACACTATTTCTCCTTGTCATTGTTACAAGCAATGCAATAAACATCTTTGTACACATGACCATTTCTATAGGATAGAGTCTAAGATGTGTCATTGCTGTGACAAAGAATATGTGCATTTAACATTTTGGTGAACACTACCAAGTTGCCCCAACCTATGTTTAATGACATTTACATTTCACAATCACCTCCCTCCTCTAATGTTCTGAGATGTCTCCTTTTGACTAGATTTTGTAGGATAGCTTTTACAGAAGAGAATTTTGGTGATGTGTTCTCCTCTGCTGATGTTGAGGCTTAGATTCTTTAAAAAATTTTTTTAAAAATTGTATTCTTTTATTTCTGTCTGTGTGGGTCTTTGTAGCTTTTTTTGTGTGGCTTTCTCTGGTTGTGATGAGCAGGGGCTACTCTTTATTGTGGTACACAGGGGTTAATAGCTGCCTGTTGCTCTGGTTAAGCCATGAGATAACCACTATGGGAAAAGAATAAAAGCAATATTTAGAAATAGAGCATAATTCAAATAAAAGCACATCAGGTTGATGTGTTGGGATTGTCATGCCCTGCTAAGCTAAGGAAAAACATAGTGTGGACCTTGGAATGCCAGGTCAGCACAAGTCCAGAACACTGCTTGTGCACACACTAAGATGTTTTCCCGAGGCATATGTGGATCTATGACCTCCAGCTAGGTGATAGCCCTTGTATGAGAAAATAACAAAGATAGTTTAAAGTAATCAATAAAATGGGAGTCGTGAGCAGGGACACAGGAGGCTGACTTCATCGTAACACAACAGATACTTTCTGCTTGCCAAGACAGTAAATAAAAGTGATGTGGCTCTGAGGAACAGGGCTCTTGACCCAAGAGGTCTTGAGATGCCCGGTCCCATCTTTAAAACTTTAATTCTGTCTCCAGTTTCTTTTTCCCAAACTGCGCGTCAACCACTTTTGATCCCTAGCTGCTGTGCTGGCCGCAGCAAGTGGTGCCCAACGTGGGGCTCGAAAGTGAAGGATCTCGAACGTGAAGTGAAGGAGAACCTGAAGTGAAGGAGAGCGAAACTGAAGCTGAAATTTCGGCGCACGATCCTGGAGAAGAGTGGAGTGAGGCCTCTGAAAATCCCCCTTTGCGGTAAATAGCACTCTCTCGTTGAAACCGGGGTTAAATATGGGAAATTCAGAAAGCTCGGAACAATACCGGCCGTATATATGCCTCTTAAGGCAGCTTTTGAAAGCAGGGGGAACAAAAATAAGTAGGGCCGGCTATTGGAGCTTTTACAAACCATTGAGAATCATTGCTATGGTTCCCTTCTCTGGGTACTTTAGATTTAGGAACATGGGAGAAGGTAGGTAGTAAATTAGAGAAACTTCTTTGCAAAGGAGTGCCCTTGCCTGTATCTATCTGGTCAATTTGGACATTGATAAAATCTAGTTTAGAACCTCTTCAGACACCAGAAAGCTCAGAAGGGAGTAAGGATGAAGGTGCTGCTGCTGCTGCTAAGTCACTTCAGTCGTGTCCGACTCTGCGACCCCACAGACAGCAGCCCACCAGGCTCCCCCATCCCTGGGATTCTCAAGGCAAGAACACTGGAGTGGGTTGCCATTTCTTTCTCCAATGCAAGAAAGTGAAAAGTGAAAGTGAAGTCTCTCAGTCGTGTCTGACTCTAAGTGACCCCATGGACTGCAGCCCACCAGGCTCCTCCATCCATGGGATTTTCCAGGCAAGAGTACTGGAGTGTGTTGCCATTGCCTTCTCCAAGGATGAAGGTGAAACCCCATCAAAGGCAGAACCTGAATATGGAAAGCCTGAGGGGATAGAACAAAAAACACAGGAGACTCTCAAAGCTACAGTTCCTTCTGCACCTTTGGGGAGGAAGAATTTCCTTTACCTCCTCTTCCTACCCTTCCTGTCTTAACCGCTGGAGTGGCTTAAGCTTTTCCTTCCTTACAACAGACAGCAGTTCTGTCACCCCTCCAGAAAGATATTTGTCAGACTTGACAGGAGGGTGACTTGGAGGCTGTGACTATGACATTTCCAATGACAATACGTGAATGAATAGCTCCTGGGAAAGATCCTAATAATGCTAATGGAGTGTATGAGGCTGTACACAAACAGATTCCATTCACAATACCAAAGGAACTTAAGCAAGCTATTCAAAATTATAGAGTAAATTCTCCTTTTACCTTGGAAATTGTGCAGGGACTAGCTGAGGGTTCCCATTTGATTATGGTGGTTCATGACCAAGCCAGACAGATCCCCATTTCTTTAGGTCAATTGATAGGGAGTGGAAATTGGGGGAGAACTCAAGATCAAGTGCTTATGGAAGATCAGGCTATAGAACAGGTGAGGCGATACTGCATGAGAGCCTGGGAGAAAATAGAGGTTAAAGGACAGGCTTTCTTTAAGAGAAGACCTCACCTCCCTGGAGAGACTATCCCTGCTGGGACAACACCTTATCAGACAGGCTACCCCTGTCATCAGAGCCAATTTGAATACTCTCTGGTTTAAATTTTAGCTATGAAACTATGACTATGAAAAGGAGAGATGACATTTTTGATACTGAATGGCCATGGTATTCTTTAGACTCTGGAGAAAACTGGTTAAAACGAAGTCTTTCTGAAATTGCAAAACTGGTTCTTCTTGCATGTGCAATTAAGAAAAAGCTGGCTTGTTAAAATACTTTTTTGGAGCTCCAGTTCTGCCTGAGAAACAAAAACAGGCCTGGGAAAAAACCTAAAGTTAACTCTTATCTTGTCCTTGGGATACACAGCCCATTCTATCTGGAACTCCAGCCATGAACAAATTGGTAGAACTCAAACCAAGATAAAAAGAAGGGGCAAAAAGACATTTTAAGTATCAAACAAAAAAAGAGAGACATTTTAAATATCAAGCAGAAAACTATGAAATCTCTGTCTATATGTCTGTCTAAATTTATGTGTGTCTCAGTGTGTGTCTTCGTCCTTGGACAAAATTGCTAAAGGCTGATTGGTCAATGAACTCTATTTAATTGGCCTAAAGAGAAGTAAGTGCTTATGAATCAAACCATTCTAAATTCAAAAATAATTAAACTAAAATGAATTTCAGGGTTGTGTGAACTGGGAAATATTCACTATTGAATTGATACCTGGTATTAATGTTTATTTATTGACTTTGTGAAGATACTTTTGCAAATGACATAGCTTTGGGTGATTTACATTTACCAGTCTACAGGATGATGATACAAAGTACAGTTCATGGTTGCTAAAGGAAAGTAAGATGTGTTTTTTCAATCAAAAGTTATAAGGAATGGAATTACATTCTATTAAGGAAAAAGGAAGTACATTTGAACTTACAGGTGGCTGTTCTCTGAATGGACAAATAGAGTGATGCATACAGAAGTGTAAAAAAGGTTTGTGGCAAGTGGAAGAGAGTTTTGTGCATGATACAAGTTTCTTAAGACATTAAACTGCCCTTGAAATCTTTTATTGTTACTTTGACTAGGTGAATAACTATTGTTTCACAATGAATATACTGCTGCTGCTACTGCTAAGTCACTTTAGTCATGTCGGACTCTGTGTGACCCCATAGACGGCAGCCCACTAGGCTCCTCTGTCCCTGGGATTCTCCAGGCAAGAATACTGGAGTGGGCTGCCATTTCCTTTTTCAGTGCAAGAAAGTGAAAAGTGAAAGTGAATTTGCTCAGTTGTGCCCCACTCTTAGTGACCCCATGGACTGAAGCCTACCAGGCTCCTCCGTCCATGGGATTTTCCAGGCAAGAGTACTGGAGTGGGGTGCCATTGCCTTCTCTGACAATGACTATAAGCTGGTACCAATCTGAAATTTGATTTTCTCTCCCTGTTAAAAAAAACAAAGTCTATTTTTGTGTATGGTGTTAGAAAGTGTTCTAGTTTCATTCTTTTACAAGTGGTTGACCAGTTTTCCCAGCACCACTTGTGAAAGAGGTTGTCTTTTTTCCATTGTATATCCTTGCCTCCTTTGTCAAAGATAAGGTGTCCATAGCTTCGTGGGTTTATCTCTGGGCTTTCTATTCTGTTCCATTGATCTGTATTTCTGTCTTTGTGCCAGTACCATACTGTCTTGATGACTGTGGCTTTGTAGTAGAGTCTGAAGTCAGGCAGGTTGATTCCTCTAGTTCCATTCTTCTTTGTCAAGATTACTTTGGCTATTCGAGGTTTTTTGTATTTCCATACAAATTGTGAAATTATTTGTTCTAGTTCTGTGACCCACCTCCCAGAATATTGGAAATAAAAGCAAAACTAAACAAATGGGACCTAATGAAACTTAAAAGCTTTTGCACTACAAAGGAAACTATAAGCAAGGTGAAAAAGACAGCCCTCAGATTGCGAGAAAATAACAGCAAATGAAGCAACAGACAAAGCATTAATATCAAAAATATACAAGCAACTCCTGCAGCTCAATTCCAGAAAAATAAATGAATGGCGTGAATACTGCATACTTGCTAATTGTTCCTAAGACTAGCCTAGAAGGGATCGGCCTGGGGTAAACACAAGGAGATCTGTACTATGTCAGAATAGGACATTTAGGAGTAGGTGATCAACACAGCATGTGTCTTGAGAAAGATAAGATCTGAGAAAGTCCTGTAGTCAGCAATTAGGAACAAAAGCTGGACTCAGAATGGACTCTGCATGTCAGTCCAACAGAGGCTCCAGGTCCCCTGACCCATTGCACCAGATTTCGTGTTCTGTCTTCATTCTCCTTGCTCGCTCCTGGACCATTAGGACAACAGTAACTAAATTCATGTGTTCTTATGCATGGGATGTGTTTCAATCAGTAATTGAAAAAATGTATTTCAATAGGTAATTATGTAGAATTCAATTGGCAATTATGTAGAATTCTTTTGGGCTCCAAAATCACTGCAGAAATTAAAAGCCATGAAATTAAAAGACTCTTGCTCCTTGCAAGGAATGATCAACCTAGACAGCATGTTAAAAAGCAGAGACATTACTTTGCCAACAAAGGTCTGTCTGGTCAAGACTATGGTTTTTCCGGTGGTCTTGTATGGATGTGAGAGTTGGAATATAAAGAAAACTGAGTGTCGAAGAATTGATGCTATTGAACTGTGTTGGAGAAGACTCTTGAGAGTCCTTTGGACTGCAATGAGATTCAACCAGTCTATCCTGAAGGAAATCAGTCCTGAATATTCATTGGAAGGACTGATGCTGAAGCTGAAACTCCAATACTTTGGCCACCCGGTGTGAAGAGTTGACTCATTGGAAAAGACCCTGATGCTGGGAAAGACTGAAGGGGAGGAGAAGGGGACAACAGAAGATGAGATGATTGGATCACTGACTTGATGGACATGAGTTTGAGTAAGCTCCAGGAGTTGGTGATGGACAGGAAAGCCTGGTGTCCTGCAGTCCATGGGGTCACAAAGAGTTGGACACGACTGAGTGACTAAACTGAACTGATGAAGAATTGCACAGTTTAAAAATAAATAGTACTCAATAAATATTTGTTTTCTTCTTCCATAGTTAAATAAATGAATAAGCATTGTCAAGAACACTCCTTTCAAGGTGATCTAATTTTGGTTCTGAGAGATGTTTGGAGACTCTGTAAAACTATAATTGACATACTGTTTCCCAGTATGATTTATGGCCTAATTCCAAGGTGAGGAATGAGACCCCCTCTTCCTATTGACCTTGTTCTATATTATGGCCACAGAGCAGGTCTAGAATAGTCATGGTCAGAGAAGAAGAGGGAGGGATGAACAGTGAAAAAGATGTATGTGGAGATTCAGAAGCATAGTGGTCTACATGGAGGAAATTAGCTGCAAAATCCCAGACACAGCACGGCAGATGTGCTTGGATAGAGAGGCAGGTCTATACACACACTCAGGCAGAGTGAGAAAGGGAGACATATGGATGCTTTCATGGGGCAATATCCTTGTAATATGACTTTCATGATATCACTATTAAGACTTCTGAAGTTATTTGTACTTTGGAAACCACAGGCTTAAATGCTGGCGTTAAGAAGATCCCTGGATATATGTTTTGCAGATCCATGTCTTCACTCAGCCACTTATTAGTTCTGTTACCTTGGACTAGGGGCTTCCCAGGTGACTCAGTGGTAAAAAATCCACCTGCCAATGCAGGAGGTGCGGGCTCAATCCCCGGGTCGGGAAGATCTCCTGGAGAAGGAAATGGCAACCCACTCGGGTATTCTTGCCTGGGAAATCTCACGGACAGAGGAGCCTTGCAGGCTACAGTCCAGGGGGTCACAGAAGAGTCGGACACGGCTTAGCAACTAAACCACAAACAGCAACAACCTTGGAGTAATCAGCTGATATTTCCTTGTCTGTTTCTTGTTAAATTGTGTAGCACTGACTTCCCCATGAAGACAGAGCTTGCCATGGTAAGAAACTCAGCTACCATCATTACATTTGGCAGAGATTCAAAGGCAGGAAGGGGAATTTTTTTAAAAAATTAGAAAACGGGAGGGATTCAGACATACTCTTATTGGAGATTGTTGGTGTGGGAAAGGTGGAGGTGGGCTAATGAGAAGCAAGGCATCACATGTGCCTGGTTTGGGGCTTATATTTGATTTTCCTTGTTGTTTCTGAGTTGGAACCAGGGCAAGAGTTAGAGAAGCTGGCACTTATTGACCAAGTCTTGGTCCTGAGTGTTCTAATCTGATTGTTGCAGAGGCTATGGGTCAGAGTTCTACTGTAGATGACTTGGCAATAATCTGTCTGTGTATTCAGTCTCTTGGTACAATGTGTTCAGCAGATGAGATTAGATTCAGGCTCCAGCTTGTTCCCATAGTTTGCCACATGGTTGCCTGGATAGTTCACCTTGCCCTGCTTCACCCTGGGTACCCAACTTTCCCAGTCAACTTCATGAGGAATGCTCAAGTGTCAGCTCTGCTTCACGGGAGAGAAAAGCATTTCCCAAAGTCATTTCTATTATATTCAGCAGAGCAGTTTTTCCACTATGAGTTCCTATATTAAGTGCTCTGCTTCCAATTCCAATGTATGTGTGGGGGTTTTCTTCCCACACCATTGAGCAGTTTTTGGAGACCAGCTCGGTTTCCTATAGTTGAACTTGATTCTGACACTATCTACCTAGAGATAGTATCAGGTTCTACAGGTTAAGGGCTTGGTCCTACAAGATTGCTTTCTCTTCAGATGTCCATCATGAGCCCAGGTTGTCACCTGTGCTTCTGAGAACCAGCTGTAGGTAGGAAGCTTCAATGAGCCCCTAACTGGGTTCAACAATTTGCTAAAATAATTAGTGCTTTTGTGAACTAGTTTGGCTCCCAGAACTCAGAGAAGCATTCTATTTATAGATTACTAGTTTATTATAAAAGGATGATATAATTTAGGAATAGCCAGATAGAAGAGATACACAGGGCAAGGTAGGTGGGAAGGGAATGGAATTTCTATGTCCTCTCAAGGGCACCATTCTCCCTGAATCTCTATGTGTTCACCAACTTGGAAACTCTCTGAACCTCATCCTTTTTGGTTTTTACAGAGGTTTCATTACACAGACATGATTGATTAAGTCACTAACCATTGGTTATCGATTCAACCTCCAGCCTGCCTCTCCCCTCCCCACAGATCCAAGGGGTGGAAGGAAAGTTCCAATCCTCTAATCACATGGATGGTTCTTCTGGTGATTGGCCCCCATCTTTAGGTGTTTTCCGAGAGTCACCTCATTAACAAAAGATATCTTTATGTTCTCATCACTTAGGAGATTTCAAGAGTCTTAGGAGTTCTGTGCTGGAAATGAGGAGGAAGACCAAATATACAGTTGTTATTACATATCACAATATCACATATGTTAAGAAGTGAAATAGGTTAGAAGTGTTAGAAAATGGAACAAAAAAGAGGAGCTGGAAGAGCAGACCAGAGTGGAAGAGACACAAACTGCATCTCTTCTTACCTACACGACTCAATCCTGAGTCCGTAGGTTTTGAATTTCCTCCAGTGTGCAAACCATGGGCCTCTCTGTGAGGTGAAGTGTGCCATCTAAGCCCCTCAGTGAGATAATGTGAAGGCAACACCTTTTCTGGCTGAGTCACATTCTCAAATGTGTAACTGTGAGAGAGGATCCAGGGTTGGTATAGCTTGGTCAAAAACTGCTTTAGACACGGTGTTTGCCTTTGCTCTTCTTTTCCTGTCTTTTCTTTCTCCTATTATCTCTCTGTGAAAGACTTCTCAGCTCTGTCTTTTCCAATTGGATTTGGTTGACTCTTAGAAGAGGCAGCCATTTGCCTCTTTAAGCAGAGTTGTAAAGGTGTATGTGAGTGGAAGATGTTTTTCCTTTGGGTGCTGGAGGCTGGTTCCAAGAGTGGGTGGAGGTGGTTGTTTTCTGTGGAATAGATCTGATTGGGTTTGTTCTTATGTCAGCTGAAGACCCTGTTTGGTTGAAGAGTGTATTATAGGGGGATGGGCACTTCTATGCAGGTACATTCCTTTAGAAACACTCCAACCAAGTCGTTGACACCTCCCATCCTTTTATGGTCTTTATTAATAGACTTCTCATCCCCGTCTCGCTTTTCCCCAACTCTTAAAAAGAGAATTAAAGACCACTCAAAGTAATCCTAGGCTTTTGCTTTCTTTTTATTTTTAATCAACTGATACCATAAGAGTGCCATTTTAATACAACCAAATCTTTCATGAAATATTGAATTTTATTTGAGATATATGAAAATAGGAAAGAGGTCTAATTTCTCAAAGTGGTGTCTGAGACAACTCTCTCTTCTAAAATGAACCTGGAACCTTCCAGCAGCCTTCAAATGCACAGAAATCTTGGTTATCTTTCTCTAGCATTAGAAGCAGGTGGAGCTGGGAGACACTCAGGAATACTAGTGGGCTCTCAAGCCAGCCAGGGAAGGGGAAGGGGTGGCTTTCATTGCTCAGATATAGATTATAGTCATGAAGGCAAAGTTGTTGCAGTGGGGGAACCAGATTGCTGTCCATCTACTCTGTGCATTTGATAGTTTATTTAGGTAATTTTTTATTTATAGGAAAATCAGGAAAATGGCCACAAGCAAAGCTAGAAAGCTGAAGAGTTTAAGTAAGCTTGCGAAGAGAGATGGGGATTCTTGTACAATTCGAGTTTTGGTGGCCTTGAATGTTCGGTCCCACTGGGTCATGATAGCATTTCGGGCTCCTTCCCATTTCCCTGGACCAGTCAAACGGAATTGGTATGGTGTGCATGGGCCAAAGAAGATGGCCAAAGCCAGGCGTGGATCCGTCAGGAGCAGAGAGAACAGGTTGGGCTTTGCATTGATAGCGGTCAGGAGTTCATCTACATATGTGATATAATCGGTTTGCAAAGCTTTGCAGTAACACAAGCCAAACCTTTATAAAAGGAAGATTGGGATAAAGAAGAAAACAAAAAGATTAAATAATGGTAACCTTAAAACAAGTAAAAGTGCCAGAAGTAAACAATGAGGCCACAAAATTTGAACTGGTTTCTGTATTCTTCCCTCCACGCCCATAGTTGTCAAATGGTCTCATGGTATTGTTTAAATACAAGATAGATCCTGTGAAAAAACACTCTGTACACATCGTTTGTCAAATGCTGATAATGAATCTAGTATTACTTTAGTTCTATTGTTAAATGATTAGCAATTTCTAGCAAAAAAGGTTTTATATAATTTTACTATTCTTATATCTTCCTAAAACTCAATTATTGCTTGATTTGTATAATGTGAAAAATCACAAAACTCAGTAGGGTGAAATTCTGTGTAATGCTGGTATTAATCTTTAATTAATTAATCCCTCGACTGACCAAAGTGACAAAAGCTATTGCTTCATGTAGTTCTAATTAGTGATTTATGTTATACTAGAATTGCATAATGGAGATCAAATCATATCCCAGGTTGAGAATGAAGAAGAGACACTGGAAGTGCTTTTATAATTTTGGGATTTAGGACTTTGACAAGGATAGTAAAACATTTGAAGTTTGGAAATATATATGAAGGAGAAAAGTGGTGTTTCTTAAAGGCAGTGATTTTAAGTCTTTTTTCTCGGTCACAAACCCCTTCTTTTTCCCAAGTGAAAACTATATGTCAAAGTCTGAAACATAAACAGTAAAACAGAGAAAATCAGAGGTGCTTTAGGATTAGGAGCTGGGGAGAGCAAGAGTCCTTCCCAGCTGGCCATCTGCCTTCCACTGTCCCTGGCCCTTTGTGGTAGCCAAAAAGCAGAGCGCAAGTGGAGACCTCTCTCTGGAGAAGGGCCGACAAACTTGTTCTGCAAAAGGCTAGATGCTAAATATTTAAGGTCTATGAGGGCCATGTTACAGTCTCTACCTCAGCTAGTCAACTTTACTGTCCTAATGCAAAAGCAGTCTTAACCAATACTTAAATTGAGTCTGCTCAGTCGCTCAGTTGTGTCTGACTCTTTGCAACCACATGGACTGTAGCCGCCAGGCTCCTCTGTCCATGGGATTTCCCAGACAAGAATTCTGGAGTGGGTGGCCATTTCCTTCTCCAGGGGGTCTTCGCCACCCAGGGATCAAACCTGTGTCTTCTGTATCTGCAGGCAGATTCTTTACCAGTGAGCCACCAGGGAAGCCCAAACTTGAGTGGGGCTGTGTGCTAATAAAGCTTTACTTATGGCCACAGTGATGTGAATTTTACAAAATTTGCACATATCATAAAATCTTCTTCTTTCTAGTGATTTAAAATAGGAAAATAGGTGGTTGGCAGATTTGGTCCATTGGCCCTGTTTTGACTCCTGTTCTAGAGTGGCCGTCTGAATAAAAACAGGAGAGCTGAACGTGGATTTGCTGAAATGAATGAATGAGCAGACCCTTTGGTGTCAGAGTGGATAAACACAACAGTTTGCCTTCTGATTATGGATAGAAGTATAGAGTAATATCTGGTAGATAAGGATTAATTACATTTGGTTTAGGATATAAACTCCACGTCTCCATGTCATGCTAGATGACCATGGTCTAAAGTGATGGTTTAGGATGTTAAAACCTCAGTTTCCTTTTCCTTTCTTTCCTTAAACAGGTTAGCTTAGTCTTTTTTTCCCCTCCTTTTGAGTCTTAGCTGCTTCTTTTTTCTCCAGTGTAACTCACACCATTCTTTGCTCTTGCTTTACCAGTTATAGTTGTGATTCAAAAAGAATGCATAGCACTTAACTTACCCACTGGGCTTGTTTTTTTTCCTTTCATTAACTTCCTTGATCATTATGCTTGATGGTGGTAACTTAATCACACCTATAAAGCAAACAAATAAACAAAAATGCAATGTAACTTCAGTGCTTACTTAGCAGGCAAAGATGCTTTACTACTGCACATCTTTTATTTCTACTACTGAGCAAATTATCTGTTCTTTTGGCAGAAATGTTAGCAGAGTAATGTTAACTCCTGGTGATTATGCCACCAGTTGAAGAGATAAGAATCAAATCCCCTCACTACTTATTTGCTATTGCAGAACCTCACAACTGGCTTGACTGAATTTGTCATTCAATTGATTGAGCTTTTAAAGTGTTCAAATGTTCATTGAACCAGTTGATTCAGTCAGACTAGCAGCTGATATTTTTTGATTCATGATTTATCTTTTGTGCTTGTACTGGCACAAATTCATTATGATATTGTAATTCAGTGAACAATAGATGAATTTGCTTTAAAAAATTCTATTATTTTAGATGGGAGGTGGGAAAAATCTCAAAATTTCCAGTATCTAAAATGACATGGTAAACTGAACACATATATCCTGTTATTTCTTTTTTTAAAATTAATTTATTTTAATTTGGCCACACCACGTGGCTTGTGAGATGTTAGTTCCCCAACCAGGGATTGAACCTGAGCCCTCCACTGTGAAATGAGGAGTCGTAACCCCTGGACTGCCAGGGAATTCCCATGTTCTCCTATTTCTTATACACTTACCTTTCAGGACCCGAACAGCCCATCGAGCTTGTGTATCCCCTGTGGATAGTAAGGAGCCCAAGGGTTTGATGAGACCAATGACAGCCAGGGTTGGCTTTGGTAGATGTGCAGGAAAGATGTACTTGTATAGCGATGCCTGGCCATCTTCGACTTTCACTACAGTCTCGTCAAGGAAGGGGAAATCAAAAGTGTATCCAGTGGCAAAAACAATGATATCGATGGGCTCTTCCTTTGGGGTGTTGTTAAATGCGACAGAGTTTTCCTTCACTTCCTTAACACTTGGCTTGATGAGTACTTTCCCAGTGATGATACGGCCTGGGAGCTCGTCATTTAGCACAGGCTCTCTTAGTTGTACCCTAGACATTAACATGGATAAGGAAGAGATCTGCCAGGAACTGATGCAGTCAGCCCGCCCTCCTCCTCCCCTTCTCCTCTTCATTTTGCGACTTGCCCCTCAGCTAGGCAGGAGGTGACAGTACTGTGGGAAGTTACCTTTGTGGGAGTGGCTTCATGAATGACCAAGAAGGATGATGGAACCATGCTTACCATTTACAAGAATTTAGAAGCCTGGGGAGAAGGAGGTCAGAATTTTCTCTAGCTCTACTTCTCCTGCTGAATTCTAGCATTCAGTCATCCCTGTCATTTTAGAGATAGCTGAATGCTGAAGGACCACAAGGGAAACCAGGGACTTCTCTATGTGCTGAGAAATGCTAGAAACTCTTTCCTCCTCAGAAGCAATTGTACAAGGAAAGTATGCATGTGTTTAAAAGGAACAAGGGCAGAATTAGCTTTTTCTGGCTATGCCTTTGGAATCACCCTTTTCTGGCTGTGTCCTTGGAATCACAAAGCAAATGCTTTGCTAGATGGTTTTAAGTAAGCTGAGTCATTTTGGGCTTATGGTGAATGCACAGAAACAGACAATGTGATCAAATGGAGGGAGCTCTGGAGCAGGAGGTAGTAAGGGTGGCTTTGTGTCCAAATGTTTATACTTAACAGAGCTTGGGAAAACCATTTCATCTTTGTAGGCTTTCTTTTATTCACCTGTAAAATAGGGATGCTAATACTTGCCATCCTTGTTAGTTGATTGGGTAGGATGAAGAACATATGAAATAGTATATTTCTAAGAACTTTGGAAATGAAAAAGGATTGGCTAAATCTAACAGGGAAGATATTACAATTCCTCAGGCTTCTTTTACATTTTCTAGGCTTTGTGGGATTAAATAAAGTCTTTTGAGTGGCCATTCAGGCTAAATCAAGCTTATGGTAGGAAAGGCTCTGGTGAAAAGTTTAAAACTCCTAGGGGACCTGAAGTTAGGTAACAGAAGAGGGTAGGTAAGAAAGGAAAAAAATGGAGACAATAGCAGGACTAGAAGAGCAGGAAGAGAGGAAGGTGTATGAGAGAAGGATGAAGAGACCCAGAGGAATGAAGTACATGTAGTAGGGAGGGGGCTGTCTCCCAACCCTGGTGGCTTGGGTGCCACCTGATCAATCCTGGTCCAGAGTGGAATCTGGGGGAAGATCAGACAGGATCGCCAGGCTGTGGTGCTACCCTGGCAATGGAATATCATTGTACAGAGTCAATGAATGAGGAAGTAAAATAAAACCACTGGTACTTGTTAATGGGCTAAGTAATGGGTTGTAACTGAAAGGATAAGACTGAAATCAAGGTCATCGGAAGAAGGCACTGTTTTTTGAAAGATGGTGAAGGATTAAATTTTTCCCACACTGTGAAACAGGCAAATGTGTTGTTTTTGTTGGAAGAGTCATAGACAAATAATTCTCTTTTGATTGCTGCAACTAAGGTTTATGTAACTTGCCAAGGTCACAGAGTCTGCTTGGTACTAGATTAACTTGGGCAAGTGACTGAATTTCCCTGTCTTAGTATACCCACTCTGAAAGGGAGGTTATATGGTTTACTTTAAAGGGTTGTTGACAGTTATGTATCACATAATTCTACTTACCAAGCGCTGAAAACAGTTAGCCATTATGACTAAGTAATTTATATGAAGTTTTCCTTCATACTCAGTCTTGTTGCTGTATTATGGCTGCTGGAAGGACCAATGCCCCTTCTCCCTAACAGCCTTCTGCAGCCCCTCTGCATTTACCTGTCTTCTGGTATTAAGCCATAATTTGCATGATTGAACCAGCTGTTCATCCTTTTCGCTATCAACCAATTCACAATTGGAGTTGGAAGAGAATTTCTGAATGTGTTCTGAAATCGTGTCATGAAAACCATGTCCCATGGGTACCCTGAGTCAAAGACACGGCTGATCGCCCATGCCCCTCCGGTGGTGCTGAGGAACACCTAGAAGCAATCAAAGAGGTCACTCAGTTTGACACAGTGAACAGGGCTGGTTCTGTCAGAGATTATTTTCATGAGTTGAAAGGCACCAAATAGCCAGCCACCCCCAAAATACCTCCCTGACAAGATAGTTTTGGCTTCTCTAACTCCCACTTTATTCTTTTGAGATAATGGTTTGAGTATCTAGAGTATTAAAATGCCTTAGCACATATTATTGAGCACTTTTTATCTGCCAGGCTCAGTGCTAGACACCATGGTGAATTATATATTGTGGTTGGCCATAGGAACTTAGAATCTCATGTGAGAAGATAGTGAATAGGTGATAACAACTTTGTATGCTAGTGACTATAAGCAAGAGCAGGGCAAGGATGCAACTGAAAGTTGTCTGCAGGGACTTCCCTGGTGGTCCAGTGGTTAAGACTCTGTCTTCCTAGATCAAACCCATGCAGGAAGCACAGGTTTTATCCAGGGAATTAAGATTCCACATGCTGCGCAGTGCAGTTAGAAAAAAAAAAAAAAGATGTCTGCAAAGGGTTTCAACATAAAGCATTTTTAGAACTGATAGTAAAATTCAGTAATAAAACTAGTTTTGGTGGATTTCTAAAAAACAGATTATTTGACTAGTTGAGTTTACCAGCTGACCTAGTTCATTAAGCTAATAGTTGCTTTGGAACCTATACAACAAAGGGTTGTCTGTATAACTTTTTAAAATTGAAAAATTTAGTCAACTGATCTGTTGCTTTGCAAATACAAAACAACTGGTTTAATGCCTGTTTTCTCTTCCGATAAACTGGGGCATGGTGGCCATAGCTGCAGTGTTAGTGCTTTAATGATACATTTTGACTGACCTTATAATACTGGAGTAGGTAGCCATTCCCTTCTCCAGGGGATCTTCCCCACCCAGAGATAGAACCTGGATCTCCGGCATTGCAGGCAGATTCTTTAGCATCTGAGCTACCAAGGAAGCCTCATAATATGATGGAGCCTTATGGTGGCAAGAACTACAAGCCCATCAGTAATTCTGACATTAGACATATTTGCACCTGCCTTTATTCATCATGATGAAGAATCAGTTATGATATTTTGGTAGAAATGAATTATATTCTGAAACAAGGGGAGTTTCTTTGTCAATATAGAAATGGTGTGTGCCAAAGCATGTTTTCAGATTGAAGAAATTTCCAGTGGTTAGAGAAATAGAAGTAGTAATATGTGACTCAGATGTGTTGGTCATTGTGAATGGGCCTATGCTGATTTTTGCTTCAGAACCTCCTTTTCCTTCCTTCGGGATAACTCTACCAAATTGCTAAGTCTCTCCAAATCAGTCAATCAATCATCGAGTTCCTTCCTTAAAGTTCCAGAACGGAACACACTCCCAATTCTTTTTCCTCATACCTATTTTCATTCTTGCAATTATTGATCTAATTCTTTACACTTATTTACATGACATCTGTTTTCCCCATGACTATACCATCTATGACAGCAGGAATCCTGTTTGATTATTCTGTTCTCCCGTGTATCCTCCATGCCTGGCACAACATTTGGTATAGCAGAATTCAACAACTAATATTGATTTGTTACCTGAATGGCTTTCAATGAGTTCATAGCATAGTTGGAAAGAAAATACACACTATAAATAATACATACTATATATTTTGCCTGTATATAAAAGACAATTGCCCTACCGCGCTAAGTGGCTTTAGTCATGTCCAACTCTGTGTGACCCTGTGGACTGTAGCCCGCCAGACTCCTCCATCCATGGCGATTCTCCAGGGAAGAATACTGGAGTGGGTTGCCATGCCCTCCTCCAGGGGATTTTCCCGACTCAGGGATTGAACCTGAGTTTCATAAGTCTTTTGCATTTGGCAGGCAGGTTCTTTACCTCTAGTGCCAACTGAGAAATCTCAAAAAATGAGCAATACCAAGAATTCAAAGTGCCATCTGAGGAGTGTAAATTTCAGTTATTACATCAATTCATACTGGAGAGATGATTTTGTGTTGGGTAGAGGTGTCTGGGAATGTAAATGTAAGTTGTCATAAAAGAGAAAAGGGCACTGCAGAAGGGAGGGCTATGGTGTGAGTGAAGGGGAAAATTGAGGCTTGGGGGTGGGAAAGGTCACAGAGTAGACCAGTCGGCGTTCAGTTGATGGTCATGTGGGAAAGCAGTGCAGGATAAAGTTAAAATGGCAGATCTGGACCAGGTGATGGAGAGCCCTGTAATTAATGATTTTTTTTTTTTTTTTTTTTAGGTAGGGAGGAGTTGTTAGTTTTTTAACGTTGAGTGTCATAAGGAGAGCAGGCTTTTCAGAGGATTTGTTTCTTGGTGGTTGGGGGTCTGGATGGATTGTTGTGTGTATGGGGCTGGACTGGGGCAGGAGTCCAGGCACTTAAGGTAGAATTAGGAGCAGGGGCTTTGAATGGAAGAGACTTGGGTTTGAGGACTGGCTCTACCAGCTGCTGGTGGTGTGCCTTTAGGCAGCTTGTTTAACTCTAGGCTTCAGTTGCTTCACTGGTGGTTAAGGAGTCTTGTACCTACTTCATGGCTTGTTTTGATGATTGGCTGAGGTCATGCAGTAAAGCCTTTAGTGCTGTTCTTGGTACAGAGTAAGCAAGCCCCAGTAATAGTAACTCTTCCCATAATTGTGAGAAGGAAAGTGTAACAGATTCCACGTGAGGTGGTATGGACCTGATGAGGATGGTGGCAATCAATAAGGAAAGGAAGGAGCAAATGGGAGATCTTAGTAAGAAAAAATTAGCCAGAATTTTCTGACTAATGGGACTGAGTAAGAAACAGATTCTTCCTGTAACTCATTTTGGCTGGGAAAATAGCAAAAATAAGAAGTCAGAGAACCCAAATTTTTGAGGAAAAATGATACAATATGACACCTGGAATTTATAGTAACATTTATGAACATCCAAGAAAAAAGTACCTAAAAAATCTGTTTGTGTGTGTGTGTTTTAGGAATTTTTTCCTTTCATTATCTATCATGGTGTCAGACACAGTTTGCTTGAGGCATGCATCTTAAGATAAAGCTCCTCATTAGGTAACACCAAGAACCATACCTTCTTTGCCAGGTGGCTGGCCTCCACAGCAATGTCTGTGCCAGAATTTCCCATTCCAATAACAAGAACGCTCTTGTCCCTAAATATATCTGGATGTTTATACTCTCGGCTGTGGAAATACTGGCCTTTAAAAGTATTTATACCTATAGAAAAAAAAAAGGAAGTCAGATAGAAAATTTACAAGATCTGTGAATGAAACACACACATTATTCAGCTAATAACATCCTTTTGATGGGTGATTTAGGTTGTTTTAATAGATACTCAATTTTAAAAAAATCTGAAACACGGATACATAATTATGCAAGATACAGAAATTGGTGAGTGATTATTTATTTAATAGAGATACTTACTCCATCTCACTAGATGGACCTCTAGTTTTACTTATTAGATGATTACTAAGTTAAAATATCATGGCACTATAAAAAAACCCACCCCCCCCAACCCACTGGGGATTTCAAAGTTTTTGAGCATGAGCCACCCATCCTTCCTTTGCCCTGCAGTAAACCATTTTCTGCTAAAAACAACAACAACAACAAAAAAACAAAAACAAAAAAAAAAAAGAAGGAAAGAAAAAAAAAGCATGGCATTAAGACTTATTAAGCTAAAGTATAAGAAGTCATTACTTTTTAAAATTTGATAGAAATGAATGGGACAGAAATACTCTATTTGCTAATATTTGATTATTTAGAAGTTTTCATAAGCAAGGAGAAAGAGCAGAGAAGTTAAAGTGAACTATGAGTCAGTGCTTCCACTCTATTCAGCAAACTTTTTGGACCCCTCTTATGTGCCGGACACTGTGCTAGATGATATGGGAAATAAGAAATAAAAATATGGGACTTTCCTGGTGATCCAGTGGTTAAGAATCTGGCTTCCAATGCAGGGGATGCAGGTTCACATCCCTGGTCAGGGAACTAAGATCCCACATGCTGCAGGGTCACTAAGCCTGTGTGACACAAGAGAAACTTGAGTGCCACAGCAAAGACCCAGTGCAACAAAAATTTTTTTAAAAAAGGAAATAAAAGTATGGTCCCTATTTGAAAGATCCTTGTGTGTTCGCCTTGGTGACTGATGGTAACTCAGGCTAGGTTTGCTGAGCCAGCCAGAGTTGGCTCAGAGAAAAAGGAGATATGTTAGTTATACTGGGATCAGAGCTATTTGAATTAGATAAGACATCTCAGTTGATGCCAAATCTCACTGAAACATCAAATGCTTGTGGAGGGTTTTGGAAAATACTCTTAGGTTGCATAAAATGATCAAAAGCAATCCTGTACAAAGAACATTTTTTTTTTTTTTTAAAGAAAATATCACAGTACATCTAGATTCTCAGTGAATTCTCAGGATATGGATGCTGTGGCACATTAGTGGCACATTACTGGGCCTTAACCAAGGCCCAGTAACTCTTTATTTCACCTTAAATCTTTAGAAATCTAACATGAATCTCAGTTAAAACCCAACCACAATCTAGATCATAAAGTTTAGCAATAATGCAATCAAATTCAAATATTGACTTAGCTCAATATTTGACCCAATATGGATCCGAGAACTGCCAGGAATGGAGAGCTGGACAAGTTTAATGAGAATAATAGCATTATCTATGAATGTTAGATTATCTTAGATTATCTCTGGATCAGGCTCTTTTGGATCACAAGTGGACAAATATGAGACTCTGTGGCTTGAGTCTTCTCTCAGACTAATACTTTCCCCACTTATATTACAGGAGAACAGAGCAAGAACTTTTGTTAGGTGAAGTGGCTGTGTTAGTAAACAGCTGAATGTATATGGTTTCTGAATTAATAAAATAAGTTACTTTGGGAAGTTATATATTTATTCCAACTGTAATACCTATTATATTTACTAAGACTTTTTGGAACACTTTCTTCTTGAATTGCCTCCAGAACTCATGACATGGTTTTTTGAATAGCTTAAATGAGTTTAATTTTTGTGATGATTAACACCTACTCCAGGGTGTGTGTAAGTCTGCTATGGGGCAGAGAGAGAGATGATGAGGTTTGGAGGACTCCATTTCAAGTCTAAAGTCATGAAATTTTAGTGCTCAAAGGCTCCTTAACAATAATTCAGCCATGGATTTGAAATAACCAATTGGTAGTGGCTGGTAATATGGATATTGAGAAGGATGGCAAATACTGTAGAGTTCTGTTTGCTTGATTTGTGATATATAATGTTGGGTAAGATAGGTAAAACCCCTCAGTTTCTAGGAAGGAAAACAGAGGCTTAGAAAGGTTAAGTGTAAAGCCCAAGATTATATAGCTTTTTTTCCTTTTTTAAACATCTGATGGGTAATGGGTTGGTGTCCTAACAAGGTTTAGGAGGGAGCACATGTCATGCAACAACATGAACACCCAATCATCATGCCCATGAACTACTAAAGGATCATAGCTTCTTAATTGTATAACCGGGAATCTATACCTCCTGGGTCCCAAGCTCTTCTTATTTAAACTGAACACATTGGCTCCATTGCTTTCAAGCTATGCTTTATCCTAATCTGACCTGACTTGAGTAACATCTGCAGGGCAGGTCCAGGACCATTTCAAGTACATGAATTTGTTGTAAAGTGAGTATTGCTGTTACTACAGGCCATATGTAGACTGGGATCACTCCACTGGACCCCTATAAAACTCATTTCATTCCTTTCACGCAGGCTATGTGTTGTCTTATCCACTTCTGTATTCTTAGCAATAAACACAGTGTACTCTCTATGTCAGGAAATTCTCTGGATTCTTGGAGTGATCCAGTACCAGGCACTCCTATTGGGAGTTGGAGTAACTTGCCTACTCAGGGGTTTTCTCTGTAGGCAAGAAATGGGTAAGGTGGAAAGAATTCATAGTCGAATGCATTCAAGCAGAGGCTGTTGAGTCTTTCTCAGGGATGCTGAAGAGTTTCCTGTATCAGGAAGAAGGCTGAACTGCGTTCCAATTCAATGATTATAGTCTATGACAGTTTTCAGGGTGTGTTTTATCTTAACGTGGCCTGACTTCAGTAACCGCTGGGAGCAGACCAAGTATCATTGGAGGTAGATGAATTAATTGTGAACTGAGCCTTGTGATCACTGTGTCATATTTAGATGATTCGGATTAAAATTTGCTTAAATTTGAACCTTTTGAATCCTGTGCTGCAGATTAAATAAACCAAGCCACTGGATTTTCTATTCCCTCTGAGTTGTAATCCAATTGAAGTTTGACATAAATGAATCATGGTTGCAAAAGCCAGATGAAGAAACTGAGGCCCAAAGATATCTTAATTTGTCTCCCAAGACTCATGCCCCTGGTGACTGTTACCCAGTGCCATAAACCTTTGATCTAGGTAACTGCTGTGACCCATAGACACAAACAAATGAAAATCAAGTTATTTTTTCCTTTATTCACAGATTGACGCTTGTGACCTCTCCTCTCACCTTTGTCAATGCACTACTGCTGTGTCTAGCAAACGGTCTAGGCCTCCCGTGTCTTAGAAGGTTTTCTGGTGCTGCCAGTCACTTAGAGATGGACATTGAACTTCAGTGAAGCATGAAACTGCTTCATAGTTATTCATTCTACTCTTTGGTACTCAAAACTTGTTTGAAACTGATGAAAGCCAGAATCTGGCCAAATAGCGCTGGTCAAGGGAAAAAACCCTCTTACCTCACTACTTTAACTATTTAATGGAGGAGATCAATAGGAATTTATTTCCAAAACAATCCAGTATCAGGGTGGCTCACATAAGACAAATTAAAGTCAGTTGTAGAAAGGGCTATACCTGGAAAGGAGTCCAGTGGTAAATACGGATTAGTAAGAAAACCAGTGCAGACCATGACAGCATCAAAGATGGCTGACTCTTGCTTCCCTTCGCGCAGAGTGACTACCTCCCACTGGCCTGTGGCAGTAAAATCTGGGCGTTTTCTTACACTGTAGACTTTTGTCTGAAAAGAGAATCATAGACATGGTTAATAGTTTTCAAGATTCCAGAAAGGGCTTGCTGGCTGACATGCCAATTATTTCAAATGTTCTTGAGCACAGACTAAATATAATAAGCATAACCCTAGACACTGAATTGGGCTCTCAGGTTAATCACAGTTTTCTGGATGGAAGTATTCTAAACTTAGAGTTGTATAGGGGTATTGAAGAGAGGTGGTCAGGTCCAAAAATTTTAAGTGATTTGCTCCAAGTCTCACAATGTGTGATAGAACCAAGACTATAACACAGGTCTTTCTGTGTTTTTAAAGTTCTTTTTCTGCCGTATCTAGTTCTTACAGAAACAACTCTGTTTTTTCAACTTTAAACTTTTTATTTTGTATTGGAGTATAGCCAATTAAAAATGGCGTGTTAGTTTCAGGTGAACAGCAAAGGGACTCAAGAGACAGTTCTTTTCAACCGTTCCTTTAAGAGAGACATGGATAGTATATAATTGAAAATATAAATCTGGTCACAAGTATCTTAGCTTATGAAAGGCCTTATAGGCTATGGTACTGAAGTTTGCCCAGACTGAGGGAACTATGGAAGAGTGCTCATTTTATGGGTGAATTTCTGTGGAGTTGTCTGAATTTCAATACAGTTGATTGTTGAACAACATGGGTTTGAACCGTGCAGGTCCACTTATATGTGGATTTTTAAAAAACAGTAAATATTACAGTAAACAGGATTCATAAGTGTTTGGATCCATGGATGTGGAACTGTGGATGCAGAGACAGCACAAAAATGGAGGAAATGGGAGATTTCCATTGTGCAGAGTTGGCACCTCTAATCACCCATGTTGCTCCAGGGTCAACTGTAGTCTATTTTTGTTCTCTTCGAGTACATGTATGTCCATGGGTACTAGGTTCTGATTCAGAAAATATATAAAAGAAATTTACAAGTCAAATTTAAAAGCATAAAAGAGACTTTGCTGCCTCATTTTCCTCTTCAGGTTTCAAAGAGGACAGGCTTCTCAAGTCCCACTTAATGGTTCACTGTCTAGTTTATCATACTTGAAGTGCTTGTTGGGGTCTACATTTGTATTAGCAATCGTCTTTTTAAAGCACAAATTTTCAGCTAATTAAAAGATCATTCAAAATAAAATTTATTTTTATCTTGAAAATGCTGAATTTATCATTGAAAACTTGGAAATGTATAGAGAGGAAGGCAAAACAAAACCTCTCACAGACAGCTGCTTGCGTGTACTTTCTTAAAACTTTGGTGAACATCCAGTTTTATATGTTTTTAAGTTATTTTAAAACAGGCTTGGAAAGCATGTAGCAAAGGAAATGCTTCAGGTTCAGAAATTCTGATACATTAAAGAATATTTTTGTGGAGTATATCCATTGATTATGGTAGTTTTATTTTTACTCTATCCCATGGAAGATAAGGAAGTGGGATGAAATAGTCTTTGGACAACTTGAGTACTTTTAATTTTCTCCAGTTTTATTGAGATATAATTGACATATAACAGTGTAGAAGTTTAAAGGGTACAACCTAATGATTTAGACATGTGTGCATATTATAACATGATTACCACAATAAGTTTAGTTAACATTTATCACCCCACATAGTTACAATTTTTTTCTTCTGATAAGAACTTTCATGATCTATTCTCTTAGCAACTTTCAAATATACAGTATGGAATAATTACCAATAGTGAAGTCATTCAGTCGTGTCCAACTTTTTGAGACCCCATGGACTATAGCCTACCAGGCTCCTCCATCCATGGGATTCTCCAGGCAAGAATACTGGAGTGGGTTGCCATTTCCTTCTCCAGGGGATCTTCCTGACCGAGGGATGGAACCTGGGTCTCCCGCATTGCAGGCAGACACTTTAACCTCTGAGCCACCAGGGAAGCCCTATAATTACCGATACATTTCCAGAATTGATTTACACAATATAGAATGTATCTCCAGAATGAATTTGCCTTATAACTGGAAGTTTATACATTTTGAACACCTTCCCTTATTCCCTAGCCTACTTCTGACAGCCATCAGTATGTTCTCTATTTCTGTGAGTTTGGGTTTTTGTTTGTTTGTTTGTTTTGGCCATGCTTCAGGGGCAAGAAGAATCTTTAACTTCCCAACTGAGGATTGAATGCATGCCCCCTGCATTGGGAGTTCAGAGTCTTAACTCCTGGACTGCCAGGGAAGGTCCCTTTTTATTTTTTGGATTCTACATATAAATGAGATCATACAAATTTGTCTTTCTCTGAGTTATTTCATTTAGTATAATGCCCTTGAGTTTCATCCATGTGTTTGCAAGTGACAGAATTTTTTTTTTTACCATAGCTGAACAATATTCCATTGTCTGTCTATTTGCCTATTAATCATCTATCACATTTCTTTATCCACTTATCCATCAATGGACACAAGTTATTTCTATAGTTTGGCCTTTGTAAATAATGCTGTAATGAATATGGAGATACAGATATCTCTTCAAGATAGTGATTTCATTTTGATCAGGCATACTTTAAAGGTTGTGAATGTGAATCTTACGTGCTACTTGTTTTGGTCAATCTTTCCACTCATGTTAATTTTTCTGTGTAATTCTCCATGAATTCCTAACCATCCCTACCTCTTATAGGGAGGGCAATAGGAGAAGAGAATCACATGAATTTTCATGTGTTTCTTGCAGAGAAAGGAAAAACAGGAAGAAAGAAAGAGGATATATTTATTTGCTTCTGTCTTTCTACCTACCTCCTGTCTCTTCCCCTAAAATGGGAAAGGAGGTGGGTATGGTCAATGAGAAGAACAATGTCAAAGATTTTTTCTAATTCCAAAGATATCTAGAAAAATTTTCCTTCAAACAGTGAGATTCTCTTGTGTATGAGCCAGTGCACATATCCATTTCTATAAACGGACAGTAAAAAGGGAGAACCTAGGAGCTGGTAGGAAGTTCTCAATGTCCCTGTGTATAGGTATTTGGCCCAAACTGAAAATGCAGTTTGATATTTTTAAGGTCCACTTGGATACTTGGATGGAAGCATTGCAAACTAAAAAAAATTCTACACATGAATCCTTAGACCAAATATTCATTTCTACCTCCAGATTTACTTAGGGTGATTGTAAGTAAAAGGGGAAAAAGAATCCAACGAGGTGTCATTGGTCTTGCCAGTTCATTCTCTCATTTATAGAGCCCCAGGTAGAGAGAGATGACACAAAATAGGTAGGAAATATTTCCTGACTGCTAACTGATGTTTTGTGCCTTTCTTACCTTGAATTGAATGCATTCCAGGAGGTTGAACCGGTTTGCATACATTTTGAGATAATCCAGGAATTGAGAATTTGGCACGTAATTTGGATAATCTTCTGGGAATGGAAAGTCCGGGTAACAAGACATCTCCTTGCAGGTGTTGGAAACCACAGACTTGTAGAGGCTGGCTCTGCCTTCTTCAACATGTTCCTATACAAGCAGTGCATGAAAATGAGTATGTATGCATGTGTGCATATTGCGTGCACACACATGAAATGAATACTAATTTTTAGACATTTGAAACATTGACTAAGATTAAGGTGACCGAGACAATTTATGTATGCGACCTCCTACTTCCTAATGGGATTTGGTATCCTGCACTTAACTTGAAAAATGATGAATATCATGATCAGAATTACAATTTCATCATTATGTGCTAACAAACATAGGATAAACTTACCTGTCTAGATTTACACAGTATCACTGCAAAATAAAGGAGAATATGGAAATACACCAGACTCAGAAAGTAGTTTCTAGATGATGAACGGTTGGTAGGTATGTTGATTTCATGAGGTATTGGCAAAAGGGTTATGGAGAAAGGGCATTCAGATTATGAAGGATTTTGTATCTAAAATTAAGGAATTTGAATTTTGTAGAGATTGATTTGTATTAAATTTTGAAAAGATAATTCTGGTTTTACAAAAGATAAAGGGATCCGGAAAGGAAGGGAATGAGGCTAGTTGAGAACTTGAAACACAAATCCACACAATTGCCAATGAGAACCTGAGCACAAGCAATGGCAGCTGAAACTGAAAGAGATGGGATTTGTTAGGTAGCAGAAAGCTAGAACGCATAGGATTGTGAAACTGATTAGATTTAAGGTTTGGGAGAAGAAGCAGGTCAAGGGTTTCCAGACTGGACAACTGCAAATGGTAAAATGCTAAAAAATTTCCCATCCAGGTTTGAACTTAAATAACTAGCAAATAACAACATCTCAGACAACTAATACTACAAGGCTGAATAGTGGGCAGTTTTAGTTACTCAGTTAGGTATATACATTGTCTGTTTTTTGGATGTATTATAAAGGATTGTTCTAATTTCAGTGGGAAAGTTCTTGGCATTTTAATATTATTTGTCATCTTGAATATGTATAGTTCCTTTTTCCTGTGGAATAAAAGTTATTTTTATGAATAAGTAGAAACGTGAACATAAACCTCACATATGGAGAGGACGTACTTTGTTCCCTCAAAAGGTGTGAATCTAACAGAAAATAAAATTATAACATATCTTTGTAGTTTGGATTAATGATACAGATCTCATCAACTGATGAGTTCACCTTATCTTGCTTATTTGTGGCTCCACATCTGATAGTCTCATTTATCCAGAACATATCTAGAAAACTAGAATCTAAATGGCTTCTGAGAAAGATGACCATTTAAATCCTGACCTTTTATTCTGTAGGAAGAGCCAGACTGGTTCAAAGAGCCAGACTGGTATGAGCTCTTTGCTACCAGTTTATGACAATGTAAATACAGAAGTTGAGGGTAAGCATCTCAAAACTTTTATAGCAATAATTCGACTTTGTTCAGTATTCATGCATGTGGACTCTTTAGTGATGAACGGGATCCATCTTGGCTTTGTCTAAGTCATGTGATGAGTTGTGTGGGATTTGAACTGTGTAGTAGTCATGTGAGTAGGACTCCATTACAGTGTGTGACATTTCAAGGTTAGTTTGAAAATTGCTACCCAAAAGTGCATAAAAGCTAGAAGCTATTTTATTTGGAATATAATTGATATTTGATTATAACTTTATAGAATAAATGGTCAGAAATGACTACTACTGATAAAGGACTGAAGATAAGTTTTAAAAATACAGCGCCACTTGCTTCATTTTGGATAGCAGTTAAAAAAATGAATATCCTGAGCTTGCTGAGGTTGGTTTGAATTTTTTTCTTCTATTTCATTCCTATATTCTGTGAGCCTCATTTCTCTATGTGTGCTGTTAAACAAAACTTAGAAACGGTTTAGATATATGTTATGTCTTGGGAGGAGTGTTGTCCCCCATCCAATCCAGATTATAGATAAAATGACAAACAAGAAGCAAGCTTAATTACCACATTATAAGCCTTAAGTGTTAATATGTACAATGCATAGAGAAAGTGTGCCTATAAGTGTTTAATGGAGAACTGGTATTTCACACATAATGTTTTGTTAGGCAAAAGTTACAAGTACAATAGTAATTCTCTACAGTAATTGCTTTGTACAGACTTTCAAAGAAATTTGAATTTATGTTTTGTTTCATTTTCACCTTATTATAGCTCTTTTTATTGTATGTCACAAATATAATTGTCTATACTTCCTTGGAAATTAAAACAAACAAACCTGATTCTTTTCCACAGCTCGAGAATCACAGCTACTGGTCATGGACCATGCTTTGAGTAACAAGACTTTACAGCAGTCCTACCTGATAGGAGTGGGACGTAGCCCACACATGTACTTTAAAAATTTCCAATAGCCACATTAAAAAAGGTAGAGAGGATACTCAATGATTTCAAAATTTTATAATTTCAATATGTAATCAATCAAAATTTTTAATGAAGTATGAACTTTTTTTTCTCATATTGTTTTAAGTCTAGTGTATATTTTACAAATCTGAATCCAAATGCTACATTTTCACTGGAAAAAGTGGATTTGCATACCAAAATTTTTAACAAATGCGTAAAAATTTTCCAATAACTGAATTAGGTATTGGTTTTAAAATTAAAATTAATCAAAATGAAATGAAATAAAAAATTCAGTTCGTTAGTCAAATCGACTACATTCCACAGTTACATATGGCTGATGGCTATCTTACTGGACAGCACAGCTTTAGACCATCCTTAAACTTGAAGCCAGGTATTAGAACTAAATTTAGTGTTGGTTTGATGTTGTTAAACATGATCAAGTTTCTTCTTGGTTATAGGAATGAAGAGAATGCGAATAGCTCTAAAGAGCTGTAATATCAAGAAGTAAGAGCAAACAGCAAGGGAAACAACTATAGTGTAAGGAGAGAAACATCAGTTATAAACATTTTGGGATCAGTTAATGTGTGACCAAAGCTCATTCACTTTTCTCTGGCATCTGAGAGCATCATATTATAAATAATACTTTGTTAATACTGATGATTTCTAGTTAGCAATAATAAAAGGATAAATTTGGAATATACACTGTTAAAGAAGGGTAGAGATGTGTATAATATCATGTTGTAAAGACTTGCATAAAAATAGTTCAAGAAACTTTAAAGCATTTGGTAATGGCATGTTTAAAAATCAAAGAGCATTGGAAACTCACTGAAATTGGATAAGTCATGAAACCATGGAGACCTTAAAACAATTGAACCCACAAACAAAAATAGAAAATAAAAAACCAAAACCAACTTTGTTTTGCAAAATTTGGGAAGATAATTGTAAAAGCAGGGAGAAGAGAACTTTACAGGAAACAATGAAGCCTAATGTCAAAGAATGTATCACAGATGTCAAGAGCAGTGGAGATGCACTGAAATTGGATAAGTCATGAAGCCATGGAGACCTTAAAACAATTGAACCCACAAACAAAAATAGAAAATAAAAAAACCAAAACCAACTTTGTTTTGCAAAATTTTGGAAGATAATTGAAAAGGCAGGAAGAAGAGAACTTTACAGGTAACACTGAAGCCTATTGTGAAAGAATGTATTACAGATGTCAGCCTTTAGGGTGGAATCCAACATGCTCTGTCTCTTTCCTCCTCTGCTTGTTTCTCTTGGTAAAAACACAAGGTCTGGTGTGTTTAAGGTATATACAGAGATTACAGGTCCATGGCACTTAGGAATGAGGTTTGCAAGATCTGAGCCTTCCCCTCCAGGGTTTGCCTCAGTGAAATATGTCCCAGTGATTCCCAGGCCCTGGGACCCCTGGCTGCAGCACTCTTGGCATTCTCTCCGTGTTAGTCTGCCAGTTGCCATGGTATGCTGTGTGTGGACGCATGTTTTTCCTGAGAATTGTTCAGGGCACTTAGGGGAAACATTTTTGTCTTGAAGGGGCAACTGAATGAGAGGTGTGTGTATGTGAAAGTCGCTCAGTCATGTCCAACTTTTGGACATGGACATGTGACCCTGTGGACTGTAGCCTGCCAGGCTCCTCTGTCCATGGAATTCTCTAGGCCAGAATACTGGAGTGGGTAGCCAGCCGTCCCCTTTTCTAGGGGATCTTCCCAACCCAGGGATCGAACTCAGGTCTCCCGCATTGTGGGTGTATTATTTACTGTCTGAGCCACCAGAGAAGCCTGGATGAGAGGAGGGGAAAGGGGAAATAATAAGGGCAAGAATGCAGGGGTTTTTGGTTTCTTGGTTCACTTGGTGCTGCAATACAATAATAAGGACATTATATTCAGTAGAACACTTCATGGGATTTCATGAACAGTCCAGGATTTGCGTACCCTTATTCCTGAGCTATGGCATAGACTCTAGAAATGAATGGAGTATAGTTTTTGACAGCACAGGTCCTGGAGTCAGACAGCCTGGGTTCATATTCAAGCAGAACATTTTTAGCTGGGTGGCCTTGGGAATTTTCTTAAGTTCTCTGTGTCTCAGTTTTCTCCTCTCGAAATAGGAATAACAATAGTATACATAACCCTAGGATAAAATGAAATGATAGCTCTAATGCATTTAGAACAGTGCCTGGTAAGCTCTGAAAAAATATTAACTGTTTTGCATTATTCTTCTACAATTACCATGGAGATTTACTTTCTCAAGTTCTGTGTCCTCCAGAGAAGCTTGTTGGCAATGGGAAGAAAGCTTTGTCAGGTCAGAGGTCTCTCCTTCCTCACTTAAAAAATGGATATAAAATGATAATTAAAGTGACTACTATATAGACACATAGAGACTTTCTCTCATTGCTGAGTGTGGGGAACCCTGAGCTAGGTTGTTCACAGCTCTTGTTCTCAAGAACAATTACTTCCTTCTTTTCCTCTCCTTTGAACAGTCAGAGCCCATTTTACTTTGTCACTTCTTTTCCCTATAGTCAGACAGCCTATACTCTGTCCACAGTCTATAGATCTGTCTTCAGATCTACAGCACAGGCAGACTGTGGAAACCTCAGAGAAGGCTTGAGGAATCCCATGAGAGGGTAGGGGCCTATCAGGTGGATCTCTTCCAAGATGATATGAATTCAATACATGTTTGTTTAATATATGAATAAAATGAAATCTACTAAGATTACTGAACTTAAAATTTTTAAGAAGAAGTAAAAAGGTACCCATTTAACAGATCATTTCAGCCCCTGTAAGAGTTAGGCTGAATACACCTAAAGAAACCTTCAATGATTTAAGGGGTGAAGTATTATACTTAATCATTGCCCTCACTGAATCCAAAAATATGTGGTACATAAGGTGCCTCATGGGTTTGCTGGGTTGCTCAGCTGGTAAAGAATCCGCCTGCAATGCAGGAGATCTCAGTTCAATTCCTGGGTCGGGAAGTTCTCCTGGAGAAGGGATGGGCTACCCACTCCAGTATTCGTGGGCTTTGCTGCTGGCTCAGCTGGTAAAGAATCTGCCTGCAATGCAGGAGACCTGGATTTGATCCCTGGGTTGGGAAGATCTCCTGGAGGAAGGCATGGCAACTCACTCCAGTGTTCTTGCTTGGAGAATCCCCATGAACAGAGGAGCCTGGTGGACTATAGTCCATGGATTGCAAAGAGTCTGATACAACTGAGCGACTAAGTACAGCACAGCACAAGGCACATAGTGGGTGCTCAATAACTGGAATAAGCAAAAGGATACATGTGTGGAGGGAAAGACTTTGATGCACAGAAGGAAGAATGTCTTTCCAGGGGAGGATTATTGTTACAGAGATGTGAAGGGTGAAGCAGAATGTGTTTCTGTCAGTCAGTCAGTCAGTCAGTTCAGTTGTTCAGTCGTGTCTGACTCTTTGCGACCCCATGAATCGCAGCACGCCAGGCCTCCCTGTCCATCACCAACTCCCAGAGTTTACTCAAACTCATGCCCATCGAGTTGGTGATGCCATCCAGCCATCTCATCCTCTGTTGTCCCCTTCTCCTCCTGCCCCCAATCCCTCCAAGCATCAGGGTCTTTTCCAATGAGTCAACTCTTCACATGAGGTGGCCAAAGTATTGGAGTTTCAGCTTCAGCATCGGTCCTTCCAATGAACACCCAGGACTGATCTCCTTCAGAATGGACTGGTTGGATCTCCTTGCAGTCCAAGGGACTCTCAAGAGTCTTCTCCAACACTATAGTTCAAAAGCATCTATTTTTCGGCGCTCAGCTTTCCTCACAGTCTGACTCTCATATCCATACATGACCACTGGAAAAACCATAGCCTTGACCAGATGGACCTTTGTTGGCAAAGTAATGTCTCTGCTTTTTAATATGCTATCTAGGTTGGTCATAACTTTCCTTGCAAGGAGTTAGCCTCTTTTAATTTCATGGCTGCTGTCACCATCTGCAGTGATTTTGGAGCCCCCAAAAATAAAGTCTGACACTGTTTCCACTGTCTCCCATATATTTCCCATGAAGTGATGGGACCAGATGCCATGATTTTAGTTTTCTGAATGTTGAGCTTTAAGCCAACTTTTTCACTCTCCTCTTTCACTTTCATCAAGAGGCTTTTTAGCTCCTCTTCACTTTCTGCCATAAGGTTGGTGTCATCTGCATATCTGAGGTTATTGATATTTCTCCCAGCAATCTTGATTCCAGCTTGTGCTTCATCCAGCCCAGGGTTTCTCATGATGTACTCCGCATATAGGTTAAATAAGCAGGGTGACAATATACAGCATTGACGTACTCCTTTTCCTATTTGGAACCAGTCTGTTGTTCCATGTCCAGTTCTAACTGTTGCTTCCTGACCTGTATACAGGTCTCTCAAGAGGCAGGTCAGGTGGTCTGGCATTCCCATCTCTTTCTGTCAGCATGGTATAATTACCTCTAGATGATGTCAGTGTGGTTCTACATGAAGGCTATTTCTCAAGGCTTCTTCCTAACCTAAAACACTCTAAGAGTAATATTAGTTATGAGCGACAGGATAATTCCTGGCACGTTTTTCTTCAATTATTCCTCTACAGTTGAATAATCAGCCTTTAGCGTTACTGTTCTAAGCCTCCTTTCCCTTTCAAGAGTCTGAGAGAGTTGGTTGTAGAACAGATGTTCCACACTTACCTCCTGCTGCCACTGGAGTTGGTGCTCACAAGTGGGTTCTTTTCTTTTGAAACATTGCCAACCCCTCCCCCGCCCCAATGAATGATGGGCTTTCTTCTCCGTTGCAACCTTTGTCTGCTTCCTCTTTAAGACTATGGTCTAGAAAAGGCCAGAGTTATGCCCACAAGAATACTGGGTTAAACTGCAGTAGTTCATAATCTCTGTAATGTTGAGGGCATTTCTCCATTTGTAAATGGAAACCTTCTCCATTTTTGTTTTATTAGGTTTCTGCAGTTTGCCTGTTTATTTTTGCTTTGTGGCCCCTTCCACCCAGAACAGGTCCTAAAGATAACCCTTGTACATTTTGTGGCAAGGACAGCCCTTGGCTGGACAGACTCTCTAATTCTACAGGTTTTGAATGTGCCACTTGCTTTGATTGCAAAGACATTTCTAACCATCTTGTGTGTGTGTGTGTGTGTATCTGCTGGGGTAGGAGCTGGAAGGGATGTCTCTAGAAAGACTCAGGAGACTCATAGCATGCTGAAAGTTCCCTTTAAGGTCACTTAGTTTAGAGGCTTTAGAGGAATCTCCAGGTAGTACAGAGGTGCCTTAAAGAGGCTTCTGTATCAAGAGAGGGCTGCTGAATGAAGATGGAGGTGATTTTTCCTGCCTCCCAAGATCCTAGTAATTTAGCTTTTATCTATTTTTTAAACTGACTCCATGTTCTCATTTTACAGATGAGGTAGTGGGGACTGAAAAGAGTTGTTAGTAGGGTACCGTTTTACTTAGGCTACTGCTGGGTTGCCCTCTTTATCATCCTTTTGATGTGCTATCACTTGCCTCACAGTGACCTCTTTTTTCCTTCATTCTCCACCCTGACTTCTTCAGCCCCCACAGATGCCGTGTTTTCCTGAAAGAATTGAGGCCTCCATTGTGTTTGCTCCTGTGTCTTCTTTCCCCCACCTTAGCATCTCTTGTCCATGTCCATTTTTCCTTCCTTTCCTGTCTCCAAGGAAAGTATGCCTCTGCACTTTCCCAAGGCAAATCCTTCCACTTGGGTCTGCAATTCTACTTCTTCCTTTTTCTGCTAGGATTTTGTCTCAATTTGGACTAATGTATTCAATCATTTCCTGTCATCCAAGTACCTGTAAACACATATGGGTCTTCCTATCATGCAAACAAAACAAACACAACAGCCGCAAAGAAAGACATATTAATTCTGCTTATTTCCATTGTTTTCTAAATGGAGTCCGTGTGTGTGTGCATCGTTGCTTCAGTTGTGTCTGACTCTTTTTGACCCTAAGGACTGTAGCCCACCAGGCTCCTCTCTCCATGGGATTCTCCAGGTAAGAATACTGGAGTGGGTTGCCATGCCCTCCACCAGGGCATCTTCCCCACCCAGGGATCGAACCGGCATCTCCTTCATCTCCTGCATTGCAGGTGGATTCTTTACCAGCTGAGCCACCAGGGAAGCTCCTTCTAAATGGAGTGTGGTTCCTCAAACATTCCACCACTGTCCTCTTCTTCCATGTTTTCTCTTACACATAGCCCACATACCAATAAGCTATTTTTATTTTCCAACAAGCACAGTACTTTTTCTTTACAATCTCCTCCCTGGTATTTCCCACTCAATCTCATTTGCCTGTTGAAATCTTCCAGAGTCCATCACACACTATCTCCTCCATGAAGCCTTCCTTGGCTTCCCGCAAGTGGATGTAATCCTGACCTCATTTAAATGCCCAGAGTACTGCTCCCGACTTGTAAGATCCTGCCCTTATTCTATCAGTCTCGTAGTAGCTCCTCAGGGCAGGATGACTGTTTCTTATTTTTGTGTCCATCACAGTGCTTTGTGCATAGGTATTTGACCTGCCCAATCACATAGCCAGTTGGGCAGAGATGGATCTAAGACATATTTCTCTTGATTCTTCATCAATGGTCTTTTAGTGTGTTAATAATTGGATATATGTGATTGACATAAGGGGCATTTTTCTCTGGTATCCCAAGGTCTCTGGGCTTACATTTTGCTATGACTGAGATTACTTTAACCAAACAACTCTACTAATTGTCCCTCTATTCTGGCAGTTTTATCTGCAAGCCAGCTCTCAACTCTGATGGATTAATGCTAATCCATCAGAATAATTAGTGCTAATCTGGGGTATTGTGTTAAGAAGGATTCTGAGGTTCATTAGGGGGAGGGCATAGTGTTTGATTGGGTTTCCCTGATGTCTCAGAGGTAAAGAATCTCCTGCAATGCAGGAGACATGGGAGACATGGATTTGATCCCTGAGTTGGGAAGATCCCCTAGAGGAGGAAATAGCAACCCACTCCAATATTTTTGCCTGGAAAATCCCATGAACAGAGGAGCTTGGCAGGCTACAGTCTAAAGAGTCGCAAACATCTGAGTATGAGTCCCTGAGTCCTAATAGTGTTTGATTAGCAATGTCTTCAATGGCCATGAGAGGCTAGAATTATGGCATACATGTCAGGTTCTGCTTGTCTATTGGAATGTATGTGGTTTGAATCCTAGGAACAGAAGTTCTCTTTTCCCTAGGCCCCTTAGGGAGGTCTCTGTGCATCGATGGTCACATTTGGTGGTTGGACACATTTCAAGATATGCAGTTTTCCTTTATGTGAGCCAAGCTGGTTTATGCTGGGACTAAACTAGCACCCTTGGCCTCTCTGGAGCTTTGCTCACTGAATTAGAAAATGAGTGCTTTATTCCTGTTCTGAGTTCTACCCTTCTATAATAAGAGAATGCTAGGTCTTTCTCTTAGTCTCTTAGGGGCTCTGAGGCAAGAATATCTGACACCTTGCTCCTTTTCATTCTTCCTGACATCGTTCTTCTTAGCACATTTAAAGCTCATGGGAAATGTTCTTGTTCTCCTGAGAAAAAGGAAAAATAGGAGGTTTGGGGAAATCTGATGCAAAAAACTCTCTGGCTGAGCCGTGGAGTTCACAGGGTTTCAGTGACCTCCAGCAGGGCCCCTGTGATTCTCCTGGGTCCCAGGCCAGTCAAGGGTGGGCTTTATAGTTCCCTCTCCTCCATCCTCCCTCCTCCCTTCTCCAATCCATACTGTAGTCCTGAGAATATTACTTTTATTTTCCTCCAGCAACAAAAAATTCTCCAAACTCACTTCCTTTACTTGTGATTGTTCTTGGCATGGATTGGAACTGCCGGACCACAAGACCTTGAGCACAGAACTCCCCCTACACTGAGTCTTATGCTGCTTTACTTCAGATAGAGCAGGGCTGGAAAAAGAAGTTGGTATAAGCAGCTCAGTCTTGCAGGCAGAGGCAGAAATCCCTGCACTGTATTCATACCGTTGCCCCCACACTGCAGTTTCTTGCTTCAGACCCCCAGAGTTCTGCTCTTATCCTCCCTTGTGCTGAGCTTTCCTGGCTTGTCTCAGCCTCTTCATCCTCTTCTACCCTTCGTGGGCAACTTTCTTTATCTTGGTTTTGGGTGTAGTTTATAAGGCAGCTGATACACTTCCCACCCAAATTCAGGCTGTGCCCTGCTTCTTTTTATAAAAAATCATTTTCAGTGGCCTTTTCTGTCCCCCTGTTCAGCAGATGTTTCTAGCTCCTTCTCATGGGCGCCAGCCCTTGTGGAAGAAATTCAATCTCTTTTTGCACCAGTCAACCCTTTTCCAACAGACACACAACAAAGTCACTGAAACCCTACTTACGGTGAATCTCCACAGCCCCCCAAGGTCTTCACTCCTCTCGAAGCAGGTGGGCTTTAGCCCTTCCTCCAGACAGCACTTGATGGAAGCGAGGCCAGAGACCCCAGCGCCCACAATCGCAACTCGTTTGGCCATGTTGTCCTGTGTGGGGCAATGAAGCAGAACCATTTATTCGCAAGTGAAAGCCCCACCCCATCCTTGGCTGCTCTAGCGAACCAGGAAAAAGAATTGGAAAGATTAAGGGATTTGATCGGAACCCTCTTACACTGTTGGTGGGAATGCAAACTAGTACAGCCGCTATGATCCTTTTGAATCCTCGGTAGCTGGTTTCTGGTGTTGTGAATGCGAGGAGGGAAATGTTTAACCCTGTGCTTCGTATGTTCCCACCCCCTCACGCAGAACTGGTTCTAAATAACAGTACAGTTGTCAAGCCTGCGGCTTTTGGCAGAACGGCTGAAATTGGATTCTTTAGTACATGGAGTTTTGCGTTCTGCACTGTGCTGCTGCCCCCAGCCTTCCTCCACAAACCCTCGAGTGAAATAATAGAGCAGGAGACCGGGGAAGGATCACCTTGGCAAACTCAGTTTTTTATGAACACATGAAATCGAATCTCAGATTGGTGAGATGTGATACAAGGTCACCTAGAAGCTGGTGGAGTGGGGTTGAGATGCAGAGCCAAGACACTGTGGCCACCACGGGTGCTGTTATAACACTGCCCTGGGCAGCTCCCTGACTCTGGCAAACTGCCAGCATCCCAGCTGCGCTGTCGTCCTTCTCCTCCCTGCTGCCAGTGGATGGTCACCAGTGGGAGAGAGAAGGCGTGGGCTGGAAAGGTAGGCATGGAGAATTCTCCTCTTGTCTCCACAGAGTCCTGATTCACCTCTAGGAAACCATCGTGTCACTGTTGGCACTGATGGAAGGGTATCTGACTTTGGCCATGAGTTAACATGAACTTGTACGAATGATGAGAGGCAATATAATGTACTGGTTAAGCCAGTGGCCTCCAACTTTTATGGCACCAGGGAATGATTTCATGGAAGACAGTTTTTCCAGGGATTCGGGTGGAGGTATGGATGGTTCAGGCGGTAATGCAAGCAATGGGGAGCAATGGCCAGGGCCAGATGAAAAGTCACCATCCTTGCTTGCCCACTCACCCTCCACTCACCTCCTGCTGTGTGGCCGGGTTCTTAACAGGCCACAGGGGGCTGGGAACCCCTGGGTTAAGCAACCAGACTCTGGACCACATTGTCTGTGACCTTGGCAAATTATTCTACTCCTCTGTGTATCATAAAAAGGGAAGAAAGTAGTAGTGTTTTCCTTGCAGGGTTTTGTTAGAATCAAGTGAGTCAACAACACATGGCAGTTGGCTTAGAAGTGCTCCTGGGACACTCAATAAAAACACACAATAGAAAGTGCTCAATAAATAGAAGCTATTGTAAGTATAAAAACATTTCCCTAAATCAGCTTCCGGTTTGCCTTTCCCATCACTGAGCCTCTGTTCTTTAAATTCTTATAGCATTTTGGTCAATACGCACAAGCTTAACTCTTTATCATGTGATTTTAGGTGTTATGCCCCCAAATTTTTTTGTGACATTTTCCTCTCCCTAAGTTAGTAAAATTTTAAACCAGATGGATCAAAGAGTAGATGCAAAATTACCTCAAAGATACTATCTTCCTGGACATTTGCATTTCCTTGTCTCACAGATGAGCTTGTTCCACAAAACTGAATATACATCTTTTGTTTTTCAGGATTGAGACCCAGAGTAGTAGTTCAAGTACAGAGACTTCGTCTGGTTGGTACTCTGCTGTGACCCCAGGGTCTAGGGCTGCACTTGGAACATAATGTAATTGATGCTTAGCTCCCCCAAATATTTCTTTTTTAAAATATATATGTGTTTTTAAAATTTTTATTTTTTTGGCTACTCCTTGTGCATGTGGGATCTTAGTTCTCCAACCAGGGATTGAATCCTTGCCCGCCTGCAGTGGACGTGCATTCTTCACCACTGGACTGCCAAGGAAGTCCCCACAAATATTTCTTGAGTGAAATGAAAAGGCTCATTTGTTTAGGTATCATGTGCAAGTGTTATAGAGCCAATTTGCTCCAACTGGATTTGATTTACTGGGGAAAGTTAGTGGGTTCCCTTTGGGGGAAGTCATGCTCTAGCTGCTGATGGAATTGCCTTGAGCTCACTTTATAAAAGAGAGTATCTGTACTGACTCTTATTCCAAGGGCCTGACACAGTACTTTAAACATCTGCCTTTAAACATTTGAAGAATCATCATGGACGGATAAGAATTATGGCCAATTATGGATTCGAAGATGTTATAGGGAGGCAAATTTTAGGTCAATATAAGCACTTTCCAACATTTCAAGCTCTGTTATTTATTTTGTTCAGACAGTCTGTATGATGGTTTTTGGGGGAGATTTTGTAAGTAGGAAATTTGTAGGTAATGTGGAGGGTGGCATCTAATGCCCTATAGGGTCTTCTCAAGCCAGATTTTATGATTCATCTTCTGATTAATTACCCTTCAAACACTCAATGAGGGGCTTCTATGCTGCTAAGCCCTAGGCAAGGTATTCAGGGGTACAAAAGAATCAATAAGGCATAATGCCTTCTTTAGCTATCATTCAGTGGGAAAGTAAGATTTGAAAATAAATACCACAATCTGTGTCAAGTGCTAACACAGAGATATGTTTCATGTGTGCTTTGCAACAAGAGCATGATGAAAGAGGTGTTAATATTGACTTTGGGGAGTTGGGAAAGCAAGACAGAAGTGTACTGTTTGCTCCAGGCTTTGAATGATGAAAAGAATTCCAGTGGGCAGAGGAGTGGAGGAAGTGCCCTCCAGAGAGAGGTAGCAGTGAGAGTAAGGGCCAGAGATTGGCCATAGAGGCATCATGACCACTTGACTTTACGGAGGCTTGACTCTCAGGAGGGCTTTTCTTTTGACTCCTGTAAGAAATAGCCTGTTCCCCACATGAGGGGACTACATTACTCTGTTGATTCACTGAATTGTATGTGTTTAGTCTTCTTTCTGCATAAGCTTATATGTTTCTTCACAGAAGGCCATTTTCTTTGACTTGTCTCTTAATTTTCTCATAGCATCTAGCTGCATGCTTGGCTTGGACTAGTAGTTGCATAAATGGCAATGGGTTGATTTCCTGACAGGTAAAATGAATTAATTCATCACCTTATATCTTTTTAATTAAAAAAATAATTGAGTAAATACCTTCTGGGAGCTAATATCCTGGGTCAGACAGTCTGTCCTCAAAATGACTTTCTATCAAATGTACAATCCATAGAAATTCCCTCCCCAGGTCATCACTGCTACTCGGTGTGGGCCAGATGCAGCCAGCCTTTTTGGAGAAGTAAACAGCCCTGTGGATTTTTTGTGGGAAAGTAGGGTAGTTGGGAGTCAGACCTGAGCTGGCAGTTTCGTGTTGGCTAATTGCCAGCAGTGTGATGTTATACAAGTAATTTGTTTCTGTGTCTCAGTTTCCTTCTCTCTAAAATGAAGCTAGTTGTGGTTGACATACATACACTTGGTTGGCGTGTTGCTGTGTATGTGTGTGATTTTTTCTGACTCTTTATGACCCCATGGACTGTAGCCTGCCAGGCTCCTCTGTCCATGGGATTTTCCTGGCAAGAACATATTTACAGTAAATATGTTAAAATACACTGGATACATGTGAAATAGATAACTAGTGAGAACTTGCTGTAGAGTGCAGGGAACTCAACTGGGTGCTTTGTGGTGACCTAGATGGGTGGGATGTGGGGGAGGGCAGGGAGGGAGGCCCTAGAGGGAAGTGATGTATGTATACATATGGCTGATTCATTTCATTGTACAGCAGAGGCTAACACAACATTGTAAAGCAATTATATTTCAATAAAAATAAATAAAAAGTAAAGCTAGAAGTTGAACCTGTTGTAGGAATGAATCAACAGATGTGTAAAACACTTTACCATAGTACTTGGGACATTCTTATCTCAGAATAGAAGTTGCTATGTTATTTTTACATATTCAGGAACATTTTCTTGAATCTGATATTTTTGTAGATATCTGCCTTGATAATTTTGGGTTTATTTATTTGGAATAAGAGAGAATTGAGGCAACTATAGCTAAAGATTGTGTTCTAGCAAGTGAAGGAAATGAGTAGGGAAATAAAAGAATTGATGATGAGAGAAAGGGAAAGAGAGAAAAAGATAAAAGGAGAAAAAGTAGGTTTCAAATCACCCTTCAGGACTTTTCTTTTTATTTCTTTAAGTTTTCATTTCAGATCTACTAGGTGTGTTTCCATAGTCTCACATGAATTGTTCTCATGCTTGGAAAAGCAAACATGAGAATACATGAGCACATATGCACTCAAGGTAAATACTGCATTCACATGCTAATGAAAATTAATGCTTCCAATCATTCCTTCAAGTATTGATACTTCTATGAAACCAAAGTGATTAAAAAATTAATAAGTGCTTTTTAGAAAAAGTATTATCTGCTTTTATTATTTCTTTTAACTAAAAATAATTTCTAGTCAGTGACTGCTGTAGGTTAGACAAAGATTGATAACAGAGTAGGAAATTTTATTAAGGTGAAAAATACTCTAATGCCACTGATTAGTGTTATTTCACATGCTAATGCAAAAGGACTATTAAAAATACTATTATTTCTAATGTGAATATACAATAAAAATTTGGCCATTCCTTTACCAGAGGTTTTAGAAGCAGTGCATCATCACCATCATCATTATTATTTCAATGAAGAAAGCCTCCTCAAAGCTGACTAAATATGAAAAAAGTAATAAAAATAAAAAGTATGACCAAATTGGTGAAGTGTCCACTGGATGAAAGTGAGTTTATAAAAACCATCAAACAAAATAACTTAAGCAACACAAAATTGCTAAATGAGTTGAGAAATTACTGTCGGTTGCATCCAAGTCACTGATTTTTAACCATGGGGGTTACAAACAAACCACTAGTCTTTTCCTAAGCATTTTACATCACTGCCTCTACTTCAAAGAAGTAAGATGCAAAAATATAATGTACCGTAGTCAGATTGAGTGCCTCTGTTGGTTTATTAGGATGATATAGGGGGTTAAAACATGAAGCTAGGGCTGTCATTCCCAGAATTGTGTGCAGAGGTACTGAGTTATTTTAAAAATTTGAGGAAAGCATAGTAATACTCCATGTCTGTTGAATACCGAAGTATTAGCTGGAGGTAGTTCACAATTTTTATATCAGATAGGGATGTGTTCTATTTCATGATGTAACATCTTTGCAAAGCTAGGTTTCTGACTCTTGCAATGTTACAAAGTGAACAGTTGAGGGAGAACAGGAAATGAATATTTGATCTGATTCCAAGAGTTGAGCAGTGCTGTGTGCACCTCATTATTAAGTAATTGCGATTATTCAAGTATAAAATAAAAATACCATTTTCCTTTAAGTTTGTGTATTATTATTTCGAACAACTACAAGGTTGATTGAAAAATAACAAAAGTATAAATACAGAGAACAGAATACAAATACAAATACAAAGAACAGAAATACACAAGTTGTTTGGATGTGACTATTTAATAAGAGGAGCTATAGCTTGGGGGCCCCATGACAAAATTACTTGCACACTAAAGAGCCCCTTGAACCTAGGAGGTTTGGGAATCTCTGGGTTATAGTCTTTCCTCTGAATATATTTTAATTGATCAGGATACCTTATCTACTGGTGTCAAGAAATGCAAACTATCTTATACCTAGTCCAGCAGTTAACCAGTGTTAAAGGTTTCTGGTGTGACTCATCTATGTATTTCAAAGGAAGCCATCTTCACTGGTGCTGATAGGCTTCTTGTTTAGTGGCTAAGTTGTGTTCAGTCGCTAAGTCATGTTTAGTCACTAAGTCGTGACTCTTTTGCAACCCCATGGACTGTAGCCCACCAGGCTCCTCTGTCCACGGGATTTCCCAGGCAAGAATACTGGAGAGGGTTGCTATTGCCTTCTCCAGGGGATCTTCCCAACCCAGGGATCAAACTCTCATCTCTTGCATTGGCAGGCAGATTCTTTACCTCTGAGCTGCCAGGGAAGCCAGACAGGCTTGTATCCAGTCTTTTATTTGTACGTTACCCACCCGCCCCTTCCCATTTCTCTCTTTCTGTCTCTCTGTCCCATGTTGTGTCTCTCGTCCTCTCTCTCACACATGGGCGTATACACACATATACATCCTCTTAGCAATGAATATTGGCACAGACTCTACAATGGTACAATATCCTTAGGGGGCTGTTCATTTCAGGAGTAATCAGAGATAGTAGATTTAGTTGAACGACAGTTGGGGGGTGAGTGAGGGGGTACACTTAGCCCTTGGGAACAACCAAACACAAACTTGTGAGAAACTTGGCTTAGAGCAGGGCCATCCTCTGGGATTTCTAACCCCCAGCAGCTGTTCCCCCCTCCTTCAGCCTCTTCCGAAACACAACCACCTGACAAAAAAATTTCTGCCAGGTTCTAAATTCGCCATACCAGTTACAAGGCCACAGATATTCCCTTGACTGGAGAGGAAGCTAGCAAATAACAAAGGACAGACAGTCTCTCCATCTGTAAATCAGATGGCATTCAACTGGATATTTACAAGAGAGTTTTGAAACTCTTAAAATTTACACTCCTGTGAATTTAACTGAGTGAAAAAAAGACAACATGCAACATAAATTGGTCAGATTCAAAAGAGAGGGGTCATTGCCCCTGTCTCCGAGCTCATGCCAACATTTGGTAGACAAACCTCCAAAGCATTGTCTGACACCAAGTTAGAAGCTATTAATGGAAGCTCTTAAGAAAAAGTACTGATTTCCCTTTGCATTAGGAATACACGTTTTCCCCTTGATTAACCACTTAGTAGTCTACCCAGCAATGTACTTACCAGTGTACACAGAAGACTTGATACTATCTGACTTTACCGGCCCGTTACAAGTACTCAAGCATTTACCCCTCTTTGTCCTTTGGGAGGGGGAGTGACTTTATAGCTCTCCACAGACCAAGGGAGTGGCATTCTGGTGAGGTGACTCTGTCCTGAAGCACAATAACAAAACAGGAAAAATCTGGGCCCCACCTCCCTAAATCAAAAGAATCAGAGGTTATATCTGGTTATTTACTTTATGTACTTGAAATTCCTGATGCCAAGTCCCAGCCTCAGTTAAGAGTTTGCAGAAATTGAACTATATGATCCAGAGCCAGTGTTGTCCTAGGCATCCCGCGTACACTGGATGAACCCTGTTCTAGGAGATAAGGAATGTTATGCAGAATTTGCAATCTAAGTTTAGCCATTATTTATGTTTTAACTTGATTAATTGCAACAGTGAAATGCTAAGATAAATACTGGTGATATGTACTTTAGACTTACTCTTTTCCCTGCAAAAGAGAAATTATTTTAGGGAGTCATAGCAGCATATTCATTGTTCCTAGATTTCATTCTTAAAAGAGGATGGAGTAAATAAAATAAGGCAATCATGGCAACAGCTGCTACACCGAAGAGTCACGTTTTAACATTTTGATGCATTTCTCATTTAGAGAAAATGCTTATTGTTTCCAAATCATACATCACCCATATTAGTATTCAGTTTTTTCTGTGTTAATTAATTTATTTATATACTTTTATTATTTTTTAAAAATCAATTTCTATGGAGTACAGTTGATATACAATGCTGTGTTCGTTTCAGGCATACAGCAAAGGGAATCAGTTATACGTTTACATATACCCACTCTTTTTTAGATTCTTTTTCCATATTGGTCAGTACAGAGTATTGAGTAGAGTTCCCTTTGTTATAGAGTAAATCCCCATTAGTTATCTGTTTTATATGTAGTAGTATGTAAATGTCCATCCCATCTTCCCATCTTTAAAGACATGAATGCAAATGATTGCCAAGGCACTTGGGAAATATAACAAATATATGGAAGGAGCACAATCTTTGGCATCAAAAGTCCTGGGTTTAAGTAACATTTCACCAGGCACTATTAGAGTAATCTTGGGGAAGTTATGTAACTTTATAAACCTTTAATTTCCTCAGTTTAAGATAAGCATACTAATACTTGCCTCATATAGTTGTGGTGGGGACTGGATGAAACAATCTGTATAGAGTTTTGTACATAGTACACACGTTGCAGATGGCTGTGATGGGGATGATGATGATGCTATTGCTAGACCAGATAAGGTGTCTTGATTTTTGATTTACAATATTGAAATGACTTCCACAGGTACAGAGACTAAACTCCAAGACAGATTGGTATGACTGAAACATGGAGAAGGTTCTGGAAAGACAAATCTTTTTTTTTTCCCCCTTGATTTTCAACACAGTTTCACTACAGCCTTTAGCCCTACATTCAGAGGGCCTTTGGTATTGTTGGGTCTGTTGCTGGCTCACAATACTCACCCTTTGCCTTGTTTCTGGCTTATTGAAGTCTTGGCACCGAAACAGCATTGTTGGCTTTTGAGCTCAGCTGCCTTCCTGTAGCTATGAAGATGATAGTATCTGGATGATTTCAAAGCTTTAATTTTTACCCCGAAATTAAGGCTTCAAGACTACTACTAGTTCAAGTGTGTTTTTAAAAATCAAAATATGTTTGATATTGAGTCATGGATACCTTGAGAACCAGGGACACGATCAGTGTCCCAAACCCCAGTACTTAAGCACTTACCTTGATTATACATCCCCCTTGGTTCCCACCAAGGAGGTCTCAGGGCCTTACCAGGCAAGCTGCTAACATAAGTGGAAACAAAAACTTTATAGTGTTTGTTGTGTATAAACCTAGCCATTGATCATAACATCTTATTTTCCGTAATTATCAAGAAACTTAAAGTAATTAAAAATGAAAACACTGGCCTTCAACAGCACCTTCAATTTTTTTTTCTTCTAATTTTAGGGTTTATTGTCAATTAGTTGTACTTGAGGCCTTGGAATGGTGAAATCTATCTGGGCCCCTTTTTGAAACAAACCTAGGCCCTAAGAAACTGAACTGGTGGATGATGGTGCTCTTTAGGGAGTAACTTGGAATTTCTGCCCTTTGGGTACATGGCAGGATTGAACTTCTTGGCCCCTTAGTGGTTGGTTGGGAACATGTGACTAGTTCTGGTCAGTGAACTGTGAACCAAAGTAGCAAGTGTCTTTTCTGGGCTCAGAGGATTTAATTGCAATGGCACCCCACTCCAGTACTCTTGCCTGGAAAATCCCATGGATGGAGGAGCCTGGCAGGCTGCAGTCCATGGGGTCGCGAAGAGTCAGACATGACTGAGCGACTTCACTTTCAGTTTTCACTTTTATGCATTGGAGAAGGAAATGGCAACCCACTCCAGTGTCCTTGCCTGGAGAATCCCAGGGATGGGGTCGCACAGAGTCGGACAGGACTGTAGTGACTTAGCGGTAGCATGAGATCCCATAGAACTTTCACTTCCTTCTGTGTGGTGAGGAGAAACTTTAACATGGCTGTTCCATTAGCCTGGATGCCTTGAGTAACGGTGATGAGCAGAGCTTAACTCCCAAAGGATATATAGCATGAAAGAGAAACAGTCTTTGTCTTATTTCAAAGTTTTGAGATTTAAGGATTTGTTGTTAATGCATCACATCTTGCTTGTAATGACTGATGCACTAGAGGGATGTTTGTTTGCTCCTTCATTGCATTTTTAAGTAATCTTCTGAAGTCTCACTTCCCTTCCTTTCTTCCCCTGCTCTATTCATATTTAAAGCCATAGAATTTCAATGTTAAAAGAGAGCATAGAATTTACTCAGTTTTAGTCCTGGTTGTAAATTGGACCTACCCATTGCAATTTTTTTCTTTCTCCCTCTAAAAAAGTTAAAACAGTCACAAGTCCTTACTCTTCAACTCCCCCACACTAAAAGCATCAAGAAGCTCCCTGTGCCATTTTCAATAGTTTTCTTTCTTTTTTAAAATACACGTGTTCTTAAGTGGAGTTAATTCCCTAAGTTCCTTTCATGTTGAGGTTGTTTTTCTTTTTGTGAGAATACACCTGCAGAACAGTAACATTGGAAATACCACCATGCCTACTTAAGGCCAGTTATTTTGCTTGAAATGTGTCTTTTCTCTGTCAACAGTGGTGAATCAGTGATTCACACCTCTGCCATCTAAGGATTAGAGCAAATAGCAGCCACTTTAAGTTTCCTTAGACGTCTTTGTAGCTTGATGAGAATTTTGTGGGGAAGTCTGCAACAGTGAGTTAGAAACTGGTATAACACTTAAGGTGCTATTATATTTTGTAACTGCCTAAGAAGTTTGTAATTAATGGGAAATGTTTACATGGTGACATCTGTGGGAACCTTCAAGTTGTGAGCTTTCAAAGACACAAGTGTGCATTTGTGTGTCCAATTATGTAAGTTAGTTCATGTGTCTGGTGTACACTTTCATAACTCTACAAGTGGTTGTGTTTTGTGTACATTACTGTACAAAGTACAGAGCACAGTATCTTTACTTCAAGCTCAGGATATCTGGAAGCAAGCATAAAAGCAGTGGTGATATAACTGGTTCTACTGTGCTTTTCAAGGTATTGTACCATAAGATTGAAATTTTTTTATTTTTTGTGTTTATTTTTTAATGTATTATTTGTGTGAAAAGTATAATAAACCTATTATAGTATGGTACCATATAGCCAATTGTGTTGGTGGGTTCCTAAGCTAACTTGGTTGGACTTACAAACAAATTGAACTTACTAATGCACTCTGGTAATGGAACTCATTTGTACCTAGTGGACTTACTGTATTTAGAATAGCATCAAGGGGTGAAGCAGAAAGAACACTGGTGAGAAATCAGGGTTTGTTAGTATCCTGTGCAGAGTAGAACAGTCATCCTTGTTTTGCCTAACACATGAGGCTGTAGTGAGGATTAGGTTAGATAATAATTGTGGAAGTGCTTTGTAAGAACTACAGAACTCAAATATCTAAATCTTTAAAGTGTGCATCTGGCTTTTCTTGCTCATCATGGTATTCCCAGCCACAGCACAGTCTTCTCTATGTCTGCATTGGACTCTGTGCTATTACTTTTTTGTCCCAGACCAGTGTAAGAGCAGGGCTTAGCTCCTTCTCTATTCCACAAAATGTCTAGCTCCACTCAGTATTTGTGTGTGTGTGTGTGTGTGTGTGTGTGTGTGTGTGTGTATTTAATAGCTTTACTGACTAGCTGAAGAATCACAAGGAGAGGTTGCATGGCCTCCTACCCAACATTCTGCTATCCTGCTGGTTCTTTCCTTTCTTTTTGTTCTTATTTTCTTTCCTTCCATCCTCTTTTAAAAAACCTAAACCTTTTTCTCTTCTCCTGAAGAATCTTGTTTTGCTCCAAACTCAGGTCTCTCTTTCTTGACCCCAGGCACTTGTAAGAATATTTTTTTCAAACAAATGTTGTCCCCATTCTTATTTAGATACCTTAATACTTAAGTTAACATACTTATTACTGTAGATATTCATACAAGTTTATGTTATTGTATTAGACACACAAATATATTAAAACTATTTTTGAACCTTCTTTGACAACTTGCATTTCATCAACTTCTTAGTTCTCTTGTGGATCAGCCCCATTCTTGGTGTGTAGAGAGGGGATAAATTGATTAACATGATATTTTACCTTGGATATAAGATGAACATTGGAAAATGAAGAAATAATAAATGATTTTTTTGTTGATTCATCATCCTTCAAATCATCATTTAGCACAGGCTGCAGAGTCAGACAGTTCTGGCAGTAAAACCCAGATGGGCTTGCTTATAACCCATATAACTTGGAAAAGCCTTTTTGCCACTATGTCTCAATTTCCTGGTATATAAAATAGGTTATGAGGATTAAATATGATGAAATTAAATTGAATTCTTTGTAATATTTAGAACATAATAAACGATCAGTAAATGACTTTTTCTTATTTTCTCCAGTTTCTTTAGGTTGCTAAAGTTGAAATAGTTCCACAAAAAGAGAAATTAATGATCCTATAGAATCAATTACTTTCTACTGGCTAGTAGCCCAAAATATAGGAATGTCTAACAATTAAAGCTCTGTTTAATAGTTATAATTAAAATTCCTCTCCCAGAATATGTGACAGGTATAGATGGATATCTGGGTGTGAAAACACAAGCTTTAGGTGTATACTTCTCACCCACAAGATAAAGCAGCCAGTCTTTATTGCAGTTTGTTTGAACTGAGAGAGGAAGCAATAACAGCTGGTATTCAGGAGACATGACTATTCATGTGGCCCTGGATGGTGATCTGAGTTCTTTGAATCTCTGTTTTCATATCTGAGAGCATTCTCTTTAGTCTCTTCCATCCTTAAAATGACCCAGTGACTTGCAGTGATCCTTTGGTTCCTATTATGGTTCCATCATATCATATTTGGTTCCAAAATATGATTCCTATTACTGCTTTACCCTGAGGAGTGCCAAAGCAGCCTTTCTGTGTATTTTCTGGAAGTTGGGTTTGGTAGCTTCTTGGCACAAAATTGTCACCTTTGCTGTTAGTGCTAGTGAACTACAAAAGACATTCTATTTAACCATTATTAAAAAATTGACAGTTAACAAATTATGATAAAACCATAGAATATTATATTTAATGGGAATTAGTGATCATCTGACCCCTTTTCTATGCTCATTTGAGAAAACTCAGTCTCAGAAAACTGAGGTGACTTCTTTAGGAACTACAGAAATAACCTAATAGAAGGCAGGAGTGTAAACACTATTGCAAGATTGAAACAAAGTGGTTTGGTATACAGAGGGGGAGGAGATACATTTTGGCTGGAGGGACTGGGGAAAGCATTTGGCCTGGCACTGAAGGAAGGATGGGATCTTACTAGAGTATTGGGGAGGCAAGAACAGATAGCATGAAGTAAGGGCAGCTAGTGAGGCAGTGTGGAGAGCGTTGGAGAGAAGGTGTGAAGGCATCACAGTGGGAGGAATGCTGGGGAGGGAGGTGACAGCTGGTGTGGGGAGTTTTGAATAATAAATGATGGAGAGCTACTGAAGGTTTCTGAGGAAAGGTGTAAGGTGTCAGCAGGAGGGGACTCCATAGCATATCCTTGTTGGTACTCTCACAAACACTGTTGAGCTGAGCTTTTAGGGACTGGAAGTTTTGGGGCAAGGGGAAGGGACACTAATATCTCAGAATTGGTTGTGGGAGAAACTGATGAGTAACTAGGTAAATTAATCTAAAAATGATGATTAAACTAAGTAAAGAATATAAAAATGGTATTATGAACCTATGATAACCATGAGAATGTGTTTTATAGATATTTCACTATAGGGAGTGTAATTAACCAAGGGCGTTAGCTGCTGTACTTGAGATGCCTTGCTGCATTCTCGCTCAGGTTACTTTTCCCATGAGCTGCATTTAGTCAGTGATGACATATCACAGAGACTGATGCGTTTCATTCACAGGAGAGTCAGGGCTTCTCTGATGACTTGAGGTGTGCCCAGTGGCTCTGCTGATTCTTCTTTAAACCGCACAACAGTCTATGATGTTTCTATCCACCCATCTTCCCTCTCTCCTTCATTCAGGGTCAGACTTGCATTGCTGTTCAGTGACTCTTTCAGCCTTTTCTTGCACAGCGCTCTCTCTTTCCTCTCATGCAGTCATTTTCCTTAATAAAACACTTGCATATTTAATCTCATTCTAGCAACCAATCTGAATTAAGTAGAATCTAATCTCAGGATTAGAGATTAGAATCTTAAAGTCAATCTTAAAGGAAATCAACCCTGAGTATTTGTTGGAAGGACTGATGCTGAAGCTGAAGCTCCAATACTTTGGCCACCTGATGCAAACAGCTGACCCATTGGAAAAGACCCTGATGCTGGGAAAGACTGAAGGCAGAAGGAGAAGTGGGCAATGGAGGATGAGATGGCTGGAAGGCATCAACGATGCAATGGACAAGAACTTGGGCACACTTTGGGAGAAGGTGAGGGACAGGGAAGCCTGGCATGCTGCAGTCCATGGGGTCTTGAAGAATTGGACATGACTTGGTGACTGAACAATAACAATCTCAGGAGCCTTTGTTTTAGCCTCATTGATCCACGATCTGGTCATGAGGCAGACTGGACCAGAAAGTGAGGTATGTTGTATATAAAAATATTCTCCTTCTCGGGAAATAGCCAAAAACTCTGTACAAGGTGTTGCAGGCCAGTAGCAACATCTTGCAGGATGAAAGACCAGTTATGAAGAAGAATCTTCTTTTGCCATCCTTATTATAATGTGACTGCTGGATTATATTTCAATTACGCTTTGAAAATCTTTATTACTTGGAATTTTGTTACATATGATGGTCCAATAGTTTTATTTTTTAAATATCTTTATTTTTCTGCAAATATGACACATTTGGCTTTGAGGGTGGAAAATCAAGGACCAATCATCTGGAGAAGAATAGTTAAAATCAGAAGTTAGTAAAAGGGAACCATCACAGGGAGAGATTTTGCAAGAAGATGGTAGCTAGCTCATATCTCTGAGATATTCTGATGCAGAGAATGTCTCTGTGGATCATAGTTTGGAACAAACTATCCTAGATGGTTAGTTTATCTAGGATACTTTCATGTTTCTGGATGTATGGAGGCAAAGGAATAGACTTGAATGAGTCTTCCTTAATCAATCTCAGGCTCTGGAGATGAACTATTTATGTTTAAAAAATCTACCAGAATACTTGAAATGATTTCAAGTGATCATCTTCTTTCTAAGCATTTTCAAGAATGTAAATTGAATAACAATTTTGTCCTAATGGCATTATTCCCCTCGACCCCACTGATTCAGCATTGACCTGACAATGGATTCTCAATCTTCCACTATAGAAATAGAATAATAACCATAGTCATTTCACTGGGTAGTGGTAATGATGAGTGAGTTATGAAAAAACAATTAGGGCAAAGCTTTGCACATTACAAAGCAGGGACTGGCAAGCTTTCTGTATTTACAAACTTTCTGTAAATATTTTAGGCTTGTGAGCCATACTGTTTTTGTTAGCAACTACTCAGCGCTGTCATTACAGCTTCAAAGCAGCCACAGACAATCAGTGAAAAGGAATGGCTATGTTCTGGTGAAACTTCATTTACAGATATAAGTAGTGGGCTGGTTTTGACCTACAGGCAGTAGTTTGCCTACTCTTGCTATAAAGCCTTGATAAATTCTATTCTGTTATTATTATTAATATAATCACTTATAAATGATTTTTAATAATTAGCAAGGTAATTTGTTTTTAATTGATAGCTAAGTATATATACCACATACACTTTTTCAAAGGAATCTGCTTGTAGGAGCAATGAAAAAAAAAACAACACCTGTATTTAAAGGCTGGTATCATTTCAATAGCCTTTAAAGAGTTTCCACTGACAGGATTGCCATCACATTGTTCTGGGCACTTGAGAGAGAAATCTAGGCCAAGTGAAAAGTGACGACCCCAGTGGCTTTGGAGGAATAAAAGGAGAAATTTGTCTAAATCTTGAATCTCTGACCTTTCCCCTCTCTTTGAAGGTCTTGTTCTGGGCTTGTGGCATGGTTTAATCTCCCAAAGCACAATTTGTAGAAATAACGGCTGTGATGAATGTTTTATAACCAGATGTTTATCTATTATGTTGCTCAATATCTGTTGACATTGAATTGCTTGTGACATTTTTAAAGTTCAGTTCTAAGCAAATGTCTGTCTCTCCTAACAAGCTGGTATGCTTGCTTTTATCAGATGACAAAGATTACATACCGTTTTGCTTTTTGCCTTGGTTATTTGTTGGTTAGAGCTAAATACAAGGCCCAGTTATTACAATACTTTTCATCTACTTGGGAAATATACTTTTTTTCCCTTAACACTTGTTTTTTGAAAATGTCAATGATTATCTTTAACGTCATTATATAAGCATTTATTTTGTTGTAAATTCCTTCAAACAAATTTTAGACCTAGCTAAAATATAATCCAAATATTATAAATAAAATTAATCAGATCTTATTTATGAGAAGAGTATTGTTTTCTATGTAAAGGACCTACAAAAGCCATACATATGTGATTATAAATAGAACTTTAGTAAGTATTTTTTTAATAGTAGAGGTTTTTGTAAATAAATATTATGGGGCAAGGTTATGATATTCAGTTCTGGAGTCAGGCAAACCTGAGTTCCGATCCCATCTCTATCACAAGATGGATGGCCCTGGGCATGTTACCTAACTTGAGTCTCAGTTTCATAGCCTGTAAAATGGGTACAAGAGCTGTACCCATCTCACAGAATTGTCATGAGAAATAAATGAAATAATACACACAATGTGCACATTGGTGTATGACAAGTACTCTCTCTCTCAATATATATATGGTAAATACATATTATATGTATAGTAATATTGTAAATACATTTATCCATCTATTATGGTATGCTTATTTTTAATTTTACAGCAGTGTCTCTATCAGAATATAGTGAAGTGAAAGTGTTAGTTGCTCACTTGTGTCCAACTCTTTGCGACTCCATGGACTGTAGCCCGCCAGGCTCCTCTGTCCATGGAATTCTCCAGGCAAGAATACGGGGGTGGGTAGCCATTCCCTTCAGGAGAGCTGCCTACCCAGGGTTCAAACCCAGGTCTCCTGCATTGCAGGCAAATTCTTTACTGCCTGAGCCACCAGGGAAGCCCTTCAAAAATATAAGACAAATATAAGAAAAGTGGCTATTTGCTCAGCTTTTAATGTGAGGCCCTAAAAACCTGTCTGAATGTTGCTGTTTTCTAAGTCTATCTTCTCATTTTTCTTTTTCTCCAATATTTTTGAGTGATTCTTCATGAAGCAAATGGAGCCTGACTTAACATTTGAGAACACTGTGACCAAATAAAGTTTGGCTAAGAGGACTATCAAGAACAACATGCAGAAATTTAAATATTTACCCACAATTTAAATTTTCCAATAATTTAAACCATGGGTGCTTTTCATTCTGTGTAACTCTACTATTTTATCATATGGCTTTCCTTTATTCAGGCTTGGCAGCACTATTCAGCCAGTGTTACTATATTGATTTTTATTATTATTATTATTTTTTTGGAGAGTCTGGTGAGTTTGAGGGAAGGATGGATGTCAAAGAAATTTCATGACACAATTTTGGTTTTATACATTTTATACCTAATTCTTCTAACTCTTTCTCTCTCTCTGTTCTTTCCAACTCTAAAATTTAGACTTTAGATTTAATATTTTTTCTTTTAGTTTTTTTTTCTTTAAGAGGTACTGACTGCCATTAAAACTTAAAGCATTATGCTGACAGATTAGAATCACTGAAGTTGGGAAAAAAAGGCCACCACAACAGCAAGAAGCCCCAGGATTTTCAACAGGAAGGAAACTGGGAAAGTAGATGAGGTTTTGATAGCTCGTGTCTTTAAAGGCTTCAGTGTCCTTTGTTTCTGGGTGAAGATGGCATTCCTGGCTCCATCCCACTGCCCAGGCCCAACCAGACGATACTGATAGGAGTTGCACGGCCCAAAATAGAGTTTCACAGCCAGTTTAGGATCTTTTAGCAAGAGAGAAAGGATGTCTGGCTTCACACCTATCTCTACAGCGAGCTCGTCCACGTAGCTGATGTAACTGGTCTGCAGTAGCTGGCTTTTGCTCTCTCCAAACCTTAACGTAGAAAAAAGGACAGAGTCACAAAATATTCTAAGTTACATAAGAACATTAGGTATTCAATAAGTGCTGAAAGAATGGAGAGATGAATGAATGAATAAATGAGCTTTGAATGACTCTGGTGGCAAGTGTTAGTTTATTTCATCAGGAGACCCACATCTCAGATTGAGAGCAGGATATAAAATAAATAAGTCTGATTTCATGGAAGTTCTAGGAATGTGATAGGGTTTATAACCATTATTATTATTTGGTATTTAGCAAGCAGCTATAAATCTTCTGGCAAGTAAAACTAGTCAGGATTGTTGCAAAGATTCACCAGATTACAGATGCAAGTGTAGCTTGGTGTCTTGCACAGAAGAGATGCTTAATATTTTCTAGTTAAATTGTTAAAGTATCTGGCACTCTGGTTGGAATGTAATAGATGAATTAGAGCTTTAAAGTGAGATAATCCCTACATGTGATGTAAGGCCCCAGAGTAAACCTTCCAATGTACTTAATCACTTATGGAATTTAGTGGATTCCTTATGGAATGGATTCTTAATGGATCCTTAAGATCACTTATGGATTCTACTGTGTCACAAAGTATAAATCCTTGACTTTCATTCCATGCCAACTCCTTTCTAATTTGCTTTGATGGGAGTTCCCCCAGCTAACTTTCCAGAGATACTCGGGGCTACTGTCACCACCATTGCCCCATCCCATTTTCTCTTCACCACAGAGTGTGAGAAGATATAGAATCTAACACAGGCATCATACAAAACAAATGAAAATATGTCAAGGAAAAATGTTCTCGTTTGGTGAAATGACTATTTTTAAGTAGTTGGATCTTAAACTAGCATATATAAGAATCACCTTGGAAGAACACAAAAATATGAATTTCCAGTCTCATCCAGAAATTTTGATTCAGTTGGTCTGGGTTATGTCCCAGGACTCTGCATTTTTAAGAAGCAGCTAGGTGATTCTTGTGAGCAGTTCAATACTGTTCTATGTAAAGAATTAAAAAAAATTCTTACCAGTCAATTCTTTTTTTATTCCTCTTGATAATGTCTTCCATCATAGTTCTCTCTGAGGGCAAGGTACATAAGCCTAGAAAATAAAAGGCTGGTTGAGCGGTAGGTTTGGATCAGTATCATTACTTTATCTAGTAATTGATTCTTACATGTAAATTTTGGCCACTGACCCATGTTAAGCCAGTCAGGGAGGCTGTGCTGTTGAACTCCAGGGTGTGCCACTCACATTGAGTTCTGTGTGATGTTGCCCAGGATTCACCAGACTACACCATGGACTCTGAGGTGGGGTGGTGGTGGTAAGAGAGGAAGCTGGAGTGGGAAAGTGAGCCTATGAAGCCAGGGAGCTCTGCCAGGTGGCGTGAGCTCCATTCTGAGGGTGGTGGGAAGCCTTGGGAAGTGACCTGATCAGGTTTGCCTTTTGGAAAGATTTTCCTAGGTGTTGAATTTTGGAAAATGGGTTCCAGGGAGGTGAGTGTAGAGGCAGGAAGACCAGTTAAGAGGCTGTGAAGTAAACCAGGTGAGGGAGAGTGGCACAAACTAGGTGGGGCAGTGGGGATGGAGAAAGATTGATGTGAGTCATCACTGTGTTCTTGGGAGGCCATCTGTGTCACAAGTGTCCCTGGAGCGTCAGACATGCTGGAAAATGGTCAGTTTCTCTGACAGGCTACAGTCCATGTGGTTGCATATAATTGCACATGACTGAGCAACTAATACTTTTTTCACTTTTTTTGGCTCCCTAGGGGCTCAGATAGTCAAGAATCTGCCTGCAGTGCAGGAGATCCAGGTTTGATCCATGGGTCAGGAAGATCCCTTGGAGAAGGGAATGGCTCCCCACTCCAGTATTCTTGCCTGGAGGATTCCATGGACAGAGAAAGCTGGTGGCCTAGAGTCCATGGGGTCGCAAAGAGTCAGACATGACTGAAGAAGTAACACTCCTTGGATATGGCTAGTCATCAGACATCTCAGATTCAATGAGTCCAAAATTGAGTTTATCACTGAAGTCCTCCTGCTCAGGCTTGCATTCTTCCACACGCCTCCCCTCGTCCCAGCACTGCTCTCAATCCAGTTTCCACTGCCTGAGATCTGCAAGTCACCTGTGATTCTGCTCTCTTCCTTCAATTATTCTTGGAGCCGATCATTATGTCCTGCTGGTTTCACTCTTAACTATTTCTCTTCTCCACATTGTCTGTTTGCCTGGCTGAGGTTGTATCATGTTTTAGTATAGACAATTACATAGCCTTCTCACTGGTCTCTGGGCTGTATTCCTTTCACCTTTCAAATCTATCTTTCACACTAATGCTGAAATAATCTACCAAAAATGTAAATCTGATAATATCTGGTCTTTGCTTAGAACCTTTCACTGGGTCCTCTGGCAGAAGAGCTTTCTTAAGTGGAGACTCTAGGTCCTCAAGCCAGACTTAATCAGGGCTCCTAAGGGTCCACTGGATGGTTTTGGGTCTACCAGCTAAATTTGGGAAGGGGCTTCAGGTGGCTCAGTAACAAAGAATTTTCCCACAATGCAGGAGACGCAGATTTGATCCCTGGATTGGGAAGATCTTTTGGAGAAGGAACTGGCAACCCACTCCAGTATTCTTGCCTGGGAAATCCCATGGACAGAGAAGCCTGGCAGCGTACAGTCCATAGAGGCGCAAAAGAGTTGAACATGACTTAGAGACTAAACAACAACAAGAAATTAGAAAGAGCTGATCTATATTTTATATTCAAACTCGTTAGTGTGCCTCAAAAGGTTCCTCTGTTCTGGTCCCTTGCTCTCTAAGAAGAATCTTTCACCCCTCCCTGCCTCACACCCCACGTTCTAGGAATATCAGATAACGTGTAACTCTCCATCTATATCACACCTCTGTGCTCTCACTCAAGGGTTCCTTTTTCTGCACCTGGGAAACCCAGCTATCTAGGAGTCTTCCTTGACCACATGCCCTTCCTCAACCCCACTCTGTTGTTGCTAGCACTCTTTCTCTTCTTTCTGTACACTCCATGCATTCCTCTGACAAAGCATTTGTCTTATTATCTTGAAATGATCCATTTAAATTTGTCTCTATGCCACCAAGTTCCAGCACAGGGCTGAACTTGTGCTGAACTCAATAAATTTTTGTTTAGCTGAATTGAACCCTGGGATCAGGGAGATAGTAACAGTCTTCTGAGAAGTGCAAAGTGCTACACAATGCTCAGAGAGAAGTATTTCAATCATTTTATAGCTTTGTAGGGATCTGTGAGGTTGAGGTGCTTAGATATTAAGAGTTAATTTGGAATTAAGTATGGAGTAGGCCCTAGGTCTCTTGATTTGCACATATCCCAAGGAACTTATAAACATTTTATAGGTAAAACTTGGAGTCATAGATGTCTTCCTTCTTCACTGTTCTTTCATTAGTCCAACAAAAAGTAATATGTACTTAACACTATGCCAATTGAAATTCTCTGAATTTTCTAATATTTTAAAGGAATGATTATGGATATTTATTCTTGTATCCCAGTATTTGTTATTTTTTGAATTCTCTGCTAACTTTTTAGGATGCCAGTTTTGTGAGAGCAGCCAAGGTTGGAAACTTTTTTGGCAACTTCCTTTTCTAAACTTGTTTTTAGCAAAGTCCACCAAGTGTGAAACCCTCAGCCACTCACCTGCCTGCTCACTCACTCACTTACCTTTGAAAACTCTGGTTACCCAACGAGCTTGAAGTTCAATAGCTGGGAAAATGGGACCTAGGGGCTGGATTAAACCGATGCATGCAAGAGTTGACTTCTCCAGTTGAGGAGGGAAGATGAATTTGTACAGTGAGACCATATTATTCTCTACTTTAACAAGATCTTCAAGGAAGGGAAAAGAGACAGTATATCCTGTTGCAAAGACAATGATGTCAATGTTCTCTTCCACTGTTCCATCTTCAAAGATGGCAGATGTTTCTGTGAGCTCTTTCACTCTTGATTTCACCTTGATGGCTCCATAGAGTATACGACTTGGAAGGTCATCATTTATGACAGGCTCTTTTAAAAGGTATCTGAAACACGCAGAAGAAAACACTCAGAAAGGAGCATTTAATGAGGCATTTTGAACTCTGTTAATATTTTATGGGGTTGGATTTGAGAAAAAAGTAGTTTCTAAAATATCTGTAAAACTTTCTAACTTGACTAGTTGGCCTACCCCAAACTTTACTCTCAGACTTTATTCTCATGTCACATGAGACTTTATTCACATGTCACATATCTCTTCCTTCAACAAATAAGGAAAACATGCATGTAGGTGATGTGGGCAAAACACATTGCAAAAAAAGAGACATCCTAAGGGTTTAGGCAAAATGCCAACGTCTGTGATCAATTCCTGAGTACTCCAATTGTCATTATCCTGCTGATATCTCCACTGTTGCTTTATGTTATCTACCTTTAATTATCTTGCTGTTTTATTTAATCTCTATCTGGTCATAAGTAAGGAAGAAAAAATTTGTTAAAAAAATTTGTTAAATTCCCATCAGTTTTGAAACTAATTAAGAGATTAGTATGAAAATTAATGCATAGAATTAAGTTTGGGGATATCTCTTTATCTCAAATATCCACAGATAGCATGATAGCATGAATAGTGGAGCAATGTCTGGTTATATGTCTGGAATTTCCTTTTTCTTTTAGATTTGAGAACCACTTAAAAAAAAAAGACTGCATGGCATATGTATCAGATCTCAGAATACAGCAGCCATATTGCATTTGTTGAAAGACTGCAAAGCTCTCCTGTTCTTTTTTTGGGGTGGGGGAGGGGGGAAGGAGCCTGTTATACTTTGCTAACTCTACACCATAAGAGTTCTTCTCACGGGGGGCTTTTGAGAAATATTCATTGCCTGTTAATCTCCAAGTTATACATCTCTGATCTTATGAATACAAGCAAACAATATGGATGTTTATTTTTCTTTATTTGATAATGGGCTCCTGTAGGATTTGGATCAGTTTTCCCATCCCACCCTCTGAAAGGAAGGTCACAATCTCTTGAAACAGCCTTTTCCAATGTTGGATAGCTCTGGGTATTAGGAAGTCCTCCCCCAATCCTAGTTATACTCTCTGGAGCAACTTCTAATATTTATACTTCATATTCTCAAATATTTACTTTTCAAAAGGCATATAGAATGGATCTGGGATTCAAAATCTGGGAGCTGTACGATACCCACACTGTTAGGCTGTAGTTTGAACTATCATGTTAGCAATCTGGCTCTTTTCAAAGAGAAACCCTTCTGACAACCCTGATTATCAATGAGTATACCATAAAAAAGTAAAGTAATTTTACTTGTTTTGAGGGACAAGGCCATAATTTTCATGGTTGAACCATTGACTCATCACTTTTTCCATCGCCCATTTTACAACAATTCGTGGCAAGATATTGTAGAGCATGGCTCTAAAGCGGGTGAGGAATGTCAAGTCCCAGGGATAGCCATCTTCAGAGATACGACTCAGGACCCAGGAACCATGTCTGGTGCTGATAAACACCTAGTGAGCAAAAAGGAATGCAGTTCATATTAGGGCATCATCTTTTTTTGGGAGGAACCCACTGTGTAGATAATATATCACATGTATGGCCCCAGAACTGGCTGAAATGCTTTGTCTTAAAGATGATTGACTTCAAAGTGAAGGGTCTTCTAGTTTTCACTGTTCTGGGTCAGCTTTATCATACAAGTGGTGCCCCGGGGTATTTACACTGATAGAGGAAGACTACCATAGTCTTGAGGACTTCATGGAGACCCGAGAAAATCTTTGGGCTAAACCAACCATAAAATCCACAAATCTACATTTGCATTGTGGTTCAATACTTCTTCCCTCCTCTCACTTTTCTATCCAACCCAGGTTGTTTTTATAGCAAAGGTATACAATTATAATCCAGGAAATATGTATGATTGCAGCCTAAAAGCCAGATTTTTAACTTTGAATTTATTTCAAAAACTCAGAGTTTAAAAATATAACCTTTGCTATTCATAGATATTACTTTATATGGAAGTTAATATAGGAGGTAATCAGTTATATTAATATATATATACATATATTTATTCTTTTCAGATTCTTTTCCCATATAGGTTATTAGAGAGTACAGAGTATATTTCCCTGTACTACACAGTAGTTCCTTGTTGATTATATATTTTACACATGGGCTTTTATTTTATATCTAGTAGTGTGTTTGTGTATATATCAGATGTATTCTTTACCTTGTATACTCATATTGCCCTAGTTTTCAAGATGTACATTTAAATCTCTTTTCAAATGTGTATTTTACCTTGTTTACTGTTACTTCTTCATTGACCAAATGCATATTTGATTTGCTTCTTAAAATTTTGCATGTCAGTACTTTTACATGCCAGAACTCTGTGAGTTCTATTGTACAAGGACTTGATAAACATGTTAATACTCCCTTGTAAGGAACTGATTGACTTAAGAGTTGAAGATTGTGAATTCTAGACTGAGGACTCTGGATTCAGACTACCTGGGTTTGACTCCCAGCCTCACTACTTACAAGCTGTGTTGCCTTGAGTGAGTTACTTCAACTTCTCTGTGTCTCTCTCCATAAAATAGGGGTGGTAGCAGTACCTACTTCATAGAATTATTGTACCAATTAAAGGAGATGATACATGTAAAGGACTGAAACTGTTGGTTGGCCAATGACAGGTATTGCTAACTATTATTATTTTGTAAATTTAGGCTGGAGGAGTTTCATGTAGTGCCACATATCTGGAGTGAGCCAGTATTTGGAGACACATTTTTCTGGGTCTCAACTCCTTAACTTGTGAAGTAGCACTGATATAAAATGGTGTTGAATTGTTGGTCTGTGTGTAGTAATATACTTAACATCCTGACTGTTTCTGCTGCTATCCTTTTGTTAGCTTGGCAATACTTTGGCTAGGCATTAGGTAATGTACTTAAATGTTTCTATGCAGTCTCTTTCCATTACTTATCCTCTGCCCTTCTTCTTTAGGGCTTCTATGGTGGCTCAGTGGGTAAAGAACCTGCCTGTAATGGCCTGTAATGCAGGAGACTTAGGTTTGATCCCTGGATTTGGAAGATCCATTGGAGAAGACAATGGCTATCCACCTCAGTATTCTTGCCTGGAGAATTCCATGGACAGAGGAGCCTGGTAGGCTACAGTCCATAGGGTCGCAAAGACCTGGACATGACTGAGTGACTAACACACTTAGGATCAATCCATGTTCACACTGGGAGCTCTGCCTATTTTATTCCCTATCTTTCTCTGTCACCATACCTGCAGCAGGGGAGTCTAATCTGGCTAGCTCCACTAGCTGTAGCAGTGTGATAGGTCTGAGGATTTAGGATCAGATGCATACTTCAGGCAAAGGATCAGAGATTTGGGTTTTGGTGGAAAGGTGTGTGGATGACTCAGCACCATCACACAGTATTTTGAGTAGGTGGTTGGACTGTGGTAGAACAAGTCATATCATTATGAACATGAACTTGCTTTAAGAAGCAGGGCACACTCAGGACTAAGGTGAGTTTAGACTGTAATTTTAAGCTTCGCAGGTGCACTTGGTTCTAACTCTTACCTACATAGCTCCTAGAAAATCTCTGGTAAGCCTTGTCAAAGAAGGATTGAGAGTGCATTGCTCTGTGTAAGATATTTTATCATAATGATCAATTATGTTATTAATCTAATAAATGTTGGAAAGACACTATTTAAAAATTAATGAGCTGGAAGGCACACAAATATAGCCAAGGTGCTTACTTATTATTGAATCTAGCATGATAGACAGGCTTTTACATGGCAAAGCCCATATGAGGAAATAGACTCTTGCAATCTAAGATCTTTGGATCAACTGTTCTAAGTCCAAATCACTGACCTGCAACATGTAGTGGTCTAGTATGGAGCTTCACTTAGTTGATGGCTAGGTCAGCTCTTTTCATCATACTCCCTTCCTCAAGCTTGTCACATTTTCCAAACAGTAAGGGGACTGAACTTGGTACCTTCCCCACCTGAGCTGGCTCTTCTCCGAGCCTTTACAGTTACTGCCTCTTTACTTGTTCTTCACATGAAGGCCTTAAAACTTTGAAAAATGAAAAGTGGTTTCTTTTCATAAATAAGGTGAGGACCTCCTGTGTCTAGTACAACTCTTTCTGGTGTTAATGACCTGCTCTGTCCTCAGGGTGGTAACTCTGACAGGTCCCAGTGGAACCCCGTCATCAACCTGCTGGGGAAGCACCACGTATGTTTATCACATTTGCTACTGGGCATCTGAGCCCTGGGGCTTCTTTGGTGGCTCAGTGGTATGAACCAGTGCCTGCCAGTGCAGGAAATACATGTTAGATTCCTGGTCCAGTAAGATCCCCTGAATAAGGAAATGGCAATCCACTCTAGTATTTTTGCCTGGGAAATCCCATGGACAGAGGAGCCTGGAGGACTATAGTCCATGGGGTCACAGAGTCAAATACGACCAAATACGGTCTGAGCGACCCAAAAACGACAACAACATCTAAGTCCTGACAGTGTGAGTCTCAGGATAGGGCACTTTTGGCAATGGTAGACATGGCCACAGTAAGTCCTGAGGAGCCAGAAGATGCCAGGCTAAGGAGGCCAGTGTAGGAGTGATAGAACCCCTGGAATCCAGACCATGTTGAAAGGGCTTGCTGTGGGGAGAGGAACCCAAGCTATTTTCCCATCTTTGCCTAGGCCTGTCCTTCCAAAAGGGATTTAGTTACTGCCATTCTCAGCCATCTCTGTCAGCATCATCTGCATCTTGTAATGTTTGACACTGGCAGCTAGGCTGTGTCATTCCTGAACAGGTGCAAAGATAACAGTGGTCAGAAGACCTCAGGAAGCACCTAAATATTTATGATCTTGTTTGGGAGTCTTACTGTCTATTTAATCTCTCTCTTTTTTTAAATGATTCTTGGGAACTATGGATTATTTACATTTCAAATAGAGTTCCAATATGCATTACATTTCTAAAAGGCACTCTTCCAAAGATGAGTAGGTCAACTCATAGAGGCCCCTGGGTAGAAACAAGGCCTCCTGTGCTGAGTGTTGTCTGATCCAAATTTAAGTGAGGAGACATCCAGAGAAGTAAAATGACTTGCTCTAGTTTACACAGCTGATTAATGGCAAAGCTGGGAGATTGACTGGCTTCCTGATTTCTAGATTTCCTATGATACCACACTGGGCAACCAACCAACTAATCAACCAATTATTAAGTAATGGAGCCTTGGTTATATGGCTGTGATTTTCTACTATGCCCTTCCCTTTTCCTCTCCTCCCCAACCCCTACCACCCCCCCCGCCTCCGCCCCTCCAGCAGACAAGGTAATCGGGGAGCATCTTACCTGAGCAGCCTTCTTACACAACTCAACTGCAATATCTGAGGCTGAGTTTCCTATTCCAATCACCAAAATGCGTTTCTTTTCAAATCCCTCTGGGTGCTTGTATTGGCGGCTATGGAAATACTGGCCTTTGAACTTCTGGATACCTTTGGGGTGAAGAAAAGAGAAATCCATGAACTATGTCAACTTAATTTCAATAAAACTGCCCTGTCAGCTTTTCCTTTCTGGGACCAATTATTTGTTTTGTTATTTCCCCTCTTAGGGAAGTTACAATATTAAGGCCAACTGGCAAACTCAAAGTATGAAGCATGTAAGAAATGTTAGGTTAAGCACGTGGTGAAGTGAAGTGGAAGGTACTCAGTCGTGTCTGACTTTTTGTGACCTCTGGACTATATAGTCCATGGATTCTCCAGGCCAGAATACTGGAGTAGGTAGCCATTTCCTTCTCCAAGGGATCTTCCCAACCCAGGGATTGAACCCAGGTCTCTTGCATTATAGGTGGATTGTTTACCATCTGAACCATCAGGGAAGCCCAAGCCTATAGTTCAGCACCAAAAAAGTTGATTTCAGAGGTTGCAGCTTAGGTGTTTACTAGAGGACAGGTGGTTTTGATGGATAGAGTAGAGTCAGGTATTGATTTCCAGCCATCCATCATCCTATTTTGTAATATACAATGATACTTCAAAATCACATAGCATATATTCTTTTGAAGGTTTCTTAAACATATTATTAAGTGCTAATGATTGTAATGAAATGAATTCTTCAAAACCATTTTTCTAGATTCCGTATATGTGCGTTAAAATATGATATTTACCTTTCTCTTTCTGACTCACTTCACTCTGTATAATAGGTTCTAGGTTCATCCACCTCATCAGAACAGATTCAAATGCATTCCTTTTTGTGGCCGAGTAATATTCCATTGTGTATATGTACCATAGCTTCTTTGTCCATTCATCTGTCAATGAACCTAGACAAGCAGTCTAGGTTGCTTCCATGTTCTAGCTATTGTAAATAGTGCTGCAGTGAACAATGGGATACATGTGTCTTTTTCAACCCTGGTTTCCTCGGGGTATATGCCTAGGAGTGGGATTGCTGGGTCATACGGTGATTTTATTCCTAATTTTTTAAGGAATCTCCATACCGTCTTCCATACTGGCTGTATCAATTTACACTTCCTCCAGCAGTGCAAGACCATTTCCTTTTCTTCATACCCTCTCCAGCATTTATTGTTGTAGACTTTTTGATGATGGCCATTCTGACCAGTGTGAGGTGATATCTCATTGTGGTTTTGATTTACATTTCTCTAATAATGAGCAATGTTGAGCACCTTTTCATGTGTTTGTTAGCCATCTGTATGTCTTCTTTGGAGAGCCTTTTTAAAAAAATTTATTTGTTTTTAATTGAAGGATACTTCGGAGAAGGCAATGGCAACCCGCTTCAGTACTCTTGCCTGGAGAATCCCAGGGATGGGGTGGCACAGAGTTGGACACGACTGAAGCGACTTAGCAGCAGCAGCAGCAGCAGCAGAAAGATAATTGCTTTGCAATATTGTGTTGATTTCTTCCATACATCAATATGAATCAGCCATAGGTATACATTTATCCTCTCCCTCTTGAACCTCCCTCCCATCTCCCACCCCATTTTACCCCTCTAGGTTGTCACAGAGTCCCAGTTTGAGTTCCCTGAGTCACAGAGTAAATTCCCCCTGGCTATCCATTTTACAGATGGTAGCATATATGCTTCCATGTTCCTCTCTCCATTCGTTCCACCCTCTCCTTCCCCCACCCCAACCCATATCAACAAGTCTGTTCTCTATGTCTATGTCTCCATTGCTGCCCTGAAAATAGAGTTCATCAGTATCATCTTTCTAGATTCCATGTATATGTATTAATATACTATATATTTGTTTTTCTCTTTCTGACTTCACTCTGTATAATAGGCTCTAAGTTCATCCACCTCATTAGAACTGACTCAAATGTGTTCACTTTAATGGCTGAGAAATATGCCCTTGTATGAATGTGCCACAGCTTCTTTATCCATTCATCTGTCGATGGACATCTAGATTGCTTCCATGGACAGGCCTTTCTGAAGATAAACATCTGTGTCTTTTCCCAGGAAAACATGGCCTTATTAAAGTATTTGTCTTTGATGATGGGCTGCTTGAAAGAGCCTTTAGATCATGTGCTCAGTTGCATAAGACTCTTTGCAGCTCCATGGACTGTAGTCTGCCAGGCTCCTCTGTCCATGGAATTTTCCAGGTAAGAACACTGGAGTGGTTGCTATTTCCTTCTCCTTTAGATCATATGAGTTCTCAAAGTGTTGGTCCCTTGGCCAGCAGTATTGGCATCCCCAGAGAACTTGTTAAAGATGCAAATTCTCAGCCTAGATCTACAGAGCTGGAAATGCTAGGGGTGGAGCCTAGAAAGTTGTGGTTTTAAAAGTCCTCTAGGTGATTCTGTTGGAAAGTTTCATTGCTTTAGATCAGGGAGCCTCAGTCCAGCTTGCATATTGAAATCACTTGAACAAGTAATTGACCTAGGCCTACCCTAGACCGATTGAATCTTTGAAGGTCATTTGAACTTTAAAAACTCCTCAGGCGGTTTGAATAATGTGGGGCTTGGACTGAACCACCCTATTAAATGTTTTCCTAAAGGCCTTGGGAAGGAAGTGTGCTGTCTTACGGAGGGGCCTGGGAGGAGCCATCCTCCCCTGCACTTCCGGCATCCATCACTATCCTATTGGAGTACTGATGTCCAGAAACTACCCCCAATAACCCTGGCTGTGGGCATGGCTCTGTGGAAGTCCCCAAAATGAAACAAAGTCACAGGTGTTTGGCAGGATAGAAAAAGGTCAGGGTAAGCTTTTGTTATTGTTCAGCCCTTCAGTCCTGTCCGACTCTTTGCAACCCCATGGACTGCAGCACCCCAGGCTTCCCTGTCGTAAGGTAAGGTACATGGCTGAAAGGATCTCTCCAACAGAAAACCAAGATGGGTGAAAATTCTCTGAAATTCTGAGTAACATTTAGTCACTTTGGGGAAGGCTGAACTTTGGCTGCACTCTGATGATGAAGACCCAGAGGGCTCAAAAGAAACAAAGATGGTATTTGGAATCTTTCATCTTTCTGGCTCTATCCTGATTTTAATATTATGCTGAGTTGCAGTAGCTAGCCAGTTTTGCTGTCAATCTAGCCTGAACATTAAGTAGCTGGACACCTACTCCCAAAAGCCGGGGCTCTGCACAGGCCTCACCTGGAAATGACTCCAGTGGGAGATGAGGGAAGACGTGATGGCCGCTGCAGATCATGACTCCGTCAAAGACAGCGCTTTGCTCCTTACCGTTGTTCTCAGTAACAACCACCCACTGGCCAGAGGTTGCAAAATCCGGGTGTTTTTTCACACTGAGGACGGTTGTCTGGAATCAAACACAGAGAAGGCATCATTGAGAATTACTCTGGCATAAAAGGGGCCTTGTCCAGTGCCTGGGAGTGGGTAAGGGTAGAGTGCAATGTCTGGCTCCATTGAGATTCCATTTGAAGCCATTTCAAGCCACTTAAGGCAAAGACTGCTAAGTGCGCCCTGCTGCTTCTTCCTTGGCACATGCTCCCAAGGATGTACTGCTTTGTGTGAGAGGCCTGACTCAGCAGTGGGAACCAGCGTTAAGTCTCTCTGAATAAGGAGAGAGACTTAGAAAATCATGGCAAAAGTCTGGGCAAGATACAAAATACGTGTTCATCATTCAAGTGATCACACAATCAGCATTTATCACAAAACTTTTGTGTTGACCTCTGTGCAGACTCTGTGTTAGAGAATATATTCCATGCATAGCGCCTGGCACAATGACAGCACTCCATGAATGGTGAGTTATTCTTATTTATTTATTTTATTAAAGGCATCATGTGCTTTTTTTAAAAAAAATTAATTTAAAGTTTGGTTGTGCTGGGTCTTCATTGCTACTTGCGGGCTTTCCCTCATTGCAGAGTGGGGGCTACTCTTTATTGTGGTGCATGGGCTTCATGTTGAGGTGGCTTCTCTTGTTGCTGAAGATGGTCTCTAGGACTTGAGAGCTTCAGTAGTTACGGCACACAGGCTCAGTATTTGCAACACACAGGCTCAATAATTGTGGTGGATGGGCTTAGGTGCTCCGTGGCATATGGAATCATCTCGGACCAGGGATCAAACCTGTGTCCCCTGCATTGGCAGAGGGATTCTTATCCACTGTGCCACCAAAGAAGTCTGCATCATATCCTTTATTTTGCATATTGTTGTTTACTAGTGAGTGCGAATTTTTTTGGTAACATTCATTGTTACGTTTGCACAACATTTCTTCCTTTGTGAATTGTCTATTCATATCCACTCATTTTTTTTTTTAAAGATGTAGTGTGTGGGCTTCTCCGCAGAGCAGAGGCTCTAGAAGCGTGGGCTTCAGTAGTTACAGCATGTGGGCTCAGTATTTGTGGCTTGTCATATTTATTATTTTTAAAATGTCTTGCTAGCAATACATTTCATACTCTCATTTGGATTAAACAATTTACTGGTTTATTGATTTTTTGTAAATGTTGTTTGCTGTGTGGAGGTTTATGGATTTTTAAAAAGGTACATAAATGTTGTGTTTGATGTATTTAAGAAGCAATGTCAAAGGAAGTGAAGCTTTTCAGGTGAATGGTATGCTTCCTTCTTGCTGGCAAGTGTTTGAGCCCCTTATACATGCTTTTGAAAATTTCAGATATTTTTCAAAATGCTGTGTTGGCAATTTTGAAGCTTTTACAGTTTTAAAAAATGTATGTGGAATGTTGTGAAAAGGCTACAAAATGTCTGGGTATTTTCAGTTGAAAGATTTCAAATTTGAAGTTAAGCATGGTATATTCACTAAAGTACTCTGGATTCTTGACTATTCAAAATGTAGTTCGAGGACCAATCTTCACTGTCACTGGGGAGGTTATTAGAAATGTAACTGCCCTGAACCAGTTCACTCCTTCTCAGGCAACCTGGCGGTTTCCCATTCCTGGGAGGTCACTGTATTGATACTGAACTTAGTCTGGACATGTCCTTTTATAGTTTGAATTGAGTTCTTGCATCTTATGGCTTATACCAATTCAGAGATCAATAAATGGGAGTGAGTTTTCTTAAGCCCTCTCCAATCTCCAGAAAACAACATCAGTAAAATGATAAACAAAAGAAGAAGAAACTGGAGGAACTCTACATTAGATAGACTGAAATAGTTTCATGGTATTTGCATATGTTTATGTCCACTAAATCAATTATTCCAAATTAATGTAATACAAATCTATAGTAAAACTAAAATTACTGAGAAAATGAAATGTATTAAAAAATAAGTTCTACTAATATTTATTCAGTGCTATAATTTATTTCCTAGACACAGTTACTGGTTTTCAGAGTGTAGGTTATTGATACAAATTTAGGATGTTTAATGAGGATATTGGTTTTTTGTTGTTGATTATTTTTTTTGAGAAAACAAGGGAAAGGTAGTTATAATTGCATTTCAGAATTATCTGGCCATTCTTATGTTGCTAAAGAATGCATCAAAAATTAACAAGAGTGGTCTCTATAGTGTTCTGAGATGAATGGGGAGCTGTGGGTTTATCTAATCCATTTTCTAAGATAATCCATTTCTATGGAGAAGGTAAGAAAATAAAACAACATAACTTTTGTTTTCATATACCCTTTCAAAGGAAATGAGGCTAGTCGTCTTCAGTGGTTACAGATACTAATTTAAATGCAGTTTCACTGTCAATATCATTCAAGCCTTAATTTTGACAAATGTCTTTCTTCTGTTTATGCATATAGCCTATAATATCACGGGTAATGACATTACTTTTCGAGTTTTCTATCGTGCTGTTTCCCTCCCCCCTACCCCAAATACAATACCTGGAACTGAATATACTTTAGTAGATCAAACTTCTTGGCAAAGATTCTGAAATATTCCAGGACTTTAGAATTGTGCAGGAAGTTTGGAAAATCGTCAGGCATTGGAAAGTCACTGAAACAGGACATTTCTTTGCTGGTGTTGGTGACAACGGATTGATAGATGCTTGCTCGGCCATCGTCAACATTTTCCTAATGAAATAAAGGAGTGGTAATAAGGTATTAAAGAAATCCCTTGATTTCCTACTCACCTTCCACATCTAACCCCTGCATGATGTGAAGCTCTTTCATTGCTGTTGTTGTTTAGTCATGTTCAACTCTCTTGTGACCCCATGGACTGTAACTGGCCAGGCTCCTCTGTCTATGGGATTTCCCAGGTGAGAATACTAGAGTGGGTCACCATTTTCTTCTTCAGGGGATCTTCCCAACCCAGGGATTGAACCTACCTCTCCTACTTGGCAGGTGGATTCTTTACCACGGAGCCAACTGGGAAGCCCCTCTCATTGCTGCAGTATGACTGAAATGTCTGGTGGATGAGGAGCTGTGTATGTGCCATTCTTATGTTGCTAAAGAATGCATCAATAATTAGCTTCCTATTACCTGTTTAGTGTCAGTCATTGTGACAACTGATGCTGAAGCTGAAACTCCCAATACTTTGGCCACCTGATGTGAAGAAATGACTCACTGGAAAAGAACCTGATGCTGGGAGAGATTGAAGGCAGGAGGAGAAGAGGATGGCAGAGGATGAGATGGTTGGATGGCATCACTGACTCAATGACATAAATTTGAGTAAACTCCGGGAGTTGGCGATGGACAGGGAGGCCTGGTGTGCTGCAGTCCATGGGGTCGCAGAGTCAGACATGACTGAGTGACTGAACTGAACTGATTGTGACAATCAGCCCCCTTCCAAAATTTCCCCTGGGGAGACTACACCGGTCTTCCACATCTTTAGGAACCAATAAACTCTGCGTCACTGGTCAGAGACTATAATGGAGAATTTCAGTTAAAATGAGTACTTTGGGGAGCAGGAAGTTTTCACATCTTAATTTGAATCCCCTCACCTTTATCTTATGCTTTATGTGAGTCAACCTTCCTCAAGTGATAATAGTAAGTAGTATTTTTTTGTTTCTGGGTGCACTGGGTTTTTGTTGTAGTGCGTGGGCTTTCTCTAGTTGTGTCGGGGGCTTAGTTGCCCTGTAGCATGTGGGATCTTAGTTCCCCCACTGGGATCGAACCTACATCCCCTGCATTGGAAGGTGGATTCTTAACCCCTAGACCACCAGGGAAGTCCCAAGTAAGTAGATTTAATGCTAATCAAGTATATTTTTTTCCTTTTGAACTTTTTATTTTGTATTGGGGTATAGCTGATTAATCATGTTGTAATAGTTTGAGGTGAACAGCGCAGGGGCTCAGTCATACATACAAAGATATCCATTCTCCCTCAAACCCCCCTCCCACCCAGGCTGCCACATACCATTGAGTTCCATGTGCTACACTATAGATCCTTGTTGGTTATTCATTTTAAATATAGCAGTGTGTACATGACCGTCCCAAACTCCCTAACTATCCTTTCCCCACCTGCCCCTGGCAACCATAAGTTCGTTCTCTAAGTCTGTGAGTCTCTTTCTGTTTTGTAAGTAAGTTCATTTGTATCATTTTTTTTTTTAGATTCCCCAATCAAACCTTAAGTTTGATTTTGAGTGTTGTTGAGTATGCTTTTATAATTCAGGAGACAGCACATGCTATGGCTGAGTTTATAATTTCCTCTACAAGAAGTGCTCTGCGTAATGATTTAATGTTAAATCATGCAAGAGCCAAGTATGGTGATTCAATGTCTGTGAAGTCAGCATGTTATCAAACAGGCTTTATAAGAAAATGTAAATAATGCCACCCAAGAACTCCTCAACAGATGCTTATGCACAGGCAGAGACTAAGTATAATCCAGCATATTATGACTCAGCACCAGGGGGGTATAAAAATAAAAATGGAAAGATTATAAGAACTCATGAATTAATTGTAATGAATTATCTAATCTTACATAAATGGCATTAAAATCTCCTCTGCAGAATAGTAAAGAACAGTAAATATCCAACTCTAATTCCACCATTGTAATAAATCAGTTGTATACATTGCTTTCTTACCATTACTCATAGAAAATCATTACTTTCCTGCCAGATCTTTAGATCAAGCCTCCTTAGATTTCTGTAACACAGAAAGAGGCAACCTGGACTAGCAGAAGGAGCCTGGGCTTTGAGTTAGACACAGGTTTGAATTCATCTCTTTCAGGCTATGTGAGCCTGGACCAGTCAGTGCCTCTGAGCTTCGGTCCTGTCATTTGTAAACTAGGGATGTGCTAGGTGCTCAATAGTATTGTTATTGTCCGTAGTTACAGAGGAAGCTATAAGCTTCAGCAAAGTTGTCAGTGACACCTCACTGTTCACCACAGGATAAAGGTATCCAGGCAGCTGCTCTGACACCACAGCAACTGATACAAACACTCGCTATCATCTATCACATCTGAATTTTCTGATAGTTCCTTTACAAGAGGCTATACTTTATTTCAAAGAGTTAAAGATTAAACTGTGGGATCTTTCCTCTTTTATCAGCAAAGCTCTTTATATGTTTTGGGCTTCACTGTGTCCAAATTTCAGAGATTATCGGTACTAACATGACTTTCCAAGTTTAAAATGATGTTTGCTCTCAGAACACGTTTAAGACCAATAAAAAGTCCGAGTTTGTAAAGATCCTTCTCCCTCATACATTGCACTCTCTTCCTCATTCATTCATTCACTCATGCCTACCATAGGCCAAGAGTCAGATGCCTTTTTTCCCACGAGCAGATTGTTTATCTTTCCTAGTCTGTAATTGAGGTGCAGATGATAGCTTTGTTAGAGTTTTAAGTGGCTTGATAAAAACTAGTCATGTTAGGGTATATTAGCTTTCTAGGTGATTAATTTGGTGTGGTCTTATTATTAACTGTATGTATGTACAAAAGGCAAAGGAAGTTTGTATTCAAATATGAAGTGCTTTCTGTCTCATATACAAGGATATAATCTGAACTTTGGATGAATAAATCATGGTATTTTTGTTTTCAAACACTAGCTTCAAATTGCTTAATACAGTCATCCCTTAGTATTCGTAGGGGATTAGTTCCAGGACCATCTGTGGATACCCACATCCAAGGATACTCAAGTCCATTATATAAAATGGTGTAGTATATGCACAGAGCATACACAAGTTACATAAGTCAGATTCCTCCTTTTCTCCTGTAAAATGAAGTTCGTCAATTGTTCCATTAGTCAGTTGTCATGAGGCTTTGATGAGATTAGATAAAATGCTTAGCACAATGCCTGACTTTAAATAAATGCTCCATTCACGTTTGCCTCTCTTGCGTTACTACTGGCCATTAGAGCCAGTCTTACTGAACCAGTCATAGTTTTGAGACAGTATTCTGTCCATTTTATTAAATGGACTGTTACAGTAGAGCTAACATATTAGTTTTTACAAGTGCTTTAAATTGGCTTTAACATGTGGTTGGCTCCTCTGTCAGGTCATTTTAAGGGAATTTTGAGTGATGAGAACTGATGTTCTCATCAGGGGTTCTGATGTCTGAGCCCCTATAGTAGTTCCAGAGCCAGGGCAAGACTCTCCTTTGGGGGTTTTACTTGTGTAATTTGACACAACTGATGATGACATCAAAATTCTTTTACTGAACATCAAGTAATGATCTTTATACTTAGGTTGATTGGTAGACAACTATTAAAAAATGCTTTCTGTCCATGTGCGCTTCTTCCTATACTGGCTGAAGTAGATGGCTATACGTTTAGATAAATCTGGGTAAAATTGAGTTTTCCTGGGGTTATAAAGGGAAGATGATTCTTATTAATAAATAAGTAAATAAATAAATGTCTATCAACTATATCTCCTGTTTAGGCCCTGAGCTTGGAGTTAGGGGTAAAGTGTAACCAGGACACACAGTTTTCTATCTTCATGGAGCTTATTATCACATTGAATTAAAATCAGTTTGGGCTTTGGGGATGGAAAGTCGAGAAATAAGATGAGAGGCTTTGTTCTCACTAAGGCAAGGACAGGAGACATGACTTTCAAAACAGATAAATTTAACTCATATATTTACTTAAAATACAAGTACTGCCTAAAAATGAGCTAAGCACAAATACAGATTAATAGCCTGAATTTCCTAACAAATAGAATTAGTGACAATTTACTTGTTTAAGGTAACTGATCATATGGTAAGCATTTTTCTTAATATAAATTTTTTGCAAGTCAGAAGATTATGTAGCAAAACCAAGTTAGTTCAGACAACACTTATTTAGAATTTATGATCTTAAAAAAAAAAGAATTTATGATCTTTTATTATAGGCTGGATTGAAGTTTATCTTTTATTCCTTAGAGATGAAAAGGATATAAAAACTAAATTAAGATTAAGAAAGATTATAAAGCTAATATTTAATCTACTAGAAGGAGCAAGCTTGCAAAGCAAAAATAGATTCACTTATTAAAAATGTAAATACAAAATCTTGTAAATTGTTTTTTGTTATGAAATGTAATTATATTGACTTCTAGCAATCCGTAGTTTATATTCTCACGGCTAGTTATTCTAAGCAGTTTGGAAATAAAATTTATTTCTTTGAAAATATCCTAACATTCCCTATTTTCAGTCTTTTAGAAGTGGATTTTATCTGCTCTTGTAATATACTTGTAATAAGTATAATTGAAACTTTAAATTATTACCATTAAGAATATTTTTATTTTAATTATTTTAACATTTTATTTTAATTATTTTAGAATCTTATTTTTATTTTAAAAATTTTAATTTTTTATTGGCTTATAGTTGATTTACAATGTTGTTACTTTCTGCAGTACAGCAAAGTGAATCAGTTATACTTACATATCCACTCTTTTTTAGAGTCTTTTCTCATGTGGGTCCTTGTCCTACAGATAGAGGCAAAACTGTCTTTCTCAAATGCTAATCTATGGACTGATTCCAGTAGAAGAATTCAGGGGATCGTTGAAAAGTATTAAAAGGGTGAATAGGTCTGGTTTGGGCCCAGACATCTGTATTTTAGAAGTGCTCCCCAGACATCTGTATTTTAGAAGTGCTCCCCAGCTGACTCTTATGCACAATGAACACTGGGAGACACACCCTTTATTAGCGTGTCATTGCATTCTGCCCTCTCTCCTTTGGCCCTCTCTCCTTTCTGCCCTTGATCACTGAAAGAGCCCCCTGGTTAAACTCGTTGACTCAGATACTGCCCACTGTCTTCACTGATTTCAGGGTAAATGGTACACTCATGGGCATGGGACACAAGGTGCTCATGGTGAGACCCTGGCTCTTCTCTCCAGCCTCATCAGTTATTGCTCAGCCACCTGCATCCTTCTTTCCAGCCACATTACGTGACTTTCTATTCTCTAAGTATATCAAGTTTCACAAACCTCCACACCTTTGCATATGCCATTTGCTTAGCCTAGATGGATTTTCACATATCTGATCTCTGCTTATTGTCAAGACAAATAAAAGTATCATACCCTTCTGCTGAGTGAGAGTCTGTGCTTTCCATAACACTCAGTGTTTCAGCTCTTATAAATCTGCACTCTGAATTTTCTTTAGTTCCCGCCACACCCCCCTTCCGAAAACTGAGCCCTTTGATGGCAGGGACTGTACACTTGTGTCTTTTTAGTACCTAGTATATGCCTGGTACATATTATGCAACCAGGTAATATGTTTGTTGAATGAGTGAAAGAAGTCATGTTAACCAGAGCATTTTTCCCTCATTGTAAATAGGGCTTAATGATACTAAGATACTGCTAAATGATACATTAAAATAGTAGTGTAATGGGAACAAGTAAATGGTTTTGCTGATAGTATGCTATAAATTTTGTTTTGTTTCATGCATGCAAATGTTATGATTTTGCTAATATTATGTTACAAACTTTATTCTATACATTTGAACTGTGGTGTTGGAGAAGACTCTTGAGAGTCCCTTGGACTGCAAGGAGATCCAACCAGTCCATCCTAAAGGAGATCAGTCCTGGGTGTTCATTGGAAGGACTGATGCTGAAGCTGAAACTCCAGTACTTTGGCGACCTCACCTGAAGAGTTGACTCATTGAAAAAGACCCTGATGCTGGGAGGGATTGGGGGCAGGAGGAGAAGGGGACAACAGAGGATGAGATGGCTGGATGGCATCACCAACTCGATGGGCATGAGTTTGAGTAAACTCTGGGAGTTGGTGATGGACAGGGAGGCCTGGTGTGTTACAATTCATGGGGTCGCAAAGAGTCAGACACGACTGAGCAACTGAACTGAACTGAACTGATACATGTAAACATTACTTCTTTAAAAAAAAATTATGGAAAACTAATCAAAATTAGGGCTTTCCTCTGTAGCTCAGTTGGTAAAGAATCTACCTGCAGTGCAGGAGACCCAGGTTCGATTCCTGGGTCGGGAAGATCCCTTGGAGAAGGAAATGGCAACCCACTCCAATGTTCTTGCCTGGAGAATCCCACAGACAGAGGAGCCTGGCAGGCTACAGTCCATGACGTCACAGGAGTCAGACACGACTGAGCGACTAAACCACCAATCAAAATATATCTTAAACAGCTGGTAAAGAGGCTTAAGAATCATAGTACTTCATATTTGCTTTCCTGGAGAGTTACAAATATCTAACATGTTAAATTTGGTTCTATTAAATGGACAACAGTGTACAAAAACACATATTGGATAATGCTGTGATACATTTATCACAGAGAACTTCCGAAAGTAAAACAAGGGTAAGGCGGTTATCTTTTCAGGGAAGGAAATGGCTCTTTGTTCTAAGCTAGTTCTGTCTAATGTTAAAATGAACATAATGTGCTGTTAAAAAAAAAACATGCCAATTGAAACAGAAGAGAGGCTGTGAGGCATAGAATAAAGAAAGTACATGTTTTGGTCAGTGTGAAAATAGCACCATATGGGAAATTCCATTTGGTGATTTCCCAGGTGTCTACTTCACAGTCTCATCTATTATCAACATTTAAATCAGTAAATTTGATGGAGACAAATACAGATGATCAAATTTGTATATACCCGAAGTATGGAGGCATAGAAACTAGACACAGGATTGAAGCTTCAAATAAACACTTAAGAAAGTGAGGTATCGGTGATTGACAATATGATATTGCTTTCAGGTGTACAGAGAGTGATTCAGTGTTTTTATAGACTGTACTCCATTAGAACTTATTACAAAATAATGGCTATATTTCCCTGTGCTGTACAATATATCCTTGTTGCTTAGCTTATTTATTTTATACACGGTAGCTCTTAGTCCCATACTCCTAACTTGCCCCTCCTCTCTTGCCTCTCCCCGCTGGTAACCATTAGTTTGTTCTCTGTATCTGTGTCTGTTTCTGTTTTGTTATATACATTCCTTTGTCTTATTTTTCAGGTTACACACACTCTGACTTGTTTCACTAAGTATAATACTATCTAGTCCATCCAGGTTGTTGCAAGTGCCAGAATTTCATTATTTTCTATGGCTGAGTAGTATTCCATTATGTATACTGCCATATCTTTATCCATTCATCTGTTGATGGACATTTCATTTGCTTCCATATTTTGGCAGTTATAAACATTGGGGTGCATGTATCTTTTTGAATTTGTGCTTTTGGATATATACCCAGCAGTGAAATTGCTGCTTTGCATAGTAATTCTATTTTTAATTTTTTGAGGAAATTCCATACTGTTTTCCACAGTGACTGTACTAATACACATTCCGGCCAACAGTACACAAGGGTTAGCTTTGTTCTACATTCTTGCCAACATTTCTTATTTGTGGTCTTTTTGATAATAGCCACCCTGGTATGAGGTAATATCTCATTATGGTTTTAATTTGCATGTCTCTGATTAGCAGCGTTAAACATCTTTTCATATGCCTGTAGGCCATCTGTGTGTCTTCTTTAGAGAAATATTTATTCAAGTCTTATGCCCATTTTTAAACTGTGTTGCTTCTTTTTTTGATACTGAGTTGTGTGAGCTGTTTATATATTTTGAATATTAACCCCTTATCAGCCATATCATTTGCAATTATTTTCTCCCATTCAGTAGATCATCTTTTCATTTTGTGCAAAAGCCTTGAAGTTTTATTAGGTCTCATTTGTTTATTTTTGCTTTTGTTTTCTTTGCCTTAGACAAATAAAAAAATATGCTATAATTTATATCAAAGAGTGTTCTGCCTATGTTCTTTTTTGGGAGTTTTATGGTTTCAGGTCTTATATTTAGGTCTTTAATCCATTTTGAGTTTAATTTTTTATATGGTGTGAGTAAATATTCTAATATTATTCAACATAGAAAACTTAACAGAAGATTGAAACTTCATATAAACACTCTTTGACTAAGAATAAAACCAACTAAATAATGTCTAACATGCACAAATGTGAAATCCTGTAATTAAGATTAAAAAATTGAAGTGAATAAAAAAAAAGATTAAAAAATTAGTTTTTACAAAGATAGGATAATAGTGACCCAAGTCATCAATAATTCAGATGAAAAACACACAGGGGTTTTAATTGATCCCAAGTTTAGTATTCATCTTTAGAATTATGTGAGATGAAGCATGAGGGTAAACATATATAATATTGTGGCTGGTTCTAAGACATCTTATTATGTCACCTTATTATCATCTACCACTTATTAGTTACTATAGGCAAATCACTTACTTTGGCTTTCTCACTTTTAAGTTAGAATTAATAAAAACTAATGTATTGGGAGTATAGAAAGAGATAATTCATATGCAAATAATTATATAAATGATAGCATTAGCTTTGCAAATACTGAAAAAGCTGCTGCTGCTGCTGCTGCTAAGTCACTTCAGTCGTGTCCGACTCCATGCGACCCCATAGACAGCAGCCCACCAGGCTCCCCCATCCCTGGGATTCTCCAGGCAAGAACGCTGGAGTGGGTTGCCATTTCCTTCTCCAATGCATGAAAGTGAAAAGTGAAAGCGAAGTCACTTAGTCGCGTCTGACTCCTAGCAAGCCCATGGACTGCAGCCTACCAGGCTCCTCCGTCCATGGGATTTTCTAGGCAAGAGTACTGGAGTGGGGTGCCATTGCCTTCTCCACTGAAAAAGCTAGTGCACATTAAACCTTTAGTAGAGAGGTGCAGCATTCAAACCTAGTGAGCACAAGCTATAGTGGGAAAGTGTAAACTGAATTGACCATAAATTTTTTGAGGGGAGTGATTTTTATGTGATTGATTCAGACTTTCATTTTTATTATTTTCCCACTACCTATATTCCCTTGGGCAAGTTATTTATCCTAAACTCTTCATATGTTAAGTGAGGATAATTGTGTGTAACTATAGAAGTTAAAGAGTAACATATTTTAACATTGATTCTGATTGGTAGAGTTGTGGAGAGGCAAATTTTGCGGGAAGTGGGTGTGGAGGCTCCAGCAGCATTTTCAGCAGCTCCTTCCTTGAAACTACTGTCTCCTGGAAATCCAGACCCTCACGTGATCCCATTGGAGGCCTGTGAAATTTTGCTTATTGTATGTTTCACTCTTCAGTGAAGACTGTTTTCTTTGGGTAGAGAAATTGTTTATATTTATCTCTTGAGTATAGTTTTAAGGGAGGTTTGAAATGTGATATTGTTGCAAGTGCCAGGGAGCTATATACTTAAACATTTTATATCTAATAAGGCTTGGACTATAAAGCTGAGCACCGAAGAATTGATGCTTTTGAACTGTGGTGTTGGAGAAGACTCTTGAGAGTCCCTTGGACAGCAAGGAGATCCAGTCAGTCCATCCTAAAGGAAATCGGTCCTGAATATTCATTGGAAGGACTGATGCTGAAGCCGAAACTCCAGTACTTTGGCCACCTGATGCGAAGAACTGACTTGTTTGAAAAGACCCTAATGCTGGAAGAGATTGAAGGCGGAGGAGAAGGGGACAACAGAAGATGAGATGGTTGGATGGCATCACCGACTCGATGGACATGAGTTTGAGTAAACTCCGGGAGTTGGTGATGGACAGGGAAGCTTGGCATACTGCAGTCCATGGGGTTGCAAAGAGTTGGATACAACTGAGTGACTGAACTGAACTGAATTAATTCAAATTTTAACCTAACTCTTCTATCCCACAGGATGATATATCTAATTCTGAAATTTTAGACATCAGGAATGTGATAGCAGGAGAAATATTTTGGGGCAGAAGGCATCTTCCTGGAATTAATCAAATCATATATATATATATATATATTAATTGAAGCATAATTGGCATACAAAATTGTATTAATTTCAGATGTAGGACATAATGGTTGACATTTGTATGCATTGTGAAATGTTCACCACGGTAAGTCTTATTTCTCATTTGTCATGATAAAAAGTTATGAAGTTTTTTTTCTTGAGATGAGAACTTTTAAGATTTACTTTCTTAGCAATCTTTATTTATTTTTGGCCACATCTCATGGCATGTGAGATCTTAGTTCTCCCACCAGGGATTGAACCCATGCCACATACCAGGGAAGTCCTCTTAGTAACTTTTAAACTTGTAATACAATATTTTGAACTATAGTTCCAAACTATATATGCATGACATTTATATGCATGACATTTAGTCATCCCATCTTCAGAAGTTTCCTGTGTAAAAGCACAGTTAACTTGATGGGGTGGGCTGAGGGGGATAGGAGGAAGAGACCAGAGATCACCAGCAGCTAGCATTCCATGTGTAATTCCAAAGAGTTTCTGGAAAATTTAGCATTGGATCCCCTTGCTATAGATATCAAAAATCACTGGTGGGGTTGGAATTGTTAAATATAATATCTTCGTCAAACTACAAAGAAGCTAACAAAATTTAACAGGGCTCTGCAGGACTAACACTGTCTTTAAACAGTTCCATGAACGTGGGCCCATGGTCCATCTTGCTTATCTTCTTCTTCCCTTGCCATGATTACTCCCTCCTCTTGGGCTCTGGGCCTCTTCTTCTTGCCTTTGCTTAAGGAATTCCTCACAAAGTTTTCTAGTTATTGTCTATGTATATGTTCAATCACTCTCTCTTTATTGAGTCCTTCCCATCCACACTTAAAATATTGAAGACTCAAAATTTCAAAACAATCCCCCCCTTTCAACTTATATTGAAGGAGGAAACAGAACAGGCTCCATCTTGAAAGCAGGACTCCATCTTGGGCCGGACTGTGGACTCTGAGCTCTATGCCCAGTATCTATGGAAACGACATACCAGCTGGAAAACCAGACCCCCAGATGGAAGAGCCCCAGGGCTCATACCTAGACTCTCCATGCCTAAAAGAATACCCTAATTATCTGTGAAACTGAATAGAATCATAAATTCTATTATGCTTATTGGGGTATGACCACAGGCCTATTGATAATTGTCTACTGTTAACTACCTAGGCTTAAGGCATATGGATGATGGGTTAACTTTGTATCTTTCTTTTCCTTTGTTCAGACTAGTTTCAGGGAATTTGGGGAGGTGGGTTTGGGCACATATACTTAGGGTATATAAGGTTTTCACAAAAACTGGTCAGGGTCCTTGGCTAAGAGAAGACTCTGCCTCGGGCCCACCAGTGTAATAAACTGCACTCCACTATTGTGTTGTCCTTCTGAGTGAATTTGTTTCCTGGAATGTGTGGCTACAACAATATCCTCTTACAACCATGTCTCTCTCTGTCTCATTTCAATCTTCATGAAGGGGTCATCACACACTGACAGCCTCTGTTTTCTCCTGGACTCCTCAACTCCTTGTCTAATCTTGGTCTTTGCCACCCAAAAACAAAACAAAAAGACCTATATTAAAGACACTAATGAACTTGTTCAAAGCTAATCTCCATTTCTTCTTCAAGTCTCTTTCTTTGCCATAACATTCTCTAAGAAGCTTTCCATAACCCTATAGATCTTCACAAGGTAGCTGTTGTACCTGCTGCCCCAACCTAGTACCCTGTACTTTGGGCACAGAATTGATTACACTGCATTGCAAAGATCTGTTTACAGTTTCTGTTCCCCACTAGATTCTAAGGAGGGTTGGGGCCTTGTCTATCTTGTTCCCTGTGTGTCCTGGGAGAGGGACATCACAAATACTTGAATGAATGAAAATGAATATTACCATTGCGTTTTTGGAAAAAAAAATATGTGTATGACTAAAAGAAATTACATCAAAATTTAAATAGTGGTAATTTATTTAGTGCTCATGAGTATTGATATTATATTTAATTTATATTTTTCCTTTTCTTTTTTTTGGCCATGCCTCATGGCATATGGGATCTTAGTTTCCCAACCAGGGAATGAAACCATGCCCCTTGCAGTGGAAGTGTGAAGTCTGAATCACTGGACTGCCAGGGAAGTCCTGTATTTTTCTTTTAACGAATATTATTTTTTATTTTTACTTTTTTTTTATTGGAGTATAGTTGCTTTACAATGTTGTGTCAGTTTCTGCTGCACAACAAACCGAATCAGTCATATATACACTCACACCCATTCTTCTCTTGATTTCCTTCCCATTTAGGTCATTACAGAACATTGAGTAGAGTTCTCTGTGCTATACAGTAGCAATATTATTTTCTAAAATTAGTTTATATCACTGTATAATAGGAGAAGGAAACCAAGCCAACCATAGGGTCAAATAGCAGAAGGTACACAAACCAGACCGAATATTTTTTTCCATACTGACATTTGGTGGCTTGATGAGGCCCACAGTACACCAGAAAAAAATTTTTTTTCCCCTAGTACACTATGGGCTTCCCTGGTGGCAAAGAATCTGCCTGCAATGTGGGAGAACTGAGTTCGGTCCCTGGGTTGGAAAGATCCCCTGGAGGAGGGCATGGCAACCCACTCCAGTATTCTTGACTGGAGAATCCCCATGGACAGAGGAGCCTGGCGGGCTACAGTCCATAGAGTCACAAAGAGTCGCACATGACTGAGTGACTAAGCACAGCACAGTACACTATAATCCTAGAGGTGTGGTCATTTACATACATTTGCTTATTCTGTTTTCTTCATCATCCATCCAAGACTGGCAAATGCCACTTCCTCCATGCAGTCTTCCCTCATTCATACCAGTGTGAAGTACCTCCCCAGCCCTGAGCTCCTGCTAAATGCTGCTCTTCTCTTCCCCCTGAAGCATTTACTATTTGGGCCTCCATCTTTTGCCACCTTATACCCTACCAGGGGCAGATCCCTTTATTCCCACTGAAGACCCTGATATTCCCAGTAACCAGGACCAATTCTGGCCAGAGGCATGTGTGAGAGGGTAGCAGGCAGGAAGGCTAGGGGTCTCCAAATGGAGGAAATAGGCTGTAAATGTCAGACGTCTTTTATCTCTCTCTTAAGCGGCAGGAGGAAACAAACTACATGTGACAGATTTTTTCCCTTTCTCTATACAAAATTGAAAGGAGATTTCCTTTAAAATTCTGTGTTGCCATGACAACACCTGGTTCCACCTGAACTTAACTTTTTTCAAACCTTGAGCTAACCAATGCAGTTTTTCTTACGGAAATATTTTTCTTAAGTTATGTTAATGAACTATATTTACCCTAGACTCTGTCTTTCTTCAAGTCAGTTTGCCTAAGGCTCAGAACCTACGTGAACAAGCCAGTATGTTTTATTCATGCAAATGTTCTCTTAAGCTATGTTAATGAGACTATGTATTTGCCTGGAAACCTGCCTTTCTTCAAGATTCACGCCAATCATTTTATGGCCTGGGACAACTCACCTTGTGCCAATGTTATCTCAAAATGCATGTTGTGGGTGAGGGGCCTGGTGCCAGTCTCTGAGTTTTGAGACATTTCCTTTCTCTAACTAGCAACGTGCTAGTAGCTATATAACTTCCTGCTAACGACTAGCAGGGGGACACGCTTTCTTCCCCCTTCTGATGTCTATGTCAGAAGCTTTCTCTCTTTCTTTTATACTTTAATAAAACTTTATCACACAAAAGCTCTGAGCAATCAAGCCTCGTCGCTGGCCACGGATTGAATTCCTCTCCTCTGAAGGCCAGGAATCTCAGCGTCTTTCACGGCTCAGCAACAACCTTTCATATGGCATTTAGCCATTTCCAGCCCTACTTCCTGATGCTCAAGTCACCTACTGGCTGGCGGAACCTCGAGCATATGCCCTAGGCTGCACATTCCACTCTTAAGAAGAGAAATAGTGCCTGGGTTCTTCTTCTTCTGATAATGTAAAAACCACCCCCTAGACCTAACAAGGTCTGGATTCTAGCCTTTTCCCTTGCCAATTCTCTTCCAAAAGACATGAACAATGCCTTGGGGCTGGGGCTCCACCCCCTGATGCCAACTTCTGTCCTTCTTAAGGTGCCATCTGCTTCACATTCACCAATGAGATTCAGCTTACCTAACGTGACACTCTGCTACTTTGTCTTAGAATGTTCATGGTCCAGAAATCATCGTAACTTCCAATCCTATGTTTGTGTATCAGACTTAACTCTTTCTTCCTCTTTCCTCCAAATTCTCTTGTCCCTACCCTGCCAGTTCTCCAAGTGCATCACCTATCAGGCTGCATCCTGCATGGGGTCAGCAGGACACCATACACAAAGTTGTGATGCTGCAATGAGCTGCTCCCTTAATGATCACCATGTGTGGGTGCTCAGTCATGTCCATCTCTTTTGAGACCCCATGGACTCCACTGTCCACCAGGCTCCAGCCCATCAGGCTCCTCTGTCCATGGGATTTCCCAGGCAGATACTGGCATGGGTTGCCATTTCCTTCTCTGGGGGATCTTCCCTGACCCAGGGATCGAACCCTCATCTCTTTCTTTGGTAAGCGGATTCTTTACTACTGAGCAACCAGGGAAGCACTTTATGATCGATCACCAGATAGACTACAGCCACCGTGCGTGGGCAGGGACAAGGCAAATGGCCAGATTATGGTTGGTGGAGGTGGGAGGGTATGAACTACGCACAGTAAACTTCCACAGTCCGCCGATGTCACTACTTCTTTCAAAGCAGATGGGCTCCAGGTCTTCATCTAAGCAGCATTTGATGGAGGACAGGCCACTCACACCAGCTCCGATCACTGCAACTCGCTTGGCCATGCTGTGTTCTGTATGATACAGATTAAGCAGAGCTTCTTTATATGACAAGGAGCCCTTGTCACAGAATTCAACTTTCACAATGATATAGATACCCTCCTTTTGTCTCTGAGCTGAGGCAGAATCATATTTTGGCTAAATATGAAGGCTCTGAAATCAGACTGTTTCAGTTTAGATGCTGGATTCATTTATTTACAGTATGATCTTGGGCTAGTTGTTTATTCTTTCTGTGCCTCAGTTTTCTCATCAGTATAATGAGAGTGGAAATAATAATGCCTATCTAAAATAGGCATTGTCCTGAAATTAAATGACTGAGATATGTTGGAAAGGTTGTAGAAGTGTGTCTGCTACATAGTAAGTACTCAGTTAAATTTTGCTCTTATTACTATCTAGTTTAGCCAAGACCTAGCACCAAATATTTAATTAGCATTCACTTCCCACTTCTCTAACGACTCCTTCCTTTCCTCTCTTCTTTCTGGAAAAGGCAGCTCACACAGATAAAATTTATCAACATTTGGGAACACACAGATAGACACACCTGGTGCTTCCTTTGGATTGAGGAGTAAAAGGTCTTCATCCCCTTAAGATTTTATATTCCCTCAGTATTAAAAACACTTTGCTATCACCTAACCCTTCTAAAATCCTAGGAACTGCAACCAGCAAAAATGTTCATTTTTATTCAAAGCATCTAAAGTCCTAAAGAGTAGCTAGTCATGGGTCATGTCCAGTAGCAAAAAAGATACTACATGAATTGAGGGGAAGTTCTTAACTTTGAACAATGAAAGCTTAACTGACCGTAATACAGAACTAAGTCCCCAAGGAAATCCATATGGCATATTCTAGAGACCAAGATGAGATCACATGGAAATGGGGATGTTACCCTTGTCAGGAAAGATTGGAGGAAGCATGAAGGTGTTATGACAGTTTATATCAGGTTTTAAGATTGTAGTTTTGGGCTTATGCAGGTATCAACATACTGTTTTTTTTTTTTTTTTTTTAATCAGATGGGTTAATACTAAGTTAATTCCAGCGAATCAGGTTTGTCACATGGAGGGCTTTGAAGTGTCAGGTGGACTCAGGTGTAACTGCTGAGTTTTTGAACATGACTTAAAGCCAGTCTGCTAGTAAGACGCTGAGTCGAGAGAGACTCTAGATATCTGAGTATGAGTCTGGATGTGCACATCTCACTGGGGTGAGAGTCTGAAGTGTCCCGAGATTCCTGCTACTGAGCCTCTTCCCTCATTTGAGCTCAGGTTTGCTGCCATGCTTTCTGGGTGGGTTTGCGGTGGGGGGTTTATCCTCAGGGCTTTGCAGTTTCTCTCTAGCCAAATCAGAGCCCCCAGGCACAAGAAGAGTGTCAGTAAAGGAGATGGTTGGGGGAAATGGGCTCTGGATTGGTTGGTTTGGATTCAAAAAGTCACCCTCCCAGGAGGGAAGTTTACTACCTCAAGGAGCTGGCTAAGCCAGGGAGCAGCAGTCCCTAAGGCATCAGCAAAGCCTTAACTGTCAAAGCATCAAAATATAGAAAATAAAGAGGTATGGTTAATACAAGTGAGAAAGGGGAAAGCGCTGGGAAGAAAATAAAAAATAAAAGGACCCCTAGGCACAAAGACAAAGGGAGTTAGTGACTTTACAGAGGGCAGAAGAAGACTTCTGAGCCCTTGGACCTCTCAGACTTACCTGGTTCCAGAGGGACTTGCAGGAAGGATCAGAGGGCTTTTCCAGGCTTGCCTGTTTCAAAATCTTACTTGCCGTCCTTCCCTTTGCAAGGTTGAGAACTTCCTGCCTGGCTTCATTATTTACAACAAAATTTACACTCTTCCCTCCCTGAGACTTTTGGTTTATTTAGGAGTCTCTTTTTGATTTTGGAAGAGTTGGGTAGTCTGCAGTAAGAATGGACCCTGGAGGCAGCAAAACTGGGTTTGAACTCTGTCTCTGCAACTGATGGGCCATGTGCCCCCCAAACAACCCACTTACACACTTCAAGATGTACTGTTTGCAAATAAGAAACACAGTCACATGGAAGGATTGTTTGAGTCTGAAACTGTGATAATAATTACACAAAACTGCCTAGCACCAAATATTTACTCAGAATTCATTTCCCACCTCCCTAACTATTCCCTCCTTTCCTCTCTTCTTTCTGGAGAAGACATCTCACACAGATAAAATTCATCAGCAAGTTTGGAAACACATAGGCAAACACACCCATGGCTTCCTTTGGTCTAGATAGCTAGTAAAAGGTCTAGATAGCTTTTAATCAGAAACAAATGGCCTCCCCCGATAAGAACACATACATTTCCAGGGCACGAGGGAGAAGTCTGGAATTGGCAGATCTCACTGTGCTCTGTTTTTGCAATAATAATAAGAAAGAAATAGTTGTTAAGTGATCTGGTTAAAATGCAAAATGTGCTGCAGTGAATAGACTGGTAGCAAATTAATTCACTCCACACGTGTACTCTATGTAACTCTAAGGGCAGATACTGAGCCAAGTTTTGGGGCCCCCAGAATGATTAAGAATCAGTGAGTAAAAAACAGTAATAAATACAGACCCAGTGACTATCCACAAGAAGATGCCACTATATAGACAGAGGCTGACACGCATGATATCAGGCAATATGTCTTGTAATAGCAGCATGCTCTGGGTACAAATGCTTGAAGACACTCTTGGGCTGCTTAGCTATGCCTGGAGACCTAGCTAGAGATACATACTGGGCTGTGTTTTTCCTGAGCAAAAACACCCAAGTGCCAAATAATTGATGCCCCAAATAGATGTAAATTGAAAGGCAGGGGAGACTACTGCAGGCCTGATGGGTCAGGAGGACAGGTGTGCTAAGCTCTTTGCAAACTGTAAGAATGTGCTATAAACGTAAGGTCCATTGCTGATATTTCGTTGCTGATATTTCGTTCCTTAATAGAAAAAGCCCTAATCTACTGAGTTGGAATTTTGAACAACAAGAAGACCCTATCCCATATCTGACACACCATAAAATGTAGCAGTCATTTTTGAGACATGGAGAGACTTGGATGATTAGCAAATCATACAGTTGATTATGATTTATATGAGTTTGGACTTCAATCTGTTTATATTTCTTATTATATCACTCTAACAGTGTTCTTCCTTTGCTACCGTATTTCCAAATGTGACACTTGTGGAATATTTTGTGTTTCTCAATGACAGGCAATTCCATCTCATCCAAAAGATGAAATCAGAAAGGAGCCTGGAATCACAGACAGCCCCACAGTTCTGTTATTCTCACCACATCTTCCTTCCGGGTGGCTTCTCCCTTTCATAACTTTGTTTCTTTAAGAAGTTCCTTTGCTTCCTGGTTTTCGCCCTAATTCTGCTGCCTTAACCCTAATCAAGAGACTCTCCAAAGACAGGATCACGCTTATCTCTAAGGAGTGCACTCACTTACCAAGGGGAATATTTACCCTCTGTGAAAGCAGCTTCTGGAAACATTTCCCCATTAAAAGAAAAAAATCCAGGAAACTTACCTTGCTGGCACAGAGCAGGTACTTTTACAAATTATTTCTCAAAGCCAATAGCCAATGACAGTGTTTGTCTTTAAAACAAAACAAAACAAAATTCCAAACGCAAACTCTTTGCTCTAAAAGAAAATAAAAAATAAAGGAATGCTGACTTTAATCAAAGTGCTCTTGGTTTAAAACAAAAACCTGCCGTTTTTCCTGTCATGCTGATGACAGCTGAAAATATACTCGCTGAGGGAAAAGAAAGTTGTGTAGGGCACCAGTTGAAACTTCCGTGATCTCGAGGGAGGGCTCAATGACGAATTAGAAGAGAGTTGTCGGATTGGAAAGCCACAAGCGACTTCTGCCCCTTTCCCCCACCCTCCTAAACGTCCCAGTTCCGACGGAGCTCTAAACTTAAAGGGGAGCACGTGGTGAGCGACTGCTCTTCTCACGGTAGCCTTTAGAGGGCGCCAAATCAGCCCAAACCACAATCGCCAGTGAATCGGGCGTTCTGCTTAACTAAATTCTGACTCTTGAATTAGTCTCTTGAACTATTATAGGAGCTGTCCATAGGAGAAGGCCAATTATGTGACTATTGTGTCATCAAGTTCTCCCAAGTAGGGTTAGTTCCCTAACCCCAAAAGTGTGATTTCAAAATTCAGGACTTATAAGGAATTTAAGCAGCTTCGTCTTTTCAGAAAAGGTCAGCAGAGGGAGCTGGTAACACATATTTGAAAAAGCTTAAAATTGGTTTTAGATGTTAGCCTAGGGCACAAGAAGAGAAATAATTACAGAAGCACTGGCAATAATAGAATAATAGAATCCTAAACACCTTCCACTGAGAGTCTGGAATTCAGTGTCAAAGACCATCTTAGCCTCACTTAACATTTTCTAGCCCAGTGGCGCAAATGAGCCAGGAATCCTGATTCCAGGAATCAGGAAGGTAACCTAAATGAGGGAGGAGGGCCTGGACAAGATCTGACTGGAAAGCACTTCCCCCATGTATTAGGTTTAACTAAATGGCATTATTTGAGAGCATAAGCCCCAAATTGCAAGGTTTTTAGATTCCTTTTAATAGAAACTACAAACTCAAATTTTTGTATAAAATCTTCTGTTGGCAACAAACTAATTTTTATTTTGAAAAATATTAAGCCCAGAGGAAAGTTGAAAAAACAGTTTGATTAATGTGCATCAACATATCCCTCACCCGTTTCATCAACTAGCAACCTCTTGACACATTGGCATTTTCTTCATCTCTCTTTCTCTTTCTCTACACACATGTACCCAAGAGACACACACACATACACCTAAACACACACATCTGAAAGTCATCTTCAAACATCAGGATGCCATCAGAATATTTCAGCATATATTTCACAAAAGTAAGGGCATTTTCCCACAGAGTCATTATCATTACCACATCTAAGTCAATATAACTTCAGTATCATCCAATATACAGTCCACTTTCAAATTTCTCCAGTTATTCCCCAAAATGTTCTCATCCAGTGGTGTACTGGAGCTGGTATGCACAAAGGGAATATGTATGTCTTCCAAGTTCAGTGATTGCTTGGCATTACGCATAGTAATGCTTGACAAAATAGCTTGACATTGTTCACAGTGGGGATGTTTACATCATGGAAACTGGCAAACAGTACAAATTTGGGATGTCCCCCACCCCCAGCCATTTGTTAAATATTTACCCTCTCATTTTTGGCAAATGGTTTTATTGAGGCCTAATTGGTATACAAAAAAACCCTGTATATATTTAATGTATATAATTTGATGAATTTGGACATATGCGTGCATCTGTGAAACCATCACAGCTCAAGGTAATAAACACATTCATCCTCCAGAAGTTTCCTCATGGACCTTTGTTTGTTTTTGGTTAAGAATATTTGACATGAGATATACCCACTTGCTGCTGTGCTGTGTTCAGTCACAAAGTAGTGTCCAACTCTTTGTAACCCCATGGACTGTAGCCTACTAGGCTTCTTTGTCTATGGGATTTTCCAGGCAAGAATACTTAAGTGGGTTGTCATTTCTTCCTAGAGGGGATCTTCCCAACCCAGGGATTGAAACCGAGTCTCCTGCACTGGCAGGCAGATTCTTTACTACTGAGCCAGCTGGGAAGCCATACACCCTCTTAACAAATCTTTAACAAATTTTTGAAATGCACAATACACTATTGTTAACTCTTGGCATTACATTGAACAGCAGATCTCCAGAATTTATTCATCTTGCATAACTGAAAGTTTATATCCATTGAACAACAACTCTCCATTTCCCTCTCCCTCTAGTCTCTGGCAAGCACCATTCCACTGTTTCCTTCTATAAATTTAACTATTTTGAGTACCTCATATAAATAGAATAATACAGATTTGTATTTTTGTGACTGGCTTATTTCACTTACAGTAATGTCTCCAGGTTCATTAATGCTGTCCCATATCACACAATTTCTTTTCTTTTTTAAGAGCTGAATAATATTATACTGTATGTATATACCACATCTCTTTATTCATTCATCTGTCCATGGACATTTAGGTTGTTCCCATATCTTGACTATTGTCAATAATGCTGCAGTGAACCTGGTAATGCAAATATCTTTTTGAGATCCTGATTTCAATTCTTTTGTACAAATACCCAGAGGTAGGATTGCTGGATCATACGGTACTTCTCGTTTTAAACTTTTTGAGGAACCTCCATACTATTTTCCATAGCAGCTGCACTATTTTACATCCCCACCTACTGTGTAGAAGGGTTCTGATTTCTTCACATCCTAACACTTGTTATCTTTTATTTTGCTTTTGATAACCACAATCTTACCAGGTGTGATGTGATATCTCACTGTGGTTTTGATTCACATTCCCTTGATAATTAGTGAAACTGAATACTTTTTAATGTACCCATTGGTTATTTGTATATCTTCTTTAGAGAAATGTCCATTCAAGCTCTTTGCCCACTTTTGAATTGGGTTATTTGTATTTTTATTGAGTTGTAGAAGTCCCTTGTGTATTTTGGATGTTAACCCCTTATCAGACGTACGGGCAATGTTTTCTCATTCTGTAGGTTCTCTTTTCATTCTGTTGTTTCTTTTGCTGCTCAGAGACTTTTAGTTTGATGAAATCTTGCTTGTCTATTTTGTTTTTGTGCCTTTGAGCCTTTGTGTCATATTCATCGTTAAGAACAACGTCAAAAAAACAAACAAACAAATAAAAAGAACAACATCAAGAAGCTTTTTCAATATGTTATCTCTTAAGAGTTTTATAGTTTCAGTTCTTACATGTAAGTATTTAATACATTTTGAATTGATTTTTTAGCATGGTGTAAGAGAATGGTCCAGTTTTATTAGCATGTGAATATCCGATTTTCCCAACACCATCTGTTGAAGAGACTGTCCTTTACCCTTTCTGTGATCTTGGCAGCTTTATAAAAGATCTACTAACTATATATGTGTGGGTTTATTTCTGGGCTGTCTATTCTGCTAGATTGCTCTGTATGTCTGTCTTTATGCTAGTATCATACTGTTCTAATCACTATAGCTCTGTTTATTATTAATAGTTTTAACTTTTTTTGTGGAGTATTTAAAGGTTTTCTATATGCAAATTGTGTCATTTGCAAACAGAGATAATTTACTTCTTCCTTTATGATTTGAATACTTTATTTTTGTTGTCTAATTACTCCAGCTAGAACATTCAGTACGATGTTGAATCTAAGTGGCAAGAGTGAACATTCTTGTCTTGTTTTTCCCAATTGAGTATGATGTTAGCTGTGGACTTGTCATATATGACCTTTACTATGTTGAAGTAAATTCCTTTTACATCTAGTTTGTTGAGAGTTTTAATCATGAAACTGTTGAATTTTGTCAAATGATTTTTCTTTATCTATTAAGATGATCATGTGATTTTTATCCTTCGTTTTGTTAATGTGGTATATCACATTAATTGACTTGCATACATTGAACCACATACCACTCTTTATGGTTATATTTCTCCTGATTAAAGAGTCAGTCAAAGTTTATAAGTTACATTTAGCTATTAAATCTCTTTAGTTTGTCCTATTTCATAACAGTTTTCCATCCTCCAAAGGGTCTAGTTTAAGAATGATCAACATTATCGAGTTTGCTACTACTGGAACTAATCTCCTAAAATAGACTTTTACTTAGTTTTCTTGCTTCCAGGTGCTCACCTATAAACTGTTCTTCAGAACTATCTTTCTAAATCATAAATCAGATCTTTTTTTTTTTTTTCTGTTAGTCACTCAGTTGTTTCTGACTCTTTGTGACACCATGGACTGTAGCCTGCCAGACTCCTCTGTCCATGGGATTCTCCAGGCAAGAATATTGGAGTGGGTCGCCATTCTCTTCTCCAAGGGATCTTCCTGACCCAGGGAAAGAACCTGGGTCTTGCGCATTCCATGCAGATTCTTTACCATAGTTTGAGCCACCACAGAAGCCCTGTGATGTATGAAAGTGTTTGCTGAAAGAGTTGTGTGGTTTAGGAGGGTTTTTAAAATCAGGAATTGTAAGGCATATTTATGTACTGTGGCAAATAACCAAGTAGAGAGGAAAACTCAACAATTTGGGAGAGAAGTTGGTGGAAATCTGTCAAAGTTATCTGATAATTGCTACTATTTTTTTTTCTCTGAGAGTGAGGTGAGAAGGAAGTGGCAGAAATTTGTGGTAAGAGGAGATGATATAAAATAGTCAATTAAGAAATGAGATTGGGAAGTGAAGGAATTAAAGAAATCTACCAGGGTTTGGGGGGTAGTAGGATAGGCATGGGAGAAGGCAATGGCATCCCACTCCAGTACTCTTGCCTGGAAAATGCCATGGATGGAGGAGCCTAGTAGGCCGCAGTCTGTGGGATCATGAAGAGTCGGACACGGCTAAGCAACTTCACTTTCACTTTTCACTTCCATGCATTGGAGAAGAAAATGGCAACCCACTCCAGTGTTCTTGCCTGGAGAATCCCAGGGATGGCAGAGCCTGGTCGGCTGCCGTCTATGGGGTCGCAAGGAGTCGGACACGACTGAAGCGACTTAGCAGCAGCAGCAGCAGCAGGATAGGCATGAGTTGAAGAGTGATCAGTTAGGAAGCTGAACGTTTCTCCTCTATCTAAGATGAAGTGCTCAGGTGGGGTTTGAAGTCAGAGAAGAGTTAGATTTTGGCCAGAGTTTGAGTCCTACCATGCAAGTGTGAATGAATGAGAGAGAGGACAGTGGAGCTGAGAGTGTGCAAATGTGATGTTACCGAATCATGAGCTCTAAACTGGGTAATGAAGGAGATGAGAAAACAAAGGGTGCCTGGATGGTGAAAGATGGTGGAATGTTTGGATTGGAAGTCCCAGGAGTTTGAAGGGAATATCACATTAGAAGAGTTAACTGGAAGAATACGATGATGTAGGTGGAGAGTGGGATGTTTGTAATTCAGATAGTGGAGAATTACACTTGTTGAGAGTAGTATAGCCAAGACCTTCACTGTTTAATACAATAGCCACTAGCCACATATAACTTTCTAATGTGTTCTTAATTTCTGCAAGTGTTAATCACGTAGTTGTGTCCAACTCTTTGCGACTCCATGGACGATAGTCCACTTGGCTCCACTGTCCATGGAATTCTCCAGGCAAGAATACTGGCGTGGGCTGCCATTCCCTTTTCCAGGGGATCTTCCTGACCCAGGGATCGAACCCAGGTCTCCTGCATTGCAGGCAGATTCTTTACTGTTTGAGCCACCAAGGAAGCCTATAGCTTTCTAAATTTACATATAAATCAACATTAAGTTAAAATTTCATTTTTCTTTGGCACTAGCCACATTTCAAGTGCTTAACAGGCACACGTGGCTAGTGGCTACTGCACTAGAGAGTGAAGATTGAATTTTTCCATAACGGCAGAAAAGTCAAGTGGACAGCACTGGTTTTGCATATGAACGTAGTACCAGGCGGGCTTCCCTGGTGGCTGAGCGGCAAAGAATCTGCCTGCAGTGCAAGAGCTGCAGCTGAACCAGCAGGTCTGATCCCTGGGTCGCGAAGATCCCCTGGAGAAGGAAATGGCAACCCACTCCAGTATTCTTGCCTGGAGAATCCCACGGACAGAGTAGCCTAGAGCACTACAGTCCATGGGGTCGCAAAGACTGAAGTGACTTAGCATGCACGCAGGTATAGTAGTAGGTGACTGAGACAGGTGGAGGATAAGATCGTTAGAGGGAGCTAGGTTAAGGAGCTGATTGGACATGGTGTGGAAGGACGGTATATCTGATTTTGAAATCACTGAGAATTATGACAGGAGTCATGGGAAAGAGAGAGAAATTGAGTCAGAGGTTGATTCACAGCTTCTCCATGCTGCTCTGAGTCTCTTGGAGACAGCTGACCTCACCCCCAGCTCTGTGTGTGGGTCTTTTAATCAAAGGAGAATCCCATCCCCCTAGCACATGATGAGAAGGAGGCTTTGATGCAGTTTATGTGTGAGGACTTGAAACATGAGGAGGGATGCACTGGAGATTTTCATTTGTTTCTACAGTGCAAAGGGAAGCTGATGTAGCAGAGACTCTTAAATACAGTGGAACGAATAAGAGAAAATTTTATTTCTCTGCCATGCAACCATTTGCCCACTCTAGGCTGGTAAGGCGGCTTTCTTGCCTGAGTCACTTGGAGAAACTTTTGCCTTCTATCTTGTTATTCTGTCCTCTCTGAGGACTTTGTATGGTTGAAACTGGGTTGCTGCCACGACCATGATACAGCTCTCAGAAAGGAGAAAGTGAGGAAGTGCACAGTAAGCAATTCCCTTTTAAGTAATTGAAGGAGAAACCACACACATAATTTCCATTCACAAGAAAATGATCACATAGCCACACTGGCTGCAAGAAAGACAGGGAAAGATTGCCCCTAGTTAGGCAGCCATGTGGCCAGGAAGAAGGGGTAAACAGACTTTTAAAGTACAAGTTGCTGTCTGCCTCATTCTGCTTCTGAAGGAAATCTGAAGGCAATTCTCTCTTATTGTACAGGTTGTAGTCTGGAATTGCAGCAGCTGTTCTCTTAGTGTGCTGAGGATGAGCTGAGTCAAGGCAGAAGGGCAGAGCCAAGGAAACTGGAGAAATAGCACTGGAGCCTCTGGATTGGGCAATCCCGAAGCCCACGTTACCTCTGGACTCCAGGTAGATGAGCCACTGTTTTCTTGTTATGCCGGCTGGAGTTGAGTTTCTGTTTCTTGCAGTTAGGATGCACCCCAGTTTATTTAACCATTCCACTGCTGACACTATTTCTCCTTGTCATTGTTACAAGCAATGCAATAAACATCTTTGTACACATGACCATTTGTATAGGATAGAGTCTAAGATGTGTCATTGCTGTGACAAAGAATATGTGCATTTAACATTTTGGTGAACACTACCAAGTTGCCCCAACCTATGTTTAATGACATTTACATTTCACAATCACCACCCTCCTCTAATGTTCTGAGATGTCTCCTTTTGACTAGATTTTGTAGGATAGCTTTTACAGAAGAGAATTTTGGTGATGTGTTCTCCTCTGCTGATGTTGAGGCTTAGATTCTTTAAAAAATTTTTTTAAAAATTGTATTCTTTTATTTCTGGCTGTGTGGGTCTTTGTAGCTTTTTTTGTGTGGCTTTCTCTGGTTGTGATGAGCAGGGGCTACTCTTTATTGTGGTACACAGGGGTTAATAGCTGCCTGTTGCTCTGGCTAAGCCATGAGATAACCACTATGGGAAAAGAATAAAAGCAATATTTAGAAATAGAGCATAATTCAAATAAAAGCACATCAGGTTGATGTGTTGGGATTGTCATGCCCTGCTAAGCTAAGGAAAAACATAGTGTGGACCTTGGAATGCCAGGTCAGCACAAGTCCAGAACACTGCTTGTGCACACACTAAGATGTTTTCCCGAGGCATATGTGGATCTATGACCTCCAGCTAGGTGATAGCCCTTGTATGAGAAAATAACAAAGATAGTTTAAAGTAATCAATAAAATGGGAGTCGTGAGCAGGGACACAGGAGGCTGACTTCATCGTAACACAACAGATACTTTCTGCTTGCCAAGACAGTAAATAAAAGTGATGTGGCTCTGAGGAACAGGGCTCTTGACCCAAGAGGTCTTGAGATGCCCGGTCCCATCTTTAAAACTTTAATTCTGTCTCCAGTTTCTTTTTCCCAAACTGCGCGTCAACCACTTTTGATCCCTAGCTGCTGTGCTGGCCGCAGCAAGTGGTGCCCAACGTGGGGCTCGAAAGTGAAGGATCTCGAACGTGAAGTGAAGGAGAACCTGAAGTGAAGGAGAGCGAAACTGAAGCTGAAATTTCGGCGCACGATCCTGGAGAAGAGTGGAGTGAGGCCTCTGAAAATCCCCCTTTGCGGTAAATAGCACTCTCTCGTTGAAACCGGGGTTAAATATGGGAAATTCAGAAAGCTCGGAACAATACCGGCCGTATATATGCCTCTTAAGGCAGCTTTTGAAAGCAGGGGGAACAAAAATAAGTAGGGCCGGCTATTGGAGCTTTTACAAACCATTGAGAATCATTGCTATGGTTCCCTTCTCTGGGTACTTTAGATTTAGGAACATGGAAGAAGGTAGGTAGTAAATTAGAGAAACTTCTTTGCAAAGGAGTGCCCTTGCCTGTATCTATCTGGTCAATTTGGACATTGATAAAATCTAGTTTAGAACCTCTTCAGACACCAGAAAGCTCAGAAGGGAGTAAGGATGAAGGTGCTGCTGCTGCTGCTAAGTCACTTCAGTCGTGTCCGACTCTGCGACCCCACAGACAGCAGCCCACCAGGCTCCCCCATCCCTGGGATTCTCAAGGCAAGAACACTGGAGTGGGTTGCCATTTCTTTCTCCAATGCAAGAAAGTGAAAAGTGAAAGTGAAGTCTCTCAGTCGTGTCTGACTCTAAGTGACCCCATGGACTGCAGCCCACCAGGCTCCTCCATCCATGGGATTTTCCAGGCAAGAGTACTGGAGTGTGTTGCCATTGCCTTCTCCAAGGATGAAGGTGAAACCCCATCAAAGGCAGAACCTGAATATGGAAAGCCTGAGGGGATAGAACAAAAAACACAGGAGACTCTCAAAGCTACAGTTCCTTCTGCACCTTTGGGGAGGAAGAATTTCCTTTACCTCCTCTTCCTACCCCTCCTGTCTTAACCGCTGGAGTGGCTTAAGCTTTTCCTTCCTTACAACAGACAGCAGTTCTGTCACCCCTCCAGAAAGATATTTGTCAGACTTGACAGGAGGGTGACTTGGAGGCTGTGACTATGACATTTCCAATGACAATACGTGAATGAATAGCTCCTGGGAAAGATCCTAATAATCCTAACGGAGTGTATGAGGCTGTACACAAACAGATTCCATTCACAATACCAAAGGAACTTAAGCAAGCTATTCAAAATTATAGAGTAAATTCTCCTTTTACCTTGGAAATTGTGCAGGGACTAGCTGAGGGTTCCCATTTGATTATGGTGGTTCATGACCAAGCCAGACAGATCCCCATTTCTTTAGGTCAATTGATAGGGAGTGGAAATTGGGGGAGAACTCAAGATCAAGTGCTTATGGAAGATCAGGCTATAGAACAGGTGAGGCGATACTGCATGAGAGCCTGGGAGAAAATAGAGGTTAAAGGACAGGCTTTCTTTAAGAGAAGACCTCACCTCCCTGGAGAGACTATCCCTGCTGGGACAACACCTTATCAGACAGGCTACCCCTGTCATCAGAGCCAATTTGAATACTCTCTGGTTTAAATTTTAGCTATGAAACTATGACTATGAAAAGGAGAGATGACATTTTTGATACTGAATGGCCATGATATTCTTTAGACTCTGGAGAAAACTGGTTAAAACGAAGTCTTTCTGAAATTGCAAAACTGGTTCTTCTTGCATGTGCAATTAAGAAAAAGCTGGCTTGTTAAAATACTTTTTTGGAGCTCCAGTTCTGCCTGAGAAATAAAAACAGGCCTGGGAAAAAACCTAAAGTTAACTCTTATCTTGTCCTTGGGATACACAGCCCATTCTATCTGGAACTCCAGCCATGAACAAATTGGTAGAACTCAAACCAAGATAAAAAGAAGGGGCAAAAAGACATTTTAAGTATCAAACAAAAAAAGAGAGACATTTTAAATATCAAGCAGAAAACTATGAAATCTCTGTCTATATGTCTGTCTAAATTTATGTGTGTCTCAGTGTGTGTCTTCATCCTTGGACAAAATTGCTAAAGGCTGATTGGTCAATGAACTCTATTTAATTGGCCTAAAGAGAAGTAAGTGCTTATGAATCAAACCATTCTAAATTCAAAAATAATTAAACTAAAATGAATTTCAGGGTTGTGTGAACTGGGAAATATTCACTATTGAATTGATACCTGGTATTAATGTTTATTTATTGACTTTGTGAAGATACTTTTGCAAATGACATAGCTTTGGGTGATTTACATTTACCAGTCTACAGAATGATGATACAAAGTACAGTTCATGGTTGCTAAAGGAAAGTAAGATGTGTTTTTTCAATCAAAATATATAAGGAATGGAATTACATTCTATTAAGGAAAAAGGAAGTACATTTGAACTTACAGGTGGCTGTTCTCTGAATGGACAAATAGAGTGATGAATACAGAAGTGTAAAAAAGGTTTGTGGCAAGTGGAAGAGAGTTTTGTGCATGATACAAGTTTCTTAAGACATTAAACTGCCCTTGAAATCTTTTATTGTTACTTTGACTAGGTGAATAACTATTGTTTCACAATGAATATACTGCTGCTGCTACTGCTAAGTCACTTTAGTCATGTCGGACTCTGTGTGACCCCATAGACGGCAGCCCACTAGGCTCCTCTGTCCCTGGGATTCTCCAGGCAAGAATACTGGAGTGGGCTGCCATTTCCTTCTTCAGTGCAAGAAAGTGAAAGGTGAAAGTGAATTTGCTCAGTTGTGCCCCACTCTTAGTGACCCCATGGACTGAAGCCTACCAGGCTCCTCCGTCCATGGGATTTTCCAGGCAAGAGTACTGGAGTGGGGTGCCATTGCCTTCTCTGACAATGACTATAAGCTGGTACCAATCTGAAATTTGATTTTCTCTCCCTGTTAAAAAAAACAAAGTCTATTTTTGTGTATGGTGTTAGAAAGTGTTCTAGTTTCATTCTTTTACAAGTGGTTGACCAGTTTTCCCAGCACCACTTGTGAAAGAGGTTGTCTTTTTTCCATTGTATATCCTTGCCTCCTTTGTCAAAGATAAGGTGTCCATAGCTTCGTGGGTTTATCTCTGGGCTTGCTATTCTGTTCCATTGATCTGTATTTCTGTCTTTGTGCCAGTACCATACTGTCTTGATGACTGTGGCTTTGTAGTATAGCCTGAAGTCAGGCAGGTTGATTCCTCTAGTTCCATTCTTCTTTGTCAAGATTACTTTGGCTATTCGAGGTTTTTTGTATTTCCATACAAATTGTGAAATTATTTGTTCTAGTTCTGTGACCCACCTCCCAGAATATTGGAAATAAAAGCAAAACTAAACAAATGGGACCTAATGAAACTTAAAAGCTTTTGCACAACAAAGGAAACTATAAGCAAGGTGAAAAAGACAGCCCTCAGATTGGGAGAAAATAACAGCAAATGAAGCAACAGACAAAGGATTAATCTCAAAAATATACAAGCAACTCCTGAAGCTCAATTCCAGAAAAATAAATGACCCAATCAAAACGTGGGCCAAAGAACTAAACAGACATTTCTCCAAAGAAGACATACAGATGGCTAACAAACACATGAAAAGATGCTCAACATCACTCATTATCAGAGAAATGCAAATCAAAACCACAATGAGGTACCATTACACGCCAGTCAGGATGGCTGCTATCCAAAAGTCTACAAGCAATAAATGCTGGAGAGGGTGTGGAGAAAAGGGAACCCTCTTACACTGTTGGTGGGAATGCAAACTAGTACAGCCACTATGGAGAACAGTGTGGAGATTTCTTAAAAAACTGGAAATAGAACTGCCATATGACCCAGCAATCCCACTTCTGGGCATACACACTGAGGAAACCAGATCTGAAAGAGACACGTGCACCCCAATGTTCATCACAGCACTGTTTATAATAGCCAGGACATGGAAGCAACCTAGAAGCCCATCAGCAGATGAATGGATAAGGAAGCTGTGGTACATATACACTATGGAATATTACTCAGCCATTAAAAAGAATTCATTTGAACCAGTCCTAATGAGATGGATGAAACTGGAGCCCATTATACAGAGTGAAGTAAGCCAGAAAGATAAAGAACATTACAGCATACTAACACATATATATGGAATTTAGAAAGATGGTAATGATAACCCTATATGCAAAACAGAAAAAGAGACACAGATGTACAGAACAGACTTTTGGACTCTGTGGGAGAAGGCGAGGGTGGGATGTTTTGAGAGAACAGCATGTGTATTATCTATAGTGAAACAGATCACCAGCCCAGGTGGGATGCATGAGACAAGTGCTCGGGCCTGGTGCACTGGGAAGACCCAGAGGAATCGGGTGGAGAGGGAGGTGAGAGGGGGGATCGGGATGGGGAATACATGTAAATCCTTGGCTGATTCATGTCAATGTATGACAAAACACACTGCAATGTTGTGAAGTAATTAGCCTCCAACTAATAAAAATAAAGGAAAAAAAATTAAAAAAAAAAAAATTAAAAAAAACCCAAAGTCTTCTTGGAATATGGCTTTTGATAACAGACCATGTAAATTTCTTTGTCTATAAGTGATTCCTACTTGCTTTGAAAATCTTTTGTTACTTTGATAAAATGAATGAGTGTTACTTAACAATGATCTATGGAGACTATGACACACATAGACAAAGCTCATTCTGCTTCTACAAAATTAATCCCTCATCAGGAAATTTAAAATGGAAAAATGACTATAAACCACACAGTTGGGGCTATAGGAAATCCAAGATGGCCTCTTGGCTTTTCCCTGCTCCCTGACAAACCTCACTTTTATTTGATAGGATAAAGCTTTTCCTGGCTGTAGAGTTAATATCTCATAATGGAAAAAAAAATGGTTAAAATACATTTTCTGCAATCTCCAGTGATCAGGGTGCCTACTTTGCTGGACAGGTCATACAGATACTGGCAAAAATTTCATGAGCTTCTTGGAGACTATCACTTTCACTGACGTCCTTTGTCATCAGACAAGAACCATGAAACAAAAGGATTGGTTACATGAGATTGAGCAGACTGCTGAATATTGCTACAATTTTCATGACTTTTTGTCTGAAATTTTACTGGCTTCTAATCTTTGTTTTCGGGGAAGGCAATGGCACCCCACTCTAGTACTCTTGCCTGGAAAATCCCATGGACGGAGGAGCCTGGTGGGCTGCTGTCTATGGGGTCTCACAGAGTCGGACACAACTGAAGAAACTTAGCAGCAGCAGCAGCAATCTTTGATTTCAGATATAAAAAAACTCTTCTGCTCAAGTCACTGATGGTTTAAAACAATTTAGTGATTTACACCTGTGGGTAAAATTTTCTCTGTCTCCTCCCCCCAGAAATTGGAGACATTTGGGTTCTGAACAGCCTCATCAAGGTACGAAAAAGACTGTCTCCAGACATACACAAAAATCTCAGAGTATACTGGGGAGCCCAAACTCATATAGATTAGGAGGTTAATGACAGGTTGGTGGATTTAGAAAATGCAGTGCTACTCCTAAAAGAAGTACAAAATCTTAAATTACTAATATATTTATAGTGTGACTGGAACATTACTACTTTTTGTGTGCCCCTCCCCCCCAGGAATATAACCAATCTGGTTATAACCAATATAACCAACTCCTGGGAAAAAGTTAGCACTTGCAGGGCCATATGGCTGACAACCTTACTCTCGATATTAAAAAGCTACAAATAAGTATCATTGGCAAGTAGCATGCGTCTCTTAGACTAGTACCACATACAGACACACTTCAAGGGGTAGCAGAGGGCTTTAAGTCATTGAGCCCTCTCGAGTGGATCAAAGACATTGGAGGTGCTCTCACTGAAACACTAGCTATGTTTTGCTGTTTCACTATAATCTTCTGTTTAGTCCTCAGACACATTCGAAAAACCCTCCAAGAACTAATGAAGAAAGAAGTTGCGAATCAACATATCTTCTGCTACAAAAACAAAAAGGGGGATATGCAGGGGTTAATAGTCAGCTCCCTGTTGCTCTGGCTAAGCCATGAGAAAATCATCATGGGAAAAGAATAAAAGCAAAATATAGCAATAGAGCATAACCCAAATAAAAGTATATCGGGTTGATGAGCTGGAGTTGTCATGCCCTGCTAAGCTAAGGAAAAACATAGTGTGGACCTTGGAACGCCAGGTCAGCACAAGTTCAGAACACTGCTTGTGCACACACTAAGATGTTTTCCCAAGGCCTATGCAGGTCTATGACTTCCAGCTAAGTGATAACCCTTGTATGAGAAAATAACAAAGATAGTTTAAAGTAATCAATAAAATGGGAGTCGTGAGCAGGGACACAGGAGGCTGACTTCACTGTAACACAACAGATACTTTCTGCTTGCCAAGACACTAAATAAAAGTGATGTGGCTCCGAGGAACAGGGCTCTTGACCCAAGAGGTCTTGAGTTGCCCGGTCCCATCTTTAAAACTTTAATTCTGTCTCCAGTTTCTTTTTCCCAAACTGCGCCAACCACTTTTGATCCCTAGCTGCTGTGTTGGCCACAGCAAAGGTGCATGGACTTCTCATTGCAGTGGCTTCTCTTGTTGCGGAGCTCAGGCTCTAGGTGTGCGGGCTCAGTAGTTGTGGCTTGTGGATTTAGTTTCTCTGGGGCACACGGAATCTTACTGGAGCAGGGATTGAACCCGTGATCCCTGCACTGGCAGGCAGATTCTTATCCACTGCACCACCAGGGAAATCTGAGGCTTAGTTTCTTTTTTTTAAAATTTTATTATTTTTTATTTTTTTATTAGTTGGAGGCTAATTATTTTACAATATTGTAGTGGGTTTTGTCATACATTGACATGAATCAGCCATGGAGTTACATGTATTCCCCATCCCGATCCCCCCTCTCACCTCCCTCTCCACCCGATTCCTCTGGGTCTTCCCAGTGCACCAGGCCGGAGCACTTGTCTCATGCATCCCACCTGGGCTGGTGATCTGTTTCACTATAGATAATACACATGCTGTTCTCTCAAAACATCCCACCCTCGCCTTCTCCCACAGAGTCCAAAAGTCTGTTCTGTACATCTGTGTCTCTTTTTCTGTTTTGCATATAGGGTTATCATTACCATCTTTCTAAATTCCATATATATGTGTTAGTATGCTGTAATGTTCTTTATCTTTCTGGCTTACTTCACTCTGTATAATGGGCTCCAGTTTCATCCATCTCATTAGGACTGGTTCAAATGAATTCTTTTTAATGGCTGAGTAATATTCCATAGTGTATATGTACCACAGCTTCCTTATCCATTCATCTGCTGATGGGCTTCTAGGTTGCTTCCATGTCCTGGCTATTATAAACAGTGCTGTGATGAACATTGGGGTGCCCGTGTCTCTTTCAGATCTGGTTTCCTCAGTGTGTATGCCCAGAAGTGGGATTGCTGGGTCATATGGCAGTTCTATTTCCAGTTTTTTAAGAAATCTCCACACTGTTCTCCATAGTGGCTGTACTAGTTTGCATTCCCACCAACAGTGTAAGAGGGTTCCCTTTTCTCCACACCCTCTCCAGCATTTATTGCTTGTAGACTTTTGGATAGCAGCCATCCTGACTGGCGTGTAATGGTACCTCATTGTGGTTTTGATTTGCATTTCTCTGATAATGAGTGATGTTGAGCATCTTTTCATGTGTTTGTTAGCCATCTGTATGTCTTCTTTGGAGAAATGTCTGTTTAGTTCTTTGGCCCACGTTTTGATTGGGTCATTTATTTTTCTGGAATTGAGCTTCAGGAGTTGCTTGTATATTTTTGAGATTAATCCTTTGTCTGTTGCTTCATTTGCTGTTATTTTCTCCCAATCTGAGGGCTGTCTTTTTCACCTTGCTTATAGTTTCCTTTGTTGTGCAAAAGCTTTTAAGTTTCATTAGGTCCCATTTGTTTAGTTTTGCTTTTATTTCCAATATTCTGGGAGGTGGGTCATAGAGGATCCTGCTGTGATTTATGTCGGAGAGTGTTTTGCCTATGTTCTCCTCTAAGAGTTTTATAGTTTCTGGTCTTACATTTAGATCTTTAATCCATTTTGAGTTTATTTTTGTGTGTGGTGTTAGAAAGTGTTCTAGTTTCATTGTTTTACAAGTGGTTGACCAGTTTTCCCAGCACCACTTGTGAAAGAGGTTGTCTTTTTTCCATTGTATACCCTTGCCTCCTTTGTCAAAGATAAGGTGTCCATAGGTTTGTGGGTTTATCTCTGGGCTTTCTATTCTGTTCCATTGATCTATATTTCTGTCTTTGTGCCAGTACCATACTGTCTTGATGACTGTGGCTTTGTAGTAGAGTCTGAAGTCAGGCAGGTTGATTCCTCCAGTTCCATTCTTCTTTCTCAAGATTACTTTGGCTATTCGAGGTTTTTTGTATTTCCATACAAATTGTGAAATTATTTGTTCTAGTTCTGTGAAAAATACCGTTGGTAGCTTGATAGGGATTGCATTGAATCTATAGATTGCTTTGGGTAGTATAGCCATTTTGACAATATTGATTCTTCCAATCCACGAACATGGTATGTTTCTCCATCTGTTTGTGTCCTCTTTGATTTCTTTCATCAGTGTTTTATAGTTTTCTATGTAGAGGTCTTTTGTTTCTTTAGGTAGATATACTCCTAAGTATTTTATTCTTTTTGTTGCAATGGTGAATGGTATTGTTTCCTTAATTTCCCTTTCATTAGTGTATTCTCTATTGTTAGTGTATAGGAATGCAAGGGATTTCTGTGTGTTAATTTTATATCCTGCAACTTTACTATATTCATTGATTAGCTCTAGTAATTTTCTGGTAGAGTCTTTAGGGTTTTCTATGTAGAGGATCATGTCATCTGCAAACAGCGAGAGTTTCACTTCTTCTTTTCCGATCTGGATTCCTTTTACTTCTTTTTCTGCTCTGATTGCTGTGGCCAACACTTCCAACACTATGTTGAATAGTAGTGGTGAGAGTGGGCACCCTTGTCTTGTTCCTGATTTCAGGGGAAATGCCTTCAATTTTTCACCATTGAGGGTAATGCTTGCTGTGGGTTTGTCATATATAGCTTTTATTATGTTGAGGTATGTTCCTTCTATTCCTGCTTTCTGGAGAGTTTTAATCATAAATGAGTGTTGAATTTTGTCAAAGGCTTTCTCTGCATCTATTGAGATAATCATATGGTTTTTATCTTTCAATTTGTTAATGTGGTGTATTACATTGATTGATTTGTGGATATTAAAGAATCCTTGCATTCCTGGGATAAAGCCCACTTGGTCATGGTGTATGATTTTTTTAATATGTTATTGCATTCTGTTTGCTAGAATTTTGTTAAGGATTTTTGCATCTATGTTCATCAGTGATATTGGCCTGTAGTTTTCTTTTTTTGTGACATCTTTGACTGTTTCCCAGTATGATTTATGGCCTAATTCCAAGGTGAGGAATGAGACCCCCTCTTCCTATTGACCTTGTTCTACATTATGGCCACAGAGCAGGTCTAGAATAGTCATGGTCAGAGAAGAAGAGGGAGGGATGAACAGTGAAAAAGATGTATGTGGAGATTCAGAAGCATAGTGGTCTACATGGAGGAAATTAGCTGCAAAATCCCAGACACAGCACGGCAGATGTGCTTGGATACAGAGGCAGGTCTATACACACACTCAGGCAGAGTGAGAAAGGGAGACATATGGATGCTTTCATGGAGCAATATCCTTGTAATATGACTTTCATGATATCACTATTAAAACTTCTGAAGTTATTTGTACTTTGGAAACCACAGGCTTAAATGCTGGCGTTAAGAAGATCCCTGGATATATGTTTTGCAGATCCATGTTTTCACTCAGCCACTTATTAGTTCTGTTACCTTGGACTAGGGGCTTCCCAGGTGACTCAGTGGTAAAAAATCCACCTGCCAATGCAGGAGGTGCGGGCTCAATCCCCGGGTCGGGAAGATCTCCTGGAGAAGGAAATGGCAACCCACTCGGGTATTCTTGCCTGGGAAATCTCACGGACAGAGGAGCCTTGCAGGCTACAGTCCAGGGGGTCACAGAAGAGTCAGACACGGCTTAGCAACTAAACCACAAACAGCAACAACCTTGGAGTAATCAGCTGATATTTCCTTGTCTGTTTCTTGTTAAATTGTGTAGCACTGACTTCCCCATGAAGACAGAGCTTGCCATGGTAAGAAACTCAGCTACCATCATTACATTTGGCAGAGATTCAAAGGCAGGAAGGGGAATTTTTTTAAAAAATTAGAAAACGGGAGGGATTCAGACATACTCTTATTGGAGATTGTTGGCGTGGGAAAGGTGGAGGCGGGCTAATGAGAAGCAAGGCATCACATGTGCCTGGTTTGGGGATTATATTTGATTTTCCTTGTTGTTTCTGAGTTGGAACCAGGGCAAGAGTTAGAGAAGCTGGCACTTATTGACCAAGTCTTGGTCCTGAGTGTTCTAATCTGATTGTTGCAGAGGCTATGGGTCAGAGTTCTACTGTAGATGACTTGGCAATAATCTGTCTGTGTATTCAGTCTCTTGGTACAATGTGTTCAGCAGATGAGATTAGATTCAGGCTCCAGCTTGTTCCCATAGTTTGCCACATGGTTGCCTGGATAGTTCACCTTGCCCTGCTTCACCCTGGGTACCCAACTTTCCCAGTCAACTTCATGAGGAATGCTCAAGTGTCAGCTCTGCTTCACGGGAGAGAAAAGCATTTCCCAAAGTCATTTCTATTATATTCAGCAGAGCAGTTTTTCCACTATGTGTTCCTATATTAAGTGCTCTGCTTCCAATTCCAATGTATGTGTGGGGGTTTTCTTCCCACACCATTGAGCAGTTTTTGGAGACCAGCTCGGTTTCCTATAGTTGAACTTGATTCTGACACTATCTACCTAGAGATAGTATCAGGTTCTACAGGTTAAGGGCTTGGTCCTACAAGATTGCTTTCTCTTCAGATGTCCATCATGAGCCCAGGTTGTCACCTGTGCTTCTGAGAACCAGCTGTAGGTAGGAAGCTTCAATGAGCCCCTAATTGGGTTCAACAATTTGCTAAAATAATTAGTGCTTTTGTGAACTAGTTTGGCTCCCAGAACTCAGAGAAGCATTCTATTTATAGATTACTAGTTTATTATAAAAGGATGATATAATTTAGGAATAGCCAGATAGAAGAGATACACAGGGCAAGGTAGGTGGGAAGGGAATGGAATTTCTATGTCCTCTCAAGGGCACCATTCTCCCTGAATCTCTATGTGTTCACCAACTTGGAAACTCTCTGAACCTCATCCTTTTTGGTTTTTACAGAGGTTTCATTACACAGACATGATTGATTAAGTCACTAACCATTGGTTATCGATTCAACCTCCAGCCTGCCTCTCCCCTCCCCACAGATCCAAGGGGTGGAAGGAAAGTTCCAATCCTCTAATCACATGGATGGTTCTTCTGGTGATTGGCCCCCATCTTTAGGTGTTTTCCGAGAGTCACCTCATTAACAAAAGATATCTTTATGTTCTCATCACTTAGGAGATTTCAAGAGTCTTAGGAGTTCTGTGCTGGAAATGAGGAGGAAGACCAAATATACAGTTGTTATTACATATCACAATATCACATATGTTAAGAAGTGAAATAGGTTAGAAGTGTTAGAAAATGGAACAAAAAAGAGGAGCTGGAAGAGCAGACCAGAGTGGAAGAGACACAAACTGCATCTCTTCTTACCTACACGACTCAATCCTGAGTCCGTAGGTTTTGAATTTCCTCCAGTGTGCAAACCATGGGCCTCTCTGTGAGGTGAAGTGTGCCATCTAAGCCCCTCAGTGAGATAATGTGAAGGCAACACCTTTTCTGGCTGAGTCACATTCTCAAATGTGTAACTGTGAGAGAGGATCCAGGGTTGGTATAGCTTGGTCAAAAACTGCTTTAGACACGGTGTTTGCCTTTGCTCTTCTTTTCCTGTCTTTTCTTTCTCCTATTATCTCTCTGTGAAAGACTTCTCAGCTCTGTCTTTTCCAATTGGATTTGGTTGACTCTTAGAAGAGGCAGCCATTTGCCTCTTTAAGCAGAGTTGTAAAGGTGTATGTGAGTGGAAGATGTTTTTCCTTTGGGTGCTGGAGGCTGGTTCCAAGAGTAGGTGGAGGTGGTTGTTTTCTGTGGAATAGATCTGATTGGGTTTGTTCTTATGTCAGCTGAAGACCCTGTTTGGTTGAAGAGTGTATTATAGGGGGATGGGCACTTCTATGCAGGTACATTCCTTTAGAAACACTCCAACCAAGTCGTTGACACCTCCCATCCTTTTATGGTCTTTATTAATAGACTTCTCATCTCCTTCTCGCTTTTCCCCAACTCTTAAAAAGAGAATTAAAGACCACTCAAAGTAATCCTAGGCTTTTGCTTTCTTTTTATTTTTAATCAACTGATACCATAAGAGTGCCATTTTAATACAACCAAATCTTTCATGAAATATTGAATTTTATTTGAGATATATGAAAATAGGAAAGAGGTCTAATTTCTCAAAGTGGTGTCTGAGACAACTCTCTCTTCTAAAATGAACCTGGAACCTTCCAGCAGCCTTCAAATGCACAGAAATCTTGGTTATCTTTCTCTAGCATTAGAAGCAGGTGGAGCTGGGAGACACTCAGGAATACTAGTGGGCTCTCAAGCCAGCCAGGGAAGGGGAAGGGGTGGCTTTCATTGCTCAGATATAGATTATAGTCATGAAGGCAAAGTTGTTGCAGTGGGGGAACCAGATTGCTGTCCATCTACTCTGTGCATTTGATAGTTTATTTAGGTAATTTTTTATTTATAGGAAAATCAGGAAAATGGCCACAAGCAAAGCTAGAAAGCTGAAGAGTTTAAGTAAGCTTGCGAAGAGAGATGGGGATTCTTGTACAATTCGAGTTTTGGTGGCCTTGAATGTTCGGTCCCACTGGGTCATGATAGCATTTCGGGCTCCTTCCCATTTCCCTGGACCAGTCAAACGGAATTGGTATGGTGTGCATGGGCCAAAGAAGATGGCCAAAGCCAGGCGTGGATCCGTCAGGAGCAGAGAGAACAGGTTGGGCTTTGCATTGATAGCGGTCAGGAGTTCATCTACATATGTGATATAATCAGTTTGCAAAGCTTTGCAGTAACACAAGCCAAACCTTTATAAAAGGAAGATTGGGATAAAGAAGAAAACAAAAAGATTAAATAATGGTAACCTTAAAACAAGTAAAAGTGCCAGAAGTAAACAATGAGGCCACAAAATTTGAACTGGTTTCTGTATTCTTCCCTCCACGCCCATAGTTGTCAAATGGTCTCATGGTATTGTTTAAATACAAGATAGATCCTGTGAAAAAACACTCTGTACACATCGTTTGTCAAATGCTGATAATGAATCTAGTATTACTTTAGTTCTATTGTTAAATGATTAGCAATTTCTAGCAAAAAAGGTTTTATATAATTTTACTATTCTTATATCTTCCTAAAACTCAATTATTGCTTGATTTGTATAATGTGAAAAATCACAAAACTCAGTAGGGTGAAATTCTGTGTAATGCTGGTATTAATCTTTAATTAATTAATCCCTCGACTGACCAAAGTGACAAAAGCTATTGCTTCATGTAGTTCTAATTAGTGATTTATGTTATGCTAGAATTGCATAATGGAGATCAAATCATATCCCAGGTTGAGAATGAAGAAGAGACACTGGAAGTGCTTTTATAATTTTGGGATTTAGGACTTTGACAAGGATAGTAAAACATTTGAAGTTTGGAAATATATATGAAGGAGAAAATTGGTGTTTCTTTTTTTTTTTTTAATTTTTTTTAATTTTTTTATTAGTTGGAGGCTAATTACTTCACAACATTTCAGTGGGTTTTGTCATACATTGATATGAATCAGCCATAGATTTACACTTATTCCCCATCCCGATCCCCCCTCCCACCTCCCTCTTCACCCGACTCCTCTGGGTCTTCCCAGTGCACCAGGCCCGAGCACTTGTCTCATGCATCCCACCTGGGCTGGTGATCTGTTTCACTATAGATAATACACATGCTGTTCTTTTGAAACATCCCACCCTCACATTCTCCCACAGAGTTCAAAAGTCTGTTCTGTATTTCTGTGTCTCTTTTTCTGTTTTGCATATAGGGTTGTCATTACCATCTTTCTAAATTCCATATATATGTGTTAGTATGCTGTAATGTTCTTTATCTTTCTGGCTTACTTCACTCTGTATAATGGGCTCCAGTTTCATCCATCTCATTAGGACTGATTCAAATGAATTCTTTTTGACAGCTGAGTAATATTCCATGGTGTATATGTACCACAGCTTCCTTATCCATTCATCTGCTGATGGGCATCTAGGTTGCTTCCATGTCCTGGCTATTATAAACAGTGCTGCAATGAACATTGGGGTGCACGTGTCTCTTTCAGATCTGGTTTCCTCAGTGTGTATGCCCAAAAGTGGGATTGCTGGGTCATATGGCAGTTCTATTTCCAGTTTTTTAAGGAATCTCCACACTGTTTTCCATAGTGGCTGTACTAGTTTGCATTCCCACCAACAGTGTAAGAGGGTTCCCTTTTCTCCACACCCTCTCCAGCATTTATTGCTTGTAGTCTTTTGGATAGCAGCCATCCTGACTGGCGTGTAATGGTACCTCATTGTGGTTTTGATTTGCATTTCTCTAATAATGAGTGATGTTGAGCACCTTTTCATGTGTTTGTTAGCCATCTGTATGTCTTCTTTGGAGAAATGTCTGTTTAGTTCTTTGGCCCATTTTTTGATTGGGTCATTTATTTTTCTGGAATTGAGCTTCAGGAGTTGCTTGTATATTTTTGAGATTAATCCTTTGTCTGTTTCTTCATTTGCTATTATTTTCTCCCAATCTGACGGCTGTCTTTTCACCTTACTTATAGTTTCCTTTGTAGTGCAAAAGCTTTTAAGTTTCATTAGGTCCCATTTGTTTAGTTTTGCTTTTATTTCCAATATTCTGGGAGGTGGGTCATAGAGGATCTTGCTGTGATTTATGTCAGAGAGTGTTTTGCCTATGTTCTCCTCTAGGAGTTTTATAGTTTCTGGTCTTACATTTAGATCTTTAATCCATTTTGAGTTTATTTTTGTGTATGGTGTTAGAAAGTGTTCTAGTTTCATTCTTTTACAAGTGGTTGACCAGTTTTCCCAGCACCACTTGTTAAAGAGGTTGTCTTTTTTCCATTGTATATCCTTGCCTCCTTTGTCAAAGATAAGGTGTCCATAGGTTCGTGGATTTATCTCTGGGCTTTCTATTCTGTTCCATTGATCTATATTTCTGTCTTTGTGCCAGTACCATACTGTCTTGATGACTGTGGCTTTGTAGTAGAGTCTGAAGTCAGGCAGGTTGATTCCTCCAGTTCCATTCTTCTTTCTCAAGATTACTTTGGCTATTCGAGGTTTTTTGTATTTCCATACAAATTGTGAAATTCTTTGGTCTAGTTCTGTGAAAAATACCGTTGGTAGCTTGATAGGGATTGCATTGAATCTATAGATTGCTTTGGGTAGAATAGCCATTTTGACAATATTGATTCTTCCAATCCATGAACACGGTATGTTTCTCCATCTGTTTGTGTCCTCTTTGATTTCTTTCATCAGTGTTTTATAGTTTTCTATGTATAGGTCTTTTGTTTCTTTAGGTAGATATACTCCTAAGTATTTTATTCTTTTTGTTGCAATGGTGAATGGTATTGTTTCCTTAATTTCTCTTTCTGTTTTTTCATTGTTAGTATATAGGAATGCAAGGGATTTCTGTGTGTTAATTTTATATCCTGCAACTTTACTATATTCATTGATTAGTTCTAGTAATTTTCTGGTAGAGTCTTTAGGGTTTTCTATGTAGAGGATCATGTCATCTGCAAACAGGGAGAGTTTCACTTCTTCTTTTCCTATCTGGATTCCTTTTACTTCTTTTTCTGCTCTGATTGCTGTGGCCAACACTTCCAACACTATGTTGAATAGTAGTGGTGAGAGTGGGCACCCTTGTCTTGTTCTTGATTTCAGGGGAAATGCTTTCAATTTTTCACCATTGAGGGTAATGCTTGCTGTGGGTTTGTCATATATAGCTTTTATTATGTTGAGGTATGTTCCTTCTATTCCTGCTTTCTGGAGAGTTTTAATCATAAATGAGTGTTGAATTTTGTCAAAGGCTTTCTCTGCATCTATTGAGATAATCATATGGTTTTTATCTTTCAATTTGTTAATGTGGTGTATTACATTGATTGATTTGTGGATATTAAAGAATCCTTGCATTCCTGGGATAAAGCCCACTTGGTCATGGTGTATGATTTTTTTAATATGTTATTGCATTCTGTTTGCTAGAATTTTGTTAAGGATTTTTGCATCTATGTTCATCAGTGATATTGGCCTGTAGTTTTCTTTTTTTGTGACATCTTTGACTGGTTTTGGAATTAGGGTGATGGTGGCCTCATAGAATGAGTTTGGAAGTTTACCTTCTTCAATTTTCTGGAAGAGTTTGAGTAAGATAGGTGTTAGCTCTTCTCTAAATTTTTGGTAGAATTCAGCTGTGAAGCCATCTGGTCCTGGGCTTTTGTTTGCTGGAAGATTTCTGATTACAGTTTCGATTTCCTTGCTTGTGATGGGTCTGTTAGGATCTTCTATTTCTTCCTGGTTCAGTTTTGGAAAGTTATGCTTTTCTAAGAATTTGTCCATTTCTTCCAAGTTGTCCATTTTATTGGCATAGAGCTGCTGGTAGTAGTCTCTTATGATCCTTTGTATTTCAGTGTTGTCTGTTGTGATCTCTCCATTTTCATTTCTAATTTTGTTAATTTGGTTCTTCTCTCTTTGTTCCTTAATGAGTCTTGCTAATGGTTTGTCAATTTTGTTTATTTTTTCAAGAAACCAGCTTTTAGCTTTGTTGATTTTTGCTATGGTCTCTTTAGTTTCTTTTGCATTTATTTCTGCCCTAATTTTTAAGATTTCTTTCCTTCTGCTAACCCTGGGGTTCTTCATTTCTTCCTTCTCTAATTGCTTTAGGTGTAGAGTTAGGTTATTTATTTGGCTTTTTTCTTGTTTCTTCATGTGAGCCTGTAATGCTATGAACCTTCCCCTTATCACTGCTTTTACAGTGTCCCATAGGTTTTGGGTTGTTGTGTTTTCATTTTCATTCATTTCTATGCATATTTTGATTTCTTTTTTGATTTCTTCTATGATTTGTTGGTCACTCGGAAGCGTGTTATTTAGCCTCCATATGTTTGAATTTTTAACAATTTTTTCCCTGTAATTGAGATCTAATCTTACTGCACTGTGGTCAGAAAAGATGACTGGAATGATTTCAATTTTTTTGAATTTTACAAGACTAGATTTATGGCCCAGGATGTGATCTATTCTGGAGAAGGTTCCGTGTGCACTTGAGAAAAAGGTGAAGTTGATTGTTTTGGGGTGAAATGTCCTATAGATATCAATTAGGTCTAGCTGGTCCATTGTGTCATTTAAAGTTTGAGTTTCCTTGTTAATTTTCTGTTTAGTTGATCTATCCATAGTTGTGAGTGGGGTATTAAAGTCTCCCACTATTATTGTGTTACTATTAATTTCCTCTTTCATACTCGTTAGCATTTGCGAGGCTTAGTTTGTTTTCCCATTCACATATTGCTCTTGCTCCTTCCCTGTTTACTAATCTAGCCATGACTAATCATAGTTACACGCTTTATAAGTCTGCTGGCACTACCATGAAAACAGATGTCAGAAATAAAAATATGACTATAAAAATAGTTAAATAGTATAACTTTTACTCTGTAGGAAAATGTGACCAATAGTCTTACCCTATTAATACAAGCTAATTGTCTCATTATATTTTCCATTTTGACCTAAAATTTTGATGTCTATTTTTAATTATCTATCAAGTTTTTTTTTTAAAGAGAAAGGACTAAATGTAGACTTTTTAAAAAAAATCAAAATGCTCTGAATTTAGAGAGTTTTAAAATAATGATATATCTTATGTGAGTATTTACTGTACATTAGGTACAGTATTTCTTTGCATGGATCACTGAGGAAGGCTTTCTTATCTCTCCTTGCTATTCTTTGGAACTCTGCATTCAAATGGGTATATCTTTCCTTTTCTCTTTTGCCTTTTGCTTCTCTTCTTTTCACAGCGGTTTGTAAGGCCTGCTCAGACAACCATTTTGCCTTTTTGCATTTCTTTTTCTTGGGGATGGTCTTGATCCTGCCTCCCATACAGTGTCATGAACCTCCATCCATAGTTCATCAGGCACTGTCTATCAGATCTAATCCCTTGAATCTATTTGTCATTTCCACTGTATAATCCTAAGGGATTTGATTTAGGTCATACCTGAATGGTCTAGTGGTCTTCCCTACTTTCCTCAATTTAAATCTGAATTTGGCAGTAAGGAGTTCATGATCTGAGCCATAGTCAGCTCCTGGTCTTGTTTTTTGCTGACTGTATAGAGCTTTTCCATCTTTGGCTGCAAAGAATATAATCAATCTGATTTCAGTGTTGACCATCTGGTGATACCCATGTATAGAGTCTTGTCTTGTGTTGTTGGAAGAGGGTGTTTGCTGTGATCAGTGCGTTTTCTTGGTAAAACTCTATTAGCCTTTGCTCTGCTTCATTCTGTACTCCAAGGCCAAATTTGCCTGTTACTCCAGGTTTGCCTTGGAAACGAACAGAGATCATTCTGTTGTTTTTGAGATTATATTCAAATACTGCATTTCGGACTCTTTTGTTGACTGCGATGGCTACTCCATTTCTTTTAAGGAATTCTTGCCCATGGTAGTAGATATAATGGTCATCTGAGTTAAATTCACCTATTCCAGTCCATTTTAGTTCGCTGATTCCTAAAATGTTGACGTTCACTCTTGCCATCTCCTGTTTGACCACTTACCGTTTGCCTTAATTCATGGACCTGACATTCCAGGTTCCTATGCAATATTGCTCTTTACAGCATCAGACTTTGCTTCTATCACCAGTCACATCCACAACTGGGTGTTGTTTTTGCTTTGATTCCATCTCTTCATTCTTTCTGGAGTGGTGGATTACACTATTTAATCCTTACGAGACTCTACGAGGTAGGATGTTATAACTTTCACGCAGTAGGAAAGAAAACTGTAGCTTCAGAAAAGTGCATTACTTGCTCAGGTTTACACAGCTAGTAAATGGCAGAACTTCTGCACTCATTTCAGTTCTTTAAGCAGCTCCTACAGCGGGGTGTATTGAAAGATCTGGAGTGTTGGACTGTAAAAAAAGATAGGTCCAGTAGGGGGTGCTATTTGTATACACTAAAAAGAATTTCTGACAGTGTAAAATTACCCTTGAGTTGAAATGCCTTACCAGTCTTTCTGATTTAAAGGATGTGCTGGAGGCCAAAGTGTTTAATATGTTTTCGCTTTTGCTAGGTTTCTGGGACCTAACTTGTAGTGGGAATTCCTAATAATGTACTTTCACAGCCATGAGAAATTTCACAGAAATAGCACCTGGTAAAACAGCATATATTAAGAAATTATGTTAGTGATTATCTTTCATGTTTTTCTTAAGAATAATTGCCTTGTTACAAACCCCAAGGCCAGATCCAGAAGAGAGTATGACTGGGATCATGACGGCATGGACCTTGGAACACCGGGTTGGCACCAGGCGTGAATACTGCATGCTTGCTAATTGTTCCTAAGACTAGCCCAGAAGGGATCGGCCTGGGGTAAACACAAGGAGATCTGGACTATGTCAGAATAGGACATTTAGGAGTAGGTGATCAACACAGCATGTGTCTTGAGAAAGATAAGATCTGAGAAAGTCCTGTAGTCAGCAATTAGGAACAAAAGCTGGACTCAGAATGGACTCTGCATGTCAGTCCAACAGAGGCTCCAGGTCCCCTGACCCATTGCACCAGATTTCGTGTTCTGTCTTCATTCTCCTTGCTCGCTCCTGGACCATTAGGGCAACAGTAACTAAATTCATGTGTTCTTATGCATGGGATGTGTTTCAATCAGTAATTGAAAAAATGTATTTCAATAGGTAATTATGTAGAATTCAATTGGCAATTATGTAGAATTCTTTTGGGCTCCAAAATCACTGCAGAAATTAAAAGCCATGAAATTAAAAGACTCTTGCTCCTTGCAAGAAATGGTCAACCTAGACAGCATGTTAAAAAGCAGAGACATTACTTTGCCAACAAAGGTCCATCCAGTCAAAGCTATGGTTTTTCCAGTGGTTATGTATAAATGTGACAGTTGGACTATAAAGAAAGCTGAGCATGGAAGAATTGATGCTTTTGAACTGTGGTGTTGGAGGAGACTCTTGAGAGTCCCTTGGACTGCAAGGAGATTCAACCAGTCTATCCTGAAGGAGATCAGTCCTGAATATTCATTGGAAGGACTGATGCTGAAGCTGAAACTCCAATACTTTGGCCGCCCAGTGCGAAGAGTTGACTCATTGGAAAAGACCCTGATGCTGGGAAAGACTGAAGGCAGGAGGAGAAGGGGACAACAGAAGATGAGATGATTGGATCACTGACTTGATGGACATGAGTTTGAGTAAGCTCCAGGAGTTGGTGATGGACAGGAAAGCCTGGTGTCCTGCAGTCCATGGGGTCACAAAGAGTTGGACACGACTGAGTGACTAAACTGAACTGATGAAGAATTGCACAGTTTAAAAATAAATAGTAGTCAATAAATATTTGTTTTCTTCTTCCACAGTTAAATAAATGAATAAGCATTGTCAAGAGCACTCCTTTCAAGGTGATCTAATTTTGGTTCTGAGAGATGTTTGGAGACTCTGTAAAACTATAATTGACATACCGTTTCCCAGTATGATTTATGGCCTAATTCCAAGGTGAGGAATGAGACCCCCTCTTCCTATTGACCTTGTTCTACATTATGGCCACAGAGCAGGTCTAGAATAGTCATGGTCAGAGAAGAAGAGGGAGGGATGAACAGTGAAAAAGATGTATGTGGAGATTCAGAAGCATAGTGGTCTACATGGAGGAAATTAGCTGCAAAATCCCAGACACAGCACGGCAGATGTGCTTGGATAGAGAGGCAGGTCTATACACACACTCAGGCAGAGTGAGAAAGGGAGACATATGGATGCTTTCATGGAGCAATATCCTTGTAATATGACTTTCATGATATCACTATTAAGACTTCTGAAGTTATTTGTACTTTGGAAACCACAGGCTTAAATGCTGGCGTTAAGAAGATCCCTGGATATATGTTTTGCAGATCCATGTCTTCACTCAGCCACTTATTAGTTCTGTTACCTTGGACTAGGGGCTTCCCAGGTGACTCAGTGGTAAAAAATCCACCTGCCAATGCAGGAGGTGCGGGCTCAATCCCCGGGTCGGGAAGATCTCCTGGAGAAGGAAATGGCAACCCACTCGGGTATTCTTGCCTGGGAAATCTCACGGACAGAGGAGCCTTGCAGGCTACAGTCCAGGGGGTCACAGAAGAGTCGGACACGGCTTAGCAACTAAACCACAAACAGCAACAACCTTGGAGTAATCAGCTGATATTTCCTTGTCTGTTTCTTGTTAAATTGTGTAGCACTGACTTCCCCATGAAGACAGAGCTTGCCATGGCAAGAAACTCAGCTACCATCATTACATTTGGCAGAGATTCAAAGGCAGGAAGGGGAATTTTTTTAAAAAATTAGAAAATGGGAGGGATTCAGACATACTCTTATTGGAGATTGTTGGCGTGGGAAAGGTGGAGGCGGGCTAATGAGAAGCAAGGCATCACATGTGCCTGGTTTGGGGCTTATATTTGATTTTCCTTGTTGTTTCTGAGTTGGAACCAGGGCAAGATTTAGAGAAGCTGGCACTTATTGACCAAGTCTTGGTCCTGAGTGTTCTAATCTGATTGTTGCAGAGGCTATGGGTCAGAGTTCTACTGTAGATGACTTGGCAATAATCTGTCTGTGTATTCAGTCTCTTGGTACAATGTGTTCAGCAGATGAGATTAGATTCAGGCTCCAGCTTGTTCCCATAGTTTGCCACATGGTTGCCTGGATAGTTCACTTTGCCCTGCTTCACCCTGGGTACCCAACTTTCCCAGTCAACTTCATGAGGAATGCTCAAGTGTCAGCTCTGCTTCACGGGAGAGAAAAGCATTTCCCAAAGTCATTTCTATTATATTCAGTAGAGCAGTTTTTCCACTATGTGTTCCTATATTAAGTGCTCTGCTTCCAATTCCAATGTATGTGTGGGGGTTTTCTTCCCACACCATTGAGCAGTTTTTGGAGACCAGCTCGGTTTCCTATAGTTGAACTTGATTCTGACACTATCTACCTAGAGATAGTATCAGGTTCTACAGGTTAAGGGCTTGGTCCTACAAGATTGCTTTCTCTTCAGATGTCCATCATGAGCCCAGGTTGTCACCTGTGCTTCTGAGAACCAGCTGTAGGTAGGAAGCTTCAATGAGCCCCTAATTGGGTTCAACAATTTGCTAAAATAATTAGTGCTTTTGTGAACTAGTTTGGCTCCCAGAACTCAGAGAAGCATTCTATTTATAGATTACTAGTTTATTATAAAAGGATGATATAATTTAGGAATAGCCAGATAGAAGAGATACACAGGGCAAGGTAGGTGGGAAGGGAATGGAATTTCTATGTCCTCTCAAGGGCACCATTCTCCCTGAATCTCTATGTGTTCACCAACTTGGAAACTCTCTGAACCTCATCCTTTTTGGTTTTTACAGAGGTTTCATTACACAGACATGATTGATTAAGTCACTAACCATTGGTTATCGATTCAACCTCCAGCCTGCCTCTCCCCTCCCCACAGATCCAAGGGGTGGAAGGAAAGTTCCAATCCTCTAATCACATGGATGGTTCTTCTGGTGATTGGCCCCCATCTTTAGGTGTTTTCCGAGAGTCACCTCATTAACAAAAGATATCTTTATGTTCTCATCACTTAGGAGATTTCAAGAGTCTTAGGAGTTCTGTGCTGGAAATGAGGAGGAAGACCAAATATACAGTTGTTATTACATATCACAATATCACATATGTTAAGAAGTGAAATAGGTTAGAAGTGTTAGAAAATGGAACAAAAAAGAGGAGCTGGAAGAGCAGACCAGAGTGGAAGAGACACAAACTGCATCTCTTCTTACCTACACGACTCAATCCTGAGTCCGTAGGTTTTGAATTTCCTCCAGTGTGCAAACCATGGGCCTCTCTGTGAGGTGAAGTGTGCCATCTAAGCCCCTCAGTGAGATAATGTGAAGGCAACACCTTTTCTGGCTGAGTCACATTCTCAAATGTGTAACTGTGAGAGAGGATCCAGGGTTGGTATAGCTTGGTCAAAAACTGCTTTAGACACGGTGTTTGCCTTTGCTCTTCTTTTCCTGTCTTTTCTTTCTCCTATTATCTCTCTGTGAAAGACTTCTCAGCTCTGTCTTTTCCAATTGGATTTGGTTGACTCTTAGAAGAGGCAGCCATTTGCCTCTTTAAGCAGAGTTGTAAAGGTGTATGTGAGTGGAAGATGTTTTTCCTTTGGGTGCTGGAGGCTGGTTCCAAGAGTGGGTGGAGGTGGTTGTTTTCTGTGGAATAGATCTGATTGGGTTTGTTCTTATGTCAGCTGAAGACCCTGTTTGGTTGAAGAGTGTATTATAGGGGGATGGGCACTTCTATGCAGGTACATTCCTTTAGAAACACTCCAACCAAGTCGTTGACACCTCCCATCCTTTTATGGTCTTTATTAATAGACTTCTCATCCCCGTCTCGCTTTTCCCCAACTCTTAAAAAGAGAATTAAAGACCACTCAAAGTAATCCTAGGCTTTTGCTTTCTTTTTATTTTTAATCAACTGATACCATAAGAGTGCCATTTTAATACAACCAAATCTTTCATGAAATATTGAATTTTATTTGAGATATATGAAAATAGGAAAGAGGTCTAATTTGTCAAAGTGGTGTCTGAGACAACTCTCTCTTCTAAAATGAACCTGGAACCTTCCAGCAGCCTTCAAATGCACAGAAATCTTGGTTATCTTTCTCTAGCATTAGAAGCAGGTGGAGCTGGGAGACACTCAGGAATACTAGTGGGCTCTCAAGCCAGCCAGGGAAGGGGAAGGGGTGGCTTTCATTGCTCAGATATAGATTATAGTCATGAAGGCAAAGTTGTTGCAGTGGGGGAACCAGATTGCTGTCCATCTACTCTGTGCATTTGATAGTTTATTTAGGTAATTTTTTATTTATAGGAAAATCAGGAAAATGGCCACAAGCAAAGCTAGAAAGCTGAAGAGTTTAAGTAAGCTTGCGAAGAGAGATGGGGATTCTTGTACAATTCGAGTTTTGGTGGCCTTGAATGTTCGGTCCCACTGGGTCATGATAGCATTTCGGGCTCCTTCCCATTTCCCTGGACCAGTCAAACGGAATTGGTATGGTGTGCATGGGCCAAAGAAGATGGCCAAAGCCAGGCGTGGATCCGTCAGGAGCAGAGAGAACAGGTTGGGCTTTGCATTGATAGCGGTCAGGAGTTCATCTACATATGTGATATAATCGGTTTGCAAAGCTTTGCAGTAACACAAGCCAAACCTTTATAAAAGGAAGATTGGGATAAAGAAGAAAACAAAAAGATTAAATAATGGTAACCTTAAAACAAGTAAAAGTGCCAGAAGTAAACAATGAGGCCACAAAATTTGAACTGGTTTCTGTATTCTTCCCTCCACGCCCATAGTTGTCAAATGGTCTCATGGTATTGTTTAAATACAAGATAGATCCTGTGAAAAAACACTCTGTACACATCGTTTGTCAAATGCTGATAATGAATCTAGTATTACTTTAGTTCTATTGTTAAATGATTAGCAATTTCTAGCAAAAAAGGTTTTATATAATTTTACTATTCTTATATCTTCCTAAAACTCAATTATTGCTTGATTTGTATAATGTGAAAAATCACAAAACTCAGTAGGGTGAAATTCTGTGTAATGCTGGTATTAATCTTTAATTAATTAATCCCTCGACTGACCAAAGTGACAAAAGCTGTTGCTTCATGTAGTTCTAATTAGTGATTTATGTTATGCTAGAATTGCATAATGGAGATCAAATCATATCCCAGGTTGAGAATGAAGAAGAGACACTGGAAGTGCTTTTATAATTTTGGGATTTAGGACTTTGACAAGGATAGTAAAACATTTGAAGTTTGGAAATATATATGAAGGAGAAAAGTGGTGTTTCTTAAAGGCAGTGATTTTAAGTCTTTTTTCTCGGTCACAAACCCCTTCTTTTTCCCAAGTGAAAACTATATGTCAAAGTCTGAAACATAAACAGTAAAACAGAGAAAATCAGAGGTGCTTTAGGATTAGGAGCTGGGGAGAGCAAGAGTCCTTCCCAGCTGGCCATCTGCCTTCCACTGTCCCTGGCCCTTTGTGGTAGCCAAAAAGCAGAGCGCAAGTGGAGACCTCTCTCTGGAGAAGGGCCGACAAACTTGTTCTGCAAAAGGCTAGATGCTAAATATTTAAGGTCTATGAGGGCCATGTTACAGTCTCTACCTCAGCTAGTCAACTTTACTGTCCTAATGCAAAAGCAGTCTTAACCAATACTTAAATTGAGTCTGCTCAGTCGCTCAGTTGTGTCTGACTCTTTGCAACCACATGGACTGTAGCCGCCAGGCTCCTCTGTCCATGGGATTTCCCAGACAAGAATTCTGGAGTGGGTGGCCATTTCCTTCTCCAGGGGGTCTTCGCCACCCAGGGATCAAACCTGTGTCTTCTGTATCTGCAGGCAGATTCTTTACCAGTGAGCCACCAGGGAAGCCCAAACTTGAGTGGGGCTGTGTGCTAATAAAGCTTTACTTATGGCCACAGTGATGTGAATTTTACAAAATTTGCACATATCATAAAATCTTCTTCTTTCTAGTGATTTAAAATAGGAAAATAGGTGGTTGGCAGATTTGGTCCATTGGCCCTGTTTTGACTCCTGTTCTAGAGTGGCCGTCTGAATAAAAACAGGAGAGCTGAACGTGGATTTGCTGAAATGAATGAATGAGCAGACCCTTTGGTGTCAGAGTGGATAAACACAACAGTTTGCCTTCTGATTATGGATAGAAGTATAGAGTAATATCTGGTAGATAAGGATTAATTACATTTGGTTTAGGATATAAACTCCACGTCTCCATGTCATGCTAGATGATCATGGTCTAAAGTGAGGGTTTAGGATGTTAAAACCTCAGTTTCCTTTTCCTTTCTTTCCTTAAACAGGTTAGCTTAGTCTTTTTTTCCCCTCCTTTTGAGTCTTAGCTGCTTCTTTTTTCTCCAGTGTAACTCACACCATTCTTTGCTCTTGCTTTACCAGTTTTAGTTGTGATTCAAAAAGAATGCATAGCACTTAACTTACCCACTGGGCTTGTTTTTTTTTCTTTCATTAACTTCCTCGATCATTATGCTTGATGGTGGTAACTTAATCACACCTATAAAGCAAACAAATAAACAAAAATGCAATGTAACTTCAGTGCTTACTTAGCAGGCAAAGATGCTTTACTACTGCACATCTTTTATTTCTACTACTGAGCAAATTATCTGTTCTTTTGGCAGAAATGTTAGCAGAGTAATGTTAACTCCTGGTGATTATGCCACCAGTTGAAGAGATAAGAATCAAATCCCCTCACTACTTATTTGATATTGCAGAACCTCACAACTGGCTTGACTGAATTTGTCATTCAATTGATTGAGCTTTTAAAATGTTCAAATGTTCATTGAACCAGTTGATTCAGTCAGACTAGCAGCTGATATTTTTTGATCCATGATTTATCTTTTGTGCTTGTACTGGCACAAATTCATTATGATATTGTAATTCAGTGAACAATAGATGAATTTGCTTTAAAAAATTCTATTATTTTAGATGGGAGGTGGGAAAAGTCTCAAAATTTCCAGTATCTAAATTGACATGGTAAACTGAACACATATATCCTGTTATTTCTTTTTTTAAAATTAATTTATTTTAATTTGGCCACACCACGTGGCTTGTGAGATGTTAGTTCCCCAACCAGGGATTGAACCTGAGCCCTCCACTGTGAAATGAGGAGTCGTAACCCCTGGACTGCCAGGGAATTCCCATGTTCTCCTATTTCTTATACACTTACCTTTCAGGACCCGAACAGCCCATCGAGCTTGTGTATCCCCTGTGGGTAGTATGGAGCCCAAGGGTTTGATGAGACCAATGACAGCCAGGGTTGGCTTTGGTAGATGTGCAGGAAAGATGTACTTGTATAGCGATGCCTGGCCATCTTCGACTTTCACTACAGTCTCGTCAAGGAAGGGGAAATCAAAAGTGTATCCAGTGGCAAAAACAATGATATCGATGGGCTCTTCCTTTGGGGTGTTGTTAAATACGACAGAGTTTTCCTTCACTTCCTTAACACTTGGCTTGATGAGTACTTTCCCAGTGATGATACGGCCTGGGAGCTCGTCATTTAGCACAGGCTCTCTTAGTTGTACCCTAGACATTAACATGGATAAGGAAGAGATCTGCCAGGAACTGATGCAGTCAGCCCGCCCTCCTCCTCCCCTTCTCCTCTTCATTTTGCGACTTGCCCCTCAGCTAGGCAGGAGGTGACAGTACTGTGGGAAGTTACCTTTGTGGGAGTGGCTTCATGAACGACCAAGAAGGATGATGGAACCATGCTTACCATTTACAAGAATTTAGAAGCCTGGGGAGAAGGAGGTCAGAATTTTCTCTAGCTCTACTTCTCCTGCTGAATTCTAGCATTCAGTTATCCCTGTCATTTTAGAGATAGCTGAATGCTGAAGGACCACAAGGGAAACCAGGGACTTCTCTATGTGCTGAGAAATGCTAGAAACTCTTTCCTCCTCAGAAGCAATTGTACAAGGAAAGTATGCATGTGTTTAAAAGGAACAAGGGCAGAATTAGCTTTTTCTGGCTATGCCTTTGGAATCACCCTTTTCTGGCTGTGTCTTTGGAATCACAAAGCAAATGCTTTGCTGGATGATTTTAAGTAAGCTGAGTCATTTTGGGCTTATGGTGAATGCACAGAAACAGACAATGTGATCAAATGGAGGGAGCTCTGGAGCAGGAGGTAGTAAGGGTGGCTTTGTGTCCAAATGTTTATACTTAACAGAGCTTGGGAAAACCATTTCATCTTTGTAGGCTTTCTTTTATTCACCTGTAAAATAGGGATACTAATACTTGCCATCCTTGTTAGTTGATTGGGTAGGGTGAAGAACATATGAAATAGTATATTTCTAAGAACTTTGGAAATGAAAAAGGATTGGCTAAATCTAACAGGGAAGATATTACAATTCCTCAGGCTTCTTTTACATTTTCTAGGCTTTGTGGGATTAAATAAAGTCTTTTGAGTGGCCATTCAGGCTAAATCAAGCTTATGGTAGGAAAGGCTCTGGTGAAAAGTTTAAAACTCCTAGGGGACCTGAAGTTAGGCAACAGAAGAGGGTAGGTAAGAAAGGAAAATAATGGAGACAATAGCAGGACTAGAAGAGCAGGGAGAGAGGAAGGTGTATGAGAGAAGGATGAAGAGACCCAGAGGAATGAAGTACATGTAGTAGGAAGGGGGCTGTCTCCCAACCCTGGTGGCTTGGGTGCCACCTGATCAATCCTGGTCCAGAGTGGAATCTGGGGGAAGATCAGACAGGATCTCCAGGCTGTGGTGCTACCCTGGCAATGGAATATCATTGTACAGAGTCAATGAATGAGGAAGTAAAATAAAACCACTGGTACTTGTTAATGGGCTAAGTAATGGGTTGTAACTGAAAGGATAAGACTGAAATCAAGGTCATCGGAAGAAGGCACTGTTTTTTGAAAGATGGTGAAGGATTAAATTTTTCCCACACTGTGAAACAGGCAAATGTGTTGTTTTTGTTGGAAGAGTCATAGACAAATAATTCTCTTTTGATTGCTGCAACTAAGGTTTATGTAACTTGCCAAGGTCACAGAGTCTGCTTGGTACTAGATTAACTTGGGCAAGTGACTGAATTTCCCTGTCTTAGTATACCCACTCTGAAAGGGAGGTTATATGGTTTACTTTAAAGGGTTGTTGACAGTTATGTATCACATAATTCTACTTACCAAGCACTGAAAACAGTTAGCCATTATGACTAAGTAATTTATATGAAGTTTTCCTTCATACTCAGTCTTGTTGCTGTATTATGGCTGCTGGAAGGACCAATGCCCCTTCTCCCTAACAGCCTTCTGCAGCCCCTCTGCATTTACCTGTCTTCTGGTATTAAGCCATAATTTGCATGATTGAACCAGCTGTTCATCCTTTTCGCTATCAACCAATTCACAATTGGAGTTGGAAGAGAATTTCTGAATGTGTTCTGAAATCGTGTCATGAAAACCATGTCCCATGGGTACCCTGAGTCAAAGACACGGCTGATCGCCCATGCCCCTCCGGTGGTGCTGAGGAACACCTAGAAGCAATCAGAGAGGTCACTCACTTTGACACAGTGAACAGGGCTGGTTCTGTCAGAGATTATTTTCATGAGTTGAAAGGCACCAAATAGCCAGCCACCCCCAAAATACCTCCCTGACAAGATAGTTTTGGCTTCTCTAACTCCTACTTTATTCTTTTGAGATAATGGTTTGAGTATCTAGAGTATTAAAATGCCTTAGCACATATTATTGAGCACTTTTTATCTGCCAGGCTCAGTGCTAGACACCATGGTGAATTATATATTGTGGTTGGCCATAGGAACTTAGAATCTCATGTGAGAAGATAGTGAATAGGTGATAACAACTTTGTATGCTAGTGACTATAGGCAAGAGTAGGGCAAGGATGCAACTGAAAGTTGTCTGCAGGGACTTCCCTGGTGGTCCAGTGGTTAAGACTCTGCCTTCCTGGATCAAACCCATGCAGGAAGCACAGGTTTTATCCAGGGAACTAAGATTCCACACGCTGTGCAGTGCAGTTAGAAAAAAAAAAAAAGATGTCTGCAAAGGGTTTCAACATAAAGCATTGTTAGAACTGATAGTAAAATTCAGTAATAAAACTAGTTTTGGTGGATTTTTAAAAAACAGATTATTTGACTAGTTGAGTTTACCAGCTGACCTAGTTCATTAAGCTAATAGTTACTTTGGAACCTATACAACAAAGAGTTGTCTGTATAACTTTTTAAAATTGAAAAATTTAGTCAACCGATCTGTTGCTTTGCAAATACAAAACAACTGGTTTAATGCCCGTTTTCTCTTCCAATAAACTGGGGCATGGTGGCCATAGCTGCAGTGTTACTGCCTTTATGATACATTTTGATTGACCTTATAATACTGGAGTAGGTAGCCACTCCCTTCTCCAGGGGATCTTCCCCACCCAGAGATAGAACCTGGATCTCCTGCATTGCAGGCAGATTCTTTAGCATCTGAGCTACCAAGGAAGCCTCATAATATGATGGAGCCTTATGGTGGCAAGAACTATAAGCACATCAGTAATTCTGACATTAGACATATTTGCACCTGCCTTTCTTCATCATGATGAAGAATCAGTTATGATATTTTGGTAGAAATGAATTATATTCTGAAACAAGGGAAGTTTCTTTGTCAATATAGAAATGGTGTGTGCCAAAGCATGTTTTCAGATTGAAGAAATTTCCAGTGGTTAGAGAAATAGAAGTAGTAATATGTGACTCAGATGTGTTGGTCATTGTGAATGGGCCTATGCTGATTTTTGCTTCAGAACCTCCTTTTCCTTCCTTCGGGATAACTCTACCAAATTGCTAAGTCTCTCCAAATCAGTCAATCAATCATCAAGTTCCTTCCTTAAAGTTCCAGAAAGGAACACACTCCCAATTCTTTTTCCTCATACCTATTTTCATTCTTGCAATTATTGATCTAATTCTTTACACTTATTTACATGACATCTGTTTTCCCCATGACTATACCATCTATGACAGCAGGAATCCTGTTTGATTATTCTGTTCTCCCGTGTATCCTCCATGCCTGGCACAACATTTGGTATAGCAGAATTCAACAACTAATATTGATTTGTTACCTGAATGGCTTTCAATGAGTTCATAGCATAGTTGGAAAGAAAATACACACTATAAATAATACATACTATATATTTTGCCTGTATATAAAAGGCAATTGCCCTGCCGCGCTAAGTGGCTTTAGTCATGTCCAACTCTGTGTGACCCTGTGGACTGTAGCCCGCCAGACTCCTCCATCCATGGCGATTCTCCAGGGAAGAATACTGGAGTGGGTTGCCATGCCCTCCTCCAGGGGATTTTCCCGACTCAGGGATTGAACCTGAGTTTCATAAGTCTTTTGCATTTGGCAGGCAGGTTCTTTACCTCTAGCGCCAACTGAGAAATCTCAAAAAATGAGCAATACCAAGAATTCAAAGTGCCATCCAAGGAGTGTAAATTTCAGTTATTACATCAATTCATACTGGAGAGATGATTTTGTGTTGGGTAGAGGTGTCTGGGAATGTAAATGTAAGTTGTCATAAAAGAGAAAAGGGCACTGCAGAAGGGAGGGCTATGGTGTGAGTGAAGGGGAAAATTGAGGCTTGGGGGTGGGAAAGGTCACAGAGTAGACCAGTCGGCATTCAGTTGATGATCATGTGGGAAAGCAGTGCAGGATAAAGTTAAAATGGCAGATCTGGACCAGGTGATGGAGAGCCCTGTAATTAATGATTTTTTTCTTTTTTTAGGTAGGGAGGAGTTGTTAGTTTTTTAACGTGAGTGTCATAAGGAGAGCAGGCTTTTCAGAGGATTTGTTTCTTGGTGGTTGGGGGTCTGGATGGATTGTTGTGTGTATGGGGCTGGTCTGGGGCAGGAGTCCAGGCACTTAAGGTAGGATTAGGAGCAGGGGCTTTGAATGGAAGAGACTTGGGTTTGAGGACTGGCTCTACCAGCTGCTGGTGGTGTGCCTTTAGGCAGCTTGTTTAACTCTAGGTTTCAGTTGCTTCACTGGTGGTTAGGGAGTCTTGTACCTACTTCATGGCTTGTTTTGATGATAGGCTGAGGTCATGCAGTAAAGCCTTTAGTGCTGTTCTTGGTACAGAGTAAGCAAGCCCCAGTAATAGTAACTCTTCCCATAATTGTGAGAAGGAAAGTGTAACAGATTCCACGTGAGGTGGTATGGACCTGATGAGGATGGTGGCAATCAATAAGGAAAGGAAGGAGCAAATGGGAGATCTTAGTAAGAAAAAATTAGCCAGAATTTTCTGACTAATGGGACTGAGTAAGAAACAGATTCTTCCTGTAACTCATTTTGGCTGGGAAAATAGCAAAAATAAGAAGTCAGAGAACCCAAATTTTTGAGGAAAAATGATACAATATGACACCTGGAATTTATAGTAACATTTATGAACATTCAAGAAAAAAGTACCTAAAAAATCTGTTTGTGTGTGTGTGTTTTAGGAATTTTTTCCTTTCATTATCTATCATGGTGTCAGACACAGTTTGCTTGAGGCATGCATCTTAAGATAAAGCTCCTCATTAGGTAACACCAAGAACCATACCTTCTTTGCCAGGTGGCTGGCCTCCACAGCAATGTCTGTGCCAGAATTTCCCATTCCAATAACAAGAACGCTCTTGTCCCTAAATATATCTGGATGTTTATACTCTCGGCTGTGGAAATACTGGCCTTTAAAAGTATTTATACCTATAGAAAAAAAAAAGGAAGTCAGATAGAAAATTTACAAGATCTGTGAATGAAACACACACATTATTCAGCTAATAACATCCTTTTGATGGGTGATTTAGGTTGTTTTAATAGCATACTCAATTTTAAGAAAATCTGAAACACGGATACATAATTATGCAAGATACAGAAATTGGTGAGTGATTATTTATTTAATAGAGATACTTACTCCATCTCACTAGATGGACCTCTAGTTTTACTTATTAGATGATTACTAAGTTAAAATATCATGGCACTATAAAAAAACCCACCCCCCCCCAACCCACTGGGGATTTCAAAGTTTTTGAGCATGAGCCACCCATCCTTCCTTTGCCCTGCAGTAAACCATTTTCTGCTAAAAACAACAACAACAACAAAAAAACAAAAACAAAAAAAAAAAAAGAAGGAAAGAAAGAAAAAAAAAGCATGGCATTAAGACTTATTAAGCTGAAGTATAAGAAGTCCTTACTTTTTAAAATTTGATAGAAATGAATGGGACAGAAATACTCTATTTGCTAATATTTGATTATTTAGAAGTTTTCATAAGCAAGGAGAAAGAGCAGAGAAGTTAAAGTGAACTATGAGTCAGTGCTTCCACTCTATTCAGCAAACTTTTTGGACCCCTCTTATGTGCCAGACACTGTGCTAGATGATATGGGAAATAAGAAATAAAAATATGGGACTTTCCTGGTGATCCAGTGGTTAAGAATCTGGCTTCCAATGCAGGGGATGCAGGTTCACATCCCTGGTCAGGGAACTAAGATCCCACATGCTGCAGGGTCACTAAGCCTGTGTGACACAAGAGAAACTTGAGTGCCACAGCAAAGACCCAGTGCAACAAAAATTTTTTTAAAAAAGGAAATAAAAGTATGGTCCCTATTTGAAAGATCCTTGTGTGTTCGCCTTGGTGACTGATGGTAACTCAGGCTAGGTTTGCTGAGCCAGCCAGAGTTGGCTCAGAGAAAAAGGAGATATGTTAGTTATACTGGGATCAGAGCTATTTGAATTAGATAAGACATCTCAGTTGATGCCAAATCTCACTGAAACATCAAATGCTTGTGGAGGGTTTTGGAAAATACTCTTAGGTTGCATAAAACGATCAAAAGCAATCCTGTACAAAGAACATTTTTTTTTTTTTTTAAAGAAAATATCACAGTACATCTAGATTCTCAGTGAATTCTCAGGATATGGATGCTGTGGCACATTAGTGGCACATTACTGGGCCTTAACCAAGGCCCAGTAACTCTTTATTTCACCTTAAATCTTTAGAAATCTAACATGAATCTCAGTTAAAACCCAACCACAATCTAGATCATAAAGTTTAGCAATAATGCAATCAAATTCAAATATTGACTTAGCTCAATATTTGACCCAATATGGATCCGAGAACTGCCAGGAATGGAGAGCTGGACAAGTTTAATGAGAATAATAGCATTATCTATGAATGTTAGATTATCTTAGATTATCTCTGGATCAGGCTCTTTTGGATCACAAGTGGACAAATATGAGACTCTGTGGCTTGAGTCTTCTCTCAGACTAATACTTTCCCCACTTATATTACAGGAGAACAGAGCAAGAACTTTTGTTAGGTGAAGTGGCTGTGTTAGTAAACAGCTGAATGTATATGGTTTCTGAATTAATAAAATAAGTTACTTTGGGAAGTTATATATTTATTCCAACTGTAATACCTATTATATTTACTAAGACTTTTTGGAACACTTTCTTCTTGAATTGCCTCCAGAACTCATGACATGGTTTTTTGAATAGCTTAAATGAGTTTAATTTTTGTGATGATTAACACCTACTCCAGGGTGTGTGTAAGTCTGCTATGGGGCAGAGAGAGAGATGATGAGGTTTGGAGGACTCCATTTCAAGTCTAAAGTCATGAAATTTTAGTGCTCAAAGGCTCCTTAACAATAATTCAGCCATGGATTTGAAATAACCAATTGGTAGTGGCTGGTAATATGGATATTGAGAAGGATGGCAAATACTGTAGAGTTCTGTTTGCTTGATTTGTGATATATAATGTTGGGTAAGATAGGTAAAACCCCTCAGTTTCTAGGAAGGAAAACAGAGGCTTAGAAAGGTTAAGTGTAAAGCCCAAGATTATATAGCTTTTTTTCCTTTTTTAAACATCTGATGGGTAATGGGTTGGTGTCCTAACAAGGTTTAGGAGGCAGCACATGTCATGCAACAACGTGAACACCCAATCATCATGCCCATGAACTACTAAAGGATCATAGCTTCTTAATTGTATAACCGGGAATCTATACCTCCTGGGTCCCAAGCTCTTCTTATTTAAACTGAACACATTGGCTCCATTGCTTTCAAGCTATGCTTTATCCTAATCTGACCTGACTTGAGTAACATCTGCAGGGCAGGTCCAGGACCATTTCAAGTACATGAATTTGTTGTAAAGTGAGTATTGCTGTTACTACAGGCCATATGTAGACTGGGATCACTCCACTGGACCCCTATAAAACTCATTTCATTCCTTTCACGCAGGCTATGTGTTGTCTTATCCACTTCTGTATTCTTAGCAATAAACACAGTGTACTCTCTATGTCAGGAAATTCTCTGGATTCTTGGAGTGATCCAGTACCAGGCACTCCTATTGGGAGTTGGAGTAACTTGCCTACTCAGGGGTTTTCTCTGTAGGCAAGAAATGGGTAAGGTGGAAAGAATTCATAGTCGAATGCATTCAAGCAGAGGCTGTTGAGTCTTTCTCAGGGATGCTGAAGAGTTTCCTGTATCAGGAAGAAGGCTGAACTGCGTTCCAATTCAATGATTATAGTCTATGACAGTTTTCAGGGTGTGTTTTATCTTAACGTGGCCTGACTTCAGTAACCGCTGGGAGCAGACCAAGTATCATTGGAGGTAGATGAATTAATTGTGAACTGAGCCTTGTGATCACTGTGTCATATTTAGATGATTCGGATTAAAATTTGCTTAAGTTTGAACCTTTTGAATCCTGTGCTGCAGATTAAATAAACCAAGCCACTGGATTTTCTATTCCCTCTGAGTTGTAATCCAATTGAAGTTTGACATAAATGAATCATGGTTGCAAAAGCCAGATGAAGAAACTGAGGCCCAAAGATATCTTAATTTGTCTCCCAAGACTCATGCCCCTGGTGACTGTTACCCAGTGCCATAAACCTTTGATCTAGGTAACTGCTGTGACCCATAGACACAAACAAATGAAAATCAAGTTATTTTTTCCTTTATTCACAGATTGATGCTTGTGACCTCTCCTCTCACCTTTGTCAATGCACTACTGCTGTGTCTAGCAAACGGTCTAGGTCTCCCGTGTCTTAGAAGGTTTTCTGGTGCTGCCAGTCACTTAGAGATGGACATTGAACTTCAGTGAAGCATGAAACTGCTTCATAGTTATTCATTCTACTCTTTGGTACTCAAAACTTGTTTGAAACTGATGAAAGCCAGAATCTGGCCAAATAGCGCTGGTCAAGGGAAAAAACCCTCTTACCTCACTACTTTAACTATTTAATGGAGGAGATCAATAGGAATTTATTTCCAAAACAATCCAGTATCAGGGTGGCTCACATAAGACAAATTAAAGTCAGTTGTAGAAAGGGCTATACCTGGAAAGGAGTCCAGTGGTAAATACGGATTAGTAAGAAAACCAGTGCAGACCATGACAGCATCAAAGATGGCTGACTCTTGCTTCCCTTCGCGCAGAGTGACTACCTCCCACTGGCCTGTGGCAGTAAAATCTGGGCGTTTTCTTACACTGTAGACTTTTGTCTGAAAAGAGAATCATAGACATGGTTAATAGTTTTCAAGATTCCAGAAAGGGCTTGCTGGCTGACATGCCAATTATTTCAAATGTTCTTGAGCACAGACTAAATATAATAAGCATAACCCTAGACACTGAATTGGGCTCTCAGGTTAATCACAATTTTCTGGATGGAAGTATTCTAAACTTAGAGTTGTATAGGGGTATTGAAGAGAGGTGGTCAGGTCCAAAAATTTTAAGTGATTTGCTCCAAGTCTCACAATGTGTGATAGAACCAAGACTATAACACAGGTCTTTCTGTGTTTTTAAAGTTCTTTTTCTGCCGTATCTAGTTCTTACAGAAACAACTCTGTTTTTTCAACTTTAAACTTTTTATTTTGTATTGGAGTATAGCCAATTAAAAATGGCGTGTTAGTTTCAGGTGAACAGCAAAGGGACTCAAGAGACAGTTCTTTTCAACCGTTCCTTTAAGAGAGACATGGATAGTATATAATTGAAAATATAAATCTGGTCACAAGTATCTTAGCTTATGAAAGGCCTTATAGGCTATGGTACTGAAGTTTGCCCAGACTGAGGGAACTATGGAAGAGTGCTCATTTTATGGGTGAATTTCTGTGGAGTTGTCTGAATTTCAATACAGTTGATTGTTGAACAACATGGGTTTGAACCGTGCAGGTCCACTTATATGTGGATTTTTAAAAAACAGTAAATATTACAGTAAACAGGATTCATAAGTGTTTGGATCCATGGATGTGGAACTGTGGATGCAGAGACAGCACAAAAATGGAGGAAATGGGAGATTTCCATTGTGCAGAGTTGGCACCTCTAATCACCCATGTTGCTCCAGGGTCAACTGTAGTCTATTTTTGTTCTCTTCGAGTACATGTATGTCCATGGGTACTAGGTTCTGATTCAGAAAATATATAAAAGAAATTTACAAGTCAAATTTAAAAGCATAAAAGAGACTTTGCTGCCTCATTTTCCTCTTCAGGTTTCAAAGAGGACAGGCTTCTCAAGTCCCACTTAATGGTTCACTGTCTAGTTTATCATACTTGAAGTGCTTGTTGGGGTCTACATTTGTATTAGCAATCGTCTTTTTAAAGCACAAATTTTCAGCTAATTAAAAGATCATTCAAAATAAAATTTATTTTTATCTTGAAAATGCTGAATTTATCATTGAAAACTTGGAAATGTATAGAGAGGAAGGCAAAACAAAACCTCTCACAGACAGCTGCTTGCGTGTACTTTCTTAAAACTTTGGTGAACATCCAGTTTTATATGTTTTTAAGTTATTTTAAAACAGGCTTGGAAAGCATGTAGCAAAGGAAATGCTTCAGGATCAGAAATTCTGATACATTAAAGAATATTTTTGTGGAGTATATCCATTGATTATGGTAGTTTTATTTTTACTCTATCCCATGGAAGATAAGGAAGTGGGATGAAATAGTCTTTGGACAACTTGAGTACTTTTAATTTTCTCCAGTTTTATTGAGATATAATTGACATATAACAGTGTAGAAGTTTAAAGTGTACAACCTAATGATTTAGACATGTGTGCATATTATAACATGATTACCACAATAAGTTTAGTTAACATTTATCACCCCACATAGTTACAATTTTTTTCTTCTGATAAGAACTTTCATGATCTATTCTCTTAGCAACTTTCAAATATACAGTATGGAATGATTACCAATAGTGAAGTCACTCAGTCGTGTCCAACTTTTTGAGACCCCATGGACTATAGCCTACCAGGCTCCTCCATCCATGGGATTCTCCAGGCAAGAATACTGGAGTGGGTTGCCATTTCCTTCTCCAGGGGATCTTCCTGACCGAGGGATGGAACCTGGGTCTCCCGCATTGCAGGCAGACACTTTAACCTCTGAGCCACCAGGGAAGCCCTATAATTACCGATACATTTCCAGAATTGATTTACACAATATAGAATGTATCTCCAGAACGAATTTGTCTTATAACTGGAAGTTTATACCTTTTGAACACCTTCCCTTATTCCCTAGCCTACTTCTGACAGCCATCAGTACGTTCTCTATTTCTGTGAGTTTGGGTTTTTGTTTGTTTGTTTGTTTTGGCCATGCTTCAGGGGCATGAAGAATCTTTAACTTCCCAACTGAGGATTGAATGCATGCCCCCTGCATTGGGAGTTCAGAGTCTTAACTCCTGGACTGCCAGGGAAGGTCCCTTTTTATTTTTTGGATTCTACATATAAATGAGATCATACAAATTTGTCTTTCTCTGAGTTATTTCATTTAGTATAATGCCCTTAAGTTTCATCCATGTGTTTGCAAGTGACAGAATTTTTTTTTTTACCATAGCTGAACAATATTCCATTGTCTGTCTATTTGCCTATTAATCATCTATCACATTTCTTTATCCACTTATCCATCAATGGACACAAGTTATTTCTATAGTTTGGCCTTTGTAAATAATGCTGTAATGAATATGGAGATACAGATATCTCTTCAAGATAGTGATTTCATTTTGATCAGGCATACGTTAAAGGTTGTGAATGTGAATCTTACATGCTACTTGTTTTGGTCAATCTTTCCACTCATGTTAATTTTTCTGTGTAATTCTCCATGAATTCCTAACCATCCCTACCTCTTATAGGGAGGGCAATAGGAGAAGAGAATCACATGAATTTTCATGTGTTTCTTGCAGAGAAAGGAAGAAAGAAAGAGGATATATTTATTTGCTTCTGTCTTTCTACCTACCTCCTGTCTCTTCCCCTAAAATGGGAAAGGAGGTGGGTATGGTCAATGAGAAGAACAATGTCAAAGATTTTTCTAATTCCAAAGATATCTAGAAAAGTTTTCCTTCACACAGTGAGATTCTCTTGTGTATGAGTCAGTGCACACATCCATTTCTATAAACGGACAGTAAAAAGGGAGAACCTAGGAGCTGGTAGGAAGTTCTCAATGTCCCTGTGTATAGGTATTTGGCCCAAACTGAAAATGCAGTTTGATATTTTTAAGGTCCACTTGGATACTTGGATGGAAGCATTGCAAACTAAAAAAAATTCTACACATGAATCCTTAGACCAAATATTCACTTCTACCTCCAGATTTACTTAGGGTGATTGTAAGTAAAAGGGGAAAAAGAATCCAACGAGGTGTCATTGGTCTTGCCAGTTCATTCTCTCATTTATAGAGCCCCAGGTAGAGAGAGATGACACAAAATAGGTAGGAAATATTTCCTGACTGCTAACTGATGTTTTGTGCCTTTCTTACCTTGAATTGAATGCATTCCAGGAGGTTGAACCGGTTTGCATACATTTTGAGATAATCCAGGAATTGAGAATTTGGCACGTAATTTGGATAATCTTCTGGGAATGGAAAGTCCGGATAACAAGACATCTCCTTGCAGCTGTTGGAAACCACAGACTTGTAGAGGCTGGCTCTGCCTTCTTCAACATGTTCCTATACAAGCAGTGCATGAAAATGAGTATGTATGCATGTGTGCATATTGCGTGCACACACATGAAATGAATACTAATTTTTAGACATTTGAAACATTGACTAAGATTAAGGTGACCGAGACAATTTATGTATGCGACCTCCTACTTCCTAATGGGATTTGGTATCCTGCACTTAACTTGAAAAATGATGAATATCATGATCAGAATTACAATTTCATCATTATGTGCTAACAAACATAGGATAAACTTACCTGTCTAGATTTACACAGTATCACTGCAAAATAAAGGAGAATATGGAAATACACCAGACTCAGAAAGTAGTTTCTAGATGATGAACGGTTGGTAGGTATGTTGATTTCATGAGGTATTGGCAAAAGGGTTATGGAGAAAGGGCATTCAGATTATGAAGGATTTTGTACCTAAAATTAAGGAATTTGAATTTTGTAGAGATTGATTTGTATTAAATTTTGAAAAGATAATTCTGGTTTTACAAAAGATAAAGGGATCCGGAAAGGAAGGGAATGAGGCTAGTTGAGAACTTGAAACACAAATCCACACAATTGCCAATGAGAACCTGAGCACAAGCAATGGCAGCTGAAACTGAAAGAGGTGGGATTTGTTAGGTAGCAGAAAGCTAGAACGCATAGGATTGTGAAACTGATTAGATTTAAGGTTTGGGAGAAGAAGCAGGTCGAGGGTTTCCAGACTGGACAACTGCAAATGGTAAAATGCTAAAAAATTTCCCATCCAGGTTTGAACTTAAATAACTAGCAAATAACAACATCTCAGACAACTAATACTACAAGGCTGAATAGTGGGCAGTTTTAGTTACTCAGGTATATACATTGTCTGTTTTTTGGATGTGTTATAAAGGATTGTTCTAATTTCAGTGGGAAAGTTCTTAGCATTTTAATATTATTTGTTATCTTGGATATGTATAGTTCCTTTTTCCTGTGGAATAAAAGTTATTTTTATGAACAAGTAGAAATGTGAACATAAACCTCACATATGGAGAGGACGTACTTTGTTCTCTCAAAAGGTGTGAATCTAACAGAAAATAAAATTATAACATATCTTTGTAGTTTGAATTAATGATACAGATCTCATCAACTGATGAGTTCTCCTTATCTTGCTTATTTGTGGCTCCACATCTGATAGTCTCATTTATCGAGAACATATCTAGAAAACTAGAATCTAAATGGCTTCTGAGAAAGATGACTATTTAAATCCTGATCTTTTATTCTGTAGGAAGATCTAAAGCAGTGCTGTTCAAAGAGCCAGACTGGTATGAGCTCTTTGCTACCAGTTTATGACAATGTAAGTACAGAAGTTGAGGGTAAGCGTCTTAAAACTTTTATAGCAATAATTCGACTTTGTTCAGTATTCATGCATGTGGACTCTTTAGTGATGAACGGGATCCATCTTGGCTTTGTCTAAGTCATGTGATGAGTTGTGTGGGATTTGAACTGTGTAGTAGTCATGTGAGTAGGACTCCATTACAGTGTGTGACATTTCAAGGTTAGTTTGAAAATTGTTACCCAAAGTGCATAAAAGCTATAAGCTATTTTATTTGGAATATAATTGATATTTGATTATAACTTTATAGAATAAATGGTCAGAAATGACTACTACTGATAAAGGACTGAAGATAAGTTTTAAAAATACAGCGCCACTTGCTTCATTTTGGATAGCAGTTAAAAAAAACGAATATCCTGAGCTTGCTGAGGTTGCTTTGAATTTTCTTCTTCCATTCCATTCTTATATTCTGTGAGCCTCATTTCTCTATGTGTGCTGTTAAACAAAACTTAGAAACGGTTTAGATATATGTTATGTCTTGGGAGGAGTGTTGTCGCCCATCCAATCTAGATTAGATAAAATGACAAACAAGAAGCAAGCTTAATTACCACATTATAAGCCTTAAGTGTTAATATGTACAATGCATAGAGAAAGTGTGCCTATAAGTGTTTTATGGAGAAATGGTATTTCACACATAATGTTTTGTTCAGCAAAAGTTACACTAGTGATTCTCTACAGTAATTGCTTTGTACAGACTTTCAAAGAAATTTGAATTTATGTTTTGTTTCATTTTCACCTTATTATAGCTCTTTTTATTGTATGTCACAAATATCATTGTCTATACTTCCTTGGAAATTAAAACAAACAAACCTGATTCTTTTCCACAGCTCGAGAATCACAGCTCTCTAGATTAGTGCTTTTAAATCTTATTAAGAATTGCTTGGGGAATCTTACTAATGTGTAGATGTTGACTTAGTAGGTCTGGGTGAGCCTGAGATTCTGTGTTTCTAACAAGTTCACATGCAGATGCTACTGGTCATGGACCATGCTTTGAGTAACAAGACTTTACAGCAGTCCTACCTGATAGGAGTGAGACGTAGCCCACACATGCACTTTAAAAATTTCCAATAGCCACTTTAAAAAAGGTAAAGAGGATACTCAATGATTCCAAAATTTTATAATTTCAATATGTAATCAATCAAAATTATTAGTGAAGTATGAACTTTTTTTCTCATATTAAGTGTTTTAAGTCTAGTGTATATTTTACAAATCTGAATCCAAATGCTACATTTTCACTGGAAAAAGTGGATTTGCATGCCAAAATTGTTAACAAATGTGTAAAAAACTGAATTGGGTATTGGTTTTAAAATTAAAATTAATCAAAATGAAATGAAATAAAAAATTCAGTTCCTTAGTCAAATCGACTCCATTCCACAGTTACATATGGCTGATGGCTAGCTTACTGGACAGCACAGCTCTAGACCATCCTTAAACTTGAAACCAGGCATTAGAACTAAATTTAGTGTTGGTTTGATGTTGTTAAATATGATCAAGTTTCTTCTGGGTTATAGGAATGAAGAGAATGCGAATAGCTCTAAAGAGCTGTAATATTGAGAAGTGAGAGCAAACAGCAAGGGAAACAACTACAGTGTAAGGAGAAAAACATCAGTTATAAACATTTTGGGATCAGTTAGTGTGTGACCAAAGCTCATTCACTTTTCTCTGGCATCTGAGAGCATCATGTTGTAAATAATACTTTGTTAATACTGATGATTTCTAGTTAGCAATAATAAAAGGATAAATTTGGAATATACACTGTTAAAGGGTAGAGATGCGTATAATATCATGTTGTAAAGACTTGCATAAAAATAGTTCAAGAAACTTTAAAGCATTTAGTAATGGCATGTTTAAAAATCAAAGAGCAGTGGAGACTCACTGAAATTGGATAAGTCATGAAGCCATGGAGACCGTAAAACAATTGAACCCACAAACAAAAATAGAAAATAAAAAACCCAAAACCAACTTTGTTTTGCAAAATTTTAGAAGATAATTGAAAAGGCAGGAAGAAGAGAACTTTACAGGAAACATTGAAGCCTATTGTGAAAGAATGTATTACAGATGTCAGCCTTTAGGGTGGAATCCAACATGCTCTGTCTCTTTCCTCCTCTGCTTGTTTCTCTTGGTAAAAACACAAGGTCTGGTGTGTTTAAGGTATATACAGAGATTACAGGTCCATGGCACTTAGGAATGAGGTTTGCAAGATCTGAGCCTTCCCCTGCAGGGTTTGCCTCGGTGAAATATGTCCCAGTGATTCCCAGGCCCTGGGACCCCTGGCTGCAGCACTCTTGGCATTCTCTCCGTGTTAGTCTGCCAGTTGCCATGGTATGCTGTGTGTGGACGCATGTTTTTCCTGAGAATTGTTCAGGGCACTTAGGGGAAACATTTTTGTCTTGAAGGGGCAACTGAATGAGAGGTATGTGTATGTGAAAGTCGCTCAGTCATGTCCAACTTTTGGACATGGACATGTGACCCTGTGGACTGTAGCCTGCCAGGCTCCTCTGTCCATGGAATTCTCTAGGCCAGAATACTGGAGTGGGTAGCCAGCCGTCCCCTTTTCTAGGGGATCTTCCCAACCCAGGGATCGAACTCAGGTCTCCTGCATTGTGGGTGTATTATTTACTGTCTGAGCCACCAGAGAAGCCTGGATGAGAGGAGGGGAAAGGGGAAATAATAAGGGCAAGAATGCAGGGGTTTTTGGTTTCTTGGTTCACTTGGTGCTGCAATACAATAATAAGGACATTATATTCAGTAGAACACTTCATGGGATTTCATGAACAGTCCAGGATTTGCGTACCCTTATTCCTGAGCTATGGCATAGACTCTAGAAATGAATGGAGTATAGTTTTTGACAGCACAGGTCCTGGAGTCAGACAGCCTGGGTTCATATTCAAGCAGAACATTTTTATTTATTTATTTATTTATTATTATTATTATTTTTTTCCAGTGGGTTTTGTCATACATTGATATGAATCAGCCATGGATTTACATGTATTCCCAATCCTGATCCCCCCTCCCACCTCCCTCTCCACCCGATTCCTCTGGGTCTTCCCAGTGCACCAGGCCGGAGCACTTGTCTCATGCATTCCACCTGGGCTGGTGATCTGTTTCACCATAGATAGTATACATGCTGTTCTTTTGAAATATCCCACCCTCACATTCTCCCACAAAGTTCAAAAGTCTTTTCTGTATTTCTGTGTCTCTTTTTCTGTTTTGCATATAGGGTTGTCATTACCATCTTTCTAAATTCCATATATATGTGTTAGTATGCTGTAATGTTCTTTATCTTTCTGGCTTACTTCACTCTGTATAATGGGCTCCAGCTTCATCCATCTCATTAGGACTGGTTCAAATGAATTCTTTTTAATGGCTGAGTAATATTCCATAGTGTATATGTACCACAGCTTCCTTATCCATTCATCTGCTGATGGGCATCTAGGTTGCTTCCATGTCCTGGCTATTATAAACAGTGCTGCGATGAACATTGGGGTGCACGTGTCTCTTTCAGATCTGGTTTCCTCAGTGTGTATGCCCAGAAGTGGGATTGCTGGGTCATATGGCAGTTCTATTTCCAGTTTTTTAAGAAATCTCCACACTGTTTTCCATAGCGGCTGTACTAGTTTGCATTCCCACCAACAGTGTAAGAGGGTTCCCTTTTCTCCACACCCTCTCCAGCATTTATTGCTTGTAGACTTTTGGATAGCAGCCATCCTGACTGGCATGTAATGGTACCTCATTGTGGTTTTGATTTGCATTTCTCTGATAATGAGTGATGTTGAGCATCTTTTCATGTGTTTGTTAGCCATCTGTATGTCTTCTTTGGAGAAATGTCTGTTTAGTTCTTTGGCCCATTTTTTGATTGGGTCATTTATTTTTCTGGAATTGAGCTTCAGGAGTTGCTTGTATATTTTTGAGATTAATCCTTTGTCTGTTGCTTCATTTGCTATTATTTTCTCCCAATCTGACGGCTGTCTTTTCACCTTACTTATAGTTTCCTTTGTAGTGCAAAAGCTTTTAAGTTTCATTAGGTCCCATTTGTTTAGTTTTGCTTTTATTTCCAATATTCTGGGAGGAGGGTCATAGAGGATCTTGCTGTGATTTATGTCGGAGAGTGTTTTGCCTATGTTCTCCTCTAGGAGTTTTATAGTTTCTGGTCTTACATTTAGATCTTTAATCCATTTTGAGTTTATTTTTGTGTATGGTGTTAGAAAGTGTTCTAGTTTCATTCTTTTACAAGTGGTTGACCAGTTTTCCCAGCACCACTTGTTAAAGAGGTTGTCTTTTTTCCATTGTATATCCTTGCCTCCTTTGTCAAAGATAAGGTGTCCATAGGTTCGTGGATTTATCTCTGGGCTTTCTATTCTGTTCCATTGATCTATATTTCTGTCTTTGTGCCAGTACCATACTGTCTTGATGACTGTGGCTTTGTAGTAGAGTCTGAAGTCAGGCAGGTTGATTCCTCCAGTTCCATTCTTCTTTCTCAAGATTATTTTGGCTATTCGAGGTTTTTTGTATTTCCATACAAATTGTGAAATTCTTTGGTCTAGTTCTGTGAAAAATACCGTTGGTAGCTTGATAGGGATTGCATTGAATCTATAGACTGCTTTGGGTAGAATAGCCATTTTGACAATATTGATTCTTCCAATCCATGAACATGGTATGTTTCTCCATCTGTTTGTGTCCTCTTTGATTTCTTTCATCAGTGTTTTATCGTTTTCTATGTATAGGTCCTTTGTTTCTTTAGGTAGATATACTCCTAAGTATTTTATTCTTTTTGTTGCAATGGTGAATGGTATTGTTTCCTTAATTTCTCTTTCTGTTTTTTCATTGTTAGTATATAGGAATGCAAGGGATTTCTGTGTGTTAATTTTATATCCTGCAACTTTACTATATTCACTGATTAGCTCTAGTAATTTTCTGGTAGAGTCTTTAGGGTTTTCTATGTAGAGGATCATGTCATCTGCAAACAGTGAGAGTTTCACTTCTTCTTTTCCTATCTGGATTCCTTTTACTTCTTTTTCTGCTCTGATTGCTGTGGCCAGAACTTCCAACACTATGTTGAATAGTAGTGGTGAGAGTGGGCACCCTTGTCTTGTTCCTGATTTCAGGGGAAATGCCTTCAATTTTTCACCATTGAGGGTGATGCTTGCTGTGGGTTTGTCATATATAGCTTTTATTATGTTGAGGTATGTTCCTTCTATTCCTGCTTTCTGGAGAGTTTTAATCATAAATGAGTGTTGAATTTTGTCAAAGGCTTTCTCTGCATCTATTGAGATAATCATATGGTTTTTATCTTTCAATTTGTTAATGTGGTGTATTACATTGATTGATTTGCGGATATTAAAGAATCCTTGCATTCCTGGGATAAAGCCCACTTGGTCATGGTGTATGATTTTTTTAATATGTTGTTGGATTCTGTTTGCTAGAATTTTGTTAAGGATTTTTGCATCTATGTTCATCAGTGATATTGGCCTGTAGTTTTCTTTTTTTGTGGCATCTTTGACTGGTTTTGGAATTAGGGTGATGGTGGCCTCATAGAATGAGTTTGGAAGCTTACCTTCATCTGCAATTTTCAAGCAGAACATTTTTAGCTGGGTGGCCTTGGGAATTTTCTTAAGTTCTCTGTGTCTCAGTTTTCTCCTCTCGAAATAGGAATAACAATAGTATACATAACCCTAGGATAAAATGAAATGATAGCTCTAATGCATTTAGAACAGTGCCTGGTAAGCTCTGAAAAAATATTAACTGTTTTGCATTATTCTTCTACAATTACCATGGAGATTTACTTTCTCAAGTTCTGTGTCCTCCAGAGAAGCTTGTTGGCAATGGGAAGAAAGCTTTGTCAGGTCAGAGGTCTCTCCTTTCTCACTTAAAAAATGGATATAAAATGATAATTAAAGTGACTACTATACAGACACATAGAGACTTTCTCTCAACGCCGAGTGTGGGGAACCCTGAGCTAGGTTGTTCACAGCTCTTGTTCTCAAGAACAATTACTTCCTTCTTTTCCTCTCCTTTGAACAGTCAGAGCCCATTTTACTTTGTCACTTCTTTTCCCTATAGTCAGACAGCCTATAGTCTGTCCACAGTCTATAGATCTGTCTTCAGATCTACAGCACAGGCAGACTGTGGAAACCTCAGAGAAGGCTTGAGGAATCCCATGAGAGGGTAGGGGCCTATCAGGTGGATCTCTTCCAAGATGATATGAATTCAATACATGTTTGTTTAATATATGAATAAAATGAAATCTACTAAGATTATTGAACTTAAAGTTTTTAAGAAGAAGTAAAAGGTACCCATTTAACAAATCATTTCAGCCCCTGTAAGAGTTAGGCTGAATACACATAAAGAAACCTTCAATGATTTAAGGGGTGAAGTATTATACTTAATCATTGCCCTCACTGAATCCAAAAATATGTGGTACATAAGGTGCCTCATGGGTTTGCTGGGTTGCTCAGCTGGTAAAGAATCCGCCTGCAATGCAGGAGATCTCAGTTCAATTCCTGGGTCGGGAAGTTCTCCTGGAGAAGGGATGGGCTACCCACTCCAGTATTCGTGGGCTTTGCTGCTGGCTCAGCTGGTAAAGAATCTGCCTGCAATGCAGGAGACCTGGATTTGATCCCTGGGTTGGGAAAATCCCCTGGAGGAAGGCATGGCAACTCACTCCAGTGTTCTTGCTTGGAGAATCCCCATGAACAGAGGAGCCTGGTGGACTACAGTCCATGGGTTGCAAAGGGTCTGATACAACTGAGTGACTAAATACAGCACAGCACAAGGCACATAGTGGGTGCTCAATAACTGGAATAAGCAAAAGGATACATGTGTGGAGGGAAAGACCTTGATGCACAGAAGGAAGAATGTCTTTCCAGGGGAGGATTATTGTTACAGAGATGTGAAGGGTGAAGCAGAATGTGTTTCTGTCAGTCAGTCAGTCAGTTCAGTCGTTCAGTCATGTCCAACTCTTTGCGACCCCATGAATCGCAGCACGCCAGGCCTCCCTGTCCATCACAAACTCCCAGAGTTTACTCAAACTGATGCCCATCAAGTCGGCGACGCCATCCAGCCATCTCATCCTCTGTCGTCCCCTTCTCCTCCTGCCCCCAATCCCTCCCAGCATCAGGGTCTTTTCCAATGAGTCAGCTCTTTGCGTGAGGTGGCCAAAGTATTGGAGTTTCAGCTTCAGCATCAGTCCTTCCAATGAACACCCAGGACTGATCTCCTTTAGGGTGGACTGGTTGGATCTTCTTGCAGTTCAAGGGACTCTCAAGAGTCTTCTGCAACACAGCAGTTCAAAAGCATCTATTTTTCCATGCTCAGCTTTCCTCACAGTCCAACTCTCACATCCATACATGACCACTGGAAAAACCATAGGCTTGACCAGACGGACCTTTGTTGGCAAAGTAATGTCTCTGTTTTTTAATATGCTATCTAGGTTGGTCATAACTTTCCTTCCAAGGAGTAAGCGTCTTTAAATTTCATGGCTGCCGTCACCATCTGCAGTGATTTTGGAGCCCCAAAATATAAAGTCTGACACTCTTTCCACTGTCTCCCCATCTATTTGCCATGAAGTGATGGGACCAGATGCCATGATCTTAGTTTTCTGAATGTTGAGCTTTAAGCCAACTTTTTCACTCTCCTCTTTCACTTTCATTAAGAGGCTTTTTAGCTCCTCTTCACTTTCTGCCATAAGGGTGGTGTCATCTGCATATCTGAGGTTATTGATATTTCACCCGGCAATCTTGATTCCAGCTTGTGCTTCTTCCAGCCCAGCGTTTCTCATGATGTACTCTGCGTATAAGTTAAACAAGCAGGGTGACAACATACAGCGTTGATGTACTCCTTTTCCTATTTGGAACCAGTCTGTTGTTCCATGTCCTGTTCTAACTATTGCTTCTTGAGCTGCATACAAGTTTCTCAAGAGGCAGGTCAGGTGGTCTGGTATTCCCATCTCTTTCTGTCAGCATAGTATAATTACCTCTAGATGATGTCAGTGTGGTTCTACAGGAAGGCTATTTCTCAAGGCTCCTTCCTAACCTAAAACACTCTAAGAGTGTTATGAGCGACAGGATAATTCCTGGCATGTTTTTCTTCAATTATTCCTCTGCAGTTGAATAATCAGCCTTTAGCATTACTGTTCTGAGCCTCCTTTCCCTCTCAAGAGTCTGAGAGAGTTGGTTGTAGAACAGATGTTCCACACTTACCTCTTGCTGCCACTGGAGTTGGTGCTCACAAGTAGGTTCTTTTCTTTTGAAACATTGCCAACCCCTCCCCCGCCCCAATGAATGATGGGCTTTCTTCTCCGTTGCAACCTTTGTCTGCTTCCTCTTTAAGACTGTGGTCTAGAAGAGGCCAGAGTTATGCCCACATGAATATTGAGTTAAACTGCAGTAGTTCATAATCTCTGTAATGTTGAGGGCATTTCTCCATTTGTAAATGGAAACCGTCTCCATATTTGTTTTCTTAGGTTTCTGCAGTTTGCCTGTTTATTTTTGCTTTGTGGCCCCTTCCATCCAGAACAGGTCCTAAAGATAACCCTTGTACATTTTGTGGCAAGGACAGCCCTTACCTGGGCAGACTCTCTAATTCTACAGGTTTTGAATGTGCCACTTGCTTTGATTGCAAAGACACTTCTAACCATCTTGTGTGTGTGTGTGTGTGTGTGTGTGTATCTGCTGGGGTAGGAGCTGGAAGGGATGTCTCTAGAAAGACTCAGGAGACTTATAGCATGCTGAAAGTTCCCTTTAAGGTCACTTAGTTTAGAGGCTTTAGAGGAATCTCCAGGTAGTACAGAGGTGCCTTAAAGAGGCTTCTGTATCAAGAGAGGGCTGCTGAATGAAGATGGAGGTGATTTTTCCTGCCTCCCAAGATCCTAGTAATTTAGCTTTTATCTATGTTTTAAACTGACTCCATGTTCTCATTTTACAGATGAGGTAATGGGGACTGAAAAGAGTTGTTAGTAGGATACTGTTTTACTTAGGCTACTGCTGGGTTGCCCTCTTTATCATCCTTTTGATGTGCTATCACTTGCCTCACAGTGACCTCTTTTTTCCTTCATTCTCCACCCTGACTTCTTCAGCCTCCACAGATGCCGTGTTTTCCTGAAAGAATTGAGGCCTCCATTGTGTTTGCTCCTGTGTCTTCTTTCCCCCACCTTAGCATCTCTTGTCCATGTCCATTTTTCCTTCCTTTCCTGTCTCCAAGGAAAGTATGCCTCTGCACTTTCCCAAGGCAAATCCTTCCACTTGGGTCTGCAATTCTACTTCTTCCTTTTTCTGCTAGGATTTTGTCTCAATTTGAACTAATGTATTCAATCATTTCCTGTCATCCAAGTACCTGTAAACACATATGGGTCTTCCTATCATGCAAACAAAACAAACACAACAGCCACAAAGAAAGACATATTAATTCTGCTTATTATCCATTGCTTTCTAAATGGAGTCCATGTGTGTGTGCTTCGTTGCTTCAGTTGTGTCTGACTCTTTGTGACTCTAAGGACTGTAGCCCACCAGGCTCCTCTCTCCATGGGATTCTCTAGGTAAGAATACTGGAGTGGGTTGCCATGCCCTCCACCAGGGGATCTTCCCCACCCAGGGATCGAACCGGCATCTCCTTCATCTCCTGCATTGCAGGTGGATTCTTTACCAGCTGAGCCACCAGGGAAGCTCCTTCTAAATGGAGTGTGGTTCCTCAAACATTCCACCACTGTCCTCTTCTTCCATGTTTTCTCTTACACATAGCCCACATACCAATAAGCTATTTTTATTTTCCAACAAGCACAGTACTTTTTCTTTACAATCTCCTCCCTGGTATTTCCCACTCAATCTCATTTGCCTGTTGAAATCTTCCAGAGTCCATCACACACTATCTCCTCCATGTCCTTCCTTGGCTTCCCGCAAGTGGATGTAATCCTGACCTCATTTAAATGCCCAGAGTACTGCTCCCAACTTGTAAGATCCTGCCCTTATTCTATCAGTCTCGTAGTAGCTCCTCAGGGCAGGATGACTGTTTCTTATTTTTGTGTCCATCACAGTGCTTTGTGCATAGGTATTTGACCTGCCCAATCACATAGCCAGTTGGGCAGAGATGGATCTAAGACACATTTCTCTTGATTCTTCATCAATGGTTTTTTAGTGTGTTAATAATTGGATATATATGATTGACATAAGGGGCATTTTTCTCTGGTATCCCAAGGTCTCTGGGCTTACATTTTGCTATGACTGAGATTACTTTAACCAAACAACTCTACTAATTGTCCCTCTATTCTGGCAGTTTTATTCTGCAAGCCAGCTCTCAACTCTGATGGATTAATGCTAATCCATCAGATTAATTAGTGCTAATCTGGGGTATTGTGTTAAGAAGGATTCTGAGGTTCATTAGGGGGAGGGCATAGTGTTTGATTGGGTTTCCCTGATGTCTCAGAGGTAAAGAATCTCCTGCAATGCAGGAGACATGGGAGACATGGACCTGATCCCTGAGTTGGGACGATCCCCTAGAGGAGGAAATAGCAACCCACTCCAATATTTTTGCCTGGAAAATCCCATGAACAGAGGAGCTTGGCAGGCTACAGTCTAAAGAGTCGCAAACATCTGAGTATGAGTCCCTGAGTCCTAATAGTGTTTGATTAGCAATGTCTTCAATGGCCATGAGAGGCTAGAATTATGGCATACATGTCAGGTTCTGCTTGTCTATTGGAATGTATGTGGTTTGAATCCTAGGAACAGAAGTTCTCTTTTCCCTAGGCCCCTTAGGGAGGTCTCTGTGCATCGATGGTCACATTTGGTGGTTGGACACATTTCAAGATATGCAGTTTTCCTTTATGTGAGCCAAGCTGGTTTATGCTGGGACTAAACTAGCACCCTTGGCCTCTCTGGAGCTTTGCTCACTGAATTAGAAAATGAGTGCTTTATTCCTGTTCTGAGTTCTACCCTTCTATAATAAGAGAATGCTAGGTCTTTCTCTTAGTCTCTTAGGGGCTCTGAGCCCAGAATATCTGACACCTTGCTCCTTTTCATTCTTCCTGACATCGTTCTTCTTAGCACATTTAAAGCTCATGGGAAATGTTCTTGTTCTCCTGAGAAAAAGGAAAAATAGGAGGTTTGGGGAAATCTGATGCAAAAAACTCTCTGGCTGAGCCGTGGAGTTCACAGGGTTTCAGTGACCTCCAGCAGGGCCCCTGTGATTCTCCTGGGTCCCAGGCCAGTCAAGGGTGGGCTTTATAGTTCCCGTTCCTCCATCTCCCTCCTCCCTTCTCCAATCCATACTGTAGTCCTGAGAATATTACTTTTATTTTCCTCCAGCAATAAAAAATTCTCCAAACTCACTTCCTTTACTTGTGATTGTTCTTGGCATGGATTGGAACTGCCCAGACCACAAGACCTTGAGCACAGAACTCCCCCTACACTGAGTCTTACGCTGCTTTACTTCAGATAGAGCAGGGCTGGAAAAAGAAGTTGGTATAAGCAGCTCAGTCTTGCAGGCAGAGGCAGAAATCCCTGCACTGTATTCATACCGTTGCCCCCACACTGCAGTTTCTTGCTTCAGACCCCCAGAGTTCTGCTCTTATCCTCCCTTGGGCTGAGCTTTCCTGGCTTGTGTCAGCCACTTCATCCTCTTCTACCCTTCGTGGGCAACTTTCTTTATCTTGGTTTTGGGTGTAGTTTATAAGGCAGCTGATACACTTCCCACCCAAATTCAGGCTGTGCCCTGCTTCTTTTTATAAAAAATCATTTTCAGTGGCCTTTTCTGTCCCCCTGTTCAGCAGATGTTTCTAGCTCCTTCTCATGGGCGCCAGCCCTTGTGGAAGAAATTCAATCTCTTTTTGCACCAGTCAACCCTTTTCCAACAGACACACAACAAAGTCACTGAAACCCTACTTACGGTGAATCTCCACAGCCCCCCAAGGTCTTCACTCCTCTCGAAGCAGGTGGGCTTTAGCCCTTCCTCCAGACAGCACTTGATGGAAGCGAGGTCAGAGACCCCAGCGCCCACAATCGCAACTCGTTTGGCCATGTTGTCCTGTGTGGGGCAATGAAGCAGAACCATTTATTCGCAAGTGAAAACCCCACCCCATCCTTGGCTGCTCTGGCGAACCAGGAAAAAGAATTGGAAAGATTAAGGGATTTGATCCTTTTGAATCCTCGGTAGCTGGTTTCTGGTGTTGTGAATGCGAGGAGGGAAATGTTTAACCCTGTGCTTCGTATGTTCCCACCCCCTCACGCAGAACTGGTTCTAAATAACAGTACAGTTGTCAAGTCTGTGGCTTTTGGCAGAACGGCTGAAATTGGATTCTTTAGTACATGGAGTTTTGCGTTCTGCACTGTGCTGCTGCCCCCAGCCTTCCTCCACAAACCCTCGAGTGAAATAATAGAGCAGGAGACCGGGGAAGGATCACCTTGGCAAACTCAGTTTTTTATGAACACATGAAATCAAATCTCAGATTGGTGAGATGTGAGACAAGGTCACCTAGAAGCTGGTGGAGTGGGGTTGAGATGCAGAGCCAAGACACTGTGGCCACCACGGGTGCTGTTACAACACTGCCCTGGGCAGCTCCCTGACTCTGGCAAACTGCCAGCATCCCAGCTGCGCTGTCGTCCTTCTCCTCCCTGCTGCCAGTGGATGGTCACCAGTGGGAGAGAGAAGGCGTGGGCTGGAAAGGTAGGCATGGAGAATTCTCCTCTTGTCTCCACAGAGTCCTGATTCACCTCTAGGAAACCATCGTGTCACTATTGGCACTGATGGAAGGGTATCTGACTTTGGCCATGAGTTAACATGAACTTGTACGAATGATGAGAGGCAATATAATGTACTGGTTAAGCCAGTGGCCTCCAACTTTTATGGCACCAGGGAATGATTTCATGGAAGACAGTTTTTCCAGGGATTCGGGTGGAGGTATGGATGGTTCAGGCGGTAATGCAAGCAATGGGGAGCAATGGCCAGGGCCAGATGAAAAGTCACCATCCTTGCTTGCCCACTCACCCTCCACTCACCTCCTGCTGTGTGGCCGGGTTCTTAACAGGCCACAGGGGGCTGGGAACCCCTGGGTTAAGCAACCAGACTCTGGACCACATTGTCTGTGACCTTGGCAAATTATTCTACTCCTCTGTGTATCATAAAAAGGGAAGAAAGTAGTAGTGTTTTCCTTGCAGGGTTTTGTTAGAATCAAGTGAGTCAACAACACATGGCAGTTGGCTTAGAAGTGCTCCTGGGACACTCAATAAAAACACACAATAGAAAGTGCTCAATAAATAGAAGCTATTGTAAGTATAAAAACATTTCCCTAAATCAGCTTCCGGTTTGCCTTTCCCATCACTGAGCCTCTGTTCTTTAAATTCTTATAGCATTTTGGTCAATACGCACAAGCTTAACTCTTTATCATGTGATTTTAGGTGTTGTGCCCCCAAATCTTTTTGTGACATTTTCCTCTCCCTAAGTTAGTAAAATTTTAAACCAGATGGATCAAAGAGTAGATGCAAAATTACCTCAAAGATACTATCTTCCTGGACATTTGCATTTCCTTGTCTCACAGATGAGCTTGTTCCACAAAACTGAATATACATCTTTTGTTTTTCAGGATTGAGACCCAGAGTAGTAGTTCAAGTACAGAGACTTCATCTGGTTGGTACTCTGCTGTGACCCCAGGGTCTAGGGCTGCACTTGGAACATAATGTAATTGATGCTTAGCTCCCCCAAATATTTCTTTTTTAAAATATATATGTGTTTTTAAAATTTTTATTTTTTTGGCTACTCCTTGTGCTTGTGGGATCTTAGTTCTCCAACCAGGGATTGAATCCTTGCCCGCCTGCAGTGGACGTGCATTCTTCACCACTGGACTGCCAAGGAAGTCCCCACAAATATTTCTTGAGTGAAATGAAAAGGCTCATTTGTTTAGGTATCATGTGCAAGTGTTATAGAGCCAATTTGCTCCAACTGGATTTGATTTACTGGGGAAAGTTAGTGGGTTCCCTTTGGGGGAAGTCATGCTCTAGCTGCTGATGGAATTGCCTTGAGCTCACTTTATAAAAGAGAGTATCTGTACTGACTCTTATTCCAAGGGCCTGACACAGTACTTTAAACATCTGCCTTTAAACATTTGAAGAATCATCATGGACGGATAAGAATTATGGCCAATTATGGATTCGAAGATGTTATAGGGAGGCAAATTTTAGGTCAATATAAGCACTTTCCAACATTTCAAGCTCTGTTATTTATTTTGTTCAGACAGTCTGTATGATGGTTTTTGGGGGAGATTTTGTAAGTAGGAAATTTGTAGGTAACGTGGAGGGTGGCATCTAATGCCCTATAGGGTCTTCTCAAGCCAGATTTTATGATTCATCTTCTGATTAATTACCCTTCAAACACTCAATGAGGGGCTTCTATGCTGCTAAGCCCTAGGCAAGGTATTCAGGGATACAAAAGAATCAATAAGGCATAATGCCTTCTTTAGCTATCATTCAGTGGGAAAGTAAGATTTGAAAATAAATACCACAATCTGTGTCAAGTGCTAACACAGAGATATGTTTCATGTGTGCTTTGCAACAAGAGCATGATGAAAGAGGTGTTAATATTGACTTTGGGGAGTTGGGAAAGCAAGACAGAAGTGTACTGTTTGCTCCAGGCTTTGAATGATGAAAAGAATTCCAGTGGGCAGAGGAGTGGAGGAAGTGCCCTCCAGAGAGAGGTAGCAGTGAGAGTAAGGGCCAGAGATTGGCCATAGAGGCATCATGACCACTTGACTTTACGGAGGCTTGACTCTCAGGAGGGCTTTTCTTTTGACTCCTGTAAGAAATAGCCTGTTCCCCACATGAGGGGACTACATTACTCTGTTGATTCACTGAATTGTATGTGTTTAGTCTTCTTTCTGCATAAGCTTATATGTTTCTTCACAGAAGGCCATTTTCTTTGACTTGTCTCTTAATTTTCTCATAGCATCTAGCTGCATGCTTGGCTTGGACTAGTAGTTGCATAAATGGCAATGGGTTGATTTCCTGACAGGTAAAATGAATTAATTCATCACCTTATATCTTTTTAATTAAAAAAATAATTGAGTAAATACCTTCTGGGAGCTAATATCCTGGGTCAGACAGTCTGTCCTCAAAATGACTTTCTATCAAATGTACAATCCATAGAAATTCCCTCCCCAGGTCATCACTGCTACTCGGTGTGGGCCAGATGCAGCCAGCCTTTTTGGAGAAGTAAACACCTCTGTGGATTTTTTTGTGGGAAAGTAGGGTAGTTGGGAGTCAGACCTGAGCTGGAAGTTTCGTGTTGGCTAATTGCCAGCAGTGTGATGTCATACAAGTAATTTGTTTCTGTGTCTCAGTTTCCTTCTCTCTAAAATGAAGCTAGTTGTGGTTGACATACATACACTTGGTTGGCGTGTTGCTGTGTATGTGTGTGATTTTTTCTGACTCTTTATGACCCCATGGACTGTAGCCTGCCAGGCTCCTCTGTCCATGGGATTTTCCTGGCAAGAACATATTTACAGTAAATATGTTAAAATACACTGGATACATGTGAAATAGATAACTAGTGAGAACTTGCTGTAGAGTGCAGGGAACTCAACTGGGTGCTTTGTGGTGACCTAGATGGGTGGGATGTGGGGGAGGGCAGGGAGGGAGGCCCTAGAGGGAAGTGATGTATGTATACATATGGCTGATTCATTTCATTGTACAGCAGAGGCTAACACAACATTGTAAAGCAATTATATTTCAATAAAAATAAATAAAAAGTAAAGCTAGAAGTTGAACCTGTTGTAGGAATGAATCAACAGATGTGTAAAACACTTTACCATAGTACTTGGGACATTCTTATCTCAGAATAGAAGTTGCTATGTTATTTTTACATATTCAGGAACATTTTCTTGAATCTGATATTTTTGTAGATATCTGCCTTGATAATTTTGGGTTTATTTATTTGGAATAAGAGAGAATTGAGGCAACTATAGCTAAAGGTTGTGTTCTAGCAAGTGAAGGAAATGAGTAGGGAAATAAAAGAATTGATGATGAGAGAAAGGGAAAGAGAGAAAAAGATAAAAGGAGAAAAAGTAGGTTTCAAATCACCCTTCAGGACTTTTCTTTTTATTTCTTTAAGTTTTCATTTCAGATCTACTAGGTGTGTTTCCATAGTCTCACATGAATTGTTCTCATGCTTGGAAAAGCAAACATGAGAATACATGAGCACATATGCACTCAAGGTAAATACTGCATTCACATGCTAATGAAAATTAATGCTTCCAATCATTCCTTCAAGTATTGATACTTCTATGAAACCAAAGTGATTAAAAAATTAATAAGTGCTTTTTAGAAAAAGTATTATCTGCTTTTATTATTTCTTTTAACTAAAAATAATTTCTAGTCAGTGACTGCTGTAGGTTAGACAAAGATTGATAACAGAGTAGGAAATTTTATTAAGGTGAAAAATACTCTAATGCCACTGATTAGTGTTATTTCACATGCTAATGCAAAAGGACTATTAAAAATACTATTATTTCTAATGTGAACATACAATAAAAATTTGGCCATTCCTTTACCAGAGGTTTTAGAAGCAGTGCATCATCACCATCATCATTATTATTTCAATGAAGAAAGCCTCCTCAAAGCTGACTAAATATGAAAAAAGTAATAAAAATAAAAAGTATGACCAAATTGGTGAAGTGTCCACTGGATGAAAGTGAGTTTATAAAAACCATCAAACAAAATAACTTAAGCAACACAAAATTGCTAAATGAGTTGAGAAATTACTGTCGGTTGCATCCAAGTCACTGATTTTTAACCATGGGGGTTACAAACAAACCACTAGTCTTTTCCTAAGCATTTTACATCACTGCCTCTACTTCAAAGAAGTAAGATGCAAAAATATAATGTACCGTAGTCAGATTGAGTGCCTCTGTTGGTTTATTAGGATGATATAGGGGGTTAAAACATGAAGCTAGGGCTGTCATTCCCAGAATTGTGTGCAGAGGTACTGAGTTATTTTAAAAATTTGAGGAAAGCATAGTAATACTCCATGTCTGTTGAATACCGAAGTATTAGCTGGAGGTAGTTCACAATTTTTATATCAGATAGGGATGTGTTCTATTTCATGATGTAACATCTTTGCAAAGCTAGGTTTCTGACTCTTGCAATGTTACAAAGTGAACAGTTGAGGGAGAACAGGAAATGAATATTTGATCTGATTCCAAGAGTTGAGCAGTGCTGTGTGCACCTCATTATTAAGTAATTGCGATTATTCAAGTATAAAATAAAAATACCATTTTCCTTTAAGTTTGTGTATTATTATTTCGAACAACTACAAGGTTGATTGAAAAATAACAAAAGCATAAATACAGAGAACAGAATAAAAATACAAATACAAAGAACAGAAATACACAAGTTGTTTGGATGTGACTATTTAATAAGAGGAACTATAGCTTGGGGGCCCCATGACAAAATTACTTGCACACTAAAGAGCCCCTTGAACCTAGGAGGTTTGGGAATCTCTGGGTTATAGTCTTTCCTCTGAATATATTTTAATTGATCAGGATACCTTATCTACTGGTGTCAAGAAATGCAAACTATCTTATACCTAGTCCAGCAGTTAACCAGTGTTAAAGGTTTCTGGTGTGACTCATCTATGTATTTCAAAGGAAGCCATCTTCACTGGTGCTGATAGGCTTCTTGTTTAGTGGCTAAGTTGTGTTCAGTCGCTAAGTCATGTTTAGTCACTAAGTCGTGACTCTTTTGCAACCCCATGGACTGTAGCCCACCAGGCTCCTCTGTCCACGGGATTTCCCAGGCAAGAATACTGGAGAGGGTTGCTATTGCCTTCTCCAGGGGCTCTTCCCAACTCAGGGATCAAACTCTCATCTCTTGCATTGGCAGGCAGATTCTTTACCTCTGAGCTGCCAGGGAAGCCAGACAGGCTTGTATCCAGTCTTTTATTTGTACATTACCCACCCGCCCCTTCCCATTTCTCTCTTTCTGTCTCTCTGTCCCATGTTGTGTCTCTCGTCCTCTCTCTCACACATGGGCGTATACACACATATACATCCTCTTAGCAATGAATATTGGCACAGACTCTACAATGGTACAATATCCTTAGGGGGCTGTTCATTTCAGGAGTAATCAGAGATAGTAGATTTAGTTGAACGGCAGTTGGGGGGTGAGCGAGGGGGTACACTTAGCCCTTGGGAACAACCAAACACAAACTTATGAGAAACTTGGCTTAGAGCAGGGCCATCCTCTGGGATTTCTAACCCCCAGCAGCTGTTCCCCCCTCCTTCAGCCTCTTCCGAAACACAACCACCTGATAAAAAAATTTCTGCCAGGTTCTAAATTCGCCATACCAGTTACAAGGCCACAGATATTCCCTTGACTGGAGAGGAAGCTAGCAAATAACAAAGGACAGACAGTCTCTCCATCTGTAAATCAGATGGCATTCAACTGGATATTTACAAGAGAGTTTTGAAACTCTTAAAATTTACACTCCTGTGAATTTAACTGAGTGAAAAAAAGACAACATGCAACATAAATTGGTCAGATTCAAAAGAGAGGGGTCATTGCCTCCGTCTCCGAGCTCATGCCAACATTTGGTAGACAAACCCCCAAAGCATTGTCTGACACCAAGTTAGAAGCTATTAATGGAAGCTCTTAAGAAAAAGTACTGATTTCCCTTTGCATTAGGAATACACGTTTTCCCCTTGATTAACCACTTAGTAGTCTACCCAGCAATGTACTTACCAGTGTACACAGAAGACTTGATACTATCTGACTTTACCATCCCATTACAAGTACTCAAGCATTTACCCCTCTTTGTCCTTTGGGAGGGGGAGTGACTTTATAGCTCTCCACAGACCAAGGGAGTGGCATTCTGGTGAGGTGACTCTGTCCTGAAGCACAATAACAAAACAGGAAAAATCTGGGCCCCACCTCCCTAAATCAAAAGAATCAGAGGTTATATCTGGTTATTTACTTTATGTACTTGAAATTCCTGATGCCAAGTCCCAGCCTCAGTTAAGAGTTTGCAGAAATTGAACTGTATGATCCAGAGCCAATGTTGTCCTAGGCATCCCGCGTACACTGGATGAACCCTGTTCTAGGAGATAAGGAATGTTATGCAGAATTTGCAGTCTAAATTTAGCCATTATTTATATTTTAACTTGATTAATTGCAACAGTGAAATGCTAAGATAAATACTGGTGATATGTACTTTAGACTTACTCTTTTCCCTGCAAAAGAGAAATTATTTTAGGGAGTCATAGCAGCATATTCATTGTTCCTAGATTTCATTCTTAAAAGAGGACGGAGTAAATAAAATAAGGCAATCATGGCAACAGCTGCTTCACTGAAGAGTCACGTTTTAACATTTTGATGCATTTCTCATTTAGAGAAAATGCTTATTGTTTCCAAATAATACATCACCCATATTAGTATTCAGTTTTTCTGTGTTAATTAATTTATTTATATACTTTTATTATTTTTTAAAAATCAATTTCTATGGAGTACAGTTGATATACAATGTTGTGTCCGTTTCAGGCATACAGCAAAGGGAATCAGTTATACGTTTACATATATCCACTCTTTTTTAGATTCTTTTTCCATATAGGTCAGTACAGAGTATTGAGTAGAGTTCCCTTTGTTATAGAGTAATCCCCATTAGTTATCTGTTTTATATGTAGTAGTATGTAAATGTCCATCCCATCTTCCCATCTTTAAAGACTTGAATGCAGATGATTGCCAAGGCACTTGGGAAATATAACAAATATATGGAAGGAGCACAATCTTTGGCATCAGAAGTCCTGGGTTTAAGTAACGTTTCACCAGGCACTATTAGAGTAATCTTGGGGAAGTTATGTAACTTTATAAACCTTTAATTTCCTCAGTTTAAGATAAGCATACTAATACTTGCCTCATAGTTGTGGTGGGGACTGGATGAAGCAATCTGTATAGAGTCTTGTACATAGTACACACGTTGCAGATGGCTGTGATGGGGATGATGATGATGCTATTGCTAGACCAGATAAGGTGTCTTGATTTTTGATTTACAATATTGAAATGACTTCCACAGGTACAGAGACTAAACTCCAAGACAGATTGGTATGACTGAAACATGGAGAAGGTTCTGGAAAGACAAATCTTCTTTTTTTTTTCCCCCTTGATTTTCAACACAGTTTCACTACAGCCTTTAGCCCTACATTCAGAGGGCCTTCGGTATTGTTGGGTCTGTTGCTGGCTCACAATACTCACCCTTTGCCTTGTTTCTGGCTTATTGAAGTCTTGGCACCGAAACAGCATTGTTGGCTTTTGAGCTCAGCTGCCTTCCTGTAGCTATGAAGATGATAGTATCTGGATGATTTCAAAGCTTTAATTTTTACCCCGAAATTAAGGCTTCAAGACTACTACTAGTTCAAGTGTGTTTTTAAAAATCAAAATATGTTTGATATTGAGTCATGGATACCTTGAGAACCAGGGACACGATCAGTGTCCCAAACCCCAGTACTTAAGCACTTACCTTGATTATACATCCCCCTTGGTTCCCACCAAGGAGGTCTCAGGGCCTTACCAGGCAAGCTGCTAACATAAGTGGAAACAAAAACTTTATAGTGTTTGTTGTGTATAAACCTAGCCATTGATCATAACATCTTATTTTCCGTAATTATCAAGAAACTTAAAGTAATTAAAAATGAAAACACTGGCCTTCAACAGCACCTTCAATTTTTTTTTTCTTCTAATTTTAGGGTTTATTGTCAATTAGTTGTACTTGAGGCCTTGGAATGGTGAAATCTATCTGGGCCCCTTTTTGAAACAAACCTAGGCCCTAAGAAACTGAACTGGTGGATGATGGTGCTCTTTAGGGAGTAACTTGGAATTTCTGCCCTTTGGGTACATGGTAGGATTGAACTTCTTGGCCCCTTAGTGGTTGGTTGGGAACATGTGACTAGTTCTGGTCAGTGAACTGTGAACCAAAGTAGCAAGTGTCTTTTCTGGGCTCAGAGGATTTAATTGCAATGGTACCCCACTCCAGTACTCTTGCCTGGAAAATCCCATGGACGGAGGAGCCTGGTAGGCTGCAGCCCATGGGGTCGCGAAGAGTCAGACATGACTGAGCGACTTCACTTTCAGTTTTCACTTTTATGCATTGGAGAAGGAAATGGCAACCCACTCCAGTGTCCTTGCCTGGAGAATCCCAGGGATGGGGTCGCACAGAGTCGGACAGGTCTGTAGTGACTTAGCAGTAGCATGAGATCCCATAGAACTTTCACTTCCTTCTGTGTGGTGAGGAGAAACTTTAACATGGCTGTTCCATTAGCCTGGATGCCTTGAGTAACGGTGATGAGCAGAGCTTAACTCCCAAAGGATATATAGCATGAAAGAGAAACAGTCTTTGTCTTATTTCAAAGTTTTGAGATTTAAGGATTTGTTCTTAATGCATCACACCTTGCTTGTAATGACTGATGCACTAGAGGGATGTTTGTTTGCTCCTTCATTGCATTTTTAAATAATCTTCTGAAGTCTCACTTCCCTTCCTTTCTTCCCCTGCTCTATTCATATTTAAAGCCATAGAATTTCAATGTTAAAAGAGAGCATAGAATTTACTCAGTTTTAGTCCTGGTTGTAAATTGGACCTACCCATTGCAATTTTTTTCTTTCTCCCTCTAAAAAAGTTAAAACAGTCACAAGTCCTTACTCTTCAACTCCCCCACACTAAAAGCATCAAGAAGCTCCCTGTGCCATTTTCAATAGTTTTCTTTTTTTTTTTTTAAATACACGTGTTCTTTTTTTTTTTTTATTTCTCTTAGGGAGACAACTATTTGAAACAGATCATAATCTTGACACATCTGATATCCAGTTCTTGGAAGATGGTAAGATAATACTGGAATTCCATATGTACATAATGTGCTGTTTTTAATATTAAACCATGAAAATCATAGTGATAACTTAATGTAAATTTGTCCTCCCAAGGCTCTAAAGAAACACACTTTGAAGAATAAATTCTAATGTTTGATCAGGTTATGCATTGAACTATGGCAGTGTATTTTTTAAAAGTTTTGTGATAAGGAAAATCAAAGATAGCAATAGGTAAACAATATGGTCACTTTTGCCTGTAACACTTGGTAAAGCAGGTCACTGTGACTCAGATCACCTGTTTTCCTCAAAGTTACAGTATCACAAATCTACAAGAACTGTAATCCATGGTCTGTCACGGAGCTTTATAAAAACTGCAAACCTGGAACTAACCAAAAGTCTTATATTTCATACCAGTCTTCCTGTCTTTGGAACATCTAGTCCCTTGTGCTTTGCTTCTCTTTTTTATCCTAACCCTTATCCTCTTGCTGTCTTCATCTACTCATTTCCATCCATCCACAAATATTTATTGCATCCCTGCTATGAGCTTGGCACTGTCCTGGGCACTGAGGATACAGCAGAGAACACTTCAGATAAGTCCCTTGCCCTCACGGAGCTTGAGGCCACTGAGTGTCTCTTAAATGTAGAGCTCCTTACTCAGTCACCCTCTGGTAGCTCCCCGAGGTCTGTACTCCATCATCCTTCTGTCATGCCCATCGTGCCTGCTGGGATCCTCTAGTATCTGGCCTTTTGACCGTATTCCTGGACTACCTTTTGGAGAAGGGAAGAAGGTTAAGTATCAAAGGTCTTTTTAAAAGTTTTACTGTCTTTACTCCTTTTTGACTCTTTTTCCTGTTTGGTGGATCAAGTATCTCTTTATAGCCAAAAACTTAACAAAAGTGCTCTGTTGATTCTGCCTCTGAAATGTCTTTTCGACTCTTTCCTCGTGATTTGAAAATTTGTTATTTTTCAGCTGGACTTTAGTGGTAGCTTCATTGTTTCCCTGCCTCAGTCTCTTCCTCCTACTGCCCTTCCCTACCTTGTAGCTACCACCTCTGAGGCAGAATTTCTAAAACCCATGTTTAATCATGCTGTTTCTTCCCTTAAAATCCTCTGGTGGTTCTCTGCTGCTTAGAGGAAGGGGTTGACCTACTTTGGTCCTTTTATTTGGCCTTCATCTGTGTTATTTTTGGATGTTTTTCTTCATGAATCTTGTGTTCCAATTAGAAGGATTCAAGGTCTTAATTTTTTTCTCTGCTTTTGCATAATGTTCTACCTAGAATCACTTCATCCTGGCTCCTTTTCTTCTGGGTAGTTTCAAATTAATCATGAAGATATTTCAGATGTCACTGCTCTGTGAAGGCTTCACTACTTCCTCTCCCAGGCCTAGTCAATTACCCTTTGGCCTGAGCATACCAAATTGTATTTTATTATTGAACTGCCCTTAGTCTTCATGAAGCAGGCTTTCTTCTCACTAAGTTGAATGTCAGTGGACTAGAGTCTGAGAGGGAAGGAAGGTGAACAACATTTGGTGATTTAAGAGTACTGTAAATCCTACTTCTGTGTACTACAGACAGACTGAAGAATGAAGTTATTTCATGCAAAGCCTGGGTATTGCTTCCAGTAGGGCTTAGACATTTGGAATCTTGGAAAGGCATGCCACTGGTTACAGGCGAGCTGGATGAGAGTGAAGAGCGAAATAAATTTGTCAGCTGATTATGAGTATAGTTGAGCTTTAATGATGTACATACATATCTCCAGTACGGAAAGAGATGAACTCTTGGTCAAGTCTCCTGGTCAGTGATAATCAACTTTGTATCATTGTCGTCTCTAGCTTACAACATGCCGGATCATAAATAATTCATTCTAAAGGCCTATTTGGTAGTTGGATCTTTTTAGACTATGAACTGGAAGCCTGAAGATGTTCTCTGTTGACCACTGCAGATCATCGCTGGTGTGATTTGCAGTAGTAGTTCAGGATTTTGTCACGTGCACTACAGATGCATGTTTAAGAAATCTGGTCCTGCCAGTGGGTTGTATCTTTTATTTCTGAGTATAGGACTGAAGGGGACATCTTCTGTCTTTTACAGCTGGAAACAACGTGGAGGTAGATGAGTCTTTGTTCCAGGAAATGGATGACTTGGAGCTGGAGGACGATGAAGATGATCCAGACTACAATCCTGCTGACCGGGAGAGTGACTTGACCGACTGATGGACTATTCCCGTCTGCAGAGAGGCCTGACTGCCACAGCATCTGTGGCTATGCTGAGAGGGTGTTGATTTTCCTTTCTTTTTTCTAAGAAAAAAATAATTTTCAGGAGAATATTCTTCTGATGGGTTTCATCATTGAACTTAATAAATTGATCTTAAAAATTTCAAATATTAAAATGTTCACTTCCTCTTATTGGTGGGAAGAAGGTCACATGTTTATAAAGCCATTTCGAATACACGTGTTCTTAAGTGGAGTTAATTCCCTAAGTTCCTTTCATGTTGAGGTTGTTTTTCTTTTTGTGAGAATACACCTGCAGAACAGTAGCATTGAAAGGGGAGGTGGAAATACTACCATGCCTACTTAAGGCCAGTTATTTTGCTTGAAATGTGTCTTTTCTCTGTCAACAGTGGTGAATCAGTGATTCACACCTCTGCCATCTAAGGATTAGAGCAAATAGCAGCCACTTTAAGTTTCCTTAGACGTCTTTGTAGCTTGATGAGAATTTTGTGGGGAAGTCTGCAACAGTGAGTTAGAAACTGGTATAACACTTAAGGTGCTATTATATTTTGTAACTGCCTAAGAAGTTTGTAATTAATGGGAAATGTTTATATGGTGACATCTGTGGGAACCTTCAAGTTGTGAGCTTTCAAAGACACAAGTGTGCATTTGTGTGTCCAATTATGTAAGTTAGTTCATGTGTCTGGTGTACACTGTCATAACTCTACAAGTGGTTGTGTTTTGTGTACATTACTGTACAAAGTACAGAGCACAGTATCTTTACTTCAAGCTCAGGATATCTGGAAGCAAGCATAGAAGCAGTGGTGATATAACTGGTTCTACTGTGCTTTTCAAGGTATTGTACCATAAGATTGAAATTTTTTTATTTTTTGTGTTTATTTTTTAATGTATTATTTGTGTGAAAAGTATAATAAACCTATTATAGTATGGTACCATATAGCCAATTGTGTTGGTGGGTTCCTAAGCTAACTTGGTTGGACTTACAAACAAATTGAACTCACTAATGCACTCTGGTAATGGAACTCATTTGTACCTAGTGGACTGACGGTATTAAGAATAGCATCAAGGGGTGAAGCAGAAAGAACACTGGTGAGAAATCAGGGTTTGTTAGTATCCTGTGCAGAGTAGAACAGTCATCCTTGTTTTGCCTAACACATGAGGCTGTAGTGAGGATTAGGTTAGATAATAATTGTGGAAGTGCTTTGTAAGAACTACAGAACTCAAATATCTAAATCTTTAAAGTGTGCATCTGGCTTTTCTTGCTCATCATGGTATTCCCAGCCACAGCACAGTCTTCTCTATGTCTGCATTGGACTCTGTGCTATTACTTTTTTGTCCCAGACCAGTGTAAGAGCAGGGCTTAGCTCCTTCTCTATTCCACAAAATGTCTAGCTCCACTCAGTATTTGTGTGTGTGTGTGTGTGTGTGTGTGTGTGTGTATTTAATAGCTTTACTGACTAGCTGAAGAATCACAAGGAGAGGTTGCATGGCCTCCTACCCAACATTCTGCTATCCTGCTGGTTCTTTCCTTTCTTTTTGTTCTTATTTTCTTTCCTTCCATCCTCTTTTAAAAAACCTAAACCTTTTTCTCTTCTCCTGAAGAATCTTGTTTTGCTCCAAACTCAGGTCTCTCTTTCTTGACCCCAGGCACTTGTAAGAATATTTTTTTCAAACAAATGTTGTCCCCATTCTTATTTAGATACCTTAATACTTAAGTTAACATACTTATTACTGTAGATATTCATACAAGTTTATGTTATTGTATTAGACACACAAATATATTAAAACTATTTTTGAACCTTCTTTGACAACTTGCATTTCATCAACTTCTTAGTTCTCTTGTGGATCAGCCCCATTCTTGGTGTGTAGAGAGGGGATAAATTGATTAACATGATATTTTACCTTGGATATAAGATGAACATTGGAAAATGAAGAAATAATAAATGATTTTTTTGTTGATTCATCATCCTTCAAATCATCATTTAGCACAGGCTGCAGAGTCAGACAGTTCTGGCAGTAAAACCCAGATGGGCTTGCTTATAACCCATATAACTTGGAAAAGCCTTTTTGCCACTATGTCTCAATTTCCTGGTATATAAAATAGGTTATGAGGATTAAATATGATGAAATTAAATTGAATTCTTTGTAATATTTAGAACATAATAAACGATCAGTAAATGACTTTTTCTTATTTTCTCCAGTTTCTTTAGGTTGCTAAAGTTGAAATAGTTCCACAAAAAGAGAAATTAATGATCCTATAGAATCAATTACTTTCTACTGGCTAGTAGCCCAAAATATAGGAATGTCTAACAATTAAAGCTCTGTTTAATAGTTATAATTAAAATTCCTCTCCCAGAATATGTGACAGGTATAGATGGATATCTGGGTGTGAAAACACAAGCTTTAGGTGTATACTTCTCACCCACAAGATAAAGCAGCCAGTCTTTATTGCAGTTTGTTTGAACTGAGAGAGGAAGCAATAACAGCTGGTATTCAGGAGACATGACTATTCATGTGGCCCTGGATGGTGATCTGAGTTCTTTGAATCTCTGTTTTCATATCTGAGAGCATTCTCTTTAGTCTCTTCCATCCTTAAAATGACCCAGTGACTTGCAGTGATCCTTTGGTTCCTATTATGGTTCCATCATATCATATTTGGTTCCAAAATATGATTCCTATTACTGCTTTACCCTGAGGAGTGCCAAAGCAGCCTTTCTGTGTATTTTCTGGAAGTTGGGTTTGGTAGCTTCTTGGCACAAAATTGTCACCTTTGCTGTTAGTGCTAGTGAACTACAAAAGACATTCTATTTAACCATTATTAAAAAATTGACAGTTAACAAATTATGATAAAACCATAGAATATTATATTTAATGGGAATTAGTGATCATCTGACCCCTTTTCTATGCTCATTTGAGAAAACTCAGTCTCAGAAAACTGAGGTGACTTCTTTAGGAACTACAGAAATAACCTAATAGAAGGCAGGAGTGTAAACACTATTGCAAGATTGAAACAAAGCAGTTTGGTATACAGAGGGGGAGGAGATACATTTTGGCTGGAGGGACTGGGGAAAGCGTTTGGCCTGGCACTGAAGGAAGGATGGGATCTTACTAGAGTATTGGGGAGGCAAGAACAGATAGCATGAAGTAAGGGCAGCTAGTGAGGCAGTGTGGAGAGCGTTGGAGAGAAGGTGTGAAGGCATCACAGTGGGAGGAATGCTGGGGAGGGAGGTGACAGCTGGTGTGGGGAGTTTTGAATAATAAATGATGGAGAGCTACTGAAGGTTTCTGAGGAAAGGTGTAAGGTGTCTGCAGGAGAGGACTCCATAGCATATCCTTGTTGGTACTCTCACAAACACTGTTGAGTCTGGGCTTTTAGGGACTGGAAGTTTTGGGGCAAGGGGAAGGGACACTAATATCTCAGAATTGGTTGTGGGAGAAACTGATGAGTAACTAGGTAAATTAATCTAAAAATGATGATTAAACTAAGTAAAGAATATAAAAACGGTATTATGAACCTATGGTAACCATGAGAATGTGTTTTATAGATATTTCACTATAGGGAGTGTAATTAACCAAGGGCGTTAGCTGCTGTACTTGAGATGCCTTGCTGCATTCACGCTCAGGTTACTTTTCCCATGAGCTGCATTTAGTCAGTGATGACATATCACAGAGACTGATGCGTTTCATTCACAGGAGAGTCAGGGCTTCTCTGATGACTTGAGGTGTGCCCAGTGGCTCTGCTGATTCTTCTTTAAACCGCACAACAGTCTATGATGTTTCTATCCACCCATCTTCCCTCTCTCCTTCATTCAGGGTCAGACTTGCATTGCTGTTCAGTGACTCTTTCAGCCTTTTCTTGCACAGCGCTCTCTCTTTCCTCTCATGCAGTCTTTTTCCTTAATAAAACACTTGCATATTTAATCTCATTCTAGCAACCAATCTGAATTAAGTAGAATCTAATCTCAGGATTAGAGATTAGAATCTTAAAGTCAATCTTAAAGGAAATCAACCCTGAGTATTTGTTGGAAGGACTGATGCTGAAGCTGAAGCTCCAATACTTTGGCCACCTGATGCAAACAGCTGACCCATTGGAAAAGACCCTGATGCTGGGAAAGACTGAAGGCAGAAGGAGAAGTGGGCAATGGAGGATGAGATGGCTGGAAGGCATCAACGATGCAATGGACAAGAACTTGGGCACACTTTGGGAGAAGGTGAGGGACAGGGAAGCCTGGCATGCTGCAGTCCATGGGGTCTTGAAGAATTGGACATGACTTGGTGACTGAACAATAACAATCTCAGGAGCCTTTGTTTTAGCCTCATTGATCCCCGATCTGGTCATAAGGCAGACTGGACCAGAAAGTGAGGTATGTTGTATATAAAAATATCTCCCTCTCGGGAAATAGCCAAAAACTCTGTACAAGGTGTTGCAGGCCAGTAGCAACATCTTGCAGGATGAAAGACCAGTTATGAAGAAGAATCTTCTTTTGCCATCCTTATTATAATGTGACTGCTGGATTATATTTCAATTAAGCTTTGAAAATCTTTATTACTTGGAATTTTGTTACATATGATGGTCCAATAGTTTTATTTTTTAAATATCTTTATTTTTCTGCAAATATGACACATTTGGCTTTGAGGGTGGAAAATCAAGGACCAATCATCTGGAGAAGAATAGTTAAAATCAGAAGTTAGTAAAAGGGAACCATCACAGGGAGAGATTTTGCAAGAAGATGATAGCTAGCTCATATCTCTGAGATATTCTGATGCAGAGAATGTCTCTGTGGATCATAGTTTGGAACAAACTATCCTAGATGGTTAGTTTATCTAGGATACTTTCATGTTTCTGGATGTATGGAGGCAAAGGAATAGACTTGAATGAGTCTTCCTTAATCAATCTCAGGCTCTGGAGATGAACTATTTATGTTTAAAAAATCTACCAGAATACTTGAAATGATTTCAAGTGATCATCTTCTTTCTAAGCATTTTCAAGAATGTAAATTGAATAATAATTTTGTCCTAATGGCATTATTCCCCTTGACCCCACTGATTCAGCATTGACCTGACAATGGATTCTCAATCTTCCACTATAGAAATAGAATAATAACCATAGTCATTTCACTGGGTAGTGGTAATGATGAGTGAGTTATGAAAAAACAATTAGGGCAAAGCTTTGCACATTACAAAGCAGGGACTGGCAAGCTTTCTGTATTTACAAACTTTCTGTAAATATTTTAGGCTTGTGAGCCATACTGTTTTTGTTAGCAACTACTCAGCGCTGTCATTACAGCTTCAAAGCAGCCACAGACAATCAGTGAAAAGGAATGGCTATGTTCTGGTGAAACTTCATTTACAGATATAAGTAGTGGGCTGGTTTTGACCTACAGGCAGTAGTTTGCCTACTCTTGCTATAAAGCCTTGATAAATTCTATTCTGTTATTATTATTAATGTAATTGCTTGTAAATGATTTTTAATAATTAGCAAGGTAATTGGTTTTTAATTGATAGCTAAGTATATATACCACATACACTTTTTCAAAGGAATCTGCTTGTAGGAGCATGAAAAAAAAACAACACCTGTATTTAAAGGCTGGTATCATTTCAATAGCCTTTAAAGAGTTTCCACTGACAGGATTGCCATCACATTGTTCTGGGCACTTGAGAGAGAAATCTAGGCCAAGTGAAAAGTGACGACCCCAGTGGCTTTGGAGGAATAAAAGGAGAAATTTGTCTAAATCTTGAATCTCTGACCTTTCCCCTCTCTTTGAAGGTCTTGTTCTGGGCTTGTGGCATGGTTTAATCTCCCAAAGCACAATTTGTAGAAATAACGGCTGTGATGAATGTTTTATAACCAGATGTTTATCTATTATGTTGCTCAATATCTGTTGACATTGAATTGCTTGTGACATTTTTAAAGTTCAGTTCTAAGCAAATGTCTGTCTCTCCTAACAAGCTGGTATGCTTGCTTTTATCAGATGACAAAGGTTACATACCGTTTTGCTTTTTGCCTTGGTTATTTGTTGGTTAGAGCTAAATACAAGGCCCAGTTATTACAATACTTTTCATCTACTTGGGAAATATACTTTTTTTCCCTTAACACTTGTTTTTTGAAAATGTCAATGATTATCTTTAACGTCATTATATAAGCATTTATTTTGTTGTAAATTCCTTCAAACAAATTTTAGACCTAGCTAAAATATAATCCAAATATTATAAATAAAATTAATCAGATCTTATTTATGAGAAGAGTATTGTTTTCTATGTAAAGGACCTACAAAAGCCATACATATGTGATTATAAATAGAACTTTAGTAAGTATTTTTTTAATAGTAGAGGTTTTTGTAAATAAATATTATGGGGCAAGGTTATGATATTCAGTTCTGGAGTCAGGCAAACCTGAGTTCCGATCCCACCTCTATCTCAAGATGGATGGCCCTGGGCATGTTACCTAACTTGAGTCTCAGTTTCATAGCCTGTAAAATGGGTACAAGAGCTGTACCCATCTCACAGAATTGTCATGAGAATTAAATGAAATAATACACACAATGTGCACATTGGTGTATGACAAGTACTCTCTCTCTCAATATATATATGGTAAATACATATTATATGTATAGTAATATTGTAAATACATTTATCCATCTATTATGGTATGCTTATTTTTAATTTTACAGCAGTGTCTCTATCAGAATATAGTGAAGTGAAAGTGTTAGTCGCTCACTTGTGTCCAACTCTTTGCGACTCCATGGACTGTAGCCCGCCAGGCTCCTCTGTCCATGGAAATCTCCAGGCAAGAATACGGGGGTGGGTAGCCATTCCCTTCAGGAGATCTGCTTGCCCAGGGATCAAACCCAGGTCTCCTGCATTGCAGGCAAATTCTTTACTGCCTGAGCCACCAGGGAAGCCCTTCAAAAATGTAAGACAAATATAAGAGAAGTGGCTATTTGCTCAGCTTTTAATGTGAGGCCCTAAAAACCTGTCTGAATGTTGCTGTTTTCTAAGTCTATCTTCTCATTTTTCTTTTTCTCCAATATTTTTGAGTGATTCTTCATGAAGCAAATGGAGCCTGACTTAACATTTGAGAACACTGTGACCAAATAAAGTTTGGCTAAGAGGACTATCAAGAACAACATGCAGAAATTTAAATATTTACCCACAATTTAAATTTTCCAATAATTTAAACCATGGGTGCTTTTCATTCTGTGTAACTCTACTGTTTTCCTATATGGCTGTCCTTTATTCAGGCTTGGCAGCACTATTCAGCCAGTGTTACTATATTGATTTTTATTATTATTATTATTTTTTTGGAGAGTCTGGTGAGTTTGAGGGAAGGATGGATGTCAAAGAAATTTCATGACACAATTTTGGTTTTATACATTTTATACCTAATTCTAACTCTTTCTCTCTCTCTGTTCTTTCCAACTCTAAAATTTAGACTTTAGATTTAATATTTTTTCTTTTAGTTTTTTTTTCTTTAAGAGGTACTGACTGCCATTAAAACTTAAAGCATTATGCTGACAGATTAGAATCACTGAAGTTGGGAAAAAAAGGCCACCACAACAGCAAGAAGCCCCAGGATTTTCAACAGGAAGGAAACTGGGAAAGTAGATGAGGTTTTGATAGCCCGTGTCTTTAAAGGCTTCAGTGTCCTTTGTTTCTGGGTGAAGATGGCATTCCTGGCTCCATCCCACTGTCCAGGCCCAACCAGACGATACTGATAGGAGTTGCACGGCCCAAAATAGAGTTTCACAGCCAGTTTAGGATCTTTTAGCAAGAGAGAAAGGATGTCTGGCTTCACACCTATCTCTACAGCGAGCTCGTCCACGTAGCTGATGTAACTGGTCTGCAGTAGCTGGCTTTTGCTCTCTCCAAACCTTAACGTAGAAAAAAGGACAGAGTCACAAAATATTCTAAGTTACATAAGAACATTAGGTATTCAATAAGTGCTGAAAGAATGGAGAGATGAATGAATGAATAAATGAGCTTTGAATGACTCTGGTGGCAAGTGTTAGTTTATTTCATCAGGAGACCCACATCTCAGATTGAGAGTAGGATATAAAATAAATAAGTCTGATTTCATGGAAGTTCTAGGAATGTGATAGGGTTTATAACCATTATTATTATTTGGTATTTAGCAAGCAGCTATAAATCTTCTGGCAAGTAAAACTAGTCAAGATTGTTGCAAAGATTCACCAGATTACAGATGCAAGTGTAGCTTGGTGTCTTGCACAGAAGAGATGCTTAATATTTTCTAGTTAAATTGTTAAAGTATCTGGCACTCTGGTTGGAATGTAATAGATGAATTAGAGCTTTAAAGTGAGATAATCCCTACATGTGATGTAAGGCCCCAGAGTAAACCTCCCAATGTACTTAATCACTTATGGAATTTAGTGGATTCCTTATGGAATGGATTCTTAATGGATCCTTAAGATCACTTATGGATTCTACTGTGTCACAAAGTATAAATCCTTGACTTTCATTCCATGCCAACTCCTTTCTAATTTGCTTTGATGGGAGTTCCCCCAGCTAACTTTCCAGAGATACTCGGGGCTACTGTCACCACCATTGCCCCATCCCATTTTCTCTTCACCACAGAGTGTGAGAAGATATAGAATCTAACACAGGCATCATACAAAACAAATGAAAATATGTCAAGGAAAAATGTTCTCGTTTGGTGAAATGACTATTTTTAAGTAGTTGGATCTTAAACTAGCATATATAAGAATCATCTTGGAAGAACACAAAAATATGAATTTCCAGTCTCATCCAGAAATTTTGATTCAGTTGGTCTGGGTTATGTCCCAGGACTCTGCATTTTTAAGAAGCAGCTAGGTGATTCTTGTGAGCAGTTCAATACTGTTCTATGTAAAGAATTAAAAAAAATTCTTACCAGTCAATTCTTTTTTTATTCCTCTTGATAATGTCTTCCATCATAGTTCTCTCTGAGGGCAAGGTACATAAGCCTAGAAAATAAAAGGCTGGTTGAGCGGTAGGTTTGGATCAGTATCATTACTTTATCTAGTAATTGATTCTTACATGTAAATTTTGGCCACTGACCCATGTTAAACCAGTCAGGGAGGCTGTGCTGTTGAACTCCAGGGTGTGCCACTCACATTGAGTTCTGTGTGATGTTGCCCAGGATTCACCAGACTACACCATGGACTCTGAGGTGGGGTGGTGGTGGTAAGAGAGGAAGCTGGAGTGGGAAAGTGAGCCTACGAAGCCAGGGAGTTCTGCCAGGTGGCGTGAGCTCCATTCTGAGGGTGGTGGGAAGCCTTGGGAAGTGACCTGATCAGGTTTGCCTTTTGGAAAGATTTTCCTAGGTGTTGAATTTTGGAAAATGGGTTCCAGGGAGGTGAGTGTAGAGGCAGGAAGACCAGTTAAGAGGCTGTGAAGTAAACCAGGTGAGGGAGAGAGTGGCACAAACTAGGTGGGGCAGTGGGGATGGGAGAAAGATTGATGTGAGTCATCACTGTGTGCTTGGGAGGCCATCTGTGTCACAAGTGTCCCTGGAGCGTCAGACATGCTGGAAAATGGTCAGTTTCTCTGACAGGCTACAGTCCATGTGGTTGCATATAATTGCACATGACTGAGCAACTAACACTTTTTTCACTTTTTTTGGCTCCCTAGGGGCTCAGATAGTCAAGAATCTGCCTGCAGTGCACGAGATCCAGGTTTGATCCATGGGTCAGGAAGATCCCTTGGAGAAGGGAATGGCTCCCCACTCCAGTATTCTTGCCTGGAGGATTCCATGGACAGAGAAAGCTGGTGGCCTAGAGTCCATGGGGTCGCAAAGAGTCAGACATGACTGAAGAAGTAACACTCCTTGGATATGGCTAGTCATCAGACATCTCAGATTCAATGAGTCCAAAATTGAGTTTATCACTGAAGTCCTCCTGCTCAGGCTTGCATTCTTCCACACGCCTCCCCTCGTCCCAGCACTGCTCTCAATCCAGTTTCCACTGCCTGAGATCTGCAAGTCACCTGTGATTCTGCTCTCTTCCTTCAATTATTCTTGGAGCCGATCATTATGTCCTGCTGGTTTCACTCTTAACTATTTCTCTTCTCCACATTGTCTGTTTGCCTGGCTGAGGTTGTATCATGTTTTAGTATAGACAATTACATAGCCTTCTCACTGGTCTCTGGGACTGTATTTCTTTCACCTTTCAAATCTATCTTTCACACTAATGCTGAAATAATCTACCAAAAATGTAAATCTGATAATGTCTGGTCTTTGCTTAGAACCTTTCACTGGGTCCTCTGGCAGAAGGGCTTTCTTAAGTGGAGACTCTAGGTCCTCAAGCCAGACTTAATCAGGGCTCCTAAGGGTCCACTGGATGGTTTTGGGTCTACCAGCTAAATTTGGGAAGGGGCTTCAGGTGGCTCAGTAACAAAGAATTTTCCCACAATGCAGGAGACGCAGATTTGATCCCTGGATTGGGAAGATCTTTTGGAGAAGGAACTGGCAACCCACTCCAGTATTCTTGCCTGGGAAATCCCATGGACAGAGAAGCCTGGCAGCGTACAGTCCATAGAGGCGCAAAAGAGTTGAACATGACTTAGAGACTAAACCACAACAAGAAATTAGAAAGAGCTGATCTATATTTTATATTCAAACTCGTTAGTGTGCCTCAAAAGGTTCCTCTGTTCTGGTCCCTTGCTCTCTAAGAAGAATCTTTCACCCCTCCCTGCCTCACACCCCACGTTCTAGGAATATCAGATAACGTGTAACTCTCCATCTATATCACACCTCTGTGCTCTCACTCAAGGGTTCCTTTTTCTGCACCTGGGAAACCCAGCTATCTAGGAGTCTTCCTTGACCACATGCCCTTCCTCAACCCCACTCTGTTGTTGCTAGCACTCTTTCTCTTCTTTCTGTACACTCCATGCATTCCTCTGACAAAGCATTTGTCTTATTATCTTGAAATGATCCATTTAAATTTGTCTCTATGCCACCAAGTTCCAGCACAGGGCTGAATATTCAATAAATTTTTGTTTAGCTGAATTGAACCCTGGGATCAGGGAGATAGTAACAGTCTTCTGAGAAGTGCAAAGTGCTACACAATGCTCAGAGAGAAGTATTTCAATCATTTTATAGCTTTGTAGGGATCTGTGAGGTTGAGGTGCTTAGATATTAAGAGTTAATTTGGAATTAAGTATGGAGTAGGCCCTAGGTCTCTTGATTTGCACATATCCCAAGGAACTTATAAACATTTTATAGGTAAAACTTGGAGTCATAGATGTCTTCCTTCTTCACTGTTCTTTCATTAGTCCAACAAAAAGTAATATGTACTTAACACTATGCCAATTGAAATTCTCTGAATTTTCTAATATTTTAAAGGAATGATTATGGATATTTATTCTTGTATCCCAGTATTTGTTATTTTTTGAATTCTCTGCTAATTTTTTAGGATGCCAGTTTTGTGAGAGCAGCCAAGGTTGGAAACTTTTTCGGCAACTTCCTTTTCTAAACTTGTTTTTAGCAAAGTCCACCAAGTGTGAAACCCTCAGCCACTCACCTGCCTGCTCACTCACTCACTTACCTTTGAAAACTCTGGTTACCCAACGAGCTTGAAGTTCAATAGCTGGGAAAATGGGACCTAGGGGCTGGATTAAACCGATGCATGCAAGAGTTGACTTCTCCAGTTGAGGAGGGAAGATGAATTTGTACAGTGAGACCATATTATTCTCTACTTTAACAAGATCTTCAAGGAAGGGAAAAGAGACAGTATATCCTGTTGCAAAGACAATGATGTCAATGTTCTCTTCCACTGTTCCATCTTCAAAGATGGCAGATGTTTCTGTGAGCTCTTTCACTCTTGATTTCACCTTGATGGCTCCATAGAGTATACGACTTGGAAGGTCATCATTTATGACAGGCTCTTTTGAAAGGTATCTGAAACACGCAGAAGAAAACACTCAGAAAGGAGCATTTAATGAGGCGTTTTGAACTCTGTTAATATTTTATGGGGTTGGATTTGAGAAAAAAGTAGTTTCTAAAATATCTGTAAAACTTTCTAACTTGACTAGTTGGCCTACCCCAAACTTTACTCTCAGACTTTATTCTCATGTCACATGAGACTTTATTCACATGTCACATATCTCTTCCTTCAACAAATAAGGAAAACATGCATGTAGGTGATGTGGGCAAAACACATTGCAAAAAAAGAGACATCCTAAGGGTTTAGGCAAAATGCCAACGTCTGTGATCAATTCCTAAGTACTCCAATTGTCATTATCCTGCTGATATCTCCACTGTTGCTTTATGTTATCTACCTTTAATTATCTTGCTGTTTTATTTAATCTCTATCTGGTCATAAGTAAGGAAGAAAAAATTTGTTAAAAAAATTTGTTAAATTCCCATCAGTTTTGAAACTAATTAAGAGATTAGTATGAAAATTAATGCATAGAATTAAGTTTGGGGATATCTCTTTATCTCAAATATCCACAGATAGCATGATAGCATGAATAGTGGAGCAATGTCTGGTTATATGTCTGGAATTTCCTTTTTCTTTTAGATCTGAGAACCACTTAAAAAAAAAAGACTGCATGGCATATGTATCAGATCTCAGAATACAGCAGCCATATTGCATTTGTTGAAAGACTGCAAAGCTCTCCTGTTCTTTTTTTGGGGTGGGGGAGGGGGAAGGAGCCTGTTATACTTTGCTAACTCTACACCATAAGAGTTCTTCTCATGGGGGGCTTTTGAGAAATATTCATTGCCTGTTAATCTCCAAGTTATACATCTCTGATCTTATGAACACAAGCAAACAATATGGATGTTTATTTTTCTTTATTTGATAATGGGCTCCTGTAGAATTTGGATCAGTTTTCCCATCCCACCCTCTGAAAGGAAGGTCACAATCTCTTGAAACAGCCTTTTCCAATGTTGGATAGCTCTGGGTATTAGGAAGTCCTCCCCCAATCCTAGTTATACTCTCTGGAGCAACTTCTAATATTTATACTTCATCTTCTCAAATATTTACTTTTTAAAAGGCATATAGAATGGATCTGGGATTCAAAATCTGGGAGCTGTACGATACCCACACTGTTAGGCTGTAGTTTGAACTATCATGTTAGCAATCTGGCTCTTTTCAAAGAGAAACCCTTCTGACAACCCTGATTATCAATGAGTATACCATAAAAAAGTAAAGTAATTTTACTTGTTTTGAGGGACAAGGCCATAATTTTCATGGTTGAACCATTGACTCCTCACTTTTTCCATTGCCCATTTTACAACAATTCGTGGCACGATATTGTAGAGCATGGCTCTAAAGCGGGTGAGGAATGTCAAGTCCCAGGGATAGCCATCTTCAGAGATACGACTCAGGACCCAGGAACCATGTCTGGTGCTGATAAACACCTAGTGAGCAAAAAGGAATGCAGTTCATATTAGGGCATCATCTTTTTTTGGGAGGAACCCACTGTGTAGATAATATATCACATGTATGGCCCCAGAACTGGCTGAAATGCTTTGTCTTAAAGATGATTGACTTCAAAGTGAAGGATCTTCTGGTTTTCACTGTTCTAGGTCAGCTTTATCATACAAGTGGTGCCCCGGGGTATTTACACTGATAGAGGAAGACTACCATAATCTTGAGGACTTCATGCAGACCCGAGAAAATCTTTGGGCTAAACCAACCATAAAATCCACAAATCTACGTTTGCATTGTGGTTCAATACTTCTTCCCTCCTCTCACTTTTCTATCCAACCCAGGTTGTTTTTATAACAAAGGTATACAATTATAATCCAGAAAATATGTATGATTGCAGCCTAAAAGCCAGATTTTTAACTTTGAATTTATTTCAAAAACTCAGAGTTTAAAAATATAACCTTTGCTATTCATAGATATTACTTTATATGGAAGTTAATATAGGAGGTAATCAGTTATATTAATATATATATACATATATTTATTCTTTTCAGATTCTTTTCCCATATAGGTTATTAGAGAGTACAGAGTATATTTCCCTGTACTACACAGTAGTTCCTTGTTGATTATATATTTTACACATGGGCTTTTATTTTATATCTAGTAGTGTGTTTGTGTATATATCAGATGTATTCTTTACCTTGTATACTCATATTGCCCTAGTTTTCAAGATGTACATATTTTACCTTGTTTACTGTTACTTCTCCATTGACCGAATGCATATTTGATTTGCTTCTTAAAATTTTGCATGTCAGTACTTTTACATGCCAGAACTCTGTGAGTTCTATTGTACAAGGACTTGATAAACATGTTAATACTCCCTTGTAAGGAACTGATTGACTTAAGAGTTGAAGATTGTGAATTCTAGACTGAGGACTCTGGATTCAGACTACCTGGGTTTGACTCCCAGCCTCACTACTTACAAGCTGTGTTGCCTTGAGTGAGTTACTTCAGCCTCTCTGTGTCTCTCTCCATAAAATAGGGGTGGTAGCAGTACCTGCTTCATAGAATTATTGTACCAATTAAAGGAGATGATACATGTAAAGGACTGAAACTGTTGGTTGGCCAATGACAGGTATTGCTAACTATTATTATTTTGTAAATTTAGGCTGGAGGAGTTTCATGTAGTGCCACATATCTGGAGTGAGCCAGAATTTGGAGACACGTTTTTCTGGGTCTCAACTCCTTAACTTGTGAAGTAGCACTGATATAAAATGGTGTTGAATTGTTGGTCTGTGTGTAGTAATATACTTAACATCCTGACTGTTTCTGCTGCTATCCTTTTGTTAGCTTGGCAATACTTTGGCTAGGCATTAGGTAATGTACTTAAATGTTTCTATGCAGTCTCTTTCCATTACTTATCCTCTGCCCTTCTTCTTCAGGGCTTCTATGGTGGCTCAGTGGGTAAAGAACCTGCCTGTAATGGCCTGTAATGCAGGAGACTTAGGTTTGATCCCTGGATTTGGAAGATCCATTGGAGAAGAGAATGGCTATCCACTTCAGTATTCTTGCCTGGAGAATTCCATGGACAGAGGAGCCTGGTAGGCTACAGTCCATAGGGTCGCAAAGACCTGGACATGACTGAGTGACTAACACACTTAGGATCAATCCATGTTCACACTGGAAGCTCTGCCTATTTTATTCCCTATCTTTCTCTGTCACCATACCTGCAGCAGGGGAGTCTAATCTGGCTAGCTCCATTAGCTGTAGCAGTGTGATATGTCTGAGGATTTAGGATCAGATGCATACTTCAGGCAAAGGATCAGATTTGGGTTTTGGTGGAAAAGTGTGTGGATGACTCAGCACCATCACACAGTATTTTGAGTGGGTGGTTGGACTGTGGTAGAACAAGTCATATCATTATGAACATGAACTTGCTTTAAGAAGCAGGGCACACTCAGGACTAAGGTGAGTTTAGACTGTAATTTTAAGCTTCGCAGGTGCACTTGGTTCTAACTCTTACCTACATAGCTCCTAGAAAATCTCTGGTAAGCCTTGTCAAAGAAGGATTGAGAGTGCATTGCTCTGTGTAAGATATTTTATCATAATGATCAATTATGTTATTAATCTAATAAATGTTGGAAAGACACTATTTAAAAATTAATGAGCTGGAAGGCACACAAATATAGCCAAGGTGCTTACTTATTATTGAATCTAGCATGATAGACAGGCTTTTACATGGCAAAGCCCATATGAGGAAATAGACTCTTGCAATCTAAGATCTTTGGATCAACTGTTCTAAGTCCAAATCACTGACCTGCAACATGTAGTGGTCTAGTATGGAGCTTCACTTAGTTGATGGCTAGGTCAGCTCTTTTCATCATACTCCCTTCCTCAAGCTTGTCACATTTTCCAAACAGTAAGGGGACTGAACTTGGTACCTTCCCCACCTGAGCTGGCTCTTCTCCGAGCCTTTACAGTTACTGCCTCTTTATTTGTTCTTCATATGAAGGCCTTAAAACTTTGAAAAATGAAAAGTGGTTTCTTTTCATAAATAAGGTGAGGACCTCCTGTGTCTAGTACAACTCTTTCTGGTGTTAATGACCTGCTCTGTCCTCAGGGTGGTAACTCTGACAGGTCCCAGTGGAACCCCGTCATCAACCTGCTGGGGAAGCACCACGTATGTTTATCACATTTGCTACTGGGCATCTGAGCCCTGGGGCTTCTTTGGTGGCTCAGTGGTATGAACCAGTGCCTGCCAGTGCAGGAAATACATGTTAGATTCCTGGTCCAGTAAGATCCCCTGAATAAGGAAATGGCAATCCACTCTAGTATTTTTGCCTGGGAAATCCCATGGACAGAGGAGCCTGGAGGACTATAGTCCATGGGGTCACAGAGTCAAATACGACCAAATACGGTCTGAGCGACCCAAAAACGACAACAACATCTAAGTCCTGACAGTGTGAGTCTCAGGATAGGGCACTTTTGGCAATGGTAGACATGGCCACAGTAAGTCCTGAGGAGCCAGAAGATGCCAGGCTAAGGAGGCCAGTGTAAGAGTGATAGAACCCCTGGAATCCAGACCATGTTGAAAGGGCTTGCTGTGGGGAGAGGAACCCAAGCTATTTTCCCATCTTTGCCTAGGCCTGTCCTTCCAAAAGGGATTTAGTTACTGCCATTCTCAGCCATCTCTGTCAGCATCATCTGCATCTTGTAATGTTTGACACTGGCAGCTAGGCTGTGTCATTCCTGAACAGGTGCAAAGATAACAGTGGTCAGAAGACCTCAGGAAGCACCTAAATATTTATGATCTTGTTTGGGAGTCTTACTGTCTATTTAATCTCTCTCTTTTTTTAAATGATTCTTGGGAACTATGGATTATTTACATTTCAAGTAGAATTCAAATATGTATTAAATTTCTAAAAGGCACTCTTCCAAAGATGAGCAGGTCAACTCATAGAGGCCCCTGGGTAGAAACAAGGCCTCCTGTGCTGAATGTTGTCTGATCCAAATTTAAGTGAGGAGACATCCAGAGAAGTAAAATGACTTGCTCTAGTTTACACAGCTGATTAATGGCAAAGCTGGGAGATTGACTGGCTTCCTGATTTCTAGATTTCCTATGATACCACACTGGGCAACCAACCAACTAATCAACCAATTATTAAGTAATGGAGCCTTGGTTATATGGCTGTGATTTTCTACTATGCTCTTCCCTTTTCCTCTCCTCCCCAACCCCTACCACCCCCCCGCCTCCGCCCCTCCAGCAGACAAGGTAATCGGGGAGCATCTTACCTGAGCAGCCTTCTTACACAACTCAACTGCAATATCTGAGGCTGAGTTTCCTATTCCAATCACCAAAATGCGTTTCTTTTCAAATCCCTCTGGGTGCTTGTATTGGCGGCTATGGAAATACTGGCCTTTGAACTTCTGGATACCTTTGGGGTGAAGAAAAGAGAAATCCATGAACTATGTCAACTTAATTTCAATAAAACTGCCCTGTCAGCTTTTCCTTTCTGGGACCAATTATTTGTTTTGTTATTTCCCCTCTTAGGGAAGTTACAATATTAAGGCCAACTGGCAAACTCAAAGTATGAAGCATGTAAGAAATGTTAGGTTAAGCACGTGGTGAAGTGAAGTGGAAGGTACTCAGTCGTGTCTGACTTTTTGTGACCTCTGGACTATATAGTCCATGGATTCTCCAGGCCAGAATACTGGAGTAGGTAGCCATTTCCTTCTCCAAGGGATCTTCCCAACCCAGGGATTGAACCCAGGTCTCTTGCATTATAGGTGGATTGTTTACCATCTGAACCATCAGGGAAGCCCAAGCCTATAGTTCAGCACCAAAAAAGTTGATTTCAGAGGTTGCAGCTTAGGTGTTTACTAGAGGACAGGTGGTTTTGATGGATAGAGTAGAGTCAGGTATTGATTTCCAGCCATCCATCATCCTATTTTGTAATATACAATGATACTTCAATATCACATAGCATATATTCTTTTGAAGGTTTCTTAAACATATTATTAAGTGCTAATGATTGTAATGAAATGAATTCTTCAAAACCATTTTTCTAGATTCCGTATATGTGCGTTAAAATATGATATTTACCTTTCTCTTTCTGACTCACTTCACTCTGTATAATAGGTTCTAGGTTCATCCACCTCATCAGAACAGATTCAAATGCATTCCTTTTTGTGGCCGAGTAATATTCCATTGTGTATATGTACCATAGCTTCTTTGTCCATTCATCTGTCAATGAACCTAGACAAGCAATCTAGGTTGCTTCCATGTTCTAGCTATTGTAAATAGTGCTGCAGTGAACAATGGGATACATGTGTCTTTTTCAACCCTGGTTTCCTCAGGGTATATGCCTAGGAGTGGGATTGCTGGGTCATACGGTGATTTTATTCCTAATTTTTTAAGGAATCTCCATACCGTCTTCCATACTGGCTGTATCAATTTACACTTCCTCCAGCAGTGCAAGACCATTTCCTTTTCTTCATACCCTCTCCAGCATTTATTGTTGTAGACTTTTTGATGATGGCCATTCTGACCAGTGTGAGGTGATATCTCATTGTGGTTTTGATTTACATTTCTCTAATAATGAGCAATGTTGAGCACCTTTTCATGTGTTTGTTAGCCATCTGTATGTCTTCTTTGGAGAGCCTTTTTAAAAAAATTTATTTGTTTTTAATTGAAGGATACTTCGGAGAAGGCAATGGCAACCCACTTCAGTACTCTTGCCTGGAGAATCCCAGGGATGGGGTGGCACAGAGTTGGACACGACTGAAGCGACTTAGCAGCAGCAGCAGCAGCAGAAAGATAATTGCTTTGCAATATTGTGTTGATTTCTTCCATACATCAATATGAATCAGCCATAGGTATACATTTATCCTCTCCCTCTTGAACCTCCCTCCCATCTCCCACCCCATTTTACCCCTCTAGGTTGTCACAGAGTCCCAGTTTGAGTTCCCTGAGTCACAGAGTAAATTCCCCCTGGCTATCCATTTTACAGATGGTAGCATATATGCTTCCATGTTCCTCTCTCCATTCGTTCCACCCTCTCCTTCCCCCACCCCAACCCATATCAACAAGTCTGTTCTCTATGTCTATGTCTCCATTGCTGCCCTGAAAATAGAGTTCATCAGTATCATCTTTCTAGATTCCATGTATATGTATTAATATACTATATATTTGTTTTTCTCTTTCTGACTTCACTCTGTATAATAGGCTCTAAGTTCATCCACCTCATTAGAACTGACTCAAATGTGTTCACTTTAATGGCTGAGAAATATGCCCTTGTATGAATGTGCCACAGCTTCTTTATCCATTCATCTGTCGATGGACATCTAGATTGCTTCCATGGACAGGCCTTTCTGAAGATAAACATCTGTGTCTTTTCCCAGGAAAACATGGCCTTATTAAAGTATTTGTCTTTGATGATGGGCTGCTTGAAAGAGCCTTTAGATCATGTGCTCAGTTGCATAAGACTCTTTGCAGCTCCATGGACTGTAGTCTGCCAGGCTCCTCTGTCCATGGAATTTTCCAGGTAAGAACACTGGAGTGGTTGCTATTTCCTTCTCCTTTAGATCATATGAGTTCTCAAAGTGTTGGTCCCTTGGCCAGCAGTATTGGCATCCCCAGAGAACTTGTTAAAGATGCAAATTCTCAGCCTAGATCTACAGAGCTGGAAATGCTAGGGGTGGAGCCTAGAAAGTTGTGGTTTTAAAAGTCCTCTAGGTGATTCTGTTGGAAAGTTTCATTGCTTTAGATCAGGAAGCCTCAGTCCAGCTTGCATATTGAAATCACTTGAACAAGTAATTGACCTAGGCCTACCCTAGACCGATTGAATCTTTGAAGGTCATTTGAACTTTAAAAACTCCTCAGGCGGTTTGAATAATGTGGGGCTTGGACTGAACCACCCTATTAAATGTTTTCCTAAAGGCCTTGGGAAGGAAGTGCCCTGTCGTACGGAGGGGCCTGGGAGGAGCCATCCTCCCCTGCACTTCCGGCATCCATGACTATCCTATTGGAGTACTGATGTCCAGAAACTACCCCCAGTAACCCTGGCTGTGGGCATGGCTCTGTGGAAGTCCCCAAAATGAAACAAAGTCACAGGTGTTTGGCAGGATAGAAAAAGGTCAGGGTAAGCTTTTGTTATTGTTCAGCCCTTCAGTCCTGTCCGACTCTTTGCAACCCCATGGACTGCAGCACCCCAGGCTTCCCTGTCGTAAGGTAAGGTACATGGCTGAAAGGATCTCTCCAACAGAAAACCAAGATGGGTGAAAATTCTCTGAAATTCTGAGTAACATTTAGTCACTTTGGGGAAGGCTGAACTTTGGCTGCACTCTGATGATGAAGACCCGGAGGGCTCAAAAGAAACAAAGATGGTATTTGGAATCTTTCATCTTTCTGGCTCTATCCTGATTTTAATATTATGCTGAGTTGCAGTAGCTAGCCAGTTTTGCTGTCAATCTAGCCTGAACATTAAGTAGCTGGACACCTACTCCCAAAAGCCGGGGCTCTGCACAGGCCTCACCTGGAAATGACTCCAGTGGGAGATGAGGGAAGACGTGATGGCCGCTGCAGATCATGACTCCGTCAAAGACAGCGCTTTGCTCCTTACCGTTGTTCTCAGTAACAACCACCCACTGGCCAGAGGTTGCAAAATCCGGGTGTTTTTTCACACTGAGGACGGTTGTCTGGAATCAAACACAGAGAAGGCATCATTGAGAATTACTCTGGCATAAAAGGGGCCTTGTCCAGTGCCTGGGAGTGGGTAAGGGTAGAGTGCAATGTCTGGCTCCATTGAGATTCCATTTGAAGCCATTTCAAGCCACTTAAGGCAAAGACTGCTAAGTGCGCCCTGCTGCTTCTTCCTTGGCACATGCTCCCAAGGATGTACTGCTTTGTGTGAGAGGCCTGACTCAGCAGTGGGAACCAGCGTTAAGTCTCTCTGAATAAGGAGAGAGACTTAGAAAATCATGGCAAAAGTCTGGGCAAGATACAAAATACGTGTTCATCATTCAAGTGATCACACAATCAGCATTTATCACAAAACTTTTGTGTTGACCTCTGTGCAGACTCTGTGTTAGAGAATATATTCCATGCATAGCGCCTGGCACAATGACAGCACTCCATGAATGGTGAGTTATTCTTATTTATTTATTTTATTAAAGGCATCATGTGCTTTTTTTAAAAAAAATTAATTTAAAGTTTGGTTGTGCTGGGTCTTCATTGCTACTTGCGGGCTTTCCCTCATTGCAGAGTGGGGGCTACTCTTTATTGTGGTGCATGGGCTTCATGTTGAGGTGGCTTCTCTTGTTGCTGAAGATGGTCTCTAGGACTTGAGAGCTTCAGTAGTTACGGCACACAGGCTCAGTATTTGCAACACACAGGCTCAATAATTGTGGTGGATGGGCTTAGGTGCTCCGTGGCATATGGAATCATCTCGGACCAGGGATCAAACCTGTGTCCCCTGCATTGGCAGAGGGATTCTTATCCACTGTGCCACCAAAGAAGTCTGCATCATATCCTTTATTTTGCATATTGTTGTTTACTAGTGAGTGCGAATTTTTTTGGTAACATTCATTGTTACGTTTGCACAACATTTCTTCCTTTGTGAATTGTCTATTCATATCCACTCATTTTTTTTTTTAAAGATGTAGTGTGTGGGCTTCTCCACAGAGCAGAGGCTCTAGAAGCGTGGGCTTCAGTAGTTACAGCATGTGGGCTCAGTATTTGTGGCTTGTCATATTTATTATTTTTAAAATGTCTTGCTAGCAATACATTTCATACTCTCATTTGGATTAAACAATTTACTGGTTTATTGATTTTTTGTAAATGTTGTTTGCTGTGTGGAGGTTTATGGATTTTTAAAAAGGTACATAAATGTTGTGTTTGATGTATTTAAGAAGCAATGTCAAAGGAAGTGAAGCTTTTCAGGTGAATGGTATGCTTCCTTCTTGCTGGCAAGTGTTTGAGCCCCTTATACATGCTTTTGAAAATTTCAGATATTTTTCAAAATGCTGTGTTGGCAATTTTGAAGCTTTTACAGTTTTAAAAAATGTATGTGGAATGTTGTGAAAAGGCTACAAAATGTCTGGGTATTTTCAGTTGAAAGATTTCAAATTTGAAGTTAAGCATGGTATATTCACTAAAGTACTCTGGATTCTTGACTATTCAAAATGTAGTTCGAGGACCAATCTTCACTGTCACTGGGGAGGTTATTAGAAATGTAACTGCCCTGAACCAGTTCACTCCTTCTCAGGCAACCTGGCGGTTTCCCATTCCTGGGAGGTCACTGTATTGATACTGAACTTAGTCTGGACATGTCCTTTTATAGTTTGAATTGAGTTCTTGCATCTTATGGCTTATACCAATTCAGAGATCAATAAATGGGAGTGAGTTTTCTTAAGCCCTCTCCAATCTCCAGAAAACAACATCAGTAAAATGATAAACAAAAGAAGAAGAAACTGGAGGAACTCTACATTAGATAGACTGAAATAGTTTCATGGTATTTGCATATGTTTATGTCCACTAAATCAATTATTCCAAATTAATGTAATACAAATCTATAGTAAAACTAAAATTACTGAGAAAATGAAATGTATTAAAAAATAAGTTCTACTAATATTTATTCAGTGCTATAATTTATTTCCTAGACACAGTTACTGGTTTTCAGAGTGTAGGTTATTGATACAAATTTAGGATGTTTAATGAGGATATTGGTTTTTTCTTGTTGATTATTTTTTTTGAGAAAACAAGGGAAAGGTAGTTATAATTGCATTTCAGAATTATCTGGCCATTCTTATGTTGCTAAAGAATGCATCAAAAATTAACAAGAGTGGTCTCTATAGTGTTCTGAGATGAATGGGGAGCTGTGGGTTTATCTAATCCATTTTCTAAGATAATCCATTTCTATGGAGAAGGTAAGAAAATAAAACAACATAACTTTTGTTTTCATATACCCTTTCAAAGGAAATGAGGCTAGTCGTCTTCAGTGGTTACAGATACTAATTTAAATGCAGTTTCACTGTCAATATCATTCAAGCCTTAATTTTGACAAATGTCTTTCTTCTGTTTATGCATATAGCCTATAATATCACGGGTAATGACATTACTTTTCGAGTTTTCTATCGTGCTGTTTCCCTCCCCCCTACCCCAAATACAATACCTGGAACTGAATATACTTTAGTAGATCAAACTTCTTGGCAAAGATTCTGAAATATTCCAGGACTTTAGAATTGTGCAGGAAGTTTGGAAAATCGTCAGGCATTGGAAAGTCACTGAAACAGGACATTTCTTTGCTGGTGTTGGTGACGACGGATTGATAGATGCTTGCTCGGCCATCGTCAACATTTTCCTAATGAAATAAAGGAGTGGTAATAAGGTATTAAAGAAATCCCTTGATTTCCTACTCACCTTCCACATCTAACCCCTGCATGATGTGAAGCTCTTTCATTGCTGTTGTTGTTTAGTCATGTTCAACTCTCTTGTGACCCCATGGACTGTAACTGGCCAGGCTCCTCTGTCTATGGGATTTCCCAGGTGAGAATACTAGAGTGGGTCGCCATTTTCTTCTTCAGGGGATCTTCCCAACCCAGGGATTGAACCTACCTCTCCTACTTGGCAGGTGGATTCTTTACCACGGAGCCAACTGGGAAGCCCCTCTCATTGCTGCAGTATGACTGAAATGTCTGGTGGATGAGGAGCTGTGTATGTGCCATTCTTATGTTGCTAAAGAATGCATCAATAATTAGCTTCCTATTACCTGTTTAGTGTCAGTCATTGTGACAACTGATGCTGAAGCTGAAACTCCCAATACTTTGGCCACCTGATGTGAAGAAATGACTCACTGGAAAAGAACCTGATGCTGGGAGAGATTGAAGGCAGGAGGAGAAGAGGATGGCAGAGGATGAGATGGTTGGATGGCATCACTGACTCAATGACATAAATTTGAGTAAACTCCGGGAGTTGGCGATGGACAGGGAGGCCTGGTGTGCTGCAGTCCATGGGGTCGCAGAGTCAGACATGACTGAGTGACTGAACTGAACTGATTGTGACAATCAGCCCCCTTCCAAAATTTCCCCTGGGGAGACTACACCGGTCTTCCACATCTTTAGGAACCAATAAACTCTGCGTCACTGGTCAGAGACTATAATGGAGAATTTCAGTTAAAATGAGTACTTTGGGGAGCAGGAAGTTTTCACATCTTAATTTGAATCCCCTCACCTTTATCTTATGCTTTATGTGAGTCAACCTTCCTCAAGTGATAATAGTAAGTAGTATTTTTTTGTTTCTGGGTGCACTGGGTTTTTGTTGTAGTGCGTGGGCTTTCTCTAGTTGTGTCGGGGGCTTAGTTGCCCTGTAGCATGTGGGATCTTAGTTCCCCCACTGGGATCGAACCTACATCCCCTGCATTGGAAGGTGGATTCTTAACCCCTAGACCACCAGGGAAGTCCCAAGTAAGTAGATTTAATGCTAATCAAGTATATTTTTTTCCTTTTGAACTTTTTATTTTGTATTGGGGTATAGCTGATTAATCATGTTGTAATAGTTTGAGGTGAACAGCGCAGGGGCTCAGTCATACATACAAAGATATCCATTCTCCCTCAAACCCCCCTCCCACCCAGGCTGCCACATACCATTGAGTTCCATGTGCTACACTATAGATCCTTGTTGGTTATTCATTTTAAATATAGCAGTGTGTACATGACCGTCCCAAACTCCCTAACTATCCTTTCCCCACCTGCCCCTGGCAACCATAAGTTCGTTCTCTAAGTCTGTGAGTCTCTTTCTGTTTTGTAAGTAAGTTCATTTGTATCATTTTTTTTTTTTAGATTCCCCAATCAAACCTTAAGTTTGATTTTGAGTGTTGTTGAGTATGCTTTTATAATTCAGGAGACAGCACATGCTATGGCTGAGTTTATAATTTCCTCTACAAGAAGTGCTCTGCGTAATGATTTAATGTTAAATCATGCAAGAGCCAAGTATGGTGATTCAATGTCTGTGAAGTCAGCATGTTATCAAACAGGCTTTATAAGAAAATGTAAATAATGCCACCCAAGAACTCCTCAACAGATGCTTATGCACAGGCAGAGACTAAGTATAATCCAGCATATTATGACTCAGCACCAGGGGGGGTATAAAAATAAAAATGGAAAGATTATAAGAACTCATGAATTAATTGTAATAAATTATCTAATCTTACATAAATGGCATTAAAATCTCCTCTGCAGAATAGTAAAGAACAGTAAATATCCAACTCTAATTCCACCATTGTAATAAATCAGTTGTATACATTGCTTTCTTACCATTACTCATAGAAAATCATTACTTTCCTGCCAGATCTTTAGATCAAGCCTCCTTAGATTTCTGTAACACAGAAAGAGGCAACCTGGACTAGCAGAAGGAGCCTGGGCTTTGAGTTAGACACAGGTTTGAATTCATCTCTTTCAGGCTATGTGAGCCTGGACCAGTCAGTGCCTCTGAGCTTCGGTCCTGTCATTTGTAAACTAGGGATGTGCTAGGTGCTCAATAGTATTGTTATTGTCCGTAGTTACAGAGGAAGCTATAAGCTTCAGCAAAGTTGTCAGTGACACCTCACTGTTCACCACAGGATAAAGGTATCCAGGCAGCTGCTCTGACACCACAGCAACTGATACAAACACTCGCTATCATCTATCACATCTGAATTTTCTGATAGTTCCTTTACAAGAGGCTATACTTTATTTCAAAGAGTTAAAGATTAAACTGTGGGATCTTTCCTCTTTTATCAGCAAAGCTCTTTATATGTTTTGGGCTTCACTGTGTCCAAATTTCAGAGATTATCGGTACTAACATGACTTTCCAAGTTTAAAATGATGTTTGCTCTCAGAACACGTTTAAGACCAATAAAAAGTCCGAGTTTGTAAAGATCCTTCTCCCTCATACATTGCACTCTCTTCCTCATTCATTCATTCACTCATGCCTACCATAGGCCAAGAGTCAGATGCCTTTTTTCCCACGAGCAGATTGTTTATCTTTCCTAGTCTGTAATTGAGGTGCAGATGATAGCTTTGTTAGAGTTTTAAGTGGCTTGATAAAAACTAGTCATGTTAGGGTATACTAGCTTTCTAGGTGATTAATTTGGTGTGGTCTTATTATTAACTGTATGTATGTACAGAAGGCAAAGGAAGTTTGTATTCAAATATGAAGTGCTTTCTGTCTCATATACAAGGATATAATCTGAACTTTGGATGAATAAATCATGGTATTTTTGTTTTCAAACACTAGCTTCAAATTGCTTAATACAGTCATCCCTTAGTATTCATAGGGGATTAGTTCCAGGACCATCTGTGGATACCCACATCCAAGGATACTCAAGTCCATTATATAAAATGGTGTAGTATATGCACAGAGCATACACAAGTTACATAAGTCAGATTCCTCCTTTTCTCCTGTAAAATGAAGTTCGTCAATTGTTCCATTAGTCAGTTGTCATGAGGCTTTGATGAGATTAGATAAAATGCTTAGCACAATGCCTGACTTTAAATAAATGCTCCATTCACGTTTGCCTCTCTTGCGTTACTACTGGCCATTAGAGCCAGTCTTACTGAACCAGTCATAGTTTTGAGACAGTATTCTGTCCATTTTATTAAATGGACTGTTACAGTAGAGCTAACATATTAGTTTTTACAAGTGCTTTAAATTGGCTTTAACATGTGGTTGGCTCCTCTGTCAGGTCATTTTAAGGGAATTTTGAGTGATGAGAACTGATGTTCTCATCAGGGGTTCTGATGTCTGAGCCCCTATAGTAGTTCCAGAGCCAGGGCAAGACTCTCCTTTGGGGGTTTTACTTGTGTAATTTGACACAACTGATGATGACATCAAAATTCTTTTACTGAACATCAAGTAATGATCTTTATACTTAGGTTGATTGGTAGACAACTATTAAAAAATGCTTTGTGTCCATGTGCGCTTCTTCCTATACTGGCTGAAGTAGATGGCTATACGTTTAGATAAATCTGGGTAAAATTGAGTTTTCCTGGGGTTATAAAGGGAAGATGATTCTTATTAATAAATAAGTAAATAAATAAATGTCTATCAACTATATCTCCTGTTTAGGCCCTGAGCTTGGAGTTAGGGGTAAAGTGTAACCAGGACACACAGTTTTCTATCTTCATGGAGCTTATTATCACATTGAATTAAAATCAGTTTGGGCTTTGGGGATGGAAAGTCGAGAAATAAGATGAGAGGCTTTGTTCTCACTAAGGCAAGGACAGGAGACATGACTTTCAAAACAGATAAATTTAACTCATATATTTACTTAAAATACAAGTACTGCCTAAAAATGAGCTAAGCACAAATACAGATTAATAGCCTGAATTTCCTAACAAATAGAATTAGTGACAATTTACTTGTTTAAGGTAACTGATCATATGGTAAGCATTTTTCTTAATATAAATTTTTTGCAAGTCAGAAGATTATGTAGCAAAACCAAGTTAGTTCAGACAACACTTATTTAGAATTTATGATCTTAAAAAAAAAAGAATTTATGATCTTTTATTATAGGCTGGATTGAAGTTTATCTTTTATTCCTTAGAGATGAAAAGGATATAAAAACTAAATTAAGATTAAGAAAGATTATAAAGCTAATATTTAATCTACTAGAAGGAGCAAGCTTGCAAAGCAAAAATAGATTCACTTATTAAAAATGTAAATACAAAATCTTGTAAATTGTTTTTTGTTATGAAATGTAATTATATTGACTTCTAGCAATCCGTAGTTTATTCTCATCGCTAGTTATTCTAAGCAGTTTGGAAATAAAATTTATTTCTTTGAAAATATCCTAACATTCCCTATTTTCAGTCTTTTAGAAGTGGATTTTATCTGCTCTTGTAATATACTTGTAATAAGTATAATTGAAACTTTAAATTATTACCATTAAGAATATTTTTATTTTAATTATTTTAACATTTTATTTTAATTATTTTAGAATCTTATTTTTATTTTAAAAATTTTAATTTTTTATTGGCTTATAGTTGATTTACAATGTTGTTACTTTCTGCAGTACAGCAAAGTGAATCAGTTATACTTACATATCCACTCTTTTTTAGAGTCTTTTCTCATGTGGGTCCTTGTCCTACAGATAGAGGCAAAACTGTCTTTCTCAAATGCTAATCTATGGACTGATTCCAGTAGAAGAATTCAGGGGATCGTTGAAAAGTATTAAAAGGGTGAATAGGTCTGGTTTGGGCCCAGACATCTGTATTTTAGAAGTGCTCCCCAGACATCTGTATTTTAGAAGTGCTCCCCAGCTGACTCTTATGCACAATGAACACTGGGAGACACACCCTTTATTAGCGTGTCATTGCATTCTGCCCTCTCTCCTTTGGCCCTCTCTCCTTTCTGCCCTTGATCACTGAAAGAGCCCCCTGGTTAAACTCGTTGACTCAGATACTGCCCACTGTCTTGACTGATTTCAGGGTAAATGGTACACTCATGGGCATGGGACACAAGGTGCTCATGGTGAGACCCTGGCTCTTCTCTCCAGCCTCATCAGTTATTGCTCAGCCACCTGCATCCTTCTTTCCAGCCACATTACGTGACTTTCTATTCTCTAAGTATATCAAGTTTCACAAACCTCCACACCTTTGCACATGCCATTTGCTTAGCCTAGATGGATTTTCACATATCTGATCTCTGCTTATTGTCAAGACAAATAAAAGTATCATACCCTTCTGCTGAGTGAGAGTCTGTGCTTTCCATAACACTCAGTGTTTCAGCTCTTATAAATCTGCACTCTGAATTTTCTTTAGTTCTCGCCACACCCCCCTTCCGAAAACTGAGCCCTTTGATGGCAGGGACTGTACACTTGTGTCTTTTTAGTACCTAGTATATGCCTGGTACATATTATGCAACCAGGTAATATGTTTGTTGAATGAGTGAAAGAAGTCATGTTAACCAGAGCATTTTTCCCTCATTGTAAATAGGGCTTAATGATACTAAGATACTGCTAAATGATACATTAAAATAGTAGTGTAATGGGAACAAGTAAATGGTTTTGCTGATAGTATGCTATAAATTTTGTTTTGTTTCATGCATGCAAATGTTATGATTTTGCTAATATTATGTTACAAACTTTATTCTATACATTTGAACTGTGGTGTTGGAGAAGACTCTTGAGAGTCCCTTGGACTGCAAGGAGATCCAACCAGTCCATCCTAAAGGAGATCAGTCCTGGGTGTTCATTGGAAGGACCGATGCTGAAGCTGAAACTCCAGTACTTTGGCGACCTCACCTGAAGAGTTGACTCATTGAAAAAGACCCTGATGCTGGGAGGGATTGGGGGCAGGAGGAGAAGGGGACAACAGAGGATGAGATGGCTGGATGGCATCACCAACTCGATGGGCATGAGTTTGAGTAAACTCTGGGAGTTGGTGATGGACAGGGAGGCCTGGCGTGTTACAATTCATGGGGTCGCAAAGAGTCAGACACGACTGAGCAACTGAACTGAACTGAACTGATACATGTAAACATTACTTCTTTAAAAAAAAATTATGGAAAACTAATCAAAATTAGGGCTTTCCTCTGTAGCTCAGTTGGTAAAGAATCTACCTGCAGTGCAGGAGACCCAGGTTCGATTCCTGGGTCGGGAAGATCCCTTGGAGAAGGAAATGGCAACCCACTCCAATGTTCTTGCCTGGAGAATCCCACAGACAGAGGAGCCTGGCAGGCTACAGTCCATGACGTCACAGGAGTCAGACACGACTGAGCGACTAAACCACCAATCAAAATATATCTTAAACAGCTGGTAAAGAGGCTTAAGAATCATAGTACTTCATATTTGCTTTCCTGGAGAGTTACAAATATCTAACATGTTAAATTTGGTTCTATTAAATGGACAACAGTGTACAAAAACATATATTGGATAATGCTGTGATACATTTATCACAGAGAACTTCCGAAAGTAAAACAAGGGTAAGGCGGTTATCTTTTCAGGGAAGGAAATGGCTCTTTGTTCTAAGCTAGTTCTGTCTAATGTTAAAATGAACATAATGTGCTGTTAAAAAAAAAAACATGCCAATTGAAACAGAAGAGAGGCTGTGAGGCATAGAATAAAGAAAGTACATGTTTTGGTCAGTGTGAAAATAGCACCATATGGGAAATTCCATTTGGTGATTTCCCAGGTGTCTACTTCACAGTCTCATCTATTATCAACATTTAAATCAGTAAATTTGATGGAGACAAATACAGATGATCAAATTTGTATATACCCGAAGTATGGAGGCATAGAAACTAGACACAGGATTGAAGCTTCAAATAAACACTTAAGAAAGTGAGGTATCGGTGATTGACAATATGATATTGCTTTCAGGTGTACAGAGAGTGATTCAGTGTTTTTATAGACTGTACTCCATTAGAACTTATTACAAAATAATGGCTATATTTCCCTGTGCTGTACAATATATCCTTGTTGCTTAGCTTATTTATTTTATACACGGTAGCTCTTAGTCCCATACTCCTAACTTGCCCCTCCTCTCTTGCCTCTCCCCGCTGGTAACCATTAGTTTGTTCTCTGTATCTGTGTCTGTTTCTGTTTTGTTATATACATTCCTTTGTCTTATTTTTCAGGTTACACACACTCTGACTTGTTTCACTAAGTATAATACTATCTAGTCCTTCCAGGTTGTTGCAAGTGCCAGAATTTCATTATTTTCTATGGCTGAGTAGTATTCCATTATGTATACTGCCATATCTTTATCCATTCATCTGTTGATGGACATTTCATTTGCTTCCATATTTTGGCAGTTATAAACATTGGGGTGCATGTATCTTTTTGAATTTGTGCTTTTGGATATATACCCAGCAGTGAAATTGCTGCTTTGCATAGTAATTCTATTTTTAATTTTTTGAGGAAATTCCATACTGTTTTCCACAGTGACTGTACTAATACACATTCCGGCCAACAGTACACAAGGGTTAGCTTTGTTCTACATTCTTGCCAACATTTCTTATTTGTGGTCTTTTTGATAATAGCCACCCTGGTATGAGGTAATATCTCATTATGGTTTTAATTTGCATGTCTCTGATTAGCAGCGTTAAACATCTTTTCATATGCCTGTAGGCCATCTGTGTGTCTTCTTTAGAGAAATATTTATTCAAGTCTTATGCCCATTTTTAAACTGTGTTGCTTCTTTTTTTGATACTGAGTTGTGTGAGCTGTTTATATATTTTGAATATTAACCCCTTATCAGCCATATCATTTGCAATTATTTTCTCCCATTCAGTAGATCATCTTTTCATTTTGTGCAAAAGCCTTGAAGTTTTATTAGGTCTCATTTGTTTATTTTTGCTTTTGTTTTCTTTGCCTTAGACAAATAAAAAAATATGCTATAATTTATATCAAAGAGTGTTCTGCCTATGTTCTTTTTTGGGAGTTTTATGGTTTCAGGTCTTATATTTAGGTCTTTAATCCATTTTGAGTTTAATTTTTTATATGGTGTGAGTAAATATTCTAATATTATTCAACATAGAAAACTTAACAGAAGATTGAAACTTCATATAAACACTCTTTGACTAAGAATAAAACCAACTAAATAATGTCTAACATGCACAAATGTGAAATCCTGTAATTAAGATTAAAAAATTGAAGTGAATAAAAAAAAAGATTAAAAAATTAGTTTTTACAAAGATAGGATAATAGTGACCCAAGTCATCAATAATTCAGATGAAAAACACACAGGGGTTTTAATTGATCCCAAGTTTAGTATTCATCTTTAGAATTATGTGAGATGAAGCATGAGGGTAAACATATATAATATTGTGGCTGGTTCTAAGACATCTTATTATGTCACCTTATTATCATCTACCACTTATTAGTTACTATAGGCAAATCACTTACTTTGGCTTTCTCACTTTTAAGTTAGAATTAATAAAAACTAATGTATTGGGAGTATAGAAAGAGATAATTCATATGCAAATAATTATATAAATGATAGCATTAGCTTTGCAAATACTGAAAAAGCTGCTGCTGCTGCTGCTGCTAAGTCACTTCAGTCGTGTCCGACTCCATGCGACCCCATAGACAGCAGCCCACCAGGCTCCCCCATCCCTGGGATTCTCCAGGCAAGAACGCTGGAGTGGGTTGCCATTTCCTTCTCCAATGCATGAAAGTGAAAAGTGAAAGCGAAGTCACTTAGTCGCGTCTGACTCCTAGCAAGCCCATGGACTGCAGCCTACCAGGCTCCTCCGTCCATGGGATTTTCTAGGCAAGAGTACTGGAGTGGGGTGCCATTGCCTTCTCCACTGAAAAAGCTAGTGCACATTAAACCTTTAGTAGAGAGGTGCAGCATTCAAACCTAGTGAGCACAAGCTATAGTGGGAAAGTGTAAACTGAATTGACCATAAATTTTTTGAGGGGAGTGATTTTTATGTGATTGATTCAGACTTTCATTTTTATTATTTTCCCACTACCTATATTCCCTTGGGCAAGTTATTTATCCTAAACTCTTCATATGTTAAGTGAGGATAATTGTGTGTAACTATAGAAGTTAAAGAGTAACATATTTTAACATTGATTCTGATTGGTAGAGTTGTGGAGAGGCAAATTTTGCTGGAAGTGGGTGTGGAGGCTCCAGCAGCATTTTCAGCAGCTCCTTCCTTGAAACTACTGTCTCCTGGAAATCCAGACCCTCACGTGATCCCATTGGAGGCCTGTGAAATTTTGCTTATTGTATGTTTCACTCTTCAGTGAAGACTGTTTTCTTTGGGTAGAGAAATTGTTTATATTTATCTCTTGAGTATAGTTTTAAGGGAGGTTTGAAATGTGATATTGTTGCAAGTGCCAGGGAGCTATATACTTAAACATTTTATATCTAATAAGGCTTGGACTATAAAGCTGAGCACCGAAGAATTGATGCTTTTGAACTGTGGTGTTGGAGAAGACTCTTGAGAGTCCCTTGGACAGCAAGGAGATCCAGTCAGTCCATCCTAAAGGAAATCGGTCCTGAATATTCATTGGAAGGACTGATGCTGAAGCCGAAACTCCAGTACTTTGGCCACCTGATACGAAGAACTGACTTGTTTGAAAAGACCCTAATGCTGGAAGAGATTGAAGGCGGAGGAGAAGGGGACAACAGAAGATGAGATGGTTGGATGGCATCACCGACTCGATGGACATGAGTTTGAGTAAACTCCGGGAGTTGGTGATGGACAGGGAAGCTTGGCATACTGCAGTCCATGGGGTTGGCAAAGAGTTGGATACAACTGAGTGACTGAACTGAACTGAATTAATTCAAATTTTAACCTAACTCTTCTATCCCACAGGATGATATCTCTAATTCTGAAATTTTAGACATCAGGAATGTGATAGCAGGAGAAATATTTTGGGGCAGAAGGCATCTTCCTGGAATTAATCAAATCATATATATATATATATATATATATATATATATATATATATATATATATATATATATTAATTGAAGCATAATTGGCATTCAAAATTGTATTAATTTCAGATGTAGGACATAATGGTTGACATTTGTATGCATTGTGAAATGTTCACCACGGTAAGTCTTATTTCTCATTTGTCATGATAAAAAGTTATGAAGTTTTTTTTCTTGAGATGAGAACTTTTAAGATTTACTTTCTTAGCAATCTTTATTTATTTTTGGCCACATCTCATGGCATGTGAGATCTTAGTTCTCCCACCAGGGATTGAACCCATGCCACGTACCAGGGAAGTCCTCTTAGTAACTTTTAAACTTGTAATACAATATTTTGAACTATAGTTCCAAACTATATATGCATGACATTTATATGCATGACATTTAGTCATCCCATCTTCAGAAGTTTCCTGTGTAAAAGCACAGTTAACTTGATGGGGTGGGCTGAGGGGGATAGGAGGAAGAGACCAGAGATCACCAGCAGCTAGCATTCCATGTGTAATTCCAAAGAGTTTCTGGAAAATTTAGCATTGGATCCCCTTGCTATAGATATCAAAAATCACTGGTGGGGTTGGAATTGTTAAATATAATATCTTCGTCAAACTACAAAGAAGCTAACAAAATTTAACAGGGCTCTGCAGGACTAACACTGTCTTTAAACAGTTCCATGAACGTGGGCCCATGGTCCATCTTGCTTATCTTCTTCTTCCCTTGCCATGATTACTCCCTCCTCTTGGGCTCTGGGCCTCTTCTTCTTGCCTTTGCTTAAGGAATTCCTCACAAAGTTTTCTAGTTATTGTCTATGTATATGTTCAATCACTCTCTCTTTATTGAGTCCTTCCCATCCACACTTAAAATATTGAAGACTCAAAATTTCAAAACAATCCCCCCCATTTCAACTTATATTGAAGGAGGAAACAGAACAGGCTCCATCTTGAAAGCAGGACTCCATCTTGGGCCGGACTGTGGACTCTGAGCTCTATGCCCAGTATCTATGGAAACGACATACCAGCTGGAAAACCAGACCCCCAGATGGAAGAGCCCCAGGGCTCATACCTAGACTCTCCATGCCTAAAAGAATACCCTAATTATCTGTGAAACTGAATAGAATCATAAATTCTATTATGCTTATTGGGGTATGACCACAGGCCTATTGATAATTGTCTACTGTTAACTACCTAGGCTTAAGGCATATGGATGATGGGTTAACTTTGTATCTTTCTTTTCCTTTGTTCAGACTAGTTTCAGGGAATTTGGGGAGGTGGGTTTGGGCACATATACTTAGGGTATATAAGGTTTTCACAAAAACTGGTCAGGGTCCTTGGCTAAGAGAAGACTCTGCCTCGGGCCCACCAGTGTAATAAACTGCACTCCACTATTGTGTTGTCCTTCTGAGTGAATTTGTTTCCTGGAATGTGTGGCTACAACAATATCCTCTTACAACCATGTCTCTCTCTGTCTCATTTCAATCTTCATGAAGGGGTCATCACACACTGACAGCCTCTGTTTTCTCCTGGACTCCTCAACTCCTTGTCTAATCTTGGTCTTTGCCACCCAAAAACAAAACAAAAAGACCTATATTAAAGACACTAATGAACTTGTTCAAAGCTAATCTCCATTTCTTCTTCAAGTCTCTTTCTTTGCCATACCATTCTCTAAGAAGCTTTCCATAACCCTATAGATCTTCACAAGGTAGCTGTTGTACCTGCTGCCCCAACCTAGTACCCTGTACTTTGGGCACAGAATTGATTACACTGCATTGCAAAGATCTGTTTACAGTTTCTGTTCCCCACTAGATTCTAAGGAGGGTTGGGGCCTTGTCTATCTTGTTCCCTGTGTGTCCTGGGAGAGGGACATCACAAATACTTGAATGAATGAAAATGAATATTACCATTGCGTTTTTGGAAAAAAAATATGTGTATGACTAAAAGAAATTACATCAAAATTTAAATAGTGGTAATTTATTTAGTGCTCATGAGTATTGATATTATATTTAATTTATATTTTTCCTTTTCTTTTTTTTGGCCATGCCTCATGGCATATGGGATCTTAGTTTCCCAACCAGGGAATGAAACCATGCCCCTTGCAGTGGAAGTGTGAAGTCTGAATCACTGGACTGCCAGGGAAGTCCTGTATTTTTCTTTTAACGAATATTATTTTTTATTTTTACTTTTTTTTTATTGGAGTATAGTTGCTTTACAATGTTGTGTCAGTTTCTGCTGCACAACAAACCGAATCAGTCATATATACACTCACACCCATTCTTCTCTTGATTTCCTTCCCATTTAGGTCATTACAGAACATTGAGTAGAGTTCTCTGTGCTATACAGTAGCAATATTATTTTCTAAAATTAGTTTATATCACTGTATAATAGGAGAAGGAAACCAAGCCAACCATAGGGTCAAATAGCAGAAGGTACACAAACCAGACCGAATATTTTTTTCCATACTGACATTTGGTGGCTTGATGAGGCCCACAGTACACCAGAAAAAAATTTTTTTTTCCCCTAGTACACTATGGGCTTCCCTGGTGGCAAAGAATCTGCCTGCAATGTGGGAGAACTGAGTTCGGTCCCTGGGTTGGAAAGATCCCCTGGAGGAGGGCATGGCAACCCACTCCAGTATTCTTGACTGGAGAATCCCCATGGACAGAGGAGCCTGGCGGGCTACAGTCCATAGAGTCACAAAGAGTCGCACATGACTGAGTGACTAAGCACAGCACAGTACACTATAATCCTAGAGGTGTGGTCATTTACATACATTTGCTTATTCTGTTTTCTTCATCATCCATCCAAGACTGGCAAATGCCACTTCCTCCATGCAGTCTTCCCTCATTCATACCAGTGTGAAGTACCTCCCCAGCCCTGAGCTCCTGCTAAATGCTGCTCTTCTCTTCCCCCTGAAGCATTTACTATTTGGGCCTCCATCTTTTGACACCTTATACCCTACCAGGGGCAGATCCCTTTATTCCCACTGAAGACCCTGATATTCCCAGTAACCAGGACCAATTCTGGCCAGAGGCATGTGTGAGAGGGTAGCAGGCAGGAAGGCTAGGGGTCTCCAAATGGAGGAAATAGGCTGTAAATGTCAGACGTCTTTTATCTCTCTCTTAAGCGGCAGGAGGAAACAAACTACATGTGACAGATTTTTTCCCTTTCTCTATACAAAATTGAAAGGAGATTTCCTTTAAAATTCTGTGTTGCCATGACAACACCTGGTTCCACCTGAACTTAACTTTTTTCAAACCTTGAGCTAACCAATGCAGTTTTTCTTACGGAAATATTTTTCTTAAGTTATGTTAATGAACTATATTTACCCTAGACTCTGTCTTTCTTCAAGTCAGTTTGCCTAAGGCTCAGAACCTACGTGAACAAGCCAGTATGTTTTATTCATGCAAATGTTCTCTTAAGCTATGTTAATGAGACTATGTATTTGCCTGGAAACCTGCCTTTCTTCAAGATTCACGCCAATCATTTTATGGCCTGGGACAACTCACCTTGTGCCAATGTTATCTCAAAATGCATGTTGTGGGTGAGGGGCCTGGTGCCAGTCTCTGAGTTTTGAGACATTTCCTTTCTCTAACTAGCAACGTGCTAGTAGCTATATAACTTCCTGCTAACGACTAGCAGGGGGACACGCTTTCTTCCCCCTTCTGATGTCTATGTCAGAAGCTTTCTCTCTTTCTTTTATACTTTAATAAAACTTTATCACACAAAAGCTCTGAGCAATCAAGCCTCGTCGCTGGCCACGGATTGAATTCCTCTCCTCTGAAGGCCAGGAATCTCAGCGTCTTTCACGGCTCAGCAACAACCTTTCATATGGCATTTAGCCATTTCCAGCCCTACTTCCTGATGCTCAAGTCACCTACTGGCTGGCGGAACCTCGAGCATATGCCCTAGGCTGCACATTCCACTCTTAAGAAGAGAAATAGTGCCTGGGTTCTTCTTCTTCTGATAATGTAAAAACCACCCCCTAGACCTAACAAGGTCTGGATTCTAGCCTTTTCCCTTGCCAATTCTCTTCCAAAAGACATGAACAATGCCTTGGGGCTGGGGCTCCACCCCCTGATGCAAACTTCTGTCCTTCTTAAGGTGCCATCTGCTTCACATTCACCAATGAGATTCAGCTTACCTAACGTGACACTCTGCTACTTTGTCTTAGAATGTTCATGGTCCAGAAATCATCGTAACTTCCAATCCTATGTTTGTGTATCAGACTTAACTCTTTCTTCCTCTTTCCTCCAAATTCTCTTGTCCCTACCCTGCCAGTTCTCCAAGTGCATCACCTATCAGGCTGCATCCTGCATGGGGTCAGCAGGACACCATACACAAAGTTGTGATGCTGCAATGAGCTGCTCCCTTAATGATCACCATGTGTGGGTGCTCAGTCATGTCCATCTCTTTTGAGACCCCATGGACTCCACTGTCCACCAGGCTCCAGCCCATCAGGCTCCTCTGTCCATGGGATTTCCCAGGCAGATACTGGCATGGGTTGCCATTTCCTTCTCTGGGGGATCTTCCCTGACCCAGGGATCGAACCCTCATCTCTTTCTTTGGTAAGCGGATTCTTTACTACTGAGCAACCAGGGAAGCACTTTATGATCGATCACCAGATAGACTACAGCCACCGTGCGTGGGCAGGGACAAGGCAAATGGCCAGATTATGGTTGGTGGAGGTGGGAGGGTATGAACTACGCACAGTAAACTTCCACAGTCCGCCGATGTCACTACTTCTTTCAAAGCAGATGGGCTCCAGGTCTTCATCTAAGCAGCATTTGATGGAGGACAGGCCACTCACACCAGCTCCGATCACTGCAACTCGCTTGGCCATGCTGTGTTCTGTATGATACAGATTAAGCAGAGCTTCTTTATATGACAAGGAGCCCTTGTCACAGAATTCAACTTTCACAATGATATAGATACCCTCCTTTTGTCTCTGAGCTGAGGCAGAATCATATTTTGGCTAAATATGAAGGCTCTGAAATCAGACTGTTTCAGTTTAGATGCTGGATTCATTTATTTACAGTATGATCTTGGGCTAGTTGTTTATTCTTTCTGTGCCTCAGTTTTCTCATCAGTATAATGAGAGTGGAAATAATAATGCCTATCTAAAATAGGCATTGTCCTGAAATTAAATGACTGAGATATGTTGGAAAGGTTGTAGAAGTGTGTCTGCTACATAGTAAGTACTCAGTTAAATTTTGCTCTTATTACTATCTAGTTTAGCCAAGACCTAGCACCAAATATTTAATTAGCATTCATTTCCCACTTCTCTAACGACTCCTTCCTTTCCTCTCTTCTTTCTGGAAAAGGCAGCTCACACAGATAAAATTTATCAACATTTGGGAACACACAGATAGACACACCTGGTGCTTCCTTTGGATTGAGGAGTAAAAGGTCTTCATCCCCTTAAGATTTTATATTCCCTCAGTATTAAAAACACTTTGCTATCACCTAACCCTTCTAAAATCCTAGGAACTGCAACCAGCAAAAATGTTCATTTTTATTCAAAGCATCTAAAGTCCTAAAGAGTAGCTAGTCATGGGTCATGTCCAGTAGCAAAAAAGATACTACATGAATTGAGGGGAAGTTCTTAACTTTGAACAATGAAAGCTTAACTGACCGTAATACAGAACTAAGTCCCCAAGGAAATCCATATGGCATATTCTAGAGACCAAGATGAGATCACATGGAAATGGGGATGTTACCCTTGTCAGGAAAGATTGGAGGAAGCATGAAGGTGTTATGACAGTTTATATCAGGTTTTAAAATTGTAGTTTTGGGCTTATGCAGGTATCAACATACTGTTTTTTTTTTTTTTTTTTATCAGATGGGTTAATACTAAGTTAATTCCAGCGAATCAGGTTTGTCACATGGAGGGCTTTGAAGTGTCAGGTGGACTCAGGTGTAACTGCTGAGTTTTTGAACATGACTTAAAGCCAGTCTGCTAGTAAGACGCTGAGTCGAGAGAGACTCTAGATATCTGAGTATGAGTCTGGATGTGCACATCTCACTGGGGTGAGAGTCTGAAGTGTCCCGAGATTCCTGCTACTGAGCCTCTTCCCTCATTTGAGCTCAGGTTTGCTGCCATGCTTTCTGGGTGGGTTTGCGGTGGGGGGTTTATCCTCAGGGCTTTGCAGTTTCTCTCTAGCCAAATCAGAGCCCCCAGGCACAAGAAGAGTGTCAGTAAAGGAGATGGTTGGGGGAAATGGGCTCTGGATTGGTTGGTTTGGATTCAAAAAGTCACCCTCCCAGGAGGGAAGTTTACTACCTCAAGGAGCTGGCTAAGCCAGGGAGCAGCAGTCCCTAAGGCATCAGCAAAGCCTTAACTGTCAAAGCATCAAAATATAGAAAATAAAGAGGTATGGTTAATACAAGTGAGAAAGGGGAAAGCGCTGGGAAGAAAATAAAAAATAAAAGGACCCCTAGGCACAAAGACAAAGGGAGTTAGTGACTTTACAGAGGGCAGAAGAAGACTTCTGAGCCCTTGGACCTCTCAGACTTACCTGGTTCCAGAGGGACTTGCAGGAAGGATCAGAGGGCTTTTCCAGGCTTGCCTGTTTCAAAATCTTACTTGCCGTCCTTCCCTTTGCAAGGTTGAGAACTTCCTGCCTGGCTTCATTATTTACAACAAAATTTACACTCTTCCCTCCCTGAGACTTTTGGTTTATTTAGGAGTCTCTTTTTGATTTTGGAAGAGTTGGGTAGTCTGCAGTAAGAATGGACCCTGGAGGCAGCAAAACTGGGTTTGAACTCTGTCTCTGCAACTGATGGGCCATGTGCCCCCCAAACAACCCACTTACACACTTCAAGATGTACTGTTTGCAAATAAGAAACACAGTCACATGGAAGGATTGTTTGAGTCTGAAACTGTGATAATAATTACACAAAACTGCCTAGCACCAAATATTTACTCAGAATTCATTTCCCACCTCCCTAACTATTCCCTCCTTTCCTCTCTTCTTTCTGGAGAAGACATCTCACACAGATAAAATTCATCAGCAAGTTTGGAAACACATAGGCAAACACACCCATGGCTTCCTTTGGTCTAGATAGCTAGTAAAAGGTCTAGATAGCTTTTAATCAGAAACGAATGGCCTCCCCCGATAAGAACACATACATTTCCAGGGCACGAGGGAGAAGTCTGGAATTGGCAGATCTCACTGTGCTCTGTTTTTGCAATAATAATAAGAAAGAAATAGTTGTTAAGTGATCTGGTTAAAATGCAAAATGTGCTGCAGTGAATAGACTGGTAGCAAATTAATTCACTCCACACGTGTACTCTATGTAACTCTAAGGGCAGATACTGAGCCAAGTTTTGGGGCCCCCAGAATGATTAAGAATCAGTGAGTAAAAAACAGTAATAAATACAGACCCAGTGACTATCCACAAGAAGATGCCACTATATAGACAGAGGCTGACACGCATGATATCAGGCAATATGTCTTGTAATAGCAGCATGCTCTGGGTACAAATGCTTGAAGACACTCTTGGGCTGCTTAGCTATGCCTGGAGACCTAGCTAGAGATACATACTGGGCTGTGTTTTTCCTGAGCAAAAACACCCAAGTGCCAAATAATTGATGCCCCAAATAGATGTAAATTGAAAGGCAGGGGAGACTACTGCAGGCCTGATGGGTCAGGAGGACAGGTGTGCTAAGCTCTTTGCAAACTGTAAGAATGTGCTATAAACGTAAGGTCCATTGCTGATATTTCGTTGCTGATATTTCGTTCCTTAATAGAAAAAGCCCTAATCTACTGAGTTGGAATTTTGAACAACAAGAAGACCCTATCCCATATCTGACACACCATAAAATGTAGCAGTCATTTTTGAGACATGGAGAGACTTGGATGATTAGCAAATCATACAGTTGATTATGATTTATATGAGTTTGGACTTCAATCTGTTTATATTTCTTATTATATCACTCTAACAGTGTTCTTCCTTTGCTACCGTATTTCCAAATGTGACACTTGTGGAATATTTTGTGTTTCTCAATGACAGGCAATTCCATCTCATCCAAAAGATGAAATCAGAAAGGAGCCTGGAATCACAGACAGTCCCACAGTTCTGTTATTCTCACCACATCTTCCTTCCGGGTGGCTTCTCCCTTTCATAACTTTGTTTCTTTAAGAAGTTCCTTTGCTTCCTGGTTTTCGCCCTAATTCTGCTGCCTTAACCCTAATCAAGAGACTCTCCAAAGACAGGATCACGCTTATCTCTAAGGAGTGCACTCACTTACCAAGGGGAATATTTACCCTCTGTGAAAGCAGCTTCTGGAAACATTTCCCCATTAAAAGAAAAAAATCCAGGAAACTTACCTTGCTGGCACAGAGCAGGTACTTTTACAAATTATTTCTCAAAGCCAATAGCCAATGACAGTGTTTGTCTTTAAAACAAAACAAAACAAAATTCCAAACGCAAACTCTTTGCTCTAAAAGAAAATGAAAAATAAAGGAATGCTGACTTTAATCAAAGTGCTCTTGGTTTAAAACAAAAACCTGCCGTTTTTCCTGTCATGCTGATGACAGCTGAAAATATACTCGCTGAGGGAAAAGAAAGTTGTGTAGGGCACCAGTTGAAACTTCCGTGATCTCGAGGGAGGGCTCAATGACGAATTAGAAGAGAGTTGTCGGATTGGAAAGCCACAAGCGACTTCTGCCCCTTTCCCCCACCCTCCTAAACGTCCCAGTTCCGATGGAGCTCTAAACTTAAAGGGGAGCACGTGGTGAGCGACTGCTCTTCTCACGGTAGCCTTTAGAGGGCGCCAAATCAGCCCAAACCACAATCGCCAGTGAATCGGGCGTTCTGCTTAACTAAATTCTGACTCTTGAATTAGTCTCTTGAACTATTATAGGAGCTGTCCATAGGAGAAGGCCAATTATGTGACTATTGTGTCATCAAGTTCTCCCAAGTAGGGTTAGTTCCCTAACCCCAAAAGTGTGATTTCAAAATTCAGGACTTATAAGGAATTTAAGCAGCTTCGTCTTTTCAGAAAAGGTCAGCAGAGGGAGCTGGCAACACATATTTGAAAAAGCTTAAAACTGGTTTTATATGTTAGCCTAGGGCACAAGAAGAGAAATAATTACAGAAGCACTGGCAATAATAGAATAATAGAATCCTAAACACCTTCCACTGAGAGCCTGGAATTCAGTGTCAAAGACCATCTTAGCCTCAATTAACATTTTCTAGCCCAGTGGCGCAAATGAGCCAGGAATCCTGATTCCAGGAATCAGGAAGGTAACCTAAATGAGGGAGGAGGGCCTGGACAAGATCTGACTGGAAAGCACTTCCCCCATGTATTAGGTTTAACTAAATGGCGTTATTTGAGAGCATAAGCCCCAAATTGCAAGGTTTTTAGATTCCTTTTAATAGAAACTACAAACTCAAATTTTTGTATAAAATCTTCTGTTGGCAACAAACTAATTTTTATTTTGAAAAATATTAAGCCCAGAGGAAAGTTGAAAAAACAGTTTGATTAATGTGCATCAACATATCCCTCACCCATTTCATCAACTAGCAACCTCTTGACACATTGGCATTTTCTTCATCTCTCTTTCTCTTTCTCTACACACATGTACCCAAGAGACACACACACATACACCTAAACACACACATCTGAAAGTCATCTTCAAACATCAGGATGTCATCAGAATATTTCAGCATATATTTCACAAAAGTAAGGGCATTTTCCCACAGAGTCATTATCATTACCACATCTAAGTCAATATAACTTCAGTATCATCCAATATACAGTCCACTTTCAAATTTCTCCAGTTATTCCCCAAAATGTTCTCATCCAGTGGTGTACTGGAGCTGGTATGCACAAAGGGAATATGTATGTCTTCCAAGTTCAGTGATTGCTTGGCATTACGCATAGTAATGCTTGACAAAATAGCTTGACATTGTTCACAGTGGGGATGTTTACATCATGGAAACTGGCAAACAGTACAAATTTGGGATGTCCCCCACCCCCAGCCATTTGTTAAATATTTACCCTCTCATTTTTGGCAAATGGTTTTATTGAGGCCTAGGATATACAAAAAAACCCTGTATATATTTAATGTATATAATTTGATGAATTTGGACATATGCGTGCATCTGTGAAACCATCATAGCTCAAGGTAATAAACACATTCATCCTCCAGAAGTTTCCTCATGGACCTTTGTTTGTTTTTGGTTAAGAATATTTGACATGAGATATACCCACTTGCTGCTGTGCTGTGTTCAGTCACAAAGTAGTGTCCAACTCTTTGTAACCCCATGGACTGTAGCCTACTAGGCTTCTTTGTCTATGGGATTTTCCAGGCAAGAATACTTAAGTGGGTTGTCATTTCTTCCTAGAGGGGATCTTCCCAACCCAGGGATTGAAACCGAGTCTCCTGCGCTGGCAGGCAGATTCTTTACTACTGAGCCAGCTGGGAAGCCATACACCCTCTTAACAAATCTTTAACAAATTTTTGAAATGCACAATACACTATTGTTAACTCTTGGCATTACATTGAACAGCAGATCTCCAGAATTTATTCATCTTGCATAACTGAAAGTTTATATCCATTGAACAACAACTCTCCATTTCCCTCTCCCTCTAGTCTCTGGCAAGCACCATTCCACTGTTTCCTTCTATAAATTTAACTATTTTGAGTACCTCATATAAATAGAATAATACAGATTTGTATTTTTGTGACTGGCTTATTTCACTTACAGTAATGTCTCCAGGTTCATTAATGCTGTCCCATATCACACAATTTCTTTTCTTTTTTAAGAGCTGAATAATATTATACTGTATGTATATACCACATCTCTTTATTCATTCATCTGTCCATGGACATTTAGGTTGTTCCCATATCTTGACTATTGTCAATAATGCTGCAGTGAACCTGGTAATGCAAATATCTTTTTGAGATCCTGATTTCAATTCTTTTGTACAAATACCCAGAGGTAGGATTGCTGGATCATACGGTACTTCTCGTTTTAAACTTTTTGAGGAACCTCCATACTATTTTCCATAGCAGCTGCACTATTTTACATCCCCACCTACTGTGTAGAAGGGTTCTGATTTCTTCACATCCTAACACTTGTTATCTTTTATTTTGCTTTTGATAACCACAATCTTAACAGGTGTGATGTGATATCTCACTGTGGTTTTGATTCACATTCCCTTGATAATTAGTGAAACTGAATACTTTTTAATGTACCCATTGGTTATTTGTATATCTTCTTTAGAGAAATGTCCATTCAAGCTCTTTGCCCACTTTTGAATTGGGTTATTTGTATTTTTATTGAGTTGTAGAAGTCCCTTGTGTATTTTGGATGTTAACCCCTTATCAGACGTACGGGCAATGTTTTCTCATTCTGTAGGTTCTCTTTTCATTCTGTTGTTTCTTTTGCTGCTCAGAGACTTTTAGTTTGATGAAATCTTGCTTGTCTATTTTGTTTTTGTGCCTTTGAGCCTTTGTGTCATATTCATCGTTAAGAACAACGTCAAAAAAACAAACAAACAAATAAAAAGAACAACATCAAGAAGCTTTTTCAATATGTTATCTCTTAAGAGTTTTATAGTTTCAGTTCTTACATGTAAGTATTTAATACATTTTGAATTGATTTTTTAGCATGGTGTAAGAGAATGGTCCAGTTTTATTAGCATGTGAATATCCGATTTTCCCAACACCATCTGTTGAAGAGACTGTCCTTTACCCTTTCTGTGATCTTGGCAGCTTTATAAAAGATCTACTAACTATATATGTGTGGGTTTATTTCTGGGCTGTCTATTCTGCTAGATTGCTCTGTATGTCTGTCTTTATGCTAGTATCATACTGTTCTAATCACTATAGCTCTGTTTATTATTAATAGTTTTAACTTTTTTTGTGGAGTATTTAAAGGTTTTCTATATGCAAATTGTGTCATTTGCAAACAGAGATAATTTACTTCTTCCTTTATGATTTGAATACTTTATTTTTGTTGTCTAATTACTCCAGCTAGAACATTCAGTGCGATGTTGAATCTAAGTGGCAAGAGTGAACATTCTTGTCTTGTTTTTCCCAATTGAGTATGATGTTAGCTGTGGACTTGTCATATATGACCTTTACTATGTTGAAGTAAATTCCTTTTACATCTAGTTTGTTGAGAGTTTTAATCATGAAACTGTTGAATTTTGTCAAATGATTTTTCTTTATCTATTAAGATGATCATGTGATTTTTATCCTTCGTTTTGTTAATGTGGTATATCACATTAATTGACTTGCATACATTGAACCACATACCACTCTTTATGGTTATATTTCTCCTGATTAAAGAGTCAGTCAAAGTTTATAAGTTACATTTAGCTATTAAATCTCTTTAGTTTGTCCTATTTCATAACAGTTTTCCATCCTCCAAAGGGTCTAGTTTAAGAATGATCAACATTATCGAGTTTGCTACTACTGGAACTAATCTCCTAAAATAGACTTTTACTTAGTTTTCTTGCTTCCAGGTGCTCACCTATAAACTGTTCTTCAGAACTATCTTTCTAAATCATAAATCAGATCTTTTTTTTTTTTCTGTTAGTCACTCAGTTGTTTCTGACTCTTTGTGACACCATGGACTGTAGCCTGCCAGACTCCTCTGTCCATGGGATTCTCCAGGCAAGAATATTGGAGTGGGTCACCATTCTCTTCTCCAAGGGATCTTCCTGACCCAGGGAAAGAACCTGGGTCTTGCGCATTCCATGCAGATTCTTTACCATAGTTTGAGCCACCACAGAAGCCCTGTGATGTATGAAAGTGTTTGCTGAAAGAGTTGTGTGGTTTAGGAGGGTTTTTAATATCAGGAATTGTAAGGCATATTTATGTACTGTGGCAAATAACCAAGTAGAGAGGAAAACTCAACAATTTGGGAGAGAAGTTGGTGGAAATCTGTCAAAGTTATCTGATAATTGCTACTATTTTTTTTTCTCTGAGAGTGAGGTGAGAAGGAAGTGGCAGAAATTTGTGGTAAGAGGAGATGATATAAAATAGTCAATTAGGAAATGAGATTGGGAAGTGAAGGAATTAAAGAAATCTACCAGGGTTTGGGGGGTAGTAGGATAGGCATGGGAGAAGGCAATGGCATCCCACTCCAGTACTCTTGCCTGGAAAATGCCATGGATGGAGGAGCCTAGTAGGCCGCAGTCTGTGGGATCATGAAGAGTCGGACACGACTAAGCAACTTCACTTTCACTTTTCACTTCCATGCATTGGAGAAGAAAATGGCAACCCACTCCAGTGTTCTTGCCTGGAGAATCCCAGGGATGGCAGAGCCTGGTCGGCTGCCATCTATGGGGTCGCAAGGAGTCGGACACGACTGAAGCGACTTAGCAGCAGCAGCAGCAGCAGCAGGATAGGCATGAGTTGAAGAGTGATCAGTTAGGAAGCTGAACGTTTCTCCTCTATCTAAGATGAAGTGCTCAGGTGGGGTTTGAAGTCAGAGAAGAGTTAGATTTTGGCCAGAGTTTGAGTCCTACCATGCAAGTGTGAATGAATGAGAGAGAGGACAGTGGAGCTGAGAGTGTGCAAATGTGATGTTACAGAATTATGAGCTCTAAACTGGGTAATGAAGGAGATGAGAAAACAAAGGGAGCCTGGATGGTGAAAGATGGTGGAATGTTTGGATTGGAAGTCCCAGGAGTTTGAAGGGAATATCACATTAGAAGAGTTAACTGGAAGAATACGATGATGTAGGTGGAGAGTGGGATGTTTGTAATTCAGATAGTGGAGAATTACACTTGTTGAGAGTAGTATAGCCAAGACCTTCACTGTTTAATACAATAGCCACTAGCCACATATAACTTTCTAATGTGTTCTTAATTTCTGCAAGTGTTAATCACGTAGTTGTGTCCAACTCTTTGCGACTCCATGGACGATAGCCCACTTGGCTCCACTGTCCATGGAATTCTCCAGGCAAGAATACTGGCGTGGGCTGCCATTCCCTTTTCCAGGGGATCTTCCTGACCCAGGGATCGAACCCAGGTCTCCTGCATTGCAGGCAGATTCTTTACTGTTTGAGCCACCAAGGAAGCCTATAGCTTTCTAAATTTACATATAAATCAACATTAAGTTAAAATTTCATTTTTCTTTGGCCCTAGCCACATTTCAAGTGCTTAACAGGCACACGTGGCTAGTGGCTACTGCACTAGAGAGTGAAGATTGAATTTTTCCATAACGGCAGAAAAGTCAAGTGGACAGCACTGGTTTTGCATATGAACGTAGTACCAGGCGGGCTTCCCTGGTGGCTGAGCGGCAAAGAATCTGCCTGCAGTGCAAGAGCTGCAGCTGAACCAGCAGGTCTGATCCCTGGGTCGCGAAGATCCCCTGGAGAAGGAAATGGCAACCCACTCCAGTATTCTTGCCTGGAGAATCCCACGGACAGAGTAGCCTAGAGCACTACAGTCCATGGGGTCGCAAAGACTGAAGTGACTTAGCATGCACGCAGGTATAGTAGTAGCTGACTGAGACAGGTGGAGGATAAGATCGTTAGAGGGAGCTAGGTTAAGGAGCTGATTGGACATGGTGTGGAAGGACGGTATATCTGATTTTGAAATCACTGAGAATTATGACAGGAGTCATGGGAAAGAGAGAGAAATTGAGTCAGAGGTTGATTCACAGCTTCTCCATGCTGCTCTGAGTCTCTTGGAGACAGCTGACCTCACCCCCAGCTCTGTGTGTGGGTCTTTTAATCAAAGGAGAATCCCATCCCCCTAGCACATGATGAGAAGGAGGCTTTGATGCAGTTTATGTGTGAGGACTTGAAACATGAGGAGGGATGCACTGGAGATTTTCATTTGTTTCTACAGTGCAAAGGGAAGCTGATGTAGCAGAGACTCTTAAATACAGTGGAACGAATAAGAGAAAATTTTATTTCTCTGCCATGCAACCATTTGCCCACTCTAGGCTGGTAAGGCGGCTTTCTTGCCTGAGTCACTTGGAGAAACTTTTGCCTTCTATCTTGTTATTCTGTCCTCTCTGAGGACTTTGTATGGTTGAAAATGGGTTGCTGCCACGACCATGATACAGCTCTCAGAAAGGAGAAAGTGAGGAAGTGCACAGTAAGCAATTCCCTTTTAAGTAATTGAAGGAGAAACCACACACATAATTTCCATTCACAAGAAAATGATCACATAGCCACACTGGCTGCAAGAAAGACAGGGAAAGATTGCCCCTAGTTAGGCAGCCATGTGGCCAGGAAGAAGGGGTAAACAGACTTTTAAAGTACAAGTTGCTGTCTGCCTCATTCTGCTTCTGAAGGAAATCTGAAGGCAATTCTCTCTTATTGTACAGGTTGTAGTCTGGAATTGCAGCAGCTGTTCTCTTAGTGTGCTGAGGATGAGCTGAGTCAAGGCAGAAGGGCAGAGCCAAGGAAACTGGAGAAATAGCACTGGAGCCTCTGGATTGGGCAATCCCAAAGCCCACGTTACCTCTGGACTCCAGGTAGATGAGCCACTGTTTTCTTGTTATGCCGGCTGGAGTTGAGTTTCTGTTTCTTGCAGTTAGGATGCACCCCAGTTTATTTAACCATTCCACTGCTGACACTATTTCTCCTTGTCATTGTTACAAGCAATGCAATAAACATCTTTGTACACATGACCATTTCTATAGGATAGAGTCTAAGATGTGTCATTGCTGTGACAAAGAATATGTGCATTTAACATTTTGGTGAACACTACCAAGTTGCCCCAACCTATGTTTAATAACATTTACATTTCACAATCACCACCCTCCTCTAATGTTCTGAGATGTCTCCTTTTGACTAGATTTTGTAGGATAGCTTTTACAGAAGAGAATTTTGGTGATGTGTTCTCCTCTGCTGATGTTGAGGCTTAGATTCTTTAAAAAATTTTTTAAAAAATTTTATTCTTTTATTTCTGGCTGTGTGGGTCTTTGTAGCTTTTTTTGTGTGGCTTTCTCTGGTTGTGATGAGCAGGGGCTACTCTTTATTGTGGTACACAGGGGTTAATAGCTGCCTGTTGCTCTGGCTAAGCCATGAGATAACCACTATGGGAAAAGAATAAAAGCAATATTTAGAAATAGAGCATAATTCAAATAAAAGCACATCAGGTTGATGTGTTGGGATTGTCATCCCATTTCCTTGCTAAGCTAAGGAAAAACATAGTGTGGACCTTGGAATGCCAGGTCAGCACAAGTCCAGAACACTGCTTGTGCACACACTAAGATGTTTTCCTGAGGCATATGTGGATCTATGACCTCCAGCTAGGTGATAGCCCTTGTATGAGAAAATAACAAAGATAGTTTAAAGTAATCAATAAAATGGGAGTCGTGAGCAGGGACACAGGAGGCTGACTTCATCGTAACACAACAGATACTTTCTGCTTGCCAAGACACTAAATAAAAGTGATGTGGCTCTGAGGAACAGGGCTCTTGACCCAAGAGGTCTTGAGATGCCCGGTCCCATCTTTAAAACTTTAATTCTGTCTCCAGTTTCTTTTTCCCAAACTGCGCGTCAACCACTTTTGATCCCTAGCTGCTGTGCTGGCCGCAGCAAGTGGTGCCCAACGTGGGGCTCGAAAGTGAAGGATCTCGAAAGTGAAGTGAAGGAGAACCTGAAGTGAAGGAGAGCGAAACTGAAGCTGAAATTTCGGCGCACGATCCTGGAGAAGAGTGGAGTGAGGCCTCTGAAAATCCCCCTTTGCGGTAAATAGCACTCTCTCGTTGAAACCGGGGTTAAATATGGGAAATTCAGAAAGCTCGGAACAATACCGGCCGTATATATGCCTCTTAAGGCAGCTTTTGAAAGCAGGGGGAACAAAAATAAGTAGGGCCGGCTATTGGAGCTTTTACAAACCATTGAGAATCATTGCTATGGTTCCCTTCTCTGGGTACTTTAGATTTAGGAACATGGAAGAAGGTAGGTAGTAAATTAGAGAAACTTCTTTGCAAAGGAGTGCCCTTGCCTGTATCTATCTGGTCAATTTGGACATTGATAAAATCTAGTTTAGAACCTCTTCAGACACCAGAAAGCTCAGAAGGGAGTAAGGATGAAGGTGCTGCTGCTGCTGCTAAGTCACTTCAGTCGTGTCCGACTCTGCGACCCCACAGACAGCAGCCCACCAGGCTCCCCCATCCCTGGGATTCTCAAGGCAAGAACACTGGAGTGGGTTGCCATTTCTTTCTCCAATGCAAGAAAGTGAAAAGTGCAAGTGAAGTCTCTCAGTCGTGTCTGACTCTAAGTGACCCCATGGACTGCAGCCCACCAGGCTCCTCCATCCATGGGATTTTCCAGGCAAGAGTACTGGAGTGTGTTGCCATTGCCTTCTCCAAGGATGAAGGTGAAACCCCATCAAAGGCAGAACCTGAATATGGAAAGCCTGAGGGGATAGAACAAAAAACACAGGAGACTCTCAAAGCTACAGTTCCTTCTGCACCTTTGGGGAGGAAGAATTTCCTTTACCTCCTCTTCCTACCCCTCCTGTCTTAACCGCTGGAGTGGCTTAAGCTTTTCCTTCCTTACAACAGACAGCAGTTCTGTCACCCCTCCAGAAAGATATTTGTCAGACTTGACAGGAGGGTGACTTGGAGGCTGTGACTATGACATTTCCAATGACAATACGTGAATGAATAGCTCCTGGGAAAGATCCTAATAATCCTAATGGAGTGTATGAGGCTGTACACAAACAGATTCCCTTCACAATACCAAAGGAACTTAAGCAAGCTATTCAAAATTATAGAGTAAATTCTCCTTTTACCTTGGAAATTGTGCAGGGACTAGCTGAGGGTTCCCATTTGATTATGGTGGTTCATGACCAAGCCAGACAGATCCCCATTTCTTTAGGTCAATTGATAGGGAGTGGAAATTGGGGGAGAACTCAAGATCAAGTGCTTATGGAAGATCAGGCTATAGAACAGGTGAGGCGATACTGCATGAGAGCCTGGGAGAAAATAGAGGTTAAAGGACAGGCTTTCTTTAAGAGAAGACCTCACCTCCCTGGAGAGACTATCCCTGCTGGGACAACACCTTATCAGACAGGCTACCCCTGTCATCAGAGCCAATTTGAATACTCTCTGGTTTAAATTTTAGCTATGAAACTATGACTATGAAAAGGAGAGATGACATTTTTGATACTGAATGGCCATGGTATTCTTTAGACTCTGGAGAAAACTGGTTAAAACGAAGTCTTTCTGAAATTGCAAAACTGGTTCTTCTTGCATGTGCAATTAAGAAAAAGCTGGCTTGTTAAAATACTTTTTTGGAGCTCCAGTTCTGCCTGAGAAACAAAAACAGGCCTGGGAAAAAACCTAAAGTTAACTCTTATCTTGTCCTTGGGATACACAGCCCATTCTATCTGGAACTCCAGCCATGAACAAATTGGTAGAACTCAAACCAAGATAAAAAGAAGGGGCAAAAAGACATTTTAAGTATCAAACAAAAAAAGAGAGACATTTTAAATATCAAGCAGAAAACTATGAAATCTCTGTCTATATGTCTGTCTAAATTTATGTGTGTCTCAGTGTGTGTCTTCATCCTTGGACAAAATTGCTAAAGGCTGATTGGTCAATGAACTCTATTTAATTGGCCTAAAGAGAGGTAAGTGCTTATGAATCAAACCATTCTAAATTCAAAAATAATTAAACTAAAATGAATTTCAGGGTTGTGTGAACTGGGAAATATTCACTATTGAATTGATACCTGGTATTAATGTTTATTTATTGACTTTGTGAAGATACTTTTGCAAATGACATAGCTTTGGGTGATTTACATTTACCAGTCTACAGAATGATGATACAAAGTACAGTTCATGGTTGCTAAAGGAAAGTAAGATGTGTTTTTTCAATCAAAAGTTATAAGGAATGGAATTACATTCTATTAAGGAAAAAGGAAGTACGTTTGAACTTACAGGTGGCTGTTCTCTGAATGGACAAATAGAGTGATGAATACAGAAGTGTAAAAAAGGTTTGTGGCAAGTGGAAGAGAGTTTTGTGCATGATACAAGTTTCTTAAGACATTAAACTGCCCTTGAAATCTTTTATTGTTACTTTGACTAGGTGAATAACTGTTGTTTCACAATGAATATACTGCTGCTGCTACTGCTAAGTCACTTTAGTCATGTCGGACTCTGTGTGACCCCATAGACGGCAGCCCACTAGGCTCCTCTGTCCCTGGGATTCTCCAGGCAAGAATACTGGAGTGGGCTGCCATTTCCTTCTTCAGTGCAAGAAAGTGAAAGGTGAAAGTGAATTTGCTCAGTTGTGCCCCACTCTTAGTGACCCCATGGACTGAAGCCTACCAGGCTCCTCCGTCCATGGGATTTTCCAGGCAAGAGTACTGGAGTGGGGTGCCATTGCCTTCTCTGACAATGACTATAAGCTGGTACCAATCTGAAATTTGATTTTCTCTCCCTGTTAAAAAAAACAAAGTCTATTTTTGTGTATGGTGTTAGAAAGTGTTCTAGTTTCATTCTTTTACAAGTGGTTGACCAGTTTTCCCAGCACCACTTGTGAAAGAGGTTGTCTTTTTTCCATTGTATATCCTTGCCTCCTTTGTCAAAGATAAGGTGTCCATAGGTTCGTGGGTTTATCTCTGGGCTTGCTATTCTGTTCCATTGATCTGTATTTCTGTCTTTGTGCCAGTACCATACTGTCTTGATGACTGTGGCTTTGTAGTAGAGTCTGAAGTTAGGCAGGTTGATTCCTCCAGTTCCATTCTTCTTTGTCAAGATTACTTTGGCCATTCGAGGTTTTTTGTATTTCCATACAAATTGTGAAATTATTTGTTCTAGTTCTGTGAAAAATACCATTGGTAGCTTGATAGGGATTGCATTGAATCTATAGATTGCTTTGGGTAGTATAGCCATTTTGACAATATTGATTCTTCCAATCCATGAACATGGTATGTTTCTCCATCTGTTTGTGTCCTCTTTGAGTTCTTTCATCAGTGTTTTATAGTTTTCTATATATAGGTCCTTTGTTTCTTTAGGTAGATATACTCCTAAGTATTTTATTCTTTTTGTTGCAATGGTGAATGGTATTGTTTCCTTAATTTCCCTTTCATTAGTGTATTCTCTATTGTTAGTGTATAGGAATGCAAGGGATTTCTGTGTGTTAATTTTATATCCTGCAACTTTACTATATTCATTGATTAGCTCTAGTAATTTTCTGGTAGAGTCTTTAGGGTTTTCTATGTAGAGGATCATGTCATCTGCAAACAGCGAGAGTTTCACTTCTTCTTTTCCGATCTGGATTCCTTTTACTTCTTTTTCTGCTCTGATTGCTGTGGCCAACACTTCCAACACTATGTTGAATAGTAGTGGTGAGAGTGGGCACCCTTGTCTTGTTCCTGATTTCAGGGGAAATGCTTTCAATTTTTCACCATTGAGGGTAATGCTTGCTGTGGGTTTGTCATATATAGCTTTTATTATGTTGAGGTATGTTCCTTCTATTCCTGCTTTCTGGAGAGTTTTAATCATAAATGAGTGTTGAATTTTGTCAAAGGCTTTCTCTGCATCTATTGAGATAATCATATGGTTTTTATCTTTCAATTTGTTAATGTGGTGTATTACATTGATTGATTTGTGGATATTAAAGAATCCTTGCATTCCTGGGATAAAGCCCACTTGGTCATGGTGTATGATTTTTTTAATATGTTATTGCATTCTGTTTGCTAGAATTTTGTTAAGAATTTTTGCATCTATGTTCATCAGTGATATTGGCCTGTAGTTTTCTTTTTTTGTGACATCTTTGACTGGTTTTGGAATTAGGGTGATGGTGGCCTCATAGAATGAGTTTGGAAGTTTACCTTCTTCAATTTTCTGGAAGAGTTTGAGTAAGATAGGTGTTAGCTCTTCTCTAAATTTTTGGTAGAATTCAGCTGTGAAGCCATCTGGTCCTGGGCTTTTGTTTGCTGGAAGATTTCTGATTACAGTTTCGATTTCCTTGCTTGTGATGGGTCTGTTAGGATCTTCTATTTCTTCCTGGTTCAGTTTTGGAAAGTTATGCTTTTCTAAGAATTTGTCCATTTCTTCCAAGTTGTCCATTTTATTGGCATAGAGCTGCTGGTAGTAGTCTCTTATGATCCTTTGTATTTCAGTGTTGTCTGTTGTGATCTCTCCATTTTCATTTCTAATTTTGTTAATTTGGTTCTTCTCTCTTTGTTTCTTAATGAGTCTTGCTAATGGTTTGTCAATTTTGTTTATTTTTTCAAGAAACCAGCTTTTAGCTTTGTTGATTTTTGCTATGGTCTCTTTAGTTTCTTTTGCATTTATTTCTTCCCTGATTTTTAAGATTTCTTTCCTTCTGCTAACCCTGGGGTTCTTCATTTCTTCCTTCTCTAATTGCTTTAGGTGTAGAGTTAGGTTATTTATTTGGCTTTTTTCTTGTTTCTTCATGTGAGCCTGTAATGCTATGAACCTTCCCCTTATCACTGCTTTTACAGTGTCCCATAGGTTTTGGGTTGTTGTGTTTTCATTTTCATTCATTTCTATGCATATTTTGATTTCTTTTTTGATTTCTTCTATGATTTGTTGGTCACTCGGAAGCGTGTTATTTAGCCTCCATATGTTTGAATTTTTAACAATTTTTTCCCTGTAATTGAGATCTAATCTTACTGCACTGTGGTCAGAAAAGATGACTGGAATGATTTCAATTTTTTTGAATTTTACAAGACTAGATTTATGGCCCAGGATGTGATCTATTCTGGAGAAGGTTCCGTGTGCACTTGAGAAAAAGGTGAAGTTGATTGTTTTGGGGTGAAATGTCCTATAGATATCAATTAGGTCTAGCTGGTCCATTGTGTCATTTAAAGTTTGTGTTTCCTTGTTAATTTTCTGTTTAGTTGATCTATCCATAGTTTTGAGTGGGGTATTAAAGTCTCCCACTATTATTGTGTTACTATTAATTTCCTCTTTCATACTCGTTAGCATTTGCGAGGCTTAGTTTGTTTTCCCATTCACATATTGCTCTTGCTCCTTCCCTGTTTACTAATCTAGCCATGACTAATCATAGTTACACGCTTTATAAGTCTGCTGGCACTACCATGAAAACAGATGTCAGAAATAAAAATATGACTATAAAAATAGTTAAATAGTATAACTTTTACTCTGTAGGAAAATGTGACCAATAGTCTTACCCTATTAATACAAGCTAATTGTCTCATTATATCTTCCATTTTGACCTAAAATTTTGATGTCTATTTTTAATTATCTATCAAGTTTTTTTTTAAAGAGAAAGGACTAAATGTAGACTTTTTAAAAAAAATCAAAATGCTCTGAATTTAGAGAGTTTTAAAATAATGATATATCTTATGTGAGTATTTACTGTACATTAGGTACAGTATTTCTTTGCATGGATCACTGAGGAAGGCTTTCTTATCTCTCCTTGCTATTCTTTGGAACTCTGCATTCAAATGGGTATATCTTTCCTTTTCTCTTTTGCCTTTTGCTTCTCTTCTTTTCACAGCGGTTTGTAAGGCCTGCTCAGACAACCATTTTGCCTTTTTGCATTTCTTTTTCTTGGGGATGGTCTTGATCCTGCCTCCCGTACAGTGTCATGAACCTCCATCCATAGTTCATCAGGCACTGTCTATCAGATCTAATCCCTTGAATCTATTTGTCATTTCCACTGTATAATCCTACAGGATTTGATTTAGGTCATACCTGAATGGTCTAGTGGTCTTCCCTACTTTCCTCAATTTAAGTCTGAATTTGGCAATAAGGAGTTCATGATCTGAGCCATAGTCAGCTCCTGGTCTTGTTTTTGCTGACTGTATAGAGCTTTTCCATCTTTGGCTGCAAAGAATATAATCAATCTGATTTCAGTGTTGACCATCTGGTGATGCCCATGTATAGAGTCTTGTCTTGTGTTGTTGGAAGAGGGTGTTTGCTGTGATCAGTGCGTTTTCTTGGTAAAACTCTGTTAGCCTTTGCCCTGCTTCATTCTGTACTCCAAGGCCAAATTTGCCTGTTACTCCAGGTTTGCCTTGGAAACGAACAGAGATCATTCTGTTGTTTTTGAGATTGCATTCAAATACTGCATTTCGGACTCTTTTGTTGACTGTGATGGCTACTCCATTTCTTTTAAGGAATTCTTGCCCATGGTAGTAGATATAATGGTCATCTGAGTTAAATTCACCTATTCCAGTCCATTTTAGTTCGCTGATTCCTAAAATGTTGACGTTCACTCTTGCCATCTCCTGTTTGACCACTTACCGTTTGCCTTAATTCATGGACCTGACATTCCAGGTTCCTATGCAATATTGCTCTTTACAGCATCAGACTTTGCTTCTATCACCAGTCACATCCACAACTGGGTGTTGTTTTTGCTTTGATTCCATCTCTTCATTCTTTCTGGAGTGGTGGATTACACTATTTAATCCTTACGAGACTCTACGAGGTAGGATGTTATAACTTTCATGCAGTAGGAAAGAAAACTGTAGCTTCAGAAAAGTGCATTACTTGCTCAGGTTTACACAGCTAGTAAATGGCAGAACTTCTGCACTCATTTCAGTTCTTTAAGCAGCTCCTACAGCGGGGTGTATTGAAAGATCTGGAGTGTTGGACTGTAAAAAAAGATAGGTCCAGTAGGGGGTGCTATTTGTATACACTAAAAAGAATTTCTGACAGTGTAAAATTACTCTTGAGTTGAAATGCCTTACCAGTCTTTCTGATTTAAAGGATGTGCTGGAGGCCAAAGTGTTTAATATGTTTTCGCTTTTGCTAGGTTTCTGGGACCTAACTTGTAATGGGAATTCCTAATAATGTACTTTCACAGCCATGAGAAATTTCACAGAAATAGCACCTGGTAAAACAGCATATATTAAGAAATTATGTTAGTGATTATCTTTCATGTTTTTCTTAAGAATAATTGCCTTGTTACAAACCCCAAGGCCAGATCCAGAAGAGAGTATGACTGGGATCATGACGGCATGGACCTTGGAACACCGGGTTGGCACCAGGCGTGAATACTGCATACTTGCTAATTGTTCCTAAGACTAGCCCAGAAGGGATCGGCCTGGGGTAAACACAAGGAGATCTGGACTATGTCAGTATAGGACATTTAGGAGTAGGTGATCAACACAGCATGTGTCTTGAGAAAGATAAGATCTGAGAAAGTCCTGTAGTCAGCAATTAGGAACAAAAGCTGGACTCAGAATGGACTCTGCATGTCAGTCCAACAGAGGCTCCAGGTCCCCTGACCCATTGCACCAGATTTCGTGTTCTGTCTTCATTCTCCTTGCTCGCTTCTGGACCATTAGGGCAACAGTAACTAAATTCATGTGTTCTTATGCATGGGATGTGTTTCAATCAGTAATTGAAAAAATGTATTTCAATAGGTAATTATGTAGAATTCAATTGGCAATTATGTAGAATTCTTTTGGGCTCCAAAATCACTGCAGAAATTAAAAGCCATGAAATTAAAAGACTCTTGCTCCTTGCAAGGAATGATCAACCTAGACAGCATGTTAAAAAGCAGAGACATTACTTTGCCAACAAAGGTCTGTCTGGTCAAGACTATGGTTTTTCCGGTGGTCTTGTATGGATGTGAGAGTTGGAATATAAAGAAAACTGAGTGTCGAAGAATTGATGCTATTGAACTGTGTTGGAGAAGACTCTTGAGAGTCCTTTGGACTGCAATGAGATTCAACCAGTCTATCCTGAAGGAGATCAGTCCTGAATATTCATTGGAAGGACTGATGCTGAAGCTGAAACCCCAATACTTTGGCCACTCGGTGTGAAGAGTTGACTCATTGGAAAAGACCCTGATGCTGGGAAAGACTGAAGGGGAGGAGAAGGGGACAACAGAAGATGAGATGATTGGATCACTGACTTGATGGACATGAGTTTGAGTAAGCTCCAGGAGTTGGTGATGGACAGGAAAGCCTGGTGTCCTGCAGTCCATGGGGTCACAAAGAGTTGGACACGACTGAGTGACTAAACTGAACTGATGAAGAATTGCACAGTTTAAAAATAAATAGTACTCAATAAATATTTGTTTTCTTCTTCCACAGTTAAATAAATGAATAAGCATTGTCAAGAGCACTCCTTTCAAGGTGATCTAATTTTGGTTCTGAGAGATGTTTGGAGACTCTGTAAAACTATAATTGACATACTGTTTCCCAGTATGATTTATGGCCTAATTCCAAGGTGAGGAATGAGACCCCCTCTTCCTATTGACCTTGTTCTATATTATGGCCACAGAGCAGGTCTAGAATAGTCATGGTCAGAGAAGAAGAGGGAGGGATGAACAGTGAAAAAGATGTATGTGGAGATTCAGAAGCATAGTGGTCTACATGGAGGAAATTAGCTGCAAAATTCCAGACACAGCACGGCAGATGTGCTTGGATAGAGAGGCAGGTCTATACACACACTCAGGCAGAGTGAGAAAGGGAGACATATGGATGCTTTCATGGAGCAATATCCTTGTAATATGACTTTCATGATATCACTATTAAGACTTCTGAAGTTATTTGTACTTTGGAAACCACAGGCTTAAATGCTGGCGTTAAGAAGATCCCTGGATATATGTTTTGCAGATCCATGTCTTCACTCAGCCACTTATTAGTTCTGTTACCTTGGACTAGGGGCTTCCCAGGTGACTCAGTGGTAAAAAATCCACCTGCCAATGCAGGAGGTGCGGGCTCAATCCCCGGGTCGGGAAGATCTCCTGGAGAAGGAAATGGCAACCCACTCGGGTATTCTTGCCTGGGAAATCTCACGGACAGAGGAGCCTTGCAGGCTACAGTCCAGGGGGTCACAGAAGAGTCGGACACGGCTTAGCAACTAAACCACAAACGGCAACAACCTTGGAGTAATCAGCTGATATTTCCTTGTCTGTTTCTTGTTAAATTGTGTAGCACTGACTTCCCCATGAAGACAGAGCTTGCCATGGTAAGAAACTCAGCTACCATCATTACATTTGGCAGAGATTCAAAGGCAGGAAGGGGAATTTTTTTAAAAAATTAGAAAACGGGAGGGATTCAGACATACTCTTATTGGAGATTGTTGGTGTGGGAAAGGTGGAGGTGGGCTAATGAGAAGCAAGGCATCACATGTGCCTGGTTTGGGGATTATATTTGATTTTCCTTGTTGTTTCTGAGTTGGAACCAGGGCAAGAGTTAGAGAAGCTGGCACTTATTGACCAAGTCTTGGTCCTGAGTGTTCTAATCTGATTGTTGCAGAGGCTATGGGTCAGAGTTCTACTGTAGATGACTTGGCAATAATCTGTCTGTGTATTCAGTCTCTTGGTACAATGTGTTCAGCAGATGAGATTAGATTCAGGCTCCAGCTTGTTCCCATAGTTTGCCACATGGTTGCCTGGATAGTTCACCTTGCCCTGCTTCACCCTGGGTACCCAACTTTCCCAGTCAACTTCATGAGGAATGCTCAAGTGTCAGCTCTGCTTCACGGGAGAGAAAAGCATTTCCCAAAGTCATTTCTATTATATTCAGCAGAGCAGTTTTTCCACTATGAGTTCCTATATTAAGTGCTCTGCTTCCAATTCCAATGTATGTGTGGGGGTTTTCTTCCCACACCATTGAGCAGTTTTTGGAGACCAGCTCGGTTTCCTATAGTTGAACTTGATTCTGACACTATCTACCTAGAGATAGTATCAGGTTCTACAGGTTAAGGGCTTGGTCCTACAAGATTGCTTTCTCTTCAGATGTCCATCATGAGCCCAGGTTGTCACCTGTGCTTCTGAGAACCAGCTGTAGGTAGGAAGCTTCAATGAGCCCCTAACTGGGTTCAACAATTTGCTAAAATAATTAGTGCTTTTGTGAACTAGTTTGGCTCCCAGAACTCAGAGAAGCATTCTATTTATAGATTACTAGTTTATTATAAAAGGATGATATAATTTAGGAATAGCCAGATAGAAGAGATACACAGGGCAAGGTAGGTGGGAAGGGAATGGAATTTCTATGTCCTCTCAAGGGCACCATTCTCCCTGAATCTCTATGTGTTCACCAACTTGGAAACTCTCTGAACCTCATCCTTTTTGGTTTTTACAGAGGTTTCATTACATAGACATGATTGATTAAGTCACTAACCATTGGTTATCGATTCAACCTCCAGCCTGCCTCTCCCCTCCCCACAGATCCAAGGGGTGGAAGGAAAGTTCCAATCCTCTAATCACATGGATGGTTCTTCTGGTGATTGGCCCCCATCTTTAGGTGTTTTCCGAGAGTCACCTCATTAACAAAAGATATCTTTATGTTCTCATCACTTAGGAGATTTCAAGAGTCTTAGGAGTTCTGTGCTGGAAATGAGGAGGAAGACCAAATATACAGTTGTTATTACATATCACAATATCACATATGTTAAGAAGTGAAATAGGTTAGAAGTGTTAGAAAATGGAACAAAAAAGAGGAGCTGGAAGAGCAGACCAGAGTGGAAGAGACACAAACTGCATCTCTTCTTACCTACACGACTCAATCCTGAGTCCGTAGGTTTTGAATTTCCTCCAGTGTGCAAACCATGGGCCTCTCTGTGAGGTGAAGTGTGCCATCTAAGCCCCTCAGTGAGATAATGTGAAGGCAACACCTTTTCTGGCTGAGTCACATTCTCAAATGTGTAACTGTGAGAGAGGATCCAGGGTTGGTATAGCTTGGTCAAAAACTGCTTTAGACACGGTGTTTGCCTTTGCTCCTCTTTTCCTGTCTTTTCTTTCTCCTATTATCTCTCTGTGAAAGACTTCTCAGCTCTGTCTTGTCCAATTGGATTTGGTTGACTCTTAGAAGAGGCAGCCATTTGCCTCTTTAAGCAGAGTTGTAAAGGTGTATGTGAGTGGAAGATGTTTTTCCTTTGGGTGCTGGAGGCTGGTTCCAAGAGTGGGTGGAGGTGGTTGTTTTCTGTGGAATAGATCTGATTGGGTTTGTTCTTATGTCAGCTGAAGACCCTGTTTGGTTGAAGAGTGTATTATAGGGGGATGGGCACTTCTATGCAGGTACATTCCTTTAGAAACACTCCAACCAAGTCGTTGACACCTCCCATCCTTTTATGGTCTTTATTAACAGACTTCTCATCCCCTTCTCGCTTTTCCCCAACTCTTAAAAAGAGAATTAAAGACCACTCAAAGTAATCCTAGGCTTTTGCTTTCTTTTTATTTTTAATCAACTGATACCATAAGAGTGCCATTTTAATACAACCAAATCTTTCATGAAATATTGAATTTTATTTGAGATATATGAAAATAGGAAAGAGGCCTAATTTCTCAAAGTGGTGTCTGAGACAACTCTCTCTTCTAAAATGAACCTGGAACCTTCCTGCAGCCTTCAAATGCACAGAAATCTTGGTTATCTTTCTCTGGCATTAGAAGCAGGTGGAGCTGGGAGACACTCAGGAATACTAGTGGGCTCTCAAGCCAGCCAGGGAAGGGGAAGGGGTGGCTTTCATTGCTCAGATATAGATTATAGTCATGAAGGCAAAGTTGTTGCAGTGGGGGAACCAGATTGCTGTCCATCTACTCTGTGCATTTGATAGTTTATTTAGGTAATTTTTTATTTATAGGAAAATCAGGAAAATGGCCACAAGCAAAGCTAGAAAGCTGAAGAGTTTAAGTAAGCTTGCGAAGAGAGATGGGGATTCTTGTACAATTCGAGTTTTGGTGGCCTTGAATGTTCGGTCCCACTGGGTCATGATAGCATTTCGGGCTCCTTCCCATTTCCCTGGACCAGTCAAACGGAATTGGTATGGTGTGCATGGGCCAAAGAAGATGGCCAAAGCCAGGCGTGGCTCCGTCAGGAGCAGAGAGAACAGGTTGGGCTTTGCATTGATAGCGGTCAGGAGTTCATCTACATATGTGATATAATCAGTTTGCAAAGCTTTGCAGTAACACAAGCCAAACCTTTATAAAAGGAAGATTGGGATAAAGAAGAAAACAAAAAGATTAAATAATGGTAACCTTAGAACAAGTAAAAGTGCCAGAAGTAAACAATGAGGCCACAAAATTTGAACTGGTTTCTGTATTCTTCCCTCCACGCCCATAGTTGTCAAATGGTCTCATGGTATTGTTTAAATACAAGATAGATCCTGTGAAAAAACACTCTGTACACATCGTTTGTCAAATGCTGATAATGAATCTAGTATTACTTTAGTTCTATTGTTAAATGATTAGCAATTTCTAGCAAAAAAGGTTTTATATAATTTTACTATTCTTATATCTTCCTAAAACTCAATTATTGCTTGATTTGTATAATGTGAAAAATCACAAAACTCAGTAGGGTGAAATTCTGTGTAATGCTGGTATTAATCTTTAATTAATTAATCCCTCGACTGACCAAAGTGACAAAAGCTGTTGCTTCATGTAGTTCTAATTAGTGATTTATGTTATACTAGAATTGCATAATGGAGATCAAATCATATCCCAGGTTGAGAATGAAGAAGAGACACTGGAAGTGCTTTTATAATTTTGGGATTTAGGACTTTGACAAGGATAGTAAAACATTTGAAGTTTGGAAATATATATGAAGGAGAAAAGTGGTGTTTCTTAAAGGCAGTGATTTTAAGTCTTTTTTCTCGGTCACAAACCCCTTCTTTTTCCCAAGTGAAAACTATATGTCAAAGTCTGAAACATAAACAGTAAAACAGAGAAAATCAGAGGTGCTTTAGGATTAGGAGCTGGGGAGAGCAAGAGTCCTTCCCAGCTGGCCATCTGCCTTCCACTGTCCCTGGCCCTTTGTGGTAGCCAAAAAGCAGAGCGCAAGTGGAGACCTCTCTCTGGAGAAGGGCCGACAAACTTGTTCTGCAAAAGGCTAGATGCTAAATATTTAAGGTCTATGAGGGCCATGTTACAGTCTCTACCTCAGCTAGTCAACTTTACTGTCCTAATGCAAAAGCAGTCTTAACCAATACTTAAATTGAGTCTGCTCAGTCGCTCAGTTGTGTCTGACTCTTTGCAACCACATGGACTGTAGCCGCCAGGCTCCTCTGTCCATGGGATTTCCCAGACAAGAATTCTGGAGTGGGTGGCCATTTCCTTCTCCAGGGGGTCTTCGCCACCCAGGGATCAAACCTGTGTCTTCTGTATCTGCAGGCAGATTCTTTACCAGTGAGCCACCAGGGAAGCCCAAACTTGAGTGGGGCTGTGTGCTAATAAAGCTTTACTTATGGCCACAGTGATGTGAATTTTACAAAATTTGCACATATCATAAAATCTTCTTCTTTCTAGTGATTTAAAATAGGAAAATAGGTGGTTGGCAGATTTGGTCCATTGGCCCTGTTTTGACTCCTGTTCTAGAGTGGCCGTCTGAATAAAAACAGGAGAGCTGAACGTGGATTTGCTGAAATGAATGAATGAGCAGACCCTTTGGTGTCAGAGTGGATAAACACAACAGTTTGCCTTCTGATTATGGATAGAAGTATAGAGTAATATCTGGTAGATAAGGATTAATTACATTTGGTTTAGGATATAAACTCTACGTTTCCATGTCATGCTAGATGACCATGGTCTAAAGTGATGGTTTAGGATGTTAAAACCTCAGTTTCCTTTTCCTTTCTTTCCTTAAACAGGTTAGCTTAGTCTTTTTTTCCCCTCCTTTTGAGTCTTAGCCGCTTCTTTTTTCTCCAGTGTAACTCACACCATTCTTTGCTCTTGCTTTACCAGTTTTATTTTTTTTTTACTCTTTTTTTAAAAAATTTTTTTTATTTATATTTATTTTTTTATTATTATTTTTTTTTCCAGTGGGTTTTGTCATACATTGATATGAATCAGCCATGGATTTACATGTATTCCCAATCCCGATCCCCCCTCCCACCTCCCTCTCCACCCGATTCCTCTGGGTCTTCCCAGTGCACCAGGCCGGAGCACTTGTCTCATGCATCCCACCTGGGCTGGTGATCTGTTTCACCATAGATAGTATACATGCTGTTCTTTTGAAATATCCCACCCTCACATTCTCCCACAAAGTTCAAAAGTCTGTTCTGTATTTCTGTGTCTCTTTTTCTGTTTTGCATATAGGGTTATCGTTATCACCTTTCTAAATTCCATATATATGTGTTAGTATGCTGTAATGTTCTTTATCTTTCTGGCTTACTTCACTCTGTATAATGGGCTCCAGCTTCATCCATCTCATTAGGACTGGTTCAAATGAATTCTTTTTAATGGCTGAGTAATATTCCATGGTGTATATGTACCACAGCTTCCTTATCCATTCATCTGCTGATGGGCATCTAGGTTGCTTCCATGTCCTGGCTATTATAAACAGTGCTGCGATGAACATTGGGGTGCACGTGTCTCTTTCAGATCTGGTTTCCTCAGTGTGTATGCCCAGAAGTGGGATTGCTGGGTCATATGGCAGTTCTATTTCCAGTTTTTTAAGAAATCTCCACACTGTTCTCCATAGCGGCTGTACTAGTTTGCATTCCCACCAACAGTGTAAGAGGGTTCCCTTTTCTCCACACCCTCTCCAGCATTTATTGCTTGTAGACTTTTGGATAGCAGCCATCCTGACTGGCGTGTAATGGTACCTCATTGTGGTTTTGATTTGCATTTCTCTGATAATGAGTGATGTTGAGCATCTTTTCATGTGTTTGTTAGCCATCTGTATGTCTTCTTTGGAGAAATGTCTGTTTAGTTCTTTGGCCCATTTTTTGATTGGGTCATTTATTTTTCTGGAATTGAGCTGCAGGAGTTGCTTGTATATTTTTGAGATTAATCCTTTGTCCGTTTCTTCATTTGCTATTATTTTCTCCCAATCTGAGGGCTGTCTTTTCACCTTACTTATAGTTTCCTTTGTAGTGCAAAAGCTTTTAAGTTTCATTAGGTCCCATTTGTTTAGTTTTGCTTTTATTTCCAATATTCTGGGAGGTGGGTCATAGAGGATCTTGCTGTGATTTATGTCGGAGAGTGTTTTGCCTATGTTCTCCTCTAGGAGTTTTATAGTTTCTGGTCTTACATTTGCTTTACCAGTTTTAGTTGTGATTCAAAAAGAATGCATAGCACTTAACTTACCCACTGGGCTTGTTTTTTTTTCTTTCATTAACTTCCTCGATCATTATGCTTGATGGTGGTAACTTAATCACACCTATAAAGCAAACAAATAAACAAAAATGCAATGTAACTTCAGTGCTTACTTAGCAGGCAAAGATGCTTTACTACTGCACATCTTTTATTTCTACTACTGAGCAAATTATCTGTTCTTTTGGCAGAAATGTTAGCAGAGTAATGTTAACTCCTGGTGATTATGCCACCAGTTGAAGAGATAAGAATCAAATCCCCTCACTACTTATTTGATATTGCAGAACCTCACAACTGGCTTGACTGAATTTGTCATTCAATTGATTGAGCTTTTAAAGTGTTCAAATGTTCATTGAACCAGTTGATTCAGTCAGACTAGCAGCTGATATTTTTTGATTCATGATTTATCTTTTGTGCTTGTACTGGCACAAATTCATTATGATATTGTAATTCAGTGAACAATAGATGAATTTGCTTTAAAAAATTCTATTATTTTAGATGGGAGGTGGGAAAAGTCTCAAAATTTCCAGTATCTAAATTGACACAGTAAACTGAACACATATATCCTGTTATTTCTTTTTTTAAAATTAATTTATTTTAATTTGGCCACACCACGTGGCTTGTGAGATGTTAGTTCCCCAACCAGGGATTGAACCTGAGCCCTCCACTGTGAAATGAGGAGTCGTAACCCCTGGACTGCCAGGGAATTCCCATGTTCTCCTATTTCTTATACACTTACCTTTCAGGACCCGAACAGCCCATCGAGCTTGTGTATCCCCTGTGGGTAGTATGGAGCCCAAGGGTTTGATGAGACCAATGACAGCCAGGGTTGGCTTTGGTAGATGTGCAGGAAAGATGTACTTGTATAGCGATGCCTGGCCATCTTCGACTTTCACTACAGTCTCGTCAAGGAAGGGGAAATCAAAAGTGTATCCAGTGGCAAAAACAATGATATCGACGGGCTCTTCCTTTGGGGTGTTGTTAAATACGACAGAGTTTTCCTTCACTTCCTTAACGCTTGTCTTGATGAGTACTTTCCCAGTGATGATACGGCCTGGGAGCTCGTCATTTAGCACAGGCTCTCTTAGTTGTACCCTAGACATTAACATGGATAAGGAAGAGATCTGCCAGGAACTGATGCAGTCAGCCCGCCCTCCTCCTCCCCTTCTCCTCTTCATTTTGCGACTTGCCCCTCAGCTAGGCAGGAGGTGACAGTACTGTGGGAAGTTACCTTTGTGGGAGTGGCTTCATGAACGACCAAGAAGGATGATGGAACCATGCTTACCATTTACAAGAATTTAGAAGCCTGGGGAGAAGGAGGTCAGAATTTTCTCTAGCTCTACTTCTCCTGCTGAATTCTAGCATTCAGTTATCCCTGTCATTTTAGAGATAGCTGAATGCTGAAGGACCACAAGGGAAACCAGGGACTTCTCTATGTGCTGAGAAATGCTAGAAACTCTTTCCTCCTCAGAAGCAATTGTACAAGGAAAGTATGCATGTGTTTAAAAGGAACAAGGGCAGAATTAGCTTTTTCTGGCTATGCCTTTGGAATCACCCTTTTCTGGCTGTGTCTTTGGAATCACAAAGCAAATGCTTTGCTAGATGGTTTTAAGTAAGCTGAGTCATTTTGGGCTTATGGTGAATGCACAGAAACAGACAATGTGATCAAATGGAGCGAGCTCTGGAGCAGGAGGTAGTAAGGGTGGCTTTGTGTCCAAATGTTTATACTTAACAGAGCTTGGGAAAACCATTTCATCTTTGTAGGCTTTCCTTTATTCACCTGTAAAATAGGGATACTAATACTTGCCATCCTTGTTAGTTGATTGGGTAGGATGAAGAACATATGAAATAGTATATTTCTAAGAACTTTGGAAATGAAAAAGGATTGGCTAAATCTAACAGGGAAGATATTACAATTCCTCAGGCTTCTTTTACATTTTCTAGGCTTTGTGGGATTAAATAAAGTCTTTTGAGTGGCCATTCAGGCTAAATCAAGCTTATGGTAGGAAAGGCTCTGGTGAAAAGTTTAAAACTCCTAGGGGACCTGAAGTTAGGTAACAGAAGAGGGTAGGTAAGAAAGGAAAAAAATGGAGACAATAGCAGGACTAGAAGAGCAGGGAGAGAGGAAGGTGTATGAGAGAAGGATGAAGAGACCCAGAGGAATGAAGTACATGTAGTAGGAAGGGGGCTGTCTCCCAACCCTGGTGGCTTGGGTGCCACCTGATCAATCCTGGTCCAGAGTGGAATCTGGGGGAAGATCAGACAGGACCTCCAGGCTGTGGTGCTACCCCGGCAATGGAATATCATTGTACAGAGTCAATGAATGAGGAAGTAAAATAAAACCACTGGTACTTGTTAATGGGCTAAGTAATGGGTTGTAACTGAAAGGATAAGACTGAAATCAAGGTCATCTGAAGAAGGCACTGTTTTTTGAAAGATGGTGAAGGATTAAATTTTTCCCACACTGTGAAACAGGCAAATGTGTTGTTTTTGTTGGAAGAGTCATAGACAAATAATTCTCTTTTGATTGCTGCAACTAAGGTTTATGTAACTTGCCAAGGTCACAGAGTCTGCTTGGTACTAGATTAACTTGGGCAAGTGACTGAATTTCCCTGTCTTAGTATACCCACTCTGAAAGGGAGGTTATATGGTTTACTTTAAAGGGTTGTTGACAGTTATGTATCACATAATTCTACTTACCAAGCACTGAAAACAGTTAGCCATTATGACTAAGTAATTTATATGAAGTTTTCCTTCATACTCAGTCTTGTTGCTGTATTATGGCTGCTGGAAGGACCAATGCCCCTTCTCCCTAACAGCCTTCTGCAGCCCCTCTGCATTTACCTGTCTTCTGGTATTAAGCCATAATTTGCATGATTGAACCAGCTGTTCATCCTTTTCGCTATCAACCAATTCACAATTGGAATTGGAAGAGAATTTCTGAATGTGTTCTGAAATCGTGTCATGAAAACCATGTCCCATGGGTACCCTGAGTCAAAGACACGGCTGATCGCCCATGCCCCTCCGGTGGTGCTGAGGAACACCTAGAAGCAATCAGAGAGGTCACTCACTTTGACACAGTGAACAGGGCTGGTTCTGTCAGAGATTATTTTCATGAGTTGAAAGGCACCAAATAGCCAGCCACCCCCAAAATACCTCCCTGACAAGATAGTTTTGGCTTCTCTAACTCCTACTTTATTCTTTTGAGATAATGGTTTGAGTATCTAGAGTATTAAAATGCCTTAGCACATATTATTGAGCACTTTTTATCTGCCAGGCTCAGTGCTAGACACCATGGTGAATTATATATTGTGGTTGGCCATAGGAACTTAGAATCTCATGTGAGAAGATAGTGAATAGGTGATAACAACTTTGTATGCTAGTGACTATAGGCAAGAGTAGGGCAAGGATGCAACTGAAAGTTGTCTGCAGGGACTTCCCTGGTGGTCCAGTGGTTAAGACTCTGCCTTCCTGGATCAAACCCATGCAGGAAGCACAGGTTTTATCCAGGGAACTAAGATTCCACACGCTGTGCAGTGCAGTTAGAAAAAATAAAAAAGATGTCTGCAAAGGGTTTCAACATAAAGCATTGTTAGAACTGATAGTAAAATTCAGTAATAAAACTAGTTTTGGTGGATTTTTAAAAAACAGATTATTTGACTAGTTGAGTTTACCAGCTGACCTAGTTCATTAAGCTAATAGTTACTTTGGAACCTATACAACAAAGAGTTGTCTGTATAACTTTTTAAAATTGAAAAATTTAGTCAACCGATCTGTTGCTTTGCAAATACAAAACAACTGGTTTAATGCCCGTTTTCTCTTCCAATAAACTGGGGCATGGTGGCCATAGCTGCAGTGTTACTGCCTTTATGATACATTTTGATTGACCTTATAATACTGGAGTAGGTAGCCACTCCCTTCTCCAGGGGATCTTCCCCACCCAGAGATAGAACCTGGATCTCCGGCATTGCAGGCAGATTCTTTAGCATCTGAGCTACCAAGGAAGCCTCATAATATGATGGAGCCTTATGGTGGCAAGAACTATAAGCACATCAGTAATTCTGACATTATACATATTTGCACCTGCCTTTCTTCATCATGATGAAGAATCAGTTATGATATTTTGGTAGAAATGAATTATATTCTGAAACAAGGGAAGTTTCTTTGTCAATATAGAAATGGTGTGTGCCAAAGCATGTTTTCAGATTGAAGAAATTTCCAGTGGTTAGAGAAATAGAAGTAGTAATATGTGACTCAGATGTGTTGGTCATTGTGAATGGGCCTATGCTGATTTTTGCTTCAGAACCTCCTTTTCCTTCCTTCGGGATAACTCTACCAAATTGCTAAGTCTCTCCAAATCAGTCGATCAATCATCAAGTTCCTTCCTTAAAGTTCCAGAACGGAACACACTCCCAATTCTTTTTCCTCATACCTATTTTCATTCGTGCAATTATTGATCTAATTCTTTACACTTATTTACATGACATCTGTTTTCCCCATGACTATACCATCTATGACAGCAGGAATCCTGTTTGATTATTCTGTTCTCCCGTGTATCCTCCATGCCTGGCACAACATTTGGTATAGCAGAATTCAACAACTAATATTGATTTGTTACCTGAATGGCTTTCAATGAGTTCATAGCATAGTTGGAAAGAAAATACACACTATAAATAATACATACTATATATTTTGCCTGTATATAAAAGGCAATTGCCCTGCCGCGCTAAGTGGCTTTAGTCATGTCCAACTCTGTGTGACCCTGTGGACTGTAGCCCGCCAGACTCCTCCATCCATGGCGATTCTCCAGGGAAGAATACTGGAGTGGGTTGCCATGCCCTCCTCCAGGGGATTTTCCTGACTCAGGGATTGAACCTGAGTTTCATAAGTCTTTTGCATTTGGCAGGCAGGTTCTTTACCTCTAGCGCCAACTGAGAAATCTCAAAAAATGAGCAATACCAAGAATTCAAAGTGCCATCCAAGGAGTGTAAATTTCAGTTATTACATCAATTCATACTGGAGAGATGATTTTGTGTTGGGTAGAGGTGTCTGGGAATGTAAATGTAAGTTGTCATAAAAGAGAAAAGGGCACTGCAGAAGGGAGGGCTATGGTGTGAGTGAAGGGGAAAATTGAGGCTTGGGGGTGGGAAAGGTCACAGAGTAGACCAGTCGGCGTTCAGTTGATGATCATGTGGGAAAGCAGTGCAGGATAAAGTTAAAATGGCAGATCTGGACCAGGTGATGGAGAGCCCTGTAATTAATGATTTTTTTTTTTTTTTTAGGTAGGGAGGAGTTGTTAGTTTTTTAACGTGAGTGTCATAAGGAGAGCAGGCTTTTCAGAGGATTTGTTTCTTGGTGGTTGGGGGTCTGGATGGATTGTTGTGTGTATGGGGCTGGACTGGGGCAGGAGTCCAGGCACTTAAGGTAGAATTAGGAGCAGGGGCTTTGAATGGAAGAGACTTGGGTTTGAGGACTGGCTCTACCAGCTGCTGGTGGTGTGCCTTTAGGCAGCTTGTTTAACTCTAGGTTTCAGTTGCTTCACTGGTGGTTAGGGAGTCTTGTACCTACTTCATGGCTTGTTTTGATGATTGGCTGAGGTCATGCAGTAAAGCCTTTAGTGCTGTTCTTGGTACAGAGTAAGCAAGCCCCAGTAATAGTAACTCTTCCCATAATTGTGAGAAGGAAAGTGTAACAGATTCCACGTGAGGTGGTATGGACCTGATGAGGATGGTGGCAATCAATAAGGAAAGGAAGGAGCAAATGGGAGATCTTAGTAAGAAAAAATTAGCCAGAATTTTCTGACTAATGGGACTGAGTAAGAAACAGATTCTTCCTGTAACTCATTTTTGCTGGGAAAATAGCAAAAATAAGAAGTCAGAGAACCCAAATTTTTGAGGAAAAATGATACAATATGACACCTGGAATTTATAGTAACATTTATGAACATTCAAGAAAAAAGTACCTAAAAAATCTGTTTGTGTGTGTGTGTTTTAGGAATTTTTTCCTTTCATTATCTATCATGGTGTCAGACACAGTTTGCTTGAGGCATGCATCTTAAGATAAAGCTCCTCATTAGGTAACACCAAGAACCATACCTTCTTTGCCAGGTGGCTGGCCTCCACAGCAATGTCTGTGCCAGAATTTCCCATTCCAATAACAAGAACGCTCTTGTCCCTAAATATATTTGGATGTTTATACTCTCGGCTGTGGAAATACTGGCCTTTAAAAGTATTTATACCTATAGAAAAAAAAAAGGAAGTCAGATAGAAAATTTACAAGATCTGTGAATGAAACACACACATTATTCAGCTAATAACATCCTTTTGATGGGTGATTTAGGTTGTTTTAATAGCATACTCAATTTTAAGAAAATCTGAAACACGGATACATAATTATGCAAGATACAGAAATTGGTGAGTGATTATTTATTTAATAGAGATACTTACTCCATCTCACTAGATGGACCTCTAGTTTTACTTATTAGATGATTACTAAGTTAAAATATCATGGCACTGTAAAAAAACCAACCCCCCCCAACCCACTGGGGATTTCAAAGTTTTTGAGCATGAGCCACCCATCCTTCCTTTGCCCTGCAGTAAACCATTTTCTGCTAAAAACAACAACAACAACAAAAAAACAAAAACAAAAAAAAAAAAAAGAAGTAAAGAAAGAAAAAAAAAGCATGGCATTAAGACTTATTAAGCTGAAGTATAAGAAGTCATTACTTTTTAAAATTTGATAGAAATGAATGGGACAGAAATACTCTATTTGCTAATATTTGATTATTTAGAAGTTTTCATAAGCAAGGAGAAAGAGCAGAGAAGTTAAAGTGAACTATGAGTCAGTGCTTCCACTCTATTCAGCAAACTTTTTGGACCCCTCTTATGTGCCAGACACTGTGCTAGATGATATGGGAAATAAGAAATAAAAATATGGGACTTTCCTGGTGATCCAGTGGTTAAGAATCTGGCTTCCAATGCAGGGGATGCAGGTTCACATCCCTGGTCAGGGAACTAAGATCCCACATGCTGCAGGGTCACTAAGCCTGTGTGACACAAGAGAAACTTGAGTGCCACAGCAAAGACCCAGTGCAACAAAAATTTTTTTAAAAAAGGAAATAAAAGTATGGTCCCTATTTGAAAGATCCTTGTGTGTTCGCCTTGGTGACTGATGGTAACTCAGGCTAGGTTTGCTGAGCCAGCCAGAGTTGGCTCAGAGAAAAAGGAGATATGTTAGTTATACTGGGATCAGAGCTATTTGAATTAGATAAGACATCTCAGTTGATGCCAAATCTCACTGAAACATCAAATGCTTGTGGAGGGTTTTGGAAAATACTCTTAGGTTGCATAAAACGATCAAAAGCAATCCTGTACAAAGAACATTTTTTTTTTTTTTTAAAGAAAATATCGCAGTACATCTAGATTCTCAGTGAATTCTCAGGATATGGATGCTGTGGCACATTAGTGGCACATTACTGGGCCTTAACCAAGGCCCAGTAACTCTTTATTTCACCTTAAATCTTTAGAAATCTAACACGAATCTCAGTTAAAACCCAACCACAATCTAGATCATAAAGTTTAGCAATAATGCAATCAAATTCAAATATTGACTTAGCTCAATATTTGACCCAATATGGATCCGAGAACTGCCAGGAATGGAGAGCTGGACAAGTTTAATGAGAATAATAGCATTATCTATGAATGTTAGATTATCTTAGATTATCTCTGGATCAGGCTCTTTTGGATCACAAGTGGACAAATATGAGACTCTGTGGCTTGAGTCTTCTCTCAGACTAATACTTTCCCCACTTATATTACAGGAGAACAGAGCAAGAACTTTTGTTAGGTGAAGTGGCTGTGTTAGTAAACAGCTGAATGTATATGGTTTCTGAATTAATAAAATAAGTTACTTTGGGAAGTTATATATTTATTCCAACTGTAATACCTATTATATTTACTAAGACTTTTTGGAACACTTTCTTCTTGAATTGCCTCCAGAACTCATGACATGGTTTTTTGAATAGCTTAAATGAGTTTAATTTTTGTGATGATTAACACCTACTCCAGGGTGTGTGTAAGTCTGCTATGGGGCAGAGAGAGAGATGATGAGGTTTGGAGGACTCCATTTCAAGTCTAAAGTCATGAAATTTTAGTGCTCAAAGGCTCCTTAACAATAATTCAGCCATGGATTTGAAATAACCAATTGGTAGTGGCTGGTAATATGGATATTGAGAAGGATGGCAAATACTGTAGAGTTCTGTTTGCTTGATTTGTGATATATAATGTTGGGTAAGATAGGTAAAACCCCTCAGTTTCTAGGAAGGAAAACAGAGGCTTAGAAAGGTTAAGTGTAAAGCCCAAGATTATATAGCTTTTTTTCCTTTTTTAAACATCTGATGGGTAATGGGTTGGTGTCCTAACAAGGTTTAGGAGGGAGCACATGTCATGCAACAACATGAACACCCAATCATCATGCCCATGAACTACTAAAGGATCATAGCTTCTTAATTGTATAACCGGGAATCTATACCTCCTGGGTCCCAAGCTCATCTTATTTAAACTGAACACATTGGCTCCATTGCTTTCAAGCTATGCTTTATCCTAATCTGACCTGACTTGAGTAACATCTGCAGGGCAGGTCCAGGACCATTTCAAGTACATGAATTTGTTGTAAAGTGAGTATTGCTGTTACTACAGGCCATATGTAGACTGGGATCACTCCACTGGACCCCTATAAAACTCATTTCATTCCTTTCACGCAGGCTATGTGTTGTCTTATCCACTTCTGTATTCTTAGCAATAAACACAGTGTACTCTCTATGTCAGGAAATTCTCTGGATTCTTGGAGTGATCCAGTACCAGGCACTCCTATTGGGAGTTGGAGTAACTTGCCTACTCAGGGGTTTTCTCTGTAGGCAAGAAATGGGTAAGGTGGAAAGAATTCATAGTCGAATGCATTCAAGCAGAGGCTGTTGAGTCTTTCTCAGGGATGCTGAAGAGTTTCCTGTATCAGGAAGAAGGCTGAACTGCGTTCCAATTCAATGATTATAGTCTATGACAGTTTTCAGGGTGTGTTTTATCTTAACGTGGCCTGACTTCAGTAACCGCTGGGAGCAGACCAAGTATCATTGGAGGTAGATGAATTAATTGTGAACTGAGCCTTGTGATCACTGTGTCATATTTAGATGATTCGGATTAAAATTTGCTTAAGTTTGAACCTTTTGAATCCTGTGCTGCAGATTAAATAAACCAAGCCACTGGATTTTCTATTCCCTCTGAGTTGTAATCCAATTGAAGTTTGACATAAATGAATCATGGTTGCAAAAGCCAGATGAAGAAACTGAGGCCCAAAGATATCTTAATTTGTCTCCCAAGACTCATGCCCCTAGTGACTGTTACCCAGTGCCATAAACCTTTGATCTAGGTAACTGCTGTGACCCATAGACACAAACAAATGAAAATCAAGTTATTTTTTCCTTTATTCACAGATTGATGCTTGTGACCTCTCCTCTCACCTTTGTCAATGCACTACTGCTGTGTCTAGCAAACGGTCTAGGCCTCCCGTGTCTTAGAAGGTTTTCTGGTGCTGCCAGTCACTTAGAGATGGACATTGAACTTCAGTGAAGCATGAAACTGCTTCATAGTTATTCATTCTACTCTTTGGTACTCAAAACTTGTTTGAAACTGATGAAAGCCAGAATCTGGCCAAATAGCGCTGGTCAAGGGAAAAAACCCTCTTACCTCACTACTTTAACTATTTAATGGAGGAGATCAATAGGAATTTATTTCCAAAACAATCCAGTATCAGGGTGGCTCACATAAGACAAATTAAAGTCAGTTGTAGAAAGGGCTATACCTGGAAAGGAGTCCAGTGGTAAATACGGATTAGTAAGAAAACCAGTGCAGACCATGACAGCATCAAAGATGGCTGACTCTTGCTTCCCTTCGCGCAGAGTGACTACCTCCCACTGGCCTGTGGCAGTAAAATCTGGGCGTTTTCTTACACTGTAGACTTTTGTCTGAAAAGAGAATCATAGACATGGTTAATAGTTTTCAAGATTCCAGAAAGGGCTTGCTGGCTGACATGCCAATTATTTCAAATGTTCTTGAGCACAGACTAAATATAATAAGCATAACCCTAGACACTGAATTGGGCTCTCAGGTTAATCACAATTTTCTGGATGGAAGTATTCTAAACTTAGAGTTGTATAGGGGTATTGAAGAGAGGTGGTCAGGTCCAAAAATTTTAAGTGATTTGCTCCAAGTCTCACAATGTGTGATAGAACCAAGACTATAACACAGGTCTTTCTGTGTTTTTAAAGTTCTTTTTCTGCCGTATCTAGTTCTTACAGAAACAACTCTGTTTTTTCAACTTTAAACTTTTTATTTTGTATTGGAGTATAGCCAATTAAAAATGGCGTGTTAGTTTCAGGTGAACAGCAAAGGGACTCAAGAGACAGTTCTTTTCAACCGTTCCTTTAAGAGAGACATGGATAGTATATAATTGAAAATATAAATCTGGTCACAAGTATCTTAGCTTATGAAAGGCCTTATAGGCTATGGTACTGAAGTTTGCCCAGACTGAGGGAACTATGGAAGAGTGCTCATTTTATGGGTGAATTTCTGTGGAGTTGTCTGAATTTCAATACAGTTGATTGTTGAACAACATGGGTTTGAACCGTGCAGGTCCACTTATATGTGGATTTTTAAAAAACAGTAAATATTACAGTAAACAGGATTCATAAGTGTTTGGATCCATGGATGTGGAACTGTGGATGCAGAGACAGCACAAAAATGGAGGAAATGGGAGATTTCCATTGTGCAGAGTTGGCACCTCTAATCACCCATGTTGCTCCAGGGTCAACTGTAGTCTATTTTTGTTCTCTTCGAGTACATGTATGTCCATGGGTACTAGGTTCTGATTCAGAAAATATATAAAAGAAATTTACAAGTCAAATTTAAAAGCATAAAAGAGACTTTGCTGCCTCATTTTCCTCTTCAGGTTTCAAAGAGGACAGGCTTCTCAAGTCCCACTTAATGGTTCACTGTCTAGTTTATCATACTTGAAGTGCTTGTTGGGGTCTACATTTGTATTAGCAATCGTCTTTTTAAAGCACAAATTTTCAGCTAATTAAAAGATCATTCAAAATAAAATTTATTTTTATCTTGAAAATGCTGAATTTATCATTGAAAACTTGGAAATGTAGAGAGAGGAAGGCAAAACAAAACCTCTCACAGACAGCTGCTTGCGTGTACTTTCTTAAAACTTTGGTGAACATCCAGTTTTATATGTTTTTAAGTTATTTTAAAACAGGCTTGGAAAGCATGTAGCAAAGGAAATGCTTCAGGATCAGAAATTCTGATACATTAAAGAATATTTTTGTGGAGTGTATCCATTGATTATGGTAGTTTTATTTTTACTCTATCCCATGGAAGATAAGGAAGTGGGATGAAATAGTCTTTGGACAACTTGAGTACTTTTAATTTTCTCCAGTTTTATTGAGATATAATTGACATATAACAGTGTAGAAGTTTAAAGTGTACAACCTAATGATTTAGACATGTGTGCATATTATAACATGATTACCACAATAAGTTTAGTTAACATTTATCACCCCACATAGTTACAATTTTTTTCTTCTGATAAGAACTTTCATGATCTATTCTCTTAGCAACTTTCAAATATACAGTATGGAATGATTACCAATAGTGAAGTCACTCAGTCGTGTCCAACTTTTTGAGACCCCATGGACTATAGCCTACCAGGCTCCTCCATCCATGGGATTCTCCAGGCAAGAATACTGGAGTGGGTTGCCATTTCCTTCTCCAGGGGATCTTCCTGACCGAGGGATGGAACCTGGGTCTCCCGCATTGCAGGCAGACACTTTAACCTCTGAGCCACCAGGGAAGCCCTATAATTACCGATACATTTCCAGAATTGATTTACACAATATAGAATGTATCTCCAGAACGAATTTGTCTTATAACTGGAAGTTTATACCTTTTGAACACCTTCCCTTATTCCCTAGCCTACTTCTGACAGCCATCAGTACGTTCTCTATTTCTGTGAGTTTGGGTTTTTGTTTGTTTGTTTGTTTTGGCCATGCTTCAGGGGCATGAAGAATCTTTAACTTCCCAACTGAGGATTGAATGCATGCCCCCTGCATTGGGAGTTCAGAGTCTTAACTCCTGGACTGCCAGGGAAGGTCCCTTTTTATTTTTTGGATTCTACATATAAATGAGATCATACAAATTTGTCTTTCTCTGAGTTATTTCATTTAGTATAATGCCCTTAAGTTTCATCCATGTGTTTGCAAGTGACAGAATTTTTTTTTTTACCATAGCTGAACAATATTCCATTGTCTGTCTATTTGCCTATTAATCATCTATCACATTTCTTTATCCACTTATCCATCAATGGACACAAGTTATTTCTATAGTTTGGCCTTTGTAAATAATGCTGTAATGAATATGGAGATACAGATATCTCTTCAAGATAGTGATTTCATTTTGATCAGGCATACTTTAAAGGTTGTGAATGTGAATCTTACATGCTACTTGTTTTGGTCAATCTTTCCACTCATGTTAATTTTTCTGTGTAATTCTCCATGAATTCCTAACCATCCCTACCTCTTATAGGGAGGGCAATAGGAGAAGTGAATCACATGAATTTTCATGTGTTTCTTGCAGAGAAAGGAAGAAAGAAAGAGGATATATTTATTTGCTTCTGTCTTTCTACCTACCTCCTGTCTCTTCCCCTAAAATGGGAAAGGAGGTGGGTATGGTCAATGAGAAGAACAATGTCAAAGATTTTTCTAATTCCAAAGATATCTAGAAAAGTTTTCCTTCACACAGTGAGATTCTCTTGTGTATGAGCCAGTGCACACATCCATTTCTATAAACGGACAGTAAAAAGGGAGAACCTAGGAGCTGGTAGGAAGTTCTCAATGTCCCTGTGTATAGGTATTTGGCCCAAACTGAAAATGCAGTTTGATATTTTTAAGGTCCACTTGGATACTTGGATGGAAGCACTGCAAACTAAAAAAAATTCTACACATGAATCCTTAGACCAAATATTCACTTCTACCTCCAGATTTACTTAGGGTGATTGTAAGTAAAAGGGGAAAAAGAATCCAACGAGGTGTCATTGGTCTTGCCAGTTCATTCTCTCATTTATAGAGCCCCAGGTAGAGAGAGATGACACAAAATAGGTAGGAAATATTTCCTGACTGCTAACTGATGTTTTGTGCCTTTCTTACCTTGAATTGAATGCATTCCAGGAGGTTGAACCGGTTTGCATACATTTTGAGATAATCCAGGAATTGAGAATTTGGCACGTAATTTGGATAATCTTCTGGGAATGGAAAGTCCGGATAACAAGACATCTCCTTGCAGCTGTTGGAAACCACAGACTTGTAGAGGCTGGCTCTGCCTTCTTCAACATGTTCCTATACAAGCAGTGCATGAAAATGAGTATGTATGCATGTGTGCATATTGCGTGCACACACATGAAATGAATACTAATTTTTAGACATTTGAAACATTGACTAAGATTAAGGTGACCGAGACAATTTATGTATGCGACCTTCTACTTCCTAATGGGATTTGGTATCCTGCACTTAACTTGAAAAATGATGAATATCATGATCAGAATTACAATTTCATCATTATGTGCTAACAAACATAGGATAAACTTACCTGTCTAGATTTACACAGTATCACTGCAAAATAAAGGAGAATATGGAAATACACCAGACTCAGAAAGTAGTTTCTAGATGATGAACGGTTGGTAGGTATGTTGATTTCATGAGGTATTGGCAAAAGGATTATGGAGAAAGGGCATTCAGATTATGAAGGATTTTGTACCTAAAATTAAGGAATTTGAATTTTGTAAAGATTGATTTGTATTAAATTTTGAAAAGATAATTCTGGTTTTACAAAAGATAAAGGGATCCGGAAAGGAAGGGAATGAGGCTAGTTGAGAACTTGAAACACAAATCCACACAATTGCCAATGAGAACCTGAGCACAAGCAATGGCAGCTGAAACTGAAAGAGGTGGGATTTGTTAGGTAGCAGAAAGCTAGAACGCATAGGATTGTGAAACTGATTAGATTTAAGGTTTGGGAGAAGAAGCAGGTCGAGGGTTTCCAGACTGGACAACTGCAAATGGTAAAATGCTAACAAATTTCCCATCCAGGTTTGAACTTAAATAACTAGCAAATAACAACATCTCAGACAACTAATACTACAAGGCTGAATAGTGGGCAGTTTTAGTTACTCAGGTATATACATTGTCTGTTTTTTGGATGTGTTATAAAGGATTGTTCTAATTTCAGTGGGAAAGTTCTTAGCATTTTAATATTATTTGTTATCTTGGATATGTATAGTTCCTTTTTCCTGTGGAATAAAAGTTATTTTTATGAACAAGTAGAAATGTGAACATAAACCTCACATATGGAGAGGACGTACTTTGTTCTCTCAAAAGGTGTGAATCTAACAGAAAATAAAATTATAACATATCTTTGTAGTTTGAATTAATGATACAGATCTCATCAACTGATGAGTTCTCCTTATCTTGCTTATTTGTGGCTCCACATCTGATAGTCTCATTTATCGAGAACATATCTAGAAAACTAGAATCTAAATGGCTTCTGAGAAAGATGACTATTTAAATCCTGATCTTTTATTCTGTAGGAAGATCTAAAGCAGTGCTGTTCAAAGAGCCAGACTGGTATGAGCTCTTTGCTACCAGTTTATGACAATGTAAGTACAGAAGTTGAGGGTAAGCGTCTTAAAACTTTTATAGCAATAATTCGACTTTGTTCAGTATTCATGCATGTGGACTCTTTAGTGATGAACGGGATCCATCTTGGCTTTGTCTAAGTCATGTGATGAGTTGTGTGGGATTTGAACTGTGTAGTAGTCATGTGAGTAGGACTCCATTACAGTGTGTGACATTTCAAGGTTAGTTTGAAAATTGTTACCCAAAGTGCATAAAAGCTATAAGCTATTTTATTTGGAATATAATTGATATTTGATTATAACTTTATAGAATAAATGGTCAGAAATGACTACTACTGATAAAGGACTGAAGATAAGTTTTAAAAATACAGCGCCACTTGCTTCATTTTGGATAGCAGTTAAAAAAAACGAATATCCTGAGCTTGCTGAGGTTGCTTTGAATTTTCTTCTTCCATTCCATTCTTATATTCTGTGAGCCTCATTTCTCTATGTGTGCTGTTAAACAAAACTTAGAAACGGTTTAGATATATGTTATGTCTTGGGAGGAGTGTTGTCGCCCATCCAATCTAGAGTAGATAAAATGACAAACAAGAAGCAAGCTTAATTACCACATTATAAGCCTTAAGTGTTAATATGTACAATGCATAGAGAAAGTGTGCCTATAAGTGTTTTATGGAGAAATGGTATTTCACACATAATGTTTTGTTCAGCAAAAGTTACACTAGTGATTCTCTACAGTAATTGCTTTGTACAGACTTTCAAAGAAATTTGAATTTATGTTTTGTTTCATTTTCACCTTATTATAGCTCTTTTTATTGTATGTCACAAATATCATTGTCTATACTTCCTTGGAAATTAAAACAAACAAACCTGATTCTTTTCCACAGCTCGAGAATCACAGCTCTCTAGATTAGTGCTTTTAAATCTTATTAAGAATTGCTTGGGGAATCTTACTAATGTGTAGATGTTGACTTAGTAGGTCTGGGTGAGCCTGAGATTCTGTGTTTCTAACAAGTTCACATGCAGATGCTACTGGTCATGGACCATGCTTTGAGTAACAAGACTTTACAGCAGTCCTACCTGATAGGAGTGAGACGTAGCCCACACATGCACTTTAAAAATTTCCAATAGCCACTTTAAAAAAGGTAAAGAGGATACTCAATGATTCCAAAATTTTATAATTTCAATATGTAATCAATCAAAATTATTAGTGAAGTATGAACTTTTTTTTCTCATATTAAGTGTTTTAAGTCTAGTGTATATTTTACAAATCTGAATCCAAATGCGACATTTTCACTGGAAAAAGTGGATTTGCATGCCAAAATTGTTAACAAATGTGTAAAAAACTGAATTGGGTATTGGTTTTAAAATTAAAATTAATCAAAATGAAATGAAATAAAAAATTCAGTTCCTTAGTCAAATCGACTCCATTCCACAGTTACATATGGCTGATGGCTAGCTTACTGGACAGCACAGCTCTAGACCATCCTTAAACTTGAAACCAGGTATTAGAACTAAATTTAGTGTTGGTTTGATGTTGTTAAATATGATCAAGTTTCTTCTGGGTTATAGGAATGAAGAGAATGCGAATAGCTCTAAAGAGCTGTAATATTGAGAAGTGAGAGCAAACAGCAAGGGAAACAACTACAGTGTAAGGAGAAAAACATCAGTTATAAACATTTTGGGATCAGTTAGTGTGTGACCAAAGCTCATTCACTTTTCTCTGGCATCTGAGAGCATCATGTTGTAAATAATACTTTGTTAATACTGATGATTTCTAGTTAGCAATAATAAAAGGATAAATTTGGAATATACACTGTTAAAGGGTAGAGATGCGTATAATATCATGTTGTAAAGACTTGTATAAAAATAGTTCAAGAAACTTTAAAGCATTTAGTAATGGCATGTTTAAAAATCAAAGAGCAGTGGAGACTCACTGAAATTGGATAAGTCATGAAGCCATGGAGACCGTAAAACAATTGAACCCACAAACAAAAATAGAAAATAAAAAAACCAAAACCAACTTTGTTTTGCAAAATTTTAGAAGATAATTGAAAAGGCAGGAAGAAGAGAACTTTACAGGAAACATTGAAGCCTATTGTGAAAGAATGTATTACAGATGTCAGCCTTTAGGGTGGAATCCAACATGCTCTGTCTCTTTCCTCCTCTGCTTGTTTCTCTTGGTAAAAACACAAGGTCTGGTGTGTTTAAGGTATATACAGAGATTACAGGTCCATGGCACTTAGGAATGAGGTTTGCAAGATCTGAGCCTTCCCCTGCAGGGTTTGCCTCGGTGAAATATGTCCCAGTGATTCCCAGGCCCTGGGACCCCTGGCTGCAGCACTCTTGGCATTCTCTCCGTGTTAGTCTGCCAGTTGCCATGGTATGCTGTGTGTGGACGCATGTTTTTCCTGAGAATTGTTCAGGGCACTTAGGGGAAACATTTTTGTCTTGAAGGGGCAACTGAATGAGAGGTATGTGTATGTGAAAGTCGCTCAGTCATGTCCAACTTTTGGACATGGACATGTGACCCTGTGGACTGTAGCCTGCCAGGCTCCTCTGTCCATGGAATTCTCTAGGCCAGAATACTGGAGTGGGTAGCCAGCCGTCCCCTTTTCTAGGGGATCTTCCCAACCCAGGGATCGAACTCAGGTCTCCCGCATTGTGGGTGTATTATTTACTGTCTGAGCCACCAGAGAAGCCTGGATGAGAGGAGGGGAAAGGGGAAATAATAAGGGCAAGAATGCAGGGGTTTTTGGTTTCTTGGTTCACTTGGTGCTGCAATACAATAATAAGGACATTATATTCAGTAGAACACTTCATGGGATTTCATGAACAGTCCAGGATTTGTGTACCCTTATTCCTGAGCTATGGCATAGACTCTAGAAATGAATGGAGTATAGTTTTTGACAGCACAGGTCCTGGAGTCAGACAGCCTGGGTTCATATTCAAGCAGAACATTTTTATTTATTTATTTATTTTTTTATTATTATTATTTTTTTCCAGTGGGTTTTGTCATACATTGATATGAATCAGCCATGGATTTACATGTATTCCCAATCCCGATCCCCCCTCCCACCTCCCTCTCCACCCGATTCCTCTGGGTCTTCCCAGTGCACCAGGCCGGAGCACTTGTCTCATGCATCCCACCTGGGCTGGTGATCTGTTTCACCATAGATAGTATACATGCTGTTCTTTTGAAATATCCCACCCTCACATTCTCCCACAAAGTTCAAAAGTCTTTTCTGTATTTCTGTGTCTCTTTTTCTGTTTTGCATATAGGGTTATCATTACCATCTTTCTAAATTCCATATATATGTGTTAGTATGCTGTAATGTTCTTTATCTTTCTGGCTTACTTCACTCTGTATAATGGGCTCCAGCTTCATCCATCTCATTAGGACTGGTTCAAATGAATTCTTTTTAATGGCTGAGTAATATTCCATAGTGTATATGTACCACAGCTTCCTTATCCATTCATCTGCTGATGGGCATCTAGGTTGCTTCCATGTCCTGGCTATTATAAACAGTGCTGCGATGAACATTGGGGTGCACGTGTCTCTTTCAGATCTGGTTTCCTCAGTGTGTATGCCCAGAAGTGGGATTGCTGGGTCATATGGCAGTTCTATTTCCAGTTTTTTAAGAAATCTCCACACTGTTTTCCATAGCGGCTGTACTAGTTTGCATTCCCACCAACAGTGTAAGAGGGTTCCCTTTTCTCCACACCCTCTCCAGCATTTATTGCTTGTAGACTTTTGGATAGCAGCCATCCTGACTGGCGTGTAATGGTACCTCATTGTGGTTTTGATTTGCATTTCTCTGATAATGAGTGATGTTGAGCATCTTTTCATGTGTTTGTTAGCCATCTGTATGTCTTCTTTGGAGAAATGTCTGTTTAGTTCTTTGGCCCATTTTTTGATTGGGTCATTTATTTTTCTGGAATTGAGCTTCAGGAGTTGCTTGTATATTTTTGAGATTAATCCTTTGTCTGTTGCTTCATTTGCTATTATTTTCTCCCAATCTGAGGGCTGTCTTTTCACCTTACTTATAGTTTCCTTTGTTGTGCAAAAGCTTTTAAGTTTCATTAGGTCCCATTTGTTTAGTTTTGCTTTTATTTCCAATATTCTGGGAGGTGGGTCATAGAGGATCTTGCTGTGATTTATGTCGGAGAGTGTTTTGCCTATGTTCTCCTCTAGGAGTTTTATAGTTTCTGGTCTTACATTTAGATCTTTAATCCATTTTGAGTTTATTTTTGTGTATGGTGTTAGAAAGTGTTCTAGTTTCATTCTTTTACAAGTGGTTGACCAGTTTTCCCAGCACCACTTGTGAAAGAGGTTGTCTTTTTTCCATTGTATATCCTTGCCTCCTTTGTCAAAGATAAGGTGTCCATAGGTTCATGGATTTATCTCTGGGCTTTCTATTCTGTTCCATTGATCTATATTTCTGTCTTTGTGCCAGTACCATACTGTCTTGATGACTGTGGCTTTGTAGTAGAGTCTGAAGTCAGGCAGGTTGATTCCTCCAGTTCCATTCTTCTTTCTCAAGATTATTTTGGCTATTCGAGGTTTTTTGTATTTCCATACAAATTGTGAAATTCTTTGGTCTAGTTCTGTGAAAAATACCGTTGGTAGCTTGATAGGGATTGCATTGAATCTATAGACTGCTTTGGGTAGAATAGCCATTTTGACAATATTGATTCTTCCAATCCATGAACATGGTATGTTTCTCCATCTGTTTGTGTCCTCTTTGATTTCTTTCATCAGTGTTTTATAGTTTTCTATGTATAGGTCCTTTGTTTCTTTAGGTAGATATACTCCTAAGTATTTTATTCTTTTTGTTGCAATGGTGAATGGTATTGTTTCCTTAATTTCTCTTTCTGTTTTTTCATTGTTAGTATATAGGAATGCAAGGGATTTCTGTGTGTTAATTTTATATCCTGCAACTTTACTATATTCACTGATTAGTTCTAGTAATTTTCTGGTAGAGTCTTTAGGGTTTTCTATGTAGAGGATCATGTCATCTGCAAACAGTGAGAGTTTCACTTCTTCTTTTCCGATCTGGATTCCTTTTACTTCTTTTTCTGCTCTGATTGCTGTGGCCAACACTTCCAACACTATGTTGAATAGTAGTGGTGAGAGTGGGCACCCTTGTCTTGTTCTTGATTTCAGGGGAAATGCCTTCAATTTTTCACCATTGAGGGTGATGCTTGCTGTGGGTTTGTCATATATAGCTTTTATTATGTTGAGGTATGTTCCTTCTATTCCTGCTTTTTGGAGAGTTTTAAACATAAATGAGTGTTGAATTTTGTCAAAGGCTTTCTCTGCATCTATTGAGATAATCATATGGTTTTTATCTTTCAATTTGTTAATGTGGTGTATTACATTGATTGATTTGCGGATATTAAAGAATCCTTGCATTCCTGGGATAAAGCCCACTTGGTCATGGTGTATGATTTTTTTAATATGTTGTTGGATTCTGTTTGCTAGAATTTTGTTAAGGATTTTTGCATCTATGTTCATCAGTGATATTGGCCTGTAGTTTTCTTTTTTTGTGACATCTTTGACTGGTTTTGGAATTAGGGTGATGGTGGCCTCATAGAATGAGTTTGGAAGCTTACCTTCATCTGCAATTTTCAAGCAGAACATTTTTAGCTGGGTGGCCTTGGGAATTTTCTTAAGTTCTCTGTGTCTCAGTTTTCTCCTCTCGAAATAGGAATAACAATAGTATACATAACCCTAGGATAAAATGAAATGATAGCTCTAATGCATTTAGAACAGTGCCTGGTAAGCTCTGAAAAAATATTAACTGTTTTGCATTATTTTTCTACAATTACCATGGAGATTTACTTTCTCAAGTTCTGTTTCCTCCAGAGAAGCTTGTTGGCAATGGGAAGAAAGCTTTGTCAGGTCAGAGGTCTCTCCTTTCTCACTTAAAAAATGGATATAAAATGATAATTAAAGTGACTACTATACAGACACATAGAGACTTTCTCTCAACGCCGAGTGTGGGGAACCCTGAGCTAGGTTGTTCACAGCTCTTGTTCTCAAGAACAATTACTTCCTTCTTTTCCTCTCCTTTGAACAGTCAGAGCCCATTTTTCTTTGTCACTTCTTTTCCCTATAGTCAGACAGCCTATAGTCTGTCCACAGTCTATAGATCTGTCTTCAGATCTATAGCACAGGCAGACTGTGGAAACCTCAGAGAAGGCTTGAGGAATCCCATGAGAGGGTAGGGGCCTATCAGGTGGATCTCTTCCAAGATGATATGAATTCAATACATGTTTGTTTAATATATGAATAAAATGAAATCTACTAAGATTATTGAACTTAAAGTTTTTAAGAAGAAGTAAAAAGGTACCCATTTAACAAATCATTTCAGCCCCTGTAAGAGTTAGGCTGAATACACCTAAAGAAACCTTCAATGATTTAAGGAGTGAAGTATTATACTTAATCATTGCCCTCACTGAATCCAAAAATATGTGGTACATAAGGTGCCTCATGGGTTTGCTGGGTTGCTCAGCTGGTAAAGAATCCGCCTGCAATGCAGGAGATCTCAGTTCAATTCCTGGGTCGGGAAGTTCTCCTGGAGAAGGGATGGGCTACCCACTCCAGTATTCGTGGGCTTCGCTGCTGGCTCAGCTGGTAAAGAATCTGCCTGCAATGCAGGAGACCTGGATTTGATCCCTGGGTTGGGAAAATCCCCTGGAGGAAGGCATGGCAACTCACTCCAGTGTTCTTGCTTGGAGAATCCCCATGAACAGAGGAGCCTGGTGGACTACAGTCCATGGGTTGCAAAGGGTCTGATACAACTGAGTGACTAAATACAGCACAGCACAAGGCACATAGTGGGTGCTCAATAACTGGAATAAGCAAAAGGATACATGTGTGGAGGGAAAGACCTTGATGCACAGAAGGAAGAATGTCTTTCCAGGGGAGGATTATTGTTACAGAGATGTGAAGGGTGAAGCAGAATGTGTTTCTGTCAGTCAGTCAGTCAGTTCAGTCGTTCAGTCATGTCCAACTCTTTGCGACCCCATGAATCGCAGCACGCCAGGCCTCCCTGTCCATCACAAACTCCCAGAGTTTACTCAAACTCATGCCCATCAAGTCGGCGACGCCATCCAGCCATCTCATCCTCTGTCGTCCCCTTCTCCTCCTGCCCCCAATCCCTCCCAGCATCAGGGTCTTTTCCAATGAGTCAGCTCTTTGCGTGAGGTGGCCAAAGTATTGGAGTTTCAGCTTCAGCATCAGTCCTTCCAATGAACACCCAGGACTGATCTCCTTTAGGGTGGACTGGTTGGATCTTCTTGCAGTCCAAGGGACTCTCAAGAGTCTTCTGCAACACAGCAGTTCAAAAGCATCTATTTTTCCATGCTCAGCTTTCCTCACAGTCCAACTCTCACATCCATACATGACCACTGGAAAAACCATAGGCTTGACCAGACGGACCTTTGTTGGCAAAGTAATGTCTCTGTTTTTTAATATGCTATCTAGGTTGGTCATAACTTTCCTTCCAAGGAGTAAGCGTCTTTAAATTTCATGGCTGCCGTCACCATCTGCAGTGATTTTGGAGCCCCAAAATATAAAGTCTGACACTCTTTCCACTGTCTCCCCATCTATTTGCCATGAAGTGATGGGACCAGATGCCATGATCTTAGTTTTCTGAATGTTGAGCTTTAAGCCAACTTTTTCACTCTCCTCTTTCACTTTCATTAAGAGGCTTTTTAGCTCCTCTTCACTTTCTGCCATAAGGGTGGTGTCATCTGCATATCTGAGGTTATTGATATTTCACCCGGCAATCTTGATTCCAGCTTGTGCTTCTTCCAGCCCAGCGTTTCTCATGATGTACTCTGCGTATAAGTTAAACAAGCAGGGTGACAACATACAGCGTTGATGTACTCCTTTTCCTATTTGGAACCAGTCTGTTGTTCCATGTCCTGTTCTAACTATTGCTTCTTGAGCTGCATACAAGTTTCTCAAGAGGCAGGTCAGGTGGTCTGGTATTCCCATCTCTTTCTGTCAGCATAGTATAATTACCTCTAGATGATGTCAGTGTGGTTCTACAGGAAGGCTATTTCTCAAGGCTCCTTCCTAACCTAAAACACTCTAAGAGTGTTATGAGCGACAGGATAATTCCTGGCATGTTTTTCTTCAATTATTCCTCTGCAGTTGAATAATCAGCCTTTAGCATTACTGTTCTGAGCCTCCTTTCCCTCTCAAGAGTCTGAGAGAGTTGGTTGTAGAACAGATGTTCCACACTTACCTCTTGCTGCCACTGGAGTTGGTGCTCACAAGTAGGTTCTTTTCTTTTGAAACATTGCCAACCCCTCCCCCGCCCCAATGAATGATGGGCTTTCTTCTCCGTTGCAACCTTTGTCTGCTTCCTCTTTAAGACTGTGGTCTAGAAGAGGCCAGAGTTATGCCCACATGAATATTGAGTTAAACTGCAGTAGTTCATAATCTCTGTAATGTTGAGGGCATTTCTCCATTTGTAAATGGAAACCGTCTCCATATTTGTTTTCTTAGGTTTCTGCAGTTTGCCTGTTTATTTTTGCTTTGTGGCCCCTTCCATCCAGAACAGGTCCTAAAGATAACCCTTGTACATTTTGTGGCAAGGACAGCCCTTACCTGGGCAGACTCTCTAATTCTACAGGTTTTGAATGTGCCACTTGCTTTGATTGCAAAGACACTTCTAACCATCTTGTGTGTGTGTGTGTGTGTGTGTGTGTATCTGCTGGGGTAGGAGCTGGAAGGGATGTCTCTAGAAAGACTCAGGAGACTTATAGCATGCTGAAAGTTCCCTTTAAGGTCACTTAGTTTAGAGGCTTTAGAGGAATCTCCAGGTAGTACAGAGGTGCCTTAAAGAGGCTTCTGTATCAAGAGAGGGCTGCTGAATGAAGATGGAGGTGATTTTTCCTGCCTCCCAAGATCCTAGTAATTTAGCTTTTATCTATGTTTTAAACTGACTCCATGTTCTCATTTTACAGATGAGGTAATGGGGACTGAAAAGAGTTGTTAGTAGGATACTGTTTTACTTAGGCTACTGCTGGGTTGCCCTCTTTATCATCCTTTTGATGTGCTATCACTTGCCTCACAGTGACCTCTTTTTTCCTTCATTCTCCACCCTGACTTCTTCAGCCTCCACAGATGCCGTGTTTTCCTGAAAGAATTGAGGCCTCCATTGTGTTTGCTCCTGTGTCTTCTTTCCCCCACCTTAGCACCTCTTGTCCATGTCCAGTTTTCCTTCCTTTCCTGTCTCCGAGGAAAGTATGCCTCTGCACTTTCCCAAGGCAAATCCTTCCACTTGGGTCTGCAATTCTACTTCTTCCTTTTTCTGCTAGGATTTTGTCTCAATTTGGACTAATGTATTCAATCATTTCCTGTCATCCAAGTACCTGTAAACACATATGGGTCTTCCTATCATGCAAACAAAACAAACACAACAGCCACAAAGAAAGACATATTAATTCTGCTTATTATCCATTGCTTTCTAAATGGAGTCCATGTGTGTGTGCTTCGTTGCTTCAGTTGTGTCTGACTCTTTGTGACTCTAAGGACTGTAGCCCACCAGGCTCCTCTCTCCATGGGATTCTCTAGGTAAGAATACTGGAGTGGGTTGCCATGCCCTCCACCAGGGGATCTTCCCCACCCAGGGATCGAACCGGCATCTCCTTCATCTCCTGCATTGCAGGTGGATTCTTTACCAGCTGAGCCACCAGGGAAGCTCCTTCTAAATGGAGTGTGGTTCCTCAAACATTCCACTACTGTCCTCTTCTTCCATGTTTTCTCTTACACATAGCCCACATACCAATAAGCTATTTTTATTTTCCAACAAGCACAGTACTTTTTCTTTACAATCTCCTCCCTGGTATTTCCCACTCAATCTCATTTGCCTGTTGAAATCTTCCAGAGTCCATCACACACTATCTCCTCCATGTCCTTCCTTGGCTTCCCGCAAGTGGATGTAATTCTGACCTCATTTAAATGCCCAGAGTACTGCTCCCAACTTGTAAGATCCTGCCCTTATTCTATCAGTCTCGTAGTAGCTCCTCAGGGCAGGATGACTGTTTCTTATTTTTGTGTCCATCACAGTGCTTTGTGCATAGGTATTTGACCTGCCCAATCACATAGCCAGTTGGGCAGAGATGGATCTAAGACACATTTCTCTTGATTCTTCATCAACGGTTTTTTAGTGTGTTAATAATTGGATATATATGATTGACATAAGGGGCATTTTTCTCTGGTATCCCAAGGTCTCTGGGCTTACATTTTGCTATGACTGAGATTACTTTAACCAAACAACTCTACTAATTGTCCCTCTATTCTGGCAGTTTTATTCTGCAAGCCAGCTCTCAACTCTGATGGATTAATGCTAATCCATCAGATTAATTAGTGCTAATCTGGGGTATTGTGTTAAGAAGGATTCTGAGGTTCATTAGGGGGAGGGCATAGTGTTTGATTGGGTTTCCCTGATGTCTCAGAGGTAAAGAATCTCCTGCAATGCAGGAGACATGGGAGACATGGACTTGATCCCTGAGTTGGGAAGATCCCCTAGAGGAGGAAATAGCAACCCACTCCAATATTTTTGCCTGGAAAATCCCATGAACAGAGGAGCTTGGCAGGCTACAGTCTAAAGAGTCGCAAACATCTGAGTATGAGTCCCTGAGTCCTAATAGTGTTTGATTAGCAATGTCTTCAATGGCCATGAGAGGCTAGAATTATGGCATACATGTCAGGTTCTGCTTGTCTATTGGAATGTATGTGGTTTGAATCCTAGGAACAGAAGTTCTCTTTTCCCTAGGCCCCTTAGGGAGGTCTCTGTGCATCGATGGTCACATTTGGTGGTTGGACACATTTCAAGATATGCAGTTTTTCTTTATGTGAGCCAAGCTGGTTTATGCTGGGACTAAACTAGCACCCTTGGCCTCTCTGGAGCTTTGCTCACTGAATTAGAAAATGAGTGCTTTATTCCTGTTCTGAGTTCTACCCTTCTATAAGAGAATGCTAGGTCTTTCTCTTAGTCTCTTAGGGGCTCTGAGCCCAGATTATCTGACACCTTGCTCCTTTTCATTCTTCCTGACATCGTTCTTCTTAGCACATTTAAAGCTCATGGGAAATGTTCTTGTTCTCCTGAGAAAAAGGAAAAATAGGAGGTTTGGGGAAATCTGATGCAAAAAACTCTCTGGCTGAGCCGTGGAGTTCACAGGGTTTCAGTGACCTCCAGCAGGGCCCCTGTGATTCTCCTGGGTCCCAGGCCAGTCAAGGGTGGGCTTTATAGTTCCCGCTCCTCCATCCTCCCTCCTCCCTTCTCCAATCCATACTGTAGTCCTGAGAATATTACTTTTATTTTCCTCCAGCAATAAAAAATTCTCCAAACTCACTTCCTTTACTTGTGATTGTTCTTGGCATGGATTGGAACTGCCCAGACCACAAGACCTTGAGCACAGAACTCCCCCTACACTGAGTCTTACGCTGCTTTACTTCAGATAGAGCAGGGCTGGAAAAAGAAGTTGGTATAAGCAGCTCAGTCTTGCAGGCAGAGGCAGAAATCCCTGCACTGTATTCATACCGTTGCCCCCACACTGCAGTTTCTTGCTTCAGACCCCCAGAGTTCTGCTCTTATCCTCCCTTGTGCTGAGCTTTCCTGGCTTGTCTCAGCCACTTCATCCTCTTCTACCCTTCGTGGGCAACTTTCTTTATCTTGGTTTTGGGTGTAGTTTATAAGGCAGTTGATACACTTCCCACCCAAATTCAGGCTGTGCCCTGCTTCTTTTTATAAAAAATCATTTTCAGTGGCCTTTTCTGTCCCCCTGTTCAGCAGATGTTTCTAGCTCCTTCTCATGGGCGCCAGCCCTTGTGGAAGAAATTCAATCTCTTTTTGCACCAGTCAACCCTTTTCCAACAGACACACAACAAAGTCACTGAAACCCTACTTACGGTGAATCTCCACAGCCCCCCAAGGTCTTCACTCCTCTCGAAGCAGGTGGGCTTTAGCCCTTCCTCCAGACAGCACTTGATGGAAGCGAGGCCAGAGACCCCAGCGCCCACAATCGCAACTCGTTTGGCCATGTTGTCCTGTGTGGGGCAATGAAGCAGAACCATTTATTCGCAAGTGAAAACCCCACCCCATCCTTGGCTGCTCTGGCGAACCAGGAAAAAGAATTGGAAAGATTAAGGGATTTGATCCTTTTGAATCCTCGGTAGCTGGTTTCTGGTGTTGTGAATGCGAGGAGGGAAATGTTTAACCCTGTGCTTCGTATGTTCCCACCCCCTCACGCAGAACTGGTTCTAAATAACAGTACAGTTGTCAAGCCTGCGGCTTTTGGCAGAACGGCTGAAATTGGATTCTTTAGTACATGGAGTTTTGCGTTCTGCACTGTGCTGCTGCCCCCAGCCTTCCTCCACAAACCCTCGAGTGAAATAATAGAGCAGGAGACCGGGGAAGGATCACCTTGGCAAACTCAGTTTTTTATGAACACATGAAATCGAATCTCAGATTGGTGAGATGTGATACAAGGTCACCTAGAAGCTGGTGGAGTGGGGTTGAGATGCAGAGCCAAGACACTGTGGCCACCACGGGTGCTGTTACAACACTGCCCTGGGCAGCTCCCTGACTCTGGCAAACTGCCAGCATCCCAGCTGCGCTGTCGTCCTTCTCCTCCCTGCTGCCAGTGGATGGTCACCAGTGGGAGAGAGAAGGCGTGGGCTGGAAAGGTAGGCATGGAGAATTCTCCTCTTGTCTCCACAGAGTCCTGATTCACCTCTAGGAAACCATCGTGTCACTGTTGGCACTGATGGAAGGGTATCTGACTTTGGCCATGAGTTAACATGAACCTGTACGAATGATGAGAGGCAATATAATGTACTGGTTAAGCCAGTGGCCTCCAACTTTTATGGCACCAGGGAATGATTTCATGGAAGACAGTTTTTCCAGGGATTAGGGTGGAGGTATGGATGGTTCAGGCGGTAATGCAAGCAATGGGGAGCAATGGCCAGGGCCAGATGAAAAGTCACCATCCTTGCTTGCCCACTCACCCTCCACTCACCTCCTGCTGTGTGGCCGGGTTCTTAACAGGCCACAGGGGGCTGGGAACCCCTGGGTTAAGCAACCAGACTCTGGACCACATTGTCTGTGACCTTGGCAAATTATTCTACTCCTCTGTGTATCATAAAAAGGGAAGAAAGTAGTAGTGTTTTCCTTGCAGGGTTTTGTTAGAATCAAGTGAGTCAACAACACATGGCAGTTGGCTTAGAAGTGCTCCTGGGACACTCAATAAAAACACACAATAGAAAGTGCTCAATAAATAGAAGCTATTGTAAGTATAAAAACATTTCCCTAAATCAGCTTCCGGTTTGCCTTTCCCATCACTGAGCCTCTGTTCTTTAAATTCTTATAGCATTTTGGTCAATACGCACAAGCTTAACTCTTTATCATGTGATTTTAGGTGTTGTGCCCCCAAATTTTTTTGTGACATTTTCCTCTCCCTAAGTTAGTAAAATTTTAAACCAGATGGATCAAAGAGTAGATGCAAAATTACCTCAAAGATACTATCTTCCTGGACATTTGCATTTCCTTGTCTCACAGATGAGCTTGTTCCACAAAACTGAATATACATCTTTTGTTTTTCAGGATTGAGACCCAGAGTAGTAGTTCAAGTACAGAGACTTCATCTGGTTGGTACTCTGCTGTGACCCCAGGGTCTAGGGCTGCACTTGGAACATAATGTAATTGATGCTTAGCTCCCCCAAATATTTCTTTTTTAAAATATATATGTGTTTTTAAAATTTTTATTTTTTTGGCTACTCCTTGTGCATGTGGGATCTTAGTTCTCCAACCAGGGATTGAATCCTTGCCCGCCTGCAGTGGACGTGCATTCTTCACCACTGGACTGCCAAGGAAGTCCCCACAAATATTTCTTGAGTGAAATGAAAAGGCTCATTTGTTTAGGTATCATGTGCAAGTGTTATAGAGCCAATTTGCTCCAACTGGATTTGATTTACTGGGGAAAGTTAGTGGGTTCCCTTTGGGGGAAGTCATGCTCTAGCTGCTGATGGAATTGCCTTGAGCTCACTTTATAAAAGAGAGTATCTGTACTGACTCTTATTCCAAGGGCCTGACACAGTACTTTAAACATCTGCCTTTAAACATTTGAAGAATCATCATGGACGGATAAGAATTATGGCCAATTATGGATTCGAAGATGTTATAGGGAGGCAAATTTTAGGTCAATATAAGCACTTTCCAACATTTCAAGCTCTGTTATTTATTTTGTTCAGACAGTCTGTATGATGGTTTTTGGGGGAGATTTTGTAAGTAGGAAATTTGTAGGTAACGTGGAGGGTGGCATCTAATGCCCTATAGGGTCTTCTCAAGCCAGATTTTATGATTCATCTTCTGATTAATTACCCTTCAAACACTCAATGAGGGGCTTCTATGCTGCTAAGCCCTAGGCAAGGTATTCAGGGGTACAAAAGAATCAATAAGGCATAATGCCTTCTTTAGCTATCATTCAGTGGGAAAGTAAGATTTGAAAATAAATACCACAATCTGTGTCAAGTGCTAACACAGAGATATGTTTCATGTGTGCTTTGCAACAAGAGCATGATGAAAGAGGTGTTAATATTGACTTTGGGGAGTTGGGAAAGCAAGACAGAAGTGTACTGTTTGCTCCAGGCTTTGAATGATGAAAAGAATTCCAGTGGGCAGAGGAGTGGAGGAAGTGCCCTCCAGAGAGAGGTAGCAGTGAGAGTAAGGGCCAGAGACTGGCCATAGAGGCATCATGACCACTTGACTTTACGGAGGCTTGACTCTCAGGAGGGCTTTTCTTTTGACTCCTGTAAGAAATAGCCTGTTCCCCACATGAGGGGACTACATTACTCTGTTGATTCACTGAATTGTATGTGTTTAGTCTTCTTTCTGCATAAGCTTATATGTTTCTTCACAGAAGGCCATTTTCTTTGACTTGTCTCTTAATTTTCTCATAGCATCTAGCTGCATGCTTGGCTTGGACTAGTAGTTGCATAAATGGCAATGGGTTGATTTCCTGACAGGTAAAATGAATTAATTCATCACCTTATATCTTTTTAATTAAAAAAATAATTGAGTAAATACCTTCTGGGAGCTAATATCCTGGGTCAGACAGTCTGTCCTCAAAATGACTTTCTATCAAATGTACAATCCATAGAAATTCCCTCCCCAGGTCATCACTGCTACTCGGTGTGGGCCAGATGCAGCCAGCCTTTTTGGAGAAGTAAACACCTCTGTGGATTTTTTGTGGGAAAGTAGGGTAGTTGGGAGTCAGACCTGAGCTGGAAGTTTTGTGTTGGCTAATTGCCAGCAGTGTGATGTTATACAAGTAATTTGTTTCTGTGTCTCAGTTTCCTTCTCTCTAAAATGAAGCTAGTTGTGGTTGACATATATACACTTGGTTGGCGTGTTGCTGTGTATGTGTGTGATTTTTTTCTGACTCTTTATGACCCCATGGACTGTAGCCTGCCAGGCTCCTCTGTCCATGGGATTTTCCTGGCAAGAACATATTTACAGTAAATATGTTAAAATACACTGGATACATGTGAAATAGATAACTAGTGAGAACTTGCTGTAGAGTGCAGGGAACTCAACTGGGTGCTTTGTGGTGACCTAGATGGGTGGGATGTGGGGGAGGGCAGGGAGGGAGGCCCTAGAGGGAAGTGATGTATGTATACATATGGCTGATTCATTTCATTGTACAGCAGAGGCTAACACAACATTGTAAAGCAATTATATTTCAATAAAAATAAATAAAAAGTAAAGCTAGACGTTGAACCTGTTGTAGGAATGAATCAACAGATGTGTAAAACACTTTACCATAGTACTTGGGACATTCTTATCTCAGAATAGAAGTTGCTATGTTATTTTTACATATTCAGGAACATTTTCTTGAATCTGATATTTTTGTAGATATCTGCCTTGATAATTTTGGGTTTATTTATTTGGAATAAGAGAGAATTGAGGCAACTATAGCTAAAGGTTGTGTTCTAGCAAGTGAAGGAAATGAGTAGGGAAATAAAAGAATTGATGATGAGAGAAAGGGAAAGAGAGAAAAAGATAAAAGGAGAAAAAGTAGGTTTCAAATCACCCTTCAGGACTTTTCTTTTTATTTCTTTAAGTTTTCATTTCAGATCTACTAGGTGTGTTTCCATAGTCTCACATGAATTGTTCTCATGCTTGGAAAAGCAAACATGAGAATACATGAGCACATATGCACTCAAGGTAAATACTGCATTCACATGCTAATGAAAATTAATGCTTCCAATCATTCCTTCAAGTATTGATACTTCTATGAAACCAAAGTGATTAAAAAATTAATAAGTGCTTTTTAGAAAAAGTATTATCTGCTTTTATTATTTCTTTTAACTAAAAATAATTTCTAGTCAGTGACTGCTGTAGGTTAGACAAAGATTGATAACAGAGTAGGAAATTTTATTAAGGTGAAAAATACTCTAATGCCACTGATTAGTGTTATTTCACATGCTAATGCAAAAGGACTATTAAAAATACTATTATTTCTAATGTGAATATACAATAAAAATTTGGCCATTCCTTTACCAGAGGTTTTAGAAGCAGTGCATCATCACCATCATCATTATTATTTCAATGAAGAAAGCCTCCTCAAAGCTGACTAAATATGAAAAAAGTAATAAAAATAAAAAGTATGACCAAATTGGTGAAGTGTCCACTGGATGAAAGTGAGTTTATAAAAACCATCAAACAAAATAACTTAAGCAACACAAAATTGCTAAATGAGTTGAGAAATTACTGTCGGTTGCATCCAAGTCACTGATTTTTAACCATGGGGGTTACAAACAAACCACTAGTCTTTTCCTAAGCATTTTACATCACTGCCTCTACTTCAAAGAAGTAAGATGCAAAAATATAATGTACCGTAGTCAGATTGAGTGCCTCTGTTGGTTTATTAGGATGATATAGGGGGTTAAAACATGAAGCTAGGGCTGTCATTCCCAGAATTGTGTGCAGAGGTACTGAGTTATTTTAAAAATTTGAGGAAAGCATAGTAATACTCCATGTCTGTTGAATACCGAAGTATTAGCTGGAGGTAGTTCACAATTTTTATATCAGATAGGGATGTGTTCTATTTCATGATGTAACATCTTTGCAAAGCTAGGTTTCTGACTCTTGCAATGTTAAAAAGTGAACAGTTGAGGGAGAACAGGAAATGAATATTTGATCTGATTCCAAGAGTTGAGCAGTGCTGTGTGCACCTCATTATTAAGTAATTGCGATTATTCAAGTATAAAATAAAAATACCATTTTCCTTTAAGTTTGTGTATTATTATTTCGAACAACTACAAGGTTGATTGAAAAATAACAAAAGTATAAATACAGAGAACAGAATAAAAATACAAATACAAAGAACAGAAATACACAAGTTGTTTGGATGTGACTATTTAATAAGAGGAACTATAGCTTGGGGGCCCCATGACAAAATTACTTGCACACTAAAGAGCCCCTTGAACCTAGGAGGTTTGGGAATCTCTGGGTTATAGTCTTTCCTCTGAATATATTTTAATTGATCAGGATACCTTATCTACTGGTGTCAAGAAATGCAAACTATCTTATACCTAGTCCAGCAGTTAACCAGTGTTAAAGGTTTCTGGTGTGACTCATCTATGTATTTCAAAGGAAGCCATCTTCACTGGTGCTGATAGGCTTCTTGTTTAGTGGCTAAGTTGTGTTCAGTCGCTAAGTCATGTTTAGTCACTAAGTCGTGACTCTTTTGCAACCCCATGGACTGTAGCCCACCAGGCTCCTCTGTCCACGGGATTTCCCAGGCAAGAATACTGGAGAGGGTTGCTATTGCCTTCTCCAGGGGCTCTTCCCAACCCAGGGATCAAACTCTCATCTCTTGCATTGGCAGGCAGATTCTTTACCTCTGAGCTGCCAGGGAAGCCAGACAGGCTTGTATCCAGTCTTTTATTTGTACATTACCCACCCGCCCCTTCCCATTTCTCTCTTTCTGTCTCTCTGTCCCATGTTGTGTCTCTCGTCCTCTCTCTCACACATGGGCGTATACACACATATACATCCTCTTAGCAATGAATATTGGCACAGACTCTACAATGGTACAATATCCTTAGGGGGCTGTTCATTTCAGGAGTAATCAGAGATAGTAGATTTAGTTGAACGGCAGTTGGGGGGTGAGTGAGGGGGTACACTTAGCTCTTGGGAACAACCAAACACAAACTTGTGAGAAACTTGGCTTAGAGCAGGGCCATCCTCTGGGATTTCTAACCCCCAGCAGCTGTTCCCCCCTCCTTCAGCCTCTTCCGAAACACAACCACCTGATAAAAAATTTTCTGCCAGGTTCTAAATTCGCCATACCAGTTACAAGGCCACAGATATTCCCTTGACTGGAGAGGAAGCTAGCAAATAACAAAGGACAGACAGTCTCTCCATCTGTAAATCAGATGGCATTCAACTGGATATTTACAAGAGAGTTTTGAAACTCTTAAAATTTACACTCCTGTGAATTTAACTGAGTGAAAAAAAGACAACATGCAACATAAATTGGTCAGATTCAAAAGAGAGGGGTCATTGCCTCCGTCTCCGAGCTCATGCCAACATTTGGTAGACAAACCCCCAAAGCATTGTCTGACACCAAGTTAGAAGCTATTAATGGAAGCTCTTAAGAAAAAGTACTGATTTCCCTTTGCATTAGGAATACACGTTTTCCCCTTGATTAACCACTTAGTAGTCTACCCAGCAATGTACTTACCAGTGTACACAGAAGACTTGATACTATCTGACTTTACCGTCCCATTACAAGTACTCAAGCATTTACCCCTCTTTGTCCTTTGGGAGGGGGAGTGACTTTATAGCTCTCCACAGACCAAGGGAGTGGCATTCTGGTGAGGTGACTCTGTCCTGAAGCACAATAACAAAACAGGAAAAATCTGGGCCCCACCTCCCTAAATCAAAAGAATCAGAGGTTATATCTGGTTATTTACTTTATGTACTTGAAATTCCTGATGCCAAGTCCCAGCCTCAGTTAAGAGTTTGCAGAAATTGAACTGTATGATCCAGAGCCAATGTTGTCCTAGGCATCCCGCGTACACTGGATGAACCCTGTTCTAGGAGATAAGGAATGTTATGCAGAATTTGCAGTCTAAATTTAGCCATTATTTATATTTTAACTTGATTAATTGCAACAGTGAAATGCTAAGATAAATACTGGTGATATGTACTTTAGACTTACTCTTTTCCCTGCAAAAGAGAAATTATTTTAGGGAGTCATAGCAGCATATTCATTGTTCCTAGATTTCATTCTTAAAAGAGGACGGAGTAAATAAAATAAGGCAATCATGGCAACAGCTGCTTCACTGAAGAGTCACGTTTTAACATTTTGATGCATTTCTCATTTAGAGAAAATGCTTATTGTTTCCAAATAATACATCACCCATATTAGTATTCAGTTTTTCTGTGTTAATTAATTTATTTATATACTTTTATTATTTTTTAAAAATCAATTTCTATGGAGTACAGTTGATATACAATGTTGTGTCCGTTTCAGGCATACAGCAAAGGGAATCAGTTATACGTTTACATATATCCACTCTTTTTTAGATTCTTTTTCCATATAGGTCAGTACAGAGTATTGAGTAGAGTTCCCTTTGTTATAGAGTAATCCCCATTAGTTATCTGTTTTATATGTAGTAGTATGTAAATGTCCATCCCATCTTCCCATCTTTAAAGACTTGAATGCAGATGATTGCCAAGGCACTTGGGAAATATAACAAATATATGGAAGGAGCACAATCTTTGGCATCAGAAGTCCTGGGTTTAAGTAACGTTTCACCAGGCACTATTAGAGTAATCTTGGGGAAGTTATTTAACTTTATAAACCTTTAATTTCCTCAGTTTAAGATAAGCATACTAATACTTGCCTCATAGTTGTGGTGGGGACTGGATGAAGCAATCTGTATAGAGTCTTGTACATAGTACACACGTTGCAGATGGCTGTGATGGGGATGATGATGATGCTATTGCTAGACCAGATAAGGTGTCTTGATTTTTGATTTACAATATTGAAATGACTTCCACAGGTACAGAGACTAAACTCCAAGACAGATTGGTATGACTGAAACATGGAGAAGGTTCTGGAAAGACAAATCTTTTTTTTTTTTTCCCCCTTGATTTTCAACACAGTTTCACTACAGCCTTTAGCCCTACATTCAGAGGGCCTTCGGTATTGTTGGGTCTGTTGCTGGCTCACAATACTCACCCTTTGCCTTGTTTCTGGCTTATTGAAGTCTTGGCACCGAAACAGCATTGTTGGCTTTTGAGCTCAGCTGCCTTCCTGTAGCTATGAAGATGATAGTATCTGGATGATTTCAAAGCTTTAAATTTTACCCCGAAATTAAGGCTTCAAGACTACTACTAGTTCAAGTGTGTTTTTAAAAATCAAAATATGTTTGATATTGAGTCATGGATACCTTGAGAACCAGGGACACGATCAGTGTCCCAAACCCCAGTACTTAAGCACTTACCTTGATTATACATCCCCCTTGGTTCCCACCAAGGAGGTCTCAGGGCCTTACCAGGCAAGCTGCTAACATAAGTGGAAACAAAAACTTTATAGTGTTTGTTGTGTATAAACCTAGCCATTGATCATAACATCTTATTTTCCGTAATTATCAAGAAACTTAAAGTAATTAAAAATGAAAACACTGGCCTTCAACAGCACCTTCAATTTTTTTTTTCTTCTAATTTTAGGGTTTATTGTCAATTAGTTGTACTTGAGGCCTTGGAATGGTGAAATCTATCTGGGCCCCTTTTTGAAACAAACCTAGGCCCTAAGAAACTGAACTGGTGGATGATGGTGCTCTTTAGGGAGTAACTTGGAATTTCTGCCCTTTGGGTACATGGTAGGATTGAACTTCTTGGCCCCTTACTGGTTGGTTGGGAACATGTGACTAGTTCTGGTCAGTGAACTGTGAACCAAAGTAGCAAGTGTCTTTTCTGGGCTCAGAGGATTTAATTGCAATGGTACCCCACTCCAGTACTCTTGCCTGGAAAATCCCATGGACGGAGGAGCCTGGTAGGCTGCAGTCCATGGGGTCGCGAAGAGTCAGACATAACTGAGCGACTTCACTTTCAGTTTTCACTTTTATGCATTGGAGAAGGAAATGGCAACCCACTCCAGTGTCCTTGCCTGGAGAATCCCAGGGATGGGGTCGCACAGAGTCGGACAGGACTGTAGTGACTTAGCAGTAGCATGAGATCCCATAGAACTTTCACTTCCTTCTGTGTGATGAGGAGAAACTTTAACATGGCTGTTCCGTTAGCCTGGATGCCTTGAGTAACGGTGATGAGCAGAGCTTAACTCCCAAAGGATATATAGCATGAAAGAGAAACAGTCTTTGTCTTATTTCAAAGTTTTGAGATTTAAGGATTTGTTCTTAATGCATCACACCTTGCTTGTAATGACTGATGCACTAGAGGGATGTTTGTTTGCTCCTTCATTGCATTTTTAAATAATCTTCTGAAGTCTCACTTCCCTTCCTTTCTTCCCCTGCTCTATTCATATTTAAAGCCATAGAATTTCAATGTTAAAAGAGAGCATAGAATTTACTCAGTTTTAGTCCTGGTTGTAAATTGGACCTACCCATTGCAATTTTTTTCTTTCTCCCTCTAAAAAAGTTAAAACAGTCACAAGTCCTTACTCTTCAACTCCCCCACACTAAAAGCATCAAGAAGCTCCCTGTGCCATTTTCAATAGTTTTCTTTTTTTTTTTTTAAATACACGTGTTCTTTTTTTTTTTTTTTTTTATTTCTCTTAGGGAGACAACTATTTGAAACAGATCATAATCTTGACACATCTGATATCCAGTTCTTGGAAGATGGTAAGATAATACTGGAATTCCATATGTACATAATGTGCTGTTTTTAATATTAAACCATGAAAATCATAGTGATAACTTAATGTAAATTTGTCCTCCCAAGGCTCTAAAGAAACACACTTTGAAGAATAAATTCTAATGTTTGATCAGGTTATGCATTGAACTATGGCAGTGTATTTTTTAAAAGTTTTGTGATAAGGAAAATCAAAGATAGCAATAGGTAAACAATATGGTCACTTTTGCCTGTAACACTTGGTAAAGCAGGTCACTGTGACTCAGATCACCTGTTTTCCTCAAAGTTACAGTATCACAAATCTACAAGAACTGTAATCCATGGTCTGTCACGGAGCTTTATAAAAACTGCAAACCTGGAACTAACCAAAAGTCTTATATTTCATACCAGTCTTCCTGTCTTTGGAACATCTAGTCCCTTGTGCTTTCCTTCTCTTTTTTATCCTAACCCTTATCCTCTTGCTGTCTTCATCTACTCATTTCCATCCATCCACAAATATTTATTGCATCCCTGCTATGAGCTTGGCACTGTCCTGGGCACTGAGGATACAGCAGAGAACACTTCAGATAAGTCCCTTGCCCTCACGGAGCTTGAGGCCACTGAGTGTCTCTTAAATGTAGAGCTCCTTACTCAGTCACCCTCTGGTAGCTCCCCGAGGTCTGTACTCCATCATCCTTCTGTCATGCCCATCGTGCCTGCTGGGATCCTCTAGTATCTGGCCTTTTGACCGTATTCCTGGACTACCTTTTGGAGAAGGGAAGAAGGTTAAGTATCAAAGGTCTTTTTAAAAGTTTTACTGTCTTTACTCCTTTTTGACTCTTTTTCCTGTTTGGTGGATCAAGTATCTCTTTATAGCCAAAAACTTAACAAAAGTGCTCTGTTGATTCTGCCTCTGAAATGTCTTTTCGACTCTTTCCTCGTGATTTGAAAATTTGTTATTTTTCAGCTGGACTTTAGTGGTAGCTTCATTGTTTCCCTGCCTCAGTCTCTTCCTCCTACTGCCCTTCCCTACCTTGTAGCTACCGCCTCTGAGGCAGAATTTCTAAAACCCATGTTTAATCATGCTGTTTCTTCCCTTAAAATCCTCTGGTGGTTCTCTGCTGCTTAGAGGAAGGGGTTGACCTACTTTGGTCCTTTTATTTGGCCTTCATCTGTGTTATTTTTGGATGTTTTTCTTCATGAATCTTGTGTTCCAATTAGAAGGATTCAAGGTCTTAATTTTTTTCTCTGCTTTTGCATAATGTTCTACCTAGAATCACTTCATCCTGGCTCCTTTTCTTCTGGGTAGTTTCAAATTAATCATGAAGATATTTCAGATGTCACTGCTCTGTGAAGGCTTCACTACTTCCTCTCCCAGGCCTAGTCAATTACCCTTTGGCCTGAGCATACCAAATTGTATTTTATTATTGAACTGCCCTTAGTCTTCATGAAGCAGGCTTTCTTCTCACTAAGTTGAATGTCAGTGGACTAGAGTCTGAGAGGGAAGGAAGGTGAACAACATTTGGTGATTTAAGAGTACTGTAAATCCTACTTCTGTGTATTACAGACAGACTGAAGAATGAAGTTATTTCATGCAAAGCCTGGGTATTGCTTCCAGTAGGGCTTAGACATTTGGAATCTTGGAAAGGCATGCCACTGGTTACAGGCGAGCTGGATGAGAGTGAAGAGCGAAATAAATTTGTCAGCTGATTATGAGTATAGTTGAGCTTTAATGATGTACATACATATCTCCAGTACGGAAAGAGATGAACTCTTGGTCAAGTCTCCTGGTCAGTGATAATCAACTTTGTATCATTGTCGTCTCTAGCTTACAACATGCCGGATCATAAATAATTCATTCTAAAGGCCTATTTGGTAGTTGGATCTTTTTAGACTATGAACTGGAAGCCTGAAGATGTTCTCTGTTGACCACTGCAGATCATCGCTGGTGTGATTTGCAGTAGTAGTTCAGGATTTTGTCACGTGCACTACAGATGCATGTTTAAGAAATCTGGTCCTGCCAGTGGGTTGTATCTTTTATTTCTGAGTATAGGACTGAAGGGGACATCTTCTGTCTTTTACAGCTGGAAACAACGTGGAGGTAGATGAGTCTTTGTTCCAGGAAATGGATGACTTGGAGCTGGAGGACGATGAAGATGATCCAGACTACAATCCTGCTGACCGGGAGAGTGACTTGACCGACTGATGGACTATTCCCGTCTGCAGAGAGGCCTGACTGCCACAGCATCTGTGGCTATGCTGAGAGGGTGTTGATTTTCCTTTCTTTTTTCTAAGAAAAAAATAATTTTCAGGAGAATATTCTTCTGATGGGTTTCATCATTGAACTTAATAAATTGATCTTAAAAATTTCAAATATTAAAATGTTCACTTCCTCTTATTGGTGGGAAGAAGGTCACATGTTTATAAAGCCATTTCGAATACACGTGTTCTTAAGTGGAGTTAATTCCCTAAGTTCCTTTCATGTTGAGGTTGTTTTTCTTTTTGTGAGAATACACCTGCAGAACAGTAGCATTGAAAGGGGAGGTGGAAATACTACCATGCCTACTTAAGGCCAGTTATTTTGCTTGAAATGTGTCTTTTCTCTGTCAACAGTGGTGAATCAGTGATTCACACCTCTGCCATCTAAGGATTAGAGCAAATAGCAGCCACTTTAAGTTTCCTTAGACGTCTTTGTAGCTTGATGAGAATTTTGTGGGGAAGTCTGCAACAGTGAGTTAGAAACTGGTATAACACTTAAGGTGCTATTATATTTTGTAACTGCCTAAGAAGTTTGTAATTAATGGGAAATGTTTATATGGTGACATCTGTGGGAACCTTCAAGTTGTGAGCTTTCAAAGACACAAGTGTGCATTTGTGTGTCCAATTATGTAAGTTAGTTCATGTGTCTGGTGTACACTGTCATAACTCTACAAGTGGTTGTGTTTTGTGTACATTACTGTACAAAGTACAGAGCACAGTATCTTTACTTCAAGCTCAGGATATCTGGAAGCAAGCATAGAAGCAGTGGTGATATAACTGGTTCTACTGTGCTTTTCAAGGTATTGTACCATAAGATTGAAATTTTTTTATTTTTTGTGTTTATTTTTTAATGTATTATTTGTGTGAAAAGTATAATAAACCTATTATAGTATGGTACCATATAGCCAATTGTGTTGGTGGGTTCCTAAGCTAACTTGGTTGGACTTACAAACAAATTGAACTCACTAATGCACTCTGGTAATGGAACTCATTTGTACCTAGTGGACTGACGGTATTAAGAATAGCATCAAGGGGTGAAGCAGAAAGAACACTGGTGAGAAATCAGGGTTTGTTAGTATCCTGTGCAGAGTAGAACAGTCATCCTTGTTTTGCCTAACACATGAGGCTGTAGTGAGGATTAGGTTAGATAATAATTGTGGAAGTGCTTTGTAAGAACTACAGAACTCAAATATCTAAATCTTTAAAGTGTGCATCTGGCTTTTCTTGCTCATCATGGTATTCCCAGCCACAGCACAGTCTTCTCTATGTCTGCATTGGACTCTGTGCTATTACTTTTTTGTGCCAGACCAGTGTAAGAGCAGGGCTTAGCTCCTTCTCTATTCCACAAAATGTCTAGCTCCACTCAGTATTTGTGTGTGTGTGTGTGTGTGTGTGTGTGTATTTAATAGCTTTACTGACTAGCTGAAGAATCACAAGGAGAGGTTGCATGGCCTCCTACCCAACATTCTGCTATCCTGCTGGTTCTTTCCTTTCTTTTTGTTCTTATTTTCTTTCCTTCCATCCTCTTTTAAAAAACCTAAACCTTTTTCTCTTCTCCTGAAGAATCTTGTTTTGCTCCAAACTCAGGTCTCTCTTTCTTGACCCCAGGCACTTGTAAGAATATTTTTTTCAAACAAATGTTGTCCCCATTCTTATTTAGATACCTTAATACTTAAGTTAACATACTTATTACTGTAGATATTCATACAAGTTTATGTTATTGTATTAGACACACAAATATATTAAAACTATTTTTGAACCTTCTTTGACAACTTGCATTTCATCAACTTCTTAGTTCTCTTGTGGATCAGCCCCATTCTTGGTGTGTAGAGAGGGGATAAATTGATTAACATGATATTTTACCTTGGATATAAGATGAACATTGGAAAATGAAGGAATAATAAATGATTTTTTTGTTGATTCATCATCCTTCAAATCATCATTTAGCACAGGCTGCAGAGTCAGACAGTTCTGGCAGTAAAACCCAGATGGGCTTGCTTATAACCCATATAACTTGGAAAAGCCTTTTTGCCACTATGTCTCAATTTCCTGGTATATAAAATAGGTTATGAGGATTAAATATGATGAAATTAAATTGAATTCTTTGTAATATTTAGAACATAATAAACGATCAGTAAATGACTTTTTCTTATTTTCTCCAGTTTCTTTAGGTTGCTAAAGTTGAAATAGTTCCACAAAAAGAGAAATTAATGATCCTATAGAATCAATTACTTTCTACTGGCTAGTAGCCCAAAATATAGGAATGTCTAACAATTAAAGCTCTGTTTAATAGTTATAATTAAAATTCCCCTCCCAGAATATGTGACAGGTATAGATGGATATCTGGGTGTGAAAACACAAGCTTTAGGTGTATACTTCTCACCCACAAGATAAAGCAGCCAGTCTTTATTGCAGTTTGTTTGAACTGAGAGAGGAAGCAATAACAGCTGGTATTCAGGAGACATGACTATTCATGTGGCCCTGGATGGTGATCTGAGTTCTTTGAATCTCTGTTTTCATATCTGAGAGCATTCTCTTTAGTCTCTTCCATCCTTAAAATGACCCAGTGACTTGCAGTGATCCTTTGGTTCCTATTATGGTTCCATCATATCATATTTGGTTCCAAAATATGATTCCTATTACTGCTTTACCCTGAGGAGTGCCAAAGCAGCCTTTCTGTGTATTTTCTGGAAGTTGGGTTTGGTAGCTTCTTGGCACAAAATTGTCACCTTTGCTGTTAGTGCTAGTGAACTACAAAAGACATTCTATTTAACCATTATTAAAAAATTGACAGTTAACAAATTATGATAAAACCATAGAATATTATATTTAATGGGAATTAGTGATCATCTGACCCCTTTTCTATGCTCATTTGAGAAAACTCAGTCTCAGAAAACTGAGGTGACTTCTTTAGGAACTACAGAAATAACCTAATAGAAGGCAGGAGTGTAAACACTATTGCAAGATTGAAACAAAGTGGTTTGGTATACAGAGGGGGAGGAGATACATTTTGGCTGGAGGGACTGGGGAAAGCATTTGGCCTGGCACTGAAGGAAGGATGGGATCTTACTAGAGTATTGGGGAGGCAAGAACAGATAGCATGAAGTAAGGGCAGCTAGTGAGGCAGTGTGGAGAGCGTTGGAGAGAAGGTGTGAAGGCATCACAGTGGGAGGAATGCTGGGGAGGGAGGTGACAGCTGGTGTGGGGAGTTTTGAATAATAAATGATGGAGAGCTACTGAAGGTTTCTGAGGAAAGGTGTAAGGTGTCAGCAGGAGGGGACTCCATAGCATATCCTTGTTGGTACTCTCACAAACACTGTTGAGCTGAGCTTTTAGGGACTGGAAGTTTTGGGGCAAGGGGAAGGGACACTAATATCTCAGAATTGGTTGTGGGAGAAACTGATGAGTAACTAGGTAAATTAATCTAAAAATGATGATTAAACTAAGTAAAGAATATAAAAATGGTATTATGAACCTATGGTAACCATGAGAATGTGTTTTATAGATATTTCACTATAGGGAGTGTAATTAACCAAGGGCGTTAGCTGCTGTACTTGAGATGCCTTGCTGCATTCACGCTCAGGTTACTTTTCCCATGAGCTGCATTTAGTCAGTGATGACATATCACAGAGACTGATGCGTTTCATTCACAGGAGAGTCAGGGCTTCTCTGATGACTTGAGGTGTGCCCAGTGGCTCTGCTGATTCTTCTTTAAACCGCACAACAGTCTATGATGTTTCTATCCACCCATCTTCCCTCTCTCCTTCATTCAGGGTCAGACTTGCATTGCTGTTCAGTGACTCTTTCAGCCTTTTCTTGCACAGCGCTCTCTCTTTCCTCTCATGCAGTCTTTTTCCTTAATAAAACACTTGCATATTTAATCTCATTCTAGCAACCAATCTGAATTAAGTAGAACCTAATCTCAGGATTAGAGATTAGAATCTTAAAGTCAATCTTAAAGGAAATCAACCCTGAGTATTTGTTGGAAGGACTGATGCTGAAGCTGAAGCTCCAATACTTTGGCCACCTGATGCAAACAGCTGACCCATTGGAAAAGACCCTGATGCTGGGAAAGACTGAAGGCAGAAGGAGAAGTGGGCAATGGAGGATGAGATGGCTGGAAGGCATCAACGATGCAATGGACAAGAACTTGGGCACACTTTGGGAGAAGGTGAGGGACAGGGAAGCCTGGCATGCTGCAGTCCATGGGGTCTTGAAGAATTGGACATGACTTGGTGACTGAACAATAACAATCTCAGGAGCCTTTGTTTTAGCCTCATTGATCCACGATCTGGTCATGAGGTAGACTGGACCAGAAAGTGAGGTATGTTGTATATAAAAATATTCTCCTTCTCGGGAAATAGCCAAAAACTCTGTACAAGGTGTTGCAGGCCAGTAGCAACATCTTGCAGGATGAAAGACCAGTTATGAAGAAGAATCTTCTTTTGCCATCCTTATTATAATGTGACTGCTGGATTATATTTCAATTAAGCTTTGAAAATCTTTATTACTTGGAATTTTGTTACATATGATGGTCCAATAGTTTTATTTTTTAAATATCTTTATTTTTCTGCAAATATGACACATTTGGCTTTGAGGGTGGAAAATCAAGGACCAATCATCTGGAGAAGAATAGTTAAAATCAGAAGTTAGTAAAAGGGAACCATCACAGGGAGAGATTTTGCAAGAAGATGATAGCTAGCTCATATCTCTGAGATATTCTGATGCAGAGAATGTCTCTGTGGATCATAGTTTGGAACAAACTATCCTAGATGGTTAGTTTATCTAGGATACTTTCATGTTTCTGGATGTATGGAGGCAAAGGAATAGACTTGAATGAGTCTTCCTTAATCAATCTCAGGCTCTGGAGATGAACTATTTATGTTTAAAAAATCTACCAGAATACTTGAAATGATTTCAAGTGATCATCTTCTTTCTAAGCATTTTCAAGAATGTAAATTGAATAACAATTTTGTCCTAATGGCATTATTCCCCTTGACTCCACTGATTCAGCATTGACCTGACAATGGATTCTCAATCTTCCACTATAGAAATAGAATAATAACCATAGTCATTTCACTGGCTAGTGGTAATGATGAGTGAGTTATGAAAAAACAATTAGGGCAAAGCTTTGCACATTACAAAGCAGGGACTGGCAAGCTTTCTGTATTTACAAACTTTCTGTAAATATTTTAGGCTTGTGAGCCATACTGTTTTTGTTAGCAACTACTCAGCGCTGTCATTACAGCTTCAAAGCAGCCACAGACAATCAGTGAAAAGGAATGGCTATGTTCTGGTGAAACTTCATTTACAGATATAAGTAGTGGGCTGGTTTTGACCTACAGGCAGTAGTTTGCCTACTCTTGCTATAAAGCCTTGATAAATTCTATTCTGTTATTATTATTAATGTAATCGCTTGTAAATGATTTTTAATAATTAGCAAGGTAATTGGTTTTTAATTGATAGCTAAGTATATATACCACACACACTTTTTCAAAGGAATCTGCTTGTAGGAGCAATGAAAAAAAAACAACACCTGTATTTAAAGGCTGGTATCATTTCAATAGCCTTTAAAGAGTTTCCACTGACAGGATTGCCATCACATTGTTCTGGGCACTTGAGAGAGAAATCTAGGCCAAGTGAAAAGTGACGACCCCAGTGGCTTTGGAGGAATAAAAGGAGAAATTTGTCTAAATCTTGAATCTTTGACCTTTCCCCTCTCTTTGAAGGTCTTGTTCTGGGCTTGTGGCATGGTTTAATCTCCCAAAGCACAATTTGTAGAAATAACGGCTGTGATGAATGTTTTATAACCAGATGTTTATCTATTATGTTGCTCAATATCTGTTGACATTGAATTGCTTGTGACATTTTTAAAGTTCAGTTCTAAGCAAATGTCTGTCTCTCCTAACAAGCTGGTATGCTTGCTTTTATCAGATGACAAAGGTTACATACCGTTTTGCTTTTTGCCTTGGTTATTTGTTGGTTAGAGCTAAATACAAGGCCCAGTTATTACAATACTTTTCATCTACTTGGGAAATATACTTTTTTTCCCTTAACACTTGTTTTTTGAAAATGTCAATGATTATCTTTAACGTCATTATATAAGCATTTATTTTGTTGTAAATTCCTTCAAACAAATTTTAGACCTAGCTAAAATATAATCCAAATATTATAAATAAAATTAATCAGATCTTATTTATGAGAAGAGTATTGTTTTCTATGTAAAGGACCTACAAAAGCCATACATATGTGATTATAAATAGAACTTTAGTAAGTATTTTTTTAATAGTAGAGGTTTTTGTAAATAAATATTATGGGGCAAGGTTATGATATTCAGTTCTGGAGTCAGGCAAACCTGAGTTCCGATCCCACCTCTATCTCAAGATGGATGGCCCTGGGCATGTTACCTAACTTGAGTCTCAGTTTCATAGCCTGTAAAATGGGTACAAGAGCTGTACCCATCTCACAGAATTGTCATGAGAATTAAATGAAATAATACACACAATGTGCACATTGGTGTATGACAAGTACTCTCTCTCTCAATATATATATGGTAAATACATATTATATGTATAGTAATATTGTAAATACATTTATCCATCTATTATGGTATGCTTATTTTTAATTTTACAGCAGTGTCTCTATCAGAATATAGTGAAGTGAAAGTGTTAGTCGCTCACTTGTGTCCAACTCTTTGCGACTCCATGGACTGTAGCCCGCCAGGCTCCTCTGTCCATGGAATTCTCCAGGCAAGAATACGGGGGTGGGTAGCCATTCCCTTCAGGAGATCTGCTTGCCCAGGGATCAAACCCAGGTCTCCTGCATTGCAGGCAAATTCTTTACTGCCTGAGCCACCAGGGAAGCCCTTCAAAAATGTAAGACAAATATAAGAGAAGTGGCTATTTGCTCAGCTTTTAATGTGAGGCCCTAAAAACCTGTCTGAATGTTGCTGTTTTCTAAGTCTATCTTCTCATTTTTCTTTTTCTCCAATATTTTTGAGTGATTCTTCATGAAGCAAATGGAGCCTGGCTTAACATTTGAGAACACTGTGACCAAATAAAGTTTGGCTAAGAGGACTATCAAGAACAACATGCAGAAATTTAAATATTTACCCACAATTTAAATTTTCCAATAATTTAAACCATGGGTGCTTTTCATTCTGTGTAACTCTACTGTTTTCCTATATGGCTGTCCTTTATTCAGGCTTGGCAGCACTATTCAGCCAGTGTTACTATATTGATTTTTATTATTATTATTATTTTTTTGGAGAGTCTGGTGAGTTTGAGGGAAGGATGGATGGCAAAGAAATTTCATGACACAATTTTGGTTTTATACATTTTATACCTAATTCTTCTAACTCTTTCTCTCTCTCTGTTCTTTCCAACTCTAAAATTTAGACTTTAGATTTAATATTTTTTCTTTTAGTTTTTTTTTCTTTAAGAGGTACTGACTGCCATTAAAACTTAAAGCATTATGCTGACAGATTAGAATCACTGAAGTTGGGAAAAAAAGGCCACCACAACAGCAAGAAGCCCCAGGATTTTCAACAGGAAGGAAACTGGGAAAGTAGATGAGGTTTTGATAGCCCGTGTCTTTAAAGGCTTCAGCGTCCTTTGTTTCTGGGTGAAGATGGCATTCCTGGCTCCATCCCACTGCCCAGGCCCAACCAGACGATACTGATAGGAGTTGCACGGCCCAAAATAGAGTTTCACAGCCAGTTTAGGATCTTTTAGCAAGAGAGAAAGGATGTCTGGCTTCACACCTATCTCTACAGCGAGCTCGTCCACGTAGCTGATGTAACTGGTCTGCAGTAGCTGGCTTTTGCTCTCTCCAAACCTTAACGTAGAAAAAAGGACAGAGTCACAAAATATTCTAAGTTACATAAGAACATTCGGTATTCAATAAGTGCTGAAAGAATGGAGAGATGAATGAATGAATAAATGAGCTTTGAATGACTCTGGTGGCAAGTGTTAGTTTATTTCATCAGGAGACCCACATCTCAGATTGAGAGTAGGATATAAAATAAATAAGTCTGATTTCATGGAAGTTCTAGGAATGTGATAGGGTTTATAACCATTATTATTATTTGGTATTTAGCAAGCAGCTATAAATCTTCTGGCAAGTAAAACTAGTCAAGATTGTTGCAAAGATTCACCAGATTACAGATGCAAGTGTAGCTTGGTGTCTTGCACAGAAGAGATGCTTAATATTTTCTAGTTAAATTGTTAAAGTATCTGGCACTCTGGTTGGAATGTAATAGATGAATTAGAGCTTTAAAGTGAGATAATCCCTACATGTGATGTAAGGCCCCAGAGTAAACCTTCCAATGTACTTAATCACTTATGGAATTTAGTGGATTCCTTATGGAATGGATTCTTAATGGATCCTTAAGATCACTTATGGATTCTACTGTGTCACAAAGTATAAATCCTTGACTTTCATTCCATGCCAACTCCTTTCTAATTTGCTTTGATGGGAGTTCCCCCAGCTAACTTTCCAGAGATACTCGGGGCTACTGTCACCACCATTGCCCCATCCCATTTTCTCTTCACCACAGAGTGTGAGAAGATATAGAATCTAACACAGGCATCATACAAAACAAATGAAAATATGTCAAGGAAAAATGTTCTCGTTTGGTGAAATGACTATTTTTAAGTAGTTGGATCTTAAACTAGCATATATAAGAATCATCTTGGAAGAACACAAAAATATGAATTTCCAGTCTCATCCAGAAATTTTGATTCAGTTGGTCTGGGTTATGTCCCAGGACTCTGCATTTTTAAGAAGCAGCTAGGTGATTCTTGTGAGCAGTTCAATACTGTTCTATGTAAAGAATTAAAAAAAATTCTTACCAGTCAATTCTTTTTTTATTCCTCTTGATAATGTCTTCCATCATAGTTCTCTCTGAGGGCAAGGTACATAAGCCTAGAAAATAAAAGGCTGGTTGAGCGGTAGGTTTGGATCAGTATCATTACTTTATCTAGTAATTGATTCTTACATGTAAATTTTGGCCACTGACCCATGTTAAACCAGTCAGGGAGGCTGTGCTGTTGAACTCCAGGGTGTGCCACTCACATTGAGTTCTGTGTGATGTTGCCCAGGATCCACCAGACTACACCATGGACTCTGAGGTGGGGTGGTGGTGGTAAGAGAGGAAGCTGGAGTGGGAAAGTGAGCCTACGAAGCCAGGGAGTTCTGCCAGGTGGCGTGAGCTCCATTCTGAGGGTGGTGGGAAGCCTTGGGAAGTGACCTGATCAGGTTTGCCTTTTGGAAAGATTTTCCTAGGTGTTGAATTTTGGAAAATGGGTTCCAGGGAGGTGAGTGTAGAGGCAGGAAGACCAGTTAAGAGGCTGTGAAGTAAACCAGGTGAGGGAGAGAGTGGCACAAACTAGGTGGGGCAGTGGGGATGGGAGAAAGATTGATGTGAGTCATCACTGTGTGCTTGGGAGGCCATCTGTGTCACAAGTGTCCCTGGAGCGTCAGACATGCTGGAAAATGGTCAGTTTCTCTGACAGGCTACAGTCCATGTGGTTGCATATAATTGCACATGACTGAGCAACTAACACTTTTTTCACTTTTTTTGGCTCCCTAGGGGCTCAGATAGTCAAGAATCTGCCTGCAGTGCAGGAGATCCAGGTTTGATCCATGGGTCAGGAAGATCCCTTGGAGAAGGGAATGGCTCCCCACTCCAGTATTCTTGCCTGGAGGATTCCATGGACAGAGAAAGCTGGTGGGCTACAGTCCATGGGGTCGCAAAGAGTCAGACATGACTGAAGAAGTAACACTCCTTGGATATGGCTAGTCATCAGACATCTCAGATTCAATGAGTCCAAAATTGAGTTTATCACTGAAGTCCTCCTGCTCAGGCTTGCATTCTTCCACACGCCTCCCCTCGTCCCAGCACTGCTCTCAATCCAGTTTCCACTGCCTGAGATCTGCAAGTCACCTGTGATTCTGCTCTCTTCCTTCAATTATTCTTGGAGCCGATCATTATGTCCTGCTGGTTTCACTCTTAACTATTTCTCTTCTCCACATTGTCTGTTTGCCTGGCTGAGGTTGTATCATGTTTTAGTATAGACAATTACATAGCCTTCTCACTGGTCTCTGGGACTGTATTTCTTTCACCTTTCAAATCTATCTTTCACACTAATGCTGAAATAATCTACCAAAAATGTAAATCTGATAATGTCTGGTCTTTGCTTAGAACCTTTCACTGGGTCCTCTGGCAGAAGGGCTTTCTTAAGTGGAGACTCTAGGTCCTCAAGCCAGACTTAATCAGGGCTCCTAAGGGTCCACTGGATGGTATTGGGTCTACCAGCTAAATTTGGGAAGGGGCTTCAGGTGGCTCAGTAACAAAGAATTTTCCCACAATGCAGGAGACGCAGATTTGATCCCTGGATTGGGAAGATCTTTTGGAGAAGGAACTGGCAACCCACTCCAGTATTCTTGCCTGGGAAATCCCATGGACAGAGAAGCCTGGCAGCGTACAGTCCATAGAGGCGCAAAAGAGTTGAACATGACTTAGAGACTAAACCACAACAAGAAATTAGAAAGAGCTGATCTATATTTTATATTCAAACTCGTTAGTGTGCCTCAAAAGGTTCCTCTGTTCTGGTCCCTTGCTCTCTAAGAAGAATCTTTCACCCCTCCCTGCCTCACACCCCACGTTCTAGGAATATCAGATAACGTGTAACTCTCCATCTATATCACACCTCTGTGCTCTCACTCAAGGGTTCCTTTTTCTGCACCTGGGAAACCCAGCTATCTAGGAGTCTTCCTTGACCACATGCCCTTCCTCAACCCCACTCTGTTGTTGCTAGCACTCTTTCTCTTCTTTCTGTACACTCCATGCATTCCTCTGACAAAGCATTTGTCTTATTATCTTGAAATGATCCATTTAAATTTGTCTCTATGCCACCAAGTTCCAGCACAGGGCTGAATATTCAATAAATTTTTGTTTAGCTGAATTGAACCCTGGGATCAGGGAGATAGTAACAGTCTTCTGAGAAGTGCAAAGTGCTACACAATGCTCAGAGAGAAGTATTTCAATCATTTTATAGCTTTGTAGGGATCTGTGAGGTTGAGGTGCTTAGATATTAAGAGTTAATTTGGAATTAAGTATGGAGTAGGCCCTAGGTCTCTTGATTTGCACATATCCCAAGGAACTTATAAACATTTTATAGGTAAAACTTGGAGTCATAGATGTCTTCCTTCTTCACTGTTCTTTCATTAGTCCAACAAAAAGTAATATGTACTTAACACTATGCCAATTGAAATTCTCTGAATTTTCTAATATTTTAAAGGAATGATTATGGATATTTATTCTTGTATCCCAGTATTTGTTATTTTTTGAATTCTCTGCTAACTTTTTAGGATGCAGTTTTGTGAGAGCAGCCAAGGTTGGAAACTTTTTTGGCAACTTCCTTTTCTAAACTTGTTTTTAGCAAAGTCCACCAAGTGTGAAACCCTCAGCCACTCACCTGCCTGCTCACTCACTCACTTACCTTTGAAAACTCTGGTTACCCAACGAGCTTGAAGTTCAATAGCTGGGAAAATGGGACCTAGGGGCTGGATTAAACCGATGCATGCAAGAGTTGACTTCTCCAGTTGAGGAGGGAAGATGAATTTGTACAGTGAGACCATATTATTCTCTACTTTAACAAGATCTTCAAGGAAGGGAAAAGAGACAGTATATCCTGTTGCAAAGACAATGATGTCAATGTTCTCTTCCACTGTTCCATCTTCAAAGATGGCAGATGTTTCTGTGAGCTCTTTCACTCTTGATTTCACCTTGATGGCTCCATAGAGTATACGACTTGGAAGGTCATCATTTATGACAGGCTCTTTTGAAAGGTATCTGAAACACGCAGAAGAAAACACTCAGAAAGGAGCATTTAATGAGGCGTTTTGAACTCTGTTAATATTTTATGGGGTTGGATTTGAGAAAAAAGTAGTTTCTAAAATATCTGTAAAACTTTCTAACTTGACTAGTTGGCCTACCCCAAACTTTACTCTCAGACTTTATTCTCATGTCACATGAGACTTTATTCACATGTCACATATCTCTTCCTTCAACAAATAAGGAAAACATGCATGTAGGTGATGTGGGCAAAACACATTGCAAAAAAAGAGACATCCTAAGGGTTTAGGCAAAATGCCAACGTCTGTGATCAATTCCTAAGTACTCCAATTGTCATTATCCTGCTGATATCTCCACTGTTGCTTTATGTTATCTACCTTTAATTATCTTGCTGTTTTATTTAATCTCTATCTGGTCATAAGTAAGGAAGAAAAAATTTGTTAAAAAAATTTGTTAAATTCCCATCAGTTTTGAAACTAAGTAAGAGATTAGTATGAAAATTAATGCATAGAATTAAGTTTGGGGATATCTCTTTATCTCAAATATCCACAGATAGCATGATAGCATGAATAGTGGAGCAATGTCTGGTTATATGTCTGGAATTTCCTTTTTCTTTTAGATCTGAGAACCTCTTAAAAAAAAAGACTGCATGGCATATGTATCAGATCTCAGAATACAGCAGCCATATTGCATTTGTTGAAAGACTGCAAAGCTCTCCTGTTCTTTTTTTGGGGTGGGGGAGGGGGAAGGAGCCTGTTATACTTTGCTAACTCTACACCATAAGAGTTCTTCTCACGGGGGGCTTTTGAGAAATATTCATTGCCTGTTAATCTCCAAGTTATACATCTCTGATCTTATGAACACAAGCAAACAATATGGATGTTTATTTTTCTTTATTTGATAATGGGCTCCTGTAGAATTTGGATCAGTTTTCCCATCCCACCCTCTGAAAGGAAGGTCACAATCTCTTGAAACAGCCTTTTCCAATGTTGGATAGCTCTGGGTATTAGGAAGTCCTCCCCCAATCCTAGTTATACTCTCTGGAGCAACTTCTAATATTTATACTTCATCTTCTCAAATATTTACTTTTTAAAAGGCATATAGAATGGATCTGGGATTCAAAATCTGGGAGCTGTACGATACCCACACTGTTAGGCTGTAGTTTGAACTATCATGTTAGCAATCTGGCTCTTTTCAAAGAGAAACCCTTCTGACAACCCTGATTATCAATGAGTATACCATAAAAAAGTAAAGTAATTTTACTTGTTTTGAGGGACAAGGCCATAATTTTCATGGTTGAACCATTGACTCCTCACTTTTTCCACTGCCCATTTTACAACAATTCGTGGCACGATATTGTAGAGCATGGCTCTAAAGCGGGTGAGGAATGTCAAGTCCCAGGGATAGCCATCTTCAGAGATACGACTCAGGACCCAGGAACCATGTCTGGTGCTGATAAACACCTAGTGAGCAAAAAGGAATGCAGTTCATATTAGGGCATCATCTTTTTTTGGGAGGAACCCACTGTGTAGATAATATATCACATGTATGGCCCCAGAACTGGCTGAAATGCTTTGTCTTAAAGATGATTGACTTCAAAGTGAAGGATCTTCTGGTTTTCACTGTTCTAGGTCAGCTTCATCATACAAGTGGTGCCCCGGGGTATTTACACTGATAGAGGAAGACTACCATAATCTTGAGGACTTCATGCAGACCCGAGAAAATCTTTGGGCTAAACCAACCATAAAATCCACAAATCTACGTTTGCATTGTGGTTCAATACTTCTTCCCTCCTCTTACTTTTCTATCCAACCCAGGTTGTTTTTATAACAAAGGTATACAATTATAATCCAGAAAATATGTATGATTGCAGCCTAAAAGCCAGATTTTTAACTTTGAATTTATTTCAAAAACTCAGAGTTTAAAAATATAACCTTTGCTATTCATAGATATTACTTTATATGGAAGTTAATATAGGAGGTAATCAGTTATATTAATATATATATACATATATTTATTCTTTTCAGATTCTTTTCCCATATAGGTTATTAGAGAGTACAGAGTATATTTCCCTGTACTACACAGTAGTTCCTTGTTGATTATATATTTTACACATGGGCTTTTATTTTATATCTAGTAGTGTGTTTGTGTATATATCAGATATATTCTTTACCTTGTATACTCATATTGCCCTAGTTTTCAAGATGTACATTTAAATCTCTTTTCAAATGTGTATTTTACCTTGTTTACTGTTACTTCTCCATTGACCGAATGCATATTTGATTTGCTTCTTAAAATTTTGCATGTCAGTACTTTTACATGCCAGAACTCTGTGAGTTCTATTGTACAAGGACTTGATAAACATGTTAATACTCCCTTGTAAGGAACTGATTGACTTAAGAGTTGAAGATTGTGAATTCTAGACTGAGGACTCTGGATTCAGACTACCTGGGTTTGACTCCCAGCCTCACTACTTACAAGCTGTGTTGCCTTGAGTGAGTTACTTCAGCCTCTCTGTGTCTCTCTCCATAAAATAGGGGTGGTAGCAGTACCTGCTTCATAGAATTATTGTACCAATTAAAGGAGATGATACATGTAAAGGACTGAAACTGTTGGTTGGCCAATGACAGGTATTGCTAACTATTATTATTTTGTAAATTTAGGCTGGAGGAGTTTCATGTAGTGCCACATATCTGGAGTGAGCCAGAATTTGGAGACACGTTTTTCTGGGTCTCAACTCCTTAACTTGTGAAGTAGCACTGATATAAAATGGTGTTGAATTGTTGGTCTGTGTGTAGTAATATACTTAACATCCTGACTGTTTCTGCTGCTATCCTTTTGTTAGCTTGGCAATACTTTGGCTAGGCATTAGGTAATGTACTTAAATGTTTCTATGCAGTCTCTTTCCATTACTTATCCTCTGCCCTTCTTCTTCAGGGCTTCTATGGTGGCTCAGTGGGTAAAGAACCTGCCTGTAATGGCCTGTAATGCAGGAGACTTAGGTTTGATCCCTGGATTTGGAAGATCCATTGGAGAAGAGAATGGCTATCCACTTCAGTATTCTTGCCTGGAGAATTCCATGGACAGAGGAGCCTGGTAGGCTACAGTCCATAGGGTCGCAAAGACCTGGACATGACTGAGTGACTAACACACTTAGGATCAATCCATGTTCACACTGGAAGCTCTGCCTATTTTATTCCCTATCTTTCTCTGTCACCATACCTGCAGCAGGGGAGTCTAATCTGGCTAGCTCCACTAGCTGTAGCAGTGTGATATGTCTGAGGATTTAGGATCAGATGCATACTTCAGGCAAAGGATCAGAGATTTGGGTTTTGGTGGAAAAGTGTGTGGATGACTCAGCACCATCACACAGTATTTTGAGTGGGTGGTTGGACTGTGGTAGAACAAGTCATATCATTATGAACATGAACTTGCTTTAAGAAGCAGGGCACACTCAGGACTAAGGTGAGTTTAGACTGTAATTTTAAGCTTCGCAGGTGCACTTGGTTCTAACTCTTACCTACACAGCTCCTAGAAAATCTCTGGTAAGCCTTGTCAAAGAAGGATTGAGAGTGCATTGCTCTGTGTAAGATATTTTATCATAATGATCAATTATGTTATTAATCTAATAAATGTTGGAAAGACACTATTTAAAAATTAATGAGCTGGAAGGCACACAAATATAGCCAAGGTGCTTACTTATTATTGAATCTAGCATGATAGACAGGCTTTTACATGGCAAAGCCCATATGAGGAAATAGACTCTTGCATTCTAAGATCTTTGGATCAACTGTTCTAAGTCCAAATCACTGACCTGCAACATGTAGTGGTCTAGTATGGAGCTTCACTTAGTTGATGGCTAGGTCAGCTCTTTTCATCATACTCCCTTCCTCAAGCTTGTCACATTTTCCAAACAGTAAGGGGACTGAACTTGGTACCTTCCCCACCTGAGCTGGCTCTTCTCCGAGCCTTTACAGTTACTGCCTCTTTATTTGTTCTTCATATGAAGGCCTTAAAACTTTGAAAAATGAAAAGTGGTTTCTTTTCATAAATAAGGTGAGGACCTCCTGTGTCTAGTACAACTCTTTCTGGTGTTAATGACCTGCTCTGTCCTCAGGGTGGTAACTCTGACAGGTCCCAGTGGAACCCCGTCATCAACCTGCTGGGGAAGCACCACGTATGTTGATCACATTTGCTACTGGGCATCTGAGCCCTGGGGCTTCTTTGGTGGCTCAGTGGTATGAACCAGTGCCTGCCAGTGCAGGAAATACATGTTAGATTCCTGGTCCAGTAAGATCCCCTGAATAAGGAAATGGCAATCCACTCTAGTATTTTTGCCTGGGAAATCCCATGGACAGAGGAGCCTGGAGGACTATAGTCCATGGGGTCACAGAGTCAAATACGACCAAATACGGTCTGAGCGACCCAAAAACGACAACAACATCTAAGTCCTGACAGTGTGAGTCTCAGGATAGGGCACTTTTGGCAATGGTAGACATGGCCACAGTAAGTCCTGAGGAGCCAGAAGATGCCAGGCTAAGGAGGCCAGTGTAAGAGTGATAGAACCCCTGGAATCCAGACCATGTTGAAAGGGCTTGCTGTGGGGAGAGGAACCCAAGCTATTTTCCCATCTTTGCCTAGGCCTGTCCTTCCAAAAGGGATTTAGTTACTGCCATTCTCAGCCATCTCTGTCAGCATCATCTGCATCTTGTAATGTTTGACGCTGGCAGCTAGGCTGTGTCATTCCTGAACAGGTGCAAAGATAACAGTGGTCGGAAGACCTCAGGAAGCACCTAAATATTTATGATCTTGTTTGGGAGTCTTACTGTCTATTTAATCTCTCTCATTTTTTAAATGATTCTTGGGAACTATGGATTATTTACATTTCAAGTAGAATTCAAATATGTATTACATTTCTAAAAGGCACTCTTCCAAAGATGAGCAGGTCAACTCATAGAGGCCCCTGGGTAGAAACAAGGCCTCCTGTGCTGAATGTTGTCTGATCCAAATTTAAGTGAGGAGACATCCAGAGAAGTAAAATGACTTGCTCTAGTTTACACAGCTGATTAATGGCAAAGCTGGGAGATTGACTGGCTTCCTGATTTCTAGATTTCCTATGATACCACACTGGGCAACCAACCAACTAATCAACCAATTATTAAGTAATGGAGCCTTGGTTATATGGCTGTGATTTTCTACTATGCCCTTCCCTTTTCCTCTCCTCCCCAACCCCTACCACCCCCCCGCCTCCGCCCCTCCAGCAGACAAGGTAATCGGGGAGCATCTTACCTGAGCAGCCTTCTTACACAACTCAACTGCAATATCTGAGGCTGAGTTTCCTATTCCAATCACCAAAATGCGTTTCTTTTCAAATCCCTCTGGGTGCTTGTATTGGCGGCTATGGAAATACTGGCCTTTGAACTTCTGGATACCTTTGGGGTGAAGAAAAGAGAAATCCATGAACTATGTCAACTTAATTTCAATAAAACTGCCCTGTCAGCTTTTCCTTTCTGGGACCAATGATTTGTTTTGTTATTTCCCCTCTTAGGGAAGTTACAATATTAAGGCCAACTGGCAAACTCAAAGTATGAAGCATGTAAGAAATGTTAGGTTAAGCACGTGGTGAAGTGAAGTGGAAGGTACTCAGTCGTGTCTGACTTTTTGTGACCTCTGGACTATATAGTCCATGGATTCTCCAGGCCAGAATACTGGAGTAGGTAGCCATTTCCTTCTCCAAGGGATCTTCCCAACCCAGGGATTGAACCCAGGTCTCTTGCATTATAGGTGGATTGTTTATCATCTGAACCATCAGGGAAGCCCAAGCCTATAGTTCAGCACCAAAAAAGTTGATTTCAGAGGTTGCAGCTTAGGTGTTTACTAGAGGACAGGTGGTTTTGATGGATAGAGTAGAGTCAGGTATTGATTTCCAGCCATCCATCATCCTATTTTGTAATATACAATGATACTTCAATATCACATAGCATATATTCTTTTGAAGGTTTCTTAAACATATTATTAAGTGCTAATGATTGTAATGAAATGAATTCTTCAAAACCATTTTTCTAGATTCCGTATATGTGCGTTAAAATATGATATTTATCTTTCTCTTTCTGACTCACTTCACTCTGTATAATAGGTTCTAGGTTCATCCACCTCATCAGAACAGATTCAAATGCATTCCTTTTTGTGGCCGAGTAATATTCCATTGTGTATATGTACCATAGCTTCTTTGTCCATTCATCTGTCAATGAACCTAGACAAGCAATCTAGGTTGCTTCCATGTTCTAGCTATTGTAAATAGTGCTGCAGTGAACAATGGGATACATGTGTCTTTTTCAACCCTGGTTTCCTCAGGGTATATGCCTAGGAGTGGGATTGCTGGGTCATACGGTGATTTTATTCCTAATTTTTTAAGGAATCTCCATACCGTCTTCCATACTGGCTGTATCAATTTACACTTCCTCCAGCAGTGCAAGACCATTTCCTTTTCTTCATACCCTCTCCAGCATTTATTGTTGTAGACTTTTTGATGATGGCCATTCTGACCAGTGTGAGGTGATATCTCATTGTGGTTTTGATTTACATTTCTCTAATAATGAGCAATGTTGAACACCTTTTCATGTGTTTGTTAGCCATCTGTATGTCTTCTTTGGAGAGCCTTTTTAAAAAAATTTATTTGTTTTTAATTGAAGGATACTTCGGAGAAGGCAATGGCAACCCACTTCAGTACTCTTGCCTGGAGAATCCCAGGGATGGGGTGGCACAGAGTTGGACACGACTGAAGCGACTTAGCAGCAGCAGCAGCAGCAGCAGAAAGATAATTGCTTTGCAATATTGTGTTGATTTCTTCCATACATCAATATGAATCAGCCATAGGTATACATTTATCCTCTCCCTCTTGAACCTCCCTCCCATCTCCCACCCCATTTTACCCCTCTAGGTTGTCACAGAGTCCCAGTTTGAGTTCCCTGAGTCACAGAGTAAATTCCCACTGGCTATCTATTTTACAGATGGTAGCATATATGCTTCCATGTTCCTCTCTCCATTCATTCCACCCTCTCCTTCCCCCACCCCAACCCATATCAACAAGTCTGTTCTCTATGTCTATGTCTCCATTGCTGCCCTGAAAATAGAGTTCATCAGTATCATCTTTCTAGATTCCATGTATATGTATTAATATACTATATATTTGTTTTTCTCTTTCTGACTTCACTCTGTATAATAGGCTCTAAGTTCATCCACCTCATTAGAACTGACTCAAATGTGTTCACTTTAATGGCTGAGAAATATGCCCTTGTATGAATGTGCCACAGCTTCTTTATCCATTCATCTGTTGATGGACATCTAGATTGCTTCCATGGACAGGCCTTTCTGAAGATAAACATCTGTGTCTTTTCCCAGGAAAACATGGCCTTATTAAAGTATTTGTCTTTGATGATGGGCTGCTTGAAAGAGCCTTTAGATCATGTGCTCAGTTGCATAAGACTCTTTGCAGCTCCATGGACTGTAGTCTGCCAGGCTCCTCTGTCCATGGAATTTTCCAGGTAAGAACACTGGAGTGGTTGCTATTTCCTTCTCCTTTAGATCATATGAGTTCTCAAAGTGTTGGTCCCTTGGCCAGCAGTATTGGCATCCCCAGAGAACTTGTTAAAGATGCAAATTCTCAGCCTAGATCTACAGAGCTGGAAATGCTAGGGGTGGAGCCTAGAAAGTTGTGGTTTTGAAAGTCCTCTAGGTGATTCTGTTGGAAAGTTTCATTGCTTTAGATCAGGAAGCCTCAGTCCAGCTTGCATATTGAAATCACTTGAACAAGTAATTGACCTAGGCCTACCCTAGACCGATTGAATCTTTGAAGGTCATTTGAACTTTAAAAACTCCTCAGGCGGTTTGAATAATGTGGGGCTTGGACTGAACCACCCTATTAAATGTTTTCCTAAAGGCCTTGGGAAGGAAGTGTGCTGTCTTACGGAGGGGCCTGGGAGGAGCCATCCTCCCCTGCACTTCCGGCATCCATGACTATCCTATTGGAGTACTGATGTCCAGAAACTACCCCCAGTAACCCTGGCTGTGGGCATGGCTCTGTGGAAGTCCCCAAAATGAAACAAAGTCACAGGTGTTTGGCAGGATAGAAAAAGGTCAGGGTAAGCTTTTGTTATTGTTCAGCCCTTCAGTCCTGTCCGACTCTTTGCAACCCCATGGACTGCAGCACCCCAGGCTTCCCTGTCGTAAGGTAAGGTACATGGCTGAAAGGATCTCTCCAACAGAAAACCAAGATGGGTGAAAATTCTCTGAAATTCTGAGTAACATTTAGTCACTTTGGGGAAGGCTGAACTTTGGCTGCACTCTGATGATGAAGACCCGGAGGGCTCAAAAGAAACAAAGATGGTATTTGGAATCTTTCATCTTTCTGGCTCTATCCTGATTTTAATATTATGCTGAGTTGCAGTAGCTAGCCAGTTTTGCTGTCAATCTAGCCTGAACATTAAGTAGCTGGACACCTACTCCCAAAAGCCGGGGCTCTGCACAGGCCTCACCTGGAAATGACTCCAGTGGGAGATGAGGGAAGACGTGATGGCCGCTGCAGATCATGACTCCGTCAAAGACAGTGCTTTGCTCCTTACCGTTGTTCTCAGTAACAACCACCCACTGGCCAGAGGTTGCAAAATCCGGGTGTTTTTTCACACTGAGGACGGTTGTCTGGAATCAAACACAGAGAAGGCATCATTGAGAATTACTCTGGCATAAAAGGGGCCTTGTCCAGTGCCTGGGAGTGGGTAAGGGTAGAGTGCAATGTCTGGCTCCATTGAGATTCCATTTGAAGCCATTTCAAGCCACTTAAGGCAAAGACTGCTAAGTGCGCCCTGCTGCTTCTTCCTTGGCACATGCTCCCAAGGATGTACTGCTTTGTGTGAGAGGCCTGACTCAGCAGTGGGAACCAGCGTTAAGTCTCTCTGAATAAGGAGAGAGACTTAGAAAATCATGGCAAAAGTCTGGGCAAGATACAAAATACGTGTTCATCATTCAAGTGATCACACAATCAGCATTTATCACAAAACTTTTGTGTTGACCTCTGTGCAGACTCTGTGTTAGAGAATATATTCCATGCATAGCGCCTGGCACAATGACAGCACTCCATGAATGGTGAGTTATTCCTATTTATTTTATTAAAGGCATCATGTGCTTTTTTTAAAAAAAATTAATTTAAAGTTTGGTTGTGCTGGGTCTTCATTGCTACTTGCGGGCTTTCCCTCATTGCAGAGTGGGGGCTACTCTTTATTGTGGTGCATGGGCTTCATGTTGAGGTGGCTTCTCTTGTTGCTGAAGATGGTCTTTAGGACATGAGAGCTTCAGTAGTTACGGCACACAGGCTCAGTATTTGCAACACACAGGCTCAATAATTGTGGTGGATGGGCTTAGGTGCTCCGTGGCATATGGAATCATCTCGGACCAGGGATCAAACCTGTGTCCCCTGCATTGGCAGAGGGATTCTTATCCACTGTGCCACCAAAGAAGTCTGCATCATATCCTTTATTTTGCATATTGTTGTTTACTAGTGAGTGCGAATTTTTTTGGTAACATTCATTGTTACGTTTGCACAACATTTCTTCCTTTGTGAATTGTCTATTCATATCCACTCATTTTTTTTTTTTAAAGATGTAGTGTGTGGGCTTCTCCGCAGAGCAGAGGCTCTAGAAGCGTGGGCTTCAGTAGTTACAGCATGTGGGCTCAGTATTTGTGGCTTGTCATATTTATTATTTTTAAAATGTCTTGCTAGCAATACATTTCATACTCTCATTTGGATTAAACAATTTACTGGTTTATTGATTTTTTGTAAATGTTGTTTGCTGTGTGGAGGTTTATGGATTTTTAAAAAGGTACATAAATGTTGTGTTTGATGTATTTAAGAAGCAATGTCAAAGGAAGTGAAGCTTTTCAGGTGAATGGTATGCTTCCTTCTTGCTGGCAAGTGTTTGAGCCCCTTATACATGCTTTTGAAAATTTCAGATATTTTTCAAAATGCTGTGTTGGCAATTTTGAAGCTTTTACAGTTTTAAAAAATGTATGTGGAATGTTGTGAAAAGGCTACAAAATGTCTGGGTATTTTCAGTTGAAAGATTTCAAATTTGAAGTTAAGCATGGTATATTCACTAAAGTACTCTGGATTCTTGACTATTCAAAATGTAGTTCGAGGACCAATCTTCACTGTCACTGGGGAGGTTATTAGAAATGTAACTGCCCTGAACCAGTTCACTCCTTCTCAGGCAACCTGGCGGTTTCCCATTCCTGGGAGGTCACTGTATTGATACTGAACTTAGTCTGGACATGTCCTTTTATAGTTTGAATTGAGTTCTTGCATCTTATGGCTTATACCAATTCAGAGATCAATAAATGGGAGTGAGTTTTCTTAAGCCCTCTCCAATCTCCAGAAAACAACATCAGTAAAATGATAAACAAAAGAAGAAGAAACTGGAGGAACTCTACATTAGATAGACTGAAATAGTTTCATGGTATTTGCATATGTTTATGTCCACTAAATCAATTATTCCAAATTAATGTAATACAAATCTATAGTAAAACTAAAATTACTGAGAAAATGAAATGTATTAAAAAATAAGTTCTACTAATATTTATTCAGTGCTATAATTTATTTCCTAGACACAGTTACTGGTTTTCAGAGTGTAGGTTATTGATACAAATTTAGGATGTTTAATGAGGATATTGGTTTTTTCTTGTTGATTATTTTTTTTGAGAAAACAAGGGAAAGGTAGTTATAATTGCATTTCAGAATTATCTGGCCATTCTTATGTTGCTAAAGAATGCATCAAAAATTAACAAGAGTGGTCTCTATAGTGTTCTGAGATGAATGGGGAGCTGTGGGTTTATCTAATCCATTTTCTAAGATAATCCATTTCTATGGAGAAGGTAAGAAAATAAAACAACATAACTTTTGTTTTCATATACCCTTTCAAAGGAAATGAGGCTAGTCGTCTTCAGTGGTTACAGATACTAATTTAAATGCAGTTTCACTGTCAATATCATTCAAGCCTTAATTTTGACAAATGTCTTTCTTCTGTTTATGCATATAGCCTATAATATCACGGGTAATGACATTACTTTTCGAGTTTTCTATCGTGCTGTTTCCCTCCCCCCTACCCCAAATACAATACCTGGAACTGAATATACTTTAGTAGATCAAACTTCTTGGCAAAGATTCTGAAATATTCCAGGACTTTAGAATTGTGCAGGAAGTTTGGAAAATCGTCAGGCATTGGAAAGTCACTGAAACAGGACATTTCTTTGCTGGTGTTGGTGACGACGGATTGATAGATGCTTGCTCGGCCATCGTCAACATTTTCCTAATGAAATAAAGGAGTGGTAATAAGGTATTAAAGAAATCCCTTGATTTCCTACTCACCTTCCACATCTAACCCCTGCATGATGTGAAGCTCTTTCATTGCTGTTGTTGTTTAGTCATGTTCAACTCTCTTGTGACCCCATGGACTGTAACTGGCCAGGCTCCTCTGTCTATGGGATTTCCCAGGTGAGAATACTAGAGTGGGTCGCCATTTTCTTCTTCAGGGGATCTTCCCAACCCAGGGATTGAACCTACCTCTCCTACTTGGCAGGTGGATTCTTTACCACGGAGCCAACTGGGAAGCCCCTCTCATTGCTGCAGTATGACTGAAATGTCTGGTGGATGAGGAGCTGTGTATGTGCCATTCTTATGTTGCTAAAGAATGCATCAATAATTAGCTTCCTATTACCTGTTTAGTGTCAGTCATTGTGACAACTGATGCTGAAGCTGAAACTCCCAATACTTTGGCCACCTGATGTGAAGAAATGACTCACTGGAAAAGAACCTGATGCTGGGAGAGATTGAAGGCAGGAGGAGAAGAGGATGGCAGAGGATGAGATGGTTGGATGGCATCACTGACTCAATGACATAAATTTGAGTAAACTCCGGGAGTTGGCGATGGACAGGGAGGCCTGGTGTGCTGCAGTCCATGGGGTCGCAGAGTCAGACATGACTGAGTGACTGAACTGAACTGATTGTGACAATCAGCCCCCTTCCAAAATTTCCCCTGGGGAGACTACACCGGTCTTCCACATCTTTAGGAACCAATAAACTCTGCGTCACTGGTCAGAGACTATAATGGAGAATTTCAGTTAAAATGAGTACTTTGGGGAGCAGGAAGTTTTCACATCTTAATTTGAATCCCCTCACCTTTATCTTATGCTTTATGTGAGTCAACCTTCCTCAAGTGATAATAGTAAGTAGTATTTTTTTGTTTCTGGGTGCACTGGGTTTTTGTTGTAGTGCGTGGGCTTTCTCTAGTTGTGTCGGGGGCTTAGTTGCCCTGTAGCATGTGGGATCTTAGTTCCCCCACTGGGATCGAACCTACATCCCCTGCATTGGAAGGTGGATTCTTAACCCCTAGACCACCAGGGAAGTCCCAAGTAAGTAGATTTAATGCTAATCAAGTATATTTTTTTCCTTTTGAACTTTTTATTTTGTATTGGGGTATAGCTGATTAATCATGTTGTAATAGTTTGAGGTGAACAGCGCAGGGGCTCAGTCATACATACAAAGATATCCATTCTCCCTCAAACCCCCCTCCCACCCAGGCTGCCACATACCATTGAGTTCCATGTGCTACACTATAGATCCTTGTTGGTTATTCATTTTAAATATAGCAGTGTGTACATGACCGTCCCAAACTCCCTAACTATCCTTTCCCCACCTGCCCCTGGCAACCATAAGTTCGTTCTCTAAGTCTGTGAGTCTCTTTCTGTTTTGTAAGTAAGTTCATTTGTATCATTTTTTTTTTTAGATTCCCCAATCAAACCTTAAGTTTGATTTTGAGTGTTGTTGAGTATGCTTTTATAATTCAGGAGACAGCACATGCTATGGCTGAGTTTATAATTTCCTCTACAAGAAGTGCTCTGCGTAATGATTTAATGTTAAATCATGCAAGAGCCAAGTATGGTGATTCAATGTCTGTGAAGTCAGCATGTTATCAAACAGGCTTTATAAGAAAATGTAAATAATGCCACCCAAGAACTCCTCAACAGATGCTTATGCACAGGCAGAGACTAAGTATAATCCAGCATATTATGACTCAGCACCAGGGGGGGTATAAAAATAAAAATGGAAAGATTATAAGAACTCATGAATTAATTGTAATAAATTATCTAATCTTACATAAATGGCATTAAAATCTCCTCTGCAGAATAGTAAAGAACAGTAAATATCCAACTCTAATTCCACCATTGTAATAAATCAGTTGTATACATTGCTTTCTTACCATTACTCATAGAAAATCATTACTTTCCTGCCAGATCTTTAGATCAAGCCTCCTTAGATTTCTGTAACACAGAAAGAGGCAACCTGGACTAGCAGAAGGAGCCTGGGCTTTGAGTTAGACACAGGTTTGAATTCATCTCTTTCAGGCTATGTGAGCCTGGACCAGTCAGTGCCTCTGAGCTTCGGTCCTGTCATTTGTAAACTAGGGATGTGCTAGGTGCTCAATAGTATTGTTATTGTCCGTAGTTACAGAGGAAGCTATAAGCTTCAGCAAAGTTGTCAGTGACACCTCACTGTTCACCACAGGATAAAGGTATCCAGGCAGCTGCTCTGACACCACAGCAACTGATACAAACACTCGCTATCATCTATCACATCTGAATTTTCTGATAGTTCCTTTACAAGAGGCTATACTTTATTTCAAAGAGTTAAAGATTAAACTGTGGGATCTTTCCTCTTTTATCAGCAAAGCTCTTTATATGTTTTGGGCTTCACTGTGTCCAAATTTCAGAGATTATCGGTACTAACATGACTTTCCAAGTTTAAAATGATGTTTGCTCTCAGAACACGTTTAAGACCAATAAAAAGTCCGAGTTTGTAAAGATCCTTCTCCCTCATACATTGCACTCTCTTCCTCATTCATTCATTCACTCATGCCTACCATAGGCCAAGAGTCAGATGCCTTTTTTCCCACGAGCAGATTGTTTATCTTTCCTAGTCTGTAATTGAGGTGCAGATGATAGCTTTGTTAGAGTTTTAAGTGGCTTGATAAAAACTAGTCATGTTAGGGTATACTAGCTTTCTAGGTGATTAATTTGGTGTGGTCTTATTATTAACTGTATGTATGTACAGAAGGCAAAGGAAGTTTGTATTCAAATATGAAGTGCTTTCTGTCTCATATACAAGGATATAATCTGAACTTTGGATGAATAAATCATGGTATTTTTGTTTTCAAACACTAGCTTCAAATTGCTTAATACAGTCATCCCTTAGTATTCGTAGGGGATTAGTTCCAGGACCATCTGTGGATACCCACATCCAAGGATACTCAAGTCCATTATATAAAATGGTGTAGTATATGCACAGAGCATACACAAGTTACATAAGTCAGATTCCTCCTTTTCTCCTGTAAAATGAAGTTCATCAATTGTTCCATTAGTCAGTTGTCATGAGGCTTTGATGAGATTAGATAAAATGCTTAGCACAATGCCTGACTTTAAATAAATGCTCCATTCACGTTTGCCTCTCTTGCGTTACTACTGGCCATTGGAGCCAGTCTTACTGAACCAGTCATAGTTTTGAGACAGTATTCTGTCCATTTTATTAAATGGACTGTTACAGTAGAGCTAACATATTAGTTTTTACAAGTGCTTTAAATTGGCTTTAACATGTGGTTGGCTCCTCTGTCAGGTCATTTTAAGGGAATTTTGAGTGATGAGAACTGATGTTCTCATCAGGGGTTCTGATGTCTGAGCCCCTATAGTAGTTCCAGAGCCAGGGCAAGACTCTCCTTTGGGGGTTTTACTTGTGTAATTTGACACAACTGATGATGACATCAAAATTCTTTTACTGAACATCAAGTAATGATCTTTATACTTAGGTTGATTGGTAGACAACTATTAAAAAATGCTTTGTGTCCATGTGCGCTTCTTCCTATACTGGCTGAAGTAGATGGCTATACGTTTAGATAAATCTGGGTAAAATTGAGTTTTCCTGGGGTTATAAAGGGAAGATGATTCTTATTAATAAATAAGTAAATAAATAAATGTCTATCAACTATATCTCCTGTTTAGGCCCTGAGCTTGGAGTTAGGGGTAAAGTGTAACCAGGACACACAGTTTTCTATCTTCATGGAGCTTATTATCACATTGAATTAAAATCAGTTTGGGCTTTGGGGATGGAAAGTCGAGAAATAAGATGAGAGGCTTTGTTCTCACTAAGGCAAGGACAGGAGACATGACTTTCAAAACAGATAAATTTAACTCATATATTTACTTAAAATACAAGTACTGCCTAAAAATGAGCTAAGCACAAATACAGATTAATAGCCTGAATTTCCTAACAAATAGAATTAGTGACAATTTACTTGTTTAAGGTAACTGATCATATGGTAAGCATTTTTCTTAATATAAATTTTTTGCAAGTCAGAAGATTATGTAGCAAAACCAAGTTAGTTCAGACAACACTTATTTAGAATTTATGATCTTAAAAAAAAAAGAATTTATGATCTTTTATTATAGGCTGGATTGAAGTTTATCTTTTATTCCTTAGAGATGAAAAGGATATAAAAACTAAATTAAGATTAAGAAAGATTATAAAGCTAATATTTAATCTACTAGAAGGAGCAAGCTTGCAAAGCAAAAATAGATTCACTTATTAAAAATGTAAATACAAAATCTTGTAAATTGTTTTTTGTTATGAAATGTAATTATATTGACTTCTAGCAATCCGTAGTTTATTCTCATCGCTAGTTATTCTAAGCAGTTTGGAAATAAAATTTATTTCTTTGAAAATATCCTAACATTCCCTATTTTCAGTCTTTTAGAAGTGGATTTTATCTGCTCTTGTAATATACTTGTAATAAGTATAATTGAAACTTTAAATTATTACCATTAAGAATATTTTTATTTTAATTATTTTAACATTTTATTTTAATTATTTTAGAATCTTATTTTTATTTTAAAAATTTTAATTTTTTATTGGCTTATAGTTGATTTACAATGTTGTTACTTTCTGCAGTACAGCAAAGTGAATCAGTTATACTTACATATCCACTCTTTTTTAGAGTCTTTTCTCATGTGGGTCCTTGTCCTACAGATAGAGGCAAAACTGTCTTTCTCAAATGCTAATCTATGGACTGATTCCAGTAGAAGAATTCAGGGGATCGTTGAAAAGTATTAAAAGGGTGAATAGGTCTGGTTTGGGCCCAGACATCTGTATTTTAGAAGTGCTCCCCAGACATCTGTATTTTAGAAGTGCTCCCCAGCTGACTCTTATGCACAATGAACACTGGGAGACACACCCTTTATTAGCGTGTCATTGCATTCTGCCCTCTCTCCTTTGGGCCTCTCTCCTTTCTGCCCTTGATCACTGAAAGAGCCCCCTGGTTAAACTCGTTGACTCAGATACTGCCCACTGTCTTCACTGATTTCAGGGTAAATGGTACACTCATGGGCATGGGACACAAGGTGCTCATGGTGAGACCCTGGCTCTTCTCTCCAGCCTCATCAGTTATTGCTCAGCCACCTGCATCCTTCTTTCCAGCCACATTACATGACTTTCTATTCTCTAAGTATATCAAGTTTCACAAACCTCCACACCTTTGCACATGCCATTTGCTTAGCCTAGATGGATTTTCACATATCTGATCTCTGCTTATTGTCAAGACAAATAAAAGTATCATACCCTTCTGCTGAGTGAGACTCTGTGCTTTCCATAACACTCAGTGTTTCAGCTCTTATAAATCTGCACTCTGAATTTTCTTTAGTTCCCGCCACACCCCGCTTCCGAAAACTGAGCCCTTTGATGGCAGGGACTGTACACTTGTGTCTTTTTAGTACCTAGTATATGCCTGGTACATATTATGCAACCAGGTAATATGTTTGTTGAATGAGTGAAAGAAGTCATGTTAACCAGAGCATTTTTCCCTCATTGTAAATAGGGCTTAATGATACTAAGATACTGCTAAATGATACATTAAAATAGTAGTGTAATGGGAACAAGTAAATGGTTTTGCTGATAGTATGCTATAAATTTTGTTTTGTTTCATGCATGCAAATGTTATGATTTTGCTAATATTATGTTACAAACTTTATTCTATACATTTGAACTGTGGTGTTGGAGAAGACTCTTGAGAGTCCCTTGGACTGCAAGGAGATCCAACCAGTCCATCCTAAAGGAGATCAGTCCTGGGTGTTCATTGGAAGGACCGATGCTGAAGCTGAAACTCCAGTACTTTGGCGACCTCACCTGAAGAGTTGACTCATTGAAAAAGACCCTGATGCTGGGAGGGATTGGGGGCAGGAGGAGAAGGGGACAACAGAGGATGAGATGGCTGGATGGCATCACCAACTCGATGGGCATGAGTTTGAGTAAACTCTGGGAGTTGGTGATGGACAGGGAGGCCTGGCGTGTTACAATTCATGGGGTCGCAAAGAGTCAGACACGACTGAGCAACTGAACTGAACTGAACTGATACATGTAAACATTACTTCTTTAAAAAAAAATTATGGAAAACTAATCAAAATTAGGGCTTTCCTCTGTAGCTCAGTTGGTAAAGAATCTACCTGCAGTGCAGGAGACCCAGGTTCGATTCCTGGGTCGGGAAGATCCCTTGGAGAAGGAAATGGCAACCCACTCCAATGTTCTTGCCTGGAGAATCCCACAGACAGAGGAGCCTGGCAGGCTACAGTCCATGACGTCACAGGAGTCAGACACGACTGAGCGACTAAACCACCAATCAAAATATATCTTAAACAGCTGGTAAAGAGGCTTAAGAATCATAGTACTTCATATTTGCTTTCCTGGAGAGTTACAAATATCTAACATGTTAAATTTGGTTCTATTAAATGGACAACAGTGTACAAAAACACATATTGGATAATGCTGTGATACATTTATCACAGAGAACTTCCGAAAGTAAAACAAGGGTAAGGCGGTTATCTTTTCAGGGAAGGAAATGGCTCTTTGTTCTAAGCTAGTTCTGTCTAATGTTAAAATGAACATAATGTGCTGTTAAAAAAAAAAAACATGCCAATTGAAACAGAAGAGAGGCTGTGAGGCATAGAATAAAGAAAGTACATGTTTTGGTCAGTGTGAAAATAGCACCATATGGGAAATTCCATTTGGTGATTTCCCAGGTGTCTACTTCACAGTCTCATCTATTATCAACATTTAAATCAGTAAATTTGATGGAGACAAATACAGATGATCAAATTTGTATATACCCGAAGTATGGAGGCATAGAAACTAGACACAGGATTGAAGCTTCAAATAAACACTTAAGAAAGTGAGGTATCGGTGATTGACAATATGATATTGCTTTCAGGTGTACAGAGAGTGATTCAGTGTTTTTATAGACTGTACTCCATTAGAACTTATTACAAAATAATGGCTATATTTCCCTGTGCTGTACAATATATCCTTGTTGCTTAGCTTATTTATTTTATACACGGTAGCTCTTAGTCCCATACTCCTAACTTGCCCCTCCTCTCTTGCCTCTCCCCGCTGGTAACCATTAGTTTGTTCTCTGTATCTGTGTCTGTTTCTGTTTTGTTATATACATTCCTTTGTCTTATTTTTCAGGTTACACACACTCTGACTTGTTTCACTAAGTATAATACTATCTAGTCCATCCAGGTTGTTGCAAGTGCCAGAATTTCATTATTTTCTATGGCTGAGTAGTATTCCATTATGTATACTGCCATATCTTTATCCATTCATCTGTTGATGGACATTTCATTTGCTTCCATATTTTGGCAGTTATAAACATTGGGGTGCATGTATCTTTTTGAATTTGTGCTTTTGGATATATACCCAGCAGTGAAATTGCTGCTTTGCATAGTAATTCTATTTTTAATTTTTTGAGGAAATTCCATACTGTTTTCCACAGTGACTGTACTAATACACATTCCGGCCAACAGTACACAAGGGTTAGCTTTGTTCTACATTCTTGCCAACATTTCTTATTTGTGGTCTTTTTGATAATAGCCACCCTGGTATGAGGTAATATCTCATTATGGTTTTAATTTGCATGTCTCTGATTAGCAGCGTTAAACATCTTTTCATATGCCTGTAGGCCATCTGTGTGTCTTCTTTAGAGAAATATTTATTCAAGTCTTATGCCCATTTTTAAACTGTGTTGCTTCTTTTTTTGATACTGAGTTGTGTGAGCTGTTTATATATTTTGAATATTAACCCCTTATCAGCCATATCATTTGCAATTATTTTCTCCCATTCAGTAGATCATCTTTTCATTTTGTGCAAAAGCCTTGAAGTTTTATTAGGTCTCATTTGTTTATTTTTGCTTTTGTTTTCTTTGCCTTAGACAAATAAAAAAATATGCTATAATTTATATCAAAGAGTGTTCTGCCTATGTTCTTTTTTGGGAGTTTTATGGTTTCAGGTCTTATATTTAGGTCTTTAATCCATTTTGAGTTTAATTTTTTATATGGTGTGAGTAAATATTCTAATATTATTCAACATAGAAAACTTAACAGAAGATTGAAACTTCATATAAACACTCTTTGACTAAGAATAAAACCAACTAAATAATGTCTAACATGCACAAATGTGAAATCCTGTAATTAAGATTAAAAAATTGAAGTGAATAAAAAAAAAGATTAAAAAATTAGTTTTTACAAAGATAGGATAATAGTGACCCAAGTCATCAATAATTCAGATGAAAAACACACAGGGGTTTTAATTGATCCCAAGTTTAGTATTCATCTTTAGAATTATGTGAGATGAAGCATGAGGGTAAGCATATATAATATTGTGGCTGGTTCTAAGACATCTTATTATGTCACCTTATTATCATCTACCACTTATTAGTTACTATAGGCAAATCACTTACTTTGGCTTTCTCACTTTTAAGTTAGAATTAATAAAAACTAATGTATTGGGAGTATAGAAAGAGATAATTCATATGCAAATAATTATATAAATGATAGCATTAGCTTTGCAAATACTGAAAAAGCTGCTGCTGCTGCTGCTGCTAAGTCACTTCAGTCGTGTCCGACTCCATGCGACCCCATAGACAGCAGCCCACCAGGCTCCCCCATCCCTGGGATTCTCCAGGCAAGAACGCTGGAGTGGGTTGCCATTTCCTTCTCCAATGCATGAAAGTGAAAAGTGAAAGCGAAGTCACTTAGTCGCGTCTGACTCCTAGCAAGCCCATGGACTGCAGCCTACCAGGCTCCTCCGTCCATGGGATTTTCTAGGCAAGAGTACTGGAGTGGGGTGCCATTGCCTTCTCCACTGAAAAAGCTAGTGCACATTAAACCTTTAGTAGAGAGGTGCAGCATTCAAACCTAGTGAGCACAAGCTATAGTGGGAAAGTGTAAACTGAATTGACCATAAATTTTTTGAGGGGAGTGATTTTTATGTGATTGATTCAGACTTTCATTTTTATTATTTTCCCACTACCTATATTCCCTTGGGCAAGTTATTTATCCTAAACTCTTCATATGTTAAGTGAGGATAATTGTGTGTAACTATAGAAGTTAAAGAGTAACATATTTTAACATTGATTCTGATTGGTAGAGTTGTGGAGAGGCAAATTTTGCTGGAAGTGGGTGTGGAGGCTCCAGCAGCATTTTCAGCAGCTCCTTCCTTGAAACTACTGTCTCCTGGAAATCCAGACCCTCACGTGATCCCATTGGAGGCCTGTGAAATTTTGCTTATTGTATGTTTCACTCTTCAGTGAAGACTGTTTTCTTTGGGTAGAGAAATTGTTTATATTTATCTCTTGAGTATAGTTTTAAGGGAGGTTTGAAATGTGATATTGTTGCAAGTGCCAGGGAGCTATATACTTAAACATTTTATATCTAATAAGGCTTGGACTATAAAGCTGAGCACCGAAGAATTGATGCTTTTGAACTGTGGTGTTGGAGAAGACTCTTGAGAGTCCCTTGGACAGCAAGGAGATCCAGTCAGTCCATCCTAAAGGAAATCGGTCCTGAATATTCATTGGAAGGACTGATGCTGAAGCCGAAACTCCAGTACTTTGGCCACCTGATGCGAAGAACTGACTTGTTTGAAAAGACCCTAATGCTGGAAGAGATTGAAGGCGGAGGAGAAGGGGACAACAGAAGATGAGATGGTTGGATGGCATCACCGACTCGATGGACATGAGTTTGAGTAAACTCCGGGAGTTGGTGATGGACAGGGAAGCTTGGCATACTGCAGTCCATGGGGTTGGCAAAGAGTTGGATACAACTGAGTGACTGAACTGAACTGAATTAATTCAAATTTTAACCTAACTCTTCTATCCCACAGGATGATATCTCTAATTCTGAAATTTTAGACATCAGGAATGTGATAGCAGGAGAAATATTTTGGGGCAGAAGGCATCTTCCTGGAATTAATCAAATCATATATATATATATATATATATATATATATATATATATTAATTGAAGCATAATTGGCATACAAAATTGTATTAATTTCAGATGTAGGACATAATGGTTGACATTTGTATGCATTGTGAAATGTTCACCACGGTAAGTCTTATTTCTCATTTGTCATGATAAAAAGTTATGAAGTTTTTTTTCTTGAGATGAGAACTTTTAAGATTTACTTTCTTAGCAATCTTTATTTATTTTTGGCCACATCTCATGGCATGTGAGATCTTAGTTCTCCCACCAGGGATTGAACCCATGCCACGTACCAGGGAAGTCCTCTTAGTAACTTTTAAACTTGTAATACAATATTTTGAACTATAGTTCCAAACTATATATGCATGACATTTATATGCATGACATTTAGTCATCCCATCTTCAGAAGTTTCCTGTGTAAAAGCACAGTTAACTTGATGGGGTGGGCTGAGGGGGATAGGAGGAAGAGACCAGAGATCACCAGCAGCTAGCATTCCATGTGTAATTCCAAAGAGTTTCTGGAAAATTTAGCATTGGATCCCCTTGCTATAGATATCAAAAATCACTGGTGGGGTTGGAATTGTTAAATATAATATCTTCGTCAAACTACAAAGAAGCTAACAAAATTTAACAGGGCTCTGCAGGACTAACACTGTCTTTAAACAGTTCCATGAACGTGGGCCCATGGTCCATCTTGCTTATCTTCTTCTTCCCTTGCCATGATTACTCCCTCCTCTTGGGCTCTGGGCCTCTTCTTCTTGCCTTTGCTTAAGGAATTCCTCACAAAGTTTTCTAGTTATTGTTTATGTATATGTTCAATCACTCTCTCTTTATTGAGTCCTTCCCATCCACACTTAAAATATTGAAGACTCAAAATTTCAAAACAATCCCCCCCATTTCAACTTATATTGAAGGAGGAAACAGAACAGGCTCCATCTTGAAAGCAGGACTCCATCTTGGGCCGGACTGTGGACTCTGAGCTCTATGCCCAGTATCTATGGAAACGACATACCAGCTGGAAAACCAGACCCCCAGATGGAAGAGCCCCAGGGCTCATACCTAGACTCTCCATGCCTAAAAGAATACCCTAATTATCTGTGAAACTGAATAGAATCATAAATTCTATTATGCTTATTGGGGTATGACCACAGGCCTATTGATAATTGTCTACTGTTAACTACCTAGGCTTAAGGCATATGGATGATGGGTTAACTTTGTATCTTTCTTTTCCTTTGTTCAGACTAGTTTCAGGGAATTTGGGGAGGTGGGTTTGGGCACATATACTTAGGGTATATAAGGTTTTCACAAAAACTGGTCAGGGTCCTTGGCTAAGAGAAGACTCTGCCTCGGGCCCACCAGTGTAATAAACTGCACTCCACTATTGTGTTGTCCTTCTGAGTGAATTTGTTTCCTGGAATGTGTGGCTACAACAATATCCTCTTACAACCATGTCTCTCTCTGTCTCATTTCAATCTTCATGAAGGGGTCATCACACACTGACAGCCTCTGTTTTCTCCTGGACTCCTCAACTCCTTGTCTAATCTTGGTCTTTGCCACCCAAAAACAAAACAAAAAGACCTATATTAAAGACACTAATGAACTTGTTCAAAGCTAATCTCCATTTCTTCTTCAAGTCTCTTTCTTTGCCATACCATTCTCTAAGAAGCTTTCCATAACCCTATAGATCTTCACAAGGTAGCTGTTGTACCTGCTGCCCCAACCTAGTACCCTGTACTTTGGGCACAGAATTGATTACACTGCATTGCAAAGATCTGTTTACAGTTTCTGTTCCCCACTAGATTCTAAGGAGGGTTGGGGCCTTGTCTATCTTGTTCCCTGTGTGTCCTGGGAGAGGGACATCACAAATACTTGAATGAATGAAAATGAATATTACCATTGCATTTTTGGAAAAAAAATATGTGTATGACTAAAAGAAATTACATCAAAATTTAAATAGTGGTAATTTATTTAGTGCTCATGAGTATTGATATTATATTTAATTTATATTTTTCCTTTTCTTTTTTTTGGCCATGCCTCATGGCATATGGGATCTTAGTTTCCCAACCAGGGAATGAAACCATGCCCCTTGCAGTGGAAGTGTGAAGTCTGAATCACTGGACTGCCAGGGAAGTCCTGTATTTTTCTTTTAACGAATATTATTTTTTATTTTTACTTTTTTTTTATTGGAGTATAGTTGCTTTACAATGTTGTGTCAGTTTCTGCTGCACAACAAACCGAATCAGTCATATATACACTCACACCCATTCTTCTCTTGATTTCCTTCCCATTTAGGTCATTACAGAACATTGAGTAGAGTTCTCTGTGCTATACAGTAGCAATATTATTTTCTAAAATTAGTTTATATCACTGTATAATAGGAGAAGGAAACCAAGCCAACCATAGGGTCAAATAGCAGAAGGTACACAAACCAGACCGAATATTTTTTTCCATACTGACATTTGGTGGCTTGATGAGGCCCACAGTACACCAGAAAAAAATTTTTTTTTCCCCTAGTACACTATGGGCTTCCCTGGTGGCAAAGAATCTGCCTGCAATGTGGGAGAACTGAGTTCGGTCCCTGGGTTGGAAAGATCCCCTGGAGGAGGGCATGGCAACCCACTCCAGTATTCTTGACTGGAGAATCCCCATGGACAGAGGAGCCTGGCCGGCTACAGTCCATAGGGTCACAAAGAGTCGCACATGACTGAGTGACTAAGCACAGCACAGTACACTATAATCCTAGAGGTGTGGTCATTTACATACATTTGCTTATTCTGTTTTCGTCATCATCCATCCAAGACTGGCAAATGCCACTTCCTCCATGCAGTCTTCCCTCATTCATACCAGTGTGAAGTACCTCCCCAGCCCTGAGCTCCTGCTAAATGCTGCTCTTCTCTTCCCCCTGAAGCATTTACTATTTGGGCCTCCATCTTTTGACACCTTATACCCTACCAGGGGCAGATCCCTTTATTCCCACTGAAGACCCTGATATTCCCAGTAACCAGGACCAATTCTGGCCAGAGGCATGTGTGAGAGGGTAGCAGGCAGGAAGGCTAGGGGTCTCCAAATGGAGGAAATAGGCTGTAAATGTCAGACGTCTTTTATCTCTCTCTTAAGCGGCAGGAGGAAACAAACTACATGTGACAGATTTTTTCCCTTTCTCTATACAAAATTGAAAGGAGATTTCCTTTAAAATTCTGTGTTGCCATGACAACACCTGGTTCCACCTGAACTTAACTTTTTTCAAACCTTGAGCTAACCAATGCAGTTTTTCTTACGGAAATATTTTTCTTAAGTTATGTTAATGAACTATATTTACCCTAGACTCTGTCTTTCTTCAAGTCAGTTTGCCTAAGGCTCAGAACCTACGTGAACAAACCAGTATGTTTTATTCATGCAAATGTTCTCTTAAGCTATGTTAATGAGACTATGTATTTGCCTGGAAACCTGCCTTTCTTCAAGATTCACGCCAATCATTTTATGGCCTGGGACAACTCACCTTGTGCCAATGTTATCTCAAAATGCATGTTGTGGGTGAGGGGCCTGGTGCCAGTCTCTGAGTTTTGAGACATTTCCTTTCTCTAACTAGCAACGTGCTAGTAGCTATATAACTTCCTGCTAACGACTAGCAGGGGGACACGCTTTCTTCCCCCTTCTGATGTCTATGTCAGAAGCTTTCTCTCTTTCTTTTATACTTTAATAAAACTTTATCACACAAAAGCTCTGAGCAATCAAGCCTCGTCGCTGGCCACGGATTGAATTCCTCTCCTCTGAAGGCCAGGAATCTCAGCGTCTTTCACGGCTCAGCAACAACCTTTCATATGGCATTTAGCCATTTCCAGCCCTACTTCCTGATGCTCAAGTCACCTACTGGCTGGCGGAACCTCGAGCATATGCCCTAGGCTGCACATTCCACTCTTAAGAAGAGAAATAGTGCCTGGGTTCTTCTTCTTCTGATAATGTAAAAACCACCCCCTAGACCTAACAAGGTCTGGATTCTAGCCTTTTCCCTTGCCAATTCTCTTCCAAAAGACATGAACAATGCCTTGGGGCTGGGGCTCCACCCCCTGATGCCAACTTCTGTCCTTCTTAAGGTGCCATCTGCTTCACATTCACCAATGAGATTCAGCTTACCTAACGTGACACTCTGCTACTTTGTCTTAGAATGTTCATGGTCCAGAAATCATCATAACTTCCAATCCTATGTTTGTGTATCAGACTTAACTCTTTCTTCCTCTTTCCTCCAAATTCTCTTGTCCCTACCCTGCCAGTTCTCCAAGTGCATCACCTATCAGGCTGCATCCTGCATGGGGTCAGCAGGACACCATACACAAAGTTGTGATGCTGCAATGAGCTGCTCCCTTAATGATCACCATGTGTGGGTGCTCAGTCATGTCCATCTCTTTTGAGACCCCATGGACTCCACTGTCCACCAGGCTCCAGCCCATCAGGCTCCTCTGTCCATGGGATTTCCCAGGCAGATACTGGCATGGGTTGCCATTTCCTTCTCTGGGGGATCTTCCCTGACCCAGGGATCGAACCCTCATCTCTTTCTTTGGTAAGCGGATTCTTTACTACTGAGCAACCAGGGAAGCACTTTATGATCGATCACCAGATAGACTACAGCCACCGTGCGTGGGCAGGGACAAGGCAAATGGCCAGATTATGGTTGGTGGAGGTGGGAGGGTATGAACTACGCACAGTAAACTTCCACAGTCCGCCGATGTCACTACTTCTTTCAAAGCAGATGGGCTCCAGGTCTTCATCTAAGCAGCATTTGATGGAGGACAGGCCACTCACACCAGCTCCGATCACTGCAACTCGCTTGGCCATGCTGTGTTCTGTATGATACAGATTAAGCAGAGCTTCTTTATATGACAAGGAGCCCTTGTCACAGAATTCAACTTTCACAATGATATAGATACCCTCCTTTTGTCTCTGAGCTGAGGCAGAATCATATTTTGGCTAAATATGAAGGCTCTGAAATCAGACTGTTTCAGTTTAGATGCTGGATTCATTTATTTACAGTATGATCTTGGGCTAGTTGTTTATTCTTTCTGTGCCTCAGTTTTCTCATCAGTATAATGAGAGTGGAAATAATAATGCCTATCTAAAATAGGCATTGTCCTGAAATTAAATGACTGAGATATGTTGGAAAGGTTGTAGAAGTGTGTCTGCTACATAGTAAGTACTCAGTTAAATTTTGCTCTTATTACTATCTAGTTTAGCCAAGACCTAGCACCAAATATTTAATTAGCATTCATTTCCCACTTCTCTAACGACTCCTTCCTTTCCTCTCTTCTTTCTGGAAAAGGCAGCTCACACAGATAAAATTTATCAACATTTGGGAACACACAGATAGACACACCTGGTGCTTCCTTTGGATTGAGGAGTAAAAGGTCTTCATCCCCTTAAGATTTTATATTCCCTCAGTATTAAAAACACTTTGCTATCACCTAACCCTTCTAAAATCCTAGGAACTGCAACCAGCAAAAATGTTCATTTTTATTCAAAGCATCTAAAGTCCTAAAGAGTAGCTAGTCATGGGTCATGTCCAGTAGCAAAAAAGATACTACATGAATTGAGGGGAAGTTCTTAACTTTGAACAATGAAAGCTTAACTGACCGTAATACAGAACTAAGTCCCCAAGGAAATCCATATGGCATATTCTAGAGACCAAGATGAGATCACATGGAAATGGGGATGTTACCCTTGTCAGGAAAGATTGGAGGAAGCATGAAGGTGTTATGACAGTTTATATCAGGTTTTAAGATTGTAGTTTTGGGCTTATGCAGGTATCAACATACTGTTTTTTTTTTTTTTTTTTTTTTTTATCAGATGGGTTAATACTAAGTTAATTCCAGCGAATCAGGTTTGTCACATGGAGGGCTTTGAAGTGTCGGGTGGACTCAGGTGTAACTGCTGAGTTTTTGAACATGACTTAAAGCCAGTCTGCTAGTAAGACGCTGAGTCGAGAGAGACTCTAGATATCTGAGTATGAGTCTGGATGTGCACATCTCACTGGGGTGAGAGTCTGAAGTGTCCCGAGATTCCTGCTACTGAGCCTCTTCCCTCATTTGAGCTCAGGTTTGCTGCCATGCTTTCTGGGTGGGTTTGCGGTGGGGGGTTTATCCTCAGGGCTTTGCAGTTTCTCTCTAGCCAAATCAGAGCCCCCAGGCACAAGAAGAGTGTCAGTAAAGGAGATGGTTGGGGGAAATGGGCTCTGGATTGGTTGGTTTGGATTCAAAAAGTCACCCTCCCAGGAGGGAAGTTTACTACCTCAAGGAGCTGGCTAAGCCAGGGAGCAGCAGTCCCTAAGGCATCAGCAAAGCCTTAACTGTCAAAGCATCAAAATATAGAAAATAAAGAGGTATGGTTAATACAAGTGAGAAAGGGGAAAGCGCTGGGAAGAAAATAAAAAATAAAAGGACCCCTAGGCACAAAGACAAAGGGAGTTAGTGACTTTACAGAGGGCAGAAGAAGACTTCTGAGCCCTTGGACCTCTCAGACTTACCTGGTTCCAGAGGGACTTGCAGGAAGGATCAGAGGGCTTTTCCAGGCTTGCCTGTTTCAAAATCTTACTTGCCGTCCTTCCCTTTGCAAGGTTGAGAACTTCCTGCCTGGCTTCATTATTTACAACAAAATTTACACTCTTCCCTCCCTGAGACTTTTGGTTTATTTAGGAGTCTCTTTTTGATTTTGGAAGAGTTGGGTAGTCTGCAGTAAGAATGGACCCTGGAGGCAGCAAAACTGGGTTTGAACTCTGTCTCTGCAACTGATGGGCCATGTGCCCCCCAAACAACCCACTTACACACTTCAAGATGTACTGTTTGCAAATAAGAAACACAGTCACATGGAAGGATTGTTTGAGTCTGAAACTGTGATAATAATTACACAAAACTGCCTAGCACCAAATATTTACTCAGAATTCATTTCCCACCTCCCTAACTATTCCCTCCTTTCCTCTCTTCTTTCTGGAGAAGACATCTCACACAGATAAAATTCATCAGCAAGTTTGGAAACACATAGGCAAACACACCCATGGCTTCCTTTGGTCTAGATAGCTAGTAAAAGGTCTAGATAGCTTTTAATCAGAAACGAATGGCCTCCCCCGATAAGAACACATACATTTCCAGGGCACGAGGGAGAAGTCTGGAATTGGCAGATCTCACTGTGCTCTGTTTTTGCAATAATAATAAGAAAGAAATAGTTGTTAAGTGATCTGGTTAAAATGCAAAATGTGCTGCAGTGAATAGACTGGTAGCAAATTAATTCACTCCACACGTGTACTCTATGTAACTCTAAGGGCAGATACTGAGCCAAGTTTTGGGGCCCCCAGAATGATTAAGAATCAGTGAGTAAAAAACAGTAATAAATACAGACCCAGTGACTATCCACAAGAAGATGCCACTATATAGACAGAGGCTGACACGCATGATATCAGGCAATATGTCTTGTAATAGCAGCATGCTCTGGGTACAAATGCTTGAAGACACTCTTGGGCTGCTTAGCTATGCCTGGAGACCTAGCTAGAGATACATACTGGGCTGTGTTTTTCCTGAGCAAAAACACCCAAGTGCCAAATAATTGATGCCCCAAATAGATGTAAATTGAAAGGCAGGGGAGACTACTGCAGGCCTGATGGGTCAGGAGGACAGGTGTGCTAAGCTCTTTGCAAACTGTAAGAATGTGCTATAAACGTAAGGTCCATTGCTGATATTTCGTTGCTGATATTTCGTTCCTTAATAGAAAAAGCCCTAATCTACTGAGTTGGAATTTTGAACAACAAGAAGACCCTATCCCATATCTGACACACCATAAAATGTAGCAGTCATTTTTGAGACATGGAGAGACTTGGATGATTAGCAAATCATACAGTTGATTATGATTTATATGAGTTTGGACTTCAATCTGTTTATATTTCTTATTATATCACTCTAACAGTGTTCTTCCTTTGCTACCGTATTTCCAAATGTGACACTTGTGGAATATTTTGTGTTTCTCAATGACAGGCAATTCCATCTCATCCAAAAGATGAAATCAGAAAGGAGCCTGGAATCACAGACAGTCCCACAGTTCTGTTATTCTCACCACATCTTCCTTCCGGGTGGCTTCTCCCTTTCATAACTTTGTTTCTTTAAGAAGTTCCTTTGCTTCCTGGTTTTCGCCCTAATTCTGCTGCCTTAACCCTAATCAAGAGACTCTCCAAAGACAGGATCACGCTTATCTCTAAGGAGTGCACTCACTTACCAAGGGGAATATTTACCCTCTGTGAAAGCAGCTTCTGGAAACATTTCCCCATTAAAAGAAAAAAATCCAGGAAACTTACCTTGCTGGCACAGAGCAGGTACTTTTACAAATTATTTCTCAAAGCCAATAGCCAATGACAGTGTTTGTCTTTAAAACAAAACAAAACAAAATTCCAAACGCAAACTCTTTGCTCTAAAAGAAAATGAAAAATAAAGGAATGCTGACTTTAATCAAAGTGCTCTTGGTTTAAAACAAAAACCTGCCGTTTTTCCTGTCATGCTGATGACAGCTGAAAATATACTCGCTGAGGGAAAAGAAAGTTGTGTAGGGCACCAGTTGAAACTTCCGTGATCTCGAGGGAGGGCTCAATGACGAATTAGAAGAGAGTTGTCGGATTGGAAAGCCACAAGCGACTTCTGCCCCTTTCCCCCACCCTCCTAAACGTCCCAGTTCCGATGGAGCTCTAAACTTAAAGGGGAGCACGTGGTGAGCGACTGCTCTTCTCACGGTAGCCTTTAGAGGGCGCCAAATCAGCCCAAACCACAATCGCCAGTGAATCGGGCGTTCTGCTTAACTAAATTCTGACTCTTGAATTAGTCTCTTGAACTATTATAGGAGCTGTCCATAGGAGAAGGCCAATTATGTGACTATTGTGTCATCAAGTTCTCCCAAGTAGGGTTAGTTCCCTAACCCCAAAAGTGTGATTTCAAAATTCAGGACTTATAAGGAATTTAAGCAGCTTCGTCTTTTCAGAAAAGGTCAGCAGAGGGAGCTGGCAACACATATTTGAAAAAGCTTAAAACTGGTTTTATATGTTAGCCTAGGGCACAAGAAGAGAAATAATTACAGAAGCACTGGCAATAATAGAATAATAGAATCCTAAACACCTTCCGCTGAGTGCCTGGAATTCAGTGTCAAAGACCATCTTAGCCTCAATTAACATTTTCTAGCCCAGTGGCGCAAATGAGCCAGGAATCCTGATTCCAGGAATCAGGAAGGTAACCTAAATGAGGGAGGAGGGCCTGGACAAGATCTGACTGGAAAGCACTTCCCCCATGTATTAGGTTTAACTAAATGGCATTATTTGAGAGCATAAGCCCCAAATTGCAAGGTTTTTAGATTCCTTTTAATAGAAACTACAAACTCAAATTTTTGTATAAAATCTTCTGTTGGCAACAAACTAATTTTTATTTTGAAAAATATTAAGCCCAGAGGAAAGTTGAAAAAACAGTTTGATTAATGTGCATCAACATATCCCTCACCCGTTTCATCAACTAGCAACCTCTTGACACATTGGCATTTTCTTCATCTCTCTTTCTCTTTCTCTACACACATGTACCCAAGAGACACACACACATACACCTAAACACACACATCTGAAAGTCATCTTCAAACATCAGGATGCCATCAGAATATTTCAGCATATATTTCACAAAAGTAAGGGCATTTTCCCACAGAGTCATTATCATTACCACATCTAAGTCAATATAACTTCAGTATCATCCAATATACAGTCCACTTTCAAATTTCTCCAGTTATTCCCCAAAATGTTCTCATCCAGTGGTGTACTGGAGCTGGTATGCACAAAGGGAATATGTATGTCTTCCAAGTTCAGTGATTGCTTGGCATTACGCATAGTAATGCTTGACAAAATAGCTTGACATTGTTCACAGTGGGGATGTTTACATCATGGAAACTGGCAAACAGTACAAATTTGGGATGTCCCCCACCCCCAGCCATTTGTTAAATATTTACCCTCTCATTTTTGGCAAATGGTTTTATTGAGGCCTAGGATATACAAAAAAACCCTGTATATATTTAATGTATATAATTTGATGAATTTGGACATATGCGTGCATCTGTGAAACCATCATAGCTCAAGGTAAAAAACACATTCATCCTCCAGAAGTTTCCTCATGGACCTTTGTTTGTTTTTGGTTAAGAATATTTGACATGAGATATACCCACTTGCTGCTGTGCTGTGTTCAGGCACAAAGTAGTGTCCAACTCTTTGTAACCCCATGGACTGTAGCCTACTAGGCTTCTTTGTCTATGGGATTTTCCAGGCAAGAATACTTAAGTGGGTTGTCATTTCTTCCTAGAGGGGATCTTCCCAACCCAGGGATTGAAACCGAGTCTCCTGCACTGGCAGGCAGATTCTTTACTACTGAGCCAGCTGGGAAGCCATACACCCTCTTAACAAATCTTTAACAAATTTTTGAAATGCACAATACACTATTGTTAACTCTTGGCATTACATTGAACAGCAGATCTCCAGAATTTATTCATCTTGCATAACTGAAAGTTTATATCCATTGAACAACAACTCTCCATTTCCCTCTCCCTCTAGTCTCTGGCAAGCACCATTCCACTGTTTCCTTCTATAAATTTAACTATTTTGAGTACCTCATATAAATAGAATAATACAGATTTGTATTTTTGTGACTGGCTTATTTCACTTACAGTAATGTCTCCAGGTTCATTAATGCTGTCCCATATCACACAATTTCTTTTCTTTTTTAAGAGCTGAATAATATTATACTGTATGTATATACCACATCTCTTTATTCATTCATCTGTCCATGGACATTTAGGTTGTTCCCATATCTTGACTATTGTCAATAATGCTGCAGTGAACCTGGTAATGCAAATATCTTTTTGAGATCCTGATTTCAATTCTTTTGTACAAATACCCAGAGGTAGGATTGCTGGATCATACGGTACTTCTCGTTTTAAACTTTTTGAGGAACCTCCATACTATTTTCCATAGCAGCTGCACTATTTTACATCCCCACCTACTGTGTAGAAGGGTTCTGATTTCTTCACATCCTAACACTTGTTATCTTTTATTTTGCTTTTGATAACCACAATCTTACCAGGTGTGATGTGATATCTCACTGTGGTTTTGATTCACATTCCCTTGATAATTAGTGAAACTGAATACTTTTTAATGTACCCATTGGTTATTTGTATATCTTCTTTAGAGAAATGTCCATTCAAGCTCTTTGCCCACTTTTGAATTGGGTTATTTGTATTTTTATTGAGTTGTAGAAGTCCCTTGTGTATTTTGGATGTTAACCCCTTATCAGACGTACGGGCAATGTTTTCTCATTCTGTAGGTTCTCTTTTCATTCTGTTGTTTCTTTTGCTGCTCAGAGACTTTTAGTTTGATGAAATCTTGCTTGTCTATTTTGTTTTTGTGCCTTTGAGCCTTTGTGTCATATTCATCGTTAAGAACAACGTCAAAAAAACAAACAAACAAATAAAAAGAACAACATCAAGAAGCTTTTTCAATATGTTATCTCTTAAGAGTTTTATAGTTTCAGTTCTTACATGTAAGTATTTAATACATTTTGAATTGATTTTTTAGCATGGTGTAAGAGAATGGTCCAGTTTTATTAGCATGTGAATATCCGATTTTCCCAACACCATCTGTTGAAGAGACTGTCCTTTACCCTTTCTGTGATCTTGGCAGCTTTATAAAAGATCTACTAACTATATATGTGTGGGTTTATTTCTGGGCTGTCTATTCTGCTAGATTGCTCTGTATGTCTGTCTTTATGCTAGTATCATACTGTTCTAATCACTATAGCTCTGTTTATTATTAATAGTTTTAACTTTTTTTGTGGAGTATTTAAAGGTTTTCTATATGCAAATTGTGTCATTTGCAAACAGAGATAATTTACTTCTTCCTTTATGATTTGAATACTTTATTTTTGTTGTCTAATTACTCCAGCTAGAACATTCAGTACGATGTTGAATCTAAGTGGCAAGAGTGAACATTCTTGTCTTGTTTTTCCCAATTGAGTATGATGTTAGCTGTGGACTTGTCATATATGACCTTTACTATGTTGAAGTAAATTCCTTTTACATCTAGTTTGTTGAGAGTTTTAATCATGAAACTGTTGAATTTTGTCAAATGATTTTTCTTTATCTATTAAGATGATCATGTGATTTTTATCCTTCGTTTTGTTAATGTGGTATATCACATTAATTGACTTGCATACATTGAACCACATACCACTCTTTATGGTTATATTTCTCCTGATTAAAGAGTCAGTCAAAGTTTATAAGTTACATTTAGCTATTAAATCTCTTTAGTTTGTCCTATTTCATAACAGTTTTCCATCCTCCAAAGGGTCTAGTTTAAGAATGATCAACATTATCGAGTTTGCTACTACTGGAACTAATCTCCTAAAATAGACTTTTACTTAGTTTTCTTGCTTCCAGGTGCTCACCTATAAACTGTTCTTCAGAACTATCTTTCTAAATCATAAATCAGATCTTTTTTTTTTTTTTTCTGTTAGTCACTCAGTTGTTTCTGACTCTTTGTGACACCATGGACTGTAGCCTGCCAGACTCCTCTGTCCATGGGATTCTCCAGGCAAGAATATTGGAGTGGGTCGCCATTCTCTTCTCCAAGGGATCTTCCTGACCCAGGGAAAGAACCTGGGTCTTGCGCATTCCATGCAGATTCTTTACCATAGTTTGAGCCACCACAGAAGCCCTGTGATGTATGAAAGTGTTTGCTGAAAGAGTTGTGTGGTTTAGGAGGGTTTTTAAAATCAGGAATTGTAAGGCATATTTATGTACTGTGGCAAATAACCAAGTAGAGAGGAAAACTCAACAATTTGGGAGAGAAGTTGGTGGAAATCTGTCAAAGTCATCTGATAATTGCTACTATTTTTTTTTCTCTGAGAGTGAGGTGAGAAGGAAGTGGCAGAAATTTGTGGTAAGAGGAGATGATATAAAATAGTCAATTAGGAAATGAGATTGGGAAGTGAAGGAATTAAAGAAATCTACCAGGGTTTGGGGGGTAGTAGGATAGGCATGGGAGAAGGCAATGGCATCCCACTCCAGTACTCTTGCCTGGAAAATGCCATGGATGGAGGAGCCTAGTAGGCCGCAGTCTGTGGGATCATGAAGAGTCGGACACGACTAAGCAACTTCACTTTCACTTTTCACTTCCATGCATTGGAGAAGAAAATGGCAACCCACTCCAGTGTTCTTGCCTGGAGAATCCCAGGGATGGCAGAGCCTGGTCGGCTGCCATCTATGGGGTCGCAAGGAGTCGGACACGACTGAAGCGACTTAGCAGCAGCAGCAGCAGCAGCAGGATAGGCATGAGTTGAAGAGTGATCAGTTAGGAAGCTGAACGTTTCTCCTCTATCTAAGATGAAGTGCTCAGGTGGGGTTTGAAGTCAGAGAAGAGTTAGATTTTGGCCAGAGTTTGAGTCCTACCATGCAAGTGTGAATGAATGAGAGAGAGGACAGTGGAGCTGAGAGTGTGCAAATGTGATGTTACAGAATTATGAGCTCTAAACTGGGTAATGAAGGAGATGAGAAAACAAAGGGAGCCTGGATGGTGAAAGATGGTGGAATGTTTGGATTGGAAGTCCCAGGAGTTTGAAGGGAATATCACATTAGAAGAGTTAACTGGAAGAATACGATGATGTAGGTGGAGAGTGGGATGTTTGTAATTCAGATAGTGGAGAATTACACTTGTTGAGAGTAGTATAGCCAAGACCTTCACTGTTTAATACAATAGCCACTAGCCACATATAACTTTCTAATGTGTTCTTAATTTCTGCAAGTGTTAATCACGTAGTTGTGTCCAACTCTTTGCGACTCCATGGACGATAGCCCACTTGGCTCCACTGTCCATGGAATTCTCCAGGCAAGAATACTGGCGTGGGCTGCCATTCCCTTTTCCAGGGGATCTTCCTGACCCAGGGATCGAACCCAGGTCTCCTGCATTGCAGGCAGATTCTTTACTGTTTGAGCCACCAAGGAAGCCTATAGCTTTCTAAATTTACATATAAATCAACATTAAGTTAAAATTTCATTTTTCTTTGGCCCTAGCCACATTTCAAGTGCTTAACAGGCACACGTGGCTAGTGGCTACTGCACTAGAGAGTGAAGATTGAATTTTTCCATAACGGCAGAAAAGTCAAGTGGACAGCACTGGTTTTGCATATGAACGTAGTACCAGGCGGGCTTCCCTGGTGGCTGAGCGGCAAAGAATCTGCCTGCAGTGCAAGAGCTGCAGCTGAACCAGCAGGTCTGATCCCTGGGTCGCGAAGATCCCCTGGAGAAGGAAATGGCAACCCACTCCAGTATTCTTGCCTGGAGAATCCCACGGACAGAGTAGCCTAGAGCACTACAGTCCATGGGGTCGCAAAGACTGAAGTGACTTAGCATGCACGCAGGTATAGTAGTAGCTGACTGAGACAGGTGGAGGATAAGATCGTTAGAGGGAGCTAGGTTAAGGAGCTGATTGGACATGGTGTGGAAGGACGGTATATCTGATTTTGAAATCACTGAGAATTATGACAGGAGTCATGGGAAAGAGAGAGAAATTGAGTCAGAGGTTGATTCACAGCTTCTCCATGCTGCTCTGAGTCTCTTGGAGACAGCTGACCTCACCCCCAGCTCTGTGTGTGGGTCTTTTAATCAAAGGAGAATCCCATCCCCCTAGCACATGATGAGAAGGAGGCTTTGATGCAGTTTATGTGTGAGGACTTGAAACATGAGGAGGGATGCACTGGAGATTTTCATTTGTTTCTACAGTGCAAAGGGAAGCTGATGTAGCAGAGACTCTTAAATACAGTGGAACGAATAAGAGAAAATTTTATTTCTCTGCCATGCAACCATTTGCCCACTCTAGGCTGGTAAGGCGGCTTTCTTGCCTGAGTCACTTGGAGAAACTTTTGCCTTCTATCTTGTTATTCTGTCCTCTCTGAGGACTTTGTATGGTTGAAAATGGGTTGCTGCCACGACCATGATACAGCTCTCAGAAAGGAGAAAGTGAGGAAGTGCACAGTAAGCAATTCCCTTTTAAGTAATTGAAGGAGAAACCACACACATAATTTCCATTCACAAGAAAATGATCACATAGCCACACTGGCTGCAAGAAAGACAGGGAAAGATTGCCCCTAGTTAGGCAGCCATGTGGCCAGGAAGAAGGGGTAAACAGACTTTTAAAGTACAAGTTGCTGTCTGCCTCATTCTGCTTCTGAAGGAAATCTGAAGGCAATTCTCTCTTATTGTACAGGTTGTAGTCTGGAATTGCAGCAGCTGTTCTCTTAGTGTGCTGAGGATGAGCTGAGTCAAGGCAGAAGGGCAGAGCCAAGGAAACTGGAGAAATAGCACTGGAGCCTCTGGATTGGGCAATCCCGAAGCCCACGTTACCTCTGGACTCCAGGTAGATGAGCCACTGTTTTCTTGTTATGCCGGCTGGAGTTGAGTTTCTGTTTCTTGCAGTTAGGATGCACCCCAGTTTATTTAACCATTCCACTGCTGACACTATTTCTCCTTGTCATTGTTACAAGCAATGCAATAAACATCTTTGTACACATGACCATTTCTATAGGATAGAGTCTAAGATGTGTCATTGCTGTGACAAAGAATATGTGCATTTAACATTTTGGTGAACACTACCAAGTTGCCCCAACCTATGTTTAATGACATTTACATTTCACAATCACCACCCTCCTCTAATGTTCTGAGATGTCTCCTTTTGACTAGATTTTGTAGGATAGCTTTTACAGAAGAGAATTTTGGTGATGTGTTCTCCTCTGCTGGTGTTGAGGCTTAGATTCTTTAAAAGATTTTTTTAAAAATTGTATTCTTTTATTTCTGGCTGTGTGGGTCTTTGTAGCTTTTTTTGTGTGGCTTTCTCTGGTTGTGATGAGCAGGGGCTACTCTTTATTGTGGTACACAGGGGTTAATAGCTGCCTGTTGCTCTGGCTAAGCCATGAGATAACCACTATGGGAAAAGAATAAAAGCAATATTTAGAAATAGAGCATAATTCAAATAAAAGCACATCAGGTTGATGTGTTGGGATTGTCATGCCCTGCTAAGCTAAGGAAAAACATAGTGTGGACCTTGGAATGCCAGGTCAGCACAAGTCCAGAACACTGCTTGTGCACACACTAAGATGTTTTCCCGAGGCATATGTGGATCTATGACCTCCAGCTAGGTGATAGCCCTTGTATGAGAAAATAACAAAGATAGTTTAAAGTAATCAATAAAATGGGAGTCGTGAGCAGGGACACAGGAGGCTGACTTCATCGTAACACAACAGATACTTTCTGCTTGCCAAGACACTAAATAAAAGTGATGTGGCTCTGAGGAACAGGGCTCTTGACCCAAGAGGTCTTGAGATGCCCGGTCCCATCTTTAAAACTTTAATTCTGTCTCCAGTTTCTTTTTCCCAAACTGCGCGTCAACCACTTTTGATCCCTAGCTGCTGTGCTGGCCGCAGCAAGTGGTGCCCAACGTGGGGCTCGAAAGTGAAGGATCTCGAACGTGAAGTGAAGGAGAACCTGAAGTGAAGGAGAGCGAAACTGAAGCTGAAATTTCGGCGCACGATCCTGGAGAAGAGTGGAGTGAGGCCTCTGAAAATCCCCCTTTGCGGTAAATAGCACTCTCTCGTTGAAACCGGGGTTAAATATGGGAAATTCAGAAAGCTCGGAACAATACCGGCCGTATATATGCCTCTTAAGGCAGCTTTTGAAAGCAGGGGGAACAAAAATAAGTAGGGCCGGCTATTGGAGCTTTTACAAACCATTGAGAATCATTGCTATGGTTCCCTTCTCTGGGTACTTTAGATTTAGGAACATGGAAGAAGGTAGGTAGTAAATTAGAGAAACTTCTTTGCAAAGGAGTGCCCTTGCCTGTATCTATCTGGTCAATTTGGACATTGATAAAATCTAGTTTAGAACCTCTTCAGACACCAGAAAGCTCAGAAGGGAGTAAGGATGAAGGTGCTGCTGCTGCTGCTAAGTCACTTCAGTCGTGTCCGACTCTGCGACCCCACAGACAGCAGCCCACCAGGCTCCCCCATCCCTGGGATTCTCAAGGCAAGAACACTGGAGTGGGTTGCCATTTCTTTCTCCAATGCAAGAAAGTGAAAAGTGCAAGTGAAGTCTCTCAGTCGTGTCTGACTCTAAGTGACCCCATGGACTGCAGCCCACCAGGCTCCTCCATCCATGGGATTTTCCAGGCAAGAGTACTGGAGTGTGTTGCCATTGCCTTCTCCAAGGATGAAGGTGAAACCCCATCAAAGGCAGAACCTGAATATGGAAAGCCTGAGGGGATAGAACAAAAAACACAGGAGACTCTCAAAGCTACAGTTCCTTCTGCACCTTTGGGGAGGAAGAATTTCCTTTACCTCCTCTTCCTACCCCTCCTGTCTTAACCGCTGGAGTGGCTTAAGCTTTTCCTTCCTTACAACAGACAGCAGTTCTGTCACCCCTCCAGAAAGATATTTGTCAGACTTGACAGGAGGGTGACTTGGAGGCTGTGACTATGACATTTCCAATGACAATACGTGAATGAATAGCTCCTGGGAAAGATCCTAATAATCCTAATGGAGTGTATGAGGCTGTACACAAACAGATTCCCTTCACAATACCAAAGGAACTTAAGCAAGCTATTCAAAATTATAGAGTAAATTCTCCTTTTACCTTGGAAATTGTGCAGGGACTAGCTGAGGGTTCCCATTTGATTATGGTGGTTCATGACCAAGCCAGACAGATCCCCATTTCTTTAGGTCAATTGATAGGCAGTGGAAATTGGGGGAGAACTCAAGATCAAGTGCTTATGGAAGATCAGGCTATAGAACAGGTGAGGCGATACTGCATGAGAGCCTGGGAGAAAATAGAGGTTAAAGGACAGGCTTTCTTTAAGAGAAGACCTCACCTCCCTGGAGAGACTATCCCTGCTGGGACAACACCTTATCAGACAGGCTACCCCTGTCATCAGAGCCAATTTGAACACTCTCTGGTTTAAATTTTAGCTATGAAACTATGACTATGAAAAGGAGAGATGACATTTTTGATACTGAATGGCCATGATATTCTTTAGACTCTGGAGAAAACTGGTTAAAACGAAGTCTTTCTGAAATTGCAAAACTGGTTCTTCTTGCATGTGCAATTAAGAAAAAGCTGGCTTGTTAAAATACTTTTTTGGAGCTCCAGTTCTGCCTGAGAAACAAAAACAGGCCTGGGAAAAAACCTAAAGTTAACTCTTATCTTGTCCTTGGGATACACAGCCCATTCTACCTGGAACTCCAGCCATGAACAAATTGGTAGAACTCAAACCAAGATAAAAAGAAGGGGCAAAAAGACATTTTAAGTATCAAACAAAAAAAGAGAGACATTTTAAATATCAAGCAGAAAACTATGAAATCTCTGTCTATATGTCTGTCTAAATTTATGTGTGTCTCAGTGTGTGTCTTCATCCTTGGACAAAATTGCTAAAGGCTGATTGGTCAATGAACTCTATTTAATTGGCCTAAAGAGAGGTAAGTGCTTATGAATCAAACCATTCTAAATTCAAAAATAATTAAACTAAAATGAATTTCAGGGTTGTGTGAACTGGGAAATATTCACTATTGAATTGATACCTGGTATTAATGTTTATTTATTGACTTTGTGAAGATACTTTTGCAAATGACATAGCTTTGGGTGATTTACATTTACCAGTCTACAGAATGATGATACAAAGTACAGTTCATGGTTGCTAAAGGAAAGTAAGATGTGTTTTTTCAATCAAAATATATAAGGAATGGAATTACATTCTATTAAGGAAAAAGGAAGTACATTTGAACTTACAGGTGGCTGTTCTCTGAATGGACAAATAGAGTGATGAATACAGAAGTGTAAAAAAGGTTTGTGGCAAGTGGAAGAGAGTTTTGTGCATGATACAAGTTTCTTAAGACATTAAACTGCCCTTGAAATCTTTTATTGTTACTTTGACTAGGTGAATAACTATTGTTTCACAATGAATATACTGCTGCTACTACTGCTAAGTCACTTTAGTCATGTCGGACTCTGTGTGACCCCATAGACGGCAGCCCACTAGGCTCCTCTGTCCCTGGGATTCTCCAGGCAAGAATACTGGAGTGGGCTGCCATTTCCTTTTTCAGTGCAAGAAAGTGAAAAGTGAAAGTGAATTTGCTCAGTTGTGCCCCACTCTTAGTGACCCCATGGACTGAAGCCTACCAGGCTCCTCCGTCCATGGGATTTTCCAGGCAAGAGTACTGGAGTGGGGTGCCATTGCCTTCTCTGACAATGACTATAAGCTGGTACCAATCTGAAATTTGATTTTCTCTCCCTGTTAAAAAAAACAAAGTCTATTTTTGTGTATGGTGTTAGAAAGTGTTCTAGTTTCATTCTTTTACAAGTGGTTGACCAGTTTTCCCAGCACCACTTGTGAAAGAGGTTGTCTTTTTTCCATTGTATATCCTTGCCTCCTTTGTCAAAGATAAGGTGTCCATAGGTTCGTGGGTTTATCTCTGGGCTTGCTATTCTGTTCCATTGATCTGTATTTCTGTCTTTGTGCCAGTACCATACTGTCTTGATGACTGTGGCTTTGTAGTAGAGTCTGAAGTCAGGCAGGTTGATTCCTCTAGTTCCATTCTTCTTTGTCAAGATTACTTTGGCTATTCGAGGTTTTTTGTATTTCCATACAAATTGTGAAATTATTTGTTCTAGTTCTGTGACCCACCTCCCAGAATATTGGAAATAAAAGCAAAACTAAAGAAATGGGACCTAATGAAACTTAAAAGCTTTTGCACAACAAAGGAAACTATAAGCAAGGTGAAAAAGACAGCCCTCAGATTGGGAGAAAATAACAGCAAATGAAGCAACAGACAAAGGATTAATCTCAAAAATATACAAGCAACTCCTGCAGCTCAATTCCAGAAAAATAAATGACCCAATCAAAACGTGGGCCAAAGAACTAAACAGACATTTCTCCAAAGAAGACATACAGATGGCTAACAAACACATGAAAAGATGCTCAACATCACTCATTATCAGAGAAATGCAAATCAAAACCACAATGAGGTACCATTACACGCCAGTCAGGATGGCTGCTATCCAAAAGTCTACAAGCAATAAATGCTGGAGAGGGTGTGGAGAAATGGGAACCCTCTTACACTGTTGGTGGGAATGCAAACTAGTACAGCCACTATGGAGAACAGTGTGGAGATTTCTTAAAAAACTGGAGATAGAACTGCCATATGACCCAGCAATCCCACTTCTGGGCATACACACTGAGGAAACCAGATCTGAAAGAGACACGGGCACCCCAATGTTCATCACAGCACTGTTTATAATAGCCAGGACATGGAAGCAACCTAGAAGCCCATCAGCAGATGAATGGATAAGGAAGCTGTGGTACATATACACTATGGAATATTACTCAGCCATTAAAAAGAATTCATTTGAACCAGTCCTAATGAGATGGATGAAACTGGAGCCCATTATACAGAGTGAAGTAAGCCAGAAAGATAAAGAACATTACAGCATACTAACACATATATATGGAATTTAGAAAGATGGTAATGATAACCCTATATGCAAAACAGAAAAAGAGACACAGATGTACAGAACAGACTTTTGGACTCTGTGGGAGAAGGCGAGGGTGGGATGTTTTGAGAGAACAGCATGTGTATTATCTATAGTGAAACAGATCACCAGCCCAGGTGGGATGCATGAGACAAGTGCTCGGGCCTGGTGCACTGGGAAGACCCAGAGGAATCGGGTGGAGAGGGAGGTGAGAGGGGGGATCGGGATTGGGAATACATGTAAATCCTTGGCTGATTCATGTCAATGTATGACAAAACACACTGCAATGTTGTGAAGTAATTAGCCTCCAACTAATAAAAATAAAGGAAAAAAAATTAAAAAAAAAAATTAAAAAAACCCCAAAGTCTTCTTGGAATATGGCTTTTGATAACAGACCATGTAAATTTCTTTGTCTATAAGTGATTCCTACTTGCTTTGAAAATCTTTTGTTACTTTGATAAAATGAATGAGTGTTACTTAACAATGATCTATGGAGACTATGACACACATAGACAAAGCTCATTCTGCTTCTACAAAATTAATCCCTCATCAGGAAATTTAAAATGGAAAAATGACTATAAACCACACAGTTGGGGCTATAGGAAATCCAAGATGGCCTCTTGGCTTTTCCCTGCTCCCTGACAAACCTCACTTTTATTTGATAGGATAAAGCTTTTCCTGGCTGTAGAGTTAATATCTCATAATGGAAAAAAAAATGGTTAAAATACATTTTCTGCAATCTCCAGTGATCAGGGTGCCTACTTTGCTGGACAGGTCATACAGATACTGGCAAAAATTTCATGAGCTTCTTGGAGACTATCACTTTCACTGACGTCCTTTGTCATCAGACAAGAACCATGAAACAAAAGGATTGGTTACATGAGATTGAGCAGACTGCTGAATATTGCTACAATTTTCATGACTTTTTGTCTGAAATTTTACTGGCTTCTAATCTTTGTTTTCGGGGAAGGCAATGGCACCCCACTCTAGTACTCTTGCCTGGAAAATCCCATGGACGGAGGAGCCTGGTGGGCTGCTGTCTATGGGGTCTCACAGAGTCGGACACAACTGAAGAAACTTAGCAGCAGCAGCAGCAATCTTTGATTTCAGATATAAAAAAACTCTTCTGCTCAAGTCACTGATGGTTTAAAACAATTTAGTGATTTACACCTGTGGGTAAAATTTTCTCTCTGTCTCCTCCCCCCAGAAATTGGAGACATTTGGGTTCTGAACAGCCTCATCAAGGTACGAAAAAGACTGTCTCCAGACATACACAAAAATCTCAGAGTATACTGGGGAGCCCAAACTCATATAGATTAGGAGGTTAATGACAGGTTGGTGGATTTAGAAAATGCAGTGCTACTCCTAAAAGAAGTACAAAATCTTAAATTACTAATATATTTATAGTGTGACTGGAACATTACTACTTTTTGTGTGCCCCTCCCTCCCAGGAATATAACCAATCTGGTTATAACCAATATAACCAACTCCTGGGAAAAAGTTAGCACTTGCAGGGCCATATGGCTGACAACCTTACTCTCGATATTAAAAAGCTACAAATAAGTATCATTGGCAAGTAGCATGCGTCTCTTAGACTAGTACCACATACAGACACACTTCAAGGGGTAGCAGAGGGCTTTAAGTCATTGAGCCCTCTCGAGTGGATCAAAGACATTGGAGGTGCTCTCACTGAAACACTAGCTATGTTTTGCTGTTTCACTATAATCTTCTGTTTAGTCCTCAGACACATTCGAAAAACCCTCCAAGAACTAATGAAGAAAGAAGTTGCGAATCAACATATCTTCTGCTACAAAAACAAAAAGGGGGATATGCAGGGGTTAATAGTCAGCTCCCTGTTGCTCTGGCTAAGCCATGAGAAAATCATCATGGGAAAAGAATAAAAGCAAAATATAGCAATAGAGCATAACCCAAATAAAAGTATATCGGGTTGATGAGCTGGAGTTGTCATGCCCTGCTAAGCTAAGGAAAAACATAGTGTGGACCTTGGAACACCAGGTCAGCACAAGTTCAGAACACTGCTTGTGCACACACTAAGATGTTTTCCCAAGGCCTATGCAGGTCTATGACTTCCAGCTAAGTGATAACCCTTGTACGAGAAAATAACAAAGATAGTTTAAAGTAATCAATAAAATGGGAGTCGTGAGCAGGGACACAGGAGGCTGACTTCACTGTAACACAACAGATACTTTCTGCTTGCCAAGACACTAAATAAAAGTGATGTGGCTCCGAGGAACAGGGCTCTTGACCCAAGAGGTCTTGAGTTGCCCGGTCCCATCTTTAAAACTTTAATTCTGTCTCCAGTTTCTTTTTCCCAAACTGCGCCAACCACTTTTGATCCCTAGCTGCTGTGTTGGCCACAGCAAAGGTGCATGGACTTCTCATTGCAGTGGCTTCTCTTGTTGCGGAGCTCAGGCTCTAGGTGTGCGGGCTCAGTAGTTGTGGCTTGTGGATTTAGTTTCTCTGGGGCACAGGGAATCTTACTGGAGCAGGGATTGAACCCGTGATCCCTGCACTGGCAGGCAGATTCTTATCCACTGCACCACCAGGGAAATCTGAGGCTTAGTTTCTTTTTTTTTAAATTTTATTATTTTTTATTTTTTTATTAGTTGGAGGCTAATTATTTTACAATATTGTAGTGGGTTTTGTCATACATTGACATGAATCAGCCATGGAGTTACATGTATTCCCCATCCCGATCCCCCCTCTCACCTCCCTCTCCACCCGATTCCTCTGGGTCTTCCCAGTGCACCAGGCCCGAGCACTTGTCTCATGCATCCCACCTGGGCTGGTGATCTGTTTCACTATAGATAATACACATGCTGTTCTCTCAAAACATCCCACCCTCGCCTTCTCCCACAGAGTCCAAAAGTCTGTTCTGTACATCTGTGTCTCTTTTTCTGTTTTGCATATAGGGTTATCATTACCATCTTTCTAAATTCCATATATATGTGTTAGTATGCTGTAATGTTCTTTATCTTTCTGGCTTACTTCACTCTGTATAATGGGCTCCAGTTTCATCCATCTCATTAGGACTGGTTCAAATGAATTCTTTGTAATGGCTGAGTAATATTCCATAGTGTATATGTACCACAGCTTCCTTATCCATTCATCTGCTGATGGGCTTCTAGGTTGCTTCCATGTCCTGGCTATTATAAACAGTGCTGTGATGAACATTGGGGTGCCCGTGTCTCTTTCAGATCTGGTTTCCTCAGTGTGTATGCCCAGAAGTGGGATTGCTGGGTCATATGGCAGTTCTATCTCCAGTTTTTTAAGAAATCTCCACACTGTTCTCCATAGTGGCTGTACTAGTTTGCATTCCCACCAACAGTGTAAGAGGGTTCCCTTTTCTCCACACCCTCTCCAGCATTTATTGCTTGTAGACTTTTGGATAGCAGCCATCCTGACTGGCGTGTAATGGTACCTCATTGTGGTTTTGATTTGCATTTCTCTGATAATGAGTGATGTTGAGCATCTTTTCATGTGTTTGTTAGCCATCTGTATGTCTTCTTTGGAGAAATGTCTGTTTAGTTCTTTGGCCCACGTTTTGATTGGGTCATTTATTTTTCTGGAATTGAGCTGCAGGAGTTGCTTGTATATTTTTGAGATTAATCCTTTGTCTGTTGCTTCATTTGCTGTTATTTTCTCCCAATCTGAGGGCTGTCTTTTTCACCTTGCTTATAGTTTCCTTTGTTGTGCAAAAGCTTTTAAGTTTCATTAGGTCCCATTTCTTTAGTTTTGCTTTTATTTCCAATATTCTGGGAGGTGGGTCATAGAGGATCCTGCTGTGATTTATGTCGGAGAGTGTTTTGCCTATGTTCTCCTCTAAGAGTTTTATAGTTTCTCGTCTTACATTTAGATCTTTGATCCATTTTGAGTTTATTTTTGTGTGTGGTGTTAGAAAGTGTTCTAGTTTCATTGTTTTACAAGTGGTTGACCAGTTTTCCCAGCACCACTTGTGAAAGAGGTTGTCTTTTTTCCATTGTATACCCTTGCCTCCTTTGTCAAAGATAAGGTGTCCATAGGTTTGTGGATTTATCTCTGGGCTTTCTATTCTGTTCCATTGATCTATATTTCTGTCTTTGTGCCAGTACCATATTGTCTTGATGACTGTGGCTTTGTAGTAGAGTCTGAAGTCAGGCAGGTTGATTCCTCTAGTTCCATTCTTCTTTGTCAAGATTACTTTGGCTATTCGAGGTTTTTTGTATTTCCATACAAATTGTGAAATTATTTGTTCTAGTTCTGTGAAAAATACCATTGGTAGCTTGATAGGGATTGCATTGAATCTATAGATTGCTTTGGGTAGTATAGCCATTTTGACAATATTGATTCTTCCAATCCACGAACATGGTATGTTTCTCCATCTGTTTGTGTCCTCTTTGATTTCTTTCATCAGTGTTTTATAGTTTTCTATGTAGAGGTCTTTTGTTTCTTTAGGTAGATATACTCCTAAGTATTTTATTCTTTTTGTTGCAATGGTGAATGGTATTGTTTCCTTAATTTCCCTTTCATTAGTGTATTCTCTATTGTTAGTGTATAGGAATGCAAGGGATTTCTGTGTGTTAATTTTATATCCTGCAACTTTACTATATTCATTGATTAGCTCTAGTAATTTTCTGGTAGAGTCTTTAGGGTTTTCTATGTAGAGGATCATGTCATCTGCAAACAGCGAGAGTTTCACTTCTTTTCCGATCTGGATTCCTTTTACTTCTTTTTCTGCTCTGATTGCTGTGGCCAACACTTCCAACCCTATGTTGAATAGTAGTGGTGAGAGTGGGCACCCTTGTCTTGTTCTTGATTTCAGGGGAAATGCTTTCAATTTTTCACCATTGAGGGTAATGCTTGCTGTGGGTTTGTCATATATAGCTTTTATTATGTTGAGGTATGTTCCTTCTATTCCTGCTTTCTGGAGAGTTTTAATCATAAATGAGTGTTGAATTTTGTCAAAGGCTTTCTCTCCATCTATTGAGATAATCATATGGTTTTTATCTTTCAATTTGTTAATGTGGTGTATTACATTGATTGATTTGTGGATATTAAAGAATCCTTGCATTCCTGGGATAAAGCCCACTTGGTCATGGTGTATGATTTTTTTAATATGTTATTGCATTCTGTTTGCTAGAATTTTGTTAAGGATTTTTGCATCTATGTTCATCAGTGATATTGGCCTGTAGTTTTCTTTTTTTGTGACATCTTTGACTGGTTTTGGAATTAGGGTGATGGTGGCCTCATAGAATGAGTTTGGAAGTTTACCTTCTTCAATTTTCTGGAAGAGTTTGAGTAAGATAGGTGTTAGCTCTTCTCTAAATTTTTGGTAGAATTCAGCTGTGAAGCCATCTGGTCCTGGGCTTTTGTTTGCTGGAAGATTTCTGATTACAGTTTCGATTTCCTTGCTTGTGATGGGTCTGTTAGGATCTTCTATTTCTTCCTGGTTCAGTTTTGGAAAGTTATGCTTTTCTAAGAATTTGTCCATTTCTTCCAAGTTGTCCGTTTTATTGGCATAGAGCTGCTGGTAGTAGTCTCTTATGATCCTTTGTATTTCAGTGTTGTCTGTTGTGATCTCTCCATTTTCATTTCTAATTTTGTTAATTTGGTTCTTCTCTCTTTGTTCCTTAATGAATCTTGCTAATGGTTTGTCAATTTTGTTTATTTTTTCAAGAAACCAGCTTTTAGCTTTGTTGATTTTTGCTATGGTCTCTTTAGTTTCTTTTGCATTTATTTCTGCCCTAATTTTTAAGATTTCTTTCCTTCTGCTAACCCTGGGGTTCTTCATTTCTTCCTTCTCTAATTGCTTTAGGTGTAGAGTTAGGTTATTTATTTGGCTTTTTTCTTGTTTCTTCATGTGAGCCTGTAATGCTATGAACCTTCCCCTTATCACTGCTTTTACAGTGTCCCATAGGTTTTGGGTTGTTGTGTTTTCATTTTCATTCATTTCTATGCATATTTTGATTTCTTTTTTGATTTCTTCTATGATTTGTTGGTCACTCGGAAGCGTGTTATTTAGCCTCCATATGTTTGAATTTTTAACAATTTTTTCCCTGTAATTGAGATCTAATCTTACTGCACTGTGGTCAGAAAAGATGACTGGAATGATTTCAATTTTTTTGAATTTTACAAGACTAGATTTATGGCCCAGGATGTGATCTATTCTGGAGAAGGTTCCGTGTGCACTTGAGAAAAAGGTGAAGTTGATTGTTTTGGGGTGAAATGTCCTATAGATATCAATTAGGTCTAGCTGGTCCATTGTGTCATTTAAAGTTTGAGTTTCCTTGTTAATTTTCTGTTTAGTTGATCTATCCATAGTTGTGAGTGGGGTATTAAAGTCTCCCACTATTATTGTGTTACTATTAATTTCCTCTTTCATACTCGTTAGCATTTGCGAGGCTTAGTTTGTTTTCCCATTCACATATTGCTCTTGCTCCTTCCCTGTTTACTAATCTAGCCATGACTAATCATAGTTACACGCTTTATAAGTCTGCTGGCACTACCATGAAAACAGATGTCAGAAATAAAAATATGACTATAAAAATAGTTAAATAGTATAACTTTTACTCTGTAGGAAAATGTGACCAATAGTCTTACCCTATTAATACAAGCTAATTGTCTCATTATATTTTCCATTTTGACCTAAAATTTTGATGTCTATTTTTAATTATCTATCAAGTTTTTTTTTTAAAGAGAAAGGACTAAATGTAGACTTTTTAAAAAAAATCAAAATGCTCTGAATTTAGAGAGTTTTAAAATAATGATATATCTTATGTGAGTATTTACTGTACATTAGGTACAGTATTTCTTTGCATGGATCACTGAGGAAGGCTTTCTTATCTCTCCTTGCTATTCTTTGGAACTCTGCATTCAAATGGGTATATCTTTCCTTTTCTCTTTTGCCTTTTGCTTCTCTTCTTTTCACAGCGGTTTGTAAGGCCTGCTCAGACAACCATTTTGCCTTTTTGCATTTCTTTTTCTTGGGGATGGTCTTGATCCTGCCTCCCGTACAGTGTCATGAACCTCCATCCATAGTTCATCAGGCACTGTCTATCAGATCTAATCCCTTGAATCTATTTGTCATTTCCACTGTATAATCCTACAGGATTTGATTTAGGTCATACCTGAATGGTCTAGTGGTCTTCCCTACTTTCCTCAATTTAAGTCTGAATTTGGCAATAAGGAGTTCATGATCTGAGCCATAGTCAGCTCCTGGTCTTGTTTTTGCTGACTGTATAGAGCTTTTCCATCTTTGGCTGCAAAGAATATAATCAATCTGATTTCAGTGTTGACCATCTGGTGATGCCCATGTATAGAGTCTTGTCTTGTGTTGTTGGAAGAGGGTGTTTGCTGTGATCAGTGCGTTTTCTTGGTAAAACTCTGTTAGCCTTTGCCCTGCTTCATTCTGTACTCCAAGGCCAAATTTGCCTGTTACTCCAGGTTTGCCTTGGAAACGAACAGAGATCATTCTGTTGTTTTTGAGATTGCATTCAAATACTGTATTTCGGACTCTTTTGTTGACTGTGATGGCTACTCCATTTCTTTTAAGGAATTCTTGCCCATGGTAGTAGATATAATGGTCATCTGAGTTAAATTCACCTATTCCAGTCCATTTTAGTTCGCTGATTCCTAAAATGTTGACGTTCACTCTTGCCATCTCCTGTTTGACCACTTACCGTTTGCCTTAATTCATGGACCTGACATTCCAGGTTCCTATGCAATATTGCTCTTTACAGCATCAGACTTTGCTTCTATCACCAGTCACATCCACAACTGGGTGTTGTTTTTGCTTTGATTCCATCTCTTCATTCTTTCTGGAGTGGTGGATTACACTATTTAATCCTTACGAGACTCTACGAGGTAGGATGTGTTATAACTTTCATGCAGTAGGAAAGAAAACTGTAGCTTCAGAAAAGTGCATTACTTGCTCAGGTTTACACAGCTAGTAAATGGCAGAACTTCTGCACTCATTTCAGTTCTTTAAGCAGCTCCTACAGCGGGGTGTATTGAAAGATCTGGAGTGTTGGACTGTAAAAAAAGATAGGTCCAGTAGGGGGTGCTATTTGTATACACTAAAAAGAATTTCTGACAGTGTAAAATTACCCTTGCGTTGAAATGCCTTACCAGTCTTTCTGATTTAAAGGATGTGCTGGAGGCCAAAGTGTTTAATATGTTTTCGCTTTTGCTAGGTTTCTGGGACCTAACTTGTAATGGGAATTCCTAATAATGTACTTTCACAGCCATGAGAAATTTCACAGAAATAGCACCTGGTAAAACAGCATATATTAAGAAATTATGTTAGTGATTATCTTTCATGTTTTTCTTAAGAATAATTGCCTTGTTACAAACCCCAAGGCCAGATCCAGAAGAGAGTATGACTGGGATCATGACGGCATGGACCTTGGAACACCGGGTTGGCACCAGGCGTGAATACTGCATACTTGCTAATTGTTCCTAAGACTAGCCCAGAAGGGATCGGCCTGGGGTAAACACAAGGAGATCTGGACCATGTCAGAATAGGACATTTAGGAGTAGGTGATCAACACAGCATGTGTCTTGAGAAAGATAAGATCTGAGAAAGTCCTGTAGTCAGCAATTAGGAACAAAAGCTGGACTCAGAATGGACTCTGCATGTCAGTCCAACAGAGGCTCCAGGTCCCCTGACCCATTGCACCAGATTTCGTGTTCTGTCTTCATTCTCCTTGCTCGCTCCTGGACCATTAGGGCAACAGTAACTAAATTCATGTGTTCTTATGCATGGGATGTGTTTCAATCAGTAATTGAAAAAATGTATTTCAATAGGTAATTATGTAGAATTCAATTGGCAATTATGTAGAATTCTTTTGGGCTCCAAAATCACTGCAGAAATTAAAAGCCATGAAATTAAAAGACTCTTGCTCCTTGCAAGGAATGATCAACCTAGACAGCATGTTAAAAAGCAGAGACATTACTTTGCCAACAAAGGTCTGTCTGGTCAAGACTATGGTTTTTCCGGTGGTCTTGTATGGATGTGAGAGTTGGAATATAAAGAAAACTGAGTGTCGAAGAATTGATGCTATTGAACTGTGTTGGAGAAGACTCTTGAGAGTCCTTTGGACTGCAATGAGATTCAACCAGTCTATCCTGAAGGAGATCAGTCCTGAATATTCATTGGAAGGACTGATGCTGAAGCTGAAACCCCAATACTTTGGCCACCCGGTGCGAAGAGTTGACTCATTGGAAAAGACCCTGATGCTGGGAAAGACTGAAGGGGAGGAGAAGGGGACAACAGAAGATGAGATGATTGGATCACTGACTTGATGGACATGAGTTTGAGTAAGCTCCAGGAGTTGGTGATGGACAGGAAAGCCTGGTGTCCTGCAGTCCATGGGGTCACAAAGAGTTGGACACGACTGAGTGACTAAACTGAACTGATGAAGAATTGCACAGTTTAAAAATAAATAGTACTCAATAAATATTTGTTTTCTTCTTCCACAGTTAAATAAATGAATAAGCATTGTCAAGAGCACTCCTTTCAAGGTGATCTAATTTTGGTTCTGAGAGATGTTTGGAGACTCTGTAAAACTATAATTGACATACTGTTTCCCAGTATGATTTATGGCCTAATTCCAAGGTGAGGAATGAGACCCCCTCTTCCTATTGACCTTGTTCTATATTATGGCCACAGAGCAGGTCTAGAATAGTCATGGTCAGAGAAGAAGAGTGAGGGATGAACAGTGAAAAAGATGTATGTGGAGATTCAGAAGCATAGTGGTCTACATGGAGGAAATTAGCTGCAAAATTCCAGACACAGCACGGCAGATGTGCTTGGATAGAGAGGCAGGTCTATACACACACTCAGGCTGAGTGAGAAAGGGAGACATATGGATGCTTTCATGGAGCAATATCCTTGTAATATGACTTTCATGATATCACTATTTAGACTTCTGAAGTTATTTGTACTTTGGAAACCACAGGCTTAAATGCTGGCGTTAAGAAGATCCCTGGATATATGTTTTGCAGATCCATGTCTTCACTCAGCCACTTATTAGTTCTGTTACCTTGGACTAGGGGCTTCCCAGGTGACTCAGTAGTAAAAAATCCACCTGCCAATGCAGGAGGTGCGGGCTCAATCCCCGGGTCGGGAAGATCTCCTGGAGAAGGAAATGGCAACCCACTCGGGTATTCTTGCCTGGGAAATCTCACGGACAGAGGAGCCTTGCAGGCTACAGTCCAGGGGGTCACAGAAGAGTCGGACACGGCTTAGCAACTAAACCACAAACAGCAACAACCTTGGAGTAATCAGCTGATATTTCCTTGTCTGTTTCTTGTTAAATTGTGTAGCACTGACTTCCCCATGAAGACAGAGCTTGCCATGGCAAGAAACTCAGCTACCATCATTACATTTGGCAGAGATTCAAAGGCAGGAAGGGGAATTTTTTTAAAAAATTAGAAAACGGGAGGGATTCAGACATACTCTTATTGGAGATTGTTGGCGTGGGAAAGGTGGAGGTGGGCTAATGAGAAGCAAGGCATCACATGTGCCTGGTTTGGGGCTTATATTTGATTTTCCTTGTTGTTTCTGAGTTGGAACCAGGGCAAGAGTTAGAGAAGCTGGCACTTATTGACCAAGTCTTGGTCCTGAGTGTTCTAATCTGATTGTTGCAGAGGCTATGGGTCAGAGTTCTACTGTAGATGACTTGGCAATAATCTGTCTGTGTATTCAGTCTCTTGGTACAATGTGTTCAGCAGATGAGATTAGATTCAGGCTCCAGCTTGTTCCCATAGTTTGCCACATGGTTGCCTGGATAGTTCACCTTGCCCTGCTTCACCCTGGGTACCCAACTTTCCCAGTCAACTTCATGAGGAATGCTCAAGTGTCAGCTCTGCTTCACGGGAGAGAAAAGCATTTCCCAAAGTCATTTCTATTATATTCAGCAGAGCAGTTTTTCCACTATGAGTTCCTATATTAAGTGCTCTGCTTCCAATTCCAATGTATGTGTGGGGGTTTTCTTCCCACACCATTGAGCAGTTTTTGGAGACCAGCTCGGTTTCCTATAGTTGAACTTGATTCTGACACTATCTACCTAGAGATAGTATCAGGTTCTACAGGTTAAGGGCTTGGTCCTACAAGATTGCTTTCTCTTCAGATGTCCATCATGAGCCCAGGTTGTCACCTGTGCTTCTGAGAACCAGCTGTAGGTAGGAAGCTTCAATGAGCCCCTAACTGGGTTCAACAATTTGCTAAAATAATTAGTGCTTTTGTGAACTAGTTTGGCTCCCAGAACTCAGAGAAGCATTCTATTTATAGATTACTAGTTTATTATAAAAGGATGATATAATTTAGGAATAGCCAGATAGAAGAGATACACAGGGCAAGGTAGGTGGGAAGGGAATGGAATTTCTATGTCCTCTCAAGGGCACCATTCTCCCTGAATCTCTATGTGTTCACCAACTTGGAAACTCTCTGAACCTCATCCTTTTTGGTTTTTACAGAGGTTTCATTACATAGACATGATTGATTAAGTCACTAACCATTGGTTATCGATTCAACCTCCAGCCTGCCTCTCCCCTCCCCACAGATCCAAGGGGTGGAAGGAAAGTTCCAATCCTCTAATCACATGGATGGTTCTTCTGGTGATTGGCCCCCATCTTTAGGTGTTTTCCGAGAGTCACCTCATTAACAAAAGATATCTTTATGTTCTCATCACTTAGGAGATTTCAAGAGTCTTAGGAGTTCTGTGCTGGAAATGAGGAGGAAGACCAAATATACAGTTGTTATTACATATCACAATATCACATATGTTAAGAAGTGAAATAGGTTAGAAGTGTTAGAAAATGGAACAAAAAAGAGGAGCTGGAAGAGCAGACCAGAGTGGAAGAGACACAAACTGCATCTCTTCTTACCTACACGACTCAATCCTGAGTCCGTAGGTTTTGAATTTCCTCCAGTGTGCAAACCATGGGCCTCTCTGTGAGGTGAAGTGTGCCATCTAAGCCCCTCAGTGAGATAATGTGAAGGCAACACCTTTTCTGGCTGAGTCACATTCTCAAATGTGTAACTGTGAGAGAGGATCCAGGGTTGGTATAGCTTGGTCAAAAACTGCTTTAGACACGGTGTTTGCCTTTGCTCCTCTTTTCCTGTCTTTTCTTTCTCCTATTATCTCTCTGTGAAAGACTTCTCAGCTCTGTCTTTTCCAATTGGATTTGGTTGACTCTTAGAAGAGGCAGCCATTTGCCTCTTTAAGCAGAGTTGTAAAGGTGTATGTGAGTGGAAGATGTTTTTCCTTTGGGTGCTGGAGGCTGGTTCCAAGAGTGGGTGGAGGTGGTTGTTTTCTGTGGAATAGATCTGATTGGGTTTGTTCTTATGTCAGCTGAAGACCCTGTTTGGTTGAAGAGTGTATTATAGGGGGATGGGCACTTCTATGCAGGTACATTCCTTTAGAAACACTCCAACCAAGTCGTTGACACCTCCCATCCTTTTATGGTCTTTATTAATAGACTTCTCATCTCCTTCTCGCTTTTCCCCAACTCTTAAAAAGAGAATTAAAGACCACTCAAAGTAATCCTAGGCTTTTGCTTTCTTTTTTATTTTTAATCAACTGATACCATAAGAGTGCCATTTTAATACAACCAAATCTTTCATGAAATATTGAATTTTATTTGAGATATATGAAAATAGGAAAGAGGTCTAATTTCTCAAAGTGGTGTCTGAGACAACTCTCTCTTCTAAAATGAACCTGGAACCTTCCAGCAGCCTTCAAATGCACAGAAATCTTGGTTATCTTTCTCTGGCATTAGAAGCAGGTGGAGCTGGGAGACACTCAGGAATACTAGTGGGCTCTCAAGCCAGCCAGGGAAGGGGAAGGGGTGGCTTTCATTGCTCAGATATAGATTATAGTCATGAAGGCAAAGTTGTTGCAGTGGGGGAACCAGATTGCTGTCCATCTACTCTGTGCATTTGATAGTTTATTTAGGTAATTTTTTATTTATAGGAAAATCAGGAAAATGGCCACAAGCAAAGCTAGAAAGCTGAAGAGTTTAAGTAAGCTTGCGAAGAGAGATGGGGATTCTTGTACAATTCGAGTTTTGGTGGCCTTGAATGTTCGGTCCCACTGGGTCATGATAGCATTTCGGGCTCCTTCCCATTTCCCTGGACCAGTCAAACGGAATTGGTATGGTGTGCATGGGCCAAAGAAGATGGCCAAAGCCAGGCGTGGATCCGTCAGGAGCAGAGAGAACAGGTTGGGCTTTGCATTGATAGCGGTCAGGAGTTCATCTACATATGTGATATAATCAGTTTGCAAAGCTTTGCAGTAACACAAGCCAAACCTTTATAAAAGGAAGATTGGGATAAAGAAGAAAACAAAAAGATTAAATAATGGTAACCTTAGAACAAGTAAAAGTGCCAGAAGTAAACAATGAGGCCACAAAATTTGAACTGGTTTCTGTATTCTTCCCTCCACGCCCATAGTTGTCAAATGGTCTCATGGTATTGTTTAAATACAAGATAGATCCTGTGAAAAAACACTCTGTACACATCGTTTGTCAAATGCTGATAATGAATCTAGTATTACTTTAGTTCTATTGTTAAATGATTAGCAATTTCTAGCAAAAAAGGTTTTATATAATTTTACTATTCTTATATCTTCCTAAAACTCAATTATTGCTTGATTTGTATAATGTGAAAAATCACAAAACTCAGTAGGGTGAAATTCTGTGTAATGCTGGTATTAATCTTTAATTAATTAATCCCTCGACTGACCAAAGTGACAAAAGCTGTTGCTTCATGTAGTTCTAATTAGTGATTTATGTTATGCTAGAATTGCATAATGGAGATCAAATCATATCCCAGGTTGAGAATGAAGAAGAGACACTGGAAGTGCTTTTATAATTTTGGGATTTAGGACTTTGACAAGGATAGTAAAACATTTGAAGTTTGGAAATATATATGAAGGAGAAAAGTGGTGTTTCTTAAAGGCAGTGATTTTAAGTCTTTTTTCTCGGTCACAAACCCCTTCTTTTTCCCAAGTGAAAACTATATGTCAAAGTCTGAAACATAAACAGTAAAACAGAGAAAATCAGAGGTGCTTTAGGATTAGGAGCTGGGGAGAGCAAGAGTCCTTCCCAGCTGGCCATCTGCCTTCCACTGTCCCTGGCCCTTTGTGGTAGCCAAAAAGCAGAGCGCAAGTGGAGACCTCTCTCTGGAGAAGGGCCGACAAACTTGTTCTGCAAAAGGCTAGATGCTAAATATTTAAGGTCTATGAGGGCCATGTTACAGTCTCTACCTCAGCTAGTCAACTTTACTGTCCTAATGCAAAAGCAGTCTTAACCAATACTTAAATTGAGTCTGCTCAGTCGCTCAGTTGTGTCTGACTCTTTGCAACCACATGGACTGTAGCCGCCAGGCTCCTCTGTCCATGGGATTTCCCAGACAAGAATTCTGGAGTGGGTGGCCATTTCCTTCTCCAGGGGGTCTTCGCCACCCAGGGATCAAACCTGTGTCTTCTGTATCTGCAGGCAGATTCTTTACCAGTGAGCCACCAGGGAAGCCCAAACTTGAGTGGGGCTGTGTGCTAATAAAGCTTTACTTATGGCCACAGTGATGTGAATTTTACAAAATTTGCACATATCATAAAATCTTCTTCTTTCTAGTGATTTAAAATAGGAAAATAGGTGGTTGGCAGATTTGGTCCATTGGCCCTGTTTTGACTCCTGTTCTAGAGTGGCCGTCTGAATAAAAACAGGAGAGCTGAACGTGGATTTGCTGAAATGAATGAATGAGCAGACCCTTTGGTGTCAGAGTGGATAAACACAACAGTTTGCCTTCTGATTATGGATAGAAGTATAGAGTAATATCTGGTAGATAAGGATTAATTACATTTGGTTTAGGATATAAACTCCACGTCTCCATGTCATGCTAGATGACCATGGTCTAAAGTGATGGTTTAGGATGTTAAAACCTCAGTTTCCTTTTCCTTTCTTTCCTTAAACAGGTTAGCTTAGTCTTTTTTTCCCCTCCTTTTGAGTCTTAGCTGCTTCTTTTTTCTCCAGTGTAACTCACACCATTCTTTGCTCTTGCTTTACCAGTTTTATTTTTTTTTTACTCTTTTTTTTTAAATTTTTTTTATTTATATTTATTTTTATTATTATTATTATTTTTTTCCAGTGGGTTTTGTCATACATTGATATGAATCAGCCATGGATTTACATGTATTCCCAATCCCGATCCCCCCTCCCACCTCCCTCTCCACCCGATTCCTCTGGGTCTTCCCAGTGCACCAGGCCGGAGCACTTGTCTCATGCATCCCACCTGGGCTGGTGATCTGTTTCACCATAGATAGTATACATGCTGTTCTTTTGAAATATCCCACCCTCACATTCTCCCACAAAGTTCAAAAGTCTGTTCTGTATTTCTGTGTCTCTTTTTCTGTTTTGCATATAGGGTTATCGTTATCACCTTTCTAAATTCCATATATATGTGTTAGTATGCTGTAATGTTCTTTATCTTTCTGGCTTACTTCACTCTGTATAATGGGCTCCAGCTTCATCCATCTCATTAGGACTGGTTCAAATGAATTCTTTTTAATGGCTGAGTAATATTCCATGGTGTATATGTACCACAGCTTCCTTATCCATTCATCTGCTGATGGGCATCTAGGTTGCTTCCATGTCCTGGCTATTATAAACAGTGCTGCGATGAACATTGGGGTGCACGTGTCTCTTTCAGATCTGGTTTCCTCAGCGTGTATGCCCAGAAGTGGGATTGCTGGGTCATATGGCAGTTCTATTTCCAGTTTTTTAAGGAATCTCCACACTGTTTTCCATAGCGGCTGTACTAGTTTGCATTCCCACCAACAGTGTAAGAGGGTTCCCTTTTCTCCACACCCTCTCCAGCATTTATTGCTTGTAGACTTTTGGATAGCAGCCATCCTGACTGGCGTGTAATGGTACCTCATTGTGGTTTTGATTTGCATTTCTCTAATAATGAGTGATGTTGAGCATCTTTTCATGTGTTTGTTAGCCATCTGTATGTCTTCTTTGGAGAAATGTCTGTTTAGTTCTTTGGCCCATTTTTTGATTGGGTCATTTATTTTTCTGGAATTGAGCTGCAGGAGTTGCTTGTATATTTTTGAGATTAATCCTTTGTCCGTTTCTTCATTTGCTATTATTTTCTCCCAATCTGAGGGCTGTCTTTTTCACCTTACTTATAGTTTCCTTTGTAGTGCAAAAGCTTTTAAGTTTCATTAGGTCCCATTTGTTTAGTTTTGCTTTTATTTCCAATATTCTGGGAGGTGGGTCATAGAGGATCTTGCTGTGATTTATGTCGGAGAGTGTTTTGCCTATGTTCTCCTCTAGGAGTTTTATAGTTTCTGGTCTTACATTTGCTTTACCAGTTTTAGTTGTGATTCAAAAAGAATGCATAGCACTTAACTTACCCACTGGGCTTGTTTTTTTTTCTTTCATTAACTTCCTCGATCATTATGCTTGATGGTGGTAACTTAATCACACCTATAAAGCAAACAAATAAACAAAAATGCAATGTAACTTCAGTGCTTACTTAGCAGGCAAAGATGCTTTACTACTGCACATCTTTTATTTCTACTACTGAGCAAATTATCTGTTCTTTTGGCAGAAATGTTAGCAGAGTAATGTTAACTCCTGGTGATTATGCCACCAGTTGAAGAGATAAGAATCAAATCCCCTCACTACTTATTTGATATTGCAGAACCTCACAACTGGCTTGACTGAATTTGTCATTCAATTGATTGAGCTTTTAAAGTGTTCAAATGTTCATTGAACCAGTTGATTCAGTCAGACTAGCAGCTGATATTTTTTGATTCATGATTTATCTTTTGTGCTTGTACTGGCACAAATTCATTATGATATTGTAATTCAGTGAACAATAGATGAATTTGCTTTAAAAAATTCTATTATTTTAGATGGGAGGTGGGAAAAGTCTCAAAATTTCCAGTATCTAAATTGACACGGTAAACTGAACACATATATCCTGTTATTTCTTTTTTTAAAATTAATTTATTTTAATTTGGCCACACCACGTGGCTTGTGAGATGTTAGTTCCCCAACCAGGGATTGAACCTGAGCCCTCCACTGTGAAATGAGGAGTCGTAACCCCTGGACTGCCAGGGAATTCCCATGTTCTCCTATTTCTTATACACTTACCTTTCAGGACCCGAACAGCCCATCGAGCTTGTGTATCCCCTGTGGGTAGTATGGAGCCCAAGGGTTTGATGAGACCAATGACAGCCAGGGTTGGCTTTGGTAGATGTGCAGGAAAGATGTACTTGTATAGCGATGCCTGGCCATCTTCGACTTTCACTACAGTCTCGTCAAGGAAGGGGAAATCAAAAGTGTATCCAGTGGCAAAAACAATGATATCGATGGGCTCTTCCTTTGGGGTGTTGTTAAATACGACAGAGTTTTCCTTCACTTCCTTAACGCTTGTCTTGATGAGTACTTTCCCAGTGATGATACGGCCTGGGAGCTCGTCATTTAGCACAGGCTCTCTTAGTTGTACCCTAGACATTAACATGGATAAGGAAGAGATCTGCCAGGAACTGATGCAGTCAGCCCGCCCTCCTCCTCCCCTTCTCCTCTTCATTTTGCGACTTGCCCCTCAGCTAGGCAGGAGGTGACAGTACTGTGGGAAGTTACCTTTGTGGGAGTGGCTTCATGAATGACCAAGAAGGATGATGGAACCATGCTTACCATTTACAAGAATTTAGAAGCCTGGGGAGAAGGAGGTCAGAATTTTCTCTAGCTCTACTTCTCCTGCTGAATTCTAGCATTCAGTTATCCCTGTCATTTTAGAGATAGCTGAATGCTGAAGGACCACAAGGGAAACCAGGGACTTCTCTATGTGCTGAGAAATGCTAGAAACTCTTTCCTCCTCAGAAGCAATTGTATAAGGAAAGTATGCATGTGTTTAAAAGGAACAAGGGCAGAATTAGCTTTTTCTGGCTATGCCTTTGGAATCACCCTTTTCTGGCTGTGTCTTTGGAATCACAAAGCAAATGCTTTGCTGGATGATTTTAAGTAAGCTGAGTCATTTTGGGCTTATGGTGAATGCACAGAAACAGACAATGTGATCAAATGGAGGGAGCTCTGGAGCAGGAGGTAGTAAGGGTGGCTTTGTGTCCAAATGTTTATACTTAACAGAGCTTGGGAAAACCATTTCATCTTTGTAGGCTTTCCTTTATTCACCTGTAAAATAGGGATACTAATACTTGCCATCCTTGTTAGTTGATTGGGTTGGATGAAGAACATATGAAATAGTATATTTCTAAGAACTTTGGAAATGAAAAAGGATTGGCTAAATCTAACAGGGAAGATATTACAATTCCTCAGGCTTCTTTTACATTTTCTAGGCTTTGTGGGATTAAATAAAGTCTTTTGAGTGGCCATTCAGGCTAAATCAAGCTTATGGTAGGAAAGGCTCTGGTGAAAAGTTTAAAACTCCTAGGGGACCTGAAGTTAGGTAACAGAAGAGGGTAGGTAAGAAAGGAAAAAAATGGAGACAATAGCAGGACTAGAAGAGCAGGGAGAGAGGAAGGTGTATGAGAGAAGGATGAAGAGACCCAGAGGAATGAAGTACATGTAGTAGGAAGGGGGCTGTCTCCCAACCCTGGTGGCTTGGGTGCCATGTGATCAATCCTGGTCCAGAGTGGAATCTGGGGGAAGATCAGACAGGATCTCCAGGCTGTGGTGCTACCCTGGCAATGGAATATCATTGTACAGAGTCAATGAATGAGGAAGTAAAATAAAACCACTGGTACTTGTTAATGGGCTAAGTAATGGGTTGTAACTGAAAGGATAAGACTGAAATCAAGGTCATCGGAAGAAGGCACTGTTTTTTGAAAGATGGTGAAGGATTAAATTTTTCCCACACTGTGAAACAGGCAAATGTGTTGTTTTTGTTGGAAGAGTCATAGACAAATAATTCTCTTTTGATTGCTGCAACTAAGGTTTATGTAACTTGCCAAGGTCACAGAGTCTGCTTGGTACTAGATTAACTTGGGCAAGTGACTGAATTTCCCTGTCTTAGTATACCCACTCTGAAAGGGAGGTTATATGGTTTACTTTAAAGGGTTGTTGACAGTTATGTATCACATAATTCTACTTACCAAGCACTGAAAACAGTTAGCCATTATGACTAAGTAATTTATATGAAGTTTTCCTTCATACTCAGTCTTGTTGCTGTATTATGGCTGCTGGAAGGACCAATGCCCCTTCTCCCTAACAGCCTTCTGCAGCCCCTCTGCATTTACCTGTCTTCTGGTATTAAGCCATAATTTGCATGATTGAACCAGCTGTTCATCCTTTTCGCTATCAACCAATTCACAATTGGAGTTGGAAGAGAATTTCTGAATGTGTTCTGAAATCGTGTCATGAAAACCATGTCCCATGGGTACCCTGAGTCAAAGACACGGCTGATCGCCCATGCCCCTCCGGTGGTGCTGAGGAACACCTAGAAGCAATCAGAGAGGTCACTCACTTTGACACAGTGAACAGGGCTGGTTCTGTCAGAGATTATTTTCATGAGTTGAAAGGCACCAAATAGCCAGCCACCCCCAAAATACCTCCCTGACAAGATAGTTTTGGCTTCTCTAACTCCTACTTTATTCTTTTGAGATAATGGTTTGAGTATCTAGAGTATTAAAATGCCTTAGCACATATTATTGAGCACTTTTTATCTGCCAGGCTCAGTGCTAGACACCATGGTGAATTATATATTGTGGTTGGCCATAGGAACTTAGAATCTCATGTGAGAAGATAGTGAATAGGTGATAACAACTTTGTATGCTAGTGACTATAGGCAAGAGTAGGGCAAGGATGCAACTGAAAGTTGTCTGCAGGGACTTCCCTGGTGGTCCAGTGGTTAAGACTCTGCCTTCCTGGATCAAACCCATGCAGGAAGCACAAGTTTTATCCAGGGAACTAAGATTCCACACGCTGTGCAGTGCAGTTAGAAAAAATAAAAAAGATGTCTGCAAAGGGTTTCAACATAAAGCATTGTTAGAACTGATAGTAAAATTCAGTAATAAAACTAGTTTTGGTGGATTTTTAAAAAACAGATTATTTGACTAGTTGAGTTTACCAGCTGACCTAGTTCATTAAGCTAATAGTTACTTTGGAACCTATACAACAAAGAGTTGTCTGTATAACTTTTTAAAATTGAAAAATTTAGTCAACCGATCTGTTGCTTTGCAAATACAAAACAACTGGTTTAATGCCCGTTTTCTCTTCCAATAAACTGGGGCATGGTGGCCATAGCTGCAGTGTTACTGCCTTTATGATACATTTTGATTGACCTTATAATACTGGAGTAGGTAGCCACTCCCTTCTCCAGGGGATCTTCCCCACCCAGAGATAGAACCTGGATCTCCTGCATTGCAGGCAGATTCTTTAGCATCTGAGCTACCAAGGAAGCCTCATAATATGATGGAGCCTTATGGTGGCAAGAACTATAAGCACATCAGTAATTCTGACATTAGACATATTTGCACCTGCCTTTCTTCATCATGATGAAGAATCAGTTATGATATTTTGGTAGAAATGAATTATATTCTGAAACAAGGGAAGTTTCTTTGTCAATATAGAAATGGTGTGTGCCAAAGCATGTTTTCAGATTGAAGAAATTTCCAGTGGTTAGAGAAATAGAAGTAGTAATATGTGACTCACATGTGTTGGTCATTGTGAATGGGCCTATGCTGATTTTTGCTTCAGAACCTCCTTTTCCTTCCTTCGGGATAACTCTACCAAATTGCTAAGTCTCTCCAAATCAGTCGATCAATCATCAAGTTCCTTCCTTAAAGTTCCAGAAAGGAACACACTCCCAATTCTTTTTCCTCATACCTATTTTCATTCTTGCAATTATTGATCTAATTCTTTACACTTATTTACATGACATCTGTTTTCCCCATGACTATACCATCTATGACAGCAGGAATCCTGTTTGATTATTCTGTTCTCCCGTGTATCCTCCATGCCTGGCACAACATTTGGTATAGCAGAATTCAACAACTAATATTGATTGGTTACCTGAATGGCTTTCAATGAGTTCATAGCATAGTTGGAAAGAAAATACACACTATAAATAATACATACTATATATTTTGCCTGTATATAAAAGACAATTGCCCTGCCGCGCTAAGTGGCTTTAGTCATGTCCAACTCTGTGTGACCCTGTGGACTGTAGCCCGCCAGACTCCTCCATCCATGGCGATTCTCCAGGGAAGAATACTGGAGTGGGTTGCCATGCCCTCCTCCAGGGGATTTTCCCGACTCAGGGATTGAACCTGAGTTTCATAAGTCTTTTGCATTTGGCAGGCAGGTTCTTTACCTCTAGCGCCAACTGAGAAATCTCAAAAAATGAGCAATACCAAGAATTCAAAGTGCCATCCAAGGAGTGTAAATTTCAGTTATTACATCAATTCATACTGGAGAGATGATTTTGTGTCGGGTAGAGGTGTCTGGGAATGTAAATGTAAGTTGTCATAAAAGAGAAAAGGGCACTGCAGAAGGGAGGGCTATGGTGTGAGTGAAGGGGAAAATTGAGGCTTGGGGGTGGGAAAGGTCACAGAGTAGACCAGTCGGCATTCAGTTGCTGATCATGTGGGAAAGCAGTGCAGGATAAAGTTAAAATGGCAGATCTGGACCAGGTGATGGAGAGCCCTGTAATTAATGATTTTTTTCTTTTTTTAGGTAGGGAGGAGTTGTTAGTTTTTTAACGTGAGTGTCATAAGGAGAGCAGGCTTTTCAGAGGATTTGTTTCTTGGTGGTTGGGGGTCTGGATGGATTGTTGTGTGTATGGGGCTGGTCTGGGGCAGGAGTCCAGGCACTTAAGGTAGGATTAGGAGCAGGGGCTTTGAATGGAAGAGACTTGGGTTTGAGGACTGGCTCTACCAGCTGCTGGTGGTGTGCCTTTAGGCAGCTTGTTTAACTCTAGGTTTCAGTTGCTTCACTGGTGGTTAGGGAGTCTTGTACCTACTTCATGGCTTGTTTTGATGATTGGCTGAGGTCATGCAGTAAAGCCTTTAGTGCTGTTCTTGGTACAGAGTAAGCAAGCCCCAGTAATAGTAACTCTTCCCATAATTGTGAGAAGGAAAGTGTAACAGATTCCACGTGAGGTGGTATGGACCTGATGAGGATGGTGGCAATCAATAAGGAAAGGAAGGAGCAAATGGGAGATCTTAGTAAGAAAAAATTAGCCAGAATTTTCTGACTAATGGGACTGAGTAAGAAACAGATTCTTCCTGTAACTCATTTTGGCTGGGAAAATAGCAAAAATAAGAAGTCAGAGAACCCAAATTTTTGAGGAAAAATGATACAATATGACACCTGGAATTTATAGTAACATTTATGAACATTCAAGAAAAAAGTACCTAAAAAATCTGTTTGTGTGTGTGTGTTTTAGGAATTTTTTCCTTTCATTATCTATCATGGTGTCAGACACAGTTTGCTTGAGGCATGCATCTTAAGATAAAGCTCCTCATTAGGTAACACCAAGAACCATACCTTCTTTGCCAGGTGGCTGGCCTCCACAGCAATGTCTGTGCCAGAATTTCCCATTCCAATAACAAGAACGCTCTTGTCCCTAAATATATCTGGATGTTTATACTCTCGGCTGTGGAAATACTGGCCTTTAAAAGTATTTATACCTATAGAAAAAAAAAAGGAAGTCAGATAGAAAAGTTACAAGATCTGTGAATGAAACACACACATTATTCAGCTAATAACATCCTTTTGATGGGTGATTTAGGTTGTTTTAATAGCATACTCAATTTTAAGAAAATCTGAAACACGGATACATAATTATGCAAGATACAGAAATTGGTGAGTGATTATTTATTTAATAGAGATACTTACTCCATCTCACTAGATGGACCTCTAGTTTTACTTATTAGATGATTACTAAGTTAAAATATCATGGCACTATAAAAAAACCCACCCCCCCCCCCAACCCACTGGGGATTTCAAAGTTTTTGAGCATGAGCCACCCATCCTTCCTTTGCCCTGCAGTAAACCATTTTCTGCTAAAAACAACAACAACAAAAAAAAAACAAAAACAAAAAAAAAAAAAAAGAAGGAAAGAAAGAAAAAAAAAGCATGGCATTAAGACTTATTAAGCTGAAGTATAAGAAGTCCTTACTTTTTAAAATTTGATAGAAATGAATGGGACAGAAATACTCTGTTTGCTAATATTTGATTATTTAGAAGTTTTCATAAGCAAGGAGAAAGAGCAGAGAAGTTAAAGTGAACTATGAGTCAGTGCTTCCACTCTATTCAGCAAACTTTTTGGACCCCTCTTATGTGCCGGACACTGTGCTAGATGATATGGGAAATAAGAAATAAAAATATGGGACTTTCCTGGTGATCCAGTGGTTAAGAATCTGGCTTCCAATGCAGGGGATGCAGGTTCACATCCCTGGTCAGGGAACTAAGATCCCACATGCTGCAGGGTCACTAAGCCTGTGTGACACAAGAGAAACTTGAGTGCCACAGCAAAGACCCAGTGCAACAAAAATTTTTTTAAAAAAGGAAATAAAAGTATGGTCCCTATTTGAAAGATCCTTGTGTGTTCGCCTTGGTGACTGATGGTAACTCAGGCTAGGTTTGCTGAGCCAGCCAGAGTTGGCTCAGAGAAAAAGGAGATATGTTAGTTATACTGGGATCAGAGCTATTTGAATTAGATAAGACATCTCAGTTGATGCCAAATCTCACTGAAACATCAAATGCTTGTGGAGGGTTTTGGAAAATACTCTTAGGTTGCATAAAACGATCAAAAGCAATCCTGTACAAAGAACATTTTTTTTTTTTTTTTAAAGAAAATATCACAGTACATCTAGATTCTCAGTGAATTCTCAGGATATGGATGCTGTGGCACATTAGTGGCACATTACTGGGCCTTAACCAAGGCCCAGTAACTCTTTATTTCACCTTAAATCTTTAGAAATCTAACACGAATCTCAGTTAAAACCCAACCACAATCTAGATCATAAAGTTTAGCAATAATGCAATCAAATTCAAATATTGACTTAGCTCAATATTTGACCCAATATGGATCCGAGAACTGCCAGGAATGGAGAGCTGGACAAGTTTAATGAGAATAATAGCATTATCTATGAATGTTAGATTATCTTAGATTATCTCTGGATCAGGCTCTTTTGGATCACAAGTGGACAAATATGAGACTCTGTGGCTTGAGTCTTCTCTCAGACTAATACTTTCCCCACTTATATTATAGGAGAACAGAGCAAGAACTTTTGTTAGGTGAAGTGGCTGTGTTAGTAAACAGCTGAATGTATATGGTTTCTGAATTAATAAAATAAGTTACTTTGGGAAGTTATATATTTATTCCAACTGTAATACCTATTATATTTACTAAGACTTTTTGGAACACTTTCTTCTTGAATTGCCTCCAGAACTCATGACATGGTTTTTTGAATAGCTTAAATGAGTTTAATTTTTGTGATGATTAACACCTACTCCAGGGTGTGTGTAAGTCTGCTATGGGGCAGAGAGAGAGATGATGAGGTTTGGAGGACTCCATTTCAAGTCTAAAGTCATGAAATTTTAGTGCTCAAAGGCTCCTTAACAATAATTCAGCCATGGATTTGAAATAACCAATTGGTAGTGGCTGGTAATATGGATATTGAGAAGGATGGCAAATACTGTAGAGTTCTGTTTGCTTGATTTGTGATATATAATGTTGGGTAAGATAGGTAAAACCCCTCAGTTTCTAGGAAGGAAAACAGAGGCTTAGAAAGGTTAAGTGTAAAGCCCAAGATTATATAGCTTTTTTTCCTTTTTTAAACATCTGATGGGTAATGGGTTGGTGTCCTAACAAGGTTTAGGAGGGAGCACATGTCATGCAACAACATGAACACCCAATCATCATGCCCATGAACTACTAAAGGATCATAGCTTCTTAATTGTATAACCGGGAATCTATACCTCCTGGGTCCCAAGCTCTTCTTATTTAAACTGAACACATTGGCTCCATTGCTTTCAAGCTATGCTTTATCCTAATCTGACCTGACTTGAGTAACATCTGCAGGGCAGGTCCAGGACCATTTCAAGTACATGAATTTGTTGTAAAGTGAGTATTGCTGTTACTACAGGCCATATGTAGACTGGGATCACTCCACTGGACCCCTATAAAACTCATTTCATTCCTTTCACGCAGGCTATGTGTTGTCTTATCCACTTCTGTATTCTTAGCAATAAACACAGTGTACTCTCTATGTCAGGAAATTCTCTGGATTCTTGGAGTGATCCAGTACCAGGCACTCCTATTGGGAGTTGGAGTAACTTGCCTACTCAGGGGTTTTCTCTGTAGGCAAGAAATGGGTAAGGTGGAAAGAATTCATAGTCGAATGCATTCAAGCAGAGGCTGTTGAGTCTTTCTCAGGGATGCTGAAGAGTTTCCTGTATCAGGAAGAAGGCTGAACTGCGTTCCAATTCAATGATTATAGTCTATGACAGTTTTCAGGGTGTGTTTTATCTTAACGTGGCCTGACTTCAGTAACCGCTGGGAGCAGACCAAGTATCATTGGAGGTAGATGAATTAATTGTGAACTGAGCCTTGTGATCACTGTGTCATATTTAGATGATTCGGATTAAAATTTGCTTAAGTTTGAACCTTTTGAATCCTGTGCTGCAGATTAAATAAACCAAGCCACTGGATTTTCTATTCCCTCTGAGTTGTAATCCAATTGAAGTTTGACATAAATGAATCATGGTTGCAAAAGCCAGATGAAGAAACTGAGGCCCAAAGATATCTTAATTTGTCTCCCAAGACTCATGCCCCTGGTGACTGTTACCCAGTGCCATAAACCTTTGATCTAGGTAACTGCTGTGACCCATAGACACAAACAAATGAAAATCAAGTTATTTTTTCCTTTATTCACAGATTGATGCTTGTGACCTCTCCTCTCACCTTTGTCAATGCACTACTGCTGTGTCTAGCAAACGGTCTAGGCCTCCCGTGTCTTAGAAGGTTTTCTGGTGCTGCCAGTCACTTAGAGATGGACATTGAACTTCAGTGAAGCATGAAACTGCTTCATAGTTATTCATTCTACTCTTTGGTACTCAAAACTTGTTTGAAACTGATGAAAGCCAGAATCTGGCCAAATAGCGCTGGTCAAGGGAAAAAACCCTCTTACCTCACTACTTTAACTATTTAATGGAGGAGATCAATAGGAATTTATTTCCAAAACAATCCAGTATCAGGGTGGCTCACATAAGACAAATTAAAGTCAGTTGTAGAAAGGGCTATACCTGGAAAGGAGTCCAGTGGTAAATACGGATTAGTAAGAAAACCAGTGCAGACCATGACAGCATCAAAGATGGCTGACTCTTGCTTCCCTTCGCGCAGAGTGACTACCTCCCACTGGCCTGTGGCAGTAAAATCTGGGCGTTTTCTTACACTGTAGACTTTTGTCTGAAAAGAGAATCATAGACATGGTTAATAGTTTTCAAGATTCCAGAAAGGGCTTGCTGGCTGACATGCCAATTATTTCAAATGTTCTTGAGCACAGACTAAATATAATAAGCATAACCCTAGACACTGAATTGGGCTCTCAGGTTAATCACAATTTTCTGGATGGAAGTATTCTAAACTTAGAGTTGTATAGGGGTATTGAAGAGAGGTGGTCAGGTCCAAAAATTTTAAGTGATTTGCTCCAAGTCTCACAATGTGTGATAGAACCAAGACTATAACACAGGTCTTTCTGTGTTTTTAAAGTTCTTTTTCTGCCGTATCTAGTTCTTACAGAAACAACTCTGTTTTTTCAACTTTAAACTTTTTATTTTGTATTGGAGTATAGCCAATTAAAAATGGCGTGTTAGTTTCAGGTGAACAGCAAAGGGACTCAAGAGACAGTTCTTTTCAACCGTTCCTTTAAGAGAGACATGGATAGTATATAATTGAAAATATAAATCTGGTCACAAGTATCTTAGCTTATGAAAGGCCTTATAGGCTATGGTACTGAAGTTTGCCCAGACTGAGGGAACTATGGAAGAGTGCTCATTTTATGGGTGAATTTCTGTGGAGTTGTCTGAATTTCAATACAGTTGATTGTTGAACAACATGGGTTTGAACTGTGCAGGTCCACTTATATGTGGATTTTTAAAAAACAGTAAATATTACAGTAAACAGGATTCATAAGTGTTTGGATCCATGGATGTGGAACTGTGGATGCAGAGACAGCACAAAAATGGAGGAAATGGGAGATTTCCATTGTGCAGAGTTGGCACCTCTAATCACCCATGTTGCTCCAGGGTCAACTGTAGTCTATTTTTGTTCTCTTCGAGTACATGTATGTCCATGGGTACTAGGTTCTGATTCAGAAAATATATAAAAGAAATTTACAAGTCAAATTTAAAAGCATAAAAGAGACTTTGCTGCCTCATTTTCCTCTTCAGGTTTCAAAGAGGACAGGCTTCTCAAGTCCCACTTAATGGTTCACTGTCTAGTTTATCATACTTGAAGTGCTTGTTGGGGTCTACATTTGTATTAGCAATCGTCTTTTTAAAGCACAAATTTTCAGCTAATTAAAAGATCATTCAAAATAAAATTTATTTTTATCTTGAAAATGCTGAATTTATCATTGAAAACTTGGAAATGTATAGAGAGGAAGGCAAAACAAAACCTCTCACAGACAGCTGCTTGCGTGTACTTTCTTAAAACTTTGGTGAACATCCAGTTTTATATGTTTTTAAGTTATTTTAAAACAGGCTTGGAAAGCATGTAGCAAAGGAAATGCTTCAGGTTCAGAAATTCTGATACATTAAAGAATATTTTTGTGGAGTATATCCATTGATTATGGTAGTTTTATTTTTACTCTATCCCATGGAAGATAAGGAAGTGGGATGAAATAGTCTTTGGACAACTTGAGTACTTTTAATTTTCTCCAGTTTTATTGAGATATAATTGACATATAACAGTGTATAAGTTTAAAGTGTACAACCTAATGATTTAGACATGTGTGCATATTATAACATGATTACCACAATAAGTTTAGTTAACATTTATCACCCCACATAGTTACAATTTTTTTCTTCTGATAAGAACTTTCATGATCTATTCTCTTAGCAACTTTCAAATATACAGTATGGAATAATTACCAATAGTGAAGTCACTCAGTCGTGTCCAACTTTTTGAGACCCCATGGACTATAGCCTACCAGGCTCCTCCATCCATGGGATTCTCCAGGCAAGAATACTGGAGTGGGTTGCCATTTCCTTCTCCAGGGGATCTTCCTGACCGAGGGATGGAACCTGGGTCTCCCGCATTGCAGGCAGACACTTTAACCTCTGAGCCACCAGGGAAGCCCTATAATTACCGATACATTTCCAGAATTGATTTACACAATATAGAATGTATCTCCAGAACGAATTTGTCTTATAACTGGAAGTTTATACCTTTTGAACACCTTCCCTTATTCCCTAGCCTACTTCTGACAGCCATCAGTACGTTCTCTATTTCTGTGAGTTTGGGTTTTTGTTTGTTTGTTTGTTTTGGCCATGCTTCAGGGGCATGAAGAATCTTTAACTTCCCAACTGAGGACTGAATGCATGCCCCCTGCATTGGGAGTTCAGAGTCTTAACTCCTGGACTGCCAGGGAAGGTCCCTTTTTATTTTTTGGATTCTACATATAAATGAGATCATACAAATTTGTCTTTCTCTGAGTTATTTCATTTAGTATAATGCCCTTAAGTTTCATCCATGTGTTTGCAAGTGACAGAATTTTTTTTTTTACCATAGCTGAACAATATTCCATTGTCTGTCTATTTGCCTATTAATCATCTATCACATTTCTTTATCCACTTATCCATCAATGGACACAAGTTATTTCTATAGTTTGGCCTTTGTAAATAATGCTGTAATGAATATGGAGATACAGATATCTCTTCAAGATAGTGATTTCATTTTGATCAGGCATACTTTAAAGGTTGTGAATGTGAATCTTACATGCTACTTGTTTTGGTCAATCTTTCCACTCATGTTAATTTTTCTGTGTAATTCTCCATGAATTCCTAACCATCCCTACCTCTTATAGGGAGGGCAATAGGAGAAGAGAATCACATGAATTTTCATGTGTTTCTTGCAGAGAAAGGAAGAAAGAAAGAGGATATATTTATTTGCTTCTGTCTTTCTACCTACCTCCTGTCTCTTCCCCTAAAATGGGAAAGGAGGTGGGTATGGTCAATGAGAAGAACAATGTCAAAGATTTTTCTAATTCCAAAGATATCTAGAAAAGTTTTCCTTCACACAGTGAGATTCTCTTGTGTATGAGCCAGTGCACACATCCATTTCTATAAACGGACAGTAAAAAGGGAGAACCTAGGAGCTGGTAGGAAGTTCTCAATGTCCCTGTGTATAGGTATTTGGCCCAAACTGAAAATGCAGTTTGATATTTTTAAGGTCCACTTGGATACTTGGATGGAAGCATTGCAAACTAAAAAAAATTCTACACATGAATCCTTAGACCAAATATTCACTTCTACCTCCAGATTTACTTAGGGTGATTGTAAGTAAAAGGGGAAAAAGAATCCAACGAGGTGTCATTGGTCTTGCCAGTTCATTCTCTCATTTATAGAGCCCCAGGTAGAGAGAGATGACACAAAATAGGTAGGAAATATTTCCTGACTGCTAACTGATGTTTTGTGCCTTTCTTACCTTGAATTGAATGCATTCCAGGAGGTTGAACCGGTTTGCATACATTTTGAGATAATCCAGGAATTGAGAATTTGGCACGTAATTTGGATAATCTTCTGGGAATGGAAAGTCCGGATAACAAGACATCTCCTTGCAGCTGTTGGAAACCACAGACTTATAGAGGCTGGCTCTGCCTTCTTCAACATGTTCCTATACAAGCAGTGCATGAAAATGAGTATGTATGCATGTGTGCATATTGCGTGCACACACATGAAATGAATACTAATTTTTAGACATTTGAAACATTGACTAAGATTAAGGTGACCGAGACAATTTATGTATGCGACCTTCTACTTCCTAATGGGATTTGGTATCCTGCACTTAACTTGAAAAATGATGAATATCATGATCAGAATTACAATTTCATCATTATGTGCTAACAAACATAGGATAAACTTACCTGTCTAGATTTACACAGTATCACTGCAAAATAAAGGAGAATATGGAAATACACCAGACTCAGAAAGTAGTTTCTAGATGATGAACGGTTGGTAGGTATGTTGATTTCATGAGGTATTGGCAAAAGGATTATGGAGAAAGGGCATTCAGATTATGAAGGATTTTGTACCTAAAATTAAGGAATTTGAATTTTGTAGAGATTGATTTGTATTAAATTTTGGAAAGATAATTCTGGTTTTACAAAAGATAAAGGGATCCGGAAAGGAAGGGAATGAGGCTAGTTGAGAACTTGAAACACAAATCCACACAATTGCCAATGAGAACCTGAGCACAAGCAATGGCAGCTGAAACTGAAAGAGGTGGGATTTGTTAGGTAGCAGAAAGCTAGAACGCACAGGATTGTGAAACTGATTAGATTTAAGGTTTGGGAGAAGAAGCAGGTCGAGGGTTTCCAGACTGGACAACTGCAAATGGTAAAATGCTAAAAAATTTCCCATCCAGGTTTGAACTTAAATAACTAGCAAATAACAACATCTCAGACAACTAATACTACAAGGCTGAATAGTGGGCAGTTTTAGTTACTCAGGTATATACATTGTCTGTTTTTTGGATGTGTTATAAAGGATTGTTCTAATTTCAGTGGGAAAGTTCTTAGCATTTTAATATTATTTGTTATCTTGGATATGTATAGTTCCTTTTTCCTGTGGAATAAAAGTTATTTTTATGAACAAGTAGAAATGTGAACATAAACCTCACATATGGAGAGGACGTACTTTGTTCTCTCAAAAGGTGTGAATCTAACAGAAAATAAAATTATAACATATCTTTGTAGTTTGAATTAATGATACAGATCTCATCAACTGATGAGTTCTCCTTATCTTGCTTATTTGTGGCTCCACATCTGATAGTCTCATTTATCGAGAACATATCTAGAAAACTAGAATCTAAATGGCTTCTGAGAAAGATGACTATTTAAATCCTGATCTTTTATTCTGTAGGAAGATCTAAAGCAGTGCTGTTCAAAGAGCCAGACTGGTATGAGCTCTTTGCTACCAGTTTATGACAATGTAAGTACAGAAGTTGAGGGTAAGCGTCTTAAAACTTTTATAGCAATAATTCGACTTTGTTCAGTATTCATGCATGTGGACTCTTTAGTGATGAACGGGATCCATCTTGGCTTTGTCTAAGTCATGTGATGAGTTGTGTGGGATTTGAACTGTGTAGTAGTCATGTGAGTAGGACTCCATTACAGTGTGTGACATTTCAAGGTTAGTTTGAAAATTGTTACCCAAAGTGCATAAAAGCTATAAGCTATTTTATTTGGAATATAATTGATATTTGATTATAACTTTATAGAATAAATGGTCAGAAATGACTACTACTGATAAAGGACTGAAGATAAGTTTTAAAAATACAGCGCCACTTGCTTCATTTTGGATAGCAGTTAAAAAAAACGAATATCCTGAGCTTGCTGAGGTTGCTTTGAATTTTCTTCTTCCATTCCATTCTTATATTCTGTGAGCCTCATTTCTCTATGTGTGCTGTTAAACAAAACTTAGAAACGGTTTAGATATATGTTATGTCTTGGGAGGAGTGTTGTCGCCCATCCAATCTAGATTAGATAAAATGACAAACAAGAAGCAAGCTTAATTACCACATTATAAGCCTTAAGTGTTAATATGTACAATGCATAGAGAAAGTGTGCCTATAAGTGTTTTATGGAGAAATGGTATTTCACACATAATGTTTTGTTCAGCAAAAGTTACACTAGTGATTCTCTACAGTAATTGCTTTGTACAGACTTTCAAAGAAATTTGAATTTATGTTTTGTTTCATTTTCACCTTATTATAGCTCTTTTTATTGTATGTCACAAATATCATTGTCTATACTTCCTTGGAAATTAAAACAAACAAACCTGATTCTTTTCCACAGCTCGAGAATCACAGCTCTCTAGATTAGTGCTTTTAAATCTTATTAAGAATTGCTTGGGGAATCTTACTAATGTGTAGATGTTGACTTAGTAGGTCTGGGTGAGCCTGAGATTCTGTGTTTCTAACAAGTTCACATGCAGATGCTACTGGTCATGGACCATGCTTTGAGTAACAAGACTTTACAGCAGTCCTACCTGATAGGAGTGAGACGTAGCCCACACATGCACTTTAAAAATTTCCAATAGCCACTTTAAAAAAGGTAAAGAGGATACTCAATGATTCCAACATTTTATAATTTCAATATGTAATCAATCAAAATTATTAGTGAAGTATGAACTTTTTTTTCTCATATTAAGTGTTTTAAGTCTAGTGTATATTTTACAAATCTGAATCCAAATGCTACATTTTCACTGGAAAAAGTGGATTTGCATGCCAAAATTGTTAACAAATGTGTAAAAAACTGAATTGGGTATTGGTTTTAAAATTAAAATTAATCAAAATGAAATGAAATAAAAAATTCAGTTCCTTAGTCAAATCGACTCCATTCCACAGTTACATATGGCTGATGGCTAGCTTACTGGACAGCACAGCTCTAGACCATCCTTAAACTTGAAACCAGGTATTAGAACTAAATTTAGTGTTGGTTTGATGTTGTTAAATATGATCAAGTTTCTTCTGGGTTATAGGAATGAAGAGAATGCGAATAGCTCTAAAGAGCTGTAATATTGAGAAGTGAGAGCAAACAGCAAGGGAAACAACTACAGTGTAAGGAGAAAAACATCAGTTATAAACATTTTGGGATCAGTTAGTGTGTGACCAAAGCTCATTCACTTTTCTCTGGCATCTGAGAGCATCATGTTGTAAATAATACTTTGTTAATACTGATGATTTCTAGTTAGCAATAATAAAAGGATAAATTTGGAATATACACTGTTAAAGGGTAGAGATGCGTATAATATCATGTTGTAAAGACTTGCATAAAAATAGTTCAAGAAACTTTAAAGCATTTAGTAATGGCATGTTTAAAAATCAAAGAGCAGTGGAGACTCACTGAAATTGGATAAGTCATGAAGCCATGGAGACCGTAAAACAATTGAACCCACAAACAAAAATAGAAAATAAAAAACCCAAAACCAACTTTGTTTTGCAAAATTTTAGAAGATAATTGAAAAGGCAGGAAGAAGAGAACTTTACAGGAAACATTGAAGCCTATTGTGAAAGAATGTATTACAGATGTCAGCCTTTAGGGTGGAATCCAACATGCTCTGTCTCTTTCCTCCTCTGCTTGTTTCTCTTGGTAAAAACACAAGGTCTGGTGTGTTTAAGGTATATACAGAGATTACAGGTCCATGGCACTTAGGAATGAGGTTTGCAAGATCTGAGCCTTCCCCTGCAGGGTTTGCCTCGGTGAAATATGTCCCAGTGATTCCCAGGCCCTGGGACCCCTGGCTGCAGCACTCTTGGCATTCTCTCCGTGTTAGTCTGCCAGTTGCCATGGTATGCTGTGTGTGGACGCATGTTTTTCCTGAGAATTGTTCAGGGCACTTAGGGGAAACATTTTTGTCTTGAAGGGGCAACTGAATGAGAGGTATGTGTATGTGAAAGTCGCTCAGTCATGTCCAACTTTTGGACATGGACATGTGACCCTGTGGACTGTAGCCTGCCAGGCTCCTCTGTCCATGGAATTCTCTAGGCCAGAATACTGGAGTGGGTAGCCAGCCGTCCCCTTTTCTAGGGGATCTTCCCAACCCAGGGATCGAACTCAGGTCTCCCGCATTGTGGGTGTATTATTTACTGTCTGAGCCACCAGAGAAGCCTGGATGAGAGGAGGGGAAAGGGGAAATAATAAGGGCAAGAATGCAGGGGTTTTTGGTTTCTTGGTTCACTTGGTGCTGCAATACAATAATAAGGACATTATATTCAGTAGAACACTTCATGGGATTTCATGAACAGTCCAGGATTTGCGTACCCTTATTCCTGAGCTATGGCATAGACTCTAGAAATGAATGGAGTATAGTTTTTGACAGCACAGGTCCTGGAGTCAGACAGCCTGGGTTCATATTCAAGCAGAACATTTTTATTTATTTATTTATTTTTTTATTATTATTATTTTTTTCCAGTGGGTTTTGTCATACATTGATATGAATCAGCCATGGATTTACATGTATTCCCAATCCCGATCCCCCCTCCCACCTCCCTCTCCACCCGATTCCTCTGGGTCTTCCCAGTGCACCAGGCCGGAGCACTTGTCTCATGCATCCCACCTGGGCTGGTGATCTGTTTCACCATAGATAGTATACATGCTGTTCTTTTGAAATATCCCACCCTCACATTCTCCCACAAAGTTCAAAAGTCTGTTCTGTATTTCTGTGTCTCTTTTTCTGTTTTGCATATAGGGTTATCATTACCATCTTTCTAAATTCCATATATATGTGTTAGTATGCTGTAATGTTCTTTATCTTTCTGGCTTACTTCACTCTGTATAATGGGCTCCAGCTTCATCCATCTCATTAGGACTGGTTCAAATGAATTCTTTTTAATGGCTGAGTAATATTCCATAGTGTATATGTACCACAGCTTCCTTATCCATTCATCTGCTGATGGGCATCTAGGTTGCTTCCATGTCCTGGCTATTATAAACAGTGCTGCGATGAACATTGGGGTGCACGTGTCTCTTTCAGATCTGGTTTCCTCAGTGTGTATGCCCAGAAGTGGGATTGCTGGGTCATATGGCAGTTCTATTTCCAGTTTTTTAAGAAATCTCCACACTGTTTTCCATAGCGGCTGTACTAGTTTGCATTCCCACCAACAGTGTAAGAGGGTTCCCTTTTCTCCACACCCTCTCCAGCATTTATTGCTTGTAGACTTTTGGATAGCAGCCATCCTGACTGGCGTGTAATGGTACCTCATTGTGGTTTTGATTTGCATTTCTCTGATAATGAGTGATGTTGAGCATCTTTTCATGTGTTTGTTAGCCATCTGTATGTCTTCTTTGGAGAAATGTCTGTTTAGTTCTTTGGCCCATTTTTTGATTGGGTCATTTATTTTTCTGGAATTGAGCTTCAGGAGTTGCTTGTATATTTTTGAGATTAATCCTTTGTCTGTTTCTTCATTTGCTATTATTTTCTCCCAATCTGAGGGCTGTCTTTTCACCTTGCTTATAGTTTCCTTTGTAGTGCAAAAGCTTTTAAGTTTCATTAGGTCCCATTTGTTTAGTTTTGCTTTTATTTCCAATATTCTGGGAGGAGGGTCATAGAGGATCTTGCTGTGATTTATGTCGGAGAGTGTTTTGCCTATGTTCTCCTCTAGGAGTTTTATAGTTTCTGGTCTTACATTTAGATCTTTAATCCATTTTGAGTTTATTTTTGTGTATGGTGTTAGAAAGTGTTCTAGTTTCATTGTTTTACAAGTGGTTGACCAGTTTTCCCAGCACCACTTGTGAAAGAGGTTGTCTTTTTTCCATTGTATATCCTTGCCTCCTTTGTCAAAGATAAGGTGTCCATAGGTTCATGGATTTATCTCTGGGCTTTCTATTCTGTTCCACTGATCTATATTTCTGTCTTTGTGCCAGTACCATACTGTCTTGATGACTGTGGCTTTGTAGTAGAGTCTGAAGTCAGGCAGGTTGATTCCTCCAGTTCCATTCTTCTTTCTCAAGATTATTTTGGCTATTCGAGGTTTTTTGTATTTCCATACAAATTGTGAAATTCTTTGGTCTAGTTCTGTGAAAAATACCGTTGGTAGCTTGATAGGGATTGCATTGAATCTATAGACTGCTTTGGGTAGAATAGCCATTTTGACAATATTGATTCTTCCAATCCATGAACATGGTATGTTTCTCCATCTGTTTGTGTCCTCTTTGATTTCTTTCATCAGTGTTTTATCATTTTCTATGTATAGGTCCTTTGTTTCTTTAGGTAGATATACTCCTAAGTATTTTATTCTTTTTGTTGCAATGGTGAATGGTATTGTTTCCTTAATTTCTCTTTCTGTTTTTTCATTGTTAGTATATAGGAATGCAAGGGATTTCTGTGTGTTAATTTTATATCCTGCAACTTTACTATATTCACTGATTAGCTCTAGTAATTTTCTGGTAGAGTCTTTAGGGTTTTCTATGTAGAGGATCATGTCATCTGCAAACAGTGAGAGTTTCACTTCTTCTTTTCCTATCTGGATTCCTTTTACTTCTTTTTCTGCTCTGATTGCTGTGGCCAGAACTTCCAACACTATGTTGAATAGTAGTGGTGAGAGTGGGCACCCTTGTCTTGTTCCTGATTTCAGGGGAAATGCCTTCAATTTTTCACCATTGAGGGTGATGCTTGCTGTGGGTTTGTCATATATAGCTTTTATTATGTTGAGGTATGTTCCTTCTATTCCTGCTTTTTGGAGAGTTTTAATCATAAATGAGTGTTGAATTTTGTCAAAGGCTTTCTCTGCATCTATTGAGATAATCATATGGTTTTTATCTTTCAATTTGTTAATGTGGTGTATTACATTGATTGATTTGCGGATATTAAAGAATCCTTGCATTCCTGGGATAAAGCCCACTTGGTCATGGTGTATGATTTTTTTAATATGTTGTTGGATTCTGTTTGCTAGAATTTTGTTAAGGATTTTTGCATCTATGTTCATCAGTGATATTGGCCTGTAGTTTTCTTTTTTTGTGGCATCTTTGTCTGGTTTTGGAATTAGGGTGATGGTGGCCTCATAGAATGAGTTTGGAAGCTTACCTTCATCTGCAATTTTCAAGCAGAACATTTTTAGCTGGGTGGCCTTGGGAATTTTCTTAAGTTCTCTGTGTCTCAGTTTTCTCCTCTCGAAATAGGAATAACAATAGTATACATAACCCTAGGATAAAATGAAATGATAGCTCTAATGCATTTAGAACAGTGCCTGGTAAGCTCTGAAAAAATATTAACTGTTTTGCATTATTTTTCTACAATTACCATGGAGATTTACTTTCTCAAGTTCTGTTTCCTCCAGAGAAGCTTGTTGGCAATGGGAAGAAAGCTTTGTCAGGTCAGAGGTCTCTCCTTTCTCACTTAAAAAATGGATATAAAATGATAATTAAAGTGACTACTATACAGACACATAGAGACTTTCTCTCAACGCCGAGTGTGGGGAACCCTGAGCTAGGTTGTTCACAGCTCTTGTTCTCAAGAACAATTACTTCCTTCTTTTCCTCTCCTTTGAACAGTCAGAGCCCATTTTACTTTGTCACTTCTTTTCCCTATAGTCAGACAGCCTATAGTCTATCCACAGTCTATAGATCTGTCTTCAGATCTACAGCACAGGCAGACTGTGGAAACCTCAGAGAAGGCTTGAGGAATCCCATGAGAGGGTAGGGGCCTATCAGGTGGATCTCTTCCAAGATGATATGAATTCAATACATGTTTGTTTAATATATGAATAAAATGAAATCTACTAAGATTATTGAACTTAAAGTTTTTAAGAAGAAGTAAAAAGGTACCCATTTAACAAATCATTTCAGCCCCTGTAAGAGTTAGGCTGAATACACATAAAGAAACCTTCAATGATTTAAGGGGTGAAGTATTATACTTAATCATTGCCCTCACTGAATCCAAAAATATGTGGTACATAAGGTGCCTCATGGGTTTGCTGGGTTGCTCAGCTGGTAAAGAATCCGCCTGCAATGCAGGAGATCTCAGTTCAATTCCTGGGTCGGGAAGTTCTCCTGGAGAAGGGATGGGCTACCCACTCCAGTATTCGTGGGCTTTGCTGCTGGCTCAGCTGGTAAAGAATCTGCCTGCAATGCAGGAGACCTGGATTTGATCCCTGGGTTGGGAAAATCCCCTGGAGGAAGGCATGGCAACTCACTCCAGTGTTCTTGCTTGGAGAATCCCCATGAACAGAGGAGCCTGGTGGACTACAGTCCATGGGTTGCAAAGGGTCTGATACAACTGAGTGACTAAATACAGCACAGCACAAGGCACATAGTGGGTGCTCAATAACTGGAATAAGCAAAAGGATACATGTGTGGAGGGAAAGACCTTGATGCACAGAAGGAAGAATGTCTTTCCAGGGGAGGGTTATTGTTACAGAGATGTGAAGGGTGAAGCAGAATGTGTTTCTGTCAGTCAGTCAGTCAGTTCAGTCGTTCAGTCATGTCCAACTCTTTGCGACCCCATGAATCGCAGCACGCCAGGCCTCCCTGTCCATCACAAACTCCCAGAGTTTACTCAAACTCATGCCCATCAAGTCGGCGACGCCATCCAGCCATCTCATCCTCTGTCGTCCCCTTCTCCTCCTGCCCCCAATCCCTCCCAGCATCAGGGTCTTTTCCAATGAGTCAGCTCTTTGCGTGAGGTGGCCAAAGTATTGGAGTTTCAGCTTCAGCATCAGTCCTTCCAATGAACACCCAGGACTGATCTCCTTTAGGGTGGACTGGTTGGATCTTCTTGCAGTCCAAGGGACTCTCAAGAGTCTTCTGCAACACAGCAGTTCAAAAGCATCTATTTTTCCATGCTCAGCTTTCCTCACAGTCCAACTCTCACATCCATACATGACCACTGGAAAAACCATAGGCTTGACCAGACGGACCTTTGTTGGCAAAGTAATGTCTCTGTTTTTTAATATGCTATCTAGGTTGGTCATAACTTTCCTTCCAAGGAGTAAGCGTCTTTTAATTTCATGGCTGCCGTCACCATCTGCAGTGATTTTGGAGCCCCAAAATATAAAGTCTGACACTCTTTCCACTGTCTCCCCATCTATTTGCCATGAAGTGATGGGACCAGATGCCATGATCTTAGTTTTCTGAATGTTGAGCTTTAAGCCAACTTTTTCACTCTCCTCTTTCACTTTCATTAAGAGGCTTTTTAGCTCCTCTTCACTTTCTGCCATAAGGGTGGTGTCATCTGCATATCTGAGGTTATTGATATTTCACCCGGCAATCTTGATTCCAGCTTGTGCTTCTTCCAGCCCAGCGTTTCTCATGATGTACTCTGCGTATAAGTTAAACAAGCAGGGTGACAACATACAGCGTTGATGTACTCCTTTTCCTATTTGGAACCAGTCTGTTGTTCCATGTCCTGTTCTAACTATTGCTTCTTGACCTGCATACAAGTTTCTCAAGAGGCAGGTCAGGTGGTCTGGTATTCCCATCTCTTTCTGTCAGCATAGTATAATTACCTCTAGATGATGTCAGTGTGGTTCTACAGGAAGGCTATTTCTCAAGGCTCCTTCCTAACCTAAAACACTCTAAGAGTGTTATGAGCGACAGGATAATTCCTGGCATGTTTTTCTTCAATTATTCCTCTGCAGTTGAATAATCAGCCTTTAGCATTACTGTTCTGAGCCTCCTTTCCCTCTCAAGAGTCTGAGAGAGTTGGTTGTAGAACAGATGTTCCACACTTACCTCTTGCTGCCACTGGAGTTGGTGCTCACAAGTAGGTTCTTTTCTTTTGAAACATTGCCAACCCCTCCCCCGCCCCAATGAATGATGGGCTTTCTTCTCCGTTGCAACCTTTGTCTGCTTCCTCTTTAAGACTGTGGTCTAGAAGAGGCCAGAGTTATGCCCACATGAATATTGAGTTAAACTGCAGTAGTTCATAATCTCTGTCATGTTGAGGGCATTTCTCCATTTGTAAATGGAAACCGTCTCCATATTTGTTTTCTTAGGTTTCTGCAGTTTGCCTGTTTATTTTTGCTTTGTGGCCCCTTCCATCCAGAACAGGTCCTAAAGATAACCCTTGTACATTTTGTGGCAAGGACAGCCCTTACCTGGGCAGACTCTCTAATTCTACAGGTTTTGAATGTGCCACTTGCTTTGATTGCAAAGACACTTCTAACCATCTTGTGTGTGTGTGTGTGTGTGTGTGTATCTGCTGGGGTAGGAGCTGGAAGGGATGTCTCTAGAAAGACTCAGGAGACTTATAGCATGCTGAAAGTTCCCTTTAAGGTCACTTAGTTTAGAGGCTTTAGAGGAATCTCCAGGTAGTACAGAGGTGCCTTAAAGAGGCTTCTGTATCAAGAGAGGGCTGCTGAATGAAGATGGAGGTGATTTTTCCTGCCTCCCAAGATCCTAGTAATTTAGCTTTTATCTATGTTTTAAACTGACTCCATGTTCTCATTTTACAGATGAGGTAATGGGGACTGAAAAGAGTTGTTAGTAGGATACTGTTTTACTTAGGCTACTGCTGGGTTGCCCTCTTTATCATCCTTTTGATGTGCTATCACTTGCCTCACAGTGACCTCTTTTTTCCTTCATTCTCCACCCTGACTTCTTCAGCCTCCACAGATGCCGTGTTTTCCTGAAAGAATTGAGGCCTCCATTGTGTTTGCTCCTGTGTCTTCTTTCCCCCACCTTAGCATCTCTTGTCCATGTCCATTTTTCCTTCCTGTCCTGTCTCCGAGGAAAGTATGCCTCTGCACTTTCCCAAGGCAAATCCTTCCACTTGGGTCTGCAATTCTACTTCTTCCTTTTTCTGCTAGGATTTTGTCTCAATTTGAACTAATGTATTCAATCATTTCCTGTCATCCAAGTACCTGTAAACACATATGGGTCTTCCTATCATGCAAACAAAACAAACACAACAGCCACAAAGAAAGACATATTAATTCTGCTTATTATCCATTGCTTTCTAAATGGAGTCCATGTGTGTGTGCTTCGTTGCTTCAGTTGTGTCTGACTCTTTGTGACTCTAAGGACTGTAGCCCACCAGGCTCCTCTCTCCATGGGATTCTCTAGGTAAGAATACTGGAGTGGGTTGCCATGCCCTCCACCAGGGGATCTTCCCCACCCAGGGATCGAACCGGCATCTCCTTCATCTCCTGCATTGCAGGTGGATTCTTTACCAGCTGAGCCACCAGGGAAGCTCCTTCTAAATGGAGTGTGGTTCCTCAAACATTCCACTACTGTCCTCTTCTTCCATGTTTTCTCTTACACATAGCCCACATACCAATAAGCTATTTTTATTTTCCAACAAGCACAGTACTTTTTCTTTACAATCTCCTCCCTGGTATTTCCCACTCAATCTCATTTGCCTGTTGAAATCTTCCAGAGTCCATCACACACTATCTCCTCCATGTCCTTCCTTGGCTTCCCGCAAGTGGATGTAATCCTGACCTCATTTAAATGCCCAGAGTACTGCTCCCAACTTGTAAGATCCTGCCCTTATTCTATCAGTCTCGTAGTAGCTCCTCAGGGCAGGATGACTGTTTCTTATTTTTGTGTCCATCACAGTGCTTTGTGCATAGGTATTTGACCTGCCCAATCACATAGCCAGTTGGGCAGAGATGGATCTAAGACACATTTCTCTTGATTCTTCATCAACGGTTTTTTAGTGTGTTAATAATTGGATATATATGATTGACATAAGGGGCATTTTTCTCTGGTATCCCAAGGTCTCTGGGCTTACATTTTGCTATGACTGAGATTACTTTAACCAAACAACTCTACTAATTGTCCCTCTATTCTGGCAGTTTTATTCTGCAAGCCAGCTCTCAACTCTGATGGATTAATGCTAATCCATCAGATTAATTAGTGCTAATCTGGGGTATTGTGTTAAGAAGGATTCTGAGGTTCATTAGGGGGAGGGCATAGTGTTTGATTGGGTTTCCCTGATGTCTCAGAGGTAAAGAATCTCCTGCAATGCAGGAGACATGGGAGACATGGACTTGATCCCTGAGTTGGGAAGATCCCCTAGAGGAGGAAATAGCAACCCACTCCAATATTTTTGCCTGGAAAATCCCATGAACAGAGGAGCTTGGCAGGCTACAGTCTAAAGAGTCGCAAACATCCGAGTATGAGTCCCTGAGTCCTAATAGTGTTTGATTAGCAATGTCTTCAATGGCCATGAGAGGCTAGAATTATGGCATACATGTCAGGTTCTGCTTGTCTATTGGAATGTATGTGGTTTGAATCCTAGGAACAGAAGTTCTCTTTTCCCTAGGCCCCTTAGGGAGGTCTCTGTGCATCGATGGTCACATTTGGTGGTTGGACACATTTCAAGATATGCAGTTTTTCTTTATGTGAGCCAAGCTGGTTTATGCTGGGACTAAACTAGCACCCTTGGCCTCTCTGGAGCTTTGCTCACTGAATTAGAAAATGAGTGCTTTATTCCTGTTCTGAGTTCTACCCTTCTATAATAAGAGAATGCTAGGTCTTTCTCTTAGTCTCTTAGGGGCTGTGAGCCCAGAATATCTGACACCTTGCTCCTTTTCATTCTTCCTGACATCGTTCTTCTTAGCACATTTAAAGCTCATGGGAAATGTTCTTGTTCTCCTGAGAAAAAGGAAAAATAGGAGGTTTGGGGAAATCTGATGCAAAAAACTCTCTGGCTGAGCCATGGAGTTCACAGGGTTTCAGTGACCTCCAGCAGGGCCCCTGTGATTCTCCTGGGTCCCAGGCCAGTCAAGGGTGGGCTTTATAGTTCCCTCTCCTCCATCCTCCCTCCTCCCTTCTCCAATCCATACTGTAGTCCTGAGAATATTACTTTTATTTTCCTCCAGCAATAAAAAATTCTCCAAACTCACTTCCTTTACTTGTGATTGTTCTTGGCATGGATTGGAACTGCCGGACCACAAGACCTTGAGCACAGAACTCCCCCTACACTGAGTCTTACGCTGCTTTACTTCAGATAGAGCAGGGCTGGAAAAAGAAGTTGGTATAAGCAGCTCAGTCTTGCAGGCAGAGGCAGAAATCCCTGCACTGTGTTCAAACCGTTGCCCCCACACTGCAGTTTCTTGCTTCAGACCCCCAGAGTTCTGCTCTTATCCGCCCTTGTGCTGAGCTTTCCTGGCTTGTCTCAGCCACTTCATCCTCTTCTACCCTTCGTGGGCAACTTTCTTTATCTTGGTTTTGGGTGTAGTTTATAAGGCAGCTGATACACTTCCCACCGAAATTCAGGCTGTGCCCTGCTTCTTTTTATAAAAAATCATTTTCAGTGGCCTTTTCTGTCCCCCTGTTCAGCAGATGTTTCTAGCTCCTTCTCATGGGCGCCAGCCCTTGTGGAAGAAATTCAATCTCTTTTTGCACCAGTCAACCCTTTTCCAACAGACACACAACAAAGTCACTGAAACCCTACTTACGGTGAATCTCCACAGCCCCCCAAGGTCTTCACTCCTCTCGAAGCAGGTGGGCTTTAGCCCTTCCTCCAGACAGCACTTGATGGAAGCGAGGCCAGAGACCCCAGCGCCCACAATCGCAACTCGTTTGGCCATGTTGTCCTGTGTGGGGCAATGAAGCAGAACCATTTATTCGCAAGTGAAAACCCCACCCCATCCTTGGCTGCTCTGGCGAACCAGGAAAAAGAATTGGAAAGATTAAGGGATTTGATCCTTTTGAATCCTCGGTAGCTGGTTTCTGGTGTTGTGAATGCGAGGAGGGAAATGTTTAACCCTGTGCTTCGTATGTTCCCACCCCCTCACGCAGAACTGGTTCTAAATAACAGTACAGTTGTCAAGTCTGTGGCTTTTGGCAGAACGGCTGAAATTGGATTCTTTAGTACATGGAGTTTTGCGTTCTGCACTGTGCTGCTGCCCCCAGCCTTCCTCCACAAACCCTCGAGTGAAATAATAGAGCAGGAGACCGGGGAAGGATCACCTTGGCAAACTCAGTTTTTTATGAACACATGAAATCGAATCTCAGATTGGTGAGATGTGATACAAGGTCACCTAGAAGCTGGTGGAGTGGGGTTGAGATGCAGAGCCAAGACACTGTGGCCACCACGGGTGCTGTTACAACACTGCCCTGGGCAGCTCTCTGACTCTGGCAAACTGCCAGCATCCCAGCTGCGCTGTCGTCCTTCTCCTCCCTGCTGCCAGTGGATGGTCACCAGTGGGAGAGAGAAGGCGTGGGCTGGAAAGGTAGGCATGGAGAATTCTCCTCTTGTCTCCACAGAGTCCTGATTCACCTCTAGGAAACCATCGTGTCACTGTTGGCACTGATGGAAGGGTATCTGACTTTGGCCATGAGTTAACATGAACTTGTACGAATGATGAGAGGCAATATAATGTACTGGTTAAGCCAGTGGCCTCCAACTTTTATGGCACCAGGGAATGATTTCATGGAAGACAGTTTTTCCAGGGATTAGGGTGGAGGTATGGATGGTTCAGGCGGTAATGCAAGCAATGGGGAGCAATGGCCAGGGCCAGATGAAAAGTCACCATCCTTGCTTGCCCACTCACCCTCCACTCACCTCCTGCTGTGTGGCCGGGTTCTTAACAGGCCACAGGGGGCTGGGAACCCCTGGGTTAAGCAACCAGACTCTGGACCACATTGTCTGTGACCTTGGCAAATTATTCTACTCCTCTGTGTATCATAAAAAGGGAAGAAAGTAGTAGTGTTTTCCTTGCAGGGTTTTGTTAGAATCAAGTGAGTCAACAACACATGGCAGTTGGCTTAGAAGTGCTCCTGGGACACTCAATAAAAACACACAATAGAAAGTGCTCAATAAATAGAAGCTATTGTAAGTATAAAAACATTTCCCTAAATCAGCTTCCGGTTTGCCTTTCCCATCACTGAGCCTCTGTTCTTTAAATTCTTATAGCATTTTGGTCAATACGCACAAGCTTAACTCTTTATCATGTGATTTTAGGTGTTGTGCCCCCAAATTTTTTTGTGACATTTTCCTCTCCCTAAGTTAGTAAAATTTTAAACCAGATGGATCAAAGAGTAGATGCAAAATTACCTCAAAGATACTATCTTCCTGGACATTTGCATTTCCTTGTCTCACAGATGAGCTTGTTCCACAAAACTGAATATACATCTTTTGTTTTTCAGGATTGAGACCCAGAGTAGTAGTTCAAGTACAGAGACTTCATCTGGTTGGTACTCTGCTGTGACCCCAGGGTCTAGGGCTGCACTTGGAACATAATGTAATTGATGCTTAGCTCCCCCAAATATTTCTTTTTTAAAATATATATGTGTTTTTAAAATTTTTATTTTTTTGGCTACTCCTTGTGCATGTGGGATCTTAGTTCTCCAACCAGGGATTGAATCCTTGCCCGCCTGCAGTGGACGTGCATTCTTCACCACTGGACTGCCAAGGAAGTCCCCACAAATATTTCTTGAGTGAAATGAAAAGGCTCATTTGTTTAGGTATCATGTGAAAGTGTTATAGAGCCAATTTGCTCCAACTGGATTTGATTTACTGGGGAAAGTTAGTGGGTTCCCTTTGGGGGAAGTCATGCTCTAGCTGCTGATGGAATTGCCTTGAGCTCACTTTATAAAAGAGAGTATCTGTACTGACTCTTATTCCAAGGGCCTGACACAGTACTTTAAACATCTGCCTTTAAACATTTGAAGAATCATCATGGACGGATAAGAATTATGGCCAATTATGGATTCGAAGATGTTATAGGGAGGCAAATTTTAGGTCAATATAAGCACTTTCCAACATTTCAAGCTCTGTTATTTATTTTGTTCAGACAGTCTGTATGATGGTTTTTGGGGGAGATTTTGTAAGTAGGAAATTTGTAGGTAATGTGGAGGGTGGCATCTAATGCCCTATAGGGTCTTCTCAAGCCAGATTTTATGATTCATCTTCTGATTAATTACCCTTCAAACACTCAATGAGGGGCTTCTATGCTGCTAAGCCCTAGGCAAGGTATTCAGGGGTACAAAAGAATCAATAAGGCATAATGCCTTCTTTAGCTATCATTCAGTGGGAAAGTAAGATTTGAAAATAAATACCACAATCTGTGTCAAGTGCTAACACAGAGATATGTTTCATGTGTGCTTTGCAACAAGAGCATGATGAAAGAGGTGTTAATATTGACTTTGGGGAGTTGGGAAAGCAAGACAGAAGTGTACTGTTTGCTCCAGGCTTTGAATGATGAAAAGAATTCCAGTGGGCAGAGGAGTGGAGGAAGTGCCCTCCAGAGAGAGGTAGCAGTGAGAGTAAGGGCCAGAGATTGGCCATAGAGGCATCATGACCACTTGACTTTACGGAGGCTTGACTCTCAGGAGGGCTTTTCTTTTGACTCCTGTAAGAAATAGCCTGTTCCCCACATGAGGGGACTACATTACTCTGTTGATTCACTGAATTGTATGTGTTTAGTCTTCTTTCTGCATAAGCTTATATGTTTCTTCACAGAAGGCCATTTTCTTTGACTTGTCTCTTAATTTTCTCATAGCATCTAGCTGCATGCTTGGCTTGGACTAGTAGTTGCATAAATGGCAATGGGTTGATTTCCTGACAGGTAAAATGAATTAATTCATCACCTTATATCTTTTTAATTAAAAAAATAATTGAGTAAATACCTTCTGGGAGCTAATATCCTGGGTCAGACAGTCTGTCCTCAAAATGACTTTCTATCAAATGTACAATCCATAGAAATTCCCTCCCCAGGTCATCACTGCTACTCGGTGTGGGCCAGATGCAGCCAGCCTTTTTGGAGAAGTAAACACCTCTGTGGATTTTTTGTGGGAAAGTAGGGTAGTTGGGAGTCAGACCTGAGCTGGAAGTTTCGTGTTGGCTAATTGCCAGCAGTGTGATGTCATACAAGTAATTTGTTTCTGTGTCTCAGTTTCCTTCTCTCTAAAATGAAGCTAGTTGTGGTTGACATATATACACTTGGTTGGCGTGTTGCTGTGTATGTGTGTGATTTTTTCTGACTCTTTATGACCCCATGGACTGTAGCCTGCCAGGCTCCTCTGTCCATGGGATTTTCCTGGCAAGAACATATTTACAGTAAATATGTTAAAATACACTGGATACATGTGAAATAGATAACTAGTGAAAACTTGCTGTAGAGTGCAGGGAACTCAACTGGGTGCTTTGTGGTGACCTAGATGGGTGGGATGTGGGGGAGGGCAGGGAGGGAGGCCCTAGAGGGAAGTGATGTATGTATACATATGGCTGATTCATTTCATTGTACAGCAGAGGCTAACACAACATTGTAAAGCAATTATATTTCAATAAAAATAAATAAAAAGTAAAGCTAGAAGTTGAACCTGTTGTAGGAATGAATCAACAGATGTGTAAAACACTTTACCATAGTACTTGGGACATTCTTATCTCAGAATAGAAGTTGCTATGTTATTTTTACATATTCAGGAACATTTTCTTGAATCTGATATTTTTGTAGATATCTGCCTTGATAATTTTGGGTTTATTTATTTGGAATAAGAGAGAATTGAGGCAACTATAGCTAAAGATTGTGTTCTAGCAAGTGAAGGAAATGAGTAGGGAAATAAAAGAATTGATGATGAGAGAAAGGGAAAGAGAGAAAAAGATAAAAGGAGAAAAAGTAGGTTTCAAATCACCCTTCAGGACTTTTCTTTTTATTTCTTTAAGTTTTCATTTCAGATCTACTAGGTGTGTTTCCATAGTCTCACATGAATTGTTCTCATGCTTGGAAAAGCAAACATGAGAATACATGAGCACATATGCACTCAAGGTAAATACTGCATTCACATGCTAATGAAAATTAATGCTTCCAATCATTCCTTCAAGTATTGATACTTCTATGAAACCAAAGTGATTAAAAAATTAATAAGTGCTTTTTAGAAAAAGTATTATCTGCTTTTATTATTTCTTTTAACTAAAAATAATTTCTAGTCAGTGACTGCTGTAGGTTAGACAAAGATTGATAACAGAGTAGGAAATTTTATTAAGGTGAAAAATACTCTAATGCCACTGATTAGTGTTATTTCACATGCTAATACAAAAGGACTATTAAAAATACTATTATTTCTAATGTGAATATACAATAAAAATTTGGCCATTCCTTTACCAGAGGTTTTAGAAGCAGTGCATCATCACCATCATCATTATTATTTCAATGAAGAAAGCCTCCTCAAAGCTGACTAAATATGAAAAAAGTAATAAAAATAAAAAGTATGACCAAATTGGTGAAGTGTCCACTGGATGAAAGTGAGTTTATAAAAACCATCAAACAAAATAACTTAAGCAACACAAAATTGCTAAATGAGTTGAGAAATTACTGTCGGTTGCATCCAAGTCACTGATTTTTAACCATGGGGGTTACAAACAAACCACTAGTCTTTTCCTAAGCATTTTACATCACTGCCTCTACTTCAAAGAAGTAAGATGCAAAAATATAATGTACTGTAGTCAGATTGAGTGCCTCTGTTGGTTTATTAGGATGATATAGGGGGTTAAAACATGAAGCTAGGGCTGTCATTCCCAGAATTGTGTGCAGAGGTACTGAGTTATTTTAAAAATTTGAGGAAAGCATAGTAATACTCCATGTCTGTTGAATACCGAAGTATTAGCTGGAGGTAGTTCACAATTTTTATATCAGATAGGGATGTGTTCTATTTCATGATGTAACATCTTTGCAAAGCTAGGTTTCTGACTCTTGCAATGTTAAAAAGTGAACAGTTGAGGGAGAACAGGAAATGAATATTTGATCTGATTCCAAGAGTTGAGCAGTGCTGTGTGCACCTCATTATTAAGTAATTGCGATTATTCAAGTATAAAATAAAAATACCATTTTCCTTTAAGTTTGTGTATTATTATTTCGAACAACTACAAGGTTGATTGAAAAATAACAAAAGTATAAATACAGAGAACAGAATAAAAATACAAATACAAAGAACAGAAATACACAAGTTGTTTGGATGTGACTATTTAATAAGAGGAACTATAGCTTGGGGGCCCCATGACAAAATTACTTGCACACTAAAGAGCCCCTTGAACCTAGGAGGTTTGGGAATCTCTGGGTTATAGTCTTTCCTCTGAATATATTTTAATTGATCAGGATACCTTATCTACTGGTGTCAAGAAATGCAAACTATCTTATACCTAGTCCAGCAGTTAACCAGTGTTAAAGGTTTCTGGTGTGACTCATCTATGTATTTCAAAGGAAGCCATCTTCACTGGTGCTGATAGGCTTCTTGTTTAGTGGCTAAGTTGTGTTCAGTCGCTAAGTCATGTTTAGTCACTAAGTCGTGACTCTTTTGCAACCCCATGGACTGTAGCCCACCAGGCTCCTCTGTCCACGGGATTTCCCAGGCAAGAATACTGGAGAGGGTTGCTATTGCCTTCTCCAGGGGCTCTTCCCAACTCAGGGATCAAACTCTCATCTCTTGCATTGGCAGGCAGATTCTTTACCTCTGAGCTGCCAGGGAAGCCAGACAGGCTTGTATCCAGTCTTTTATTTGTACATTACCCACCCGCCCCTTCCCATTTCTCTCTTTCTGTCTCTCTGTCCCATGTTGTGTCTCTCGTCCTCTCTCTCACACATGGGCGTATACACACATATACATCCTCTTAGCAATGAATATTGGCACAGACTCTACAATGGTACAATATCCTTAGGGGGCTGTTCATTTCAGGAGTAATCAGAGATAGTAGATTTAGTTGAACGGCAGTTGGGGGGTGAGTGAGGGGGTACACTTAGCTCTTGGGAACAACCAAACACAAACTTGTGAGAAACTTGGCTTAGAGCAGGGCCATCCTCTGGGATTTCTAACCCCCAGCAGCTGTTCCCCCCTCCTTCAGCCTCTTCCGAAACACAACCACCTGATAAAAAAATTTCTGCCAGGTTCTAAATTCGCCATACCAGTTACAAGGCCACAGATACTCCCTTGACTGGAGAGGAAGCTAGCAAATAACAAAGGACAGACAGTCTCTCCATCTGTAAATCAGATGGCATTCAACTGGATATTTACAAGAGAGTTTTGAAACTCTTAAAATTTACACTCCTGTGAATTTAACTGAGTGAAAAAAAGACAACATGCAACATAAATTGGTCAGATTCAAAAGAGAGGGGTCATTGCCTCCGTCTCCGAGCTCATGCCAACATTTGGTAGACAAACCCCCAAAGCATTGTCTGACACCAAGTTAGAAGCTATTAATGGAAGCTCTTAAGAAAAAGTACTGATTTCCCTTTGCATTAGGAATACACGTTTTCCCCTTGATTAACCACTTAGTAGTCTACCCAGCAATGTACTTACCAGTGTACACAGAAGACTTGATACTATCTGACTTTACCGTCCCATTACAAGTACTCAAGCATTTACCCCTCTTTGTCCTTTGGGAGGGGGAGTGACTTTATAGCTCTCCACAGACCAAGGGAGTGGCATTCTGGTGAGGTGACTCTGTCCTGAAGCACAATAACAAAACAGGAAAAATCTGGGCCCCACCTCCCTAAATCAAAAGAATCAGAGGTTATATCTGGTTATTTACTTTATGTACTTGAAATTCCTGATGCCAAGTCCCAGCCTCAGTTAAGAGTTTGCAGAAATTGAACTGTATGATCCAGAGCCAATGTTGTCCTAGGCATCCCGCGTACACTGGATGAACCCTGTTCTAGGAGATAAGGAATGTTATGCAGAATTTGCAGTCTAAATTTAGCCATTATTTATATTTTAACTTGATTAATTGCAACAGTGAAATGCTAAGATAAATACTGGTGATATGTACTTTAGACTTACTCTTTTCCCTGCAAAAGAGAAATTATTTTAGGGAGTCATAGCAGCATATTCATTGTTCCTAGATTTCATTCTTAAAAGAGGACGGAGTAAATAAAATAAGGCAATCATGGCAACAGCTGCTTCACTGAAGAGTCACGTTTTAACATTTTGATGCATTTCTCATTTAGAGAAAATGCTTATTGTTTCCAAATAATACATCACCCATATTAGTATTCAGTTTTTCTGTGTTAATTAATTTATTTATATACTTTTATTATTTTTTAAAAATCAATTTCTATGGAGTACAGTTGATATACAATGTTGTGTCCGTTTCAGGCATACAGCAAAGGGAATCAGTTATACGTTTACATATATCCACTCTTTTTTAGATTCTTTTTCCATATAGGTCAGTACAGAGTATTGAGTAGAGTTCCCTTTGTTATAGAGTAATCCCCATTAGTTATCTGTTTTATATGTAGTAGTATGTAAATGTCCATCCCATCTTCCCATCTTTAAAGACTTGAATGCAGATGATTGCCAAGGCACTTGGGAAATATAACAAATATATGGAAGGAGCACAATCTTTGGCATCAGAAGTCCTGGGTTTAAGTAACGTTTCACCAGGCACTATTAGAGTAATCTTGGGGAAGTTATTTAACTTTATAAACCTTTAATTTCCTCAGTTTAAGATAAGCATACTAATACTTGCCTCATAGTTGTGGTGGGGACTGGATGAAGCAATCTGTATAGAGTCTTGTACATAGTACACACGTTGCAGATGGCTGTGATGGGGATGATGATGATGCTATTGCTAGACCAGATAAGGTGTCTTGATTTTTGATTTACAATATTGAAATGACTTCCACAGGTACAGAGACTAAACTCCAAGACAGATTGGTATGACTGAAACATGGAGAAGGTTCTGGAAAGACAAATCTTTTTTTTTTTTCCCCCCTTGATTTTCAACACAGTTTCACTACAGCCTTTAGCCCTACATTCAGAGGGCCTTCGGTATTGTTGGGTCTGTTGCTGGCTCACAATACTCACCCTTTGCCTTGTTTCTGGCTTATTGAAGTCTTGGCACCGAAACAGCATTGTTGGCTTTTGAGCTCAGCTGCCTTCCTGTAGCTATGAAGATGATAGTATCTGGATGATTTCAAAGCTTTAAATTTTACCCCGAAATTAAGGCTTCAAGACTACTACTAGTTCAAGTGTGTTTTTAAAAATCAAAATATGTTTGATATTGAGTCATGGATACCTTGAGAACCAGGGACACGATCAGTGTCCCAAACCCCAGTACTTAAGCACTTACCTTGATTATACATCCCCCTTGGTTCCCACCAAGGAGGTCTCAGGCCTTACCAGGCAAGCTGCTAACATAAGTGGAAACAAAAACTTTATAGTGTTTGTTGTGTATAAACCTAGCCATTGATCATAACATCTTATTTTCTGTAATTATCAAGAAACTTAAAGTAATTAAAAATGAAAACACTGGCCTTCAACAGCACCTTCAATTTTTTTTTTCTTCTAATTTTAGGGTTTATTGTCAATTAGTTGTACTTGAGGCCTTGGAATGGTGAAATCTATCTGGGCCCCTTTTTGAAACAAACCTAGGCCCTAAGAAACTGAACTGGTGGATGATGGTGCTCTTTAGGGAGTAACTTGGAATTTCTGCCCTTTGGGTACATGGTAGGATTGAACTTCTTGGCCCCTTACTGGTTGGTTGGGAACATGTGACTAGTTCTGGTCAGTGAACTGTGAACCAAAGTAGCAAGTGTCTTTTCTGGGCTCAGAGGATTTAATTGCAATGGCACCCCACTCCAGTACTCTTGCCTGGAAAATCCCATGGACGGAGGAGCCTGGTAGGCTGCAGCCCATGGGGTCGCGAAGAGTCAGACATGACTGAGCGACTTCACTTTCAGTTTTCACTTTTATGCATTGGAGAAGGAAATGGCAACCCACTCCAGTGTCCTTGCCTGGAGAATCCCAGGGATGGGGTCGCACAGAGTCGGACAGGACTGTAGTGACTTAGCAGTAGCATGAGATCCCATAGAACTTTCACTTCCTTCTGTGTGGTGAGGAGAAACTTTAACATGGCTGTTCCGTTAGCCTGGATGCCTTGAGTAACGGTGATGAGCAGAGCTTAACTCCCAAAGGATATATAGCACGAAAGAGAAACAGTCTTTGTCTTATTTCAAAGTTTTGAGATTTAAGGATTTGTTCTTAATGCATCACACCTTGCTTGTAATGACTGATGCACTAGAGGGATGTTTGTTTGCTCCTTCATTGCATTTTTAAATAATCTTCTGAAGTCTCACTTCCCTTCCTTTCTTCCCCTGCTCTATTCATATTTAAAGCCATAGAATTTCAATGTTAAAAGAGAGCATAGAATTTACTCAGTTTTAGTCCTGGTTGTAAATTGGACCTACCCATTGCAATTTTTTTCTTTCTCCCTCTAAAAAAGTTAAAACAGTCACAAGTCCTTACTCTTCAACTCCCCCACACTAAAAGCATCAAGAAGCTCCCTGTGCCATTTTCAATAGTTTTCTTTTTTTTTTTTAAATACACGTGTTCTTTTTTTTTTTTTTTTAATTTCTCTTAGGGAGACAACTATTTGAAACAGATCATAATCTTGACACATCTGATATCCAGTTCTTGGAAGATGGTAAGATAATACTGGAATTCCATATGTACATAATGTGCTGTTTTTAATATTAAACCATGAAAATCATAGTGATAACTTAATGTAAATTTGTCCTCCCAAGGCTCTAAAGAAACACACTTTGAAGAATAAATTCTAATGTTTGATCAGGTTATGCATTGAACTATGGCAGTGTATTTTTTAAAAGTTTTGTGATAAGGAAAATCAAAGATAGCAATAGGTAAACAATATGGTCACTTTTGCCTGTAACACTTGGTAAAGCAGGTCACTGTGACTCAGATCACCTGTTTTCCTCAAAGTTACAGTATCACAAATCTACAAGAACTGTAATCCATGGTCTGTCACGGAGCTTTATAAAAACTGCAAACCTGGAACTAACCAAAAGTCTTATATTTCATACCAGTCTTCCTGTCTTTGGAACATCTAGTCCCTTGTGCTTTCCTTCTCTTTTTTATCCTAACCCTTATCCTCTTGCTGTCTTCATCTACTCATTTCCATCCATCCACAAATATTTATTGCATCCCTGCTATGAGCTTGGCACTGTCCTGGGCACTGAGGATACAGCAGAGAACACTTCAGATAAGTCCCTTGCCCTCACGGAGCTTGAGGCCACTGAGTGTCTCTTAAATGTAGAGCTCCTTACTCAGTCACCCTCTGGTAGCTCCCCGAGGTCTGTACTCCATCATCCTTCTGTCATGCCCATCGTGCCTGCTGGGATCCTCTAGTATCTGGCCTTTTGACCGTATTCCTGGACTACCTTTTGGAGAAGGGAAGAAGGTTAAGTATCAAAGGTCTTTTTAAAAGTTTTACTGTCTTTACTCCTTTTTGACTCTTTTTCCTGTTTGGTGGATCAAGTATCTCTTTATAGCCAAAAACTTAACAAAAGTGCTCTGTTGATTCTGCCTCTGAAATGTCTTTTCGACTCTTTCCTCGTGATTTGAAAATTTGTTATTTTTCAGCTGGACTTTAGTGGTAGCTTCATTGTTTCCCTGCCTCAGTCTCTTCCTCCTACTGCCCTTCCCTACCTTGTAGCTACCACCTCTGAGGCAGAATTTCTAAAACCCATGTTTAATCATGCTGTTTCTTCCCTTAAAATCCTCTGGTGGTTCTCTGCTGCTTAGAGGAAGGGGTTGACCTACTTTGGTCCTTTTATTTGGCCTTCATCTGTGTTACTTTTGGATGTTTTTCTTCATGAATCTTGTGTTCCAATTAGAAGGATTCAAGGTCTTAATTTTTTTCTCTGCTTTTGCATAATGTTCTACCTAGAATCACTTCATCCTGGCTCCTTTTCTTCTGGGTAGTTTCAAATTAATCATGAAGATATTTCAGATGTCACTGCTCTGTGAAGGCTTCACTACTTCCTCTCCCAGGCCTAGTCAAGTACCCTTTGGCCTGAGCATACCAAATTGTATTTTATTATTGAACTGCCCTTAGTCTTCATGAAGCAGGCTTTCTTCTCACTAAGTTGAATGTCAGTGGACTAGAGTCTGAGAGGGAAGGAAGGTGAACAACATTTGGTGATTTAAGAGTACTGTAAATCCTACTTCTGTGTACTACAGACAGACTGAAGAATGAAGTTATTTCATGCAAAGCCTGGGTATTGCTTCCAGTAGGGCTTAGACATTTGGAATCTTGGAAAGGCATGCCACTGGTTACAGGCGAGCTGGATGAGAGTGAAGAGCGAAATAAATTTGTCAGCTGATTATGAGTATAGTTGAGCTTTAATGATGTACATACATATCTCCAGTACGGAAAGAGATGAACTCTTGGTCAAGTCTCCTGGTCAGTGATAATCAACTTTGTATCATTGTCGTCTCTAGCTTACAACATGCCGGATCATAAATAATTCATTCTAAAGGCCTATTTGGTAGTTGGATCTTTTTAGACTATGAACTGGAAGCCTGAAGATGTTCTCTGTTGACCACTGCAGATCATCGCTGGTGTGATTTGCAGTAGTAGTTCAGGATTTTGTCACGTGCACTACAGATGCATGTTTAAGAAATCTGGTCCTGCCAGTGGGTTGTATCTTTTATTTCTGAGTATAGGACTGAAGGGGACATCTTCTGTCTTTTACAGCTGGAAACAACGTGGAGGTAGATGAGTCTTTGTTCCAGGAAATGGATGACTTGGAGCTGGAGGACGATGAAGATGATCCAGACTACAATCCTGCTGACCGGGAGAGTGACTTGACCGACTGATGGACTATTCCCGTCTGCAGAGAGGCCTGACTGCCACAGCATCTGTGGCTATGCTGAGAGGGTGTTGATTTTCCTTTCTTTTTTCTAAGAAAAAAATAATTTTCAGGAGAATATTCTTCTGATGGGTTTCATCATTGAACTTAATAAATTGATCTTAAAAATTTCAAATATTAAAATGTTCACTTCCTCTTATTGGTGGGAAGAAGGTCACATGTTTATAAAGCCATTTCGAATACACGTGTTCTTAAGTGGAGTTAATTCCCTAAGTTCCTTTCATGTTGAGGTTGTTTTTCTTTTTGTGAGAATACACCTGCAGAACAGTAGCATTGAAAGGGGAGGTGGAAATACTACCATGCCTACTTAAGGCCAGTTATTTTGCTTGAAATGTGTCTTTTCTCTGTCAACAGTGGTGAATCAGTGATTCACACCTCTGCCATCTAAGGATTAGAGCAAATAGCAGCCACTTTAAGTTTCCTTAGACGTCTTTGTAGCTTGATGAGAATTTTGTGGGGAAGTCTGCAACAGTGAGTTAGAAACTGGTATAACACTTAAGGTGCTATTATATTTTGTAACTGCCTAAGAAGTTTGTAATTAATGGGAAATGTTTATATGGTGACATCTGTGGGAACCTTCAAGTTGTGAGCTTTCAAAGACACAAGTGTGCATTTGTGTGTCCAATTATGTAAGTTAGTTCATGTGTCTGGTGTACACTGTCATAACTCTACAAGTGGTTGTGTTTTGTGTACATTACTGTACAAAGTACAGAGCACAGTATCTTTACTTCAAGCTCAGGATATCTGGAAGCAAGCATAGAAGCAGTGGTGATATAACTGGTTCTACTGTGCTTTTCAAGGTATTGTACCATAAGATTGAAATTTTTTTATTTTTTGTGTTTATTTTTTAATGTATTATTTGTGTGAAAAGTATAATAAACCTATTATAGTATGGTACCATATAGCCAATTGTGTTGGTGGGTTCCTAAGCTAACTTGGTTGGACTTACAAACAAACTGAACTCACTAATGCACTCTGGTAATGGAACTCATTTGTACCTAGTGGACTGACGGTATTAAGAATAGCATCAAGGGGTGAAGCAGAAAGAACACTGGTGAGAAATCAGGGTTTGTTAGTATCCTGTGCAGAGTAGAACAGTCATCCTTGTTTTGCCTAACACATGAGGCTGTAGTGAGGATTAGGTTAGATAATAATTGTGGAAGTGCTTTGTAAGAACTACAGAACTCAAATATCTAAATCTTTAAAGTGTGCATCTGGCTTTTCTTGCTCATCATGGTATTCCCAGCCACAGCACAGTCTTCTCTATGTCTGCATTGGACTCTGTGCTATTACTTTTTTGTCCCAGACCAGTGTAAGAGCAGGGCTTAGCTCCTTCTCTATTCCACAAAATGTCTAGCTCCACTCAGTATTTGTGTGTGTGTGTGTGTGTGTGTGTGTGTGTGTGTGTGTGTGTGTGTGTGTATTTAATAGCTTTACTGACTAGCTGAAGAATCACAAGGAGAGGTTGCATGGCCTCCTACCCAACATTCTGCTATCCTGCTGGTTCTTTCCTTTCTTTTTGTTCTTATTTTCTTTCCTTCCATCCTCTTTTAAAAAACCTAAACCTTTTTCTCTTCTCCTGAAGAATCTTGTTTTGCTCCAAACTCAGGTCTCTCTTTCTTGACCCCAGGCACTTGTAAGAATATTTTTTTCAAACAAATGTTGTCCCCATTCTTATTTAGATACCTTAATACTTAAGTTAACATACTTATTACTGTAGATATTCATACAAGTTTATGTTATTGTATTAGACACACAAATATATTAAAACTATTTTTGAACCTTCTTTGACAACTTGCATTTCATCAACTTCTTAGTTCTCTTGTGGATCAGCCCCATTCTTGGTGTGTAGAGAGGGGATAAATTGATTAACATGATATTTTACCTTGGATATAAGATGAACATTGGAAAATGAAGAAATAATAAATGATTTTTTTGTTGATTCATCATCCTTCAAATCATCATTTAGCACAGGCTGCAGAGTCAGACAGTTCTGGCAGTAAAACCCAGATGGGCTTGCTTATAACCCATATAACTTGGAAAAGCCTTTTTGCCACTATGTCTCAATTTCCTGGTATATAAAATAGGTTATGAGGATTAAATATGATGAAATTAAATTGAATTCTTTGTAATATTTAGAACATAATAAATGATCAGTAAATGACTTTTTCTTATTTTCTCCAGTTTCTTTAGGTTGCTAAAGTTGAAATAGTTCCACAAAAAGAGAAATTAATGATCCTATAGAATCAATTACTTTCTACTGGCTAGTAGCCCAAAATATAGGAATGTCTAACAATTAAAGCTCTGTTTAATAGTTATAATTAAAATTCCCCTCCCAGAATATGTGACAGGTATAGATGGATATCTGGGTGTGAAAACACAAGCTTTAGGTGTATACTTCTCACCCACAAGATAAAGCAGCCAGTCTTTATTGCAGTTTGTTTGAACTGAGAGAGGAAGCAATAACAGCTGGTATTCAGGAGACATGACTATTCATGTGGCCCTGGATGGTGATCTGAGTTCTTTGAATCTCTGTTTTCATATCTGAGAGCATTCTCTTTAGTCTCTTCCATCCTTAAAATGACCCAGTGACTTGCAGTGATCCTTTGGTTCCTATTATGGTTCCATCATATCATATTTGGTTCCAAAATATGATTCCTATTACTGCTTTACCCTGAGGAGTGCCAAAGCAGCCTTTCTGTGTATTTTCTGGAAGTTGGGTTTGGTAGCTTCTTGGCACAAAATTGTCACCTTTGCTGTTAGTGCTAGTGAACTACAAAAGCCATTCTATTTAACCATTATTAAAAAATTGACAGTTAACAAATTATGATAAAACCATAGAATATTATATTTAATGGGAATTAGTGATCATCTGACCTCTTTTCTATGCTCATTTGAGAAAACTCAGTCTCAGAAAACTGAGGTGACTTCTTTAGGAACTACAGAAATAACCTAATAGAAGGCAGGAGTGTAAACACTATTGCAAGATTGAAACAAAGTAGTTTGGTATACAGAGGGGGAGGAGATACATTTTGGCTGGAGGGACTGGGGAAAGCGTTTGGCCTGGCACTGAAGGAAGGATGGGATCTTACTAGAGTATTGGGGAGGCAAGAACAGATAGCATGAAGTAAGGGCAGCTAGTGAGGCAGTGTGGAGAGCGTTGGAGAGAAGGTGTGAAGGCATCACAGTGGGAGGAATGCTGGGGAGGGAGGTGACAGCTGGTGTGGGGAGTTTTGAATAATAAATGATGGAGAGCTACTGAAGGTTTCTGAGGAAAGGTGTAAGGTGTCTGCAGGAGAGGACTCCATAGCATATCCTTGTTGGTACTCTCACAAACACTGTTGAGTCTGGGCTTTTAGGGACTGGAAGTTTTGGGGCAAGGGGAAGGGACACTAATATCTCAGAATTGGTTGTGGGAGAAACTGATGAGTAACTAGGTAAATTAATCTAAAAATGATGATTAAACTAAGTAAAGAATATAAAAATGGTATTATGAACCTATGGTAACCATGAGAATGTGTTTTATAGATATTTCACTATAGGGAGTGTAATTAACCAAGGGCGTTAGCTGCTGTACTTGAGATGCCTTGCTGCATTCACGCTCAGGTTACTTTTCCCATGAGCTGCATTTAGTCAGTGATGACATATCACAGAGACTGATGCGTTTCATTCACAGGAGAGTCAGGGCTTCTCTGATGACTTGAGGTGTGCCCAGTGGCTCTGCTGATTCTTCTTTAAACCGCACAACAGTCTATGATGTTTCTATCCACCCATCTTCCCTCTCTCCTTCATTCAGGGTCAGACTTGCATTGCTGTTCAGTGACTCTTTCAGCCTTTTCTTGCACAGCGCTCTCTCTTTCCTCTCATGCAGTCTTTTTCCTTAATAAAACACTTGCATATTTAATCTCATTCTAGCAACCAATCTGAATTAAGTAGAATCTAATCTCAGGATTAGAGATTAGAATCTTAAAGTCAATCTTAAAGGAAATCAACCCTGAGTATTTGTTGGAAGGACTGATGCTGAAGCTGAAGCTCCAATACTTTGGCCACCTGATGCAAACAGCTGACCCATTGGAAAAGACCCTGATGCTGGGAAAGACTGAAGGCAGAAGGAGAAGTGGGCAATGGAGGATGAGATGGCTGGAAGGCATCAACGATGCAATGGACAAGAACTTGGGCACACTTTGGGAGAAGGTGAGGGACAGGGAAGCCTGGCATGCTGCAGTCCATGGGGTCTTGAAGAATTGGACATGACTTGGTGACTGAACAATAACAATCTCAGGAGCCTTTGTTTTAGCCTCATTGATCCATGATCTGGTCATAAGGCAGACTGGACCAGAAAGTGAGGTATGTTGTATATAAAAATATCTCCCTCTCGGGAAATAGCCAAAAACTCTGTACAAGGTGTTGCAGGCCAGTAGCAACATCTTGCAGGATGAAAGACCAGTTATGAAGAAGAATCTTCTTTTGCCATCCTTATTATAATGTGACTGCTGGATTATATTTCAATTAAGCTTTGAAAATCTTTATTACTTGGAATTTTGTTACATATGATGGTCCAATAGTTTTATTTTTTAAATATCTTTATTTTTCTGCAAATATGACACATTTGGCTTTGAGGGTGGAAAATCAAGGACCAATCATCTGGAGAAGAATAGTTAAAATCAGAAGTTAGTAAAAGGGAACCATCACAGGGAGAGATTTTGCAAGAAGATGGTAGCTAGCTCATATCTCTGAGATATTCTGATGCAGAGAATGTCTCTGTGGATCATAGTTTGGAACAAACTATCCTAGATGGTTAGTTTATCTAGGATACTTTCATGTTTCTGGATGTATGGAGGCAAAGGAATAGACTTGAATGAGTCTTCCTTAATCAATCTCAGGCTCTGGAGATGAACTATTTATGTTTAAAAAATCTACCAGAATACTTGAAATGATTTCAAGTGATCATCTTCTTTCTAAGCATTTTCAAGAATGTAAATTGAATAACAATTTTGTCCTAATGGCATTATTCCCCTTGACCCTACTGATTCAGCATTGACCTGACAATGGATTCTCAATCTTCCACTATAGAAATAGAATAATAACCATAGTCATTTCACTGGGTAGTGGTGATGATGAGTGAGTTATGAAAAAACAATTAGGGCAAAGCTTTGCACATTACAAAGCAGGGACTGGCAAGCTTTCTGTATTTACAAACTTTCTGTAAATATTTTAGGCTTGTGAGCCATACTGTTTTTGTTAGCAACTACTCAGCGCTGTCATTACAGCTTCAAAGCAGCCACAGACAATCAGTGAAAAGGAATGGCTATGTTCTGGTGAAACTTCATTTACAGATATAAGTAGTGGGCTGGTTTTGACCTACAGGCAGTAGTTTGCCTACTCTTGCTATAAAGCCTTGATAAATTCTATTCTGTTATTATTAATAATATAGTTGCTTATAAATGATTTTTAATAATTAGCAAGGTAATTGGTTTTTAATTGATAGCTAAGTATATATACCACACACACTTTTTCAAAGGAATCTGCTTGTAGGAGCAATGAAAAAAAAACAACACCTGTATTTAAAGGCTGGTATCATTTCAATAGCCTTTAAAGAGTTTCCACTGACAGGATTGCCATCACATTGTTCTGGGCACTTGAGAGAGAAATCTAGGCCAAGTGAAAAGTGACGACCCCAGTGGCTTTGGAGGAATAAAAGGAGAAATTTGTCTAAATCTTGAATCTCTGACCTTTCCCCTCTCTTTGAAGGTCTTGTTCTGGGCTTGTGGCATGGTTTAATCTCCCAAAACACAATTTGTAGAAATAACGGCTGTGATGAATGTTTTATAACCAGATGTTTATCTATTATGTTGCTCAATATCTGTTGACATTGAATTGCTTGTGACATTTTTAAAGTTCAGTTCTAAGCAAATGTCTGTCTCTCCTAACAAGCTGGTATGCTTGCTTTTATCAGATGACAAAGGTTACATACCGTTTTGCTTTTTGCCTTGGTTATTTGTTGGTTAGAGCTAAATACAAGGCCCAGTTATTACAATACTTTTCATCTACTTGGGAAATATACTTTTTTTCCCTTAACACTTGTTTTTTGAAAATGTCAATGATTATCTTTAACGTCATTATATAAGCATTTATTTTGTTGTAAATTCCTTCAAACAAATTTTAGACCTAGCTAAAATATAATCCAAATATTATAAATAAAATTAATCAGATCTTATTTATGAGAAGAGTATTGTTTTCTATGTAAAGGACCTACAAAAGCCATACATATGTGATTATAAATAGAACTTTAGTAAGTATTTTTTTAATAGTAGAGGTTTTTGTAAATAAATATTATGGGGCAAGGTTATGATATTCAGTTCTGGAGTCAGGCAAACCTGAGTTCCAATCCCACCTCTATCTCAAGATGGATGGCCCTGGGCATGTTACCTAACTTGAGTCTCAGTTTCATAGCCTGTAAAATGGGTACAAGAGCTGTACCCATCTCACAGAATTGTCATGAGAATTAAATGAAATAATACACACAATGTGCACATTGGTGTATGACAAGTACTCTCTCTCTCAATATATATATGGTAAATACATATTATATGTATAGTAATATTGTAAATACATTTATCCATCTATTATGGTATGCTTATTTTTAATTTTACAGCAGTGTCTCTATCAGAATATAGTGAAGTGAAAGTGTTAGTCGCTCACTTGTGTCCAACTCTTTGCGACTCCATGGACTGTAGCCCGCCAGGCTCCTCTGTCCATGGAATTCTCCAGGCAAGAATACGGGGGTGGGTAGCCATTCCCTTCAGGAGATCTGCTTGCCCAGGGATCAAACCCAGGTCTCCTGCATTGCAGGCAAATTCTTTACTGCCTGAGCCACCAGGGAAGCCCTTCAAAAATGTAAGACAAATATAAGAGAAGTGGCTATTTGCTCAGCTTTTAATGTGAGGCCCTAAAAACCTGTCTGAATGTTGCTGTTTTCTAAGTCTATCTTCTCATTTTTCTTTTTCTCCAATATTTTTGAGTGATTCTTCATGAAGCAAATGGAGCCTGACTTAACATTTGAGAACACTGTGACCAAATAAAGTTTGGCTAAGAGGACTATCAAGAACAACATGCAGAAATTTAAATATTTACCCACAATTTAAATTTTCCAATAATTTAAACCATGGGTGCTTTTCATTCTGTGTAACTCTACTGTTTTCCTATATGGCTGTCCTTTATTCAGGCTTGGCAGCACTATTCAGCCAGTGTTACTATATTGATTTTTATTATTATTATTATTTTTTTGGAGAGTCTGGTGAGTTTGAGGGAAGGATGGATGGCAAAGAAATTTCATGACACAATTTTGGTTTTATACATTTTATACCTAATTCTTCTAACTCTTTCTCTCTCTCTGTTCTTTCCAACTCTAAAATTTAGACTTTAGATTTAATATTTTTTCTTTTAGTTTTTTTTTCTTTAAGAGGTACTGACTGCCATTAAAACTTAAAGCATTATGCTGACAGATTAGAATCACTGAAGTTGGGAAAAAAAGGCCACCACAACAGCAAGAAGCCCCAGGATTTTCAACAGGAAGGAAACTGGGAAAGTAGATGAGGTTTTGATAGCCCGTGTCTTTAAAGGCTTCAGTGTCCTTTGTTTCTGGGTGAAGATGGCATTCCTGGCTCCATCCCACTGCCCAGGCCCAACCAGACGATACTGATAGGAGTTGCACGGCCCAAAATAGAGTTTCACAGCCAGTTTAGGATCTTTTAGCAAGAGAGAAAGGATGTCTGGCTTCACACCTATCTCTACAGCGAGCTCGTCCACGTAGCTGATGTAACTGGTCTGCAGTAGCTGGCTTTTGCTCTCTCCAAACCTTAACGTAGAAAAAAGGACAGAGTCACAAAATATTCTAAGTTACATAAGAACATTAGGTATTCAATAAGTGCTGAAAGAATGGAGAGATGAATGAATGAATAAATGAGCTTTGAATGACTCTGGTGGCAAGTGTTAGTTTATTTCATCAGGAGACCCACATCTCAGATTGAGAGTAGGATATAAAATAAATAAGTCTGATTTCATGGAAGTTCTAGGAATGTGATAGGGTTTATAACCATTATTATTATTTGGTATTTAGCAAGCAGCTATAAATCTTCTGGCAAGTAAAACTAGTCAAGATTGTTGCAAAGATTCACCAGATTACAGATGCAAGTGTAGCTTGGTGTCTTGCACAGAAGAGATGCTTAATATTTTCTAGTTAAATTGTTAAAGTATCTGGCACTCTGGTTGGAATGTAATAGATGAATTAGAGCTTTAAAGTGAGATAATCCCTACATGTGATGTAAGGCCCCAGAGTAAACCTTCCAATGTACTTAATCACTTATGGAATTTAGTGGATACCTTATGGAATGGATTCTTAATGGATCCTTAAGATCACTTATGGATTCTACTGTGTCACAAAGTATAAATCCTTGACTTTCATTCTATGCCAACTCCTTTCTAATTTGCTTTGATGGGAGTTCCCCCAGCTAACTTTCCAGAGATACTCGGGGCTACTGTCACCACCATTGCCCCATCCCATTTTCTCTTCACCACAGAGTGTGAGAAGATATAGAATCTAACACAGGCATCATACAAAACAAATGAAAATATGTCAAGGAAAAATGTTCTCGTTTGGTGAAATGACTATTTTTAAGTAGTTGGATCTTAAACTAGCATATATAAGAATCATCTTGGAAGAACACAAAAATATGAATTTCCAGTCTCATCCAGAAATTTTGATTCAGTTGGTCTGGGTTATGTCCCAGGACTCTGCATTTTTAAGAAGCAGCTAGGTGATTCTTGTGAGCAGTTCAATACTGTTCTATGTAAAGAATTAAAAAAAATTCTTACCAGTCAATTCTTTTTTTATTCCTCTTGATAATGTCTTCCATCATAGTTCTCTCTGAGGGCAAGGTACATAAGCCTAGAAAATAAAAGGCTGGTTGAGCGGTAGGTTTGGATCAGTATCATTACTTTATCTAGTAATTGATTCTTACATGTAAATTTTGGCCACTGACCCATGTTAAGCCAGTCAGGGAGGCTGTGCTGTTGAACTCCAGGGTGTGCCACTCACATTGAGTTCTGTGTGATGTTGCCCAGGATTCACCAGACTACACCATGGACTCTGAGGTGGGGTGGTGGCGGTAAGAGAGGAAGCTGGAGTGGGAAAGTGAGCCTACTAAGCCAGGGAGCTCTGCCAGGTGGCGTGAGCTCCATTCTGAGGGTGGTGGGAAGCCTTGGGAAGTGACCTGATCAGGTTTGCCTTTTGGAAAGATTTTCCTAGGTGTTGAATTTTGGAAAATGGGTTCCAGGGAGGTGAGTGTAGAGGCAGGAAGACCAGTTAAGAGGCTGTGAAGTAAACCAGGCGAGGGAGAGAGTGGCACAAACTAGGTGGGGCAGTGGGGATGGAGAAAGATTGATGTGAGTCATCACTGTGTGCTTGGGAGGCCATCTGTGTCACAAGTGTCCCTGGAGCGTCAGACATGCTGGAAAATGGTCAGTTTCTCTGACAGGCTACAGTCCATG